>NC_136813.1:137122553-138492716 GCF_951394365.1 Tetrao urogallus | reverse complement strand
CTTGGCAGTCACTGGGATTTCTACTGACCTTTTCTTGCTGCTCCCTAACATTTCTGGAGCAATTCCACAAATTAAAGGGAGTTTTAGACCCTGTTTTAATGATACATTTCAGGCAACAAATACCTTATCAACACTGTTTCAGTCACCATCCAAAAGTGTTGATCTAGTTAAAACAAGCTCTGTTAGCTCCCATTTGTTAAGGTAGAAAGATGGGCTTTGAGCTGCACCAGGTATAGCCCATCTCCTCCCAGTAGCATAGTGGAAACAGTGTAAGTTATCCATCTTGCACTACAATTAATTCAATAAAAACTGTCTTAGCAGACTTATCTGGATTCAGATCAGCTCTGTCTTGGAGAGTGACCCAGTGCTGACAAAGGTAAGAACACGGTCTGTGTGCCCAAATGACAGATACTGGAGTTGTGAACACAGGCTGCAGTTTTTCAAAAGCGCAGAACGTATCAACCACAGGATGAAGATATACAGGACTAAACCAAGGTGGTGTCATAAAAATACATTCAAGGTCAATAGTGAGCATCTCTGTTGTAAAAGTTCTATCGGTTTTACCCAAGGTTATTTCCTTGGCTGCCAGAAGTCATTTGGCCAGAGATGGAATAAGGGGGCTTGCTTTGAGGACTTAGTGCAATCTACCCAGGAATCAGCTCCGTTCTGTTTTTCTGCTTTTCTTCAAAGCTGTTTGTTCCTAGTCACTTGGTACCTATTTGTATACATAAATACATATGTATACTTTATATGTCTATACATACATAGATACATTGAGCCGGTTTACATAAAAACCTTTGGGAGCTTTTGGGATGAGAAGCCAAAGTGCTTTACATCAGTTCTAAAGCACATTTTATTAGGAAACCAGAGGAGGTGTTGCCAAATGTTATTGCATCCACCACCACCACCTCTGCTAGCTCTAAGTTCCTCCAAGTCTCAGAGGCCACTGATTATGTATAGCAAAAAAACAGCCCATTAACTTAGCAATTCTCAAACTGTTATCACCTTTCCATGCCTCTACAAGGACAGATACTACTTCCCCAGGCTCCAAAGTGGGAACATCTGGCTTAGCCATCCTCTCTCTGTTCATGTGGGAGGAGAAGAGCAGCAAGATGCTGCTGAGATAGGAGTCACCTACAGCTGCCCCTGTCAGGGTCCTGACCTGCAACTATTCCCAACCATGTGAGATCTCACCATGCACTCTCTCTGACAGCTCCTCATTCTCATCAGAGCACTCTCTGCTCCCTCATGCCTGATCTCCCTCCCTCTGTGGCTCTGAGGGTCTCACTCATAGAATCATAGAATCACTCTGATTGGAAAAGACCTTGAAGATCAGTCCAACCATAGCCTAACCATACTAGCCTAACAATCCTCCGCAAATCATGTCCTTGAGCACCACATCCGAACACTTTTTAAACACATCCAGGAATGGTGACTCAACTACCTCCCAGAGGAGCCTATTCTAGTGCTTAACAACCCTTTCTGTAAAGAAGTTTTTCCTTATATCCAACCTAAATTTGGCCATTCACAAATCACCCTGTTTGCCGAACAGAAAGCAGCAAAGCAAGAGGTGTCATCAACCACATGCCTTCAATAGGCCTGAAGAGGCCATTTCTCATGCCTTCTGCCAGGCTCATTCCCACAGCAGGCTTGTGCCCAGCCACAAACCACTGCAGCAGTAAACAGGAGCCCCCAAGCAGCACAGGCATATGCAAGGCAGCAAACTCAAAACAAGCTGTACCATCATCTCCTCATATCTGTAATGCACTCAGACTTCTTCCTCATGCTGCCATGGACAGTAGTCTAAACCCACTCTGAGTGAAGACACAGCCACAGTGACTGCAGAGCTCCTTCATCATCTCCCCTTGCGTTGCTGAGCTATATGCTATTAAACAAACATCTCACCTCTATGAGTAATCTTATTATTATAGGATTGTAAAAGAATTTTATTTTATTTTTTAAATGATGGAGCTGGCCACTGTCCTGGAGGAAACCTGTGTTTTGCACACACAAAGGCACACACGTATTTCATATGGTGCAGTGCAAGCTGCACAGAATAGAAAGCAGCTGGAAGAAAATGGCTATAGAGAAACAGTTCTCTTGGGCATCATCTGTTGATTTGTTTTGTTTATAGAAGGAATGAGATTTTTATCTCTGCTCAAAATATAAAATGCTTCCATAGCACTGAGATCACTGCTTGGCTATGCTCTTACTCAGGAACGTAAATAAAAATGGGGGGAAGGAAGGAAAAAAGACTTTACTGCACAAAAGCCCTGAAAATGTCAAAATTAAGTAGAAAACTGTCCATCAATGATACAGTCCCAGGCTTGGAAGAGGAACTGAGTCACTAGCTGTCATGGAAATGAAGTCCTCCTTGCAGGGCTTGTTAATTGCTTGCTTCCACTAAAGCTGAGGATACAAGTGACAAAGTACCCAATTCCCAGGTCTCAAATTGTAGCCTGCACCCTGGCCAGGATGAACGTCCTTACACTCACTGTAAATATACCAGCCCCTATGAGATTCATGGCCTACGAAGACACAGATTCTTACAGTATTTTGACCATTGTGTGCCCAGATAAGTATTCAGCCTCCATCTATAAACTTGCTTTGGGGAGGCCCTCATTCCTCTGGGTCTCGGTGGCAAAGATCAGATCAACTCTTTCTTTCAACAACAGGGGCTCTATGTCCCAAGAGAACAGACAGCTGGCTTTCCACTCCAGTTGATATCATTTCCATTCATACTAAACAAAAGTCATATCTCAAGAAAGAAAACAAATTGTGGAAGCACTAAATAAATTAACTGTTGTTAATAGCTTTAAACTACTGAAAACCTAACCTACATAAGTACAATGTGTGGTACCAAATATGTGAGAAATTACTTAAAGTTTAAATACTTTTAGTAGATAAAGTTTTAAAATACAATTCTAAAGTCCAAAAAGTTTCAAGGGTTGTTGTCATAGCAAGGAAGAGTTACCTTAACGCTGCCTGATCTTGACTCTTAAGAAGAGATGAGAGCGGGCCAGGTGCATATCCAGAAATGAAGGCTCTGAACACAACCTCCTGAGCAGCCCTTGCTTTGCTATCTATAGGCTGGATCTGAATGCCCTTCTGGAACACAGAAGATGTTTGTTCTCCTTAAAGTTGAATTCCCTCTTCAACCAAGAGAGACTGCTGAATTCTTCAATCAAGAATCCCACAGTCAGATATTGCAGTACCTCAGAGACATGAAACAATCCAGAATGCTGGTGCTTTACTCACTTAAATCTATCCTGATACAGACGCTCATCTTCTCAGTTTTCCTTCCATGAAACCTATACTGAGGTCTCTCTCAGAGGGATTGCTGAATCACAACTCACGATGAATATTTCTGCAAATCTTAAAATTTAGCTTTGTTAGAAATCTCTGGAGGGGACACAAATCACACTGATATTTTAAGAGTTGGAAGAAGGCCCTTGCAGTCCTGGTCACCATTTCCCCTCTATGTCCCTCATGCTAGTATGTAACCTTCCTCTTTAGTCCAGTTCCTTTAGCTGTTCCTTCCTCTTCCCAGAGTAGCTATATTTCAACTTTTTCCCACATTTCAAACCACGTGCCTCCATGACCTCTTACAGCTCTACTAAGAGGGTGTTTACATAAAAGCTCTTTTGAGTTTTTGAATGAGAAACACAAATATACATGCACAGATTACATCAGATTTATTGCTACTGAATAAAGTAAAAGAATACTTTGAGTTACAGGTTCAAAACTGCCAATAGTTCCCATCCAAGAGCATTCATAGGATGCTATCACAAGAGGAGCTCGTGATCATACCAATTACCCATCTCCTCTGAAGTCCACTGTCTTATCATCCTTCCCATACATTTTCCCAACAATTCCCATACAATTCCCAACAATTATCACTATTAGCTAAAAGGAACCATTCTTTCTAAGAAGTCTACTTCTAAGAAAGCAGACTTGTCATCACAAACATGTGGTTACGGTCCCATGCCCTCCTAATCCCAACATATATCTCAGTTCAACTTCTTACTCCAGCCTCAAGTTTCTGAAACATGCTTGGCCTCAACCTGTAACAATCTTCTTCCACTTCATCTGGATGGGCAGCTAGCTTCTTTTCCTTTACAAAGAACAAACACCAAACCAATATAACTGTTTTTCCCTTTTCCCTGTGTATTGCTTCCTTAGTAAACTGCCCCTCACAACCCCACAGGTTTCTGCAGAGCCATTGACGAAGCTGGTAAGGAAAGAAACTACCAAAGAAATGGATATGGACAACCTCCTTTACGTTAAATGGCCCCTATGTGAAAATTCTCTGTCTTCTATGTGAAGATCGCTGTCAACTTTCACTGTTGCTTCAGCCATAGAAAATGCATGTAAAGTAGATAATAGAATTTTTTAAAAATTGTCAACATTTATTCAACGGCCCATGAAAAGAGAGAATAATGAGATAGACACTGACCATCATTTTCTCAAACTCATTCACTATTCCTGTGAAAGTGAAATAAATACATTTCCAGGTTCAAATTGGAAAACACTTTCACCTCTCTCTGTTGGTTATCAGCAGTTGGCACACAGTGAGCTCATGGAACAGTAAACTTTGTTTTTGACAAAGAATAAAAGCAAAGAACAAACCTAGAGAGATAACAGATAGGGAGAGTATCTAAAGCATTCAAATTCAAAGGGGAACTGATAAAAGACAATGTATCAATAATATGTCAATATTATATATTAAAAAAGCTTTCAGGCAGCTTCATTAAATATCATATAAAATCCCATATAGCAAGACAAGGAAGTCAAAAGCATTAGTTACCAGTGAGCCAGAAATGAGGACAAAACACACCCAAAATTGATGAAGGTTGATGGACAAGCAAAATGAAATGAAGAAGAATACAAACAGGTGGGGAACCAACTCTTTGAAATGGTTGATAACTGCAGGGCAAGGGGAAATGGTTTTAAGTTGAGAGAGGGGAGATTTAGGTTGGATGTCAGGGGGAAATTCTTTACAGAGAGAATGATGAGGTGCTGGAACAGGCTGCCAAAGAGGTTATGGATGCCCTGTGGTGTTCAAGGCCAGACTGGATGGGGCCCTGGGCAGCCTGGTCTAGTATTGAATGGGGAGGTTGGTGGCCCTGCCTGTGGCAGGGGGGTTGGAGATTCATGATCCTTGAGGTCCCTTTCAACCCTGGTCATTCTGTGATTCCGTGATCCTTTCTTTTAATGAAGGAAGTAGTGTTTAAGGAGGCAAGAGGAGGGGGAATGTAGATTTACTTTTCCGCACTTTGAGGAAGCTCTACCTGTCAAAACCACCCACTGATTTAACTTTCCATTTAAGCAGGAGCACAGCCAGGCTTGCAGGAAACTCACTGTCTGAAAGACATGAAGTGACAGGTCTGTGCCCCTTGGAACACAAGAGGACGCAGAATTGGCTCCTCCAGTACAGGTCTGCCAAGAGGAGTTGCTGATATGCTCCCTTGGGGCTCAGGGAGAGCAGAGCTCAATGCCATTTGGTGCAGCAAGGACAGAGTGTTAAGCACCTCATATTCCTCATGCAGTCAGTAGATGGAGGCAGGAGCTCCCAGAAGTTAGTTCACAGCACCCAAAACTAGACTGTGATGTGCCTGCACATTGCCAAAATAAACAAATCACCTGCCCCAAGACAAAGAGCAGATCAGAAGCTAAACCCAACATCCGAGTCCAGGAGAACTAAAGGATTCACAGAGAGAGAGAGAGGATTCCCAGGCAGAAACTGCCTAGCACAGAGACCAGAGCAACTCCCCTCTCCTGCCTGTACAACCAAGCCCAACCCAGAGTCCATTCCAGTCCTCCAGGAAAAGAAAGCAGAAATGAGACTGCTTAAGGGCTGAGGTTAACTCCTGTCACCAGCAGCACTTGTGCACATTAGCCAACTTCACAGTTCATGGGCTATGGTCCATTGGATGCTACAGCTGCAAGTGATGCCAGAAGATAAAAATATGCTTGTTTCAGGAAATGAAGCTAACTTACTCTTGTAGGTCTACCTTAGCCTACAATTAACACTATAATCTCCACGCACTAAAATCCAATTGTGCTTAAGGGATAGGGAATGAAAATGTTTAGGAAAAACAAAGACCATGAGAAGCAAGTAGGCTGGAGATTGAATCCTTCACAGAGTTTTTGGGGGTAATGCACTTCTAAAAAAGAAAAACAAAAAACCTACAACCAACAGGCACTTGAGGGCCTTCAAACAAACACTGCTGGACACACAATCTGAATTTTAAAAAACTTAAACATAAGAGGGCCCTTGATCCTGTAGTGAAGGGCAAGCAAATAAAACCAAAGTTGCCCAGACTGAAGCCTGAAGCTGCAAATGCAGTGATAGGAAAATGTTTTACCTCTCTCTCTCTCTCTCTCAAAAAAAAACAAAACAAAACAAAACAAAACAAAAAAAAAAAACAGAGAACTCTGTTTACTTAAAAGAAGCATAATCAGGGCAGTGAGCAAACTTCATTCTGGATGATCAAATCTACCTTGCTTTCAGAGGAAGAAAGCATTTAGTCATTTGTGGTATGGCACTTCTCCAAACTGTAATTCAGCAGTTTATTCTGCTCCTTCTCAGGCTCACCTAGAGATGCTTGATTTAGCTGAAAGGGGAGGCCGTGTACTGCACAGCTGTGGGATCAAATTATGTTTGACGCGTTAGTGGGAATTCCAGATTTGCTTGATGTAAAGCTGCGTGACAAAGACTATTGGAATCTGTAAGCTTTTTCTGTCATCAACAGCAGTTTGTTCATGTTTCCTGTTGAGTCAGATCCTTCTAGCTTCCATAATGGGCCATTTGAATAAAGGGGAGCAGAACGACTTCCAGTGACATAATGGCCATTTCAGGAAAAAATAGCTGGGATTAATAGAACAGTAAAAAAAGAAAAAAAAACACAACTAAACAACTTCCCTGCTTTCTGCTCCTGTGATCCTGATGCAGGAATAAACTGAGAAACTACCAGGTTGTAATATGGAAAGACCCTGCTCCTTTTCAGGCTCACCCAGAGATGGTCAATTTAGCTGAAAGAGAAGGAACCACAGAATTATAGCCTAAACCTGAAGTCAGCCACCGCTGTGGGAGGGATGTGCAAGATGAAAAGAGTTCAGCAGGCAGAGCTCAGTGAAAATGCAGCCAGAGCCCAGCTGCAGCCAGGAGCACCAGCCCTGGAGCATTCCACGTCTGTGCAGTCGTGCTTCCTGCCAGCAGGTGAAAAGCTTGCTTAAACTTCTGAGGATTGAGATGCCTCTGTGATCTCCTCAGCTCAATGAACCTGACAGGAGAGCAGAGCAATTCACCATTAGGGATGGATGCTGGAGCTCCGTAGCCAGCCTTGGGTTTCTAGATACAGAGGACCTTTGATGGTTGTACTGAGAGCTGAAATAGCTTGGGCATACATGTTCACAACTGGCACTTCTTTCAGAAAGGATCTTATATGGGATCTTCCCAGAAGCCTTATCTGCATGTTTTAGAGAGAATAATCTGCTCACCCTATATCTGCACTCAATTCATAAGCATAGAGCTCCAGTGATCAAGCATCTTTTCAAATACTGAAATGTTTAAGAAGAAGAAATTATGTGAGATCTTGTTCCAGGTGGCATCTTGTTTAAAAAAAAAAAAAAAAAAAAAAGTATTTGATCTCAGTTTTGCATAACTCAAGTCCCAAAAGTAGCAACTTTTTGCAAAATCAGAGCAAAGTTTTTGTTTGGGACAGGCATTCATAAGCTTTCTCTTTCATACTGCTTCCCAAAACCACAGATGTGAAGCAATGCCAAAAAAGCAATAGTATTGTAGTCACCAGTATCAAAAAACCTGTATCCTGAAATTAACTTAGAAAAAGGTCTACTACAGACATCTTATCTACTAATGAACTCTTAATACATTGTCCCCATGTATAAGCAACCCCTGCATCTAAGTGCATGCAAACATCTGAGCATAAGGAAAGGAATAAAAAAAAAAAAAATAGACTTCTTTTTCATTTGTGGTCATCAGAGACAGCAAATACTCTGTGTCAGAACTGACATGTTATGCAATGCATGAACAGTGCCTTGATCCAGGGAAACCCAAATTTCTCATTCTGTCTACATATTTCTGTAACATAAGTGATCATAGCACTGAATTAATGTAAAAATGACATCTTTATGAACAATTTAGCTTTTCAGAAACAGACAAGGACATTACCAGTATATATTTTGCTATGCTTGAAAGCATGTAATTAAACATGGATCTCACAAACATAAACAAACACCTCCCATCCAACCTCCAAGTTTTGAAAAAAAAACAGGTTTGTTTAGACAAGGGGTTGATAATCTAGTTTGAACACAGGTATCTGAATGCTGTGACAGCTTCTTCATAATGCTAAGTTTATGGTACATTAAACTTTAAAGCAAAATAAACTCCTGCTTTCATTTTATCAAATATCTTCCCAGGCAGCAAAAAGAGACAAAGCGATGTTTGCAGCTACAACCAAGCACGGGATACCCTGCTCGGGAGATCTTTGAAATGAAAATGAACAATATGTTGTAAAGATACACTTTTCAGTCGAGAATATCACTGGGATTTGTAAATGTTAACCTCATTCCTCCCTTAAGTGTTTGTTTTTATTTCATGCCCGGAAAAGAACCCTGAGTTTCACAGAGATTAAGCAAACAGAGACAGCAGCCCCTGGAATTGAGGAAGAAAGTGCTCTTAGAAGAAACTGCTCTGATAATCAGCTTGGCTAGTAGAAATCACAGAGGGTGGAAGCAACACAGACATGAGATTTTTTATTTTTTTTAAAGAGTGCTCAGTGTTATACCTCTGATATGTACTTGCCATATATTGTTGGCTTTTTTATTGTCACTAAAGCAGTATTTTCACTGTCTATCACAATAATAAGGAGGCAGCAGCAGCCATTGAAGAATCCATGGTATGAGGTCTAGGGGAAGAGACTTGGACCTACTGATAGCAAGTGCTAAAGATGGGGAAGGAGCAGACAAGTAAACCCCATAGGAGTAGAAGTGAGCAGGCAGACCTGAGCAGCTTATATTAATAGAAGACAGAAAAAAAGCAGCTTCAGGTTTGTTCACCCCATTCCAAATCTGAAGAGACTGTGTACCCAAGAGATACTCTGTACTCTCAACATTAGATGAGCTGACTTGAATCTGCTATAGGAAGAGGCTTTTTAAGGTCATGTGGAGGATAAACAGAGATTATAGGCTCTGAATTAAGGTTGACAAGACACATTATCAGCATCATCCTCATATTACATTAATAAAAACATAAGAGAAATCAGGTGTGCTGTTAGACAGTGTTCTACACAGAATTACTGGCGTTCCTGATTGTACTGTAAGAGGCAGCCTAAATAAATGGCCAAGTCATCCAAGTTTCCTCTTAGGACCTGTATCTGTTTATTTTTAAGCAGCTCCTACCTTTCCCAACCAACCCCTACTTCTCTCCCCATTTCATATGACCTCACCTTATCCAGAAATGTGAAGAAATTGGTCTTATCACAATTTAGCAAGATACCACCTGTCAGCTGAACTGTGATTAATCACAGCTGGCCTTACAATGCACACACTAACAGCTACAGAGGCTTAGCTGATGGGCAGCAACTCAGGGGCGGCATTTAAACCTCCAAGTAATGCCATTCACAAAATTCTTGCTAAGGAAATAGCTCAATAACACAGCAGTTGACATCACCATGTTACAATGCTAGTGTACGTTAGGTCTACCATCTCTTTTTTCAACCTACAACTGCATTTTGTTTAGCCTGTAAGCCTTTCAAAGCAAAAGAAAAGTGGACAAGCTGCCTAGTCTTTGTATTCACAGAATAGTTGACACGCTACAATCCTGATCAAACAGAAGCTACCAGCATCCCAAAACTTACAACAGCAAATATTAATACTTCCCTTCTCCTATGACTGCCATTCTGAAAAGTTACAACGTTGGCAGAATAAAAAAGCCTCCCCCAGAAAAGAGGTATTCAGAGGTTATTAAAAAATGAGAGTAAGGCTTAGAATGGAAACTTGAGTAGTTATTACTTTATTAATACTCCCATCACAGATTAAATTTGTGCTTTCTAACTCCTAGAAGAACGACACAACTCCGCATGCAACATGGTTGTAATAAAAAAAAAAAAGACATTCTCTAGAATTAGGGACCTGCATTTTATTAGCAATCTTTTACGTACTCTTTAAGTAATTCCTTGAATCCAAAGTCTCAACTGTGAATGAAGTAGGCTGCGAGCATGAGTTGTTTTTCACTCATTCACTTAAATGGAGCTTTGATATGGGAAAAAAAAAAAACTTTTATAAAAAATAAACTGTCTGAAAGTCTGAAAAATAAGCACCATTCGTGTAGATGTGCTTCAAGACTTATGTCTTCACTCACTGCATTTTACTGAAATAAATGGATCCAAATAGCTTAGTCAACTAAGCAAGCTTACCAATAGCTCGTGTACATTGCCCAACGTGTTTAATTGCAAGTTTCAGAAACAGCACCAGCTCCTCCTTGGAAGAGTGACCTAAAGGCAGCTGTATTTAATAAACTACCCTAAAATCAACTTGCATCTGCAGATCAATAGGATCAGTGACAGGTTAGGGCATAAAACACTTCCCTTCATAAAACTCCAGTTTCCTTTACACAGCACCTTCACAGGGTTCATCTTCAGCCAGGAAAAGAGAAACAAGGAATGGTGTATCCCTACTCTAGGGCAATTTCCCACCTCACCCCTAATTAGACTTTATGAAGCTTGTATGACAGTTGACTGCTCGCGGCTAGGAGCCTGGTACAAGCTTGCATTTAGTCTGCCTTTAGATCCAAGTTTATTTATAGAATCATAGAATTGTTGAGTTGGAAAGGACCCTTAAAGGCCACCCAGACCAACTCCCTTGCAGTGAGCAGGGACATCCGCAGCTAGATCAGGTTCTGTAGAGCCCGCTCCAGCCTGACCTTGCATGGACGTTTGCAAGGACGGGGCATCCATCACCTCCATCAGAGCAATCTGTTTCATTTATGTTGAGACAGAATTCAGCACAGAGCTTCCATGCCTTCCTTTCTACAGGAGGGCCTTTCTTATAAGAGTCTTTCCTAAAATGAAGCACAAAGCAAGGCTCTGGAGAAGCATGGATCAGAACACAGTACATTTGTACAGAGCACTTCTGTGCCTTCACAGCCCTCAGCACACCTTGACATTTAAAGCATGGAAGTACCAGGCTCTTCTAGCCATCTCACAGGCTGCCAGAGCTCACCAGACCTTGTGCTGCATTTGAGAACCATGGCTCTCCCTCTGGCCTCTCTCCTCCTATTTGAGCTCATGCAGATCTATGGGTCAGCAGCTAAACAGCATGGATTTACCAAAAGATCTAGTGTTGCCACTGTTTTTCCAACTAAAATTCAAAGGCAGTGGGACTTGGACCTTTGTGATGATTTGTGCAGATCTTAGGAAGAAAACTGGCTTGCTCACCTACCTGAGATGGCAATGTACATCAAAGAGGGAATTGATTTGGCTCTTCTCAGTCTCTCTAGACTCTCCCTTGATATGGAAGCGGAGCAAAGTTTGATAGGATTAGAGAATCAAGAAATGTGTACAGAAGTGATCCATCATTTACACTACTAGAACAATTGTGCTGAAATCATGATGTCATCATTATTCTTTTCTAGATCAGTTCGGGATTTTCTTCTGAAGTTCTTCTTCTCTCACTGTTTCTGAAACTATTTCTTGAATTCACATAGGAATGAGAAAACACGTGACTAAAAAGCAGGGTTTGAGGTATCTAGTGAAAAGAGTCAGAACAGCATTCCCAGATCAGCTACTTTAATTTCCAAAACAGATTATCTGGACTGGGTTGTGTTAGGTACTTCTTCCCTTCATCTCAGCATAGCTCATTGTTATGCCTACTGCACTTAACATTAGAATTGCTGTTATTCTGGTTTGTGTCCATTACTCAGTGTGGAAAGAACAAGGGAAGAAATTCAAGCAACAGTTAAAGTGTCTGTAAATTTAAACCAAGAAACCTGGCAAAGGTCAAGTGTGCAACGTAGTGCAAAGAAGGGTCCAACAACACCCTGTGACAAGAACTCAGTTTCTTTGTGATCAGCATCAGTGTTCCTGCAGCCTAGAGAAATTAATAAGAAACCAACAGTAATTAAGTCCTCAATTTTTATGACAATTTCAGTGAGCATTTGTTGGTAAAGCACTCAAAAGAAAGTCTTGCAAGGACAGAACTCTGTAAAAAGCAATGTGAGTTTCGTAAGTTTGTATTTCAACCTCCACACCCAAACCAGCATGCCCTTTGCACCCCTTCCAGCAAGCCATCTTCCAGTTGCACCTTAAAAATAGGAAGTCTCTGTAGATGTTGGGAGAACTTCAGCAGGCCCCTTTTGCCTTTACCACTTACCAGTACAGAAGAACCACGAATACCACCAGTAAAGCCAGGGTGACTGTTGTACTGTTCACTTCTGCAGAGGCAAATGCCAGGAGATCAGAGAGCTCCATTTTCCTCCAGCACAGCACCGGCCTTCAGTGCTGCAAGCATGCACACAAGGGAAAGTCTCCTCAAGAGCTGATAAACCTCCCACAGCTATTTGAATGACATCTGCAACAAAAACAGGAACCAAGAGAGCAAAAATACATCGAGTCAAGTATGAACTGCAAACCTTTCCTGTTCTTATCGACTGCACACTCAGAGAGAGAACTTGAAGGTTTACCAAATGGTAGGATGTAGAAATTCCCCCTCCCCTTTTGCTGACTGTCATGTCAGTAAATATTTACATATCAACTGCTTAAGACATCAGTGCGGTCAAATGGGTTTCTAGACAACAAGTGTGGGAGACTGGGGAAAATGTGGGAAAAAGGAGGGAAGGAGAGCCTGACTCTGGTACAGATCATGGAGGAAGAATACATGACCACCCATCATCCGTGTCTTAGCATGCAAACAGCGGTGTTCTGTGAAGTAATAAAACCAGAGCATTTCTGCAACAGAAAACTTCACTGGCACTGATCTCCAAACTGGTTATACTTTAAACACAGTAGAGTTGAAATTACCTAAGCTAAAAGGAGGAATTAGGGGAAAACTCTTCTAATGCGACTACTAGAAGACATACATAGAAAGAGAAACTAATGAGCAGAAAAAAACAACTGTAGCACCTGGGTAAGTTAGAGTTGCTTGCACCAGTCGCTGCATAGGTAGCACTGTTAGGTTGGACCATCTCAGGTCCACAGGTATCACAGCAAATTTTCCAGGCTCAATGCAGTGCCTCCTCTGGAGGTACTATTTGCCACAGCATCAGTATGTAGCCAGAGAATCTCTGGTACCGGGGTTAACATTAATAGAAGCATGTGCTCCTTTGTGTTTCTGCACCGTGGCACAGTCAAGCTGTCACACAACCTGAACACAGTCTGACTGCACTTCAGGAAATGAGTTGCCCCAGCACGTGAATTCCTCAGCTCTCTTCCACAGTTTCCTCTCTGCAAACCTTAATCCTATTTCAAAAATTTGATCTGGTCCAGTGAGAAAGATAAACCAGAAAGTAAGCTTTGAAACATGTCTGTATGAGGAGACCATTAACCTGTTACATACAAAGTTGCTAAACACCAGTATCAAAAAATATTGCAGATTACAACATGAGCAGCTGCAACGTGCAGGTAAACACTTGCCCGTGATAAAATTCCCAGAAACTATGTGGTATCGTTTGTAACTTACGAAACTACAAATACACATATATGCACAGCAGCCTTCTCATAATGTACTGAAAGTTAAGGGAACTAAAACTAACCAAAAAACTCAGTGAGAAAGAGGCAGTCTGCAACGTTTGATTCCCACAACACACCGGATGAAGAGTTGTTTCTTCTCATACAACCTCAAGATAATAGCTTAGATTTAATGCGCGAGGCTCCTCCAATATCACTGTATTACATTTCCTGCTCTTACCAGAGAAGTTAATAATATAGGTATCAAAAAAGTAAAGTCTCTAACACAATGGAGTTTAATTTTAAGAAGATTTGGCTCTACTCTAACTGAATCACTGCTATTTTTGTTCTCCGTGCTTCACAACTGCATTAATTCCCTTCCAGCCTCAGATCCTTGCAGAATAAGTAAAAGGTGTTAACCAGCTCATTGGCTCCACAGGACAGCACAGCAGATCACAGAAAACTTTTCTTATTGTATTAATGTTGCTATTGCTGTTCAGGGTCAACAATAGCTCTGCTAGCTTGCAACTGCCAAGTTCTCCAAGAACAATTGCAACGAAACACAAGACCAGTGATGTAAGGAATTAGCGGGCACAAGCCAACCCCACTTTAAGGAAGAAAATAATTAAAACAAAAAATATTTTAAAAATATCAATATGTATTAAATACTTTTTAAAAAGAAACAAAACAAAATCTACCACAAATATAGAAAGTAAAAAAAACAACATTCCTGCTTCAATGTGCATTAATTCTCTTGGCTTTTTAATTAAAGCTTACATGGTACAAAGGAACATGGTTAAGTGGGCAACACTGGTGGGAGGTGGAAGGTTGGGCTAGATGATCTTAAAAGTCTTTTCCAACCTTTATGATTCTATGATTCTGTGATTTATCTGCATGTGGAGTATTAATACCTTCCTGTTCAAGACAGTGGCAGAAGTTCTAAGTTCAGCAAACACATAGTCAAGTACAGATCTTGCTTATTTTTTAAGAAGTACACTGGAGCCTTTTCCCAGTCACACTGGGAGGTAGTTGGGATGAACAGTTCTTAAACGCACACACTATAATAGAAAATAGGCTCTCACATCAGCATCCAATTTGGAAGAGAACACATAATTAAGCTCCCAACAACAACAACCATCATTTTCTGCTGTTGATGTTGGAGTTTTATTTTTGCTTTGGTTTTTAATCCTCAGCACCTGTTTCTTACTAGAGGATTTTAACTTGGCACCTCCAGCCACTAAAAAGAGCAGCAGGCAGCATTATTTCCAAAACTCACCTGGAACACACTTAAGTGCTGTCCCAGAGTTCAGTACTTCAGCTTCATGAAGAGTCATAGAAATCCATCACACTTTGTGGGGCAGGGGAAAGGAATCAGGAGGGATGCAGACAGCAACAAAAACAAATTATTCTTCAGCCTTGCTTTCAGCATCCTTTCTTTACTAACAGGCCATTTACATGAGAAAAAACATTCTTAATAGCTAATTAATAGCAGACATATTTATCACCAACCTCTCTGTTGTTTATATGGAGATACGTTGCTCAGGCTGATTATAAGGACATGTAAGAACTATAGAGACAGATACGAAGTCCTCACTAATCACCTGATGAAGGAAGACAGAGACAAGCTGAAGCAGCAGAGGCCTTTTCCTGTTCATCTCTTATAAGTCAGCAGCGTTAACTGTGCTTGCCTTCACAAGGCTTCTCCCGAGACAGAAAGTTCACAGTTCCTTGATGAGGTCCCATCCGAGCTCTTCTCTCCTGCG
Source organism: Tetrao urogallus (assembly GCF_951394365.1). Taxonomy (NCBI): domain Eukaryota; kingdom Metazoa; phylum Chordata; class Aves; order Galliformes; family Phasianidae; genus Tetrao; species Tetrao urogallus. Next base: position 138,477,268 of record NC_136813.1, on the reverse strand, counting down.
GCAATGAAAAGCCACAGATCTCCACCTCATCCAACACAAACTTACACTCAGGATATCCACCTCATCCCTCCTCCCCTAGCATTGACACTGCTGCAGACTTGGAGGTCCCAGCAAAAGCCAGATCTACAAGACAGAAGTAGGACTGAACTTTAGTATATGTGCATGTTTGCAGCAGGAAATGTTAAAAAGGGAAGTACATTACTACACTACATTCAGAGTATAAGCAGTTGAAGTGTTCCTCAACTAAAACAGAAAAAAAGGCTATCCGGGTTTTCCAGGAAATGTTCATACATTAAATTCCTGTCTGCTCTAATTCCAAGAATTTTTTTTTTTTTGTAAACGCTCCTGCAAAACAATGTGTTTCAACTTCAAAATTAATACAGGTGTGGCAGTGAGCCTCAGCAATGCCAGACATAAACAAGTATCTCTCAGACATGAAATACACAGCTTATTAAAAAGCAGGGTTAAAGACATTCTCAGTAGACCTAAATCACATTAAGGATTTTGACCAGTCTTCAAAGCATACTGAATGGAAAATGTACTCTCATGTATTTCAGAGGCTAATGACTAACCAGCCTGACTAACCAAGAACTCTTGTTAATGACCAAAATCAACTTCTCTCATGCTATGCTACCTCATACATTTTAGGTCTGTAATAATCTAATTAAGGCCGAGTCATATCAACTTCACCATAGATGAAGGAAGTCTAGAGAGGTGTTAACTTTTAATTTTACAGCAGTTCCTCTCTATAGAAATTTGTAGCACAGTCTTTAGATCAAGGAAATTGTGTTATACAGGCAGCTTAGCCACAAATTACTGCAAATGAAATACCACAGAACAGCTTAAAAAACATGAGATTAATCGGAGACTAGTTTACATGTAAGCTTTAACAAAGCCCATGTACAAAACTGTGTATGTATATAACATTAATTTATCTTAAAGACAAAAACCTTTCCAAAGCAAAAATGAATTATTAACATCTTTAAAGTAGATCAATCAAAAAGATCAAAGGCACAGTTCTCAGAGGCTTTTTTTTTTTCTTTTAATATATATGTTTAAAACAACTTTAATAGCCAAAGTCCTGGGAATATTAATGTATTACAGCAGAGGGATTTACAGCTGCCTTCTATGACTCCATTATTACTATCCCTGTGTAAGGAGATTGGCCAAGCAGATTAATCAGGTGGTCTTAACCCCCTGCACGATAAGCTACAACAAACTGCTCCAAAGATAGACCACTGAGGCATCAGAGCCCAGATCAAAAGATCCTGCTCTGAATTCCAAACGTCCAGGAGCACTGAAAGGACACCATGGACTCATGGAATATTCTTGAACCACCCTGAATAAAATCACTCCAATGAACTGGATCTCCAAAGGGCGTACACTGCAACCGTGAAACCACATTGAGGAAGCTGCTTTCATGACACTTCCTACTGAGAAACAAAGATATATTTTTATACTTAAATTGTTTCCCTAAGTCAGAACCTGGCTATATTAACATAACTGCTTCTCAGAAGAGGGGCACCTAGCCTAAAATTCCAGGAAGGCTGAAATGCAAACTTGCACTTCACCTACAGAATTAATCTTAGACAACTAAAAATTTTGGTACTTCAAAATCAATCAATATCACAGGGGCTAAAAAACCTCATTATGCTAACCAAATGTAGTGCCACTGCACTAAGTCCCCTCTAAAGCAACAAGCTGTGAGATATCCTACTTATTTCAAAGAACTCCACTTAGAAATAGCACAGATTTTGTGGTCAAAAGGAACATCAGTTTCTTCCTCTTGCTGTGAGGCTCAGAATGAGTTTCTAAAATAAAGTTACCTTTGCTAATAGTGACATTAAGGTCTTGAAGCCCCAGTGAAATTCCAGAGAAAGCAGAAATTAATGCAACATCTGCTGCCCAAGGCCAGGCATTTCTAAGCAAATTGGCATTATTAAATAATCAGTAACTTGTTTATATTTCTATAGCTTGCTTTAGAAACATTGATTGATTCAAGCAACCCTATAATTTCATTGTGCTATAAAGTTGACTGGAGATAAGTAAGGATTTATGTTCACGAATCAATAGTTCCACGTTGATAGCAAAAGCCAAAGAACCCTGCCTACACAAGCCTTCTAGTAGCACAAAGCCACATTAATGTTTGTCTTAGTAACGATATCGCGATAAGAAACAGTAAGTTATAATTCACTGTATGAAGTTCAATTTGTAAATGCCAAGAAAAAAACATCTAACGTTCTCTGACTGAAAATTTACTTTAGATGGCAAACTCAAGGCTTGAATTCTCCAAGCTGTGTCTGAGTGCTGAGCCACAGACCAAAAGAACTGTGAAATTTTTTACAGAAGCACTGTGTTCTATAACTTAATTAACTAAATAGTTCTTATCAACTTCTCTTTCACTTACCAGTCCATGGAATCAACACCAACACATACAAAGATCAGTCCTTTCCTGTGCTTTGCAAATGGAAAGATACAGAACGTTGGTTTTCTCCAATTAACAGAAAAATTTTGAGAGCTCAACATGCTCTGTAGCTACTACATTCCCCACCTTACCTCACCAGCTTGCACTTCAATAATTTTATTATGGAATCCTTTCAGTAGGATACAGAAAGATTTCTTAAGAGAAAAAAGAGGCAGCAACTTCAGAAACAGCGAGCCTCAACATTGCACTGCTCTGAGCAATGGCTCCTGAACTTCCAGCTGGACAAATCTTGACCACTGAGTCCTTTGGGTCATCCGAATGAAAGAAAATGGATTAGAGACACAAACAGGAGGGGCAAGGGGAAGAACAGCAGCCAAGAAGAGGTAGGGCTGAGTGCACTGTCCTAGAGTTGCTGTGAGTGGATATGATGGACTAAACTCCCAGGTATGAACTTCATTCGGATTCCTGGGAAGAAGGTTGGAGATCTTCAGTGAAGCCACTCACAATAATAAAGACCTATCAGTGCTCTCAGGCAACTGACAGACTGGTTACTAAGGCCTGAAACAGGTGAAAAGATAATGACAGACACAAAAGAATAGGGTATGTGAAAGAGAAAATTTACTGAAACGGTGCATTTATCAATACCTTGTTGGAATTCAAAATAACAAAAAGGAAAAGACACCAAAAGTCTCAGAAATTGTAAATTCAGATGAGGAAATGAAACATTCTTCTGGCCAGGTCTCCCGCTGTTTTTTTTTTCCAGATAGCATGTGGTTCTAGAAGAAGCTGCACAGATATCACAGGATCATAGACCAAGAGAATCATAGGGGTTGGAAGGGACCACTAAAGATCACTGAGTCCAAACTCCTACAAAAGTACGTTTCCCAAGATAGGTTCCACAGAAGAAGAGTCCAAGTGGGTTTTAAATACCTCCAGAGATAGAGACTCAACAACAACTCAGGGCAGCCTATTTCAGTGCTCTGTTCACATGAATGAATGAACAGAGAATGTTCCCACGGATTATGATAGCCTTCAAGCTGACTAGGAATGGTATAATCAGGTCCCAGCTGGGAACTGCAGACGGTATCAGATCTGCCTGTATGCCTTACCTCTCTAACTGTTGAACATCGGAGTGACTGGATGCAATTAACACTCTGTTGTGAATAAGAAAGCAAAATGAAAGAGAAAAAGAATGTACAATGAATTAGACAGTACAGACATAAAGAACAGGATGGGCATTACAATTCGAGCATTAACACCATCTAGTCTCAGTAAAGAAGGAAGGTAAACCATCAAGTAGAAAGCAAAAAGAATGGTCAAAATCAAGCAAGTCAGAACAATTCTATTGCCATTATAATGATTTTGAAACTTCAAGAAGCCCAGAAGCTACTAGTTTATATCCTCATGTTGAAAGGAGATACAGCTGCAAATAGACTCAACATGGCAGTTCAAAGTAATCGCTAAGGATGACTCCAGCTCTTCAGCAGTTCTCTACCAGCATCCACAGAGCCTTACTTTTAAGCTGCAATACAGCCCATCATGGTACAGAGGAAGCTCTTCTGGACAACATTGAGTGCATGGTTTCTGGGATTCTGCTCAAGCTCCTTTTTGAGACAGGCAAGGGAGGCTGGTACCCTGTTGACTCTCTTGCCTTTGGAAATATTTACCATGTTCCCCAATGTAAACATTGCAAAATACCTATAATTGCAGGGTGAATAATCATGTCAGACACTTTCAGATGGCTGTAAGAACACAAAATTCAGGGTGCACTGAAACACAGAGAGCCATAGCGACAAGACCTAAGCGTTTCTACGCTGTGGGCCAATCACAGAGGCAATACAAAGTACATTGAAAGCCTTATCTGAACATCCGCCCCATTCAGGGGATATTCTCTATCTAAATTCATGCATCACATGATGAAAAATTCTTGGTAGATCGTGCCCAGTATTCCCAAAGGCCTTCTTACCCACGTGAAAGAGCACAAATAACTAACATGCAAACTGTAGCCTCTTAAATGCTACAGAAGTTGTATGAAACAAACCTATGGCTTTGCTCTAGTGCAGCCTTTCGTAGCCTCCAATTCATCATTTTTTTCCCTGCAGTCCTTTCTGCTGGCCCCTCGTGCACTAATTCACAAATCAGAATTCCCTTCAGCTCCCTCCCACTCATTCTCAGCAGATATGTTACAACATACACAGGCATGCATAACAGGTGAGGGGGCAAAAAAAACAGAAGTGAATAACAAACTTACACAATAACAAAACCAACATTTCCATATCTGAGCTCTTACTGCAAATCTTGGCTTTTTTTTTTTTTTTCCAAAGTGCCAGTTCTTCATTTGTACAATTGTGACAAATACAGGTTTTACTGGGGGCAAAGAGGGTCAAGACCTCACAGCAAGAAAAACGATTTTCCAAAGCTATGAAACTCAAAAGGACCAGGGCCAAAATCCTAATTAAGCTATTTTAATTGCTCAATTAAAAAAAAAAAAAGCATGTTTTTCCTGCAGTGTCATGAATCTGAGAGTGAATTTGTGATTTCTGAATGCCTGAGGTTAGAAGTACTTCCAAAAGGGCATGAACCCACTAAGCTGACCCGTTAGCCACAGGAAAAGAGGTTAAGTGGAAGACTAAGTAAGGTGGCATGTGAGCTGAAACAGCAAGAACTTAGGCTCAACAAGATTTCAGCCCTGCTGATGCTCACGTTAACCTGTTCTCTCAGACTGATACATAGATGAGATCCAAGCCTAACACTCACAGTGAGTGCGGCCTTCTACCTCTTTCCTATCTTCTGCTGCCAACTGGCAGATGAGCCCAACTCTAAACTGTGACTGGGTTAATGAAGAAATAGGTAACCTTCTCAGTTTCACTGGAAAAAAAAACAAATTGTATGGAAAACAACTTTAAGCCATCATGCTTTGTCTTGTTACCGGCTGCTGATCAAAGCTTGGGTTCGATTTGGAAAACCATGGCCCTGTGACAATCTGAGAGGAGTGCTTTGTACTCACCACAGAACCTAACAAAGTCTTCAAGCTCCTGAGCGCCTTGGGTGTTGTTTTTTTTAAAAACAATTCTTAGAAGTTTCTTTCTACTCCAAACATGCTGCTGCTTTCCTTACCTTCACTCAGTTAAAGACAACAAGCTCAAGCAAGGGATTGCAGTGATAAATCTGCTTTAGTTTGAGCACGGCCAGCGCCCCTGGCACTACCCACAGTTAACTTCAGCTCTTCTCCTCATTATCTGAAGTGTTCTTTCCAACCCAGAACACCACCACTCACCAGCACTGACACCTTAACCTGCTCTCACAGTTACATTCTCAAAGCAACCCAGCTGGCACAGTGTGAGCTAGTAGGTACCAGCCAAAATTTCTTCTAGATGCTAGCTCGGAGAGGCAGATCCCTTAGACACATACCAACAACTACAGCCCTGTCCCAGGTATGCTGGAATTTCTGTACATGAACACTATGGAGATACATACCTTTTCTAGAGAAGAAATCCCACACAGGTCCCCCAGTGTATCAGGCATTGCCTCAAAAGCCCTAGCTTTGCCTGTGGTAGCTCAGGCTACAACAGCAACCACGCAATAGAGCTGGACTAATTGAGACAGCCTGGGGGTGAAGGGATGTTATGATGAACTCTAATTTATTTCCCTTACCCTAGTAAGCAAAGTGACACATGAATGCAAGATGCCAGATGGAGTAAGCTGGCTGGAAATGGAGAAATGCCTAGGGTTTCAGGAGGGACCTAGATTTATGCAAGACTTGAAGCCAAGGGCAGAAATGGCAGAGACAGGCAGGACTAAGACCTCCCCATGCATTTGATGAGGTATAAAATCTATTGATCATCTCTGCCCTGTCTTCATAGTACCATAGAATTGTTAAAGTTGGAAGAGAATCTTAAGGGTCATCTTGTCCAACTCACCTGCAATGAACAGGCACACTCACAGCTAAATCAGGGTGCTCAGAGACCCATTTAGCCCGACCTTGCTTGGATGTCTGCAAGGACCTCTGAGCAACTACCTCTGAGCAACTACCTCTGTGCAACCTGTTCCAGTGCCTCAACACATTTAGCTGTAAAAAACTTCTTATGTCCAATCTAAATCTCTCCTCTTTTAGTTTGAAGCCACTTCCCTTTTCCTATCATAACAGACCCTGCAAAAGAGTCTGTCCCCTTGCTTCACACAGCCCCCCTCTTAGATAGTGAAAGGCCACTTTCAGGTCTACCTGGAACCTTCTCTTCTCCAAGCTGAACAGCCCCAGCTCTCTCAGCCTGTCCTTATAGAGAGGCACTCCAACTCTTGCACTACTTTTGTGGCCTTCCTCTGGACACGCTCCAACAGATCCATCTCTCTCCTGTACTAAGGACTCCATGTCTGGACATAGCTATGTCATTACTGAAGGTAGCCACGCAGGACCTACCTTTGTTTTCCACTGGCCAAGTCTGCAAAGCAGCTCAGCAAACCCATAGAGGCAGATACTCCAGGGGCCTTGCACGTGCACATGGAGCTTTCACATGGGTTGCCACCAGGAATGATGCAGCTGTGAGCCTGGTGCAGGCAAAGGCACTCTGTCCTTGTCTCTGAGTGGAGAACTCCAAGGGTAAAATATTGTTCTTCTCTTAGTAAATGTAACTCCAATTAACCTTACTGGACTATTGTGGGTACACTGAGAAGATTACACTCTTTAATGTGCAGTTACAGTTGTATTGTAAATGCAACATTACATGTTTTCTATTATGGTTCAAGACCACTATGCTCTTCAAGACTGTTATAAACCTCAGAAAACAGGGGTTTATAATGGAAACACTGAAACACTCACTCTAAAAGCCCCGGCAGAAAGGAAATATAGCTATAAATTCAGCTTCTGTTTTCTAGCATACACATTGACAAGGTATGAATAATATGTATTGTTACAGTTAGAACAGACAGATGAACACATTGCTCAGGGTAACCTTTGTTGCAAAAGTGGAGGCTGGAAAAGGCTCTAAGTGAAAAGAGCAACCTTTTGTCTTGTCTTTAACAGGGTTACTACAATTGCAATAATGACAAAAACAGAAATTTAGTAGCCTGCGCACTAAGGCTGATTTCTGATTGCACTACAGCTGGATTCTGAATGCACTGTTCTTAAAAAGGGTGGGTGACATTTTGGTAGCCCCCCACACCCATTCAGCCTCTCTATTTTGAAAATAATTGATAGTTTGGATACTGTTCAAATGACATGGCAGATCAACTCACCAGCTATTGCAAATCTAGCAATTACTGAACTTGATAATGTAAAAAGGCACCGATCTGCTTGGCAAGAGAAAGATGGGCAGGTAACAGCACTATTGCTAGGGCTGTCATATTTGGGAATTTCTTCAGATATTAATAGCAACTGCAGCAGCGGATTAATATGATAGCATTAGCCACCTCATGCTATTTGATTTCTGATGTGTAACGAATGGAAAACAAAACCACTTTTAGGGAGGTAGACTGACGTCAGGTGAAACAGGGAAATCCGTGCCCATGTTAGATGCAGCAGGGGCATACTTGATATCAGCATGCAAGGAAATGCTCCAAACACAGACAAGTTGTCAGCAAATACAGTCCCTGTTGTTTTTTTTTACTAGTGCTGCTCATGCATGGGAAAAAGGTACTTGAATGCATAGGGGGTACTTTCAGTTTCAGTGCCACTTCCCCAGAAGGTTATTTTCTATTATACATGCATTAGAAATGTCTGACACTACAATCACTGGGAACATAGGATGCACCAGAAGCCTGTGAGGAGCAGCCAATATGCCCTCCCCATCACAGCAGTGTGAGTTTGGAGCTTCTTACCAACCCTGCTGCTGACAGTGCAGCATCCCCATCTGAGATGCACAACCTCTCCTGGTGGGTATGCATTCAGGAGCACTATCCTTAGCATTCTTACATTCGTTTGCTTCATACAGGACATCTGCTTGTCAGCTTTGTGCCACCTTCTAGCATTAGCGCCCATGGTTGTGCAAGCCCAGCCCACATCTGTACCTCCATGCTGACCTCGGAGCAGGAAGGGAACAGCCTCGCTGTCCGGACCTGTTCTGCACTTGGCAGCCTTTGCAGTGATTAACGGCAAAGCTTCTTTATTACCATTAAAAGGGCAACACAGCTCTTGGCAGAACTGGGAACTGCCTCTTGCATTGTGAGCCCTTCCCTAACACTAACTCCTGTCTTTGCTTCCACATCCTTTCATTTAAATAGGGTCTGGCACCAGCAGCCTTAGCTAAAAAAATCCACGTTGTTCCTGCAGTATATGCAGTCTTCAGCATCACCGTTAAACTATTTGTAGAAAGGAATACAGCTGTGTCATTCAGCCCAGCACCCATACACGTGACGTGTATTCAGCCCTGGGAGGCCAACAGAACATCCCTGCGCCAAGGATTTCCCAAAGCTCTCTGAGAATTTTGCTTTCAGGCGTAAGGACCAGCAGCAAGGCAGGAAGAGCTCCCAGGGCAGCCACCAGGATCCATGAACATACAAAGCTGCTTCTCCTCCTTGAACTCTCCTGATGGCAGCATGCATCCAAAGTGTTCCCAGTGTTTCCAGTGCTGGTCATGGGGATCGGTGCAGCCTGGGAATTGCAGCTGCCTATGGCTCTGCCACTGTGCAACAGCAGCAGCAGAGACATCGAGACAAGGAAGTGTACGCAGGAAGAAGCTGCTGCAGATGCTTACGCTAAATTTATGTTTGGCTATTTCTTTCTACTGAGACCTAGAAAGTCGAGTTAAAATGAAGAGGGGAAAAAAAAAAAATAAGAAAACAAAAAGGAATTATAAAAGCAAGCTTAAAGAGAGCAAGAAGTTGGACGTCATAAGACCCTTATTCACTAGAGAAAGATCTCCAGTCCCTACAGAGAGTGGGGTTTCCTCCCTGCATCTTTTCAAGACTGAATGAATATTTATTCCCACTAACCTCCCAGCACAGCCAAGCAGCCGCTCTTCTGACCGCAGCTGCAGGGAGAATGGCATCCCTGTGCCACTGCTGCCACGTGCTCGCGCTGCAAAGGCTGCTGCGAGCCAATCCCAAGCAAGATGGGTTGCACAGGAGCAAAAGGGCAACGACTGCCGGCCCGCAGCAAGATGCCAGGACGGTTGGTAGGGCAGGGGGATCTGCAGCCCCCCTCCTCCAACTCCACAGCAAACGCCGGGAGATCCTTACCTGGCTATTTCTCTCATGCTTCTCCCACCGGTTCCTGGTTTGGCTGCCAGCAGGCAGCTGCTAGCAACACCCCGCAGGGAGCGGTGCACAATGCGGTCGCCCTGCCTCTCACGGCACACACAGGTACCTGGGGAGCTGCCCCCGGCGCGGCAGCCGGGCAGAGCCCCCGCGGGACTACATCTCCCAGAAGGCCTTGCGCCTCCCGGCCCTTGCGGCCCCCGCTGTGCCTCGCCGCGCACTATGGGGGTTGTAGTGCCACGGCCTCTGCTGCCGTGCTCCGTGTCCTTGCCGTGAAAGGGCTTTGCGTGGCTGCGTAGTGGAAGGAAACAGGCACCCTGACATCGACTGAATACGTATTTTAAAATACGTATGTGTGTACACATACAAAAGCAAGAGACAACATGTATTTCTGCCTACAGTAAGGGGAAAATGGGAAGTGTGGGTACTTGCAATGCTCTTTTTGATTCCGGAGGTGGTTGTTTCACTGGGAGGGGAAGGTGGCTGGGGGGGGGGGGGGAAAGAGGGGGGATGAAGGAGGAGGGGGGATGAAACAGGGATGACAAGCAGCTATTGCCAAATAACTTCATAAAATCAGATTGGAGAAACTCAAATGTTTCCATGCACTAATTTGTTAATGACTGGCCTCAAGCCTTAAAACGTGCCCGTACTTAACTGTATCCTCCACTGAAGTGAATGCAATTGAATCTCATACTCCAGTTGTTCCAGAAACTAGAGGCCTCTAGAAATTATAAGCACGGCTTAGTAATGGTGAGATTTTAGAAGTAATTACAGGCTTACCCACATTCGGAGTTGCTGCACAGCAGCTTCCCTTGAACTACTCCCCTCCCCTGTTCTAGGTGTGTATTTCTCACTCATTTTGCTCTATTCTGAATTTATTTGCACCATTTGGGCTTTCAGTTCACAAGTTACCTTCTCCTGAACTAACAGACCTGTGCAAGGTGAGCCTAAATTGCACACTCTCTTTTAACTTGTGTTTAAGCCTTTTTTTAGGCATTTTGCCCAAAGAAGCTGTGGATGCCCCATCCCTGGAGGCATTCAAGACTACGTTGGATAGGGCCCTGAGCAGCCTGATCTAATGCCTGATTTAATGGTCAGCAACCCTGCCCGTGGCAGAGGGCTTAGAACTACATCATCTCTAAGGTCCTCTTCATCCTAAGCCATTCTATTGTGCTATGATGATGATATCTCCCCAAAAGCTGGGTATTGATTTTGAAGACCAGAAGCTCAGGAAGTCCTGAATTTGGGAGATCAGTAGGAACACTAAATGCTCTGAGGTTCTCAGAAAAGTTTAGAAACACAGCCCAATTTTCATAACTGGGATCAAAATATTTGTTTTCCTGACACCATCAGGAAAACTGAGCTGAGGGGAGAACACTCTGATTTCAGAGCCAAATCTCTCAGTAATTAGCCCCCATGCATAACAAGTTTTAATGTTAATTCATGGAGAATATAAATAACACTTATAATCTGTCCAGATTATAGTCTCCAAGCTTTAAAGTTTTGCCCAGGTTTTATTAACTGCACATGCATCAAAAATGTGAAAAATGTTCATATATAACCAGCCAGAGAAGTTCTTCCAAGACCAGAAGTTATTAAGCTCATGGACATACAAACAGCTTTCTATTATCTGAGACAAAGTAGAGGAGGAGAAAGGGTTGTTTTCCTAGATGGAAAATAATAATCCAAGAGCCATGCAGGAGATTGTATTGCACAGACATGGCACTCAGGAAGACTCCTTAGCTCTCACACCGTGCTGAGCCAAAGCTGTGTGGCTTTATGGACACGTTCCTAAATCAAGAAGACTTCCAGGGCCTGGAGCATGATACAGAGGCACCAGGGAGTGCTGCAGAACCACAGAGGACCTGCACTGCTCAGACAACCTACCCTGTGGGGCTGATGGGCAGACGCAGGGCATCCCTGCTCGTGCCAAGCCACCGAATGCTGCCAGAGCTCATCTGGACCAGGAGGAGTTCAGCTCTGAGCAGGGCTCTGTGCCTCGTCCTGTGCTCCCAGAACAAGCTGGCACCACACAAATTGCATACTTAATCCATAGCCTGGATAAGCCTTCCAGGATGATTAAGATTCTACAGTATGTGACTTTGAAAAGCAAGGTTTCGTGGACTCACTAGAAAAATGTGAGTTTTGACCTGGCACTTTTCATTCTAAGAGTTCTGAATAATCTTTTTTAATGTAGGTTTAGAGAAGAAAAAGAATAGAAAAGAATGTGTTGACTTCAGTTCAAGTTCAATTGATACGAAATCTATTAATCATTGGCATGTAATTTACATTAAGAATGCCTGTATTAAGGCAGAGACATAGAAAAGCTGGGATGGATTGCTTTCTAAGATCTTGTGGCATTAAGGCTGGAGCTGTGTTTATTTTTTTCTTTGTTCTGAACTCTGTAGCATTCAGTTGACTGAGGCAGTGTCTCTCGTTATAAATGAGCTGTTTTAAACTGCTTTTGTGAACACACAGGATTATTACTTACCCCAACAGGTACTTTGTTAGTCTCTGACTCTGCAAAGACTTGCATGACTAAATACACTGTGAATAAGTCCATTGAAATTGCTAAGGTCTGTCTACTGTTTTCATCTTCCTATTTCCCAGCACAATTAAGGTCTCAGTCATCTATTATTTGCAAGAATTCACAGATAAAATCTGAATAAAGACGAAGCGTGGATAACATAGCACCAGACCCTCATGTTGTTCCACTGGCACAGGGAAATCCACTGGAGACTCAACTTTGTGCAGACATCACTCTGATACTGGAGGGATGCCCTTCTCTGCACCGAGGGAACGGCTGCTGAGTGAGTCCAGCCATCCCTACTGCAGAGCTGGAGGAGATGCCATCTGTGAGGACCACAGGAGGGTGAACACAGCCTTTTTCCTCTGTGGAAAAGAGAAGCAAAGTCCAGGTGTAGCCATTTCCCAATAGCAGAAGGCAGGACAAGAGGAAAAATGATTTAGTGCCAGCGGTGCCAGAGCTAAAAATCCCCGTCTTGCACAGGGGAGCTTTCTTAAAGCCTGTGCACACAAGCTGTGGGGCTCCAGCCTGTCTCCTCGCACAGAAATGAGCAAGTCAGGCCTGCAAAACCACTCAGCTGCATACATGGCAAAGGCCTTCTGTGTGGTTTCAATATTTTGGGAAGACCTGAATTTCCTCAGCAAGCTCACTTAAACACATCTCAGCACACCCCCAACAGTATGCTACTCTGAGGAGGGCATTTTCACTAGGGTTTGCCTGATTGCAAGTGAACCCTGAGAGCAGCTTCTCAGTCAGCAGATGTGATGGCCTGCTAGACGCCAAAGCAGAGGGAAGCTGCCGGGAAACCAGTTCCTTGTCCCGAGGGCGGGGTGAAACGCCATCCCCTGCCTGCGGCCATTGCGGGCAGGCGAAAGGAGGCCCGGGCTAGCCGGGCTGGGTGGGCAGCAGGAGGCGTGGAGGCTCCGCCTTGTTCCTGCCAGTAGATGGAGCAGGCCTGGCACAGGACGTGAGAGCTGCTGGAGGTGTGCTGCCTCCATTCTGTGGCTTCCTCGAGGCAGCTCCTTCCTGGGCTTTCTCCTTTCCTCCGCTGACTGGAGGCTCCATCCCACACCCACAGACACGCTCCCCCTCTCACAGTTTGCCTATGGAGAGCTCTGGGTAGATGGAGATCGTCCGCACCTCTTTGTTAACCTTCTGTTTCTCCCAAACCAGTTCAGTGTCACTGTCCGTAATGGCCAACTAGGATATTTTCTGCTCGTATCACTGTTCTGTTGAGTTTAAACCAGGATCAACGTGAAAGATGGATATGTGCATGTCAGTTCAGCAAATTAAACCTACAGAGCTAAAAATGATCGGATTCCCAAGGTGAAAAATCAGAGGTGGGGGTTGAAATGGAGATGAATTACTCTTTTCCTACTCAGCCTTGGACATGGGAATTAATGGGAAAAGACAATATTAACTCCCTGCCCTCCTTCCCTCTTGCCTTAGGGCCTTGGAGAGCCAAGACTGATTCCCTGTGACGCCCATTTCTTTGCCGTCTTTCACTTGCTTTTTAGCGACACAAAGAGATGCTGGTCCTTCTGCAGCTCCTACCCACCCTACACATTTCAAGCTTCAGAAGCTAGAGATAACACACCCTGTGACTGGCACACATCAGTGCACTGCTCCCACCTCATGATGGCTGTAGATAGCACGGGGGATAGAGGTGAGGAGAGCCCCGATGGCTGCATTTTCATCTTTGAAGAGGAATGTGTCAGAGCCCACTGCCTCAAGGTAGTCAGGACATAAGGCAATCGGGGCGTGAGTAGCAAGGCAGCTCTGGGTTCTGCTCAGCAGGCAGCACTCAGTGGGCATTACAGCCAGCTAGCAGATAATGCAGGCACGGTGCCGCTAATGTGTGCATGCTTCGATGCAAACATAAAGACTGACAGATTATCCTGTGAATGATGTTAAGTGCTGTGCAGGATACAGCAGACTGTAAAGAATATGCACTTATTTGCAAAGAGAGGCGTTTGCAGGTAACTTCAATATTTACGCCACATACTTCCCTGTTTTCCCTTTTGGTTTTCATTATTCCGCTTTTTGAAACCAGCTCATTATTGTTCCTCAAGGGAGTGGGAATATTTTCTTTTCCTTATTTTTCAAAAGCAGTTCTTTTGTTTATGTCATACTTATGATCTCCACCATCATTAATTAAGACATCACCTGGTGTTATGCCCACAGGGGCAAATACAAGGCTTTGTAAATGGAGAAGTACATCAGTAGCTCATTTGCTTAATAATGGGCTACACATTTGAAGCCAAAAAGTAGTTGTGTGGCCTTGGTTTCTTCCAAATCTACCATCCTATTGTCATTTATTTTAGCCTATTGGAGGAAAAAAAGACGGTCAAAAATCCTAAAAGCTCATATCTGAGAAAGAACAGTGAGAAATCAAGACAATTTCTGTTGTCTTCTGCTTTTCTAGGGGCAGAAAGAGGTCTGCTGCAGAAAATATCTTTGAAATAGATATTTGACTGTTCTGCTGGACAGTAAGGAATAGAATTTTATGAAGTTTTTATGGGGTATTAAAAATCCAAAGTGGCCAAGTTTTCTTATGGAAAAAGTAAAATATTTAAGGTTTGAACAGAGGCACCATCTGCACGGGAGCGACCCCAGACCGATTGACAGTGTGTGAGTGTGTGTATGTGTTTCAAAGAGACATTCTTTATTTCAGTTCCGTTATAATTCTTTTAAATATTTATTACTGGAATGTAAATTGTGCTGAAAACTGAGGTCTTTGCTTTGGAAAAAACAGACAATCACCTACCATGGGTGTTGTGGCTCAGTGGAATATCCAAGTCCCCCTTGGAGAAACAAAAGGATTCGGTTATATAAACAAGTCACTGTGTTGAATTATAAAAGTGAAAAGAAAAAAAAATACCCCAAACCTGCTGACTGCTGGTTGAACTAACTGCTGGTTGAACTACTCCTTGGCTATGTGTGAACTGAAGTTCTGCAGATCTAGCAAGAAGCAGGAGCAATATTAAAATGAATTGGTTACAAATAGTGGAAATAGTCCAGCAAGCACATTTAGAATATGCAGCCCTAAGTATGGTTTTGTTTTCAGATTGCTTTGTCTTTATTTTGAGTGTAAAACATTAATAAGCTTCTTAAGGAGATTGGGGATGGGAAAAAACACTGCCTGATCGCCTTAAAGCCCGGGAAAATAAAAAAAGTTCTCAAGTTGCTGGATGAAATAACAAACCAGAATCGGTTTATACTTCTTACATTGCTATGAAAGCTTTACTTCTTGATCACTTCCAGACACCAGAAGGTTATTAAAAATCCACAAAGTAAAAGAAATTCTACATTTATATGAGCTTTAAAACTTATTTGGGGACCTCAGCTTGTTACCAGTGCCATGCGAAAGGCAAGCCTGTAGCATGAAAATAATTAATTGACAAAATGTGAGACCAAGGACCAACCTGACACTGCCAACATATTGGGAGAGATTAACCATGTAGTTCTGGGGAAGACAATATCTTCTGGAGGGTCAAGCTGAAGCAGGCTGGTGTGGATAGCACCAGTACTTTAGACGCAGGTATTTGTATCACTTCAAGCCCCACTGTCGTTTCAAAGATATAAATAGGCTTGCAAAAATCAGATTATTGGGAGGATTAAATTGGGATCAGTGTCAGTAATAATCTATGCCTTTGCAGTGACACCAATTTAAAGAGGGAAAGTTTGGGGGAGGGGATTCACATCGTACAGTATTGCCTATGGTCTGCATGGGAATGAAGAACTGAAAGGAAAAGAAGGGGGGTTGAACAGTACGGCTACCTGAGTCTGGTGGGGACCTGTGAGAGAACAAGGACACCAGATCCTTTTCAGCAGTAGCACCAAGTGCTAGCTGCAGAGACGAAACACTGAAGTATGCTTGTCGTTCTACTTGTTAAACTAATAAAGTCTCTCTTCAAACTGCATTCCCATACTTCTAGCCCCATATATATATTATCTATTTCTTTATTTTTTTAATCACATTGCCTGAGTCTTCTCTCCACAGCGTCATTCCCTCTCTCCTCCAACTGAGTTGCAGAAAGGCAGCTGATGCCCAGCCGTGGTATCTCTGGAGCTTTTGCACACCCCAGGCTGAGGACCATAACATGACCCATCATTATCACGCCCCTCTGTCCCAGCCTCTCAACCACTCTCTACATTTTCCCAGCCAGTCCTCACTCAGCAGCTCTGCTACCCAAACCAGTGCAGGTGCTGCCTCCTGTGACTAAGCATGAGGTAGCTGGTTGAGGCTCGTTATCATTGCCCAAAACACATCTCTGCAAGTGAGATCAAATTTACTCCGTTCTTTTCGATCCAGAATGATTTTGATAGCGGTACCTTTGATTTGATGATAAATTGCCTGCTGAATTTCCTTTCATCCAGAGACATGAGAGAGCAGACTATGCAAGGTACCCTGTGAAGTGATGTTGAGTGAATAAGGCATATTTAGACTTGTTTCCACTTGAGCCTTTCAGAAGAAAGTTGAAGGCTGTGTTCCCAGCCCAGGAGCAGCGTAAGGCAGTGTAAGGCAAGCCAGCCCTGCTTCTGTGTAGCCATACTTTTGCCCACTACTAGCACTGCTGTTTGAAGGGGTGGGAGGCCGTTCCAGTGAACAGCTGAGGACATCTTCCATCTGGGGAGCTGTCATAAATGCCTGTTGGCTTTTGGGATGTGCCATAAGGCCAGAGGCCTATCCTTTTCCCAGTTTTTCCTTACTAAGCATGAAGAGGCAGATGAGGAAAGGCATGTTGCTACGGAATGGTGCTTCACCCTTCTGCTGGCCGTCCGACCAGGATCAATGCAGCTCAGAGCTGTGAGCACCTTTCAGTAAATACACCTGGCTACAGCAGAGTCATGCTGAGAA
The DNA here is from genome assembly GCF_951394365.1 of Tetrao urogallus. Classification (NCBI taxonomy): domain Eukaryota; kingdom Metazoa; phylum Chordata; class Aves; order Galliformes; family Phasianidae; genus Tetrao; species Tetrao urogallus. The sequence continues at coordinate 138,460,264 of NC_136813.1, read as the reverse complement.
GAAAGGAACGCAATACTTATTGGAATAAAAAATACTTGGGATAACTGCCTCAGCTGTGCTACCCAGTGACTAGAGCAATGCTAACAAGGTAAAAGATTCCCAGAACTGGCCTTCAGTGCTTTCTGTAAAGTTCACTCTCGCTCTGTGATAAACAAATTACTATTTTTTTTTTGTTAAAGGAACAAGTGTTGATATTTGGATTTGTGCCTTTACAGCTCTATCCTTTCAGTGGCTTTCTCATGAAAGCACTTCACATTTCTCATGTTAATTTTTTGCCTCCTAAATACGTATTTACATTTCTTCCCTATTTCTTTAGAGGCAAAATGCAAACCTGCGTCTAACAGAAAGACTCAGGCACCCCTCTTTTCCTTCTGCCTTTCAGTCTTGCTTCTGCTTTCCGATTTTACTTCTGCTCAGTTAATTAGTCACTCATAATTATTTCCCTCTTTATTTACATGGACATGTATTTTCCCTTGGAAGCTGCTGCCTGCTCCTTCAGAGCCAGCGTAACCTGACTCCAGCCCTGCAAACCTACTGGCGTCACACAGCCCAGCTCCAGCAGCCCACAGCACTTTGTGTGCAGACTGGGTGCTGGGTGTTGGGTGCTGGAAAACCTGTGCCCTCTGCATCATTAACAAAATGAAGGGTGCTCTTCCAAGCTGAGAATCAATGGCTTGGTTTTGAGAGCAGAAAGTCAGGCGGGAGCGTAGCAGGATGGGCACAAGCACCTTGTGAGAGCGAGGTAGATGAGGGCAGCCCTGCGTCATCACTGTGCTGCCCTTCTGCTGGGGAGCGAAGCCTGCAGCATCATGGTACCTGCTTCAAAGAGCTGTGGCAAAGCACGTCACTGCTGTTAGGGTAATGGGCTGGAGTTCTTGAGCAAATGGTGATACATAAAGGAAAAGTCTTTGCATAATTACTGATACTTAGAACATTGCATTCCAGAAAATTTGAGGGTAAGGAAATAGCTTTAAGGGTAATCAGGAGATAAATCTGAGTTCAGACCCCTTCCTTGTTTTTGCATTTTCAGCATCTCTTGGGGTTGATGTCCTACAAGCAGCACATACTGAGGGCATAATTCTTCTGCATGTTGAAGGATTTTCTGACTGTCCTTGGACAGCAATTAGAACCAATAGGGCTGTTCAACAAGCAGGGAAAAAAATCTTCACAGATATTTCATTTCAGTATCCTTTTTATTTTTTTAAGAACTTCACAGGTTTTCCAACTGTGTTTTGAACACTTTATTCTGAGGTTGTAAGTAAATTTCCCTCTTCTCTCCCATAGCTGGATAATAATAGAAACAACATATGCCCCTTCTATATCCACATTAAAAAACTTGATGCCCGTTCCACTTAGGAACTAGCTGCAACTGTGATTTCATTTTTTCATCTCATCTCACCTTTCGTATGGGATCATTTTAATTTCTCTGTAGTGGTAGACAGGAAGTCTGAGGTAGGTGTTTTTCTCAGAATCAAGCTCGGACTGTCTCTGGCCACAGCTGTTGGTCCAGTTTTCTTTGAGCAACCTGACCAAGTTGAGCAAAGGCTCTACTTTGTCCAAGCAGCAAACTTTACCACCAACAGCCAGAAGAAATTCTTCATGTGAACGCCAGTCAGGCTCCTACAGCTTTCTGCTTGCTTCTAGGCAACTCAGCATCTTAGAGTTCAAAGATTTCATTGGCCTGTGACCAGGGTACCCTCTGTAACCCTGCAAAGATATGGAAGTAATGCCTGGTTTGATGTCAGCTGTCCCAATTGCTACAGTTTGCTGGATTTCAAAAAGCATCCTAAAGGCAAACAACATGTGCCAGCAGCCAGAAGGCCAACTGTATCCTGGGCTGCATCAAAAGAGGGATGGCAGTAGGGCAAGGGAGGGGATTGTCTCCTGCTCTGCCATTGTGAGGACCTGCTGGATTACTTCATCCAGGCCTGAGGTCCCCAGCACAAGATAGTTGTGGGACTGTTGGGGTGGGTCCAGAGGAAGACTATGAGGATGATCAGAGGACTCCTATCAGCTCTCCTATGGGGGAGGAGGGAGTTGGGCTTGTTCAGTTTGGAGAAGGCCACAGGAAAACCTCACTGTGGCCTTCCAGAACATGAAGGGAGCTTATAAGCAGGAGGGGACTGAGTTTTTACATGGTCTGATAGTGACAAGACAGGGAAAATGGCCTTAAGCTAAAAGAAGGGAGGTTAGATGTTAGGTAGAAATTCTTTACTTGGAGGGTGGTGAGGCACTGGTACAGGTTTCCCAGAGAAGCTGTGGGTGCCCCATTCCTGGAGGCATTCAAGACCTATCTAGGATGGGCCCTGGGCAGTCTGAGCTGGTGGGTGCCCATGGTAGAATATTGGATCTTTGTGGGCTTTCAGATCGCTTCCATCCTAACCCATTCTATGATTCTATGACAAGCATTTTCTTTGTACGTTCTGCAAGCAAGATATACCCAAGTGACATCTGAGAATGCTGAGGGCTCTGCTCCGAGTACACAGCACATCAGTTCTTTGAGTCACCCAGCAGCAGGAGTGTGTTCCCTCTGCTGCACTTCTCAAACCTCTCTGCATGAGTTGTCCCCTGGGATATCCTCTCCATGATCCCCTTGCAGCATCACTGCTAATCTTCCTAGCCAAAATGAGAGCAGAAGCTGTAGCCAAGTGATCCCACATAATCTGTGAGTATCTCTGTTACTGAACATTTGTAACTATGGTCCAGAAATACTCCTGTAGGGAACCTGTCATAACTTCGGCTGACTCTGTTTTTTATGATGGGAGAAGTTTTCAGGAGTCAGAAGTCTGGGGCTAAGGGCTCGGGGGCCCCAGTAGGGTGAGGTCAAAAGCTGCAACTGTTTTTGGAGCAGAGTGCAAAATTCACCTTTCTGTAGATTCCTCACAAATACAAAAAGGAGGCGGAGGAGGGGACAAAGAAAAGTGAAGGGGGCCAGCCACTAGGATGGGAAGAGCAGAGTCCATGTTCAATAACATTTGTGCTTATCTCAATATTGTACCTGGCGCCTAGATACTGCAGCAATTGGAACCTCATAAATACTGGTGACAGATAGTAATTAGCACCCCATAAATACCATCAACAGATAATCTTGCCGCTAGGAAGCAATAACAAGTCTTTCATACTCAACTGGCTAAGCAAGCTTGAAAGTGAAAATAACAAGTGGATGGAAAATACACTATTCAAAAACAGAAGTCTTCCTCCAGAGTCAAACTTCTTCATGGAAATAAAGCCTACACCAGAAGTCTTATACAAGCCTAAGGCTTCAGAATGCCTCAAGTCAATTTATATCTGGCTGATAAAAGGGTACTTGATTGATTTGTAATAGCTAAAGGTGCAGCTCCTAGGAATGCATAGGGGTTATTTATTTTTTTTTCTGGAATCTCTGTGATCTCTACTGAGGGTGAGGAGAAGATTCCAAATTATGATGTATTTTTGGAAATACATTGAGACGGTTTCACAGAAAAGTCACCTTCACGTTTCTAAGAATTTTCTTGACTCTCTCTAGGGACTGATGATAGAAAGCTCCTAGTGTGATGTTTTTATCTGAGAGAGAATGATTATAGCAGATCCTAAAAGCATGATAAGCTGATCATATTTGGACTAAAATTAAGATCTTGAAGCAGAACCTCAAGTTTTCTATGTGTGTCCTAAACTAAAAGCATAGATTTTAGTTTAGCAAATGAGGGTATTGGGAAGCAATAACAAATTAACAGATATCCATAGATCAGCTAAAGGAGAAGGAAAAAACACAAACCTGAAAAACTAGCAAATGGCTGATAGGAAAAACCCACGTTTCCATTCAGCATTTGAATTCCACTGGTTTCCAAAATAGTATGTATTACAGGTTAACAAAAAGCACAGATCATAGAAACAGAATTGTTTGGCTGGGAAGGCACGTTTTAAGGTCTGCTAGTCCAACTCCCCTGCAATGAACAGGAACACTTACAGCTAGATCAGAATGCTCAGAGACCCATCCTGCCTGACCTTGCTCAGATGTCTGCAAGATCGGGACATCCACCACCTCTCCAGGCAACCTGTTCTGGCGCCTCACAACCCTTATTGTAAAATACTTCTTTCTTATGTGCAATCTAAATCTCTCCTCTTCTAGTTTGATGCTATTTCCCCTTGTTCTATTACAACAGACTCTGCTAGAGAGTCTATCTCTTTTCTTACAGCCCTCCCTTTAGATATTGAAAGGCTTGCTGGACGCTATCCAACATATCCATGTCTCTCCTATACCAAGGACTCCACATCTGGATGCAGAACTCCAGGTGAGGCCTCACCAGTGCAGAGCAGAGGGGCAGGATCCCCTCCCTGACCTGCTGGCCATGCTGCTTTTGATGCAGCCAAGGATGTGGTTGGCTCATGTCCTGCTTACCATCTACCACATCCATTTAGCAAAAGCAGAGCATTCAGGTATTCTTTTAGGTATCAGCTGTTGTGAAGAGCAGAGCTGCATGTCAAGTTTGTGTCTGTGTTGAAACATTTATTTGTTGAAACCTCCACTGACTTCATTAGAGTAAAACACATGAAGCAAAGTCATCGTAATCTGCTTTGCAGTGGCACAAGTATACATAACCCTTGTTCGTATGACAGGAGTGTCCAGATTTTGCATCCCAGCCTCTGACAAGGTTTGAGGGGGTTGAAAGAGGGAGCAGAGAAGGAAGGGCCACCAGCACTGCTCAGCTGATACTGCTAACACAAATGAGAGCAGCCGCTAAGTCTCTCACTGCCTCCACCCTTGCCAGCAGCCTCATTACTGTAAATAATGCTGCACTTATTTGAGACCTCAGGTTTCCCAAGGCTGGCGGCACTGGGGAAGCAGGCAGCATGAGCTTCCAGACGCCGACCCAGAGCCTGAATTGGTCCCTAGCACTGCTTCCCACTGCTTCCAGCCTTAGCTTCTTCCTTCAAGTGAAAGCATAGTGTGGCAGCTTCTCTAATCACGATGTCTAAATATAATACAAGGGAACACAGTTTAAGAGAGCTCAGATACATTTTTTTTTAAGCAACTGTCAGGAAACTGCCTCTGTTGCTTGCTGGTTTAGAGTAAGATTAAATGAATCAGTCTCAGCATTTGAATGCGTGGGACATCAGAGACACCAAAGTGACAACTAAGGAAATTTTATTTATAATAGGGCCCTCCTCCTGTAGCTGTTTGTGCACTAAGTTCGAGAGTACCTGCCCTTTATGTACAATTACTCACAAATGCTACGTGCAGGCCAGGTGGATGCCTGTGCTGGTTTGGCTGATTATAAAGTTCATGTAATTATTCTTAAACTGTCTAGTGATGTTTGGAAAAAATAGAGTTTATTTTGCAGCTGTTTCAAAAGGCTCTCTGAAGAGACCTCCACAGTGAGGAGCAGCCTGAGCTGGGCATCACTGCTGGGAACAGCCCCAGGGTGCAGCACAGGAACTAAAGCTCTAGCAGAGAAGTTCAGTAGTTGATAGCAGTGGTTGATTATTTAGTCCACAAGGAGTGAAATGGCAAAGACAAATTGGTTTGTCATAGGAAGCCTGGGCTTCTCAGCTCCCCAGCCACCGGATGGGGCCCCAAAGCTTTGCAGTGCCCTTCTGAGTAAGGACAGGCCATACCCATAGATCTCAGGTGAAGTGGCAGATGGAGGGCCAGGGGGTGGCACAGCCCCTTAGGAAGCAGCAGAACTGTTGTTCACTCAGCTACCAAGCACATCAGGGAGCTTTGCTGACCTCACTTTGTGAGTTTGCCTCACTCTCCCTCCCCATTTTGTCATGCTTGGCCTTTAGTCTGTAGCCTCAGCTTCTAACTGGGAAATATTAAAATGGCATTAAATATTAAGAGAGACAACACAGCATTCCTCACAGTGAGGGAGCTCCTGACACAGCAATGCTTTTCCTAATAAACTGCCTTGACAAACAGTTTACTTATATTCTTATTTCAATTAAATGAGCTGTTATGCAGTGGCGAGGATGAGTGTGGCTGGATGTTATTATGAGAAGCAGTAAATATTTATTTTGTTCTCTTAGAATAGAAGTGATGGGCAACAGGGTCTCAGGATGAGATGTCCTCAGCACAAATTTTGAAGCCATAGTCACAGGCTGTGGCTAACCAAGCTGTGCAAGACCAAGGCAGTTGTATGGATACATCATTGATAACAGTGATGGACTTCATGGCTAGTTTGGCTTTTGCTAAGATGTGAGCAAGAAATACAGATGATCAGTATTAAATATTCAAATAAAGGTAAATCCCATCCTTAACTTGGAAAAAGCAGTTGCCTTCTTGAATATCTTCAGCAGCTCTCTGCAACTCGTGGATTGGAAGCAATTGAGAACGTATAGCCTTGTCCCTGAAATGTGGAAGATCATCTCTGGCCGTGCAGAACAGAGAATCCCTCACACCAGTCTTCTGCAGCACACTGTACAATGCTGTAATCACAACCTGCTCCCAGTGAGATTTTTTTTCTACATTGCCCTTTTAATCTGAGATCGTTTCTTCCTTTGACTGGTGTTCAAGAATGGATTTAAAATGGGTATTAAGTCTAAAATTTCAGATGCAGAAGCATGGGGCTTGGAGTGCAGTAAGCTTCTTCATGCACGCTCACCTCTACAGAGATTATTCAAAGCCTGCCTGAATTGCCCTTCCATGGAGTTAGGGACACGCGTAGCTGTGCATGGGGCCCTGCTGATGCCACCAGCCATCAGCAAGGCTGAACTGGCTGGAACCGTCCCTCCCACTAGGGAGGAACTTTGTGTAGTAGGGAGTGTATGAGGTGGATTTTATGGGACGTGCTGGTAGTTTCACAAAAAAAAAAAAAAAAAAAAAAAAAAGCCAAGGAGTTACTAAGAGTAACCAGAGCAAAATTTAGAAGATCATCACTTCAAAAAATATTTTTTTAAAAAATGGGGCAATATTAGGGGGAAAAAAAATGTGGAAATAACTTTCTACACACTGAGCTTTTTTGAGCAAGGATATAAGGACTACATTCATCTTTGCTGTGTAGGATGGGGATTTTTTTTCTTGTGCTTAGCCTGTCTCTTAACACAGCCTTAACCGTGGAATAATTAACCAAGTCTGCATCGCAAATGCAGTGCTCTCAGGAGTTAGGTACTGATGTGCCCTTTCCCTCTGCAGCTGAGGTAGGAGGATTTCTAGAGAGCTCTGGGAGACAGCAGTCTCTCAGGAATTTCGGAGCACAGAAAACGTACGACTATTTTCACCAGGAGAATTTTCTTTAGTGAATTTTTCCTCCTTCTTGCCAAGGACAAACCCCTGACACCAGCCCACATTATTGTCTGAAGACAGATTGAAATCTCGTGATTCTGACATTGCTTTATTTTTAATTTCCACACTGCAAATGTCAGGGGAAAAAATACCCTAAAAATTATACTTCAGAAAAGGCTATAATTACTTCCAATTAAATCATGGCCCTGGTTGTTTGAAAGACTTGACCACAGCTAGAATTTCATTATCTGATAAGCACTTTTTTATTATTTTAAAGTTGTTTTTTTTTTTTTTTTTTAATAAGAAGAAAAGGATCCAAGGCTCTGCCAACAATACCTGAGCCAAATGCAAAAGCTAGAGGATGGAAAATTGCATTTAACCCCTCGAATGCAGAGGCCACATCATTTTTAGGGCATTTATTTCAGCGATACTCCTGGGGGGAAGGAAGGTTCAACAGTGCGCTGCTCAGATGTGGCTGAGGTGACCCAGATCCCTGCCTGCCCCAGGGCAGTGGCTGGGCTGCGTGCTGTCACCTCACCTCCCTGCTGTGAGGGACGAGGTTAATGGGCATGGTGGTGGGGAATTGATGGTTGAATTTGATGATCTTAGAAGTCTTTTCCAAACGTAATGTTTCTGTGATTCTATGATCTGTCTTGCTCTTCAGCATGCTGCCTTCGTCAAGGGTGCAATGCTGAACTTGCTGAAGTTTTACCAGCCTGCAGCCATGACAGGGCCATCAGCCCCCAGCCCACTTAAGCACACAACATATTTTCCATGTGTGTTCAAAGATAAGAGCATTTTCTCAGAAACGAGCTGCTGTAGCCCCAGAACACTGTGCCCGCTGCTTTTGGCCTAGTCAGAACCTAGTCAAAACCTGGTCTGGAGGCCTGAGCACTGCAGAGGCCAGAGGGCAAGCAGCTCCTCTCAAGGCTCAGCCCAGGGACCAGGCCTTGCTGCACACAGAGGCCTGGTGGCTTGGAGAGGAGTGGAGCCAAGTGGCCAAGCAGCAGGAGGGTGCACAGCAATTCAGCCTCACAGCCCCAGCAGCCCTTCCAGCAGGAAGCATGAGTGGCTTTGTGTGGCACCAGCAGTGCCCCCAGATCCCAGTCACAATAGATGGGGTTTTCATAGAATCACAGAATGGCTTAAGTTGGAAAGGACTTTTAAAGCCCAGCCAGTCTCAACCCCCTGCCATGGACAGGGCTGCCGCCCAGCAGCTCAGGCTGCCCAGGGCCCCATCCAACCTGGCCTTGAGCACCTCCAGGGATGGGGCACCACAGCTTCTCTGGGCAGCTGTGCCAGTGCCTTGCCACCCTCTGAGTAAAGAATTTTCCCCTAACATCTAACCTTCTCCCTTTTAGTTTAAAGCCATTCTTGTTCTGCTCCTATTAGACCATATGAAAAGTTGGTCCCCTTCCTGTCTCACTTCATGTACTGGAAGGCTGCAACGAGGTCTCCCTCGAGCCTTCTCTTCTCCAAGTGATACCTTGATGGATGTAGCCTCTGCAAAGCATTACCTTAAGATAAGCAGAGATGTAAGGCTGGAAATGGACCCACCGTTGCTGGCTGCATGAGACCCCACAGCTTGCACATGGAGCAGGCATTCCTGCTATCCATGAAAAAAACCTTCCCTCAGAACTCCATATTACAGTGGCTAGTCTCTGGGCTGATTGTCTTAGGTAGAAAGAAATTAAAAACTGCCATTGACTCACCAGTAAAAATATGTGAGTGTACCCTGCAAATAAAGTAGATTCCCTCAGCACTTACCTAATAATTTTCCTTTTAATTAAACTGTCCGTTCCCGCACTGATTTACATTTAAAAAGAAAACATCTGTGTCTATTTCACTGGGAAACCTTCCCCTGATGTTTACAAAAATATTTTGCTTTGCTTAATGTGAAAGATTTGGGGCCTGATTCTCTTTAACAAAATGATGCCTTCCAGCTCCTCCACGAAGGCAAAAAGATATTGAAGGTTCTTACTGACAGAGAGTTGCACACTCTCTGTGCTTAGAGACTTTCTCTTGTACTTTTTCTTTTTAAAATGTACATTACAGCTTTGTGTTGGAATATTTTTAATGCTGAATCTTTCTGAAGAAGAAAATGCACTGAATGGTTTTGAACAGACTGCCCAGAAAGGTTGTGGATTCTCCTTCTCTAGAAATATTCAAGACCTGCCTGGATGCTTTCTGTGCTACCTACTGTAGGGAATGTGCTTTAGCAGGGGGTTGTACTCAGTGATGTCCCTTCCAACTATGTCCCTTCCAACCCCTAAAATTCTGTGATTTTGTGATTCTGTGCCTTGACTGTGACAATGAGCTGAGAAAGCTGGATGCCACAGACGCTCTCAGACTTCTTCACTTTTCTTTAAGAGGAAGAGGAATAAATCACATGGGCAGTGATGGAGAGGAGGGAATCCCACAGCAGTGTTTGAGAGAACAAAGGGCACCTTGTGTCTGCACAAGAGACAGGGAAGGGTGCATCTCGCAGCACGATGCCCATCAGCCACTTCAAAGCTCACTTGCCTTCCAAAATTGATATTAACTTCAAAAACAGAGAAGAAAAGAAAGAAAAAAAAAAAAAGAAAAAAAAAAAGGAAAAAAAAACACTGGAAGAAAAATCTCAAATCACCATTTCCAGAAAAAAAAAAAAAAAAAGCAACTCCCATTGCTTTACTGCAGTTGTATGTAGAAGCTCTGCTCCCTACCAACAGCCCCCAGGACATGCTAGTCAAGCACCATATGCCTTTCTGCAGGAGAGAGCAACTTGCCCAAGGTCACTAAAGTTTGCCTATGTAGGGAGGAAATAGGAAAGGGTGACTTGTGCAAAGGCCATCCTACTGTCCCCTGCTTGCTCAGTGCCGCTGCTGCCCATGACTCACAGAGGACATAGCTGGCGGAGCTGCATGGGTGGTGTATGGCATTCTCTGATAGTTTATGAGAATGCTGTGTACTTGTCCATTAGCCACAAGTGTTTATGGTAGGCTTATGCATGTAAATGGAGAAGTGAAAAACTGAATGATGAAACAGTGAACTGTGCTTCTCCAGCACCGCCTCCTGTCCTCTCCCAAGGGAAGTGGTCAAAGAGAAGAAATGCTCAGAAATACTGGGGTGGGAAAGACTCAGTGGACTGAAAATTTTGATGCCATGTTCTGTTGGTTGCAGACACTCACAGTGTGGGCAATGATCCCTCCTGCACCAGAAGGGTGGCCAGGAGCATCCATCCTCTGAGCAATCTGACCCAGGTGGGGTCTAAATGATCAAGGAAAATGTCCTCATGTGGCTGCTCTGTTTAGGGAGGATGGAAGGAAGGTGGTAGAGCAGGGACATCTCCTGCGTGCATTGCACAGAGCAATGGCAAAGTGCAGCAAGGTATTGTATCCCCGCTCGAAACCACACGTCCCAAATGTTCTCTGAAGAAGGCTCTCACTTTGCATTTAAACATATGTATAGAGTGGTCCAGGGTGGTGAAAATATCTCTGTTGGCTTTCCTATTGTTATCAACAGATAAGCATCTGTGAACTTGATGGGATTACTGAATCTGAAGATGGGAATTTCTGTCCTGGGCCAGCTGTACAGTCCACTCCACTGTAGCATCTCACCCTAGCAGAGATAGAATGGCCCATGCTGTGGAGCCAAGCAGCTCCAGCACCTATTTGGGTACATCACACACAGGTCTGGCTGTTCCCGTATCTTCCTCCATACTCCACCAGCCAGCAGAGGGAGAGAAGGCACCTTGTCCATGCCCAGGCAACAGAAAAGAAGTCCTGAAAGTGAAGTTTAGCACAGGTGCAATGACTACAGGATAACTTAGGGTAAAACAGAGAGGGCAGAGTAGAGGAAACATCAGCACATCTTCATGTGGCAGGGACCATCGCTCCTGTTTTGCAGGTGAGGAAAACAAACCTGATGTGTGGCCTGAAGCCATGCTGCAGCAAAACACAATGATGAGGAAGGAGGGTGGTTCCTTCAATCTCCTGCTCCTCCACTGTGTTTTTGTCCCCTGCTGTTTTCTGACACTTTTCCACATCTTCTCCATGGCTCTGAAATAGGGCTCCACGGCTGCTGCTCTGATCAAGGGCAAGGAGGCAGGCTGGGATTGTAAGCATCAGCGGCCTTGAAAAGCAGAAAATATCCTCAATCACAGGAGATGAGAGAAGTGCAGAATTACAATGACCAGAAATGTGGTTCAGGGAAATGGGAAGAGCTGAAGTCTGAGGGTCTGCATGGCTCAGGAAAAGAGAAGAAAGAAGCAATTTCAATACTGCACCCATTGCTCGCCCTCCAGTTCTGGACTCCTCAGTGGTCCAAGTGCAGACAGCTCTATTTCTTTCCTAGATTTGGAATTGTTGGGTCTGGAGATCACTCTCCAAATGAAGCATGCTGGGCCCACAGCAGGCTTTGCTCCCTCTGCTGTACGCAGCCCTCCAGTGCTGGCCCAGCACCTCCACTTGCCCTCCTACTGCACCCCAGTGCTTCTGGCACATCCTCACCTTCCTGTCACAAACACAGCACTCGTGGGCAGTGAGGCAGCCTCTGTGTTATTCCAGGAAGAGGAAAAACCATGCAGAAAGCAGATGATGCCTTGCACACAACAGGGCCCACGAGAGTCCAGGGGTCATGTCATCCAGTCATCCAGCTCTATGGGCCAACAGGCACAGTTTTCTGTTCACTTCAATCTGTTGCTCTGAGCACCCCCCGAATCTCATTAAATCCCTCAATAAAAGTTACTGTGCTCCTCCTCCTTGAGACAAGCAAAGCACAGCGCATCCAGCACTGCCTATCCTGCAGTAGGAGAGGTCTGGGTTGACCCCAGCAGCACTGAGTGGCAGCGTGTTGAGGAGCAGCCGCGACAGCGGGCACAAAGCCAGGCCATCCCCCCTCTTTTGGTCCCAGGCTGCTCTCTGAGAGGAGCTCCATGCGGGACTCAGCGCAGGATCACAGCCCCAGGTTTTGTCCCCGCCTTTGTCAGAGGCTCTGCTGCTGTGTCTTGTGTCCCCGCTTGTGTCACGTTACCTGGCGGCTCATGTTCCTCTGCAAAGCCACCTTCAGGAAAAAGGGTTCTGGATAGTGTGGCTTTACCTATGGCTTTCTCATATGAACTGGCAAAAAAGATGCTCATCGGGTTGGGTTGGTGCTCCTACAGCAGGAGCTGAAAGAGGGAGAAAAATGGGGAGTGGAGGGGCGGCAGTGGCTGTCAATCTCAGTAAGAAAACACTTCTTTGATGTGGTTCTGTTGTGTTGGTTTTCTTAAAAAAAAAAAACAAAACCAAAAAAAACACAACACAAAATCATAACCCAAATCCTAGAAGCAACAACATATGTTTATTTTAAATGCATCCGCTAAATATTTACACTGCAAGCAAACTAAATTTAAAAAAAAAAAGGAAAAAATTGGAACTTTTCTCGGTGAACCAGATTGTGAAATGCCTTGAGGGAATAGAAGATTTATTTGGGGAGAGGGGGAGAGGTAGGAATTTTCCGCGCTATTGTAAAACATGAGCTCAAATTATATGATCCCCACAGCCAGTGAATTGCACAGCTTCAATCAGCCGCCTTTTTTATTTTTTTTCCTCCTCTCTTTTCTATAAAGAGGAGGGGGGAAGACAGAAGTGTTTCACCAACTTCTGTTGACTGTTCCTTTTTTCTCCTGATTGAAATGTGTTGTTAAACAAGATCCCACATAATCTCAGCAGAGGGTTTCTCTCGCTCGCTGCCTCTCCTTCTGGGAAGCCGCGATCAGTGCCATCGGCGCTTGATTATTTGCAAACTCCCTTCCCTTGCTTTTTTTTTTTTTCCCTTTTTTTTTTTTTTTTTTTTTTTTTTTTCCTTCCCTCCTCTCCGTCTCCCTTTCCCTCTCTCTCCCTCCGTCTCTCTCTCCCTTCCTCTCGCCCCCAGTGCAACTTTTGCAGGCGCCCCGGCAGACGCAGCCATGCCGCGCTGAGAGCGGGGGCACGGCGCCAGCCCCCCTCCTTCCCTCCCTCCCTCTCTCCCTCCCTCCCTCCTGCTTCCCTCCCTCCCTCTCTCCTTCCCTCCTTCCCTCCCTCCCCAGCGCCGCCGTCCCGAGCCGGGGGGGCCCCGCCGCCCGCCGCCCCTGCCCGGCCCCGCGCCTCGCCCCGGCCTGGCCCGGCCCGGCCCGGCGCCGCCGCCCCCCGCCCGCTCGCCCGCCCCGGCCGCGTCGGAGGGCCGGCAGCGAGCGGGGCTGGATGTGCCCGGCTCCCCCCGCGCTGAGGCGGGCAGCGATGCAGAAGGCAGGCGGCAGCTTCGCCTCCGCCGAGAGACACCCGCTCAAGATGGCAGATGTGTGTTGAGTTTGGGGGGCTGCGATCTCGCGTCGTTCGTGGCGGCGTTGCCATGAATAACAGGCGTCCTTGCACCGATGGCCCCCATGTACGAAGGTAAGCGATCCTCGCCCCGCGGGCTCGGGGTCCCCGCAGAGCCCAGCAGGCTGCGGGCAGGCTGCACCCGGCGGGGAGCGGGGCGAGGCGCGGCCCCCCCCGAGCCCGGCGGTCCCGGGCGCCCGGCCCCCGGTGGGGGGCGGTGGGCGAAGTCGGTGCCGGTGCCGCGCAGAACAATGAGGCGGCCGGAGCTCGCCCTGCGCCTGCCGTGTGCTGCTCGGCGCGGCTCCGGCTCCCGGCACCGGCCGCCCCGCTCCATCGCTCCCTTCGAGAGTTGCCCCCTTCGTGGGTTGCCCTGGGCAGGGCACGGGGCTGCGGGCGGCCGCTGTCACAGGGGGGACCCGAGTGCCCCAACTTAGTTCCTGCGGCTGTGGTAGTGCCTATTGTGGGGTGGCTGTTGGAGACGTACGTGTGTGTGTGTGTGTGCGCGTAGGGCTGATTTAAATCCCCTCGCCGAGCGTTTTCGCTGCCCGGCGCCGGGCAGCGTTACATAAAGCGGAGGGCACCGTGCCGAGGGGGTTCTCGAGGCCGGTCGGTGCCGGGCTGGGGACGCGGGGGCAGCACTTCGTCGGCGTGCAGGGGTCGGGCAAACTTATCTGAGGAGAAAATCGAGTCGGGGCTGCGGCGCCCGGCGGGCCGTGTAAAGTTACCGGCCCGCCGCCGTACTGCCAGGCAGCCCCGCGCGGGGCCGGGACCCCGCGGGAGACAAAGGGGAGCGATTTAGGCAGCGCGACGAGAGCGCCGGTTCTCCCCTCCCTCTCCGCCGCCCGCCCTCCTCCCCCGCTGCCGGCGACCCGACCGCCGGAGCCTGGCGCCGCCGGGGGGCGCGGCGGGGCCCCGCGCGGCGGCGGCGGGCCGCGGCCGGGGCCGGTGCTGGTTGCGTCCCGGGGTGCCGGTCGGGGCCCGCCCGCCGGCGGCGCCCTCTGCCGGCCGCGCCGCTCAGCGGCCTCGGGCCCCGTCAGCCCTCCTGCGCCCGGGCCGCCTCCAGCGGCGGCGGGCGGCCCAGGGGACCTGCGGCGGGCGGGCGGGCGGAGGACGACACGGCCACCCCTCCGCCGCCCGTCCCCGCCCCGGCGCGTACCTGCCGGGCCGGGCCCGTGCCCCCGGCGCGGCCCCCGGGCAGCCGTCCTGCATCGCCCCGCGCGCTGCTATTCCCGTCCTCAGCCCTCCCCCCCTCCTCCTCCTCCTTCCCCCCTCCCCGCTCCGGTGGGATTATGCGGCGATTTGCGTGAACTTCGCTCCGCGCCGGGCTGCGTCCAGCCGGGGGGCGGCGGCTCCGCTCTCCTGGGGCAGGGGCATGAGCGGAGCCTGCGGCCGGGGCTGCGGCCTCGCGGCGCCCTGCCCGCCCCCACGGCTTCCCGGCCCCCGGGCAGGGGATGAGAGGGGAGCGGAGGCCGCGTCCCCCCGCGGCTCCCGGGAGCGATTGGCCGTGCCGCACCGCTGCGTGTGCGGGAAGTTTAGCGGTGCCTTCGCGCATCCCAACTTCGGCTGTGGCCTGGCTGGAAAACAGATGGGGGAAAGAAATAATGCCCTGAACGGCAACCTGTGAAAAAGAATCCCTTGGAACTGCTGCAGAAAATCCTAGAGGGTCTGCGGCACGTCTGGAGGCCTGAAGTAGGTGGATATTCCCAGGCACAAGAGCCGGAAAATAGCGTGGGGGGGGTGGTGGGGATTGCTTTATGTGTTTCGCGTTGCAGTGTGCTTGTGGGTTAAATTGTTTCTGGATTGCTGAGAGGGAGGCGGAGGAGGGGTTAATGGCTGTGACTCCTCTCCTGCTTGCCGTGAGAGGTCCTTACAATTCCCTGAAATATCACAGCGCATAGATAAAAACTTACTTATCGCAGGGGATGTAATTTCCTCCTTGGAAGGAGATGAGGGCCGCCATCCTCCTGCCATCTGCCTGCATCCCTGCGCCGGAGCATTGGCCACTGTTATGCTGCCGAGCTGAGCGTGAGGGTCAGCGCTGCGGCGGATGGCTGTGCTGCCATCGTGCTGGGGCTGCGGGGAGCTCCTGGGGTTCCAGGAGGACAGGGGTATGCAGGTCTGTGGCTTGCAGGCTGCAAAGCGTGGGCTTTTCTATGGAAAATGTGCCCCGGGAGGAAAGGTGACACCTGGAAGGCCTTGTGAAACGGTTTCATTGGAACTTTGGGAGAGTGTAACAGAGCACACACAGATCTCCGGCAGCTCATGGTGTTTGGATGAGCATGGTGTGTGTGCACCAAGCTGCCGTCTTAAATGCTAGCTTGGGAAGGAGAACGGAGCCCCGCCTGATATTAACAGGCGAGGCATGATGAATAAATAAATATCTGGTCTGAAATTCTCCTCCCTCACTGTGCTTTAACCATTCTTCTCAAGGAATTCAGGGGTTTTCATGTTCTCTCCTGCCTGCTTTTCTCATTCCATCTTTTCCAAGCATTGCAGAGCTGAGCGGTAAAATGAAAGACATAAAAACCTCCCCAGTAAAATACAACAGAAGGAACACCGCTGCGCAGTGTGTGACCTGGATTTGGGTTGTGAGCCGTATGGGGATGTGCACAGGGCTGGAGCACAGGCCTTGGTGGGTATGATGCCGCACAGCCCCTGCTCAGGGGCCGGGTCAGCGCACTTGGGGCTGAGTGCTGGGAGTGTGGCTTCGAGGGGAAGCGGCTGGCCCAGACAGGTGAGCCTTGAGCTACTCTTGCAGCCACATTGCCCTGGTCTTCTGGCACCCTTCAGAACCAGGTCTTTGAATGGTGTTTGCGTGCCTTAACCTTTATTTGCAAAACAGTGATTACCTCTGTTTGGGTTTAGTTCCTTTTTGCTTTGCTTCTCATTCCTAACAACTTCGTTGCAACTTGCAGTGTATTTTTAGCAGCAGCGTCGGTAGTTTTGTATGTGGGCGGCTTATGGAATTAATATCTGTAATATTTGTAAATTGCACCTCGCCACTGGTGCCACTGCAGGAGCTGCGTGCAGAAAGAAGCTGCCTGTGCACAGCTCCTTGCTGGGTTTTAGAGGTCTGGAGCACCCTGACCTCAGCTTGTGAGGGCTCAGATCCTGCCTCGCACCAAGGCTCCAGAGCAGTCTAACCTCGCTCATGGGTCATCACATCTTGTGAAAATGCACAGAGCTTCCTTGTCAGCCGGGCGGCACCAGTGACACCAAGGAGAGGTCCTTACCCCAGAGGTTCTGTGCTGGAATGATAACTCGGAGGCACTTCCTGTTTATGGAGCAATAACCATAACTTGGGCTAAATCAGCGCTGGGACCAAAAGCGTAAGTTTTTATTAGCTCAGGATAACAGGAAGCCCCCTCCAGTTATAATTAATCTTATCGTGCTGCAGCGTTTAGTGATTGAATGTTTTTCAGATGTAACAGTGAAAAATGTCATTTTATTTTGGGAAGCGGAAATGGCTGTGACCAGGGGCACGCCAATGAGCAAGGGGCTCTGGGGCAAAGGGAGCTGATGGCAGTGACCGGCCGGGGCCCTCAGACCCAGAGCAGCACAGGCTCCTGCTGGCAGGTGACAAGGCCATGCACCCGGAGTGTGTGGACTCTGAAGTCCTCCTTGGTGCCTGCCCCAGGTTTGAGCTCCTGTCACCCGCTGCAAGGTAGGCCATTTGCTCAGAGGCGAAGTATTTAGGAGGCTGATGGAATGAGCTTAAGTTTTGGTCACATCCCAATGGCTTGTAAAAGTAGGTGGATGGTTCTTCAGGAGGAGAGTCCTGGGAAGCCAAATGGTAGAGGAGTCAGTGACCTGGGAGCAGCGGTCAGTCTCTGTCCCAGCAGTGGTCACCGTGCAAAGGGTTTTGGTGATGGTCGTGCCAGACAGTGAAGTCAACAGCTGGTACACCGGCATGGGGCTATGCCATTGGTGTTTCATCAGCTGTGAGACAGCTGAGAAAGGGACTTCGCAGGGTAGATAACAAGGGGAAATGGTTTTAAGTTGAGAGAGGGAAGATTTTGGCTGGATGTCGGGGGGAAGTTCTTTACAGAGAGAATGATGAGGTGCTGGAACAGGCTGCCAAAAAGGTTGTGGATGCCCCGTGGTGTTCAAGGCCAGATTGGACGGGGCCCTGGGCAGCCTGGTCTAGTATTAAGTAGGGAGGTTGGTGGCCCTGCCTGTGGCAGGGGGGTTGGAGATTCATGATCCTTGAGGTCCCTTCCAACCCCGGCCATTCTGTGATTCTGTGGTGGGCTGACAGCTATTGCGGTGTCCCCATCACTGTGTCCAAAGAGGAGAAGACGGATGGGAGGTGAGGCCGGGTATTTTTGCAAGTTCCACCCTTTTCCTCTCTGTTCCCAATTTAAGAAGATATTTTAAGGTCTGTGCCTAAACTTAAGCTCACAGGTGGTGCTGCTGACTTCATTAGAATTGTTTATGTCTTTAAAGCCGACCACATGCTTAAGTACTTTTCTGACTCATGGCCTCTATAGCTTAATCAGTCCATTTATAAAAATGAGGCTGTTTCCTCACCCTTACTAGGAAATCTCTGCCCTCTGAATGTGAAATATTGTTTATATGTTGTTTTTCTTCTGACTTTCAGGAGGTTAACTAGTGGAAAATAAGTAAGAATTAAACACTATTTGGAGAAAAAGTTTTCTCTTCATCTGTTTCCATATCCTAATGTGGACTTGGGCATTTAGCATGAAGCCTTCTTCTTTGAAGCTTATGGCCCTAGCAGTACAGGATTCAGCTTTTGTTTTGAAAACAAATCGAGGGGATAATTTCATCTCAGAGAGGATATTTCACACTTTACGGTACGGGGAGAGTCGAGGCGTGTTACTGCTTCCACCTGCTCACAGCACAGTGGCACAGTGTGCACCTGTGTCCTTCATCTGGCCACATCAGGAGCTGATATCCTTCCTCTGGAAAACATGAGGACAAGTATTTGAGGATACTGTTGCATTTGGATAGCTTTTTGAGTCGGGTAACTTCTGGAGCAGAAATTGCTCTTGTAAGACTTGCCATCTTGTAAGTAAGTAGAGGAGCAGGCCCAGCCTTCCCAGGCTGGTGAGGGAATTGCCACGTCAGAGTATTTACAAGAATCCAGGGTCAGGGCTAGAAGAATAAACAACCATGCCATTAGAATGTATTTATTTAATGGAAATAGTAATAGTCTTTAATACTGTGTGTATATGCAATGCCATGTATGTTCATTTATAAAGGGTGGCTGTCTAATCAAACCATTGACAGCATGCTGAAGAGTAGCATCTTTTACTTATTCACAGTAGGGATATAAAATGGCCAGCAGGAGACAAGTGCCTTCAGATGCCAGTCCCAGGTTGCCTTGGGCTCAGCCTGGTCTCAGGGAGGTACAGCACAGATAGGCAGCGTGGCCAGTGGAGCTTTGTGTGTTTTACCCTGCCTAAGTTGTGTACTGCAGCAAGCTGGGGGTTATGCTGGGTAAGGGAAATGTAGGTTGTTCTCTTGTTTTTCTCCTGGTGGAATGTTTGGTTGGACTTGCAGGAGCTCACTTGTTATTCATGCCTTGTCCCCCGTTATACTTTTTAGTGCAGGCACTGGAAGGCGTCTGTCTCTGGTAGGATAAAATGAGGACAATCACTTGTGGTTCCTACCATTGCAGGAGGGAAAGGTCACCCCACAACACAGTGAGATTTGCCAGAGAAACTTGGGGAGCTCGGAAGGGCAGTGTTCCCTATCCATTGTAACCTTTAAAACTTGAAGGCACTGTCAAGACCTGGAACAAGAGTGTTACGCTGAGGTAGCCTACAGACTGATGTCTCCTTCAGTTCTGAAGGCTGACAGGTTTATCTTACTCTGTGAGCTATGTTGAAGTGCCTGAGAAACTTAGCGCTCACCAAAATCATAGTAAGTGGATGCAGCAAAGACTTAAAATAAGTTGTTCCCTCTCCTTCAAAGCAGGATGTACTACTGTGCCAGGTGTGCTTGCCAGCATGTTCCCTAACACACTCATCCCCATGTACAGCAGTTCTGCAGCCTGGGCAATCACTGCCCCTCGCTGTGATTGTCAGCATAAAGTTTTGTTCTCCTCTGTAACTCAGCTGTACTTTTCTTGCTACGATTCATTGCTCTATCAACAATAGCTGTAGAAAAAACAATTCTTTTTTCTTTGTTGTGTCTCTCCTCGTTTTTGTGTTCCTTAGGTTAATCCTTTTTCAGACCTGTCTTTCAGCTATCTCTTCTGTGCCTTGTTTGGTGGAGTTCTGACCATTCTGGCTCCCTGCATTCTTTCCAGTAGGCCCACATCTCTTCTGTACAGCACTGCTGGATCCCAGTGCTTTCCCCAGGGTTCACTGGCTACCTGGAGCAGTATTCCCTCTTGTGCCTTACAGATGGTGCTCCTATTTGCTTTGCCTTGTGCACCGCAGCATCATTCATCTGTGTTTAGCTTAAGATGTTCCATGGCTTCAGCTCCTGTCTAGAGATCTGATGCCTGGTGAGCTTTTTTCTATGCTGCATGTGTGAAGCTAGCTGTCCTGTTTGAATTCCATCCTGTCCTTCCTCATCTGTCAGGACTGTTTTGAGTTCTAATCTGATTGCACTGACTTTGCAGTCCCTTCCTGCTTGGTGTCACCTGCCAATTTAAAAAAAAAGCACAATCTGTTTCTTCACCAAGATCAGCTTTGTTTTCCACTTTGCAGTCCCAAATAGAAGGCTGAGAAAAAGAGACATTGTTTTATTGAAAAAGAAAAAAAAATCCTGCCCCCCAAATATAGAAGCAATTGGGGGAAAAAAAAAACACCCCACAAAGCCTTGACATTTCTTTCACTCTTCCTGTCTTACCGTTCTGTGGTGCTTTTAAAGTATTAACAATTATTTTTGCTGTTGTAGCACCAGTGCCAGAGAAAAGCAGGATCTCATTGTGCCAGGCATGATGTTGACATAATGTGATAGATAGTTCCCACACGACAGAATTTACATTTTGTGTAGATACAAGTACAGGAGAGTGGATAATGCAGACAGCATCTGTGGAGATAGGAAAACACAATGTAGGGAATTTTGTATGTGTTTTTTACCAGGTTTCATTTGGGGAAGGGGAGGATGGGCTGAAGGGAGGGAAGAAGTAAGTAGGTCAAGGGACAAGACAAAGGAGGATGAGAGAGACAGGTGGGGGAGAAAGGTGATGGCAAGTGACTAACAGGAGAGATGGTCCCTGCTAAGTGTAGGGCTTGAGGCTGTCATAGCCAAGGCTGTCAGGAACAGAAAGTTCTGTGAATCCCCGAAGGTTCTCCTGCTTGGGCTGTATTTGCAGCTGTTCTTAGTAACTTCGGTCCCTTCCAGGTTTTTTCCCTGGGGTTGTCTCTAACATCCTTTGGAGGGAAGGCAGGCAAGGGCAGGAGTTACCACCTATACCCTAATGCTCATAGGCAGGAAGGAGAGAGTAAGGATTCCCCTGCTAGAGCTGAGGCCAGAGGCAAAAATGATGCTGTAGCATTCCCGGAAGATCTCTGATGCTGTTCTCCATGCTGGGGAAATTCTGATCTGGATGAAATGAGCTGAAATATCCATACTTTTCATTGATCTGAGATTCTTGTGGTTTCCTCCTTTACTGCCACTGCCCTTTCCCTGATGATGGCAGCTATGCAGGAAGAATGTGATCTGCCATCCTCACTCCTCCTCCCTGGCAGACCCTGCATGCTGCATCCTCCTGCAGGCAGATGCCAGCACACGATGACGGCTTTAAGGGCACATGTGGCTGTTGCACCCTCTTTCCCCGTGCTTGCCCTCTCACCATCAGTGCAGGTGAGTGGAATGGCTGCAGGCACAGAAGCAGAGCCACCTGTGTGTGACAGTTGCACCAGTATCGTGCCCTGCACAATGCGAGCCACAATGTGGCTCTAAGGCAGGGTGTGCTGTGAGCCTACGAGGCACCCTGTGCTGTTTTCTCCACTAGCAGCCCAGGTATATCAGGGTGTTCAGCAGTGAGTCTGGAAGATTATGTATTTTTCTCTTGGGTGAAGAGAACAAAAAAAGCTCTTTCTTGCTTATAGTTTGGGGTTAGGGCGTTTATTTGCTACTGGATGTGATCCAGTGGATTCAGCACCTTGCTGTTTATTTTTGCTTGAAGACGCAGTTTTTCTCCCAGTCAAAGATCATAAAGGCACAGGGAGTGGCGGGAGGCCAGCAACTCCCCGGCTAGGAGCTGCAGTGGCAGGGTATTAGGCTTATGCTTCTGGGGGGAACTTTACAGCAGATGAGGGAGTGGGATGATGGAGGCCCGGACTCAAGCAGCAAGGCTCAGAAAACAGCCAGTCCAAGCAAACCTGTGGAACATTTCAGAGAAAGTTGAGTTTTTTGGGAACCTCCTATAGCTTCCCCAGAATATTTTTACTCATAGGCAAAATTGGTAAGCATTTATATTTTTAAAACGTGGTTTATATTCTGCTTCTATCTGTGGTAGCGTCAGTGCCATCGAGGTATTTGTCTTTACCCTTTTGATGCTTGCCATTCCTGGAACGTCTCCTGCTCAGCAGCTGTTTGTAGGTGGTTTTTTTCCTCTCCCATAGCCATGTACCTTTCCTTCCTGTTTGAGGCATCCATAAACCTCTCATGGTGACATCATAGCTGTTTCCATAGCAACAGATTATGATACTAGAACAGAGGATAATATCAAACAGGAGGAGGAAGAGATAAATTATGGTGTTTGTGTGCATGTGTCTGAAGGCTTGATTATATTCCTACATCTCATCCGAGGATGTTGTCTGCCCAGTTACTTCTCTGTTTATCTTACATGCCTTTTAAAGGTTAGAGGAAAGCTCAAAAAAAAATAAAGATATAGAGGTCAGAACAATACGGACACATTTTTGATCGTTTCCATGTAAACCTGGTAGGCTGAGATTTATTTTGTTTATCTCAGCGGTAGCTCTCCCATGTCCCCTGAGAGTCATCTAGACTGGAAAAAAACTTGGAAGTGCAACAGTTCCCTCGTGCAACTTCACTTTTATTTTAATTTCCAATTATTTATATCCACTGGCAGTCAGGATCCCAAGTCAAGGATCTTTGTGCTGCGCATTTTCTAGAAGATGGATGAGTGGAACGTTGCCCCAGAGAGCTGACAACCTGTTTATGAAAGGGTGCAACAGGTGATCAAATCTTCCATGCCTGCCATGGGGAGAACAGGGAGAGGTACACAAAAGAATATCAGCAGAAGTGTGGCCACTGGAAGAAGCTCCAGCCTGCCCTGAGCATGGCTGTAGCAGAGGCAGGCTGAGCCTCACCTTTAGAATCATAGAATATCCCGAGTTGAAAGGGACCCATTAGGATCATCGAATCCAACTCCTGGCTCCGAAAATCAGACCATATGAATGACCCAGGGTCAGGATTTTACAGTGGAGTTTCTGTAAGAGCTGCGCTGGAGGGGGCCTTGGGGCTCTCCTGTGTGACCATCTGGGTTCTTTCTCCAAGTGGAGCTGACAGCAGCAGGACTGCGGTGGGACACATCTGTGTTGCTCCATGCTTACGCTGGTGGAATGGCTCTCTGCATAAAGCACGAGGCTGGAGGTGAAGGACTTCTAGCTGAATGCATGGGGTTTTATTTTGTTCTCCTAGGCAGCATTTACTGTTGACAAATTCCAGAGAGTTTGGCATGAATTTTCAAGAGGTCTCTGTTTTGCTTCTAAATAGAGGTAATTTCTAGCCACTCTCCTTGCTTTCCTATTTTGATGATTGACTTTTAGAGGCTGGAGCTAAAATTGCTGAGAAAAGCCTTGTAGATATGCTCATAGCTCTGTGTGCACACAATCTTTAATCTTCCTCTCAAGACAACATTTCTGGGGAGTAAAGTAGCTATTACTAGCCTTGAAAATACCTATTGTAGGGTCTGGTCTAACACGGCAAATCTGTTGTGGTGCTATCGAGCACATGAACAATGGCACAAAGTTCTGATCCTGCACTTGGGCTCTCCGCTGCTGCAGGGAGAATTGTAGGCTAGGGACCTCTGCAGAACAGGATAAGGTATGACTGCCTCAACCTGAAGCCATCAGTGCTGCTAACTCCCAGATAAACAGCATTGTTCTAGTGTTCTCCTTCAGCTATCCCACCAGCCTGTCAGAAGGTCACTGAGTGTTAGCTGTCAGTGGAAAAAAAAACAAGTAATATGTAACATATTGGCTCGCTTTAGCCATGCAGTGGGGTAGGTGAGTACGTAATGAGGTTGTTTCCACGAGGGCGATTTGGTGCCTTGCGGCAAGACGTGCCCTGGGTCAGCAGAAGAGAAGCACGCAGAAGCTCTCTGGCTTCTGGCAGGCTGCTGATGGGCTTTGTGGCCATGTTGAGTGAAGAGTTTTTGGTCCAGCTCAGTGCAGCCAGGCTCGGAAGATGTTGGCAAGTGGGAGGAATTGCATGAGGCGCTTGAACACTGTTAACGCTGTCAGGGGTTAAAGTTATAAAATGCATGAGCGCAGAACAGCTCAACAGGAGTTAATAGTTAGGTCACCTTCATGGAAGCATACTGGAAACCAGCACAGACCACAGAGGACTGGTTTGGTGTGCTTCCCATGCACAGCTCGCATAATGACAGGCTCCAGTGCTGTGTGCTAGTGCTGTTTCTGAGCAGGCTGATAGCACTGTCCTGCAGAGAGCCGATTGCTGCAGGCAGAACTCATAGGAATGGGGCAACAGGGGCTGCACTGAAGTCCTCTGCAGAGAGAAGGGAGATTGCAGCCTTTTCTCTGAACCTGGATTTAAAGGGGGATAATTCCTGGCTGCAGCCAGCTTCAGGGCTCCATGGTGAAACCCAAGACATAATAGTTCCCCCAGGGCATGTGTCTGCAAAGCCAGTGGGGATCACATTTAGTCATGAGTAAAATTCCTTCATCTCTTCTGGCGCTTCCACTGGCTCCACTAGAAACCTGCCTTCCCATCAAACTCCCCCTCTGTGCTCTCAACATCAGAGTGTGGATGTATTTAGCAGGCGGGGATAAGAAACATGTTGCAAACCCCATTTAAAATAGCTGCACCGCCTGACAAGGACATGTGAGACGCAGACACAGACGTACCCCATTGGTGGTGACAATACTTCCCTTGCAGTGTCGTTTTCTCATTCCTTATCTGAGGCTGTGAGCACCTGGATAATGAAAGCGCAGCTTCCCAATGCTTGTGCTGTCTGAAAGCACACGAGTTGGAAAGGACTGTAGGCATCATTTGTGTGAGAATACAAGGGAAAAGTATACATGTATGTGTGCACATGTGGGATGCTTCCCTTGTTTGCAGGCATATGAAGGACTGCAGAGACGTGTGTGGTGTGGCTGCCCCCCCTTTGTTTACTGAAGTCTTCCTTCTGCAAGGAATAAAGAAGGGAGCTTTATAATAAATATAAATTAGGCCTCCTGTGTGCTTGTGAACTGTCTCAGCCTGCACAGGAGGAAATATACACAAGGTGAATGCAGGGTGTTTCTGTAGAGCGATGCTGTGGCAGCGTGTGTGTTGGCAGGAGTGCTGTCTGCAGTCTGTGCGTAAGGGGCTGTGTAGCGTTTGCGAGCATGGAAGGCTGTAAATCACAGAGTGTTCAGGAGGGGACACTGCCACTCTGCCTGTAAAAGGCAGGGAAAGATTTTGAAGCAATGTGACTCTTTCAGGCTGAAGAGTTACTAGAAATCGAAGCTGAAAAGAGGGAAAAAAAAAAAAAGGTATAACCAAGCTATTTTGGCTGGAAAGGATCTGTAATCCACATCCACCAGCTCGTCTCCATTCTGACGCAGAACAGCTGCATGCCTGGCATCTCATACACACCTCTCCCAGCATCAGCGTTTGGCGGCCCTGCTGAACTGCTTTCTGGGTCTGTCTCCAGCTCTCCTAGCAGTTCTCGGTTCTGTCCTGCTGCATCCTCAGTTATTTCAGTCTTGATGTGTTCCTACATTGTAGCTGGCATTTGTATGCAACGCAGTGTCTCCTAGGGATTCTGTACCCATTTAGATGTGTTGAGCATACCGCTCATAAAGTATCTGATGTAGGTGGGACCACCTCAGTGAAGTAGCTGTATCTGTTTCAGTATCCCTATAGAGAGGTGTCTGAGCCTTCATTTTGCTTAAAGTGAGCCTGTGCTACCATGGAGCTCCTTTCTTTAGGACTGGGCTTGGCTTCGAAGTTCTTTGGTGGTCCTCCAAAAACGTCGCTGTTTCCCAGGGGAGTACTTGAGTCATTAACAGTCCCTGCACTTCCTCTTAGCCAGGAGGGACTGAAGGGGTTTCAGGAAGAATCTTTCCTGAAAGGCGACATCTTCCTTCCCTTACAGAGGTCTGCCACAGACAGACACCATGTCTCCTGCCAAAAGCCCCTGCCTGTAGAAAATAAGGTGGGGAGAAAGAAGGTCGGATTTGGGTGAGTGACAAGGCAGGGCAGGGCTTCAGGTGGGGATGCCTCACTCTTTTGATAGCGGGTGCAATAAAGCAGATGTTTGTGGCCACACTGGGGGTAAGTTAGGAACATGTTTATGTCATTTAGCATCACTGGTACAAGTTGCAGGTCATAGATTTTCATTATTTTTGGGTTTCATTGTTTTTCTGCAGCAGCCATCAACAAATGAGAAGTTTTCCCAAATGTGTTGCAGCTGCTGTTGGTTCTCCTGTCTCACTCTGTGTCATTGTAGGACCCACAAGAGGGCTTGGGCTTTCACTCCTCTTTTGTTTTTTGTCTTCTCCCTTCTGTCCTCACCAGCTTCTGTTCCTCTGCTTCCTTCCCTCTACCACAGTCCTGTCATGTTCAGTCATGCTTGGCTGAAGGTTACCAGCCCACTGGAGGCCTTCATGGCTAAGGACGTGGTGAGCCACCTGCTGAGAGCACGCTGGCTTTCCATGGGAGTGGGATCATCTGCTGCTGGCCTCTCGCCCTGCAGGGCAGTGGGTGTGTGGAGGAGTGGGAGTGCAGGCGTGCTCATGTGGCAAAAACGCTCCATGGTTACCATGAAATGTTTGCTAAAAAGGCAGATATTGGGAGGGAAACCAGGTGCAGGGAGCAGCAGGCTCTTCTGATGGTGCCAGTTGTGTTCTCTGGGAATGTAGGGAATAGCAGTGTTGCTCTTGCCCTCCTTGGGACTGATCTATGGTGTGAGGCTTTCCCGTTTTGGGGTCATAGGGGGCAAGCTAGCAGCAGAGGAAACCTAGCCCCATGTTGTTGGCTGAGCTATACTTAAGCCCCTTGTAAGCTCCGATTTGGAGGCTTATGTGGACCTTCAGTGTCACATGGGGATGCTGGCAGGCTGTGGGGCTGAGTTTCACCCTGTGTGAGCCATGACAGCCTACAAGGAGGCCCAGGTGGCTACACAGGAGACCCCAGCAGAGCTTCTTGTCCCAGCACAAGCATTGGACTTGATCAGCTTTTAAACTCTAGGTGTGATTAATTGTGGCCAGCAATTCTGACCTCTGTGGTTTTCCCCTGGATGCCCAAATTGGAAAGAAAAAAAAAAAAAAAAAAAAAAAGGTTAATTGTGCCTGCAAGCCAGCTGGCTGTCATACATCTGGTTACATACGTTCACCCTATAGTTCAGTCCCCGAGTGAGAATGCTTAGCTTATGGTGGGCAGCAGATCACCCCTGTTGCTTCACCGCAGGACAGGAGGCTCATCTCCTGAAGGCCAATTAGCCATTGGTGGGCACCAGCTGGGGTAGCTCCATCCTGCCCACCTTCCTACCATGTTCAGGTCCATAGGGCATGGGACTTTGGCCAGTGTGCTGGATAGTTGGTATTAGTAAGCTTTTACAAGAAAACAGATTGTTTTAAACCACAGCTAGGAGTATAGAACATACTGGAGCCTGGGTAACAGTAAATCCTAGTTCTCATTTGCACAAATACATGTGGTTCCAATCCTAGAGGCATTTTGCCTTCCTCTGCCTGTACCTTAGTTTTAGAAACATGTAAGTTTAATTTGTATTTGTTTCTTCAAAACACTACAAAATGTGGCCAGGACAGAGGGGCTTTTAAATTGCATTTGACACAGAAGGGACAAAAGGGATCTGGAGTCTCCATGAGTTGGAACCAGGGGAAGCCTGTCATTTACATGCCGTCACAGGGGAGCACTGAAGAGACCATCTACACCAGGAGAGCAGTGGTGATATTTGCAGTCTCTTAATAGTAGGTTTGCTGCTCAGATCAGACCTCTCAGCTTTCTTCTGGCCCAGCCAGTGAGACCCTACATGCTGGGTCGTGTTTCAGGGGTGAACCTAAGTGTAGGGTCATCTGGTGGATAAATGTCCTGTCAAGTGATAGGGTTGGGCTATGTGGCGAGGTTGCTGCAGGAGAGGGAGGTGATGCTGGCTAGTTGGGCTCTTTCCAGCACAGAAAAATGCAGGGTGCTCCTGCCTCTCTTTGTGTTTTGCCCCTGGGACAAAGAAATGAGAGCAGGTGTTGGCTTCTGCCCTGAATATGGGAGGGGGGGGGGGGGGGGGGTTACAGACCTACCTGAAAAAGGAAGACCTTCCCTGTTAGAGGACCTCTCCCTTAGCCCATTGCCATCTGTGGAGGTAAGGGACAGTTTTGTGTCCTCTTCTGCCTTTCAGCCAGCAAGAATACGCTCTGCTAGTGATCACCACAGCTGGGGCTTCTTGACACCCTCTCTTGCCATGCTGATGGGTTTCATGACACTGCTCTTAGCACCTGAGGATGGGCGTGAAAAGGGAGGAGCTGAAGGAAGTGGAGGAGGAGGAGGTGGAGATAGTGGCAGTGGTGTGAGTTAATACAAGACCCAGTGGGAAGCAGCAGCAGGCAGTATTATTTCAGTGGTTTGAGCCAAAACTTTCTCTGTCTCTTTCTCTCTCATTAAATTACAACTAATGCAAGTAGCATTGTGAAGGAGGAATTTGGGAACTGTTGTTCATCATCCAATCACTTGTAACGAATGTGCTGCTCAGTGCCATAGCCCATAGCCTTGCTGAGAAGTAATTCACTTGGTATTTGCAGGCATGACATGCATGCCATAAAAATTCCACTGTTAGCATTATTCCAGCATTAGCAAGGGGATATGAAAATAAATGACGAGCTATTGTTTTTCATTATTAGGTCCAGGCTTTTTGCTCCGCTGTCTTCTTTTTTTTCCATCCTCTGTACGTGGGAGAGGGAGTTCTCCATTCCTTTCATTTCCTTGTCTCAGCCACACCTGTACTCTCCCACTTTTTCTCCCGCCTGTCTTCAGGAAGGTGGATGGTTGGGTCTAGATTTGGAGGTTAACCAGAGCAATTCATTAGACTGCCATAGCAGATCACCACGGAGTGGTACGATATCAGAGATTATCTCAGCATTTTGTTATGGGTCTACAAAGCTGTTTTGCCCCAGCTGTCTCCAATGGGGATTGAGTCCCCCCTTTTTGATGGTTGCACTGGCAAGGAAGACTTTGGAGACGGGTCAGCAACTTGCTACTTTGAGGCAATCTGCAGGCTTTAAATGCCTTTTCTATTATTTAAGAGAAGGCAGAAAAAAGTGGGAAAGCTCTTGAGGCAGTTGTCAGTCCGGAGGTGCGGGAGCAGCCTGTAGCTGGCCATGGTCAATGCTTAAAAGGAGAAATACACAAAATGAGCAGAAGGGGATCAGTGACCCACAGTTGTGAGAGGATGCCTCTGCATTCCAGTGGGCTTTCCTGCATTTTCCATGTACTTTCATAAAAGGGAGGGAGTTGAATGTGTCAGGGGGAATGAAGCAGTTAAATATTATTTATCACTACTTTCTACCAGGGGGTGACCAAAGAAGAAAGCGTAGCAATTTCAGAAATGACCCCTGTTTCTAGGATCATTGGTTCCTGGGGCTGGTTTAGGCAAGCATGCAAACGCCCACCTGCTCCAAATAAAAGACTTCTTTGGAGAAAACGGACTTAAATATCCCCATGAAATCCCCGGGCTGAGTCAGTATCAGCACTGTACAGGATTCCTGCGCTCTGAATCTTATTCTTAATCAGCTAACCCAGGCAGTCTTTCATGTCACTGAGTTGCTTCTCACTCCCATTGCCCCAGCCCGTGTTGGCTGTTCAGCAGAAGGCCTGGCTGAGCTGAAGGCAGATGGCAGGGTAGGAGCCTGTGCTGATCCTACTACTATTAACTCTACTACTCCTCTGCACAGCAAGCTGCTCCCTTTGAACATCAGCAGAGCCATTTTTAAGAGCCCTGCAGCCCAGCCTTGTGTGACAGAATAGCTCATTTTGTCAGGGAAAAAGATACCTTGGCAAACTTTTGAATATTAGCTGTTGGGGTAACCTCGAGACTCTGGAAAAAGCAGCAATGGGCTTTGAGAGAAGAGCAGAAGCTGCAGGTATTGAGTTCCCAACTGGAAGGGGATGTACGAAAACTGTGTCTTTTTTTTTTTTCCTCCCCATTTTCTTCATTCATTTTCTCAGAAGAGCACCAGAGTATGCGCCGGAGTTCTCTGTGACATCACTTTGCACGTCATCAGGGTTGTGAAATCCAAAGCTGTGGAATCACTTCACTGATCCTGCCCTACACTGTGTTACCAGCATAACTTGATGCAGAGCAACCTGCAGGACGTTGTGGTTATTGTGGGCAGCCGTGTCCCGTGGGTCTGCTCATATCTCAGGCCAAGCATCTCCCTCTCCTCGTAATCTGCACTTAGAGCTGTGCACACACGCAATAGAGCTGTACATTACACAGCTTTTAACACACCAACAGCAAGTGTGGCTCTCACTGGTACACTTCAGGGCTATTTCAAAGTCCTGTGTCCCTCTGCCTGAGCTCCTCATGCAGTCCCATGCTGAGATGTCCAAGATCCTTTCAATGGCAAAGCGATACCTGCACTCAGTTCTGCTAGGATTTTGCAATATGCCTGAATCGGGGTGGTGGTGACACTGGGTGTGAAGCCATCTACTCATATTTGCTCATGATCTAAGAAAGTGCTTTCAGTTCAGACCTCAAAGAATGAGCTGCTGTGTCATTTAAAATTGTGTTACCAGCAGAAACGTATGACCTCATGGTATGAATAAGCAAGAGGAGATTAGCAATAAGTAAGCCTCTACTGTACATAAATGTCCATAGGAAAAAGAAAAAAAATCTTAATAGAAGACTCAGTTGTCTGCGTAAGTGAAGGCTGGGGATATGAGTAATGTACTGGTTCTTTTGTACATCCAATCTGATTCTGTTGTTCCTTCTTTGATTCAGGCCCCCTCCTTTGCTTTCTGTGCTCCCTAGCCCTCCTAAAGGACTTTTTCTGCCTTTTAGGAGAGTGCAGACCAGGAAGGGTGGAAGGGCTCAGTGAGGAAGGAGTTAAAGGACTGCTCAGTGGGGATTATAAAACACTCAGGCACTTGGAAACAGTTAAGAAGAGAGAAACAGATCCGCCAGGAGGGAGTGTGGCACTGGAGCCAGCAATTTGTTTTGTTACCTCCTTACATGGCAATGCAGAAGACCCTTCTAGAATGGGCATCCAGGTATCAGGGGGCGTGGGATGGGTGGTGGGGGTCATGTAGAGAATGAACTTGTGTGCTATCAAGTTGGCAAGCCTTCCGACCAGTTCTTATTGATGTGCTGTGCCCTGGTTGTGTGTCCTCCTTGCTGGGGTGGGACTTAGTGCCTGCTGTAGCCCGAGGACATGATCTAGCCCTGAGGGGTTGCCTAGAGGCTCTAGCCTCTTTGGATGTTGAACCTAGATGGGGGAGAGTGGTCTGTGTGCTGTCGGCATCACCTGGAAAGGTGGATGTAACAAACCCACAGTGTGGGCAGGTGTGTGGGTGTGCTTACATGAGCCTTAGTTACATATGAGGGCCCCTGTGAGGGTGTCTGTGAGTGGACATCTTGTGCAAGTGTGCCTGGACACCAGGAGCTTTCTGTCATGCTCTAATGAGGTGGCCTTGAGTCACAAGAAGCTGTATTTTTACTCACCGTGTCTTCGTACCTCAGCAGCCAAACAGAAACCTTGCATGTGCTGAGGCATCATATACCTCAGCAAGGACAGAGGATCTCCATCATGGGAAGGAAAGGCACCTGGAGGCAAAGTGGCTCATGCTGGCCTGCCGGCAGATATCCCAGGACATGAAGATCCTTGGATCTTCATTCATGATATCCTCCACATTCCTGTGCTTTAGGCAATAACTGCTCCCTGATTATGGATGCTACTACTCTAAGCTAAGAAATGACCTGAACGCAGGCCTTGCTGTGACCTCCTGCCTGGCTCTTCAGTTGTGTGCATCAAACGATATTGGGCTGTGGGGCAGTAGGAGTGTACCTTGGAGTGACTACCATACCTGTAATGTGGAGTCCCATTCTTCATGGGAGAAAAACAGATGAAATTAGAGCCAAAGTGTGCAGAGAGAGGGATTAGTCAGTCTGCAAGTGTCAGGGGCTTGCTGAAGAAATAGCAGGAGTTTGCTGACTAATGCCTGCAATGTTCAAGGAATAAATGAGAAATACTGAGGGGAAACCCTCTAATTCTGAATTTGGTGGGGGAAAAAAAAAAAAAAGAGAGGGAAAAAAAAAAAAAGAGAAAGAAGATACTGAGTTACAACTCAGCCCCCTAAATCTCTGACCTATATCTCCCTCCTTTCCCTGGAGTCATTATTGAAATTAAAAATTAATAGAGAACAACCAGGTTTTACCTCCAGGGTGCCCTTTTAGGCTTTCACTTACTGCAGGCTGAGACCAGCAGATAGGACTTTGGTGTACCTCAATGTGATAGAAAAATCAGAGTGATCTCCATCTAGGGTGATGGGAGGACAACCAGATAGGTTGAAGGAAAGGAGGAAGCTTTCTCTTTGGGAACAGCAGTCTCCAGCTGCAGAAGGAAAATGATGTCAAGCCAACAGGTTAAGTGAAAATAGACCAGTAAAAAAGAATAGTCCTTGAAGTCACAGTAACCTTATCAGGGGAAATGGAGGTAAGAAGGAGAAAAGAAGTATTTCATATCACTAGCCCTCTAAGGGCCAAGTTCAATGTGTTTGCAGAATATTCCTCTCTCTCCTCCCATTCTTAGTTTTTTAATGAGGAAAGAGAATTCTTATTTAGGAGACTAAAACCTAGGGTTGTGGGTCAGGAGGTTTCATTTCCCAGTTCTGCTGCTGCCTTGCTGTTTAAGCTCAGGAAAGTCACTTTTTATTTTAGCTCCATCTTTGTCTCTATAGGGTGTGTGTGGAAAGACAGCAGTGTAACCTGGCAGCCCAAAGGGCCAACCAAACCCTGGACCCAGCACAGCCAGCTGGGTGAAGGAAGGGAAGTGTCCCACTCTGCTCTGCGCGGCTTCCCCTCCAGCACTGGGTGCAGTTTTGGGGCACAACAACATGAGGACACAAAGTAATTAGAGAGCATCCAAAGAAGGGCTATAGAGATGAAGAAGGGTCTGTAGGGCAAGGTGTGTGAGGAACGGCTGAGGGCCCTGTGGTTGCTCAGCACAGAGCAGAGGAGCTGAGGGGAGAGGCCTGATGGCGGCTGCAGCTCCTCACAGGGAGCGGAGGGCAGCGCTGAGCTCTGCTCTGTGTGACAGCGACAGGGCCGAGGGAACGGCATGGAGCTGTCAGGGGAGGGCATCTGGGGGTTAGGGACAGTCGGCAGTGGGCATGGAACAGGCCGTGACCAGAGCTCTTCAGTGAGGGTATGTCGTATAACCAGCAGAGAGTTCTCAGGCTTAGACTTGCCTCGTGAGAGTGCTGCTTTGCTCCTTGCTGCTATCCTTATGTGCTTAAGAGGGACCTGTTGCAGTTATTTGGCCACTAGGCTATGAAAACCTGCAGCCCTCCAGAGAAGGGTGATGGTAAGGAGGATGGAGAGTGGTGGGAATCACTCTTGGGGCCACAGCTCACTGCAGGGCCTGGAATATGCTCTGTGCCCATCTGTGTCTTTTGTTGGATACATGCTCCCGTGTGATATGGGAGGGATGGCATCTCATGGCCATGGAGCGCTATGAGGAGAGGTGATGTCACCTGCTGTGGCAGCCGTGTGTGTGGGCTGGCTTGGAGGGAGCCTGAGCACATGTGAAACTGCGCTCTTTCCCATTCTCTCAT
Source organism: Tetrao urogallus (assembly GCF_951394365.1). Taxonomy (NCBI): domain Eukaryota; kingdom Metazoa; phylum Chordata; class Aves; order Galliformes; family Phasianidae; genus Tetrao; species Tetrao urogallus. The sequence continues at coordinate 138,426,784 of NC_136813.1, read as the reverse complement.
GTTGGATGACTGCAAATCGACATCCCCAAGATCACTATCTGTATTTATCACATACATCTGAATGCATCAGGTGCGCTTGTTTTGCTCCTTCAGAGCCTAGCTCTTTATCTTTCTGCAGCATACCTCAATTACTGCTACTTTTGGGATACGTAGACTCCATAACTCCAAAGTGCCATAAGCTGAGGCATACGGGCTTTCTCTTCATGGACTTCTGCCTCTCCAAAATTAGGATGCCTCATGCAGCTTGAGAAACTAGGTTATATAGCAGCTTTAGTGGGGCTTTTTCCAGACACCAATTGACCTGATTCCTCGGACCAGCTGTTTTATTTATTAAGCAAAATAGTAGAAAAAGAGTGCATCTCCTATATAAACTTGATTCCTTGCAAAGAATGTTTATCTTTGTTTTTCATAAATTGGCATGGAGTGCTTCCTTCACATTGATTTCAGATATATTAATTTATACACTAGAAATGGGGAAGATTTGCCTTTCCTCTAATCCTGTTTCTAGAAAGATTTACCTAATGTGCGGTGTAATTTGTCTAATGTACAACTTTGTACGTCGAGTGTACCCAGATCCAGTAGAAACAGTGGGTGTAATAAAGGAGAGCGCTGTAGTGCAGTGCTGTAAATCCCTCTGTAATTAAAAATACTAAATTAGTCAATGCTCATGCAGTCAGAAGACATTACTATCTGAAGAGCAGGGATATAAAGCAAAAGTTCTCAGTGCAGGACAGAGAAACTGGGTCTGTGTTCGTCTCTGTGTGCATGTGGTGTGTGCCAGGGGTGAGGGACAGCTTATAACATCATTCACCAGGAATACAGCTTGGGTGGCAAAGAGGAGTCATCGGGAATTATCCCGGGGTTGTGCTTGCATGTTCACAAGGTGGGGGAGCAAGCAATTCTCCTGCCAGTTTGCATGCTGTCCCACTCTATTTCTTTCCATCCAATGCAGTGGGCAGTTAGAAGGCTGGATTTTATACTTCTACAAAAGTCTCCCTTAAAATAATTCATAGTTTCTTTGAAGAAGGATGGTACCATGGATTGAATGATTTTTATTTTCCTTTGTCTGTCTGTCTGTCCTTTTGTCTGTCTTCCTTTGCTGCTTTTAACACAGATGAATCACTGCCTGAAGTTTTCACGTGGTTCTTTATTTAGGATTTTGTGAATCTCCCTGTAACTAATCAGGAAAGACTGATAGATAGCAATGTAAGAGTCCTTGCCTGTGATAACTGTCCATCCATCTGTTCTATATCCAACTTATGACCACTCCTGTCTACATTGCCTGATGCTCGACTTCCTTCCTCCTTCAGGGAGAACCTCAGGCTGAGTAGTTAGAAAAGAGCAGACTCCTAACTCTGTTGAAATGTTCACTGAATTTTAAAAACTGAAAATATTCAAATAAATGAGAAGACAATCCTCACCTTAACAGCCCCATGGAAATGTCTACAGTTTGTATATCAGAGGCACACCTTTTGCAGTTTTCAAGAACATTAGCCAATACATGGACAAGTTTTAAGCCTTACAGAAAATTGTTGTTGCCTCATCCGCAGCAGATAAAACAGATCTCTGAAGAACTGGGACCTAAGAGTTTCAGTTAGACAGTTAAAATTAGTAGAAGCTTTTCACGTTAATCTGTCTGTGCCTCAATTCCCTGCCCATGCCATATGGATAATGCAGAGTCTTACTTTATGAGGGCATTGTGAAAATACATTCCTTCATGTTTGTGAAACATTCAGTTACTCTAATGATGCATATGGTAGGAAAGCCCATGAGTAAATTACTAATTCCGTCTGCAGAACAGTTTGACTGGTACCTGGTAAACAAGGCTTGGGGCCACACCTCAACTGATGCAGGGAGGATGAAATACTGAAAAGCTGCTCACGAAATGAGCACCGTGTATCCTGTGTACTGGGTGAGGCTAAGGTCCTGTAGAAAAATAACCTGCAATTATTATGCAATTAACAGCTCTATCACAATACCCAGGAAAAAGAGGACGAAGGAAGGTTGCACAGGCAGCCATAAAACTGAAGTTTCCTGAGCCTTGCATTCTTGATTAGCAGCTTTAAATAATCTTGCTTTCACCTGTTTTGTTTTCTGTGTAATTGTCTGTCACATGGAGTGGGCATGAGGAATAATCAGCAACTGTTGTTTGTGGAAGAAGAGACAGGGAAATATCTTCTGCCACTGGCCATCAGAGAAGAGTATTCCTGCTAAAGCCTTGTGTCCAGGCATTGCGAATTGGAGCATTTGTGGATCCTCAAGAGAAAGAGAAGTCGAGGTTGAAATAAAAGCAGACAAACCAAGATGTCGTTTTTCCCTTGTGAGAAGTGCTCAGTTTATGTTGTGTTGCTGCGATAACTCTGTGTACCATTAAACATTAATGCCACAAACCAACAGACTTGAAAGTTGTTTTAAATAGGGACGAGATCACCCCCTTGCTTTTTGCTGTGGGTCTTGTGGGTTTCCTGATTTTACCCTGGTGTTCACAGTTCTGGGTTTTCCCTCTGCTGGGTCCTGCTCCGGAGAAATTTTCATACATACACAAGACTGACATTGTTAAACTTGGGCAAATGATCTAACACTGAATCATTGGCAGAACCATCCCCAAATTCCCCTACTTTTGCTCATTTTTTTATATTTTGCCTTTCTACCCATATGTGTTTCTTCAGGTAAAACGAAATAGCACTGCCCACAGCCTGTTATGAGTTTGGAGTTGTGAGTGGGCAACAGCAGGGGAGGAGATGCTGTGGTTGAGGGTTTTAAGTAGAAATCATCATCACACTACAGATGACCAAGCTACTGGGAGGCTGGGATGAACACTGCAGCAGAAGTTGGCCTGTACCTACTTCTGCACTGACTTAGCGTAAGGGTGAGCTGAACACTTCGGTGCTGTGAATGGGATGGGTGCAGAGAGCAAGGATTTGTGATGTGACAAGAGGTACATAGGTACACACCGATTTTAAAGGGTTACGCTTCAGTACCCAAGCATGTTTACTGAGCGTTACAAGTTAAGAGTCTTGCTTGCTTTCTGCCTGCACTGTGAGTCAAACTAGGATGTATGTCTTCTTGATGTGGCTTTCATAATTGATGTTTGGTTATTCCGCAGTTGCTTTTCCCCATGGAGTTTCTCTTAAAAATGCCCTGTATTTCCTTTTAATTTTGACTGTACGTAGCAAGTGTATATTTCAGAAAGAATATTCAAGCATCATTTTTTTGTAAAGATATGATGCTGTTAGGTTACACTGGGGAGGGAACTGCTTATTATTTGTGTTGTCCTCTGAGAAGCTGATAAAGGAGGTCCTAACAGTGTTTTCCCTTCTCTATGTGAGCTTTCACAAAGGCTTGTTAATGTTGACACTGGTCTGCCAGTACTGGCTGGTTATTATGGCTGTTCAAGCATTAGGCAATTGTTTTTAAGCAATTGTAGTTTCTCTTTCTATTTCTCGTGCTTGCTTTTTTTTGTTTTGTTTGTTTAATAGCAGATCCTTTTCACATTCCCTCCTATTGACTCATCCAGAAAAAGACACACATTTGAACTTAAGTATATAACTTTATAGTATCACAGAATGACAGAAAGGCTTAGGTTGGAGCAGACTTTAAAGCTCACCTAGTTCCAATCCCCTCCCATGGGCAGGGCTACCACCCACCAGCACAGGCTGCCCAGGGCTCCATCCAGCCTGGTCTTGAACAGCTCCAGGGATGGAGCACCCACAGCTTCTCTGGGTGACCTTCTCCAGTGCCTCACCACTCTCTGAGTAAAGAGTTTTATTTTCGTGTTTATTTCATCATGTCTCTTGTTGCACAGGGCAGCATTTCACCTCAAACTTTATGATGGCAAGAGATCTGGGTGGGATCTCTCAGCCCTACCCACCTCTGTTGAAACCATCAGGTGAAGTCAGGGTGGAGCGGATGATTCTGCTTAAGCTGAGGGCCCTGAGAGCAAGGAGTGAGGGGTCTGTGGTCCAAGCACTATGTGCATGTGCCAGCACAAAGAGACCAAGCACTGGCATGGGCATCTTCAGTCACCTCACAGCTGTACCTGTGCTTAGGGCTGAATCCCAGGGAGGGAAACCCAGCTTTGGGCTGGAGTCTTTTCTCTGCAGAGACCTCCTGCATTCTGCACCCTAACAGGAGGATGCTGGCTTTGCTACGATTTGCTGCTTCGCAAATAACCGTTGTGATGGAGGGGTGGTAAGGATGTAAGCCATGACATGCATGTACCCTACCTCCTTCTCCCACTGCAAAGCTTGCAGAGCCCCAGAGCTGAGAGATTCTGGGCAGCAGAAGGGAGGTGGTGAGGGTGATGACTCCTCTGAAGACCTGCTATATTCTGGGGCAGGGAGTGCACGACTCCATTTCTGATGTCTGAAAAAGTCTCATGAAAACCTGCTCTTTGCCCTTTTGCCACTAGCCAGATCTGTTCTGAGTTGGGTCAGAGCGCATAAGACACAGTAGAAGGGATCACCTTTCTTCGAGAAAACAAGTACGAGGTGGCACCAGCACTTGTTTTAATTTATTCCTGCTCCTGGGTGTAATTATAACCTCTGGTGTTCAGTGTAAAGGTGGAAGGGTTGCAATTGAATGGGGCTAAGGTTTTTTTCAAGATGCATTAATACGTGACTTCTATGAAAAACAACAGCACTCACCCAGGAATCCAGACAGCGTTTGCAAGCTGCCTGTGGATTTATGGAGCATGTTGGAAACACACAGTGTTATTTCCTGAGTTTGTTTCTTTGCACAGTGATGATGTTTGCTTATTCTGGGACAATGATGAGACATTAAGGTATTAAAAACAAAATTAAAGAAGGGGTAGAAAATGTTTATTTCAAAAGTGAATACAGCTGCATTTCTTAACAGAAATAAAAGGAAAAACCTTCCAGTGCCTACTTGGGACTTTGAGAGTTCTGCCTAGAGAAAGCAATTTATCTTATATCTATTAATGTTATTTTCTTGCTGCAAAGGCTGTTTACATCAAAACAATATCTTTATTTTTGGAGTTCATCTGTTCCCGTTGCTTTTTCCCCAGCTGAACTCACAATGCTCGGTCTGTGACATCACCATTGGCCGCAGCAGCAACGTGTTACAAAGCGGATTTTTCACTCCAGGTGGACCTTGTGCCACAGGAGCAGATGAGCTCTGTGATTCCACAGAGTGTGTTTGAATGTGCGTGCTACTGGTCGCGGGGAGAGAAGTAAAGGGCAAGTCCACAAGGCAAAATGCAGGACTGGAGAGCCTATGGAATGTCTGCATGGGCCTTCTGTGAGTATGTAGCTTGTGGAGTTAGCATCTGTTCCCTAGGCCATCCCTACCCCGAGATTTCTTTTTTAAATCAGTTGAATGCTTCAACAGACTTAACTGGTAGCAAATTACTCAGTTTAAAAATGGGAGAGTGGGAGAGAGGGATTTAATTTAGCTTCAAGTATGACTCTGGGATCTAAACTGTATCGACAAGTTTTGTGGGGGTTTTTGCTTTTTTTATGTTTCTCTTTTTCTACTCAGAACCCCTTGCAGAAAACAAGGGAAGATGACTAATGTGCTGATCCTGCTAACACTTACACATGTGGTTGGCTTTAAATGCATGAGTTGTCCTGCTGCAGTCAGTCAAGACAATTCATATGCTTAAACTCAGATGCAGCCCCACATGCCTGGAGCAGGAGGGTCTAGCCAGCTGCCTTCGGGGAACAGTTAAATGAAGAATTTATAGAATATTTTCTAATGCAGGCACTGTCTTAACCTGGAAAAGCTGAATTTGCTGGCCTGGGTCCTCCAGGAGAAAGAAACTGGCGTTGTGCCTTTCCTCATTGCTTTTGCCTGCCTAATTCACTCCTTGGGTCACAGTCATGCAGTCACAAGCTGGAAGGTGAGGCATGTCTGCCAGAGTTGGGAAGACTGTAGCCTAAGAGGTAACACTGAGAGATGATTAAAAAACGGAAACAGAACAGTGAAATGGTCACTAGCCTCACTGACTTTACTGCAATATACAAGTTTATATATACATCCACTCATTACTAGTGACAGGTCTCTTTGTTGACTGCCTTGAAGAATGGTTTCTCCTGGTGGCTTAGCATGAATGGAGATGGAGCAGTTGTCTCACATCCCCTCCAAAGTTGGCCCCCTGGAGGCTAGGGGCACCATGGAGACCATTCAGGTGTGCTTGCGGAATTCCTTCCATGTTTCAGCCTCGTGAGTTCACTGAGGACTGTGGTAGGACATGATCAGGAAGAGGTCTTGCTATTTCTCCAGCATAGCTTTCTTGCTATGTTGGAGAAGACCCTGAGCAACCTCTGCATCCAGTGAGCAGCCTTTGCTACAAATATGTTCTCACTTCCAGCATCCCAGGTGTCTTTTTGGTCAGGGTTTGAGTGCCCCATGAGAAGAGCCCGAGTGTTGCTCTTGCTTTTCCCACATGGAACCATTTCTTAAGTATCACAAGTCAGAAGAGCATATATATATATATGTTATAGTTTTTCAGGCAAGCCCTTTAGTGTAACTATACTGGCAGCTCCAGGAGAGTAGCCTTTTACTTAAATCTATGTTTTGAGATGTCTTCAGATTTGTTTGTTTTGCAGGCTGCACACTGTGTTGCTGTTGTGGCAATCCCTGTGATTCACGTCTTGCGCAGTCTGACAAGCTCACTGTAGCTTGCATGTGCTGAGGCACACACTCTGCTTACTGCACTGTGCGTGGCTGGTACGGGAGCAGCCCTTGGTGCTGGGATCCAAAAGTGCCAGGTGTGGGGGCTGCTTCATTGAGCTTCTTGTGTAATCTCTTCAGGAAATGAGGGGTTGTCAGAACACTTGCTTGGACTTTAGTTTTTAGAGCTCCTCCAGGAATAGCCTGTTCCTTGGAGCAAGCAGAGCAGGGAGCACAAGGATCAATTTGGGCATCTAGTGGTGCTGCAAGGATCCAATTTCATATTTATTTTCTGTCCCTGCAGAGCAGGAGGTATGTTATCATTTCATTTTAACAGCTCAGTGTCTCTACTGCTGAGCCTGTAAAAGAACATGTCCCATTATACCTGCTGCTGTTTGACACCTGTCTTCCCTAAGGCACTGATGTTACGCTGGCTTGTTGGTCCTTTGCTTGCCGATGCCCATCCAAACCTCTTGACTCTACTTTTCTTTCTTTTTTTGATAAAGAGAAAAGGAGAGAAGGTACAGAGGGCTGAAAGTGGAGGCACAGGTGCGTTGTAGCCTTGTTGAAACTCAGGGGTTGGACTGGGTGGAAGGATTGAGAAAAAACAAGAGTGGCATCAACAATTGGGAAAGACAGAACAGTTTTATGGAAGTCTGGTGCCATCTCACATGCAGGCCCTCAGTGCCATGCACTGTTCACTTGCCCCATGAGTTGTCCATAAAGCTCTGGGGTCGCTCAGCTTTGGCAGTTCATTTGAGGGAGCGATGGTGAGCTGTGCAGAGATGGGTTTCCCCGAGCAGCTGTGAAATGTGTTCCAGTCCTTTCAAGTCAGTGTTATTCTTCCATGACAACACGGGAGAACAGATGTTCCCTAGAGATCTACCTATTATTCATTTTGCTGTAGAGTTACATCTTCCCTCTTTTATTTGTCTCCTCTGTGAAGTAAATATTTCCATAATAGTTAATATTAGGGCTTTCCATAGCCCCCAGTGATTTTTTGTCACTCAGCTGTATCTTTTTTTTTCTATTTTTGTCAGAATACCATAAATGTGAACAGAGATTAAGACAAGCTCTGTGTCGTGGGACACTGATTTTGTAGGCACTGATATGAATGTGTCTATTTTAAACTTATATATGGCTGGCACTGCAGAACGTGAGGTTCCACTCTGCACTTCTATCTATGCAGGTGTGTCAGAGACATGCTTGATGGTGTGAGCTGGGTGATGCATGTTCAATTGGGCTGGGCAGTAGGTTGGGACTAGCATCATCTGCTGGATGCTGAAATGTGAGGTTGTGGTGCATTGTGCACACTGAGTGAGCTAACAGTCTCCCCGGGTCCTGAATACTGAACTTAAAAAACTTCTGCGATCACCATAAAAAGCCTGTTAGGTAAATACATTTTCTGTGCACAAAAGTAATTGCCCTGCTCTCTTTCGTTCTGAAAACAATAGACATCAAAATGAATTACAGACCTGTGTTCTTTAAAGGTCACAGCTATTTGGCCCTCAGGTAGGTGTGTATTGAAACAGCTTTGGTTGAGATTTGTTGATGGGCTAAAGAAATGAAATGAACTGGGACTTAGGTGTAGAAGTCTGAAAACCAGCTAGAAATTGCCATGGATGTGGAAGATGAAGGAGGGAACTCCTGAGGTAAGGAAATCCCTATTTCCTGATGTGACTGGGGTAGGGAAGCTGAATGGACAAGGACCTTGTGTCAGGTGCGAAACCAATGGTCAGTGTTTGTTTGGCATTGTACTGGTTTCTTTTATGACTTTTTTTATCTAGCTTAAAACAACAGCTGTAGTGGCCAGGCTCTCTAGCCCATGCTGTTTCATGAACGATTGGTTGCTAGGACAGCTGCCGTCATCCACATTTTAATTGTGGATGTGATGACCAATTTCTCATCTCTCCCCAAGCTTTGGCTGGATGACTCAGCTGGTCCTCTGGTGACTCATTGCAGTCTCCCATGAGCCCAGGAAGACTAAAGAGGGAAGTGTGGCTATTTTCAGATACGAATAATAACCAAACCCAGAGACTATGGCCATGAAGAAGTGCTGCAAACTTCAAATGAATTGGGTGTTTAAGTGGGGTATAGGCTGGCCCCTTTCCCACTGAAATTCTTTCCCTTGTTGATATATTTCTGATGAGTCTGGTTTCCAGTCTCTTCACCCACAGGAATATTTGTTTTAGGAAAGTTTTTCCGTGAGTTTTGAATGCACAAAGCCTCATGAATGCTCACAGGGCTTGTGGTACTAAATTCCCTTAGCCGTTTCTGGCAGTTATTCCCTCTCATCATTGATTTGGGGATGGGATACATGGGATTCTCATAATTGCTATAGCAACACAGGTCCACCTCAGGCAGTTTTTCTCTCCAGTCATTCTTGTGTTAGACATAAGACATAGCCCAAGGTTCTCATGGATCTATCAAAAGCTCTTGTGATTGACCACAAGATCTTACTGATCTGTTTTTTGGATCCGTGGAATCAGCAGTGTATTTTCATCTTCTGAGAAACTCATGCAGAGACTGCTTTCCCAGAAACTTCTTTCCTCGTGACTCAGTTTGGCCAGACTTTGTTTTCACTGTTGATCAAAGACAGTAGGTGAGACTAGGCAACTTGGCTGTGGTATCAGCATTGCATTGATGATGTTGAACTTGTCCCACTGCGTCTAGCCCAAGTTCTCTAATTTCTTTGCTAAGTGAAAAGGAGAAGTTGGCTTTTGTTGAAAGGACATGGCTGCAGAAACAGCTGTGGTAGTGCAAAGAAGATGCTTATGGAAGAGATTGGATGACACTCTGTTGCAAAGTACATAGTGATATGTCAGTTCGGAAATATAGGGCCATGAATGAGAAGGAGGTCTGACAGCACCTTTGTTTAGCTAGCCCACCTGTCCGTAGCTAACTATTCTTCCTAACCTGGATTTTTGATTCTGTAGGTTTGGCTTCAGCTTCTGTGCTGTGCCCATGAATGCCGCTCAGAAGTTACTGGCAGTGACCAGAGTAGGCAGTTTTATGTGGGTTAAGGCATGCTCAGATGCCCTTGTCTCTGCATGGCCCCATTTAGCATCTGTAAATCACCAAGTGGAAGTTACATCAAGGATTCTCTTTCACTGTACTCCACCAAGAATATCATATGCTTGCTTTTTCTTGACTGGAATGTGTACAGCCAGTCTGATGGTAGGGCTGTCTTAGCCTAGGGCCCTGCTTTTGAAGGTCAGTCCCCTTTTCTAGCCCAGAACAACTGTAGCATGCTCTGCAGAAGTCATTTGGTACGTGTCATACTGGATCTCCAAGTTCAGTTTTGTTCCTCCTCATCGTTTTTCAGTCTTGCTAGTGCAAAAAGCCTAACAGCTATGGCATTAAACACTGTAAAGCTGAGTAAATAAATACGTCAATAAATAATCATATTCTACACAAAAGAGAATCCTGGGGGAGAGACTGATGGTAGATAGGGAGTTCTGCTGGTACCAGTTGAGATTTTTATTGTTTTCTTTCTCTTAATGGCTTCCTTTGATTTCTTCTATTTCAGAGCTTTGACGGAGGGGTGTAGGCAGTTACTGGTATCCCTGAGCTTCTTCATCACACACAAGGGCCTTATATGTTTCTTTCTTAAGTCAGATATCCTCTCCTGAGCTCCTGGATCTTTACTCTTCAAGGCTCTGAAATGCTTTATGTAGTTTATCCCCATGCCTAAATCAAGTTTTCTTTCTGTGTTAGCAAAAGCTTTGTGCATCACTCAGGCTAGCCATCCTTAGCCTGACACGATTCTTCTCTGCACATTGAACTGACCCTGTCCTCTTGGACCTTGCTTAAAGGGAATGCTGCTGTAAAAAGTGTGGGGCAGGTTCTGCCAGCAGAGTGAAGCAGGGAGATGTCCAGAAGCACTTCCTTGGGATTGCGTGAGGTAGTGGAGTAGCTTCATTTGTTTCTTCTGAAGGAGATTCGTTGCCTGCAATGGGTTGTCCTGTGACTGTTCAAGTGCAAGCGTGTGCTTGTGTGTTGGAGAGTGGTCATGTGTTTCGAAAGACAGGGATCAATGCAGCCTCAAATAAAGCAGAATAAATCATTGGGCCTCCTAGATGATGACAAGGGTTCCCAAGGATACGCTTGTTAGCGCTGAGTGTCGTCATGGAGAGCACCGTGGCCCTGTGTCACTTTCTTCGTTGTGAACAGCTCGGTGCTCTCAGCATAGAAGAGCTGGAGACAATTAAGTGACACTTTTCTGTAGGGTTACACTTTTCAGATGCTGTCTGAAGTAAAGAGATGACTGAATTGGTTTTTGAGGAGGAAAGAGTTCACATTCAAACCCTAAACCTAGTACTTCCCCACCAGTCTTAGGCTGGGCCTGGCAGCTCAGGCCCACCACGTACATCTGCCCTTCCTGCTTCTGAGCCGTGCTGGAGGCCCCAACCCTTGCCATTTCGTACATTTTTGGTTTCATACTCTCAATTCAGAATGCAAAGCAAAAACCCGTTGATAACAGCAAAATGATTTGTGACTGTTCAGCCATTGTTTTCACTTTTGGGAGGTTTTCTTAGCCCTGAGCAGTGAAGAGGCTAAAATCTGGAAGACAAGGTGAAAAACTAATGCTCAAGGTGTGTTTTCTTTCAGAACTGAATGGCTGTTTTCTGGATGTATGTATGTTACTGTTCCTGTGGAAGACAGATTATGTACTGAACTGTTGTAACTAATTTAAATGCTGGTCGAGTAATCAACCTGCAGTAGCCTTTTTTTTTTTTTTTTTTTTTTTTTAATTTTCTGAAATGCCCCATAGCTCTCAGTGTAGTGTGTTGTAAATCATGTCTTTGGTCTTTCTCATTTGAAAGGAAGAGACGTTACAGCAGAAGCAAGGTGGGCTAGTTAACCCTGGCTTTGGGATAGTCAAGAGATCATTGAATCTGTCTACCTCAATTTTGTGATGCAGCAGAGCTCCTTGCCCAAGTTCCCCACCACTCTTCTTGCATCTTCATCTTCCTTAGCAGCCTCGGTCCTGTGTATTGCATCCAAACCTCATCAGAGGCTTGTTTCTCTCCAACAGGTTTTTATCCTGATGGAAATGAAACGAAGGGGGGGACTTTGTGAACAGGCAAACTGACCTTTTCAGCCCAGCTAGTGCTTGATCTGAGTTTCAGATTTCGTAAACAAAGCAAGCACTGAATGTCATGCAGTTGCCTCTTTGCAAATGAAACACTTATGAAAAAATCCTGTGGGAGTGAGAGGCTCAGCCTGAGACTCCAACAAGCCTTGCCCATGTCCTGCCTTCACAAATAGGGTTGCTTCTGTCGAGCGAAGTTTGCAAGGTGCCAGCCATTCCCTGTGGCTTCATCAAACTGTGGGCATGTTGGAGTCATCAACATTACAAAGCTAATATTTGCAGGTGGGAATTCATCCAGATGAGGCAGCAGCTGCGGAAAAAAACCAAGTCTCCTTCCCACTAAGTAGATGTTGAGGGAAGCCACAAGTGTGCCAGCGCTGCCTGGGTGAGTAGAGCACAAGGCAGGCAGCACAGGGAAACGCTTGATTCATTTTGGTCCCTTTTCCAGGGCCCCCAACACCCATTTTTGGAAACTAATATAGGTGATGGCCAAGTAGGGAACTGGAGTTGGAAATGAGGCCAGTCCTCTGTTTCCTTTGTAAGATGGGGTGATGCTGTCACCCCCTGTTTTGAAGATGGAAACTGAAGTGACCCAGCTGAGTGATGTGAGCCATACCGCCTGGAAAGCAGAGTCACATTGAGAATCTTCTTATTTCCAGTTCTGCTTTCAGGATGCAGCTCTGTCAGCAAGTAGTAATCAGAGATGGAGATTGTAAGAACCCAGAAACTCTCATATTACAGATCTGTTTGGAGGTTGAAAGTATGGGCCTGCACACATGTTAAGCTGGAGTACGAGGCAATACAAGTTATGTATTTACTACTCAGTCCATCTTATAGAGCTCTCCAGAGGAAACTTCAGGTTCTGTAGACATGCTGTGGTTACTGTTCCACTCTCCTTCCACAGAGGCCATACAATGGGAGGGAGAAGGTTGACCAGAACATATATGCTGTTACCAAAAAGTCCTGCTTGGCACATGAATCCAAATAGCTGTCAATTCATCTGACACCATTTTGTCTTCAGAGTGGGGAAGCCAAAAAACATTTCTTAAACTCAGTGATCTTTGTAGGCCCCTTCCAACTCAGGATGTTCTGTGATTCTGTCATTCCTCGATAGCTTTCCCTCCCATCTTCTCTGAATGCCTGGAGGAGCTGGCCGAGGCTTATGGAGGATTATGGAAGCATGCCAAACATCATTTAGGGCAGTGCTGCAAATGTCACCACGGTCCTGCTCCTTGAGCATGTGAACTGATGGCTGTCCCATCACCCTGTCTGCAGCCCCAGCTGGGAGCCACATGCTGGCCTCACCTCTGCCTGCTCCTCTGCAAGAAGCTGGGAAGATGAACTTCTTTGGCAAGGTGTTGTGATAGGAATTCCTCATTGTCTTCCACAGACAAAGCTTCTAAGCAGGGATGCCAGCAGTCCCACAGTCTTGATCTTTTTCATTCTTCCTCGTCCTACCTCTGGCTTCCAGAATGAGGTTCTCAAAGCAGGGCTGTTCATGGAGAGAAAGCTTTCCTCTGCTCTGATTGTGCTGGGCTTAACTCAATGAAGCTGGGCCTTCTCACACCGAGGCCTCGAGTTCTGTGTCAGGTCAGTTGCTGCAGCATTGGTGGGGAAATAACAAGGCAGCAGAGCCTCTGGTGAGGAATATTTTAACCTGCGTTCTCAGGTGCTGTGTCATTAATTAACTGTAATGGGAAACATAAACTAGCCACAGGATTTGCAGAGGAAATCTATAATATCTCTTGTCATTATTGTAATTCATTAAAGTGGGGATGGAGGTGACCCCGACAGAATCCTTCAGTGAAGTGTAATTAAAGACTTAAATCTAAGTGTATATATTTGTCTCCGATTTTCTTTCACAAGCTTAAACCCAGGAATATGTGAGAAGAGCCCACAGACTGTTACTCAGGCTCATGGGCACCTGAACCCACATCAAAGGGATGAATAAGAATTGGATGGAAACATAGATAACAAGCTATCTAATAGTAGGGCTTTGTGGATTAGTGTGGATATGGAAGAGTGGAGTTTGTAGTGGTAAGATGTGAGATTGTGGTGAATGAACACTGAAGAGCTTGATATTGCAGGGACTTGACTTTGGTCTACAGAGGCAAAATAAAAGACAGCACAGATGGTTCAGAGGGAGGGCTGTGATTGGCAGTGGCTTCTGTTCACTAATTCCTTGGAGTTTGGTGTTTCAGGTGCATAGTGGGCTCATTGAATTGCCCACAGTTTGTATCCAACTTGCACAGCGCGGTCCAGTGACCCACCAGGTGTGGTGGGCATAGATGGATGTGGTTTGGAGCAGCCTCTGTGTCTGAGCTTCCAACATGGGACCTACTGGAGTGGTGCAGCCCCATCCCTATGTACAGGATGTGCTGGGGCTCTGGCTGTGCTCCTATATGCATAGCTCTTCCACCTCACAGTCTCCATGCCATAGTCCTAGGAGATGCTGCCCCTGTGGGGGCTGTGCATGTGCACATCTTTCACTAGGAGGGGTGAGAGACCATCTCACCAGCCTTCAGCCCATGCCCACACTGGAGACCTGAGGTGCCATCCACCCTGCTGTCCAGGTGGTGCTTGCTGGCACCTGGTGATCCTTGTTGCTAGCTTTTATCTGGCTAAGTAGGAAAATTGCAGAGCAGACTGTGAAACAGCAAACAGGGTGCTGCAGATGATACAGGGCTGTGAAGGTGGTCTTGGTCCCCTGCCATCTCGCCGTGGTGAGACCTACTGTGCAGGTGGGAGGGAGGTGGGAGGAAAGAGTTGTTCAAATAGATCATTTGATTGCGTTTATGGCTACTCTGTGGGTCGAAAAGTGCTCTTCCACTGTCTGTAGGATGTGGATTGAACATGGCGGTTCAGAGCAACATGAAGCCAGAGCAGTGCAGGTGGCAGGCTCTGTCACATCTTTGAGACCCACTATTCCCTGCTGAAGCATTTAAGAATCTACTAATTAGGATGAAACAGTTTTAATAGCAGGATGGGAAAAGTAGAGCAGAAGGGCAGAGGGATTTTCACCTGGAATGAAAGCTCTTGAGACATCTTCTGCTCACCAACAACAGGAAGGAGCTGAGGCTGTTGGGGCTGGAACTCTTCTTTGAGGTTTCTCCAAACATTATTAGCACAAGGAATTTGTGTACTCTTGAAGGATGTCAATCTGAAGGAAACTCCAGAAATGTGTGGTACTGGGGACTCTAAAGCAGCCACACAGAGGCCACCTTGAAGAAGAATACTGTGCTTCAGACATGGCGATTTTGAAGGTGCAATACATTAGGCATACCTGGCAGATCCCCTTTTCATTGCCTTCGTAACCTGGGTGTGCATGTGAGTTTTCAGGCTTGCATTTCTCTGGGGAGAAGAGAAAGATATTTATTTCAGGAGTGTCTTGTGCGCATCATTTATATGCTGAACACACGCCTTGTGCTTTTTACAGTATTTTTCAAGCAGGCTCTGTCGCTTTCCTAGCAGTCAGCAAGCAGCCTCTGGTTACAGTGCACTGGCAGCTCTGCAGGTACTCCAGAAGGTCTTACTGCCTGCTTAGTACAGGGCAGGGGCTGGGTCTCTTGCCACTGCAAAGGCCATTTGTATAAATCAGTACTAAGTGCTCTGAGTGAAGCAGAAGAAAACATCAGTGACTTTCAAACTGTTCTTTCTTTAGTCCCCACAGTGCATTTTTTGACCTTTAGGGTGAGGTGGGTGGATAGGGACTTCATCTCATTTGCTCTCCTGAAACCTGTTGGAAGTCCTGGTGAGGTGGCTGCGGGATTTGTGTGCGCGCGCAGAAGAAGGCCATCTGAATTGTAAATAGCACATGCTAAATTATTATTAAATGCAAGCTGATGTGGGAGGAGTTCTTGGGAAAGAAGAAAAAATCAAGTCTTTTAATCAAAGTCATTCGGTCTATTTTAGCATCGTCCCCTCACTGCATGCTGCATACTTCAGCTCATGTGGATGCTGCAGAGAGTTACCTAAGTCACATCAAGGACAGGGGAAGGCCCCATTAAATCCAGTCACTATCAATTGTGTGAGAGCTCTAAATGGCTCCCTAAAACTCTTTATTAAAGAAAGGAACTATCAATTTTATTTAATGCATTGCCCAGCTCGCTGCCCAGAGACTCACCACATGCAGGGTCTGTATAAAACTGAGCCCCGTGCTCCCTGGGCCAAGGTGTGGGGATGCTCCTTTCCCAAGCACCAGCTCTGGGATGCTGAGAGCATCACTGCCATGGGGCTGGACCAGAAAGCATTGCCCTCCTGCAGCCATCCCATCTCCTCACTGGGTCGTGGCAGACCTCACACAATCAAAGGTCTATAGCTGTAATTTGTATCACAGGCTGCATTGTCGAATTTGATCCCTGTAACAAGCCATCCGACTGTTACTCACATTTACTACTATTGCTACTATTGCTATGGAATAAAGATAATTTAAAAAAAGGAGAATATGCCACCAGCATGGTTTGGTAATGTCCTTGGGAAATTTAGGGTTGTGTTTTTCTCCCATTAGCTGCACAGGCAAATTTGCAATAAAAATGACTTAGCTGCAGACGCCTTCCTTTCCCATCACCAAGCTGCCAATCAGACTGTAATTTCTTGGTTTCGGACTATGCTGAAGAGCTAGCTGAGCTATTTTCCTTATGACATGTCCCCTAAAACCTCAGACTAGCAAAAATCATTTTGGACGGAAGAAAGAAAATTTCATCCTTCTTTCATAGGGGAAAAAAATCTTTCTCACAATTATATATGACCTCTGACAAGGGTGGCAGTGGCAGCAGTGGAGTCCGCAGCCCTCCCAGTAGCCACGTGTCTGTGCTGCCTTCTCCAATCCCCTGTTTTTGGGTAACAGCGTACCCTGTTCCTGCACAAACAATGCGGCAGGACAGCGAGGGGCTTGTTGTTGATGTGGGAACCAAATCCTAACAACAACTCGTTTCAATGAGGGCACAGGCAGCCTTCTGACGTTGATGATGTTGAGTGACTGCTGACCTTGTTTTTAGCGTCAGCTGATATCGACTGGAGCTCTGCCAGTTTGCACCAGTTGAAAGTCTGTCTCCTAATGGTAGTGATTATCCTGATTTTCACAGCAGTGCTCAGAAAGTTGCAGCTGCTGCTCTTCATATCTCAGACTTTAATTTGGGGGCGATTGGTTCTTCTGGTGTCATTCTAGGGGACTTCGTGAGATGAAACTCGCTCCTTCTTCTGCGTCAGTCCTTTTTTTTCCCCTTTTCATTTTGTATGAAGAGATATTGCTCAAGTGCACCACGAAATGAAAGCCATAAAGCTATAAATTACACCTCAGTTAGGTCCACAATATGTTACCAATTACATCTGCTTTATTATTCGCGTCCAGGGGGAAAACATACATCAAGCCAACCCCGCACTCCAGAAAGGTTGGTTCTGTACTAAAAAGAACACCATGACTCTTCCTAATCTATGGGATTAATCTCTGGGAAAACAAACACAGCTCTGCCTTACTCACATACAACAGTGGTGTCCAGGATGACAGGCTGACTGATATTGATGTGGCTCTATGAGTTTGCTGCGTGCTTCAGCATTTGTGGCAACCTCATTGCCCCGCAGAGAGGAGGGATGAGAGAAAGCACTTACAGGGCAGGGACCTTGGGAGCTGCTGCTCAGTAGGTTGAGGTGGGGGTAATTCATACAAATCGCAGCAAACAGCATCCGGAATGGAGTGTGCTTGCCTGACTGTGTCACCCAGCTTTGGCAGCATGCACTTATGTTTGTGTTTGCTGGTATGTATAAGTGTGTATGTATATAAGAGTGTATGTGTGCATATGGATTCCATACCAACTTAAGAAGAACACAGACTAGTGGAGAATGGCCTTATTTTATGAAAGGGAGCTGACAGTTTGGTACTGTCAAATCGCTGTGTGAAGGAGCTATCCATGTGCATTACCGAGTTTGTTGAGTTTTTGTTGCTGAAGCATTAATTCAGCTCTTAACTTATTAAAGTTGCAAACAATTCAAGGTTATGTTTGTGCTTAATAATTCAGCAACAGTGCTAGCTCAGCATATTGTCTTTTTCTTCCCCAGTCGTTCTGGTTTACAATAAAGAAAAACTGGCAACAGACAAAAAGGTTGGTTGTTTTGCCTTCTGTGGTGAAACCAGATGAAGGGGTGATGCTGGAGTGGAGGAAGCACTCTTCCTGCTGTGCCATCACGGTTAGGTGGCTCCATGGGGACAGTGGGGACGGTTCATGGGGACCCCACCCTCATCCATGGTCAGCCTGATCAGCCTGGATCAGGTCCCCTCTCAGTCTTCTCTTCCCAAGGCTGAACAGACCCAGTTCACTCAGCCTTTCCTCATAGGAGAGATGCTCCAGGCCCTTCACCATCTTCGTGGCCCTCCGCTGGACTCTTTCCAAGAGATCCCTGTCCTTTCTGTACTGGGGAGCCCAGAACTGGACGCAGTACTCCAGATGAGGCCTCACCAGGGCAGAGTAGAGGGGGAGGATCACCTCCCTCGACCTGCTGACCACGCTCTTTTTAATGCACCCCACGGTTTCCTTTTCCCATTTTTTTTTTCCTTTTTTTTTTTTTTTTTTTTGAATAAAAGTGTAGAAGGTCATTATCTTTTCCACAGCCAAAGAAGCACACAGTAAAAGAGGTTCTTTTCTTTTCTTAGAAATTAAATGGACCTGATTTCTCCACAAGCTAATTTGCACCTTGTATTGTTAACAACAATGTTCACTTCCAGGGGACCTGCTTTCCAGTGGTGCTTTTGTCACTTTGCATAAGAATAGGTGAACATAATTTTATAAATTTGAGACAACTGAGAGCGTGTGGTAGAGATCATGTTGTCTAACTCAATCATCAGTGTCCCTGAGCAGAAACAAGCTCTGGACATGATTCCCACACACGGACTTGGCAAGCAACCTGGGACATCATCTGCTGCTTCTGTCCTGGCTCCTTAGCTTTGCCAGCGCACCTCCATTTGTCATGGCGTGTCCTTTTCTGGTCCCATCCTGGCTCTCCGCAAGCCAGAAGCTACTTAGTGGCTTTATGGGAGTAAACAGATGTCTTAGGTCAGATCCACCAAGCTGTTTAATACAGAAGGAGCCTGAGGATTTGCAATTTGGCCTCCGTAGGCAGAATATTTTGCAGTATTTTACATCAGCAAAAGAGATGTAGATGTATTCCTGGAGACAATGGGAATAGGAGTCTCCTCAGGCAAAGGAGGAAAAAAATAACATTTATGTTCTCATTATTAAAAATGGGAAGGGGCAGAGCAAGAGAGCAGAATTTGTTTTTTGCTAGGTGTTTGCTAGTATGGTTCAGTTGGGAGTAATGATTTATTTTAGAGCATAATATTTTATTTGTGATGAATACATATTCTGGAAGAATTTCATTTTTGTGCATGTGTTGCATCCGAAATCTGTATCCCATTCTCCCTTACTGCCTCTGTACAAATGAAAAAAAAAACAAACTGGGGAAAGCATATTGACTCTGGATTCGCTCTGATATTTTACTGCAGGTATGGCCTCGCATGTGCAAGTTTTCTCTCCTCACACCCTTCAGTCAAGTGCCTTCTGTAGCGTGAAGAAACTGAAAGTAGAGCCGAGTTCAAACTGGGATATGACTGGGTACGGCACACACAGTAAAGTCTACAGCCAGAGCAAGAACGTACAGTCCTCCCAAGCAGCCGCCGCAGCCGCCGTCAACGCCTCCCTCCAGATCCCCAATCCGAGCATCCCTTACGAACAGACCATCATCTTCCCAGCAAGCACGGGGCACATCGTAGTGACGTCCGCCAACAGCACTTCTGGCGTGGTGGCAGTGTCTGGGCAAACACTGGGCGGGCCACATAACCTGATGCGACGCAGCACTGTGAGCCTTCTGGACACCTACCAAAAATGTGGACTTAAGCGAAAGAGTGAGGAGATTGAGAACACGAGCAGCGTGCAGATCATTGAAGAGCATCCACCAATGATTCAGAACAATGCCAGTGGGGCCACTGTAGCCACCGCCACCACCTCCACGGCCACCTCCAAAAACAGTGGCTCCAACAGCGAAGGGGATTACCAGCTGGTGCAACATGAGGTGCTCTGTTCCATGACCAACACGTATGAAGTGTTAGAATTTCTTGGCAGGGGAACCTTCGGACAAGTAGTCAAATGCTGGAAACGTGGCACTAATGAGATTGTGGCCATCAAGATCCTAAAGAACCATCCTTCCTATGCCCGGCAAGGCCAGATTGAAGTGAGCATCCTGGCTCGGCTGAGCACAGAAAGTGCAGATGACTATAACTTTGTCCGTGCGTATGAGTGCTTCCAGCACAAGAATCACACGTGCTTGGTGTTTGAAATGTTAGAGCAGAACCTCTATGATTTCCTAAAACAAAACAAATTCAGTCCCTTGCCCCTTAAGTACATTCGACCAATTCTCCAGCAGGTAGCAACTGCCCTAATGAAGTTGAAAAGCTTGGGACTGATTCATGCTGATCTTAAACCAGAGAACATCATGTTGGTAGATCCATCCCGACAGCCATATAGGGTCAAGGTCATAGACTTCGGATCAGCTAGCCATGTGTCTAAAGCTGTGTGTTCTACCTACCTTCAATCCAGATATTACAGGTAAGACACCGGGCTCAAGTCACATTACTAGGTGAAGTATTTTACCTACAGGAATTTTCCTTCGTTGCTGCAGATGAATGAGAGTCATCCCTTAATCCTGAATTGGAATGGCTCTTAAAAAGGCTTGTTGGTGGTAAGAGAAAATGCTATCATTCGCTCTTGGAGTTTACTTGCAACGAAAACCTTGTCAATTTGTAAATAGCCATAAAATATTGGTTGCAAAAAAACTGTTTGTGAGTTTCAATTCAGGAAGCCTTTTGGTGTTGTCTGCACGTCCTTCTCTCTGTTTTTGGAAAGAGGTACTTGATACAGAGAGTTCACATTTTTTTTCCAAGTCAGTGCAAGTAGGTTCTTGGTTTCAGGAAGATCTTAAGCCAAGTAATCTATACGCTGTCTGTATCTTCCAGCCTTTGTTGATCAGTGAAACCAGGCATTTTACAAAAAAGAAGGTTGGCCCACAGGAAAGCAACTGTATGGGTGCAGATGATGCTTTGTCAAGGAGTAGTTTCCACACAGGCTGTGAAACTTACTGGAATCAGTGGGAGGATTCTTGTTGGCTCCCATCAGCTCTGCATCAGGCAGCCTGGCGGAGCTGAATGCACTTTTCTCTATGTGGGAAGCTGTCGGTAGGGATGAATGAGTATTGTCAGCAGTCTAGGGTTGGACTGAGAACCTGTCAGAGACTGACGATTCCCACTTCTAGTGATTTTAACTGCAGGTACGTCATGTGCTTGGATGGAGTTTCTGAGTTCTGTGTAGGTGCACTCAAAGCAAAACGTGTGAATCAGCTCTATCTCCTTTGGTCTGTAAAACAGTTTCAGCAAGGAAGCCTCTTCTCATAACTCTGGAAGGTAATCTCCTGCTTGCATATTTACTCCAAGAGAATAGCTCCCTCCATAGATGTTCTCCTCAGACCTTCTCTTTGGTATCACTCAGCTTTTTTCGGCATCCTAAGGACTGAGAAAAACAGTTCTGGCTCAGCCACGTGTGAGGGAAAATAGAAGGAAAAAAAAACACATTTGTCTTTAGAGGACAGCTGAATTTAGAAATGCTCGGGCCCTTTTGTTATTGTAATTTTGTGAAACAGGGGCAAGAGGGAAAATGTAATCCTTCCTGATGACTGATATAATGAAAATTTGTTCAGGCATTGCGCGCAGCTCCTCAGCTGGGTAACAGAAAAAGCAAGATAGTTGCTCTGTTTGTAAATAGGACAGAAATCTGTTTTATACGTAGAGAGTATTTGGGAAAAAAAAAATAGCCTGAGCTGTTATCTGACCCTTCTCCTACTTCATAAACATCCCAGTGGCAAAGCACTCCATAGCTTGGAGCTTGGGAAGAGTTAATTTGCACAGGAACAGGAACTTTGACAATGTAGCGCTGCAGCAGCTGATTTTTATCTGCTTGTCCTTTGCTCTGAAGGAGGCCAGAAAAAAAATTCCCAACCCTAGTTTGTACCTCTGAAGAGGCTTATTAAATGAAATATTCTACCTGATGACAGTCCCATCCTCCAGGAGAGACATGTTTCTGTGGTAAATATGCTAAAGCTTTTAGGGTTGCAATTACCTGGCAGACAAGTAGGAAAAAAAAAAAAAAGATAATACAGGCATTTTGTTGTTGAGTTATCTGTGATTCTGCATTAGCAGCCTAGGTCCCAAGCTGAAAGGCAGAAGGGGCAGCCAAAATGAAATATGTGACAGAAAGCAGAAATGAAAGAGAAAAATGGTTCATTCTCAGCGACAAACAAGGAATATTTTTGTGGCAGTCTCTGGGGAGGAAAAGGCTTGATAAAATTTGCTTTTTATATTTTAAATGTTATTCCTGCCCGGTATGAAGTTGCAGCTTCTTGGGTAATAAGTTCTGTCTGTCTAAATCCACTCTTTCTGTGCCTCAGTTGTTGGGAGGAGGGGAGAAAGGGCAGCAACTCAGTGGGGAAAAGAAAGTTTAAAAAGGGAAAAGAAAAATCTTGTTGGGATGAATTAGCTCAGCAGGGGGCTGCTGATGAAGCTAAACTCAAGTCATGAGGAAAATTTATATTCTTCATTTTCTGATGGGGAAAAATATGGCATAGAATAAAGACCCGTTCTACTCCAAAGAGAAGGAACTTTCATGCTAGGAGAAACACAGGACTTTATAAAGATTTCATGTGTCTTCCTTTTAATTTACACTTGTTTTGCTCGCTAGAGTATGAAAGACAAGGGGATGACTTCCAGAAATGGCACATTTAAGCTGAATGTGAAGGAAAAGCTTCATGAAAGTAAAACCTTATAGATTCTAAGCAGGCATGCCAGAAAAGAGACTTGCACATTTACTGAAAGACTAGGCAGAGTGCTAGGGAATATAACTGAGGTTGGTTCTCAGCTGGAGGAGGTGTTTTATTTTGAGCTTTTGGGAGCAATTCCCAGATTGTCCCCACATATTAGTGACAACTTTTTCTTTCCCCATTTTTAACAGTACTCTCAAGAGTGCGATGGCCAATCCTTCCAAATCAGGAAAGTTCTGTGGGACCCTGATAATTCTCATGGCAGTACAAGACATTTTCTGTTCCTATAAATGATAGGCATACTTCCTTCTCCCAGAGGTGGAAGACAGAACTGGCTTTAAATAAACTTTCTGTTCTTTCTTGACCACAATCTGCATGGCCCAGCATAAACTAAAACAGTCCCAGGGCTTGCAGATTGTACATGAGCCATGTGTTGTTGCCGCCATGTAAAGTGCTCTGCAGATAAGCTGAATCCTGCTGCCAGGTTTCCTGTGAGCAAAGCAGTAAGGAGACATTGTGTTGCACTGCCAGAGCAGCTTGAGAGCCCTCACTGAGTCCACCAGCATCAGGAATACTGCTGTCACATCAGGAATACTTCTATCAGGCAAAGCCAGTTCTCTCCAGAAGGATTGTGGTGATGTTGAGATGGCAGGGTAGAACGGAAGGTACCAAAAAAGGCCAGCAGAACGTCTTTGGTTAGTGTCACTTCTCTTGTTTCTCAGAGGGTGGAGCTAGATCTGCTGCCTCAATTGATACTTGGGAGATCTTCCTCTCTCTCTCCTTACTGTAGGGGACCCAAGAATGGCAGGCCATGCTGTGTTAAGCCCTTCTGGGATCACTGGATCCCTAGTGCCTACCTGAGAACTGCGCTTGGTCGAGATGCCAGGTGCTCCTTGATCCCCAGCACTGAGCCTGCACCTATATAAGTGAAGGATGGCCATTTGCAGCCTGAAGACTGCAGCTCGTTGTGGGTGAAGGCAGTGGGTTTCCCAGGGACTGTGCTGAAGGTCCAAACTCCTTCAGAAACATTTGATGAAAGGAGCAAGCCCAGAGCAGGCTGCCTGCCAAGGGTGGGATCCTCTTGTTTACCCACATCCATCATTCCAACACCTGGTGGCCATTGTGTTAGATTGCCTGCTTCTTTTTGGTTTGCTGCTCAGCTGAAGTCACTCCTGTGTTTCACCCCATAGATGTCTGCATTTCACTAATTAGTGTCATGATCAATCTAAGTCTTTTAGAATTAGCAGAGTATTGCAGGTTTAAAATAATGGCTGTTAACCCTGTGTTGTTAAAGGATAAGTGTGGTTTTGTGCCTTGTCTAAAATCTGTGGTATGTGGCATGTCTGGCCATGGGTTGAGATGTCTGCTATGTAGGTAAGTTGCTTTTGATGAAATGTTTGGATAGCAGGGAGTATTGGTTTGAGGAGTTGGTAATCTTTGTTGGTCCCATTTCAGATACTACAAAAAAAATTTGCAAGTGTTACATGCATGTGGTGCTTGAGGTTCATGGTTAGTGGACATGGTAATGATGGGTTGATGACTGGACTAGATGGTCTTAGTGCTTTTTCCAACCATAATGATTCTGTGATGCCATGAAATTGTTAGGCTGTGCAGGTATTGTGCATGCTTTTCTAGATGAGCAGTGGTCTGGAAGAATGTAGGAGCCTGGCTGGCTCTGTCCTCTCTGTCCTGCCCCATATGGACTTTGGGCCATGACAGGTATCGGTCCTCCAGCCTTGGCAAGGTGGTTCCCTGAGCAGCATCATGACCTCCTCCCTGTCTGACTCAGAACACACATAGTTGCGACTAAAACTGCCCTTCAAGTGAAGCAGTAGTAATAGCAGGAGGGATAGGCCATGCTCATTAGGTTACTCAGTGAACTGGCATCTGTTAAGTCCTTGTATAACAGTGCTAATGCACTGAAGTTTCAAAATCTTCTGCCATTCTGGACTTGCAAAAACATCTCTATTTTAGGCTTGACTGCTTTTGCAACTGTGGAAGCCTCATTGTTCTGTCAGTCTGCTTCAATCTTACCTGCAGCATTCACTGTTTTACTGACCCTGTTTATCCAGGGCAGCAGCTAGATGGTTTCGGGAGGAAAGCTTCCACTGCAAACTGGAGTGAAGCCACTGGTTTCCGCACTGTAGAAAATTATAAACTATACTGTTTGAAGCAGTCCTTCTCTTCTTTCCCAGGGACACTGGAGTTTGGATTTGCTTTTTCAGTACCAAAACCATCACCGGGATGAACTGAATCTCAGTTTCTTTGTATCCAGACCACCAAGACTCAAAGGAAGCAGACACTCAGCTGAAAGGTTTTGGCTTTCTTCCATCTCTGTGGTAGCCAGGCCAGGTTGGGTTTTGGTTTTACAGGTAGTTCTTTACCAAGTTCCTTTGTGGATAAATCACCCAGAGCACGGATTGTAAACAGGTGGTGTGCCCATGATGCATCTGCAGAAAGCATGCACTGTATATTCCAAAATAACTCCCTTTCTAGAGTCTAATTTAAAACAGAAAAGCCTATAGTTTGGCCTCAACAATCTCTTCCAACCAGGATGCCCTCAGGGCTTTCTCTGGTGGAACTTTATTTCCCCAGGCTGTTGCTCTGAACAAGCAGCTGTAGCTGCTCCTCTCCTCTGTCCAAGGCATCGACCTGCCCCTCTGCCATGTGATGCTAGTGGTGCACAAGAGGAGGCCACAGCCCCAAAAGGAGTCAGAATGGCCACCATATTGTTCATTTATTTATCAAATTATGAAGTAGGCCCAGCTATACACCTCCAAGAGTATCTGTAACAAAGAGCTGTTTGCAAGGAATGCTGCCAGGAGGCTTTTCCAAGCAAAGCAAAACTGCTGTCCCCATTGCCAGTGTCCTGAGGAGATGGAGAAGTTTTGTGATGCTTCCTTTTGGTTTATCTGTGTCTGAACAGTGAAGAATTCAAAACCTCATTTGAGTGGTAGGTGGCTCCTTTTGTCCCCTTTGCCCTCCCTCAAATTGGCTCCTATACAGCAAGGACTGGGGAGTGGCAGCAATGATTACTCCTGCAGATATCAGCTTCATCATGGTGATGGAAAGGAAGGAATCTGTGTACCCACAGGCACCATTGGTGGGGGACAAGTGGCAGCCAGAAGCAAGTCTGAGGGTCAGAAGCATGGAGCTGGCATCAGCTGGATGAGGGGTCAGATCCTGATGAGTCAAAACCTCTGCCTTACTCCAACACAGGGAAATACCACAGCTCGCAGGCACAAGGAAATGGTTTGCAAAGTCCCTCTGAGCAGAAATGAAAAAAAAAGAAAAAGACTAAAAAATTAAACAAAAATATTTTTGGCTGCCACAGTCCCCATTAATTGCTGGAGCAGCCAGAGATGCTACAAGCACCCTAAAATCTGGGCTCCAGGACATCTGTTAACCATAGCCTGCCCTTCCCACTCTTCTTTTCCCTTGTTTGTTGTTGCTAGAAAGGCTTGCAGCAAGAATGTTTGTTTCTGAGGAGCTCTTTGTTTCCAGCTGTTTATCTTCACCACCTGAAGTTACTACCTCTGTTGGCCACAGATTTCGGAAGGAACAGAATACAGCCTTAGGTGTGGGGATGAGCTCCAGCAGCAGGTGAGCTGCTGAGCAAAACATGGAGAAAAGAAGGTCAATGCAAATGTGCTTCTAAAAGAAGAACGTTTACCCAAGGCTGCCGCTGCTGTTTAAGCGTGTTGCAGCGCAGTCCCAGGCCTAGGGCTGAACCCTCAGAGCTGCACTTTCTGGTGTGGAAACAACTGTATATGCTTCAAATGCAGCTCCTGGCACAGCTGCCTACTGATCTTTTTTATTAACCCAGCCCTGACCCTGGGCAGCTCCCTGCTTTCTCTGTGCTTGCTGCCAGAGGTGCTGTGGTGGCCACAAGGGGCTGGGAGTCCCTAAGCTCCATGCTGGAGGTTGCCCATGGGTGCTTTGGGAGTTGGGCTGTTTTGTTTTGTTATTGTCTCCTGCTGCTGAGTCTCTCACGTTATCACTGAAACAAGGCTGTCACAGGATTTCCTGCCTTCTATTTTCTTTTCTTTCAAGCTGTGAAAGCATATCAAGTCCGTTTTAGTCTGCAGCCTGGTGAAAGGATGAGAGAAATGAAGGTTATACTCCTATTTACTCTACCAGGGCAGGTCTGAAGGAGCTTACAAGTGGCCAGCTTGTTTTACTTAGAGCTATTTACCTACGAGAAATCAAAACCCTCCTCCTGCAGCGACTGGCTGTAGCATTTGAGGCTCCATCTGTGTGCCACACAAGAGGCTCACTGTCTTCTGATAGAGACACCTGTGCTCAGACTGTAGGCTGGCTACAGTGACATGCTGTTGCTACTGCAGCGGTGCTTGTGAGTGACAGTGCAGTCAGCAGGGCTGGAGCAGGGATTGTCAGCCATTGGCCTCAGCTGTGTGCATGTACGGCAAAGGTGTCCTGTTTGATCTCTGCTCCCTGTTGCTTACTTCTGCAGCTGTGAAGGAGAAAACACCGTGGTCCCACCCTGGGATGCAATTCCCTGTGTCCCTCTGTGCTTGTTTTAGTGACTGTCGAGGCCGGCACACTGCTGGCTGACAGCAGTGCTGGCTGCTGAGAAGCAGTGAGGTGATGCCCCGTTGGCTTGAGATCAGTGCTCCGAGAGTAAAAATAAGAAGAATTAGTAGCAGAGAGATTCATCATCCACACTTGTGAATCTGAAAAGCAGCATTAGCAACACAGTTTGCACAGGATTTCAGGGATGCTTGGCTCAAGTGCCACGTGCTTAAATCCTATCAGGCTTCTGCTTCCGTAACATCTCCCCTGTACATTTGCTCACTGCAGGCAAGAGATTGGAGTGTGACACAGAGGAAGCTTACTGAGTACAGTATGGCTGTGCAGTCATTAGAGTCATGAGTTTTAGGCCCCTGCACAGTGGGACTGAAAAGCTGATTACACCAAAGAGCACGTTCTGATTGGAAACTGTTTTTCTGCTCTGCTGCTTATTGGCAGTGAGGTTAGGAAAGTGACAGACGATGGCTTCTATGGCTTCTAAATGAATGAGTCATTACAAGAAGAGAGAAATGACCTGAAGATTCTACAATTACTAGGGGGCTATGCATTCCTCAGCGTCAATGCTGTCATTTCAGTCCCCAAAGCTCATATCTTAACTTGCTGAAGCAGTTGCTGCACTGGTGCTTCTTCAAGATAGAATGTAAAGGCTGGTCCTCAGGCAAGGCTTGGGAACTGTCTCATATAGGTCATGCTGGAGAAAGGCAGCACTTCTCAGGCAGCTGAGAGTTGTTCTCAGCTTGAACGGCACTAATCTTGTGGCCTGGCTTAAGCTGAGTTACAGCCCTGGATGTTGTCTCTAGAAGTGGGAAGGTTAAGAAAAGCTCCTTTTCCTTTTAGGCCAGGTCATAAAAAGGCTATTCTGTGGTGTGTTAAAAGGGAATAAAAGGAGAATAGAGGCATATATATCTATACTTTGAGAGAGCCTTAGCACTAAGAGGAATACGTAAAAGGTAAGGAAAAAGGAATAAAAGGGAAAATTTAAGTAGGAACCTGGAGAGGGATTGGGCAGAGGGAAATCCTTTTATAGAGAATGATTACATAGAATTCACTATTCCCTGTGTAAGGAAAGATGTGAGAGGAAAGGAGATGAGGCTTCACTTTCTTTGCTATCTGGAAGCTTCAAAACCAGTGATAGCCGATTTCCAAACAGGACAGAGTGCTGCTTCTGTTGTAGGCTGGGAAACAAACTGTGAGTCTCTGAGTAGCAGCTTGCCCTCTGCCTTCCCCTTAGTGAAGGACAGAAGCAATCCCAGTTATTGTTTCACTTGCACAGACACTAGTCATTTTGCACTGACAGATTTTGCCTTTATTTTATTCTGACTGGATTTGTTGCTTGGTGCACATGCAGGTCCTGTCCCATCCATCCTTGTGTTTGCTGATTTGTATTAGCATTAATCTGTTGTAGCAGACTTTTACCTACTTAAAAACTTGTAGTCTCTTGTGAAAGGCTCTGCTTAGAGGGTGGCGATTGTGAGGTTTGACCTGGATCTGATTGAAGTGAATCTGGATCAAAAATACTGTGGTTCAAAGACTTGGGTTAACTCTTTCTCATGATTTTGGTTTACTGTTTGCTGACTACTGCAGTTCCTAGCTGATTCCAAGCAGTTTCTCAAGCACAAGCATAGTACTGTGGGCCTGATGATATATGGAAAGTCCTTAAAGTTTCCTAGTGCTGTCACTGAGCTTTGTACCTTTGCCGAAGGCTTGGAACGGTTTCTGATAATTTTGGTGATGTGCTCAGTGCCCAAACCCAGGAAGCTCACAGCTGATGTGTCAGGGAGTTGCGAATATCATCTGTTCCAGCAGTTGGTGCTCACACAGAGGCAGACAACCAGAAGTTAGCAACTTTTTGGTTACCTTTCTAATAGAATGGTACTGTACAGTGTGGTACTGTAGTGAATTGGTGTCTTATGTTTTAACTGGGGGTCTTACAGTGAGATCAGTGGTGCTCATACTGCTGAACAAAGTCATGTTTTCTCCTTGTCCTCTCCAGTCTACCATCAGGTGTCTGTTGCCCTTTACCTTATGCAGTGTTCCCACAGGCTGGGGGTTGTGTTTACAGCCCCTCACACACAAAAATTTTTGTATCTGAGGCCTTCAAATAAAATGTTAAGGGTGGGTACACTTGTACACATGACTGTAAAGGAAGCACACACATCTATATGACAGCTGGGGTGCAGGAGGAGAGCTGATGACCTTCTTTGTACACTACATGGTTGGAATTCATGCTTCAACTAGTTGCTTCTGTGCGAAGCTATGCACTCGAAAGAAAGAGCAGGGCGGTGGGTGTGGAAGTAGGATCTGATGTCTCAGGCAAAATACTGGAGATTATTTTTTTTTCTCTAACGAATGTTTTACTTGCCAGTGGGAGGCTGCAAACAGGAGAATCATCCAAGAGGAAAACGGAGTATCTCTCTGACTCTCAAAACAGTATTAAGAGGGGCAGATGAAATCTGAAAGATAAACAGATTCAGCTGAGGCTAGCTAAATTTCCTGGTTACTTTACTAAAATGTTAATGATGAAATATTGCCAGTTGATTTCAGCAGGTGAAAGGAAACAATGGTGATGGCCTGTATTAAAAATAATAATAATAATAATAATAATAATAAAAACTAGTTTACTATAGAGGTCTCATACACTTAGCTGTCAAAAAGTAAAGCTCCTGCTGTTGTCAACTTAAATTAGTGGGCTGGATTCTGGAGTGCTGCATGAGTACAAATGAAATGTTGCTGTTCTGTAAAGCTCTTCTAGACACTCATTTGATAAACTATCTCCTCATAGCAGGTGTGTGAGGAACCAAGGAAGGGAAAGGTAGAATGAGCTGAAGACCATGTAGCTACGCTGATATATGTATGGAGATGTCAGCTTCAAACGTGTTCCTTTGTAGGTGAGGTCAAGATAGAGCTTGATGTGTGAGATACATAATGTGCGAGACAAGGAAGGACATGTTAACTGGGTTGGAAGATAACATTCTGTCTTTTCAGTGGGTTCTTGTTATTGTCACCAATGTTGCTTTCAGGAAAAAAAAAAAAGGTTGAAATTGTTTTTTTTTTCTTTATTGTTTAGCTCTTGTTCTCAGCTTTGTTATGGCCACAAAGAGATGATAAAAATGGATTGGCACAAAGTTGGGTTTCCTGTATCGTTTAGAGACAGGTTTAGAGTTGTATTTTTCAGCCCTTTACACTTTAATAGGATCTGTTCTTCATTTTGAAAATAGCAATAAAAGAGCAAAGAACATAAGAAAACACAATTCCCCCCCCCCCCCCCCCCCTTTTTTTTTTAATGAAATTGTCAGTGTTAGTCTGAACTTTACCTCTGATCTGTATGAAGTCTCTGAACTGTGCAGTTGGAAGAAAGCAGATACAAAAGACAGGGAGAATGTCCATGTGCCTCGCTACTTCAGAAGGTAATAAAAAGCCCAGAAATTTTTACTTGAATTTAATCAGTATATTTATGTCTATAAAAATCCACTGGGAGTAAGCTTTAAACATTTGTGATGGATTTAGAGAACTATCTTTCAGCACCATAGTATGATGTAACTAAAGCTTCAGTGAATTGCCCGCTTGGATTCCACAGGCATGGGTAGCATTAAAGCATGATCTGAACTGGTGTTAAGATGAAGAATGATGGTCGCTGGCATGAAGTGTTCCTGTATGGCAATCAGAGAAATTGTGCAAGTAGAGGGAGGTAGCTCAGCTTGTCAAAAAAGGATTGCATTTGGCAGCATGGTCTTGCAACACAGTTGCCAGCTGTGGACTTCAGTGGCCAGTGTCCTGCTGTGAGGTTCTTGAATGAAGGTTCAAGTCCATCCTTGGTAAGCTAAATAGATCTCCCCCGTAGCTGGAGAAACGCAGCAGTGCTTGTCCCACCTGTAAGTGGTCAGGGCATTTTCCTAGCAACCTCAATGCCCTTCTCAGGCTCTGAAGGGCAGCCAAAATGAAAGTTGGAGAGAAGCAGCAGAAGCAAACCCAGAGAATGAGAGACTGGTTCAGATGAAAGCATTGGATGGCAAAGGCCAGAATTGCTCGAGGCAGCTGATACAGCCACATGGACTGCTCCTCTCAGCCCAATTCTGCAGTGTGGGATTTGAAGAGATTCATTTTCAGCTCAAATTCCGTGCTCTTGAGCAGCCCTGAAGCTCTAGCTTCTAGACAGGCTCATAGCTTTTACTTTAGCCTGCAGCTACAGTAAATGATTACTGCCCTCAAAACGGCATTTTAAGTGGTGCAAAAATCCAGTATGCAGCGTATAACTCTAGTCCTCAGTTTTGTAAGGGAGACGCTGCAGCAGCCCTGACAGGGCATAAAAAGAGAGTGCTGCTTGTTTTTCCTGCAGAAAACGCCCCTGATTTTCTGTCTCACATAGATCAAATTGAGTGGCGAGTGAAAACCAAGTAGTTGGCAACCCTGCCTATGGTGGGGGTGTTGGAAATAAATGTTCTTTCGTGTCCCCTCCAACCTAAGCCATTGTATGATGGTGGAGAACTGGAGGAACAAGGAGGCTTGCAAATGCTGGCTGGTCTGTAGAGACATTGGTACGCTCAGGCAGCTTACAAAGTAGCCACTTCTGTTGCACTTCCCACATGCTTTTGCCTCCTGGCAGGTGCCTCATTTTCCTCCTCATAGGGATCCAAATTGTTGGATGTTTCCATTCCTCGCTAGGAACAGTGTGTTTTCATTATGTATCACTAGCGTTATGTTGGCTTCAGGTTATGCTTCAAGCTGTGCTGTATTGTCAGACTTGCTGCCGTCATTTTCTGCCAGTGGTGTGGTCAGGCACTAGGGGACATGATGCTTGGAAATGGCAGCCATGCTCTTGGTTGCCGTAGCTTTGGCAAGCTGAGTGGCTTTGTGGTGGCTACCTGGCCTCGGCAGCAGGGAGAGAGGCCTAAGGCACTGTAGAGCCATAGTGAGGTGGAAAGGGCAGGAGATGGTTGTGGCTGCTGCAAGGCATGATGCTGGTGTGAGACTTTAGGACAAGGCCTTGACTGACTGGGAGCTTAAAGGCTCTGTTGTCCAGCACCAGCCCACAAAAGTGTGTAATTAATAGTCATGCTAACCCTCCTCGTGTAGGGAATGGCTGACGGTGTTTGTAGGTGGTTACTCAACACCAAGGCGTGTTACAGCCAACCAGCTGAGACCAATTATGAAAGCCTCACTGGCACCAGCAGGCGCTTGCTGTCAGGCTGTGGGACTGAAGCTGAGGAGATGTGTGACTGCTCCGTGCTGCGGCCTGGTGGCACACGGCACTGACTGAAGCACAGCCTCCACATAGTTTGCTGGCCACCATCCAACTGTGGCTTCCCTACACTGGGGCTGCCTGTAGCTCCCGTTCCCAGATTTGGGGTGAAATGTCCCTTGCTGCTGTGGTGGCAGCACCCATATGTCCCCAGGGCCTGCTTGGCTGCCTGCTGTGAGATTCCCCCACTCATCGGTGTTTAGTCACTGCATGAAGATTTCAAGAGTGTGTGAATAAAAACGTAAAATGAAGCAAAAGACAAAGTGGTGCTGCACAAAAAAAAAAGGGGGGGGGGAGGGGGGGGGCACACTGAATCATTATCCAAAAGGTGCAGCCGTTAGAGGATAATAATAGTTTTTGTCTGCAGTGCAGCTGGGACCACAGTTGCAGAAGGAAGGTCCTCGCTGACCTGTGCAATGGCTCTGTTTGTTTAATGTGTGAAAACAAAGAACTGAAAAGCGGACAGGGCCCTTGCAGATATTCAGTGCTGCTGTTTCAGTGCCTCTATCTGTACCCGCTCATGGTGTGTTTGTTTCCATGCTCCAAATCAACTAATCGCAGCTACGTGCTCTTGGATGCCTTTGGTTTTGCGTTTTCTTCTCTGTGCTGGGGTATTCTCTCATTGTTGAATTACTATTTTTGTAATTCAGAAACTGCAACAAATAATGTAAAGTCAAACTGTTACTATTTTATGGTCTGTTTCTGTAACTAACTGTCCTTCAGAAGGAGCTCATAGTAATGACATTATTCCCACCCCTCCTCTCTGACCCCAGTCTTTTTCTATCCATTTAGCAAATACTGCAGCTTGCTCTGTTTTTAATGGGTGGGAATCAATGTGGCTTTTTAAAATTGGATTCTCTCTGCCTGCACAAACAAAATCAATGGTGTTATTGAGCATGTGCAGGGCTGTGTGAACAGGAGCGAGCCAGCAGTTTGCTCTGTGAGGAAGGGGCAAAGCTAGTGACTCACACTGGGAGGATCACTCTTTATTTCTCTGTGATTTTGATAAGGGCTGATGAGCAGCTCAGCACTTCTTAGAAAGTAGGGTCTAGGGAGCACTTTTCATCAGATGAATAAGATTTTTAAGGTGGTCAGTGTGCTGCTCTACTGCGGGCTAAAACCAGAGTAGTTTGAGTGCCAATAGGAGGTCTGAACATCTCAGCAAAATGAGATTTGATCTGAACTGTGCTTCAGTTTGATATCACTTTAAAATTGGGTTTTCCCCACCTCATTTTGCTCCTGCTGTGACCTGGTCAGAGACCTTTGGTCTCAGAGCTGAGTTTCAGAGGGAGGTATAACATCGAGGATGAGTTCTTGCTTTGCCCAAGTAAAGTGTTTGTATGTGAACAAAGGGGATGGGGAATTTGTGCACCCATGTTTTTCCTTTTGTGGGGGATTTAGTTTACTGATGCTGAGCTGCCTGGGGAACCCAGAATTGTTCGTGGCCTTGGGAGATGGGGGAAAGGCAGATTACAGATGGGTGGATTTTTTTTTTTTTTTTTTTTTTTTTTTTTTTTTTTTTTTTTTTTTTTTTTTGGTACTTCTTCAGGGATAATATTCAGATTTAATGTGAGCAGGGTTTTATTGTATGGTGTGGGAGGGATGGACTCTTCCAGCATGTTCTCTTGGAGACGTCAGCATCATCTGTAAGCCTTGCTTTACAACGCTGTGGTAGATGGTTTAGGAAAGTGTATTAAATAGTAATGTGGAGAATATTTTCAATAGAAACTAGTAGGAGTATTACAACCCATGAAAGACGTTGTACTCACTGGTCTTAAGAGCCTACCAGCCACTGCCTAGGGCTGCCTTGGCAGGACAAAGAGCATACATGGGAAGGAAGTTTGAAATTCATTCCTTGTTGAGGCTTGACCTCTATGTGCAAACTACCAGCACAGCGAGTGTATTTGTCTTCCAGGAATTAAGCTGATACTACCAGCCCTGTTAGACAGGATGCCAACAGCCTTCCAGCTGTAGCCAGTTTCAGACACCACTGATACAGGTCAGATTCAAACCAGTGACTTTAGTTTTATGTGAAAGACTCCAGAACCTTTTATCAACCTGCAGGGCCATTCAGTCATTTCACATAAATGCACATGCCAACGCTTATTTTGAACGCTGCTTTGTTGGAGCACAGCGAGCTCAGTGTTTTGAATGAGAGCAGAAATTTCTGGCTGTATGACAGAATGGGTTTTCTAATGCTCCTGTCAGCTGAGAAGCTCTGGGTACTGAAAAGGAAGGGGTGGCAACGAGGGAACTTTCCTAAAAAAAAAGACGTGCTTGTTTGGTGTCCATGACCAAACAGGGCTAGCTTTAAGATACTGTCAGCTTTGAGGATGAAGCACTGGTGAATGGAAAGGAAGAACTCTGTTTGTGGTGGTTTCATTCCTCTGTAGCCAGGAGGAAAACATGAGCTGCTGTATGGTTCCTGACTGTGACTTCTGATGGGATGCTCATCATGGATTTTGTCCTGTGACTTTCTGGATAAATCATCGGGGTTGGTTTTTTTCTTTTCTTTTTTTTTTTTTTTTTTGACCCACTTCAGTTCTTTTGATTTCTAAGTGCCAAAAATCTCAGTCGCCGCTGGATTTCACTTGCATATGATGTGGGCAAGTGTCTAGCAAACAAGAAAATTAACCTCCTAGTGTCCCAGTTTGAGTAAGCATTTCTTTATGACCATCATTTAATTATGTGATTGTGACTGGCCTGAACAAATGAGACAGTTTTAGTATCCTGTAATCGGTATGGCTCATCCATGCATACATTAGGAAGTATGTAGAATAGCTATAAATAATACAAGAACCATGTCCCAGTACAGTGGTTGGTATATGTATGTGTGTGCTGATAGACATGATTCTTCATCATGCAGGCACTGTTTTATCCATGCAAGAAGCTTGCTATCATCAAGTATCCTATAAAGAAGTGAAAAATGTCTTTATTTGCCTCTTTTCTTTCCTCAAACAGCAAAAGTCTTGCTTAATTATTTTCAAATGTTGGCAGCAATGAGTTTTTCTACAATTTGCAAATCGCTGCAAGAAGCTTCCCATGGTTGAAATGTGTTCAGCAAAGGGTCCAGTCAAACACCAGTTTACTAATCAATTAATTTCCATGTGTAATGCAATTTTTAATCAATACAGCTTTTTTTTTTTTCCCTCCAGTATATGCTGCAGTGAATATTAAGAGTTCTGAAAGAAAAATATAGATATATTGTAGAATGTGCCGGGAGAGGCTTTTTCTTCTCGTTTTGTGAAGTCCCCAAGACAAGTAAGCCATTTGTTGTGGAGAGGGCTCAGATAACTGTGAGGGCAGGAAGGTTTCCAGACAGCTCAATGCACTGTCTCTTTCTGCTAGAGGATCAGCAGCGTGTTCTGCAGTGTTCTGGGCCTTTCAGGTGATCGCTGAGAAATGGGTTGAAATGTCCAAAGAGCTCTGCTGGCTCCAGCTGCCCCTTCCTCCTCTGCCTGGTGCCATGGGAATGGGTAGAAAACATCAGTGTAACTGCT
The DNA here is from genome assembly GCF_951394365.1 of Tetrao urogallus. Classification (NCBI taxonomy): domain Eukaryota; kingdom Metazoa; phylum Chordata; class Aves; order Galliformes; family Phasianidae; genus Tetrao; species Tetrao urogallus. The sequence goes on along the minus strand of NC_136813.1, from coordinate 138,390,912 downwards.
GGGGAAAACAAATAAACAAACAACAACAACAAAAAAAAACCAAACCCACAAGAGATTGTTCTTTATTTTGGGTTGTGTTTTTTGAGATTTGCAGAGTCAATACTATAAAGGTTTTGGCTAGAGCCCTGGCAATCAGAAATTTAATTAAAACAGAAAGCTAACGTTTAGATGAGTATGCAGCTGAGAACTGAAGGGAAAAAGAGGGTATTGATGATTGAATGAGCCTTCAAATAACAAGAGTTATTTGGACTACCTTCAGTGGTTTTGATTTGAATAAGCAATCTAAAGGCGCCGTTTGGTTCTGATTGGAACACTACTTCCCTCTGCAATTCTGCTTCTCCAAAATTTTTTTTTTTTTTTTTTTTTTTAGCAAAAAATACCCCTTCCCACTCTAATTGAAGATCCGCCACTCTGTAATTTTGGTGTTAGGCTTTAACGTAACATTTTTGGTGGCTGAAAAATCAATCTAATTTTACTTCATATAAAGGGCAGTTTTTCCTTTAAAAAAAAAAAAAAAAAAAAAGCGAACAAATACTCCGTCCCCCTACTAATCTCTTGACTGCGTGCTTAAACATTTGTCAACATTTTTAATTTTATTCCTTGCCTTTTTTTTTTTTTTCGGCAAAGTAAAAATAATAAGCTGAAGTCTGAAATAGAATTGTTGCTCCTCAACTTTCCAAAGCAGAAGGGAAAATAGATTACATACACAGTGAGTTTTAAAAATCAGCCTGTGTGTGGGATATGCTACACTGAACCTCCTTTCAGAAAAGAACTGGATTGCAGCCTTTAGGAACCGTGTTTACTGTAAGAGACTGAATTTATAGCAAGTAAAGGATGTGGGAAGTACCAGTTTGGTGCTGCTGGGATGACTGCAAAGCAAAAAATTTTCTTTTTAAAAAAAAAAAAAAAAAAAAAAAAGTGGCACAGACAGAACAGGGACTTTCCATCATGTGGATAAGTGACTGGAAATGCTGGGAATCCATTTGTTCTGGGAAGGGGCACTGCACTGCACAGCCACCTCTCCTGGGCAACCTATGGAAGGGTTAAAAGTCTGAGTGCGAATTGATTCGGGGAGCCGCCTCCTGTCACGGTGCTGAAGACTCATTTATTGGGAGAGCACTATGTTGCTTACTGTAATTGCAAGAAAATTAAAAGAAAGCAAATTAGCTGGGAGCTTTTCAGAACTCTTCCTCCTTTTGCTGACGTTAATGAGATTTTCCCCATACCAAAGCAGCTTTAATAACTTCCGCCGAGTGGCTTCTGCGAGCCACAGCTTACCAAAGGAAACAAACGCAGCGTGGCAGCAGCTGTGGCAGCGCAGGGGCAGGGGTGGCTGGTTGGGGTGGTTTGTTGTGGCCTCACCAGCCCGTGTGCGGGGCTGTGGCCCTGGCCCTCTGCCTGTGGGCCCTGCTCGCCCCTGGTCTCCTTTCACAGCTCGAGTGCTGGGATGGCTCTTGTTGGGGTGGCTTTTGCACGCAGAAGGGTTGTGCTGTAGGAAAGATGTCAGGCTGTGCGTAGGGCTGTATTTATAGCCAAGGCGTTTCCAGGAAGGCGAGCTTCCTACACTGGGGTGGAGGCTCGGGCAGAGGGCAAGGGCTCGAGTGGGCTCAACTTCCTCAGCAGGAATTCCTCCGGGAAGCAAGTGCCTGCTGCTTTCCAAGAAACTGGGCTTCTCCACTGCTAGCAGAGGGATGAGTGAAGATGGGAGGGATGGAGGAGAGTGCAGTTCGCCGTGCGTTTGGAGGCCCCTCTGTGGGAAAAGACTGAGTTGCAAGAGAGCTGCGTTACAGGCATAGGATGCAAGACCCCCTTTGCTCCTCAGCCCACCCACAGAAAAGCCTGGTCTCTGCTCCAGGGTGGGCGTCAGAGCTGTTACTGTTGGGTCTCCAAACCCTGCTGGGACAAGTGGTGGCGAGGCTGGAGCTCTGCCTTGGCTTAGCTGTGATGCTTTGCTGCATAAAGCTGCGGAAATCCCTTTGCTTTCCTTCAAGTTCATAGTCGTTGCAAATGTTTGTTTATGGTGGGCATTTCTATAGCTATACACACACAATCCCAGTGTATGTATACACAAGTGCATGTTGAGTGGGAGTAATATTTTGTAATTTCTAAGGCACTCCTACGTGAAGAGACGTGGGTGCCTAAGAAAACATAGCTGAAAGCAAAATCAACATGACCTAGTAAACAACAGCCATCTAGCACGTGTGCCTACCATAGACCAGATCCTTCCTGCACAAGCTGTGCTTCTCTGGGCTGCAAGGAGTTAGTGCTGCTTGAGCTGAGAGCTCTCTGAAAGATTTCACCGAATGGATGCAGATAGTTATTCTACAAACTTTCTTTTGCATTTAATACCCTGCTGTCCAGGTGTAGCAAAGCAACATCCAATGTCTGCAAAGGCTGCTTTGTAGGAAACACTACCCGCTAGGTGTGGTGCAAGCAGGTCTGCTATTTGGCTGTGCATGCTCAACAGACACCTGCCTGGTGCTGTCCTGTGGGTGATATCACGATTTGCAAGTTGTTAAAAGTTTAGGAGGATTCAGAACATTCTCTTCTGATGGTTTCTAAATATTTCATGCCTGTCATCCAAAGCAGTTTCAGTGCTTCAAAACAGCAGGAGAAAAAATTACGCATCGTGTATTTATAACACATGATTGCTGATCTCTGCTGACATTTATCTTTACTCCATAGAAGAGAACTGATAACTTGCTTGTGTCTGGAAGGTAAGTGTCATAGCCAGGATAGCCTGTCACAGATGTGTATTAACCCTTTCAATTTTCTTAACACTCTGATTGGCTTAACCAATGTTCCCATGATAAATTAGGCCTGTGCTTCCATTCTCCCTGTTTAAAGGAACACACAATGAGCCTTGCTCTGCTCCAAAAGTCAGCACAGAGATAGGAACTGTAAAATTACTCTTCAAGGATGGCAGTAGAGGTCAAGCTGAAGGTGCAGGGGCACAGGCGATGATGGCTCTGCGTGCATTAGCAATTAGCATGGCCCAGTGGGAAGGGATTTGTACAGCAGAATGGTTGGTGCCAGGGATTTTAAAGCAATATTTTTGGCCTTTTTAGGGGAGGCTGTTTTGGACTAGATCTTGTTCAGTGGGTGAATATTTGTTAACACTCTGATGACTGCTCTGCAGTGTGAGCATGCAACAAGTGCAGCAAAAGAGCAATTTGTCTCAAATGGGCTCAAACTGAAGCACTGCTGTAGATTAACTCAATCTTGTTACTTGCTTACATTTTCAGTGAGCTCTTTATAATAAGAGCTCTTCAGAGCTCTTCCTTTAAGTGGTCCCTCGGTTATCCCCTGCCTAAAGAGTGATGCCCTGGGGAGCCAGGAGCTGCCCCCAAGGATATCTAGTCTTGGTGCACAACCACCCAGAGCATTTTGGTTCCTCCCACACTGTGCAGGAAGAAATCAGGAACATGATGGCTCCTATCTCAGGATGGGAGCCGGATACAGAGTTGAACCCCGGGGCAGGAAGGAAGCTCATGCCTGCTCTGATCTTTCCCTCAGAGCTCCTTGCTCTCAGGTGCAGAGTACCAAACCAGCCCTCCCTGCCAGCACACCCACACACTTTGTTGTGCTGCTGGAGGCTTGTCTGTAGTAAGAGGGTGTTGAGAAGATCAAAGTAAGAAAACACAGAACACGCCGGTACCAGGGAGACGCAGCAAGTGCAAAACTGCCCCTCTTTGCAAGCTGGATGGAGAGGAGGGATTTCAATAAATACGGTTTTATTTCATCTCTGGGTTGACCAGCATCAGGCAGTGCATGGTTTAAAAAGAAAAAATAAAAGCAAAAGAGTATAGCTGCTTTGGGGGCTGTCTTTGCTGCGTAGAGAGCTGCAACCAGCCACTGGAAATGTTTGAGAAGGAAAAAGTGGATTATCGTCAGCTGAATGATTAAGGGGGTTACTTTTGAGTTAATAAAAACATAAAAAATCACTCTAGTCTCTGAAGTGTGACAGGTTACTAGAATTGTCAGTGCTCTACTGGAGATGAATTTACTCCAAATAAGATGAATTTGTAAGTAAAGGAAATGTTAAAGTTTGACACTTCAAAAAAAGATGTTCTCCAGTTGAATGTTTGTCATCTTTTCTCCTGCTGCTTCAAAACTGGGGGTTTCCTTGTCTGAGATTTGGATCTGATCGGTCTCTTCCTTAAAGAGTAAAATAGAAGTCTGAAAATCTTTTTATAAGAATAAAAGATCAATGGCAGCCAACTGAGATAATTTCTTGGAAAATGCACATCGTGGTTAGGTTTTTAAAGTATCTCTCCATATATATATATATTTTTAAAGGATGTTGGTAGTTCTGATTCAAAAGGCATCTTCCATTCTTACTGCCTAGCTAGCTCTCCCTTAATGTATATGAATAATATATAGCTTAAATATTTTATAAAAAGTGTGAATTACTTTAAATAGATTTTTTTTCCACCTGAGGCTTCATTTGAGGACTACTCTAGGAAAAAAAAAAATCATATGCCATAGACCTGCATGTGTGTGAGGGCAATGAATTATAATTTGTGTTCTCAGAATGTTTTCTAGTATGTTGCAGTGACATCAGCTACAAAGAAATCCAGCTATTCACATCAAACCGTGGGAAAAGCAGATAGAGAATGAGATAGAGAAGGCAAATTTTGAGAATTCCCAGAGCATGGCAGAGGTAATGCTAGAAAGTTAAACAACAGAAGAGATATTTGGAGAGATATTTGGAAGAAGTGTAGTTCTCTTTTGACATATCTGCATTAAGCCTATTGAAGTCAGTGTGACTGTGCAATGTACAAATCCACACCATTTGGACTAGGAGCCTTCTGGAATCGGGGCAAGTCTTTTCACATCTGCAGTCGCTATTAGTTTATTCCATTAATGGTGGAGTAAGTTCTATGTTTGTGAAAAACAATAACGGTTTGAATGGCCCCCACTGTGTTTTTTGTTGTTTTCTCACTTTTTCTTTTTCCTCTTAATTCATATTTCTGATTCACGAAGGGGAAAACTGAAAAGTGCAGTCCATTATGGTGTAACCAGCTGCCTGCACTGGACTGGCATGAAACCCTGCATGGTCCGTGAGGTTCATCTGTATTTCCAGGGGCCTCCAGCTCAGTGGGGCCAGGAGCTGGGAGCTGCCCCCAGCCTTCCTGATGCAGACGTGCCCTGCACGGGCCTGTTTGTGGCACCTCAGTGTGCTCTGGTCCTGGCTTTGTGTTCCTCTTAATAAAGGCTGCATACAAAAGCTGTGCCTGATACGTACCTGGAGCACAAAGCTGATCAGCAGAAGCCATGGATGCATTTTGGCAGGATAGGGAATTGCACTCAAGGATGGGAGGCTCCCCCCTCCATGTGAAGGTAAAAGAGTTGGTATCCATACTTGTAAGAAACTCAGGAAGAAGGAGAGCATAGGACGTGAGATATATTAATCCTGCAGACTATGTCTGCCCTCAACTTCGGAAAGTCAGGAAGAAAAGGGAAGTAATCTAGACGCTGCAAGTTTATTCAGAAGTTGTCAGTCTGGACACAGCCCTGCTTAAATTGAAAATAGCCTCCCTTTAAGGAAGAGGCTTCCTTGCTTGTTCTTTCTGTATTTATATCTGACCTGGGCTGGCTTGATGGACAAAATGTTCTGTACTTATTTCCTCTTCTTCTTTTGGAAGAATGCAGTCATTGAGTGCAAGAGAACTGAAGCTGCAGGAACTCATGGTGTGTACCGTGCTGGGGTTAGCTGCTCTGTGCCATTGCGTGGACAAATACTGTGTTTCTGAGATGAGAGCTGGCACCTGACGGGCTCCTTTTGTCCCTGCCTTTGTACTCCTGCAACAGCGAGACTTTCCTGCTAGGCAAAGAGCTGTTCCTCTGCCTTGTTCTGGAGGCTTTTGTGCTTTCCTGATGCAAAGACATCATCCTCCTCTGTGGTGGAAGTGAGGGATGGTGAGAGCAGCAAGACCTGTGAGAAATAGCCCTACAGGATTACAGAAGAATGTATGGAAATCTCCCCCGACTTTTATCAATTAAAGGGAAAAGGGGAATAGTATAGGCGTTGCAATTAAAAAAGGTAATGGAGTCTGATTTACATTTCAGAATGTATTAGCTTGGTTTTAATTGGAAAATAATTTGAATTGCAGGGGAAATAATTAGATTAGAAAGCCACTCAGCAATTTACTGCTCATATTCCCTAGAATCGGACTCCTGGTTCATAGAGTAATTTTGAACATTGTATGAGCTGTGTTTGATATCCCCCTCTTTGCCCTCCCCTTCACTCTGCTCCTAACGAATTGCGTGCTGGAAGTAGAGGCACATCTTCATTATCGACTGCATTTCATGTCTGAGCTTCCAGCTGGCCACAGGGGCTTTTTTGAGGTATGAAATTTGTGAGGAGCTGTGAGAAAAGGGCTAAGGAAGTTATTCTGGATTCCACCAAGCCATTTATTCCATAGCTTGGCTGTTAAAGAAAAATAATTTTCAGGTCAGCCTTGATATCCATTCTTGCAATGGGTAGGAGCATACAGGGGTTGTTCAGTGTGGGAAAACTGGAGCTAGAGAAGGGCATTGCTTGCAGTGAGCTCACTATCTATCCCAGATCATGGATATACAGCTGGTACTTTGCTTACTGAAGGCCTAGCACAGCCCCAAGCACCTTGCAGCCAGGAGCCTTCATCCTGCAGGCTTCCATGTGCAGCTGAGTCAAGGCCTCATTCCCCTCTCCGCATCTTGGGGTGAGCACCTGTGGGATGGAGGCAGCCTGCAACCACATCTCCTATTGCTGATGAGCACCTCACAGTCTTTTACAGTCTTTTGGATGTTGCTTGTGTTTTCCTGAGGTTCAACCCTTATGTTCTAAGGGAAAATCTTTTCCATCCCTGTCATGGAGAAGTACACAAGAGAATCCTATTTGGGGACTTACCTCCCACTGCTTATTAACGTTATAAATCACTGTTTAGAGGTTTATAAAAACAATTTGTCATAAATTACAGATCTTGAAAAAATCCTCACAGATCTCAGGCAGAAAGCTCCTTTCTCCTTTCTTCTCTACTAGGCCTTGCAGACTGCAGACATATCAGTCTATGGTTATTGAACATCCACAAGTTTATAGATCTCAGTGAGATGCACCCCTCAGAGTTCTGAGGGAATTTGACACGGTCCCCTGTAACATCCTTCTCTCCAAATTGGAAAGATGTGGATTTGATGGGTGAACTGTTCAGTGGATGAGGAACTAGTTGTAAGATCACCCCCAGAGAGTGGTGGTCAATGGCTCAACGTGTGGATGAAGATGGGTGACAAGTAGTGTCCCTCAGGGGTCAGTACTGGGATCAGTGCTCTTTAAAATCTTCATCAATTACATTGAAAGTGGGATTGAGTGCATCCTCAGCAAGTTTGCAGATGACATCAAGTTGTGTGGTGCAGTCAACACACCCAAGGGACAGAATGCTGTCCAGAGAGATCTAGACAGGCTTTAACAGTGAGACCAGCAAGACCTCATGAGTTTCAATAAATACAAGTGCAGGGTCTTGCAACAGGGTCATGGCAACACCCACTATCAGTACAAACTTGGGGATGTAAGGATAGAGTACAGCCCTGCTGAAAAGGACTTGGGGGTACCAGAGGATGGCAGGTTGGACATGAGGCAGCAATGTCCCTTCACAGCCCAGAAAACCAATTATATCCTGTGCTGCATCAAAAGAAGTGCTCATCAGCAGGGTGAGGGGGGTGATCCTGCCTTTCTGCACTGCACTATTGAGATCTCACCTGGAGTGTTGCGTCCAGATGAGGAGTCCTCAGTACAGAGGAGAGATGGACCTGTTAGAGCACATGCAGAGGAGGGCCGCTGAAATGATCCTGGGGATGGAACAACTTCCCTACGAGGACAGGCTGTGAGAGAGCTGGGGCTGTTCAGCCTGGAGAAGAGAAGGTTCTGGGGAGACCTGAGAGTGGCCCTTCAGTATCAAAAGGGGGGCTGTAAAAAAAGGGCAGACTTCAGGTTACAGGTTTATCAGGTTACAAACTAAAAGAGAGGGGATTTAGATTGGATATAAAGAAAAAGTTTTTTACAGTAAGGCTGGAGAAGCACTGGCACAGATTGCTCAGAGAGGCAGTGAATACCCCATCCCTGGAGACTCTCCAGGTCAGACTGAATGGGGTTCTGAGCACCTGATTGAGCTGTGGGTGTCCCTGTTCATTGCAGTGGAGTTGGATTGGATAAACTTCAAAGATTCCTTACAACTCAAAAGATTCTATGATTTCTAGTTATTTATTTACATACATAACCGTTGTCTTCCCTTCCAGGGTGGAAATGCTTATTTCACTTGAGGAACAACTTAAAACTGATTTGCTTGGGTGTGAAGAGTAATTGGACATCACTATGAGAAACAATTGCTTTCTGTAATCCATCATTATTGTCATATTAGCGTGTTCCTGAGGCAGGGCAGCAGTTGCTGTTCTCCAATAGACCTAGGTTGTTGTTTCTCCAAAGGAGTGGCCCCTGTTTCGTACCGACTTTTTTCCATCCTCTGTTTATTTCCTTAATGATTGAAGTGAAAGCAGATATTGTTAGATAAGTAGCTATAAATGATTCTGGCAGCTTTGCATAAAGGCATGTGATAAATTTTCAGGAAAGAATTGGTTGCCAGGATAACTTCTGAAGCCAAACGGTTGGTGCCAAGCTAAACGGGAAGAGCGCTTTGGAGGGACCTACGAGGAGCTGCCCTTGGGGGCTGCAGTTGCAGTCTTCCTTCTAGCAGGTCTCCTCTCGTGGCAGCATGGTGACAGACAGTGCTGTGTTCAGGGACTGGCCTACTCAACCCGACCGTTATCTGGGCATCTTCCATCCTGCTGCTTCTGGCCCCACATACTGCATTCATTCCCATCGCATTCTATTATTATTTTTTTCTTTTGTTTTCTCTGAGAAGTCCTCTCTTAATCTGCTAGTTCAGTCTAAGAAGCTGCATGAAGAACCCTAAAGGTCTGCTTGGTGGGACTTCATATACCCATATATATGTGATGGATAGCCTGTCCGCATGGGTGCATGGTGTGAGGACACCTCTTGGTGCTTCCCTTCACCTGGATGGGCATAAACAAGGTACCAGCAAAGGGCAGAAACAGGGCTGTGACCAAAGAGCATGGCTCCTTCACCAGGAACTGCTCCTCCTACCTTTCCTGGTGTCAGCACCTCAACATGAGCCTGCGAATGTCCCATCTGGAGTGGTCATTTTAACTCCAAAGCTTACAATCTGTAGGCTCCTCCATTTTAAAGAGCTGTTCTTCCATCTGTAGGCTGCCTGTGTATATTTGATATTTATAAGTCATGTTTTCCTGCTGAAAGTACAAACCAAGGAGAAGTGCCCCAGTGGCAGGACCCCCACCTCTGGCAGAAATGTGCGTGCATGGTAGTTCCCATTAGTTCCCGTTTGCTCCAAGTGGATTTAACTTTTATTTTCCAATGGCAGCATTTGAAAGGCATACAGGGCTGAGCTAACCATGTAAGTAATTAGGCTAGGAATGCAAGCAGAGGGGGCCATCAGCACTCATTATTTAAGAGCTGGCTTCATTATTTTTACTGCTTGGATGCTTATCTTAACATCAGCAGCCGTTTTTATTTAAAGGGACTTTGCCTTGCAGACTTTATATTCCTTGCTAGGCTCTCCTGGACAGGCACTCAGAGATCACACATGTTCCTTGCAGAGATGAAAATCAAATGTAGCGCTTCGCAGTGCTGAGTCTCCCAACGAATTTACAACCTCTACGTGCTTCACAGCGGTTCATGAGTCCATTTCTGAAACAGTGCTGCCACCACAGTGAAAGTAGGATGCTCTTTGCTGGTGCCCTGTGTAGTTTAATAGGTCAGAGCATGAAGCTATCCTGGGCATCTAAAATTAGATGATGATGAGATATGTTGGGAAAAGCAACATCAGGTCACATGGATGCAGTCGCTGCCCCTAAGTGTTTGCAGTTGAATATCTACCTTCGCTCTAAGCTTTTGTTGAATCCAACTTACTACATGGGAGCTGATGAAACTGTACAAGACAAGGTGAACCAATATGCAGTTGTGATGACTTTTTTTCTGACTCCTTTTATTAAATATATATATGCCCAAGGCTGTATTTTGGCTCTGTATATGCAAAAAGGGCCAAATACTACAACACTACAACACTGTGTACTAGTTGATCATTCTGATGTGTCCCTTCCATGACCCTTTTGTTCTATTTGCTGCTTTTTATCACTCCTGTATACATGGTGGATACCTGGGCTCTGCTACTGCAAATGGCCCTTGCACAAGGGTGAACGCTGCCATGTCCATGCAGAAAGAGAGACAGGCCATAAGCCTTCAACAGGAAAGATTAATGTGAGATGCTGAGCTGCTTTGTAAGGATATATAAGCAGATGTGCTGCATTAGAGCTTTTCTCACGCTGCCCAAAACTGCCCAGTAATTTGAAGACATCTTTCTGGAGATGGTCCATTTTCTCAGCAAACCCCTGGGTGCTGTGCTGTGTATCTGTTTCTTTGGGCATCTGGGGGAAGGAGAGGAGATACTTTCTTTTACCTTGCTGCTCTGGCCTTTCCTGCAAATTTGTGCCCAGCCCAGCAGAGTTAAATGCTGCTGCTGCTGTTGCGTGCAGGGCTGCTTTGTTGCCATGTCAACTGTGCATGTCATTTGTTTACATTTGATTTGGCAGAACATTTCATGATAAGAACCAAGGCCTCGAGCGACTTTGAACTGGGGGGTGGCTGGGCAGGGGTACATCGGGATGGGGAGTGAGGGAGAGGGTCTGCACCCACTTTCTGCAAGTGAGGCCACAGATAAGAGAATAAAGCCTTGTGCAGCGTCATCTCTGCAGGGAAGTAGGAAAGTGGGGAATAAATGTTAGAGTCTCATGTTATTATTGATAACAGCATACATTAATTCTCAGGTGGCTTCTCATAGCTCAACCCATCATGCATGAAGGTTATTTCCACAGCCTGTTGCAGCCAAGGTTCTTGCAGATGGGAAATTCTGTAATTCTACAAAATTCATGACAACTGGATCTGGATTGTTTTCATGTGTTAGTCAGTGATGGGAAGAGATGAATCTTTACAGGCAAAGACCCGCAATTCTAGACAAAACTGTGACAGACTTCCCTGAGGATTTCCCCCAAGTAAAAGGAATACCAGGCCTTGGCCTGAAGCCAGAGAGAAAATATGTCTTAAGGAAAAATGAAAATCTATGAAGACTGAAGTGGTTTGGTGGTCTCCTTAGCTAGCACAACAGCAGTACTGAAAGACTGCAAAACTATTTTTTTCAAAATGATTTGAAAGACAGTGTGCTTTTTTTCCCCTAAACAGAAGCAATCTAGGAAAATTTTCTCCCAAGTCCTGCTGGCAGTTTGCTAGGGCTGTTTTTCCCCTGTAATTGTTACCTGACCAGGAGTTAGAAATTCTCCGTTTTCCCATCTGTGCAGTTCTTTGCCATCTGGACATGAGATACTTCGCTTGTAGTGTTGGTGAGAGCAGAGTGCTGTGAAACTGGTGAGGTGATGCAATTTCTTCCTTCCTTCTCTTAAAAGAATGAACTGAATTTAATATGTGTTGATATGAAAAGCAAAACTCATCTCAGTACAGTGAGGACCTCAGAGGGTGCCAAGTTCATAGTCCTTTACAAGGTGCCAGCCTTTTGCAAGCCCCTCGTTGCTGTGTTGAGCTAGACACTGTGACCGCACTGGCAGATTGGCTTTCTGGGGCTTCTGCTTTCATCTAGGGGAAAATACCCTTTGAGTGTGATTTATGTCCAAACCACCAAGCATACCTTGTGGAAACCGTAGGAGAAATGAGTTGTAGGCCAGTGGTACCTTCCCCCACTTTGATCTCCTTTGCTCCACTCCTTCTTTTGGCTTGACTTTTGCGTACCTGTATGTGATAGCGTGGCTTTGTGCTCACCGAGGCAGCAGTTATCTTCTGGGGGCACTCTCATGTATGTGTGTGTCCTTTGGTGACAAAAGCTGCCCAAACAGCACCATCTCCCTATCTCCATGGTGCTTCTAATCCAGTATTCCCCCAAGTGAACATTTATGCCCATTTGTCTCAAGGGAAAGCACAGAGGTGGGAATAGGCTTTAGGGCTACACCAGCACATCAAATGGAGATGTACCTGGAGACCAAAGCCTCTAGATCAGTATGTAGGGTTTGGTCCTCCATTCTCTCATTGAGCTTGGACTCCAGGTCTGAAGATGATGCAAAGAACTGGTGTTGGCCTGCGACTGTGCTGAAGTTGCCTGTCCTTGTACCCAGCTAGTTACCCATCTCCATTAGTCTGGGACTCCCTCTGGTCAAGAATGGTACACGTATGGTGGGTAGCTAGGTGGAGAAGGTGGGCAGTGTGGTAGCATGACCCATGTCATTGAAGCAGGGGCAAAACATGTGTTTCCCTTCTTGTTTTCCCTCTTATCAATCCAGAGAGATCGCATCTAGGTGAAGGGCTAAACCAACCTCATGACTCCTTCGGTCTTTGGCTTCTTCAGGGCTGCATAACCATGCTACCAAATGCAATTATTTTTGTAAGGTGGGTCCACCTCCTGGCTGCCAACCAAAACTTTTTGAACTTCATTCATGCAGCCCTTGAAAGAAACCAGTGAAATATAAAACCCATCAGATACTACTGACATGTGTAGGATTTAATCTGGCTCCCAACCTGTGTAAGGTTTTATAGGGCACTAGTAATCACATGGTGTGCTCCAGTTCTTGCTTTTTAATTTTCTACTTAAGGGCAAAACTAGGTGCTTTCCTCAGAACATAGGATTCTTTAATTTTAGACATGAGGTCTGGCACCCTTTGTGGAAGCCAGCTGTCTCCTTATTTTCCTAGCAGTGCTTTCATTCTTCTACACTGCAAGCCAGATCTTTTTCTGTGTGGGATCCTTCTCACCTCAGCCCTTTCTCAGTTACATAAAGAAGGAAGAGTGCTAAAAGAGGGGCCACACTTAAATTTAAAAAGAAAAAAAAAAGAGTTGAAGCCCTTTCTGATGTGTTGCTACATGCCAGATGTCTGCCTATGGTTATTTCCAAATAAAAGCACTGCCAGGCAGCAGGAGTGGATCTATAATGTTACCTGTAATAATGAGCAGTATATGGGGTAATAGTACAGGGTGCAGTTAAAAGTAATGCATCTTGGGCTTGAATCAAAAATCACTGAAGTTAGGACAGTGCTTTGTAAAGATTTCAGTTGTTGCATTGTTTTGTAGCCTTCTCCTGTCCCACATTTTAATGTTAGTATAAAATCTAACACCCAACATGTGGAGGAGATGTGCAGAGATAACTTGTAGTTTGGACCACTCTTTGAGGACAAGGCTGTTGTCCGTATTCCTTCTGGATTGTCCCCTTTTTCCTAGCTAAATCCTACCCCTGACTCATTACTGAAGCAGCACTGGCTTGAAGAGGTGCCGAGGAGCGGTGCAAAGTGCTTCTGCTCTGCCTTGGGCTTTCATTTTCCTGAACTCTGGCTCCTCAGAGATTCATGATTCCTATGCCAAGAGCAGGGACATGTTGTTTCTGTATTTATTGGGGAAGGCAGATGCCCTGGTTCCTTTGTCACTTCCAGCAGATGAGCTTTCCAGATGGGAACCTCACTCTAAATAGTTCTTCAACAAAAATGACATTCCTTGGACTGCTTGTTCTCAAGAAGTGCTCCAAGTGACCTTAACGCGTTCTCAGCTGTCTTTTACAGCTAAATATTTCTTAATGCAAGGTCACCAATTGCAGTGAATTACTAATAAACCTGATGCTTTTATCTGAAGATGGTCTTGTGGCTAACATACAAAGTTGGGATAAAGGAAATTTTTTTGTTTGCTTGTGTGATCTTGTCTAAATTATTTATCTCCTACATCTCTTGGTCCTCCCAGCTAAAAAAAAATGGCAGTAATAAGTAAGTGTACTTGCCTTACTCAGGAGTATTAAAGTTTCTGAAAGACCAACAGCTTCATCTATAGAAACTCTTCTATAGCAATTATAGAACAGCAGAGTGCTTGGGTCTGACCCAAATAGCAGACCTGCTGTCTGGCTTCCTGCAGCAAGAGCCAAGTGAAAGTTCATTCTCACTGCAGCCAAGTATGGTAGTTAGCAGCTCTCGTGGACGTCCTCCACCAACCTCTGCTCCAAGGCCTGTATAGCATATGAATTAAGGTAAAGTTTTCATTCTGTTAGGTCTCTCTTCAAAACTCTCAGCAGAAATGCTTATGCCCCTCATTGGTGCTATACCTGGGGACCTCTTGGTCGCCAGCAGCAATTAATGCAGTGCATGTAGCCATGATTGGGAAGAAGAGAAAGTGATTGACTTTCAGATTCAGGGCTGTTGTTTGCAGGACTGTGCTTGGGGGAAAACCTGTATAAAGGTTCCTGTCTAGAAACTAAGCATACCTGATGTGGAATTATGGAGAAACAATAAACAGGAAAGTAGACAGTATGGCTTTTACAGAGTGGAGCTACACTTCACGTCCACCTGAGAAGTAGGTGTTGCATGACAGAGCCCTAGATGCTTAGGAGGGCAGTCCTTTTGGCTTCCTGGCAACCTGTACTTTAGCAGAGTATTAACGACCTTATCTCCTCTACAAAACTTGGTGAACTCTGCTGTGACAGACACACGCACGCAGCTTTCTCCCTGAAAGTCTGGCAGTTAAGACATTCATTCTCCATCTTCTACATGATTTAGCTTTCCCCTGGCTATTCCTCTGGAGTCGCGTTAGGACGCACTGAGCTAAGTGCAGCTGTCTTTACGTGGAGCCGTATTTGCATAGAGCTCCATTTGCATATTGGCTGGTGCTGGCGTACAATATTAATAAGGTATTAAAGGAGAGTGGAGGGAGGGGGAGGGAAGCATGATGACTTCAGTCTTGTCTAAGCAAGGCCGTGCAAATAACTTTCCTTTTATCCAGAATTAATGACTAATACGTTAACTGGCCTCGGAGCAGGATTGTGCCTTCCTGGGAATCGTGTCTGCAGCATCCCACTCCGCCTTCCACGCCACCAGAGGTGGTAGAGAGCTTGTCCACCTTCAGCTGCAAGGCTGGCGTGCAACCATGCATGTCTGGAAATAAATGCAGCTTTGTGTAGATCCACAGCATGGGAACGGATGGGAGGGAGAGTGGGTGAGCGAACAAAGGAAAAAGGGAGAGATGATCTCTTTCCAAAGTCTTAGTGCTTCCAGTCAGAATGGAAGCAGCAGAAAGGGCTAGCATGTGAGGTGCTCCTATCCCCACGCTCCGCTACTGCTGCGGGAGGTTGGTGGTGACCTGGTAATTTCACAGCACTCCTGGGGAACAGCTCGGTCTTGCTTTGGGGATGGTGCCACGGTATGGGGGAAGCTCTGTTCTTCATCAGTGCAGAAGCTGTGAGGGGAAAAACAAGCTTGCAACATCGCTTGGCAACACAATTATTATAATAGGGTTTGCTTCTTCCTACACTGCCCAACTGAATTATTTTCTCCATATGGTGGAGCCAGTCTGTTTTTAACTGGTTCTTCCTGCCCCTTCACCAGATGGCTGTTTTTAAGCAGGACCTTGCAGCTCTTGTGTAGTGCTGAGCTTAGAGCAGGAAGAGGAATTACAGGTGAGAGCAGACTTGGGACAGGTACTGCTGGTCCCGGTCGTGGGGGAACAAACCTATCCGGAGCGAGATGTGAGGTATTATCATCAAGATGAATATTCAGATGTTATCTAACAGGAAAAACTCAAAGCTAGCATCCTGTTTATTTTTGGTGGCTGTGAGGTTTTGATGAGAGCATGGAGCTGAAGGAGCCCTAATGGTCTGCACCACACTAAGCCTTCCTCATCTGTGCTGCCAGGTCACTTCAGGCCTGACCTGTCACAGCTCATTGTCCTCCTCTGAGGTGTTAAGCACAGCTTTGCTAATGCACTGCAATCCTCATCCATCTTCTTGCTATTCTCAACTCCGCAAGGCATGGCACCCACTTGTAACCTTCTTGCGGCTCCCCAGATCCAGAGGATCCTTGTCCTACACCTCAACGTGCCTGTGCCACGAGCACATCCTCAGAATACCATGAACACAGGAAGTAAGCAAACAACAAAATCTGCAAGAAAGAAAGAAAGAAAGGAATTCCAACCGTAGGTGCAAACTGTTTAAAACAGATAAACCACTTCTGCAGTTTGTACCTCAGGAAAAGATAGCACACCTGGCGTCTGGTTTGTCTAGCCAGGCACGGTGCATTTTTGTGTCCAAGGGTCTTCCTCATTTGCTTTCAGTCTGCTTTTCTAACAAATCGAGATGTACATGATCACGCTGCCACTATGTTCCCCTTAACTTTCAAATCTAGTTCAAGCAAATTTAATGCAGGGGGAGGGGTCTTAATGGCATTAAGTCCTACATGTTTCATGAAAATCGGCAGCTGGGCAGAGATCCTGTTAATGCATGCCCCGGGGGAAAGGCTGCCGTGTCAGCTTGCCGCTTAATGTGCTGCTGCAAGAGCAGCTCCGTACAGGGAGCTCCAGTCTGAGGCCCTGGTCCATAGGGAGCCAGGCTCTTTTCATTCTGCTGCTCGCAGAACCACTCGGTTAAAGCACAAGTCTTCCCGTGGCCTTTTTTTTTTCCTTTTTTTTTTTTTTTTCTTCTTTTAATTTTCTATGTATTTATTTTTTCTTTGGTGAGACTTGAAAATAAAAATAACACTTTTCATCTTCAAAGGGCTTTACAAACATCAGCTAATTAATCATTCCCTCATCTCGTTCACTGCTTCAAGGAAGTGTGGGAAAGGAGGGTTTTTTTCTGCAAGCGAGTGAGCTGGGTTCTCAGAGGGCCTATTGGAGTCCTGGCGGGTCTGCTGTTGCTGCTGCTGCTCCACACCAGATCGCATGGCTTTGGTTCTCCCCGCTGTTCTTTGTTTCTCTAGCAAGTAAATAAATAATGGAATTAAGAAACAACCAAGAGATGTCCCCCAGTGCATATTCCACAGCTGATGGGTAACTCGTCGACCTGAAAACACTGTAAATTGACTTAATTGGAAGGGGAAGAAAATTCCCATTGTTCAACCTGTGCATAGTAGCTCTCCAAATTTTCCTAGAAATTGTCTTAAAAACAATTAGGGCTCTTCTTTTCCCGGTGCCCTTTAGGATCTTGCAGGCATTTTCAAAACCAGAAGCTTCAGTTGTCTCCTGGTCCAGTTCCCCTGCTTGGCTGGCAAGCTGTGCTCAGGTAAGATGTTGGTCTTATTGCTGACACAGAGAGCTGAACTGGAGGTGCCCCACAGCTGGGATACCTGTCAAAAGTCATCTTGTGTTGCTTTCCTCAGGGCTTTGCTAAGGTAAGCCTCCTCTGAGTACAGCAGGGGCTACTAGCCACTGGGAGTTGGGTAGAGAAAGAACTTGGAACTCGGCGTGTGGAGGAGAGGTTTTGTACGGCATCTCTGGAATGTGGGAGCCAAGGTGTGCTGTGATCCACTATGCTTTTTTCCACCATCCTCCTCATTGTCCATTGTGGATGCAGCTCAGAGCTGGAACTCTGGGGATGGCTGATAGTCTGGTTTTGGTCCCATGGCAAACAATTGGAAATGCATTAAGAGTATTCTGAACATGGTTACAGTCGATATGGTGAGTTAGCCTCAGAGGGGAACAGTGCTGTGCTTTTGGTTCTCCTGGTCTGTGTGAAGGATGCCGAGAGCTCCTTGGTTTTTCTGGGTCCTCCTGGTACCTCGCTCTCCACTAGGATGAGCCTCGAAGGAACTGCAAAGGCTCTCACCTTTCTAGGATTCTTTTTCAAAAGAAATTCTATATTTCCTTTCCTTTTGAAACTATCAGTACTGGCTTTTGCAGTGTAGTTCTTTCTTCTTCTCTTCTGTTCTTCTTTCTGGGGCCCAAACAAGAGAGCACACACACCTTAGTATCAGCATTTGTTGTGCGGGTTTTTCGCTTGTCAACAATATTTTTTTTTTCCATTTTGCGTCAACATAGAGTTTTTTTCCAGATTTGGTTACAGCTAGGAAATAAGGATTTTAGTATTGTTAGGGCATGAATTAACTGTGATTTCTGGTGTGACAGAAAAAGAACAGAAAATATCTCTCAGATCTATGGCTTAAAGTATTTTTTTACTATTGTTGCTGCAGCAAAAGTTTTCCTTAGTTTAGACACATTTACTACTATTCTACAACTGAAATTCATGGGTCCAAAAATACTGCAGAAGGAAAAAAAGGAGATTACAGAGTGCAAGCTCTCAAAGGAAACTATTTTAGGTTTCCCTAAAGTAAAAAATACAAAATAATAAAGAGTATAAAAAAGACCCTGAGGCTTCCCTGCATCATGAACATGATGCTGCACTTGGAGCAGAAACAGAGCAAGTTTCTTGCAAATTCATTGTCTTCAAATCATTGCCTTGCGCTTCCCCTGCCCATCTCTCCATAACTCTAATTTGCCTGCCTGAATCTGCAGGTATAAATGTGCAAGAAATGGGTCCAGAGTGACTCTCAAAGCCTTGGTTGAGTCTGCAGGTCTGGTAGATAGGGAAAAAAAGTGTGATTTTTCTTTTAGACTGAGAAATCCAGATCAGGCATCAGGGAGAACGCAGTAAACAAGGAGCCTGGTGATGCTGTTTTTAGACAGGCACCGTTCAGAGTAGGATTGCACTTCAGGAGGTGCTAAGTATGTTCAGCAATATTGGCATTTTGTTTCGGTTGGATGAAGATCCGAGAGCAAAATCTGAGCCTTTCATGAATGGAAACAGTCTTCCCTCGCACACCCCTACTTCGCTGCCCTGCAGCGCGTTGTGCACCCGCAGCCCTCCCACCTCCATCTTGCCTCAGTCCCTGCAGGACATCCTTTTTCCATGGAGATGGCCGAAGTTAAGCTGCTGAATCCTTCAGCAGGGCAGCAACACCACGAGGAAACAAAACCTATAATTCATAAAGCAGTCGTGGCTGTTTCTGGTGCTGGGCAGTGGATGGACGCGGGATGATAATGAATGTGAAAAATGAGGCAGGAACGTGCAGTAACCTTTCGTGGTTAGCCGTCTGTCTGATCGATGGCCTGCATTGTTTTCTCCCTAACCTTTCTATGAACCTCTCCTTAGAATAACAGGGGAAATACAGTTATCCCCTTCCTGGGCTTGTTTGTCAGCAAAGCACTCGTGACCAGCCTTATCATTGTGGCCTAAGTCTTGCCATGTGCATTAGTGCACTGCATTGCAGCAGTGCTGCTGGGACCTCTCTTATGAAGAAAGGTTGAGGGAACTGGGCTTATTTAGGTTGGAAAAGAGAAGGCTCCGAGGAGACCTCACTGTGGCCTTCTAATACTTGAAGGGAGTGTATAAACAGGAAGGGGTACAATTGTTTACATGGGTTGATAGTGATAGGACAAGGGGGAATGGTTTTAAACTGAGGCAGAGGAGGTTTAGGTTAGATATTAGGAGGAAGCTTTTCGCTCAGAGGGTGGTGACGCACTGGTTGCCCAAGGAGGCTGTGGATGCCCCATCCCTGGAGGCATTCAAGGCCAGGCTGGATGTGGCTCTGGGCAGCCTGGTCTGGTGGTTGCACGTAGCAGGGGGGTTGAAACTAGGCAATCATTGTGGTCCTTTTCAACTCAGGCCATTCTATGGTTCTGTGATTCTATGACTTTCTCTGGTTTTATCTCTCAAAACCCAAACTGCTCTGTTGCCCTTAATTTCTAACACAGCCCTCAACTGATCACGTTTCTGAGAGTTGCAGTGAGGATTCTGAGCCCCAAACTCCCTTTGTCAGGAGGAAGATGGTTTGGTTCAGGCATTTCAGAGGGAAACATGTGATGTACACCAGATAAAATTGCAAAACATACAAAAATGTGAAGAATGCCAGGAAACGTACTTGAACTGCACAGTTGACGTAGAGGGCTAAATGGTTACAGGCAGTCATGATAGTAGATGATATGAATGTATACATAAGGGAGCCCTTTCTTTCAAGAAAGGGTGGATCTTTGCTGTCGTGTCCTGGGAAGTACTTTTGGTTGTTGTATTCATTTCTTCAGAGTAATTACCAAACCTCCCCTCAGCCAAAACCATTCCTGATATATGGGGATTTCTTCGCCCTTTACAAGGGCAGTCCTGGCTACTTGCAAAACAGTCAAATTAAGAAATGACGTCCGTACTGCAGTGAGATCCAAGGACAAATTAGAAGTTAAAATTAATCAGACGGGATTCATTCCAAATCCCACTCTTGCATGGCAGAGTGGAGGAAAAGTTTATTTTTTACGTCATTTTTTCTGCAAGTTTTGTATCTCCATAATTTCTCTTGTGACCATCTAAAGTTTTAGCGTTCCGAAAATGTTTATATTTTTTTGGAACATCGGCGTAGCTTTAAGGATTTGTTTTGGCAAGAAAAAATTGAAACTGTAAAAGGAGACATTTGAAGAGTCCCAGAAACAAATATATGACTATGTGTTGACATGTTATGAAGGTGTTGGGAGCGACTCCTTACTTAAAATTGTGTTGAAATTTGCACTTACTATGGATTTAAATTCATCTGTTTCACACTTTAATGATTGAATTTAGTCTCCTGATTTGGTACAGAAATACACTGGAGAACAATTGAATTTTCCATGTAATGATTTGAAATGAAGAATGAACTTACTTTGCAAAAGACTGTTATTTTAAAGGTCTCCCTTCTGAAACATTGCTCTGCCACATGCATCGCAGCTCCTTCTATGTGCATATGGATGCCTTCTTGCCAATGTCCCGTTTTCCTGCCCAGGTCCTGTGAGATGTATGGCCTCCATAGGTAAAGTCAGGACTGTGCAGGGCAATAATTGGTGCTTGGGGCAAGCAGGCAGACAGGCCAAGGGAAGGCTGGGGAGTGAGAAGGGCATGGGCTGAGGGAGCTGGTGCATCCTGTGAGCCCATGGTGCTCAGTTTTGGGCTGCAGAGCCTTGGACAAGCGAGGTGCCAGCTGGAGGGAAGTCTGTGTGCTGCCTGGCTTGGGAAAGCCGTGTGTGACAGCAGCCTGGGATTTTAGCCATGATCCTTTGCCCTTGATGAAGATTTGCTTAAGCTGTCCCACATTGTGTTCCTTGGGTAACCTACAGCGGAAACAGCAGGCAGCCTGGACTGTGTCACATCCCAGTGTGTCCCGCTGCACCAGGCTGGTGTTTGCATTTCTGTGCAGGTCTCAGCTTATCAAATGCTGGGCATTGAGTCCCTGAGTCTTGCAAGATGACCAGGGATCTGTCTTTTAGGGCAGGAACGTTTTTTTGGGGGGGTTTCAACAACATTTAATGCAGTAGTGCCTTGGTTCAGCCTCCAGATGTTAGCCTGAACATAAATGCAATCAAAAGTAGTTAAATTTGGAGGGGTTCATGTTTCCCTAATTCTACAAAAGAGGAGTGTTTTGTTGTTGTTGTTGTTGTTTTTGTTTGTTTGTTTGTTTTTTTCTGAGTGCTATGCCCCACTATTTGTACAGGGAGCTTTTACCAAATGCTTTACATTTTGTTTCCTGGCGCATGTTTATTTTCACAGAACTCAAGTTAAATTTGAAACTTTTTAGCTCTCTGTAGCAGAAATATCTATCTCCAGTGCTGTGCTGGAGCCCAGTCCCAGCTGTGCATACCTCCACTAGGTAGGTGTGTGGGTAGGCAGCCATTCCCAGGCCTGCCCAGGGCTTTTGCAGACCAGACGTGTCTTCCCAGCATGGGCACAGGGCGGGCCATTCATCTGGGCTCTCCATTTCATGAACTATTCCCCACACGGCTACTGCTTTGCTGGGTGCTATTTGCAGGTCATTTTACCTTCAAAACTGCCTCACCCCCACTAATACCACCTCTTTTGTAAACCCCTTCAGAACTCGGTATCATTACCGTTACTCCTGCATTTCATGGGTAGGAGGCACGGTGGTCTACTAGCTGTTCTCAAGGACCCCGCTTCTTTTCTTGGCACTGCTACGCTCTCTCCATATGATCTTGGGCAAATTGCTTCCCCAATCTGTTCCATTGTCACCACACGTCGTTTTAGATCATAAATTCTCTGGAACAGACAGAGTCTCTAGCACGTCATCTTTTAATGTCTAGCATTATGGGGCTCCAGTCTCCACTGGGACTTCTGCGTGCTACAGAAATACAAATAGTAGCTACTAATAATAATATTAAATCTGTGTGGCTCTTCAGAGATAAGTGAAGGACAGCTCTCCTCTCTCTAAGAGGCAGGCAGGATAAGTACTTTATTTTTGTCTTTGTCTCTTTTTAATTAAAAAAAGGAGCCAGTGGACATAATTAAAAGAGAAAAAATAAAGGAAAGCTGCAGAAATTTGATACTTTTAGCCTCAGACCTGCTCCTTCCTCTGTGAAGCCAATCTTAGGATCATGGCCAGAGTCTGGTTTGTATCCTTGTTTGCCAGTGTAGAAATTGTTTGGAGTCTTATATTGGCAGCTGGCTTTGTAGTCAGCCTAATCCCATAAAATCACCGTACAGCTTGGTGCAACTTTCACTGTTTTGCTGTGATGGGAAGTCTCTGGGAATGTTACAGATCAGGCCTCAGGAACTTCACTTGACTGAAATGTGACAGGGCTCTGGTCTGGAATGATAAGGGATGGGGATGGAGCTGCAAGTGGCCGGCTGGGAGGCTGCTAGGGACAAGGAGTCAGCTTCTGACTGCATCTGTGTGCTGTGGGATTTTTTAATTATTATTTCATTTCCAAAGGAGTGCAACAGAAACAACAAAAGGTCTTAAATATTCACAGTGAAAACAATAGATTTGAAAAGGAAAACAAAAAGGTCGAGCCAGATCTGGCATTGGTGGACATTTGGCTCTGAGGGAAACGAGAACAGCTTGGATTTGCATAAATTGCATACTGTGGGTCAGAAAGCAGTCAGAATTATGCTTGCATTGCAGTGGCATGAACGGAAGCACATAACTGGCATTCTTCCCCTCTTGATCAGATGCCTCCTTCAGGGGATCTCTGCACCCAATACACAGTGGCTCATCCATTCACTGCCTGGCATGGAATAGGGCTTTTGTTTTCAAGCTATGATTTTTCTAGTCTCTGATTCCTTCCATAACCTGGGAGAACCCCTGCCCACCCCTTTATCTTGGGGAGCAACTAGGGGTCACAGTGTATTGGACACAGCTCTGCTGCAGCACCCCACATGCATGTTTCAGTGCTCCTGGGTCAGCGTGGAGCAACTGTGGCTCGGGGCAGTGGTCATGGTGCTCAGCATCATGCATCTTCTCCGAACTTCACAGAGCCCTGCTTTTCTGAGTCCAGAGAGATGAGTGTGGTCATGATCTATCCCGTCAGGCTTCCTCCAGGGATGTAGAAAGCTACACATCTGGCTGGGACAAGCTTAGCATGTCTCTTGGCTGAACCAGGACCTGGCTTTCTTTTCCATTATTGGGCTTAATAGCTTTTTTTTTTTGCCTCTTAAGTTTTCCAGCTCAAGTGCAATGAAGAATTGCCAGTGGATTCAGATTCAGCAAAGCACTTAAATGTACACTTAGCTGTATTCAGTGCCCTCTCCAGGACTCAGGCAACTATTTGCTTCATGTTACACATATGGTAAAGGGCTTTACTGAACTGGAGCCGCAGCCTCCAGCAAGGTCATACAGTGCTGCTGGAACACTGTGTTGTGCAGACAAGGGCAGCCACTTGACAGCCCTCCTGTCTGCAGGTCAGTCATGATCCCCTCCCATCTTTAGAATTAGAATAGTGTAGCTGAAGGGACCTACAAAGATAATGAGTCCAACAGCCTGACCGCTTTAGGGGTAACCAAAAGTCAAAGTGTATTATTAAGGGCACTATCCCTCTTGAGCACTGACAAGCATGGGGCATCAAGTACCATGCTAGGAATCCTGCCCCAATATTTGACAACCCTCACAGTAAAAATTCTCTTCCTGCTGTCCAGCCTGAACCCACCTTTTATTCCATGTAGGCATGTCTATCTGCGGTACCCTGGCAGCAGAAAGGCACATCTCTTGGCCTTGTCCCTTCCACCCCTGGGACAGCATCCACCCTGCTATGGTCCTCCCAATGGCAAAGACAAATGGCACCGCACAGCTACTGATGGCTGTGTACCTCTCTGTTGATCCACATACAAATGTTTTAGCCTTTCAGCATTAAGAAATCATACTGTATGGGGAGATTTTGTGTTTGTTTGTGTTTGTTTTTTTTTTTCCTTGGGCCTGCTAATCAAAAGGGGCAATTCCTTTTTAATATCTTCCTGCCCCAGGTTTAATTCTACTGTATCTTGTCCGAAAAAGCTTTTATTTTCAAGGCACAGAGAAAATGATGTTTATGAAATACAAAGTACGGGAATTTTCTTTCCCCTCTGGCTTGAGGAGGAGAGCAGCTGGTGGAGAGTGGATGAGAAAGGCTTTATCTGCTATATTTTGGTTACTGCGCTTTGAGTGATGGGTTTAATAATTGATAGAGCAATTTAGCAATGATCCATAATCCTGAAAGAAGCCTACGCTCCCCACCCTCTCCTGCTCCCTCCCTCCAAGACTGACAGGCTGCTCTCAGTGTTCTTGTCTGCAGAATTTCAGCCCTTGGTTTCTGTAAACAGCCTGACACTGGAGAAGAGAAAAAAGCAACTGTTTCTAAATCTTTTGTCTGGTTTCTGCAGACAGCTGCCCTGCTTTCTCCAGCTCAAGGCTTCAGTCATTTGCTCTTGCTGAAGGGAGCCAGAGGTTAGGCCCTAACCTAAACTGAGCACATATATGCAGTGTATTTATGAGAACGGTACTGCAGATCCTCCCAGCTGTGACGCCTCCCCTTATAAAAACAGGCTTCTGTGTTCCTGGCTGAATCCATCCTTCGTAATCCCAAGAAAGGTGGATACAGATGGCATGTGCTTGGTGTGGTTTGCTAGAAACTCCTTCAGAATTAACCCAAGCAAATATCTTTTCACAGGAGCCTCACACTGATGGTCATGATAAGCATCAAGACCCCATTTGGGTGCAGGGTATTTCAGTGTCCACATGAAACCCCGTGTTTGAAGATGGGTGCGCATGATCTATATTAGCCCATCTTGCCCCTGCAGCAGCACGGAGCTGTGTTTGCAGGCACATGGCATGACACCCTCCGCAAGTTTTAGTTCCCCTAAATCCTGTTCTTGATGTCTGTATCTTTCTCCATCTATGGGAAGTGAATGCAGAAACAAAAAAGACAACAGAACAGGAGAGACATAGGTAACAAGGAGGAAAATAAAGAAAAGACAAGCTTATAGGTACTGAATATGTGTCGAGGCACATAGAGAAGGAAGAGGGGGTTGACATGCAGCCTGGCAGTAAACTGGCTATAAGGAAAGTGAAGTTAGATGTATAAAGTTATGTTTTGCCATATGTATTACATAGATGTCAGACTGACACCAGGTTGTAATTAAGCATGACATCAAGTCAGCTATGCACAGCTGTATTATTCCTTAAAATTACAAGAGCTGAGGTCCTGAGAGGCACAGTGAGGTTTGTGGTCTCTCCGCCATGGGAGGTCTGTAAAACAAATTGGCTGAGTGCTTACTAGGAGAGGCGTAGGTACAGATGCCACTGCATCATGGCAGGGAGGGAGTGGGTGTTTTCCCAGGGTCCAGTCTAGGTCTGGGAATCTCTGGCACGATCCTCTGGAGTATTTTCACCCATTGTAGTCAGCTCTTGTGGAACATGAACAGTGTCAAGGAGTGAATGGGATGGTTTAGTCTGCTTCTGTGATTTATGTGCTACTGAATGCCCTTAGTAATGATAGGTTCTATAAGCTTGTATTATAATTTTTTGGTTCAAGTCCAGAAGTAATTCTGGTATAACTTGCTTTATTTTGAAAAGACAGAAAGAACTGTGTGTGCACTTGATGCAAATGCCCTGGGACCTGCACTTGAACAGCCTGAAACACTCCCAGTATTTTGCCTGGACATAGGAAGATTGGGGTCACCTTGCTGTTGGCAAGTGTGTACTTACTGTGCCATACAGAGTCAGAGTAGTTGAGGTGAGAAGGAACCTCAGGAGGTCACTGAGCCCAACCCACTACTCAGGGTACGGTCAGGTATGCAATCAGAGTGGGACTTTGTCTTTCTGAGGCTTGAGAGCCTCCAGGAATGGTGATTGCACAACCTGTACTCATAGTCACTTATCTGCTCAGTGGAGATGTTTTCGTTCTCTGTAGTGGGATGCTTCCCTGTTCCAGTTTATACCTGACATCTCCTTCTCCTGTGGCACACGTCACAAGGCTCCCTCTGTTTGCTGTCACCCACAAACAAACTGGACGAGACTGTGCTATACCTCCTGCTCTCGGCCAGTGATAAAGATGTTAAGTAAGATGGGTCCTGGAATAAACCCCTGCTGTACCTCACTTGCTGCCGGCCACTAGTTTATATTTGTGTCCTGTAATATAAACCATCTCTGAAGGCTGAGTGGATACAGTCCTCTGAGCTGATACAGATATTTTTTGATGTGTTGCAAACTAATCTTGAGGGGAGGGCAAGGGCACTGCAAGCAATGCAGCATAGGAGCTACCCTCTAGTGGTGGTTGTGCTGGTGACCTGATGGCCTGGGAAGTCATTCTGGCTATCCCCTAGTCCTTTCCAGAAACTGTATCTGTGTCTGACCTGTGAAATACAGGGTGTTAATGTGAGAGGTGAAGCGGTGAGGGGAATCATAGAATGGCTTTATTTGGAAGGGACCTTAAAGCCCATCCAGCTCCAATTCCCTTGCCATGATCAGGGTTGCCACCCTCTAGATCGGGTTGTCCAGGGCCCCAGCCAATGTGGCTTTGAACACCTCCAGGATGGAAAAACCTAGAGTTAACCTTTGGCTCCCAGTAGATCAGCATGTTTTCTTCTACATTCCTGTAGTAAAAAGTCATTTAGGGTCTGAAACACAATGAGGGACCAGAAAAGGAGTCATTTACTCTACCTCCTTGGACTCAGGGCTGAGGGTGCATGTTATGGTATATTGCAGTAAAAAAAGATACCTTCACAAAATGCAGAAAGTCAACTCTGCAGATATGAAGAAAACTCCATAAATATGCCAAATAAAGGATGTAGTTTGGAGGAGGATGGAGCCCCATCACTTCAAGACACACTGCCATTGTATGTTAGCTGTATGTGTGTGTAGTGTTCATGGCCCCACTGCTATCTGTCCTATGGCACCAGTGGGTGCCAGGCAGTCCTCTCCTGGAGCTGCTGGACGAATCCCAAAGGAGCGAGGTCTGTGCACACAACTGGTCAGCAAGTGCCCACTCATGCTAACATATCGGACTTGTGCCGCCCCTGATCAGAGTTTTCTGGATGGAGATGTGACAGCTTCCAGAAGTTCAGTCATTGGCAGAAGTAACTAACAGGTAGAAGGTGGGCAGCTGTGCCGGCACAGCGTCACTGTAGGTTTGTCTGTACTGCCAACAGCTGCCTGCAGCCTCCTTCTACAAACATCACCATGAAGGCGAAGAGCAGACCTGCAGAAGGTGCCAGCCACTACCTGGTTTGGGGTTGCTTTTTTTTTTTCTGAGGTGTATACGTGCATATGAAGGCCTATGCTGAGTGACACTCAACTATGGGGCCCTCTCAGAAGGTGATGAATTATCCCTGAGCAGGACAGTTTTAAAATTCAGAAAGAGCCCAGATCTTTGAGCCCCCATGTTTGTGAAAATGAATTTTTTTGGCATTTGTTTTTAATGCCTTGTGATGTGTGGGTGAAAAAGTCGGTGAGCTAGACTGGTAATTAATTTTCCTGACAGAAACACCAGACAATGAAATTACCCTGCCACAAAGCTGGGTTGCTAAAGTAAATACTCTGCTAGCAGTGGGCCTGCAAGCAGGATGGGGTCATGTGTGAGGTGCAAGCAAATGATAGTGCTTCTGCCTTTGGGAACCTGTGGGGACCCTCATGCATTGGGTGTGATTGGAGAGGAGATGTGCGTTCTGTGCCAACGCCAGCAGCTCCTTGGAAACATGTGAACTTTCAAGCTCTGTTCCAAGTGATAAGGGACTCGCTGAACACAGCACTGAACTTAGGAGCAGGCCACCTTTTCTGTCCAGGGCAGTAATTCTGTGGGAAAGGGGCAGAGCTGTGAGAAGTGGGGATGGGCTGGATGCTTCTCAGTTGGAGGTGTGTGGGTGAAACCCAGCTTAAGACAGGGACCAAAAAGAATGGAGCCAGGCTCTTTTCAGTGGTGCCTACTTAGCAGTGGGCACAAACTGAAATGCAGGAGATTCTACGTGAATGTCAGTAAACACTTTTTAGGTGACTAAGTTAGATTAGGCTGTTTGGCAGAGCTTGTCTATAGAGGCTGTGCAGCCTCCATTCTTGGACATCTTTAAAAAGCCAACCTGGTGCTGGGCAACCTGCTGTAGGTAGCCCTAGTGATGGACCTGATGACCTACACAGGTCTCCTCCAACCTAAACATGTCTATGATTCTGAGGTTTGGTCTCTCATGGGGGCTGTTTACTTTCCCAGCTTCGTTGTGTTTTCTAACTTTGGTCTATACTAGTGAGGTGAGATGTAGACCAGGCTGTGCATGCCTGCCTGCCACACAGAAGTGCATTTTATTGAGAGACATTGAAGGCAGCTCACAGGAGAGAAAGGACAGAAAAGGTGAAGTTTTGTTTTCCCTCCATGTGCCTCATACTGGAGGCTGAAATTACTGCTGAGGGCACTGCAGATGAACCGCCTGCACATACCAAGGTATCTGGCAGTGAGCTGCCTTTGCGTGGTTGGAAACAAGGTCACCACCAAAACTGAACAGTGTGGCGAGTCTGTGTTTAAAACGAGCAGTGTTATCAAGGAGGGAAGCGCTTCACCGTGCAGCCATGAAGTGGTTTGCTGAAGGCAGTGTAAACCTCACAGTGCTGCTTGGGAGAGCTTGCTGCCGTGTGAATTTGGATTTATAATTGCAATACTCTGATGTGCACACTTTATTTAATAGAGTACTTTACCCTGTGATATATTGTTACCAGCTGCAGAATGGAGGAATCCCACATAAGAACTGCCTAAGACCCAAAAATATTTTCTTTCCCTATGGAAAAGAAAATTACACCATTCTTAAAGCAGCCAAGTTAAATTTGAGTGCTTTTAGAAATAAAAGGGTCAATTGTGGAACGGCTTATGTGCACGTTTTAGGACCAGAGTTATTTAATACATTAATTATCTGTGCAAATTGGGGAACCAGTGGTGAAGTGCTGAAGTGTGCGGACACCACAGAATTGTTAAGGTTAGGCTGCAGGAAACCTTTCAGGGACTTGATCTAGATTACAGACAATGTTATTCCAGATCAGTGCAACACTGAAAGGTGGTAAACACATGAAGAGGAAAAACAAACTATTTCTACATAATTCTGTGTCCTAAATTAACTGTAGCTCCCCTCAAGGAAAAGACTGTGTGTCTCAAAGGAGCTCCCAGATAAAACATCTGTTGAAATGCCTAGTGTCATTCCAAAGGCAAACAAAATACTAGGTTCAGGGAAGACTGGAATGCAGAAGCATTCTGCAAATAGCATAAAATAAGTCTGGGGAATATCCTTGTGTTTAAATCTGTTTAGTTTTGTTCAGCCTGTCTCCAAGCAGTCGTGCTAGGAAGAGGAGCTTTATGTAGAGTCAGATGATGGAAGAGGACTAAACATGCGAGGGGTGGTAAGCTGAGAAGCCCGAAGATGCTTCATTCAGAAGGAAGGCAAACAAAGGGGAATAAGGCAGAGATAAAAATACTTTCTGCTAAAAAGAAAGGTGATTCAGGAACTTCTGTTTTCACCTTTAGGCCAATCCATGTGAGCATGAAGTGAGAGGTGACACATCTAAACCTGATAAAGGAAAATCAGTCTTTAAACAACAGGCTTCAGGTGTTAATTAAAGGAAAAGGTTGTCCATGGAACTCTGTGCCAGAATGTGTGGATGGCGTTAAGATCTCACCTTGTTTCGAAAAATTGGCGTATGTGTTTGTTAAGAAAGGTGGGAGTTCCTTGTGTTTGATAAAGGTGTTTATGCAGAAGATCTGTGCATCCATAACTTGGCATACAAAACAGTCTTCACCTGACAAAGGTTCGGAAGACTTTTTATCAGTGGACAGGCTGTTTCGTTGCAGAACACGTAGCTTCTTCCACCGAAAAGCTTGGCACAGGCAATAGCTGCTGCTGGACGGGGCAACTTTGCTCCTTCTGGAATGACTTCAGCTCTCTTACACATGACGAACAGGACATATCTGCTCAGTGAAAGTCTGGAAGCCTCCATGGTTTGTGATCCCTGTCCTCCTCTTGGTGTCCTAATGACTGGTAAATTGGGGTACATAAGGCCCCATGTCTGGTGTTCTCACTGTTAGCTGTTCCAAAATCATCATTGGTACTCCATCTGGGACTGAATGGCTGATGATTACAACTAATGCTTAGGCTTGGTAGAGTATGATGAATACCAGCTTTCAAAAAGGTAAAATAAAATAAAGATATATCACCACCTCCCTTCTCCACAATGACAGGTCAGGTTTAATGTAAGGAATGTCATTCTTTTAAGTTGCTTTTTATGTGTCTAAACTGTATGGATGTTGCTTCTGTGCCTTCCTTCTCAACAGTGGAGATGCAAAACTTTTTTTTTTTTTTTTTTTTAATGTGAAAAATAAATTCTCTCTGAATTGTTATACTCCAGAAGCTGGAGCTTTAAGAAAAACCCACTGTACAGCTGAAGACTCAAGATAAAAAGATTAGAAATTTCAGGATCTCAAATTCTAGGTCAGCCCTTCTTACAGGGGTCTGGAGGTGTTGGCAGCACAAGTGTGGGGAGAGGGAAGGGGCTGTGTGCTGCATATGACAGCAGTGCATGTGTGTTTTATGAGCAGGGTGGTTTCCAGACGGTATCACATTGGGAATATCCCACTCTTGTGCTCCTTCCACATGAGATAGTGGGACGTGAAGTTCAGTGTGAGGCTGAGCTCTCATTAGTGACCAGGGACACTTCGTTCACAATGTGGAAGGCAGACAGGGAGAGGCAGATGGCTTTGAATGCAGGATTTACATAGTAATGAGATTCAGGTCACCATAGCTGTCTTTTTCTCTCTGCATTTTGTCTAGGTGTCGACTAGTGTGCAGGGATGACGGAATAGGAGGAAAAGGAGGAAAATTAACCCTTTGTTCCTAAGTAGAGATTGGTGTAAGAATAAAGTTTTCATGGTGGGCTGCAGAACAGTGGGGTATGAAAACAATCACAGGTGAAACTAGCAAAGCTAAAAGGAGCTGATTTTTAAGTTTCTGGCATGTTGGTTTTTTGGGGTTTTTTTGTTTTGTTTTGTTTTGTTTTTGTGGGAGTGGCATGAAGCAACCTCACCTTAAAATCCTACTATTTGCCTTCATATTTACCTTCTTTGTTGCTAGTGTGAGGCTTTTGTCATTACCTATCAATCCCAAACTGGGGAAGTTTGTATGCTGAAGATGGGGCATGGGTTCTTGTTATACAGTCTTTACTCATTTCTCTGAAAAAAAAAAAAAAAAAAATTTTGCTTGGTTTCTTAGCTGGAGACTTGTCTTCACATGGCTGTGTAATGGCACAATTAAAACGTAATGTTTTCCACTGCAATTGGTAATCCTTAGTATGATCTCAGTGGTGTCAGACCTTATCCTGTTGACAGATGGGAGACTGGGTACCACAGGTCCCATTTCCAACTCTGGAGTGACATTTGATTTGCTCAATTGTCAGACATTCCCAAAATATGCATCTGGGCCCAAGAAATCCTCAGGCTATTTGTAAAATGATGAAAGTTTCTTTCATCATTCATGTTTCTTTTTTTTTGTTTTTTTTTTCTTTTTAATATAGTTAGAGAAAGATGGGCAGGAAAGTTTTCCTTTCTGCTGTACATCACCTGACTCCAGAAAGTGAGGCTTTAGAAGACAAGAGCAGGAGAGAAGTTTAAGTTGGTTCCTGTGTAAAACAGGAGTCTTAGCATTGAACTGCATGTGGAAATATGGGTTGAGGTGGGAAAATTAAGGACTGCAACTTGTGGAAGTCTGAGCTAAAAGACCATCCTTGCTTAGCTGGGATCTTCCATGACAGCTCGGACGTCCCTACTGCTTGAACATGAGAGGTATTCTGCCTGCCATACAGGGGCAGCCCCAGTGCAGAGGAATTGGGAGGAGCAGTGGTGCATCTTCTGTGTGTCTGGGATCCTCATGGAGATCTGGAGCCAAAGCTTTTGCCTTCTCGTCTGGCTCCTCAGCTGGGCTCATGCTGCGACTCACTGAGCAGAGGGGTTTCAGTGCATATCTTCTGAAGTAGACAGCAAATATATGGTGAGACTGTCTCCACTTTTTGCCCATTCCAACTGAAAGAGAAAAGGAAATCTAATCAGGTGTCTGGGACAGATTGGAAAGCAAAGGCTTCTTGGCTACTTCCTCTGAGGAACGGTCTTATATCTAATAGATCTAATTAGGTCATTTCTCTGTTTTATGGTATCCATTTGTTTAAAAAGTTAGTAATCCTTTTATACCAGTCCTATGATGATTATTTAATGCTTGGCTGCTTGTGAAGCCCACTGCACTTGGTGAATAGGGGATGTTTTGTAGCAGAGCCAGTGCAGTTTCTCAGTGAGCCGGGCCTGGAAGCCTCCCGTGGGGATCTTATCTGGGTGGCCTGGAATGTGACAGTGGTGGCTCATTTTTCCACCTGTCGAATGAAAACTATGTCACTTCTCTCCTTTGTAAATTGCTGTGAAATGTAAGGCCTCAGTGGGGCTGTCTCTTGACTAAATGGGGCCAGAGAGCTCCTCTGCAAAGATAAATATTCACCAACTAATACTTGATAGCAGATACTTTGCCAGCAGCCAGCAGAGCCCTACAGTAGGACTGTTGTTCACTTACTGTTGTTCACAGCAAGCAGCTTCATAATTGTCAGTGGGTCCAATCTGGTTGCTAATGTTTTCTAACCTGTTCCTTTGCAGAGCCCCGGAAATCATCCTCGGTTTACCATTTTGTGAAGCAATCGATATGTGGTCATTGGGATGTGTCATTGCAGAGCTGTTCTTGGGCTGGCCTTTGTACCCAGGAGCTTCAGAGTACGATCAGGTTGGTACTGATGTTACTCTGGCTACTGATAAGAGCACAGATGTGTTGTTTTTTTCTTTTACTGTGACAAAAAGATGGCAACTTTTTCTGTTTTACTAACAGGAGATATTTGCACATGATTCTTGCCCTCCCACGTCAACTTTTTCATTATCCACTTGGAATACACTCAGTAGCCAGTGCTGCTTAGCATGCTAACAATTAAGAACTGACTGCCTAAGTGAACTCTCAACCAAGAGTAAACATTCCCATTGACTACAGAACTCTGTACATGTCTCTAATCATTGAACAGAGCAGGCACCCTCTCTCTACAGTAACAGCAAATATTAAATAGGGGTTTATTTGTTGGAAGAAACTGCATGAACTCTATTGCATTTTATAATCCCTGTTATGAGGGTGTATATTAAAAGCAGTGACAAGAAAGAGAACATTCACAGTGGTGTAGGTTTCTAGTTAACATAAACTGTCATGGTGCTCTCCCTATAGGCTTTTTTGCTTTTGTACTCCTAAAACATAGCACAGTAACTTCTAGAGTCAGGGCTGCAGAACAGTTTCCATTCTGATAGTCTTCCTTAGCTTTCTGCAAATGTGGCCTGGAAAAGGTCTTTTCTCTTTTAGGAAAAAGAAAAAAGCAAAAAAGCAGAGTAAATATTCTTTTCGTATATGAAAATGTTTCTTTGTCTCATCTTTCATAAATAGCATTTTTTAGCCAGAGCTTTGAAGGTGAAATTTGGCAGGGGAGATATCCCGCGGTGAAGAGCTGGGTCATTAGCGATTCCAAAGGAAATCAGACATAGCTGAAAAACCTACAAGCATTTGAAAATCACACACTAAGCATGAAGAGAAGATTTCTTTCTTCTCCCCCCGCCCCCTGCCAAAGAGTCATAAAACGCACAGCTGAAAAAGAAATCACCATATGTACCTGGCCAGCTTAACTGCTTCCTCTGGTAAAGTGCCGTGAAAGCTCCTGGAGAGCTGGGAAGGGGCAGGGTATGAGCCTGGCCCCTCAACACAGCATATGCTGCCTTACAGCCTGGTGCTGGGCTGCAGGAAGGTGCCCAGAGCTCCTCAGGTGCCCGGGTTGCCATGGATGTAGGGAGCTCAACAAGGCACACTTAATGGGTCAGGATCAGGAGTGTCTGGAAGACTTGGAAAGCTCAGCTGCTTTTAATACCTCTGTATTTGTTTGTTTGTTACCTCTCTCTGTCTCTTCTCTCAAAAGCGTTTTCCATTTTTCCATAGAGTAGATGAGTGTTTTACTGATTTTGCAGAGTTTTTCAGAGTGAAACATTCAGAAGTCAGGAAATGCTAAAATTCAGGTTTTGCGTGCCACATAGGCACACATTCTGTCAGTCTTTAATTATGTAATCACATGCCCTTTCTCCTCTGAAACAATAAATTTAAGTCTGGGATCCTGGAAACACATGGGTAGCATCTTTTTAGCTGTCCAGCCTGTGGCAGCCAGGACACAGTCGTGGAAGTAACCCAAACAGCAAATGAAGACATGTAGGCAGTAGTGATAAGGACTTCACACACTGTGAAGGTGTCATTTTGCTTGAATGTGTGAGGGCTGCTCCAAAACTAATGCCTCCTATTTTGTTACGTTGGCCCACAACATCAGAGGCAGATGTTGCTGCTATGGCAGTGGAGGTTGAAGCAAAACCAGGTAATTGAATTCCTCCATGGGGAAAAAATGGCACCCACTGACATTCATTGGTGCTTGCTGAATGTTTACGGAGACCAAACAGTGGATGTGAGCATAGTGAGGTGGTGGGTGGTGTGTTTCAGCAGTGAACAATGGTGACAGTGGGTCACCTCCACTGATCCAGATTTATACGAGTGCATCATGCACATTCTTATTCATTTCTGATGAAAATCGTAGAATCATAGAATCATAGGCATAAGTACTGGTGGTAATTATATTGAAAAACAGTGCTTTGTAGCTGAGAATTTGCCCTTTCAGAGAGTGTTGCAGTGGTCATTGTATCTGTTGTAGTTTCCATGGAAATAAATAGGAGACATTACTTTTGGAGTGACCTAAGTGTATTTCATCCAAGTTCAGTGACAGTCACTTCACAGATTTCTGTTTTCAACTCAAAACTGTTCCTAGGAAAAGGTATGTGCTCATGTGGGGGAAAAAAACAGCAAAAGTTAGAGCACAAATATCAAATTACTGAAATTACCTCCTGGAGAGGAGAGTGTGACATAAAAAGGTGCAAAGCAGAGAAGCTCACCACTGAAAACTCTGTTGGTCTTCCTCTTTAACCTCTAAAACCCAGGGACTTTCCTTCCTTCATCCATAGACTTTCTGGCAGCATATCACAAGGGTAAGTTTCCATAGATGTAAATGATAAATGGAGGAATGCCATATGGGAATTCTCTTTCCTGTCATTCCTTTCAGTGTGGGTTTTTTTGGTGAAGTCTGACTTCTCGCTGCATTTTCTCTTTTTTTCTTTGTTCTATTGTTTTAAATGCCTCCTGCCCTTCTTCAGGGAAGACCTCCAGAGATCTTCACAGGATGAACAGTGACCTTTCATCCTTTTCTTACAGATCCGCTATATTTCACAGACGCAGGGCTTACCAGCAGAGTATTTGTTAAGTGCAGGGACAAAGACTACAAGGTTTTTCAACAGGGATACAGACTCACCGTATCCTTTGTGGAGGCTGAAGGTAGGAAGACATTCCCTTGTTTCTTTTGCCTTGCTGTTGTTGGTTGGAAGTAAGGAGACGACCAGGTCACTTCCAAGCCTAAGTGTCTTGCTTTTTGTGATGCACTACAGACACTGGTGTGGGTATAGCCCAAGGTAAAACTGCTGTCACAGAAGTTTGCAGCCCTTAGCTCACCTTGTCTGGGAAATCTAAGTCCAGAGTTCATGTGGAAATCTCCTTCCAAGTACTGAAACTGATGTGCAATTTAAATGAAACATGCCCTGGGTAGACTTTGCTCTGTTATCTACTGCATTGAGGGGAAGGAAAAATAAAAAAAAGCAGGCAAGCATTTGGCTTCTGACAGTCATACCCTCTCGGAATGCAAGTGGGCCTAGAATCTCTTGTGCCAGCACATCT
The DNA here is from genome assembly GCF_951394365.1 of Tetrao urogallus. Lineage (NCBI taxonomy): Eukaryota > Metazoa > Chordata > Aves > Galliformes > Phasianidae > Tetrao > Tetrao urogallus. The sequence continues at coordinate 138,354,919 of NC_136813.1, read as the reverse complement.
CGTGGCTTTCAGTCTCCAAGGAGAAAGAACAGTGGACTTCTGGCCATAAGGATGAGATGCTGAGTCTCACAGAGTGTGGAAGCCCTTTTGGACTTTCACCATATCTGGAGGAGGAGTATCCTCCGAAATGAAAAAGAAGAGAGAAATCACCTTGTGATTATCATCATAACCACAGTCAGTATAAATGCATAAATGTGTTTGCTCAAGCAAGAGATGTGCAGTGGTCTCCAGTGAGGTCAGGGTAAGACAAGTGGAGGGTAAGGTGGAAGTGGCACATAACGTATAGCTGGTTGCTGAGCAGTTCTGCTCAATGCCTTTTTTCTGTTTTGAGCAGACACCAGATGATCATGAGGCAGAGACGGGGATTAAGTCGAAGGAAGCAAGGAAGTATATTTTCAACTGTTTGGATGATATGGCACAGGTAAGAGCATTGGTGAGTAACAAGCACAAGGCTGCTTTTCATGCTTTTGGGCAACACCAGGAAAGAGAAGTTGCGTGATTTCTGTGTGTACCCTATTCTTGTGTGCCCTGTATCTGCACCTGAAGAAATAGTGTACCCTATATATACCTGCTCCTGAGAAACAGTAAGTTTACACCTACCAGCTCATCTCATTATGTACTGCTTTGCTGAGGGAGCCATGCACAAGAGCACATGTTCTTAGTGTGCCAGAAAAGCAGCTTTGGAAAATGGCTGAGTCACATGTCCACGTGTCACAGACCTGTATTTTCTTGTCTCTCCAGTGCCCCTGCATGTGACAACTGGCAAGTCACTTCACTTCTCCGAACTTTCATATTTCTGTTTGTAAAATGGTGACTTTGGAAATACCCTGGCTGTAGCAGATGATGCTTTCTCTGAAATGTGACTGGTTCAGGGAATGAGGAGTACTAATTCACTGAGTCGATTCCATGTGGTTGTGAAAGTTAATTCCAGCATAACCACTTCTGCAACTGCATGTCTGGAATTTGTGCTAGCAAAGGCTGCATACTGGAGCATTCACAAGCAAAGCATGCAGAAATGAAGGACTGAGATCAGGAGAGATTTCAACAAAAGGATGAAATGACACCTAATACACGAATAGAATGCTTCCAATAAATGTACTGAAAAATTTTATTTATTTTTTATATGTATTTTTGCTCACGAGATGCGTAGTAAATTACCTAACAACACAGTCCTTTAGATGATAAATATACTGGCTGCCAGATCTTGCCTGCTACCACATGGAATCTGTTCATCTTCAGTGGAGGGTGACTAAGTGATTCATTAGCCACTGACCCAAGCTAGCTGAGCACTTAACAGTCTGTCTAGAGATCTGATGTGCACAAGCCAGATGACAGTATGACTAGCCACCACAGATTTGCTGTGTAGCTTCAGCAACAACTCCTTTAGACATGGAGGCTTGTGGGTCATGTGTTCCAACGAGGAGTAAGCAAGGTTTGCTGGGGACCTGGCCATCTGCTCCTTCACCTTAGCACTCATCCTTGTCTTTTCTCCTGTAGGTAAATATGACAACAGATTTGGAAGGAAGTGATATGTTGGTGGAAAAGGCAGACCGACGGGAGTTCATAGATCTGTTAAAGAAGATGTTGACGATAGATGCTGATAAGAGAATAACGCCGATTGAAACTCTGAACCACCCTTTTGTCACCATGACGCACTTACTCGATTTCCCTCACAGCACACAGTATGTGGCTTTCCTTTCCCTTGAGTTTTGAGCTGGGGCTGAAGTATTGCTTGTTATTGAAACCAAATGTGTCTAAGGGGCATTATTAAAAATTCTAAGCCCTGTGTTTTAATCTTTTTCTGGCAAAAAGAGAAAAAAAGATGATTGGCAACTCTGGGGTTGTAAGAACTGTGTTGTAGATGCTTGGCATTTAAAACACGGTAGAATATGAAACATTCATTATGTAAATATCCAATAATTACGTATGTTTTCATTAAAATGCAGAAGAAATTATGCAATTAGTGCTGAGTGTATCAGTATATCTCAAAGTAATATAGTCCTGATTGTTAGTGCAGTAATCAACCTTATCTGCAGTGGCTGCCGACCCTTCCTCCAAGAACCTTCCCATCTTGCAGGGGTCAATATGGGGCTGTTTGCTTTTAAGGAAAAAGCTTTTTTTTTGCAGCAGTCTGGTTTACAGAAACAGGCAGCAGGAAAATAAGTTCAGTTTTTGGCTTTGTCATTTCTCGCCTGTGCAACTTTAAATACAACACTCTGACCTTAGATGCCACAGTTTGTAATGGAGGTGGATTCCACTGCCTGATGGACGTGTGAAGAAGTGTCATGCCTTCAAGTATGACTCCTAATGCTTTATCAGAGCAGCATGAAATAAATGCAGGAAACCCAGCACATCACTCTCCTTCCCTGGGCAATTTACATAGAGCCAGATTGTGGAGGTGCAAAATACAGGCACATGTAGGAGTTCTCCAGACCATTCAAAACACCTGGCTTTGAACATCCTGCTCTGTGGCTCTTTGCAGTAGAAGGTACTTTTATAGGGTGTCCCTTCAGTTACTGGCATAGCACCATACTCCATTGGGTGCTAGGTGCCTGTGTGTTTAAAGGCTGTGAAAAGCTTGGGTGAAAAAGTAATAGGTGCTGCTTAATACCTTAGAAGACTTTTATATGGATACCGTAGAGCAAAAGTTACAGTGCATCAGCTCGCCTGCCCATATCTGAGATTTTACGTATCTGCAATATTTCAAGTTCATTTGGGGTAGTTTTCTCTCTGTGAAGGAGATGTAGCTGCCTTTTTCTTGTGTTTATCACAAGATAAGAGCAGCTGTATACCAGAAAGTAGTGGGTGCATGGTCTGTGTAGACCCAGGCTTATCCTGTATAGACATCTCTGAGTGTTGTTATCTCTAAGCAGATACTAAGTGATAAAAGTAATGAAAACAAGACAGGAAATTGTTGTGCTAAATAGAGAAAAAGTAAGTTTTCAATATAAAAGCATAAGGTAAAAAAGGACTGTCTTTTCTAACAGTTTTAGCATCATACACAGAAGTCATTTAATTTTCAACAGCCAGTTGTGTGAGATAGGAAAGATTTGTGACACAATACATGGCCATAAGAAATCTTTCTGTAATACTGCAGGCAGGTCTTCGCTTTTGAAGTTCTCACTCGTGGCTGCTCAGGCAAAGCCCCAGAAATGCTGAAAATGTCATTGAGACCAACATTGATGAGAGTTTTCCCCAGATAAAATATTCAGCATTAGGTCTTTGAATGCTAACTGCTGTGCCAGCCAGGTGCATAGCCCTTCCGTGCTGGAGAAGGTGACCGGTAAAGGGAGCAGTACCCAGCATGGCAGGTTGATGGAAATTTTGTCTGTGATTGCCTGTGGTTTTGAGAATAGAAACCACAAAGCCCTGAGAGATGGAGGGACTTGTCTTAAAAGCAAATTGGGCAGAAGAGAAAGTGAATACGTATGGAAGAAGTAGCTTCTGGAAGAAATCACTGTTGCAGAATGCGTCAGAAAGGAGGATGTGAGTTTGAGCAGCCGATGAGGGGCTGTTCTGCTTACTTCCAAGCAAACAACAAAGTGAGTTTAGCTCCTAATCTCACATATTTGATTGCATGACTCTTAAACTGTTGGGTACTTTCTGTCCTGTTTTACTCTCTGCCATTTTAACTTTTTTTTTTTTTTTTAAGGACAGTATTACATTAGCAGGGATTATACTGTATTGCAAAAATCCTTTTGGCAACATATGCAACTTACCATGTATGGAAAACGCATTCTTTTCAGTACTTTCTGGTTTTTAGTGGAGGAGTTACATTCATACCTGTTTGGGAAAAGTCAGTCCAATAGTCTTCCACATTCATTTGATAAAAGTGTTTGAGTTCTCTAAATATTCTGCAGTTTATAGGTATTTCATAGTACTTTAGAAGACAGCAAATATTGAGCAGCTTTGCACTGTGTTCTGTGTGTCTCTTGTCTGCAAGTGATTATGGAACAGTAATTAAGAAATTACTTGTGAGAGAACACAGATGATCTTATGAGTAAGAGACAAGACAGGGATAAAAAGATCAAGGTCTTCTTCCTGAGCAACCTGAGTGAAAATATAAACTTACTCTTTTTAAGGGGAGTCATTTTTTCTCATTAAAGCTCATATGACATGGAGCTGTCTTTACCTGCCCGACCTCTAACAGCTTAGATTGTTGTGCACACAGTTGAATTTTTACAGCAACAGCTAATTTTTGCTGCTCGTGTTTTATATTTTTCGTGGTTGGGATAGCGGAAATGAGATAAATCCCTTTATACTTTCTTAAGTTGTATTTCAGACTCTGAGGACACATTTGTAAAAACGATTACTGTGGAAGGCTTGTGGAAAACATGTATTGGGTTTTAGAGCTTGGAAAAATGAGACTGTATTAAAAGCACAATTTTAGGACCGCTATACTGTTATCTCTTATGCCATGGTATCCCAATTATAAACGTGACATTGACAGTTTCATGTACCCAGCCGCAGTGCTCCAGCAATGCAGAAAGCATTTCATCTGCTTTACTGAGGGTACGAAATATGACATGTCTCAAGACTTCTTTTGCCATTATCAATAACGTTTAAAGTAAGCTCTGTGTTGAGGAAGAGGCTGTACTTTTTCCTCCAAGAGATCTGTTTCTCAATTTAAGATAACTTCTGATTCCCTTAGGGTGTCAATGAATCTGATTTGACATAACCTTTTGGCACATGAAGAGTCCCATTGACTGGGAGAGGACAGCTCCTGTGTTTTAAGATAAATGCCTGCGGAAGTGTTTAGCCAGGCAGGGGCAGTGTTTTAGGTACTTGTCTGGATTGAGCCATCAGTAACTACTTTTTAAAAGAGTAAGACTACAGGAGTCTCAGCAACCAAGAACAGTAAAATTCGTCCTTGCAAGGGACTTCTAAAATAACATTTAGACATACACTGGTACAGGAAGCATTAGTTGTCTTTTCCTCTCAGGTTCAGTCATCCTACTGGAATAAAACCAGCATCTCTCTTTCTTGCTCTCGGTCTCTCACTCTCTCAAACTAACTCTTTGATTTTTCTCGCCCTCACATCTGAAGACTGAAAGGTTTACTGACTTTCTGTGACTTACATTGCAGAGTTGAGACCCAGAAGGGCACCTGGGAGTCCACAAGCAGGCACTCTCATCCTGCCACATATTTGGCCCTCTTCAGTGCAAGCAGAACTAGCCTGATTCTCACTGGTTAAGAGAGACTTGCACAAATAGCAAAGAGCTTGTGTGACTAGAAAGTGCCAAGCCTGCCACTGAGACCTAACAATGCGGCTAGGGTCTCTGTGACGAGCTGTTGCCCTAGTTTGATGGTTGATTTTCTGTCTCTTCCTTGCCTTCCTTTTCCTTGCCCAGTGTTAAGTCCTGCTTCCAGAATATGGAGATTTGCAAGCGGCGGGTGAATATGTATGACACTGTGAACCAGAGCAAGACACCATTCATCACCCACGTAGCCCCGAGCACATCTACCAACTTGACCATGACTTTTAACAACCAGCTGAACACAGTGCACAACCAGGTAAGAGCACTGATGAGAAGCAGCCAGTGCTTGAAATTTTTACATCGGTAAGGCCTAAAAGATGAAAAGCAAACACAGCATCTCATTTTCCTTGCCTGCAAAAAACTGTTACTTTTCTACTGTCCTTCCTCCATTCTTTCTCATTCAGGCAAGCGTTAATCTCACGTCCTTCTGTGTGATTGTGAAATGTTGCTGTCATCGTTTATGTTATTGTTGGGGATGATAAATCCTGCTTACCTGAGAAGTTGCTATGGGGAAAAGCTCATTAGTCCCTTAATGCAGAAGCAGAACTGCATTCAGTGGATCAAGCAGAAGTGTTTGTGATCTTACAGTACTCCTTCAAATTGACATTGAAGTAAGAAGAATTAAAACCCTTCTGAACAGATGTAGCACTGCAACAGATCAACAGGAAAGAATGGTTTTGGGGTAATGTTTATTCTTATTTCCCATTGGTTTCACTCCAGGTGCCACAATTGACATGGGCACTCTGTTAGAGAACACATTGCACGCTACATTGCTGGGCTCTGGCTTCGTAATTGTGCTTTGGACTCCTGTATTTGTTTTACATGCCCCAGTGTTGGGGAGTGCTGTGCTGGCAAATTTATGGCTAGCAGGCTAAGCTTTCTGCTGTGGGACTGTTTTACAACAGCAAAAGGAAACCCTCCAGGGATAGCACTCTAGGAGGCTGAAGCTCAAGAAATAGCTGCTATCCTTTAAGCCTTTCTGGATAAGACTGCTTGAAATTCACTCTAGAGATTGCAAGTATTGTGGAAATGGTATTTCAAAAGCAAAGGAGCTGAAGGGTTCTGTGTAGGTGTACAGGGTGTTCCTGTGTCACTCAGCAAGCCAGACTTCATGAGTCAGTTCTTGATACATGCGATCACAGAGTGTCTTTTGGAGCAATTCATTGAGCAGATACACACAGAGTAGGTCATGGTTCAGTGTGACAGAGTATTAGTTATAAAAACGAGTTCCCATGCTTGACTGTTTCTGAGACACAGATTACAAAACTTTGTTCTGCGTGCTCTGCTAGGCTCCAGCTGCATGGCAGAGACACCATTTGTACTGTAGTTGCTAGTAGGAAATGCAGGCTTGCTTTCATTTCCTCACTGCTCATTTGATGTTCAGATCAGTTGCCAACTCAGGAGGTCTGTGGTAATCTGAATTTTCGTAAGGGGTGTGTATTGTGATCAGAACTGGTATCTCCAGTGTTCCTAGAAATGGTAGAAACATTTCCAGGAAGGGCGTTTTGATTTGAACAAGTTCCAGATTATACCATCCTCTTGAACATGCCACTCATCGTGGTTTCCAGTACTCTCTGACTTCAGAATCTTTGGGTTTTGCCTTCTTTCAGTTGCAGCTCCCGAGAGCCGTGGTGTGGGAGCTGCCGTGTTTGCTGCTGGGTGTGGTGCATGGGGGAATAGATTGCATTTCTCTGCCTTTGCACAGAGTGGGGAGAAGGAGGAAATGTTTCTCCATGGTGTCCCTTGTGACAAAGGCTGTGCAGCATGTGTACCCTTCCCCAGTCCAGTGGCAAACAGGTCAGTGTGCAGAGCCGAGCTTGTCACCTCCTGCAGTCTAGGCTTCAGGGCTTCACCTTGGGCTTGTTCATATGTACATTCACCAAAAGATAAGTGTTTGAATGGAGGGCTAGCAAAGAGGAAAAGGGTGGGCTCTGTTCTGGTAGATTTGCCTAGACATTAATGCTGAGGGCATATTTTTGTAGAGCAGTGGCAAAGCTGTTTAAGGGTTGTTTGTCTGTAACTGCTACAGACTTGGTCCAAATAAAGCGCAAGGCACCAAAAGATTTCTAAATGTTTTGCAGAGCAGTGTGCTGATTTTTGTGGCTTTGCAACATCCACTGCTGGAGCTTCTGCTCTGAGAGATTTTAATGTCAAGCCAAGCAAAATTTGGACTTGGAAAGTACTGTTATTACTACCTAGTGTTATTCTTCCAATCCTTTCTAATTTAAATATAATTTGAGTAGCTTGTACTAGCTTAGATGCAAGATAGAGGGAAGTCTGAACAATGAGCCCCCCTCTTAGGCTGACGCTTTGCAGGGCATGGAGATGCTGAGTTTCTTTTACCTCAGCAATGTGAGCTTTTTGTAGAGTTGTGTGCGTGATGTGAAAAGAACATGGTTTGGGGATAGCAGCATTTTCTGAACCCATCTTCTGTATGCTGCAAATCAGAACAAGTTAAGGGCTGTCTGCAGCTACAGTTCTCCACTGGAGAACGCTCTCTGTCTCTGAACATTTCCAGCAGCTCCATGTGGCCACAGGTTCCACGGCATGGTACAGTGCTGTTATTTAGGCAGACCACACTCCTTTTCCCATCACTGTCCTCACCTCCATGCTCCTCAGTGTCCTGCTGTGTTCTTTGTTTTTGATTTGCTGTTTTTAATTTAGATTTTCTTTTCTTTTATCTTACACTATTTTACTCTTTTTTTTTTTTTTTTAATTTTACTTTTGGATTTCACTTTTTCCAGCGTACCCATCTCCCTCATTTTTTTTGTTGTTTGTTTTTGTTTAATTCCCGTCATTCCTTTAGACCACCAACCTGGCTCCCACCTCCTCCAGTGCCACTATTTCCTTAGCCAACCCCGAAGTCTCCATACTAAATTACCAATCTGCACTCTACCAGCCCTCAGCAGCGTCCATGGCTGCGGTGGCCCAGCGGAGCATGCCCTTGCAGACAGGAACAGCGCAGATCTGTGCCCGGCCCGACCCCTTCCAGCAAGCTCTCATCGTCTGCCCACCAGGCTTCCAAGGTAAGTCACGGCTTCGCCTGGTCTTAACACTCCCCCCGGCTCTGTCCCGACTGCTGATTTATCTAGCTCTTGTTTGGAACGAGCTTCCTTCGTTCAGATCACATGGAAAGACATTTGTTGGCTTGTAAATCTGAGCAATGAGGTTGTTGCAGATTACTCAGATGTCAGCAGGGTGAAATGTCTGCAACAGCGGAGGATCTTGCAGGCAATATGTTGCCTTTACCACGTGGGTTAGAGGTGGCTGATTAAAAATAATGGGACAAGCACTGAAAAAAGAGGTGGGGAAGAACTTGCAGTATCTGTCATCCTTTGCCCTGAACATAAAGTTTGAGGTCCTTCTGCCTCACTTTGGTAAACTTGAAAACTTCCCCCTCAACAGGAATTAGTCATTGCATAAATTACTGGTTCAGTGCTTCTTGGTAATTCAGGTTTTAAAAAGGGAACTCAGGAAGTTAACACAGTAGAGAGTGTGGTGCTGCTGGTAATGAGGGTTTGTCCCATGACAGACACTTATGAGTATTTACTGGGACAATTCCTTCAACTCCAGCCCTGCTGATTAATTATTACTAGTCATCTAACTAGTATCTTACACCTCTGTACTCCCAGCATATGGACTGTCTGTCAGACAACTTGGGTGATGACCAGCCTTAGCTACTTCTCTTTCTTTTAACTTTGTATGCTGAAGTAATTTTGTAAAACTAACCAGGCATCTTTAAGAAGTGGTCTAAATAAACCTTGGTTCAGCTGATGCAACTTCTGCTGCGTTTTTCCAAGCCTCTCTGTACATCTGTCTCTAGGCACTTGTTAGAGTTCTGCAAGATTATCAAAGCTCTTTTGAACTGGAGGAGCTTAGTTAGACCTCTTCCACATAGTTAAAATGCATCACAAGGGTTTAACTTCAGAAATGCTGTACTAGAATATGTAAGTTAACATCTTCTGCTTGCTGTTTTGAGAAATCTCTAAAAGAGAGAAGGTAGCATGAAGACTGTGCCATGCGCTAAGGTGATGAAGAGGAAGGCTTTCTCCAGAACAGTTAGGCTAACAGTTTGGCTAAGAGCAACAGTTGAGTTTGAGGTGTGCTAGACTGAACATAATAAAATCAGAATCTTTAAAATTTGACTCCTGGGAAACTGTGCAAGAGAAAATCACCCATCCCAGTCAAGATTGAGTTAGTGCACAGTTCTGGATTCCACTTGTCCCACATTGATAACAAGAGAGCATTCTCACATAGCAGTGTTTCTTGTCTGGCAAGGACCATTTTCTGTTATCAATCCAGAGAACATCCAATAAGAAAAGCCATTTCCTCCTCACTTTTTCTTTTCTCCCTGTACACGTTGTACTGAAATGTTTCCCCTGGATTCAAGATAACTTAAAAATATGAAATCAGTTAATCCCTTAACATCTTTGAAAATGTCTCTCCTGTACCCTCATGAGTATATTGTGCTTATCAGCATCTGATGGACTTCCTTGGGCTAGGGTGGAATATGTGGGTCTCCTAGAACTTAATTTTTCAGAAGGACTAAACGCTGTGGTTTAAATGGACATCAGTGAATGCCTTTAGGCTCCTCTTAAAATCAGACCCCCATCCTTAGCAATGCTGTATATGACTAATGCTGTATCTTCTGTGCTTGTGAAACAGGGTTACAAGCCTCCCCTTCGAAGCATGCTGGGTATTCAGTTCGGATGGAGAATGCTGTTCCCATTGTCACTCAGGCTCCTGGGGCTCAGCCTCTTCAGATCCAGCCAGGACTCCTCGCACAGGTAATGAGCTCTGAAGACACCAAACAGAGCAGATTATTTTGTGTGTTATTTAGCTCTTGGAAGCTGGAGAGAGTAGCTTTCTCTGAGGGCCTTCTGTGCTGTAGTTTGGAGAAATGGGCAGCCATAAAGAGTCACCAACTTTATCTGAAATGCCCAAACCTTACCCAATTCATTGTCCTGCTGCTACATCAGAGTTGCAAATGATTCTGGAAAGACTGTTTGTTCTTCTTCTTCGTTGAGATCAGTAGGGATCTCAGAGGAGGCTGTGTCAGGCCTCTGCTGAGGAGGAATCGGTCCTGGAACCTTCCTGCATCCTCCTGAACTTGCAATCTCAGCAGCAATTTTTGCAGTTGTGCTGGTGAATTACATGCTGCTGAAAAACATCTTCTATGTTTTAATTTTGCAGCTTTTTATGAATCGTATCTCTGTTCATAAGTTATGGGAGAGATGTAGTTGGCAAAGAAAAGGACCTGATGGCCAAGGAGCTCACATTGTGAGCCTGTTGGCACAGTTGCCCAAAGTACTCTCACAGAAAAAGCATGGTTCCTCCCAGCAAGACCAAATGGAAATGGGAACCACTTATTACATACGCTTCCTCAAAGAGACACCCATCTCCTCAGAATTAAAAAAAAAGAGTAGTTTGTCATCCCTTGTGCTGCCTTTAGTTCATCTGTCCCTACAGGTTTTCAGTTGATGTCGGATAGTATCAGGCATGTTTCTGGGATCAAAAGTATCTTTAGCATTAAGTTATACAGCCTGGAAAAGATGATCTGCAGTTCAGAAATGGCCATGTGCAGTCAGGTACATACAGGCTTCAAGATTTATGCCCGTGCATTGAGTTGCCAGGGTATGTCTGCTGGTGCAATTACTGCAGTCCTGCAGTTCCTTTTTTCTTCTGAAGGTGGCCTCTCTTGGGTCACCACTCCATGGTAGCAAATGCTCTGAAGAAGCTTTGCTCCATATGGCTGTCCTGTCCCAGTTACAGGAACTCTGTTTCTTGGGCTGCCCTCTGATGCTTTCTATTGACATTTTTTGCACTGTCAGTTCGACAAGGCTTATTTGAGCTGCTTCTGCAAAATGCTCCTCACTTGCATAGATTTTATTTTTGATTTAATAGGAGAGAGAGAGTCTCTGTCTGCTGATATATCTATATGTCTCACATGATGAGAAACATTAGCTTCTGCTCTTATAGCAAGGCTTTCTGATAGATGCTGGTGGCATCTGGTGTCCACTGGCCCTGCTCAGTTCTGGCTGAGCAGCTGGTCTCACAAACAAATCTGTACCCAATTCCAGTTTCCTGAATGGAAAAACACAGCTCCTTTGTAATGCGTTGTAGTCACATCTGATCTTTGAATGACTGTGTCTCTCTCTGAGCTGTGAGCTGTTCCTCTCATGCACAGCTGGTTATCAAACGCTGCTCAGACCAGACTGTCCGAACTCCAACTACTAGAGGGGCTGTCCCCAGCAAAGAGCCTGCTGCCTCCTGAGCAAGTTTGTCCAAACATTGCATGCACAGAGGCCATTGAAAATGGGCTGATCCCATCTTTACAAATATCTCTGTACAGCTTGAGATCTCAAAAGGGGCAAGGCTGTACAGCTTCTGTGACGTGACCCAGCACTGTCCTCTGTCCTTGGATAGTGTCCTGAATGCTTGAATTTCTCGCATTTTAACTCCATCCCAGCAGTATTTCTTCCCATAGAAGTCCTGCCACCAGCTTTCAGAGCAAACACATTTATTCCATTAGTTGTTCTTGTTTACACCACAGGTGGGAACTTAGTTGCACCAGGGGCTGCACCATCTCCAGGGAGCAGAGGCCAGCACCGCACTCTGACACAACAGCACAATTTCAAAACAATGCAATAACTGAGAACAGATTGAGGCTGCAGGCACGAGCCTTCCATGTGTAAGCACAGCGTGCTGTGCTGGTGGATCAGCCTAGACAAGTCTTATCTGCAGATTAAATGATTCAGTGGTCCTTACCTAATAAGTGAGGAATTCATGCCTGGACCCTGACACTGAATCCAAATTTATGCTCTGCAGGAGAAAAAGGAGTTTGTATATGTTCACTTCTCCTACTGAAAAGGGAAGAAGCAGTTTTCTCTGCAAGTAGATCCTGATGGCCCCTTGGGCCTGAGCACAACAGTAGTTGAGTCTCATCTTTTGACTCAAAGCTGGTTAAAAATAAAAAAAAAAAGAAAGCAACTTTTTTTCCTACCTGATCTTTTACCTTTTCACCACCTCCTCCTACCTACTCTGACCAGCACCAGGCCATGGCTACAGCTGCTTAGATGAGGAGCTCTCAAGAGTCCTGTGACAGTTCATCTTTTGCAGATGTTGCTAAGAGGCCTCATAAGAGCAGCCTTTTCATTTAACATGGCATAATTACAAGATGATAAAAATTTGGAGTGGAACTGGGAAAAGTTTCATTTTTATACTGAGGGTGGCAGAGGGTGATTGGGGTACAGGTTATGGGATGCTTGTGAGGATGGAGATGGAGGTGAATGCCTGCCTGGATGAAGCCTCCCTTTAAAATTTAGCGTCCATAAGGCTTGTGAGATTACATAATATAGGCCTATGGAGGGCTGCGTTCCCCAGCCCAGGCAGCATGCAACAAAGAAAGTTTCCCTCTAAAGGAATCGCAGTGTGACCAAGCCAAAAAATTGATTCATGTGGAGTCAGTGGAGTGGGAGGACCTGAGGGATGATGGCATAGCAGAGCAATGACTCGACTTACAGAGCAGAGATCTCCACCCTGCGAGAGGGGCACCCACTGAAAAAAAGCCAGAGAGCATATGGAAGGAACAGGCACGTGATGTGCAGCAGTCAGTGTACAGCTACTCTCTGCTTTGGCCAAAGGGGTCATAGGTAGCTGGACTAGGCAGCAAGATGTTCATGCTGTGGAGAACCCTCAAACTCCTCTTCTTCCCCTCTTCGTGAAAGCCTTCAGCCCCTTGTTTTCTGTCCTGATCTCTGAAATTCTTTCTCCTTTTAAGCTGCTTTAAGATCCTGAAGTCCTCTAGGGTCTGTTGAGGTCAGAGGGAAAATTGGCTGGAGGCAGGGAGAAATCCCTTTTAATAAGACCATAACTCCCAGTTGATCTGAATAGTCGAAATTAAAAAGTGCTCATCTATTGGAAGTTTGGATTGAAATGCAGGCCAGTTTCACTCTCTCCCATTCCAAGTTTAACCTGACACACAGCTACTGCTTTGGAAATCAGGGATTTTTTCTTTCTTTTGTGCTATCTATATTGATAACTTTACTACTTCTGCCACTGTTTCCCAAAAGTATTCATGATCTATAACTGAAAAGCACCAAATGCTAGGTAAGATGACCGCAGTTATTACAAGGAGCCCCAGCTGGGTGTGGATGATTGCTTATATGCCATTTATGATGACTCTAATTAAGAAACACGTTTTCCTCTGGTCAACAGCAAGCATGGCCCAGCGGTACACAGCAGATCCTGCTCCCTCCTGCCTGGCAGCAGCTGACTGGGGTGGCCACCCACACTTCTGTCCAGCACGCGACCGTCATCCCTGAGTCCATGGCAGGCACCCAGCCACTGGCAGACTGGAGGTAAATCGGTGGCACATGGAGAACATGCATATGTGCCCATGGGACAGCCAGCATATGTGTGATGATGGCCTTTGGGCTGGGGCACTGGCACTTGAGCAGGAGTTGAGGGCATGAGGGTTGTCTCTGGGAGTGGGGATTCAGCAGCTTATTTATTGTCATGGAGCACTCTCTGGTTTCCCATGGGCAACAAGAGTGCACAACGAAAAGAAATTCTCTCCCAGGCTGCTCTAGCAGAAAGCTGAGCAGTCTGCTCCCAGACCTGCTGTCTTCTCCAGCCTTCCCATGCTCCCTATGGTATCTGTCAGAAGCCCATACCAAGAGTCACCCACCCTGGATCTGTGTGAATTTTGCTTGGACTTCAGGGCTTCCTGTAGTGGTCCCCAATGCTGGAGAAAGCCTAGGAAGCCACCAGTAATGGCGAAGGCTGTTGGCTATGGCCTCACAAGGCTGTGAAGCAGAAGGGAAAGGCCGGGGGCTGCAGCCTCTGCCTCCGGCACCCTGCAGCAAATTGTGTCCCCCTGTCTGAGAGCTACCGGCTTCTCTGTCCACCATTCCCCAGGCCCAGCACCATGCCCACTTCCTTTGGGGGGAAACACTCCTTCGTGAAGATAAACCGTGGCACCGAAGAGCCCCAAGGGTAGAACCTAAGTGCAAGTGGTGGGGAGAAAGCCTGCTGGGGAACCGCCGGTCGCATTTTAAGCATGTCCCTGTCTCCCCTCTTTGCAGAAACACCCACGCTCATGGCAGCCATTATAATCCCATCATGCAGCAGCCCGCGCTGTTAGCTAGCCATGTGACTCTCCCTGCAGCCCAGCCCGTCAATGTGGGTGTTGCTCACGTCATGCGCCAGCCGCCCGCCGCCGCCACCTCCGCTAGGAAGAGTAAGCAGCACCAGTCGGCGCCTCGGTGAGTGAACCTGGCCCCGCCACTGGCCTCGGTCGGCCCGAAATGCAGGCGTGCTGATAGGAGTGGGGTTTCCAGAAGCCTATGGGGCAAAATAAAGCTTGTTCCACTGCCCGTGACTTTTTGTGAGTGGACTGTCTGCTGCTTCATTAAGGGGCAGTTGGGTGTGTTTTATAGCCAGCAAACACCATGTGGCGTGGTAGGGATGCAGGACAGGAGGCTCGGGCCCTGCTTGTACAGGATGTTATGCTGCTGTGATTGCATGAGGCCTTGCAGTCACCAAAACATAAAATAGAGCTGTCTTTTAAGGTCAGTGTGGCACAGTGCCCGCTTGCCAAACCTCTTCTACTCACACTCCTGAGGTGCGGTGCCTGCATATCCATGGGGCAGTGCACTTCCAGAGACTGCTCCTTCAGAAACAGGTGCCTGATGTCTGCGTGTAAGACCTGCCCTTTCAGAAGCAGTTGAATGATAATCACAAAATTGTAGGGCATGGGAGGGAACTCTGGAGTTCATCTAGTCCAAATTCCTGCTAAAGCAGAGGGTTCCCTAGAGTAGGTTATGCAGAAAAGCATCCGGGCAGGTTTTGAATTTCTCCAAAGAAGGAGACTCCACCACCTCTCTGGGCAGCCTGTTCCAAATCTAAGTTTGATGCACTGCAGAGCAGAGGACTGAGGTGGCTGTGGGCTGCCTTCAAGCTCTCAAGCTTCTAAAACAGGTGGTTGGAGCCTATCTACAACAGTGCACAGCAGCAACAGATATCCACATCAACCTTTTCCTAATCATGACAGCATCAAACAGGGAGCATTTTATAAAGGCACCTCATGCAGGAGCAGTTCTATCAAATCTAGGTAGGAGCATTTTGCTCTGCAAGAAGAAAGTTGGGTGTTCCTTCATGTTGTGTGGTGCAATTAAAATGGTGGGATGACTGTGGTGCCTGTCACAGCCCTGTGGTCCTGCCTACAGAACAAGGCTACTGAGGTTGTATGTGCAATTGTCCTGAGGAAAGTCCTCTGGACTGTAAGAATAGCTCCTCTACTGAGCTACATTTCTTTCTTCAATTTTTTTAAGGGGGGAAGGGGGAAGAGGGCGAAATGCAAAAAAGAGCCGTAAGTGCAGAGAAGAGAACTAAAATGGGTCACTACTTGTTCAGTGGCAAAAACAGAGGAGCTTGTGGTTTTCCTGGGTGACTGGACTCGGGCCAGGGGAGCTCGGAGTTCACAACCAATTTTCCTCTAGTTAAGAGGCCGCTATTTAAATCCTTCCCATTTATCTGCTCTCTAATGTTGCATTTACTTTGGGTGAGCTCCAGCTGTCTTAGTCCATTCG
The DNA here is from genome assembly GCF_951394365.1 of Tetrao urogallus. Classification (NCBI taxonomy): domain Eukaryota; kingdom Metazoa; phylum Chordata; class Aves; order Galliformes; family Phasianidae; genus Tetrao; species Tetrao urogallus. The sequence goes on along the minus strand of NC_136813.1, from coordinate 138,339,069 downwards.
CAATGTAGAGCAGAGGCAGCTCTGTCCCCAGCAAGCCTGTAAAAGAGAGTGCCTGTTGCAATAAACATGCCTGTGCAGGGCCTCCCCTCTCTCACCCCTCTGCAGGAGCAGGGTGCCTGTACTGGGGAGGAATTGGACACTTCCAGAGCCACTGCTTTCTAGGGCTGTACATTGTCATTGATTGTGATGCTTTTGTAGCCAAATGAGGAACGTGCTCCTTTGGAAAGAAGGCTACTCCATGCTGCTCATTGATATTCAGAAAGCACTGCAAATGCTACTGTGCAGTCATTTGTTATGCAAAAGACCCTGTGTAAGTTGGTATAGTGTGATATGTCCATAATGACTTCCTTTTGACAGATGCCACCTATTCCTTTTGTTAGCTTTTAGGCTACACTGAAAATGCAGCCCACATCCCACTGTAGAACAAAGCGAGAACTTTGTGTTTTTCGCATCTGCAAATGCTCCGCACTAAGCAGAATAAATGCAATTTTTTTTAAAAATAAACAAAATTAACAAGATTGGCTTTAGTCAGTAAATACATCTGCAAACCTGTGCCACACTGTTTTCTGTGCTGAGATCTCCAATCCAGCGGTCTGTTTACAACTTTCAGACAGGGAAGATGAAGTAGGAAGGTGGGGAAAAAACAAGGGCTTGGGCATTATTTTCAATACATGACAAAAAGATCGTTCTTTTCTTTCTGACCGACGGATGCTGTATTTGCATCCTCACGTGGGAATGACATGAAACTGAGTATATGCCTTCCTGTCTAGGTACTCCGATATACAGGACTTCTAGAGGATGAAGCATGGGGCAGGAAATGTTAATTGAAAATGTTCTTAATTGGCAAATTAAATTTTCAACTAAGTAAAGCAGTTTTCCTGATAAGTGATTGCTGTTTTCCACCATAAATTCTAATTTTACCTTTAGCTTTTTTCTGGACAGAAAAAAAAAAAAAAACAACAACAAACCAAACCGGTCGTGATGTATACATGCAGTTCACCAGGTAGGGGAGAAAGGGATTATCCTTTGGGTTCTTTCTCCTTGTGTGATGGCCATGCAATGCCTGCCTGTGTTTTGTATGTCTGGGCTGTGCGACTGGCCTCTACTTCCCAGTCTAAACTATAGCCAGGGACTCCTGGGAGGCAGCATTTCTCATCTGGAAATGTATGTGGAAAATGAAATTGAGTTGTTTTTTTTTTTTTACTAAAAGGAAGTACTTTTCAGCCAATTATAAGTCATGTGAGGCACTCTGACCTTTGGAAAGGTGACCGTGCCGATTTTGCAGTTTTCCCAGACTCCATAAGTCAGCGTGGGGGAATGAGAGGCTGGGAGTCAAAAGCCATGGCAACTGAGCAAGCTGAGATTTAACCAAGTAACAGCCTTTCCCATTTCCAGAAATGCATCCACCTACGAAGTTTCGTCCTCTCAGTCCGTCAGCTCGCCTCAGCGGTCGAAACGAGTGAAGGAAAACACGCCTCCTCGCTGTGCCATGGTGCACAACAGCCCTGCCTGCAGCACTGCTGTCACCTGCGGCTGGGGTGACATGGCCACCAGCACCACACGGGAACGGCAGCGGCAACCCATAATCATTCCCGACACCCCCAGCCCCGCAGTGAGCGTCATCACTATCAGCAGCGACACCGATGAGGAGGAGGAGCAGAAGCATGCACCCACCAGGTGAGCAGCAGCTCTGCTCTTCTCTCTGCGGGTGAGAAAAAGAGGCAGAGGAGTGCTGTAGGGTCCCAGCAGTTATGGTTGGGTCTTGGCGCCCGGGTCATCTTTAGTTTGGGAGGAAAGGTGATGGAGGAGCTGAGGTTCCAGCAGAGGACTTAGCAGTCCTAGCTCATGTTCCCCATCACTCTGTACATTTGCTGTGGATTTTGGAGAAGTGTCATAGTCTCTCTGTGCCATAGTTTCTCATCTCTAAGAGGAAATAATAGTTTACTCTATTTTGAAGGACTGTTCAAAGGAGCTTTTGGAAGATCTACGATAATGAGCCCTTTAAATCACATAGCTATGTAAAACAAAGACAGTAAGAAAGGTTTGGAAGGAAAGTAGCTTGAAACGGCCTTATCTCTTTCTAAGTAATCCAAGCAAAGCATTAAATGATGCCTTCCATACCTCGTATTTTCCATCAAAAGGACATGAAAACAGTTAAGGTTTGTGTTTCAAGTGCTCAGTAAAGAGTAAGTACATTTGTACGAGGGTTGCTCAGCTGTGATTGTGTTTCCAGAATATCCCAGATACATTGTCATAGGAGTGGCAGAAATTGATGTCTTCTTGACTGGCTGCAGAGAGGCATAGATGAGGCTATGAAGACTGTGGTGACAGAGTTTGCTCCTCGGAGAATTATTTCACCCAAATAAACAGTGCAGCACAGGGCAGCTGCCACTGCTGATCATCTACTGTGGATGAGAGAGAACTGCATTTTCTAGGAGTGTCTTTTCAGCGCCTTTGATCACATGCAGGCACTCTAGATTCCCCATCTGATGCCAGTCAGAGGATATCATTCTGTTTTATAAGTTGTAGAGAAGTAAGTGTGCAAACAGCTGAATAATCATACCATCTTTATGCAGGTAACTGAGCTGGGAGTTTTTTAACCTTGTCCCTCCAGTACTGCCAGGAGAGAGTTATTACTATTTCTTATTTAGGACGTGCTCCATGGCAGATTTTACTTTAATCACTGGAGATAGATATCTATATCTCTACATCTCTACATCTCTGCGCTGCAGTGATAAGTGGAACACTGCAGATGTGCACAGAACAGATGAGATGCGTTTGGCCTCAAGGAGCTAAAAATCTGTAAAGAGCTGTTCAGTTCAGGTGTCTAGAGCCACAGTTTCAGCCTGCCTGTCATCAGCCACTTCTGCTTTCCTACCCCCTTTCCCTTACCAGTGAACTCCACTAGAGATTGCTCAGTGCATCTCAAATTTAAGCTCACCATTAGTGAAATGATTATCATGTGGAATTGATCACAGCCATCATGCTTTTTTACCTTAAAAAAAAAAATCCGTGGTTTGGTAGAAGAAAGTATATTAGTATATTTTTGGAAAGGGTTAGATAAAGTTCAGAGTGGAAATCAGGACTAGAAATAAAGGAGTCCCTTAAATAAGGAGTCCCCTTTTCCAGGACTCTTAACAGAAAAGAAGGACAAGATAAGAGTTGCTGAAAACTAAGGTTGAGAAGGTAGGCACATGAAGAAGGCGGATATCTATCTCAAGAATTAGGGAAGCTGCTTGCGACACCATGGTGCTGTGATCCCAGGCTTTGAGAGATCATGTACAAGTATTTATATTTACCACCTGGGTATCATCTTGAACCTGGAGTGAGGTGGAAGGAAGAGCTGTCTCTTCCACCTCAACTTGGCTGCTATCTGATCAGTTGCTTCACTCAGCACCTCTCCAGGGAGAGAGGCAAAACAAAGTTCTGGAGAGTGTCTGGAAATCACTTTGGGAGTGTAGGGTATTTAAATGTTTGGCCAAGATCTGGTGGGGGGCTAGGAAAGTGCTCCTGGGAGCCAGACTTATATAAACAAACTGGCTTTCGTATGACTAAATCATATTCAGGACACGTTCCTGCCTAGAATGAGATCCCTGGCTACTTTTTGTATCCATATGGCATACCTATACAGAGTGCCAGGACTACAGCATTCTTGGGAGGCCAAAGCTAGAGAGTTAGATTTAATTCCTGAGCAGTATAGAGACATTTTGCATGGACATGGGTAATTCCAGGGTTGGTAAGGCTGTCTGTGCAGATATAACCAGAGCAAGTGGAGTACTGGGGCAGAGATACAAAAAACAGCATGTCCAGAATTAGAATTTTGGATAAAAGTCTCAGAGAGAGTGAAATCAGCTTGCTCAGAGCCTTTTGACCTGGGTAGATCCAAGACTAGATTCTCAGCCAGAGTAAAAGTCACTCGCTTTCAATCAAGGAAGCTGTGTCAGCACTTGATGCCAACAAACTTTGCCCCTGCCAAAGATGAGTTTGTTTGTTTGCTTTTTTCCATTGAAAGCATATCATTTAGGAAAGCACCTCTAAGTTTTCTTACATGGTTGTTGTTTACAAGAAAATGGGAGTAACAGTGAGGTACGTGCTTTACGGTAATAGGCACCCAAGTGTTCAGGATCTGCAACTGAGTTCAAAACGAAACTGTGCAAAGAATGTGTTGTCTCACTCGTATTTATGCAAATGTAATGCTGCTGGGCAATAGCTGTGGTATGGGGGTGAAAAGCAAGGAAGAACTTGAAACATTGTCTGAGTGACAGCCTAACAATATTATCTTTCTTGGATTAGGGTAGGGAAATAATATGGCGGTTGATCAGTCAGAGTTAACAGCCTGATCCCATCTTGTTGATAGCAGTGGTATCTTTGCAGTAACTTCATTGAAGTTGGATGCACTCCTGAATTTGCTGCAGCAGTTCCTTCTCTTATTTCCCGTGGGGTTACAAATTTCTCTTTGACCCACAAGTCTAAAATGTTTGCTTTACTGATTGCTCAGTGAAGAGAGATTAAAGCTGCTTGTGGCTGTGAGAAGTAGGAGATCGTTCAGTGATGTGAGAGTTTGTAAGTCTCAGTTTAAAAAAGATAGGTAAAGCTGATAAAACATGATCCTACTGTAGCCGTTTGGATTTAGTCTGACAGAAAAACCTTTCTGTGTTACCAGAGTAATACCAGAGAGCTTTTCTAGTACAGGAGAAGCAACTTCTTTTATTGTCAAAAGAAAAATGTGAAGAATTCAGTGTGATATGGGCAGAATTTTCCTTTACCTAATGAAAAACACAGATGTTCACACAGAGTGTTTAGGCAATACCAGGAGGCAGAGCAGGCAGGCCGGCATTTTACTCGTTCTTTGCTCACCTGTATTTGGCACTGGTGATGAGTGTAGTTTGTTGTAATCTTCTTAAAATCAATAGTCATCTGAAAATGTTGCGGTTCTGTTGTCTGAAGGCGCAGAGGAGGTGGTGCAAGATGGGCTCTGGGGGACCTGCTGAGTGGAGCCTTGTCAAAGAGGGCCATCTACTGGGCCCCATCCCTGTGCCCAGATAGAAATTACAGAGGAGAGACCTCAGGTACAATTCCACAGGACCCATCCTCATTGATATGGTCAAGGATTTTCAGGGTCAAGTTCCTAGTTTAAAAAATCAGTTTGTCAAAGCCAGGGCATTTTGCAGGATATACTGATATGTTTCATTGTCCTGTTGTTTTGGTGGTTTCTTTTCCTTTTGTAATATCCCCAGCGCAGTGAAATCTAGGGAGCTTCACAATTGCAAAAAGTTTTGACTATTTTTTAAAGGGGAACAAAGTGTCAGGGAATGAACTAATTGAGAATAAGACTTTTGTTTGCTGGTTTCCCTGGATGTAGATTTTCTTCTTTTTTCAAACTGAAAGCAAATAGGAAAAAAAATTGAAATAGTCGAAATGAAAAGGGAATATTTTGACTGAATAAAGCTATTTTTACCTAGGTTATACCCAAAAGAGACAAGAGAGCCTCTCACTTCTCTGCTGTTTGCTCTGCCACTGAGACTTTAAATAACATCTCTTCAGCTTGGCTTTCCATCGCAGTAATCAGTGTCTTCCCAGGCAAGAATCACAGAATCATAGAATCACAGAAGGCTTGGGTTGAAAAGGACCACAATGCTCATCTAGTTTCAACCCTCCTGCTATGTGCAGGGTCACCAACCACCAGACCAGGCTGCCCAGAGCCACATCCAGCCTGGCCCTGAGTGCCTCCAGGGATGGGGCATCTACAGCCTCTTTGGGCGACCCTGTGCCAGCACATCACCACCCTCTGAGTGAAAAACTTCCTCCTAATATCTAACCTAAACCTCCCCTGTCTCAGTTTAAAACCATTCCCCCTTGTCCTGTCACTAGCAACCCACGTAAACAGTTGTTCCCCCTCTTGTATACACTTCCTTCTAGTTCTGGAAGGTCACAATGAGGTCTCCCTGGAGCCTTCTCAAGAAAGCTGACCGAAGCTAATTAGTCAGCTACCAATTAGCCTCATTGGCCATCTTCACTGCGACAGAATTCTTGCAGGGTTGTTTCTTTTTTTCCTTAAGATGATAAACTATACAACAAAGTCTCTGTGTGGGTCTTATAACTGAGCAGGAGCTGATGTGAGTTGTTATTTGCCTTGTTTCCATTATCGCAATGATGGTGGAGCGTACTTCAGAGGGCATTCATTCCCCTTACACACAGAAATTTCTGGCAGGCACAAACCAGGTGTTTTTGCCAACTTGCTGATGTGTATGTGAGGGTCAAAATACCATTTGAAGTTCACTGTTGACATTTAGCCTATTGTGGCTGTGTTATGCTGTGCATGATAATGGACTGACTCTGCATAGCAATACGTTGACTAACCACAATCATATGGTGAAAAGATTGCTGTCTTCCATCTCCAGAAGACACAACAACATGCAGCTAATACCTAAAATAACAGAGATAGACAGTAGCACTCTCAACAAACCATCAGCAGCAGGACCTTTACAACCTGCTAAGCAATTTGGTGTATTTGACTTAAATAGCTACAGCATGTAGCTATTTACCCTAATAAAATGGCCTCACTGTAGTATTTGATAAGTACTTCATACCATCACAAAGAAAGTGAGTGCAGATTAACAGGTCAGGAAAGAGGTTGAACTTTGCAGAGAGAGGTATGTTCTCAACACTGAGCTATGCATGGCATAAGATCTCAATGTGAAGAGAGAGATTGTAGTGGTGGTGTGAGTTTTTGTTGGCTGGCTCTATACTTTCTTAGAATTGATGGATTATTCTGGAGCAACGAACTCGAAGTTCCATATTCTAAAGTTTTCAGAGAACTGGAACAAAATTTGTCTGATGAAAAGCTAACGTACTGTGGTGTACTTGCACACCAATTCGGTGGCACAGATGTGGGACAGCCACCTTCTTTCCCCAAAAAAGAAGGCCATCTTAGTGACTTTGAGAGCCAAAAGACTCCACTGCCATAGCTTCACCCACCCTGAAGGGCTTGCAACTATATGTGTGAACCACACACTGAAGGTGGAACGTCAGATTTTCAGTGAAAAAGATCCTGTTTATATTATGCTGTCACACACCATGCTTTTGAGCTTGACCTTCAACAAATAGAAATCATCTCCTCTTAACTTGCAACAGCTGCTGTTGTCCATGTCCCTCATTACTTAGATGGTGTCCATGTAGCTTTAGCACCTAGTTCAGCATTTTCTTTTCCTTGATTTCTTCCCACGTTTCGTTCTCAGAATCTGCCTTTGGCACCTTTCCATTAACAGCATCTCGGATGCCCAACGTCATTTCTGGCCCTGTTGTACCTGTGCGCATATTATCTTCTCTTTCCTCCTGCGGGTTTTTCTTTGAAGTCCTACCTTACTGTGGGGAATAAGGATCCATGATACATGCTAGAGAGCCTGTCTCTGAGGGTTGCTTCTGCTTTGTGTTGAGGGTCTGTGCACATTCAGTGAACGTGGGTTGCTTTGTGTCCAAGTTTGAGCTTAAGCCCTTCAGGACTGAGGGGGAACAGTCTGTTACTTGTGAACTAATAAGCTTACACAGCAATGCTTTTTCCAGCTGCTGGAAGGGAGGACACAATTCCTGCCACTAAGGGTTAAAAAGCCTTCACAACTTCTTGCTTTTCAGTCTGTGTAGATGGATTTGATGTCACTTTGGTAATCTTTCCCCCTCTCCCTCATCTGGAAAATTAAAATACACTTACCCACACAAGGCAGGCAGGCACACAAGCTGACCAGGAACACACGCTGACTCTCAGCGCTACTAAATCATGTATACTGCTGCTACTGTGCTTGCAGGAGGGAAAGCAATTACTAGGGCTGGAGTGAGCTTAATAGGAAGGGGGCAAGACTTTAATAGTATTTTTCTGTGTAAGCACAAACATCCCCAAAAGCTGTAGCTGAGTTATAGGAATACAGTAAGCTTGCTGAGTAGGCAAGTGCTGTGTCAACAGGTATAAGCTCTCAGCCCTGATAGTTTGTGAGCAGGGAAGGCAGTACATCAGCCTGGACCCCACACAGATAACTTCTGCATTTCTACAAGGTGGGGAGAGGAGCTGAGTCTTCAGAGGGAGCTGAAAGGAGCGCAGTTGTCGGTTAGCAAGGATTTGAGAAGGGGGAATGCTAGCTCTTCTGGTCTGAATTTTCAAAAGCCCTGTTTCAGCCTAATGTGTATCTTTAAGCCTGTGAATCAACTGATTTTCAGCATGAGTTGGGCCTTTGATGCTTTTGAAATTCCCACCCTTAATCTCTCAGGCAGGCTGTGGTACAGCAGGTGCCTAACTCCAAGCGTGTGAATAGTCCCGACTGACTTCTCTGCATTCTCTAACATTAACTGCAGTTGCTTCCTTTCCTAAAGAAAAAAAAAAAAAAATCTGACTGCTTTCAGTGGAACTCCTCTTGCACTTGAAATGATGCAGCCTGCTGAATCAAAAGGCTAATCACTTTGGCCCTAATCCTGCAAATATTTACCCATCTGCTTTAGCTCCATTACCGGGAATAGTCCAGCTGACTTCAGTGGAACGACACATATTAGTTGTGCTAAGCACTTGCATAAGTTCTGGCAGGACCATAGTTCAGGTCCTTCTCAGGTTTTCATCCATAAAATGAGCTTAATATCTTGCTAAGGTCCCTTTCTCTTGAAAGGTTTGGGTTTGGGGTCACTTGTTTAACCAAAGATTTTCGTCTTTTAACCAAAGAGAGCTATAATGTTTTGAAGGAGAAGATTCCTCATAGGCTCCTGCTTTTGCAAAACTTCAGTCAAGTTGGTGAAAAATATGCTCATTTTCAAATAATAAATATCACACATTTCACAGAAAAATGCCCTTCCAGTTCTACAGCTCAGCCTTTTCCATGTCAAGTATCAGCTGAGAGCAAGTATTTCCAGTTCAGTAGCTCAGCCCCTTTTGTAAGGAAGGGACTGTAAAAGAATAGCTAGACCTTATCAGTTGTCAGAAAACTCTTTAGTGACTTGATTTTTCTTTATAAAATGTAATAACTGTCAGAGATAGAGAATATATTTCTCTTCCCAACTGGCAGCCAAGGGTAGCTGCAAAGGGCAAGCAATGTGAATACTCATAAATGCATGATTACAGGCATTTCTACTGAAGGAGAGAGGAATATTGATGCAATATTAGTCATTTTTATTGGCTTAATATTCTTCTTTTGTAGCACCGTATCCAAACTGCTACATCTTTCTTTACATAAAGTAGTTATCCATCTAAGATGGCTTGTTGTTCTTTTCACTCCTAATCCAATGCTCCTCTGCTCCTTAAGGAATGCCAGGGTACCAGGATTCGCTGTCATCTGAAAGGTCCTGCAAGCATTGCTTTCAGCTTTTAGATTCTTGTGTAACAGCTTCCCCTCTTTCTCTGCTTGCTCTGTTTTGTCAGTGCCTTAGGATAGCTGAGGCCTCTCATGAGGTATTCTTCACAGTGCCTAGAACATCATGGTTTTGTGACCACTTCGAGCCATGGCAGGACCGTGCTGATAGCTCAGGAGACCTTTGTATGATGGTAACTTGTTTGTGAATGCGGCACTCCAAGGCATTCTTTAATGGAAAAGATAGCTGATGGTTATAAGTCCTGGTGAGCTGTGGTTTGTGAATGCTGCTGGAGAGGCTTTGGGACAGTTGGAGGGGCCCACCACCATTGATCCTGCCTGAAAAACAATTCAGGCAAAAAAATGTCCTTGAAAGGAAACTGCATTCAGTGTATGCTCTGCCTTTCCCTGGGTAAGATGCGATGCTGAGACTAGAGAACAATTGGTCCCATCACAAACTAAAACCAGATTAATCAGCTGTGACTGGACTGGACTGGACTGGCCAGAGTGAGAGAACAGAGGGAAAAGGACTTCTCTCTTTGTAGAGTGTGCACTCAAAAAGTTAAGAGTTGGATTCCTTTTTCTCCATGGCATTTCTGTTTCTGTTGGGGCTGTTTCCACCATTAAGCCTAATTACTTAGCTTTTTATGTGCTATCCATTTCTTTTCATCATTTTAAAAACTTCAGTTGCCATAACAACATAATGCAATCAGTGAAACATAGCAGCTATTTTCTGTAGTCAAGGTCTGTGCACTGTCAAGGATGTGAGCCATTTAAGCAAATCTTAGCTATCCCCCTTCCTCCCTCCTCTTTTTTACTCTCCCTTTCTCTCCCTAAACAAGCTCATAACAGGAAGAAGAAACCATCAGGAGTAATTAGACACAATAGCAGAGCAAATCCCAGTTGTACTCGTGCAGTCTCGTATAATGAACTTCTAGCACTAATCTTGGAAGTGTTGATGTTCCTTTTTAATCACTTTTTTGATGTCATAGATAGATTAGCTACAGCAGGACCTTGATAATCCATGTGAGAGCCAGGAGACCCAGTGCTTATTTGGAAAAAGAAAATGTAGAGCTTCTATACGGCGACACACACTTTACTCATTTTTTCTTCATTCATTCCTCAGTTTCAAATTTTTCTTGAAAATATATGCCCACTGCAATATATTAGTAAATAGAAAAGAGAGTATTTTGTAGATTCATGGGATTTAATAATGAAAATCCTTAGCATCTATTATTAAATCGTTGCTGGAAGGCTGGGAGAAACCACCACATTTTTGTGTGGGTGGTGAGACTTGCAACAAAGCATAGTATAACTGCTGGGTCTCTACTGCACACGTATATAAAAAGCAGCCCAAAAATAAATCTGGCAGTCTGATTCAGTGCTATTCTAAGCAGAGTGAATATAAGATCTATCCACGATGTCTTACTCACTCCTTGACCTCCACAAAGGCTTCCCTAGAATAGTAATGAGTGAGTTTTGAAGCCTGGGATTCGGCATAAGCAACCTCCAACTGGTGAAGGACTGCAGGGTGTGCTTTGCCTTCGCAGAGCTTGCCTGTCGTGGGCAGAGTCTTCCAGTGGCTTCCAAGTCGATAGTTCCCCATTCACTGTTTCCATTTGTATGCTTGTATTTCAGCACCTTGTCCAAGCAAAGGAAGAACGTCATCAGCTGTGTCACTGTGCATGATTCCCCCTACTCCGATTCCTCCAGCAACAACAGCCCTTACGCCGTGCAACATCGTGCAGGACAGAATAACGGGAACACGTACGACACCAAAGGGGTTCCAGAGACTCACTGCAGTGGGAACCCCCGAACGATCATCGTGCCACCACTGAAAACCCAAGCCAGTGAGGTGTTGGTAGAGTGTGATAGCCTGGCACCAGGTAAATTGCACCTCTTCCGTCAAGAGAATTAGTAAGAAATAAATGATTTATCTTGGAAGAATCTCATTGTTCGGTTTCATTTTCTTTGTTTGTTTATTTTGTTTTCCAAAGAAACCGTGCTCCTGCCTTGCTCTCAAGTGATACATCTGTTCTTGGGAGCTGTATTTCATTGCTTATGTGTCTTGGTACATACAGGAGTCACAGGGGCAAGTGTTACTCCTAGTTACTTCTGTGCAAACTCAAGAGCAGAGTGCAGTCTTTAGCTCAACATTTGACAGGAAAGGCTCCCAAATGCAAGTGTGAACCTTTGCTTCCTTGCCTTTCCATAGGTTTACAACATAAAAGAGATTGAAAACACATGTGCATTTTCATCTGAACTTATTGACGTTTCTGGGAAGAACAATTCCCCAGCATCTTCACTATGGACTGATGAGTTTTGCTCATCCAGAGCCTCTGCAGTATTAGATAGTATAGTGTGTTGAAAAGGGGCTCATGTGGAAGTTTGGCCCAAAGCAATTGGCTTTGTGCTACTTGACAGTCTTTTCTTTAGATGCACTGCTGGTGAACATGAAGGCTCAGAGAGTGAGCTCCCCACTAGCTCGCTCTCCCTCCCTTCCTACTCACCAAGAGGTCAGTCAAGCCAGGGCTTTTTTATGCTGTGCACAGTGTACTTTCCTTCCTCTCTTTGGGATTTGTACCTGCATCATACAGTTCTGCTGGCAGAACAGTTTCTCACACTTCTGAAGGATCTTTAAAGCCTTCTCCAGGGCCAGTTTGGGGTCCAGATCTGCTTGTCTGCCTCTAGGATAACAGTCTGGTTTGAGTATAAGAAGCACTGCTGAGGTATCTCTTAAGAGAAACCATTTTCTTATCCTGCTTCTGTTTTATGTCTCCTCCTCAAAACCACTCTGGAGGAGACTCAGTGAGAAAAAGGTAGGGTGAGCAATTAAAGAATGTGATATAAGCTACAAATGTGTTTCCTTTCCTGGCACAGTCACCACCAGTCACCACTCATCCTCCTACAAGTCCAAGTCCTCCAGCACCGTGACCTCCACCAGCGGTCACTCTTCAGGGAGCTCGTCTGGAGCCGTTGCCTATAGGCAGCAGCGACCAGGAGCACATTTCCAGCAGCAGCAGCCTCTTAATCTAAGCCAGGTAAGTCAATTGAGACAGATTTTGGTAGTGCATCACCCAGCTGCAACCCACTGCTCCTCCAGTATGGGCTGTCCTTTTCTAACCTGATGATAGTTGGGCCTCGTGTTGAGTTTGATGGATTCATTTCAGCTACATTGAAGAGCTTGATATGCTAGCTCTGGCAGTAGAGACAGTGCAGATTCCAGCTGTGAACGGGCTGGCAGTGTTCTTAACGTGTGTTTGGAAGTCAGATGATCTAAGAATGTGAGTGGTAATAGTGTAAGATTGGAAGATGCATTAGCTCAGACACAAGGTGGTGAAACAGGGCCGTGTAGGAAAGTCTGAAGTCTCTATAGCTGTAGGTAAGTACAGGGAGAGTATTTCCTGAGGAAAATCTCCAGCAGATGTGACAAGGCAAAACTGAGCCTCTAAGCATAAACAGGACCTCTTGTTGCGTAACGAGTTTGATTCATTCCATGATAAATCTGGGCTGAGATCTGAACAAAATCCCATTGCTTGGCATCAGGCAGTTCTCAAGATGTTTCATGGTCTGTGATCAAAATGCCCAAGGGATTCCCCAGGAGGTTCATTAAATGCCCTTTTCACAGGCTGCACCTGGAGCCTCTCCATTCCCTGAATTGAGGTGCTGAGTAGGGAAGTTACAGCAGTTACCAGTGTTTCCAGAGGAGAATGTCTGGAGAGCTCAAAGGACAGTGCCTGTTTGCTTCCAGAGCAGAACTGGTTTAAAACAAAATAATTTGTAGGAGAAAAATGTCCCCTCCCCTCAAAGTTTAGTTGAAATTTGAACTAGCTTGAAATAAAAGCAAGTAAAAATGGAGGCAGTGGGTGAGAAGCTGTTTCCAGGAGCAGAGGAGAGGAGTGGTTGCCATATTTTAAACCACAGTGACAGTATAGGGAGCTCTTAAAAGGATAAAGAGTTGGAAAACTAGAAGGAAGTAATATGGAGTGCTGCTCTTCCTGCCCTCTAATTTCTACTTTTTTGTTACTGAATATTCTCACTACACCGTAATACAAATGACTGGTAGAATTCTGTGGCATTGTTGTGCAATGCAAAAAAAAAAAAAAAAAAAAAAACCTGAAGAAATCTCTGAATAAGTACTTTGTATCTGTCCCACTGCAAGAAGATGCTTGTGCTGAACTAATTATGTCTGATTAGATGAGGGTGCCAGGCACCTGCAGGATCTGATCGAGCAGAAGGTTTTATCTCTAAAAAATAGAGTAGCTGCTTTACTTATCCTGGAAATGATAGCCTTAAAGACCCAAACTGAACGAAAATAAATTGCCTGTTCCAGGCGTAGCTAGGTGATTTAATTCCCCTGAGATATCCATGCACTGTATTACATCATCAGACAGGTCAATAACAAAAGCTGTGTGTCATTCGAGTGATTGGAGATGTGGAAGTGTTCCTAGGACCCAAGCATCCGAGGCTGGGTCTCCATGGGAGCTGTGTCAGCAGGTTGTGTCTCACAGCGGGGAATTCTGCTCTCCTTTTAGGGGCCACTGTGGTGAACATGTAAGGCTACAGTGTCTTGCTAGGCTTGGGAGGGACTTTTTGCTATCGCCTGTTCCCAAGGGAAGATTGTGGTGATGCTGAGGATGTCAGGAGAAGAGCCGGGGACTTTCCCGAAGCCGTCTCGGTTTCACGGGGTGGCCCCCAAGCACCACTGAGGATGTAAAGAGCCGTCTCTTGTCTTGTAACCAGTTATCACTATTGCTGTCTTTATCCAGGCCCAGCAGCACATCACGACTGATCGCACAGGGAGTCACCGGAGACAGCAAGCCTACATCACTCCAACGATAGCTCAGGCCCCGTACTCTTTCCCGCACAATAGTCCCAGCCACGGTACAGTTCATCCTCACTTGGCCGCGGCTGCCGCTGCTCACCTGCCCACCCAACCCCACCTCTACACATACACCACCCCGGCCGCCCTGGGCTCCACGGGCACCGTCGCACACCTGGTGGCCTCCCAAGGGTCTGCACGGCACGCCGTGCAGCACACCACCTACCCCGCCAGCATCGTCCACCAAGTCCCCGTCAGCATGGGCCCGCGGGTTCTGCCCTCGCCCACCATCCACCCGAGTCAGTACCAGGCTCAGTTTGCCCATCAGACCTATATCAGTGCTTCTCCAGCCTCCACAGTCTACACTGGATACCCACTGAGCCCCACCAAGGTCAACCAGTACCCTTACATCTAAACACTGGAATAAGGAGCGAGAGACGCGCCCGCCACGGGGGAGTGAGGCGGCTGCTTTTGTACTGAAGAACATGACAAATAACAATGCAATGGGAGGCTCGTGGGAAACTTGAACGAAGGAGACTTTCAGGAAGAAAAGAGAAAGAGGAAAGAAAGGGGAGAACCAATTCTACACTTTTTATTTAAAAAAAAAAATTAAAAAAAAAGAAAATGGAAAAAAAGAACAGAAAAAATATAAAACCACAAAAACAACAACAAAAAAAAAAAACAAACAAAAAAAAACAACCATTCTGCACCAAACTAGAGAGAGAGAGAAGCAGAAGGACCCCCCAGCGGGTCCTGTGTTTTGAAGAACTTCACCAATAGACTTTTAAAGGTTATTTTCATCCAATAGTGAGCTACATTTAGAAATTTGTTGTCCAGAACACCTAAAATAAAATCCGTCAAGCATTTAATCCAGTAGGTGTATGGATTAGGGATTTATCCAGCACTTCAAAGGGTTTTGCCCCATTTTTTGGCTGTGGTCTCTGTATCCCAAAGCACGCATGAGGCTTTGGGGTTCTTCTGGAAATAGAAAATGGCTAAAGGAGGCTGAGGGAGGAGGAGAAAATGTTGTCTCAGTGCCCTTAAATTCTGACCTAACACTGATTTGCTTAAACATACGTGGGCAAAACAGGCCACGCTGCGCTGGCCGAGATCAGAAGCAATGGGGTTGTTTTTTTCCCTTTCCTCGAACACACTGGATAAATCCCTGAGAAATTCTGTTCCTAAATGAGACCTCTAATAATGTATGTTGGATTTCAGTTTTGTTTCATTTTGTTTTACTTGGAAGTTTTCCTTTTAATCCCTAGCCGTTTTAGTATAGGAGGAGACATTTTAGCTGCCCCCGGTAGAATGTAGCACTCTACAGGTCATACACCCTTTTTACTCTTTTGTGTTGAACTTCAACGATACCAATAGATTATTCCTCAATGTGATTGCACAAAGAAAAGTGATATAACATAGGCATGTAAGAAATGTGATTGTCCAGGTATGTATGTACGTGTGTGCGTGTGTGTGTGTGCAGATGCTGCCTTCTCTCTGTGGTGTGTTCCTCGGCACAGCCATTACAGCTGTCACAGTCTTAGTTTTACATCATTCCCTCGTAGTGCCTTACCGAACTACAGATGCGGTTTAAGGGTTTACTTCCACTGGTACTCCTAGAAACTGACTGAGGCTAGTCGGAATTTAATCTCAGCTCTTTTTCTTTTTGGGTTGTTATTGCTGATTTCCTTCTGGTGGTGGTGTTTTCTTTTCCCACGTCGTCGATCTTAGCTCACTTGGCATGGTGTTGGGGAGGCTCATTGGGGCTGGAAGCGTGTGTATCAGGATGTTTCCTCTAGCACTGGATGGGCTGGAAGGGACAGAGTTGTTGTGAGAACCAGCATGCTTCCCAGGGGGTCTGAAGGTGTGTTTGTGGATTGGCCTCTTTCTTCCTGTTGGAAGAACAGCTTTTCTCCCCTAAAACTGAATCCTTATGCTTGCTGATGGTAAAGTAGAAGGACAGAGTCCTCCCGAATAGTCAGATTGATCTAGTTGTGCGTTTGGGAGCTACACCCTAGTCTGTGGGAGGGGGCAACAACAGCTGTTGTCAACAACTCTCACTATATCTGTCAATGGGAGGGGATCAGGAATGGGCTAAATTGGGGTACCAAAGCAAGCATGGCAAAATCCAGTTGAGGGATTCAAACTCAGGTTTCATAAATGATAGAGCATTGAGAGTCATTGGGCCTTACCCACTGTAACACAGTTGTGGCAGAATGCATTTCCCCTCTTCCCCCTAAACTTGCTCTGGAAGATTTCCCGCATTTGGCTGTCCCTAGAGCTGGGACCACATTGTAGTGTGAGTCCTCCATGCCGAGGAGTGAGGGACAAGGGAAGTTTTGCTGGTAACAGCAGTTGCACTGCTATATCGGGATTTAGAAGTGTCTCAGGAGTACCCTTGTACACAGAAGGGTTTGGAAGGAAGGAGAGAAGAGAGTTTGAAAGAAAGTTTCCGTGAAAGCTGAAGTCTACGTGGGTGCTCAGTTCCACTCCTCGTTTCCCGGTAACTGGAGCATGAAGTATTTAAGTGTTTCACAAGATGCAGGCTCATCGCCGTGGTGGCAAGGGATGGGTTCCCTGGCAGCACTGGGGAAGGAGGTTCTTTCAAGAAGGGAAGCTAACAGAAAGATGAGCACAAATGCATTGTCTTGTGGTGAGTGCTTGGCTGGTCTGGTAAAGGGGATCCTGCTACGCACAGATGGGGTAACAAGACTGTTGCCTTCTGGCAAACCACCAAGTAACCTCCCTGGTTGCCAGCTCTGATTCCTGGGCTGTCCTTACACAGTTTTCTTTTCCGCCTGTCCTTCGTTCCAGCTCAATATACTGTAAGTGAGGATGCGATCTCCCAGCAGTCTGTGCACCTTACGCCTTCCATTGGAAATACAACGCATCCCCTTTCATCTGGGGCAGAAAAATAATTCCCCGTTCTCTTTCTGAAATTCTGTTGCATTCCTCTCCTGTCCCACCGGTTCAGGAATGAGAGTGTCATGCTGCTTGTGTCATGAAAAGGAAAGATAATGTTATTTTATTGTATGGTTGTTACGATTATTGTTATTATTTTATTGTTATTATATTTTACTCTGGGTTTTAATTGCACATGCATTCCTTAATCTTTGTGTTAATTCTTTCTTAGTATCGTTATTGTTGTTAATTTTATGTCCCTTCATCGGTGGCATCAGAAGGGTTGCTGTGTTTGTGAACACAGCAGGAGAAAGGGGAAGCAAGGTTGTCCTGAGAATGAAATGGCAGGGGGAGCGTGCGGCTCTGTGAGACAGCCTGGAGGGGCAGGAGGTGTCCTCCACTCCCCATCTGCATTTCAGAAGTCTAGGAAGATTCATTCAGAGGCCAAAAACAAACAGCAGCTAACAACGATCTGTCAAGGGAGCTGGATTAAAGGCAGGTGGGGGGCCTTACGATCTAGCTCAAGATCACTTTGTTTTGATTGGACACTTCTATGAGATCAAGACCCCATGTGCTTCAGGCCATGATCAGGTGGCCTTCACAATTAACCCAAGGCCACGCTACGTGTTAAGATTGGGTTTTCCCTTAGGCAAAAGCAGATACATAGTTCCCCAGAAGCAGAACTAGCAGAAGAACCACTGTGAAGGAGGGCAGGTGGCTCCCAGTCCCATCACTGGATGAACAACACTGGTGTGCACAGGATGTTTTCGCTGGGTAAAACAGGCTGCAGAGAGCAGGTTCCTCGCCTCTCCTTCTCTCTGTGCATTAGTGAGGTGTTCACAGATGCTTGCTTGGCATTTTTTTCCCCTGATGTAGATTTTTTTCTTCTTTTATAATTATTTGTTTCAAATTTTGTTATTAAGCTATTGTAGTCTCTAGAATGTAGGTATTTATGTTTTCAATTTGCTCTGTTGGAATGGGGGAAAGCAGTGACTGAATTTAAACTCCTTAAAAAATGTTAGGACTTCAGCAGAGACTTAATCATGCACCTGAGTGCTTTGCAAAAGAATAGACTCAAACCCTTTGAGTTAATTACTTGTTTATGTGCTTCTCTGGCTTAGGACTGTTGAAGCATGGAAGGCTGTAATCTCAGTCGCAATCACATTTTAGTTGTATTAACGATGTTTTCCCTGTGTACTTATCTGGTCTGCTCTCCCACTTTGGCTTGAATCTGATTTCAGGGGTGTTGAACAGGGCAGCATGGCTTGAATCTGATTTCAAGGGTGTTGAACAGGGCAGCATGGCACACGTGGGCAGCAGAAGCAATGCTTGTCAGAGAAGGTGGCCTGTTACATTGCTCTCACTGGAGTCGCTGACCTGCCAGCTGTAGGGGTGGGAGAATCGTGGTGAAGGGACACTGTTGGCAAGGGATGAGTAGCATGACTATTGAATTGCTGTGGTGTTGCAACACCGAGAGTTATGTTTTCTGGTGGAATTCAGCAACACCTCTTCCCTCACACCCATACAAAGGCATAGGATGGAAAAGTGTGGCACTGGTAGGCACAGGGGAAATCTGATTGCGTTAGCAGAGGAAACAAATGCTTTGCATGCTATCAGTGCCACATGCATAACAACAGCCAGCTTGTTTTGCTTGCAGAGTCCTCTGGGGAGTAAACAGGTCTGGCGTGTTTGGGTTGGGTTGGTGCTCTTTTTGTGCATGGAATGAACTGCATGGAAACTTGAGAGAGGGGGCGAAGGTTTAGATGCTGGAAGTGTTAAGGATGGCTAGTGGCTGGCACTACGGAAAGGCAGTCCCTTTCCACATTGTCTCATCCTGCTTTCTCTGTGTGTGGGAAACAGAAAAAAAGCACAGACGTTTCCTCTCCTTGAGGGTGGATGTTCAGCTTACTGCTGTGAAACCAGAACATGGAAGAGAGTGGAGAAAAAAATTGACCTGAGCAGAATGGGAGATCCGAACAGAAGCACTTCCCAGTGCAGTCGGGGTCAAATCCAGTCATTTGAGAGAGCAAATGCAATCGCATCTTCCTCAGTGGGTTGTGCTTGCTTGCACTAACAAATCAGGCCTCATCAGATCTCCTTCTCTCTCTAGTGATTTTGTCATGATACCCGAAGCATCCAAGAAAGGGACATTTCTATCTGACATGTTTCCTTTTTTATACTTTCAAGGGATTATATCTTGCAATTTGGTTTGAAGGAAATTCCCTTGGCAAACTTGAAGGGTGATAAACCCAGCTTTTTCGTTAACCAAAGAAAATTTTTTTAAAGAGAGAGAGTAGAGACCCCCAGCCAGTACAGAAACCAAACCAAGCCACAGCAGTCAGGCAGCAGCGATGAGCTGTGGAATTGCCTCTTTCATCTTCTTTTACTTTTTTCTCTCTCAAGTTTCTATTGTTATCTCAAGTAGCTAGCTTGATAAGCAGAGAAATTCACACTAAATATTGCTGCTATCCTAAACTTTAGGGGATGTCAAAAACTTTATTCTTCTCTCACTATCATTCACCTTAGTTAAGATGTGTCAGTGGCAACAGTGTGGTGTTGAAACTGGGAGGGAATAAGTCTCTGATTGATCTGCATGCTTCTGTAGCATTTGCTCTGGATTTAGGATCCTGGTTTTGCTCCGTGGGTCAGACCCCAAACAGAGTTGCGGTGTGAGGCCTCTGCAGGGCTAGGCACAGGTGCTGGATGGAGCAGTGTGTTTTTCCACAGCTTGGCAGTCAGCCCATCGGAGAGACCTGCTGGATGCAGGATGCCTGTACGCAGGGTGTGTGTAACTGATCTTAGCCCAGAGTGGGGAAAATAAGGGATGGGGAGGTTTTCCCCTTCCTGCTGATGTAGCCATTCCTGTTCTATTGGAATGTGTGTCTCCAGTGCTTGATACCTGCCCTGTCACCCCCTTGTCCTCAGATCTTCCTAGTGCTCTAATCAGGTGCCCAAGGTCCCTACTCGCCACCTGTGGTCTGCAACCATGTGTGCAAGTTGTCCTGCTTGTCCCATGTGCATGGAGGTGGATCTGTGCCACCAGGCTCCCCACACCACAGCACTGAGGAGGAGGAGGATGAAGATGAAGAGGAGGAGAAGGAGAATTCCACCCAAGAGCAGAACAGGCCACAGCTGCATGCCTGAGCTCTGGTCATGCAGTGGTGCTCAGAGCCAGTGTGCCAACCCTGTGGCAAACAATGCTGGAGCTGCTGTGGGAGCGTGGAAGGCACCATGTTGCCCAGCTGGGCCTCATGGTGCACCAGACCTTGGCAGGGCACTGAGGCCAACCCAGGTGTTGAACAAGCCAGAGCTGCCAGCCTGGGGCCCGGTGCTGGAAGTGGCTTCTTCCCAGGGTGGCTGCTGTCCCATAGGAGCTATGGGGGCACGTGTGGCAGTGTGCAGGATGAGGGCTGTGGCAGCCGTGCTGGGCCCTGCCTGTGCCAGGTGTGGTCAATGGAAGGATGCATGTCAGAGCATTTACAGCATCAGGAGTAAGATCCGAAGCGTGAACGAGCTTGGTTCCTCAAGAGTCTTACAAAGCATACTCAGAAGGTTGGCTTTCTGCATTTCTAGTTTGAAACTCCTGTTTCTCATTTACGGGTTAGCTTTGTCCTTCCAGTTTTAGCAGTGCTGCTATAACAAACTGTTTGTGTGTGTTTGAGGATAAAGGTTTTTTTTTGTTTGTTTTTAATCTTTTGCTTATCGTAGTTAATCTAAGAAAGGCAATACTAAAGGTATATTTTTTTTCCAAAAATGATATTTTTTACTGCACTGATAAATATTGTGACATCTCTGTTCTTAACTCTTTTGCTGTGAGGGGAACCGTGTGCAGACTCACACCTGTAAATACTTGCGTGTACTTCTGACAGCCAGGGATTCTTTTCTTTTTCTTTTTTTTCTTTCTTTTTCTCTTTCTTTCTTTAGAGCAAGGTTTCTTCTTTGAAATAAAGCAACGGGGCAACAATGCTCAGAGCAAAGCAAAGCGTATCCCACTTTGAGAACATAGTCAAGGAGTTTTCGAAGTGTTGGCGCAGAGTTAACGTTTAATGCTGACGTATTTGATTTGATTTTTTTTTTTTTTTTTCCAGCAAATTGTTTGGAAATGGATAAGACAGAAAAGCTTTGGTCTGGAGTTCTGATCAGAAATGTTATCCGTCTGTTTCATGGCACCTCCCCGTTTTATTTTCGTTGTTGTTTTTCCTTTCTTTTTTCCAAACTGGCTCGCTGCAGGCTCACTGCCCTGGGCTCTCGGTCAGCCGGAGGCTGCGGTGCTCGGGGACCACCGGCCCCTTTGGAAGCAAACCCACTGGCCAGGACCCCGGGTGCTGGCCCAGCAGAGTGCGGGGTACCCTCGGGTTTTTTACAGAAGGATTTAGATACACTTATATTACGCAAACTGTGACCTAATGGCAATAATTACCTCAAATGTGGGCATTCATCCTGGTTTTAGCCT
Organism: Tetrao urogallus; assembly: GCF_951394365.1. Taxonomy (NCBI): domain Eukaryota; kingdom Metazoa; phylum Chordata; class Aves; order Galliformes; family Phasianidae; genus Tetrao; species Tetrao urogallus. Next base: position 138,317,573 of record NC_136813.1, on the reverse strand, counting down.
TTCTGAAAACATGTAGCCAGCTTGAACTTCGATTCAAAGACTCTAAACTCTGTATGGGCGGAATAGCGATAAATGCCCACCCTGGTCATTGTTGCTTGAGTGGATTCTGACGACCGTGAATCTTTAAAGAGAGAGAGTTAAACCAAGGAATAGATTACTCTTTTATGTATTTTAATCAATTGTGATGTTAAATGCACATGTAAGTATGTATGTTTATAGCTACTGTAAAATGCTTTGGCCTTCTAGAAGATATTTAATGAGTCACATTTTAAACCGATATGAACTGAATAATAGACTGTGGCTACTTAAACAGTTTTCTGGCTACATTTTATAGTTATTACAGTGTTTTATAGTTTACATTTAAACTGGTACTTTTTAAGGGAAATCTTGTGTTTGTAAATGACACCTTCAAAAACTCAATAGAGCTGCCTCTTTTTTATTTTGCCCTTTAAAAATGGAAAAGTACAAGTGTGTCTTTAATATGTATATTCTGTTTCGAGATATAACATAGTGTTGGAAAGTCAGTCCAGAGATCAAGTAATCCACTGTATTCCAAAGTCTGGTTGAGAAAACACTCCACCCACAGTGCAGATTTAGCACGTGTAGTCAAACAGATAAGCTGTGTTCGTGCTTGTTTAGATTACGTACTTTACCAAACTCCTTGGGTTGAAGCAGGGAGCACAGCACTCCCAAAGTCACTGTTCTTTGTAGGATCCTCATCTCGATGAAGATACCCGTGTAAGGAGAATGAAGGATATTCAAAGGAAGGATCGTATTGTACTGTTGGTCAATCATTAGCCAAATAATTAATTCCTGAGTTAGCGATTTCCTGTTTTACTTTGGTTTTGTGTGTGTGTGTGTGCGCATGTGTGTGTGTTTGGTGTGTGGCAGCCACTCAGAGGCAATGCTGTAATTTGGCTTTTGTCTGTTCACCCCGTTGTTATAAGCAGTGCTTACCCCCACAGAGACGTGTTGAACCAGTAAACGAAATACAAAGTTCATCGACCATCCCCTTGCCAGCTTTGTTTTCTTAGCCAACGTCAGTTCCCATCAGCACTGTCTCACTTAGCTGTCTGGCTTGGTCTTTTGTGTTCTGCCACTTGAGTAACCAATGAACACGGTATAAATATCTGCTGGGCAAAATGATACTGCGTGCCCTCTTCCTCAACCATCGCGTACGGCTGCCCTCGGCACTTGCCTGGCCTCTTCTTCTTGGGGTCAGACCCGCAAGCACCAGCACACTGGAGTGGAGGAGGCAGAGTCCTGCTGAATATTTTGGCTTGCAGCTTGTCAGGCAAGAAGGGGTTTCCGCCACTGGCAACACACATCCCATAGAATCCGCTGGTTACACGTAGTGCTGCTGCCCTCAGAAAGGAAGTAACAGGCTTCTGCAGTGCTTCCACATCGCGTGGTTACATACAACACTTCTGGATCTCTTTCCCCCTTTTTATTCCTTCTGTGTTCGATTCTGTATTTTATTTAATTTCATTTCTGTTCTGTATTCTTCTCAAAATGAGACTTCCATGGATATCCCAGGGCACAACCATTTCAGGTGTAAAAAAGGATCCCATCCCATGTTTCACCAACTGAGAAACCAAGGCTTTTTGGGTACCGACTCTACTTGGGCAGAACCAGAATGTAGCCTGTGTCTTTTATACCAAATCCAATTTCTGAAAGGAGCGGAAGTGTAACTAATAGCTTTATTAAAGGAGCGAGAGAGAGAGAGAGAGAGAGAGAGTGAGAGAGGGAGCGAGACGGAGACAAGAGAGAGGGGCATCTGGGAAGTGGTGGAGGCTAGACTCCGGGTAGTTAAGAGCCAACCAGTGGGTGAGACTTTTGTTTTCCAAATGGTAAAATCCTTCTAAAACCAGGAGTGGGGGAGTGGGGGGACCTTCTGTTTTGTACCTTCTGACTGCTCACAGAGCCAGTGCACTCTGGATGGAAAGTGGAAGTTTATGAACACTGCACCGAAATTAATAATGGGGAGAGAGGGGAGGATAAGCTGTGAAATACGGTCACCGCTGCAAGGGGAGGGATGCCCCTGCCCGGCTCTGCATCTCCAATGGTTCTTTCTCTACAGCATCATCTCAGCCCAGATACCCCACAAAAGCCCTGAGCCGTTGTGTTCCTTCACTGTACGGTTTCTGTAATAAGAGTGTTAATCCATGTTAATCTTTGTGAAAATTATCGTGTGCGACAGTATTTTCTTGTGTACTGCTTTTTTCCTATGTGAATTGTCCCTTTATTTTTTTTCGTTGTTCTTCTTATTCCTTTTTTTTCCTTTTTTTTTCTTTTTTTCTTTTTTTTCTTCTTCTTCTTTTTTCTTTTGGTAAATGCGTCTTCTTTTAAAGAAAAAAATACTTAAAAAAAATCACAAAAAAAAAAAAAAAAACTGATGTGTTGTAGACCTCTATGTAACCTATTCCTTAGTCTCATATTATAGGTATGTTATAAGAATGGATATTTTACTTGGCTTTAGAATGTTTTACAAGAAAACTAATTCTTAACCAATCAAGTTCTTGCTACTAAAAAGAAAAGGAAATGCTTGTGTTTTTCATCATGACGTTGTGTGCTTCTAATTAATAATCATTTTCGTTGTAGAAAAATGGAGTGAATTTATATTAGTCTTGGAAACTAATAATAGCATTGTAAATTTATGAGATGATTTTAACAGAAAATACATTATAGAAGAATATAGTTATTTTAATTGTAATATTACTAACTGTAGGGTGAGAAAGGAGGTCCCGTTGTGGTGAACTATGTTATAGCTTGTTATTCACGGTTTCTTTTTGATCATTTTTTCGGTCTCTGAGGTGAAACGAGTTATTAATCAGAATTTGTAAACTCACATATGCATATTGTATATGTGTAGAAATGTAATCACACTTTGTCTTGGAATTACATTAAACTGTTTTAAGTCACTGCAAGGTTTGTGTGTCTGCGTGTCTTATGGCTAGGTAAGTTTGGGCCAAATGTTTGGTTACGCAGTTCCTTTTCTTAATCTTCCACATCTGTTTGAAAACCATCACTAACAGTACCATTAATAATAAGTAAGCAGTTACCTCTCGGCAGTGACACTGATGTGTCAGACCACATTTTCTCCCAGAGCAGGAAAGCACCTACATTGAGCTGCTAGCTCTGAGCTGCATGGAGCCCACAGGGTTGAGACTTCACACCCCTCGGTGTTCCCTCCCTGGCACTCCGATGGAGGTGTGGGCAGATAGCAGCCAAGTTCTTCTTTGCACGATGCCCGAGCTCTCGTTGTTCTTTTGTAGAGTTTGTGTATAAAACTGTAAAAAATGTTTTTCGCTCCATTGTCCAAGGCAGACAAAGTTATTTCTGACTGTTTTTTCCCAGAAGAAGAAAAACTGCAGTTTGAGCAGGTCTGCTTTCAATGGAGCCTCAGGTGACTCTCAGGAAGGGAGTGAGGATTTCAGCCAGCAGAAGGAAGCGCGAGAACAGCCTGGGAGCATCAGACCCCACCAGTGCCCCAGCTCTGGCATCCAGGCTTCCTGAGTTCCGCAGGTACAGTCATTTCCAGGGTTTCAGTTTGTGTCATTTACCCACACATCCACTTACAAACACTGCTGTGTTCATTAAATCTAAGCTTAGTAGCAATTTTACTGAAACCCACCTAGGATTTACTGATTAGCAATAGGCGGGACTACCCAATCTCTTGCCATGAGCACAGCTAACCCCAAGGAGCCCACCCCATGTCGAAGGGCTTGAGCATCTTGCACAGCTACAGGGCTGAGTATCACCTCCCTCTGGGCCATTCCTGAGATGCACTTGGGGCTGGGTGGGAGGTGGCTCCCACCCGGAGTTATAGATTTTCTAGGGCTACAGGAATGCTCATGCAGTGGTGCAATCACTGTCCCTGGAAGTGTTCCAGAACCGTGTGGATGTGGCACAGAGGGACGTGGTCAGTGGGCATGGTGGGCATGGGATGGTGGGTAGTTGGACTGGGTGATCTTAGCGGTCTCTTCCAATCTCAGTGATTCTACGATTCTATGAACGTGGTCACCTAGGGAGCAGCATGATTCAGCTGGTGTAAATGAGCAGCACCAAGTCTGGGTCCCACTAACTCTTCCTGAGCCAGAAGAGATTTGTCCTGCTGCTCTGAGAGTGCTCACCTAAGCAAAACTGCTTCTTTCAAGGTGATGATGTCTCTTACTTAAAATGGGGGTGGTCGCAGGAATAGAGATGCGGCACCTGAAATTTGGCACCTCAGTTTGTATTTATAGTTATTAGGAGAACTTCTCTGACTTCCAGCACTGCTCAGCCCTCCTGGTTGCCATTCACTCCAAATGAGACGGGAAAAGGAGACAGGGAGGGGAGCAGTGCTGCTCGGTGAGCCTCGGAGTATTGCTCTTCAGCCCCTTTTCCCCAGACATACTAGCTCCTTTGGTCACAGGTCTCCTCACCTCACCTTCCCCTCTCAAAGCACCCCTACGGGTGTCACTGCCCTCCCCCTGCGTGTCCCCACTTCCTCACCTCCACGCTCCCTCCTTTATTTTCTCTCCGTAAGGCTTTGATCCCGGCATGCGTGTGCATAACCGAACGGTGTTTGTAGGGGAGGGTGACCACGGCCGCTGCGCGCTGTGCATCCCGAGAGCCGCTGATTTGCGGCGCGAGTGGCCGCCAGAGGGCACCCGCTCACCGCTGCGCCTCCTCACGGCACGGCATGGCACGGCTCGGCCCTGCTTGGCTCGGCTCCCGCAGGTGAGTGTACCGCAAGTAGCGTCGTGAGCAGGGAGCGAAGGACTTACGGAACCCTGCTGTGTAACGGCAGGGAAATGGCATCGTCAAGTTGGTCGTGGCCGAGGAGTTGTGCCCGGAGTTCCGCATCCTGGCTGGGCGCTCGATGATGGATTGAAGGCTGAGGATGGGAGAATATTCACATTTATCACTGTGAAAGAAGGCTTGGTTGAGATAAGGAGACCTCAATAAGAACCATAAGGGATAGGACAAGAGGGAATGGTTTTAAACTAGAAGAGGGGAGATTTATGTTAGATGTTAGGTAGAAATTCTTTACTCAGAAAGCAATGAGGCACTGGCACAAGCTGCACAGTGAAATTGTGAGTGCCCCATCCATGGCAGCTTTCAAGGCCAGGTTTGATGAGGCCCTGGGCAGCCTGAGCTGCTGGGTGGCAGCCTTGCCCATGGCAGGGGGTTGGAATCAGGTGGGCTTTGAAATCATCTCAACCCAAGCTGTTCTATGGTTCTGTGATTCTATGCCTTGCACCAGCAGAGCAGCACCCAGCAGATCCCTGTGCAGTGGTGACTTCACAAAGTTGTACTGACTGTGCTTTCAGCAATGGTAACAGAGGAATACAGAGAGCACAGGGATATTGGCAGAGACATATTCAAAAATCTCAATTAAAAAGTAAAATAAAATAGTTGGTACTGGCGGTAAAGCAAAAATAAGCAGAACATTCATTCAGCAGCCAAATAAGGACCTCGCTGGTGCTTTCCTCTGGAAGAAGTCAAAGATCTTCAGGCACCAAATTCTGACCACAGGGCTCACCTTTCATTGCAGGAAACAGCGCTGTGTCCGTGCAGAGGATTTTAAAAAGCTTCAGCTGGGTGGGTACTGGGCATAAATGGCTTTGAGACATCCAGTGTGGGAACCATCGGCTGTGGGATTCCCGACAGATCAGTGGAGACACAGAGTGCAGGATCTGGCTGTGAACATATACAGAGGTCCCTCCATCCATCCCAGTCGCCCTGCTTTGGAACAAAGCTTAAAGTCCTCTGGCTTCTTACACCCACTGTTCCCCATTGCCCCTGGCTGTGGCTGTGAGGACAAAGCATATCGTTCCTCGGGAGTCATTTTCCAGATCTTCTACAAGAGATGTCACTTCCACCAAGAGACACTCTCAGGTTTCTGTGTGCAGGCATGGAGAAGCCACTGATTTGTTGTGTACATAGTGTCCGGTAAGCAATCTCTAAGAAGTGAAGAGCGCACAGTTTACAACACAAGCAATGTTTGGCTCCTATCATTATGTTTTATTGCTCCCAAACCAACTGTGTCATTTATGAGCTTGCTTCGCTACAAGCAGAGGTCACAGGGAAAGGATCTGTTTTTTAAGAGATGCTAATGGGGTGTGTGTCTCCTTGCCCCTGACTGCAGGCAGATGGGGTCACATTGCAACACACACCACAGCTTTAAAACTCAGCTTTCCCTGGCTGCCTTCTTTCTCCCTTTTCCTCTTCCTCCTTTCCTTTATTCTCTCCCATCCTTCTGATTTTACATAGGAGCAGGGTTAGCTATGGTCCTGACAGATCTATGCTGAGCCCTCCGTCACTGAGCCCACCCACCTCCTTGTCTAGAGCACTGCATTTACTCTGAGCTGCAAAGCAGTTCCTTATTACGGCCTTGGTCTTCATTTATTAAGGGAGAATCCCCCACAAAGGGCACAATAAGTACTTTTCTGTACTCATTACATACGGTCTTGAATCTGTGGGTTTCCAGGTGAGTAAACACTGACTCGCAGGAAAATCTGTTTTAGCTTTCTGGGGAATCTTGCCATCGGAAAATCTGCGGTCAGAAAACTTGGTGGAACATGTAGGAGTGCTGCTGGCTGCTGAACCCATGAGTTGTGTGAAGGGGGACAGTACAGGGTGAGGAGACCCTGAAACTCCTCCGAGCAGCAAATGCACTGCTGCTGCCATCCTGCAGAGGAGACCTGTGATCATGCTGAGTATCCCAACAAGGAGCAAAGCGAATGTGATGTGGTTTTTACACCCCCAGGGACATGCAATCATAAACTCTCATCTGATGCTAATTGATGCTAATGAAGAGGCTCCAGCAGGCTTTTGAGCAGCCCCTCAGGTAAGGAGAAATCGCATCATGCGATCATGCTGCTGCTAACAACCAGAAGGATGGTGTTATGGGATCATCAGTCACAGCAGCAGCTCAGCCTTTGGAACAAAGTTTTAGGAGCACTCATCTGCTCACTGCTCAGACAGCCTGGTGTCTCTGTGGGACAGCACAACACAACGCACAGCGCTGGAGGCCTGGATGTGCAGACCCTCACTAGACTCTATTGCCCTCCCAGAACGCAGAGTTTCATACATTTGGTAGCTCCACAGCACTCTGTGAGTGAGAACACAGAGGGAGAGAGGCTGAATGGAGCTTGAGTGGAGTGAGCCCTTCCCCTGAGCTTCTCAGAGAGGATGTGCTGCTCTGTGGAGATCGGAGCAGAAGCTGAGAAAAGTGGGGCCAGGTCCATCACAATGAAGATGATACAAAGAAGAACAAAAGACAGTATTAATTTTTCCCAAAAGAATGAGCCCAGTGACTGCAGGCTGGCAACCTTCAGCTCAGTTTCAGGGAAAGTATAGGAAAGCCTGTGTGGGATTCAGCTGAGAAAGAGTGAAGGGAAAGAATATGATTAATGCCACTGACACAGTTTTATGGTAACTACAAGCAAACTTGTCAAACGTGATTTTCTGCTTTTATATTTGGTTGACAAAGGTAATTGCAGAGTGATAATGTGCATGAAACTCTGTTAGCATGTAAGTAGTGTGCTGCATTTTGATTTTAAAGCTAAACACTGCCATATCAGTACTCCCACAAGAGGCCAACTGACAGACCTCAAAGAGCCAGCCAGGAGCCCAAGAGAGAATCAGGGAGATTAGGACTACATATTAGGAAGCTGTTTAATCTATTGATGTAACAATTTAATCTATGATCTAAGGAATCACTATTGATAACAGCGGGGCTGGCAGTGACTAGAAGGACAAGAGACAGTCCCAATGACAGTCATGCAGTGATCTGGCATGCCTGATAGCAGGGGATTGCTTGGTTTTGAAAAGACAAAAGCTGCAAGTGGGAAGTTGTAGCTTCATGGATGGCATTGGCAAGTCTGAATCATCCAAGAACTTGGAGGCGATTTGGAGAAATTAATTATTTCGGATTCTGAGGGTGCAGAGGACCTGTCCTGGTCATGGAGGCAAGCAGCAGAGGCTCTCCTGGATACTACACATCCAGGAGCAGAGCTCTCCCGGGTCTATTTCACCAGCTAGGTGGCTGGCCAGCATTTCTGCTCGGAGCAAGACAGCTCTCTTTCTGCAAGCTGATACCTGCTCCCTGCCAGCAGCCTGGCACAGGCAGCAGCTGGGCAGCGTTGCCTGGGTGCGGTTCGGGTCAGATGACAGCATTCATCTCAGGTTCACCAGATTTTTGTTGCTCTCCTTGTTAGGGCTGTTAGTTGCTGTTGCTGTTCTTATCTGGGAATAATGAGTTCTCACATTTGTGTGTCACTGCTGAGGAGAGAAAGCACGGGCTGGTGAGGCAGCCTGCACGGTCAGTCATTTCACATCTATGCCAGCCATGTAGTTTGCTCCTTCCATGTAGTCTTCTCTACGTCGGCTGAGGCCAGCGCTCAAAATATGAATAGATGCTACTGGCATGTTTTTTTTTTTTCCCCTAATGCCTGGGCTACATTTGTGCTGTGCAGCCTCCAGGTAAAGTACATTTTGGTACTGTTTTCTAAGTTTGAAAGCAGCCCCCAGGTGACAAATTTTCTTTTCCAGTAGTAGCTTCTGCTGTACACCATAATGGTACAGTGTACTAGCAGCTGATCTAGGAGACTCAAGAACAATTTGAAAACTAAAAGATGATTTTCAGCAGTCAAAGGAAAGCTGAAAACAGAAACAAGCAACAACAAAAAAAAACTTTTACATTGGTTTTACTATAAAACATTAATGTTTTTATACCTTCTACTGAACACAGACAAACCTGGTCAAGGTCAAGGTCAAAACCCATGTCTCTTGAAATGGCTGACTTTTTCTGGCCTTTCCTATCTCTGCTGTTCATGCATTCCTCTTGGTTCAGCTGAGGTTTTCAGCAGTTCAGGGCCTTCTGTATTCTTCCTGGACTTAGGAGAAGTTAACACTTGCCTGCCTGAAAGTACATGGGCAGATGTTCTCCACTATGCCTCTTCAACAGCTTCAACAGAAGCAGTGTTGGTATGTTCTCACTGTTTTCCTCCTATTTGCTTCTTTCTAGTGCTCCTCTGGAGAGGCAAGTGGGCAGGAAAATAGCCAGCAGAAAAACTGAGACATTGCTGAAGTTTGTAGAAATAACTTGTTTTCTCCACCATTTTTCATACGGAGGTTTATCCTACTACTTTTGTCAAACCACCCTAAATTGTCTGTGAATGCCTGCTGCAGAAAAACTCTCAGGGATTCCACTGCACTTTCCATGCACGTTCAGAGGTTGCACCTTACAGAAATAGACACGTGGCCCAAAGGCCTGGATCTCCCAGGCTCACAGCGAGCAGTGCCATAGCCATGTCCCAAGGCCTAGGACCAGGCTCTGGTGCCAGACCCACCAGATGTGCACAGAGTAGCTCCACACTGGTGTAAGTACGCCATAACATCTGTGCATCCTCAGAACTGTCTTGCCATGTCGCGCATGTGTACGCAAACAACCCCCCCTTGCAGTTGTCACAGAATCATGGAATCATAGAATGGCCTGGGTTGAAAAGGACCACAATGATCATCGAGTTTCAACCCCCTGCTATGTGCAGGGTCGCCAACCACCAGACCAGGATGCTCAGACAACATCCAGCTCGGCCTTGAATGCCTGCAGGGATGGGGCATCCACAGCCTCCTTGGGCAACCTCTTCCAGTGATGTCATCATGTTTATCCTCCTTGGTGTGCACACTGTGTAAACGATTACTCTGATATCATTCCACCAAATTTGAAGGGACTGCCTTTTGAATCATGCTGATGAGACACCCTTCTGCCCTTCAGTTAGCTGCCCCGATCACAGCTGCCTTTCAGGCCATGAAATCAGCCTGAGTGCCAGAAGCCCTAAATTCTGGAGGTGGGACTCAATGGGCTCTGGGGAGCCACACAGCTCTCTTGCAGTGTGCCCAGAGCTACCTGAGCTTAACCTCCTAAAACTCCAAAAGTTTACCTTCAGCTCCGACTGCCTCTAATTTATTCTCTAGTTGTTGCAGTTTGTTTGCTCTCTATCTTCCCTCTACACCATTTTCCATCTTGTTCCATCTTCTTTCCTTTTCCTCACTGTTGCTTGCTTTTTAGCTGCACGTTACAACAAAGTGTGTGTTTTTTTTTCCAAAGCATTTCTGCATGAGACCTTGCCAGAGCTCGGGCTGCGGTGAAAGGAAAGATACCAAAAATATATCAAGAGGTGCACTGTTGGGAAATTAAGAAACAAGTACGTCCTGCATGAGCCAAACAGTGCGGTGTTTGATTAGCCATGTGCAGCTGAGAGAATCGCTTTCGAAGGGTTCATCCACCTGCAGTGTTTAGGAGGTGAGCTTCAGGCTAAGCTACCAGCCAGGAGTTCTCCCCACCCTTCCCCTTCTCTCTGCAGGGTGGAGGCAAGGACGTTAAAGCTGGGGCCGGGAGATTGGATGCAATTTTTTTATTGAGAGAAGGAATGACAAAATGGAAAGGGAGGAGAGGGATGGAAAAGATTAATAATTGTTTCCTTGGCAACCAAAAGTCTCACGCAGGAATCCCTGACAGAAATCTTGGAGGAAGCGGGGTGAGGTGATCACCATGGTCCCTGCTGCCTGCAGACTGTTGCGGGCCGAGTTTACACATCCCAGCGTGGTGCTGCATAAAGAGACGGAGTTAGTGCTGAATGGAAACCAGAAGCTGAATAGCTGTAAGAAACCCTCGGGAAGAAGAGAAGCACCATCGCCTCCCTTTTATAAAATGCGGCCCTTTTTTATAACGCGAAAGATGAGAAGATTGAACAACTTGGCCGAGATTATTAAAACGCCTTGTGCAAAACAAAGGACGGGTGTGCCACCAGCCCCTGCCATCCCTGACACAGAACATGCCCTCCCAGCTGAGGGTGAGCCAAAGGTGCATAGGGGATTAGCAGAGAGCAGGCAGAGTGGTGGCTGCACACCGTGCCATTTGCCCAGCGCATTTCCCTGCTCTGCGGGTGCTGCTGGCACAGAAGGGTCTCCATCCTGTGCTGTGCTGCAGCAGCAGCGTGTCGCCATCAGGGGATTGAAATGTAAGAACTGGGGCAGAGGGATGAATATTAATGAAAGAGAGATTGACTAACTTCACGCTATTAAAAGATTTCTAGTCCCAGAGAGTAGGTGGAGCCTTTTTAAAAATGCATAATGAACTATAATGATGAGATATAACTTTCAGGGCATTAAGAATGTGGATTTTGATCCCTTCTAATTTTCTGTTTATACAATGCTTTGCAAGCATAAAATGGAAATATGCCTCCATTTGAGCATTTTCCTTTTTTCTTCTCTATGTCTCACACGCCACTATTTGTCAGCGCAGCGTTTCACAGCTACATGTTCTGGTAAGCTACTTGGCAGTGGGCAACTAATATTGATTTTTGCTCCAAAAATAGGGCATCAAATGCTTGTCTATGTATAAATGCGTATGTGCTTTTATATATATATATATTTATATATATATATATAAACATGGGTATTGCCAAGTTATAAAAGACACATGAAGGTTAAATCAGAATTGTAATTAGTAACCTTTCCAATTTCAACACAAACTTTTGTGACACCTGTGCATTCAGTACATAAGTGCTGGAGAGCACACTGTACTGTGCCTTGCTGTGAAAGGTACCCCAGACACAACACTGATGCATTACGTTACAGAGACTGGAGACCACAGATTTGGGGCAGCAGAATTTCCAGACAGTCATGTGAGAAGGAAGCACTGCAGCATTAAGGCAGCTAGTCCACTTATTGCTGTCTGATCACCGTGTTAAATAATTGCCAAGGCCTGCATCGCTATCACTTGCTTCTCAGAGCAGCTTAATGACAGGAAACCGACCCTGTGAGTGCTTCCCTGCACAAGGGAGCGGGCTGTTACATGTGTCTGATCCTCTGCGAGGAGCTGGCTGCTGTGGCAGTTCTGAGAAAACAAGAATGAAAGGCTCCTTAGAGAGCTGATACATATTTTTTACTCTTTGGTGCCTGTGATGGAGTAGGCTGGCATACAGCACATGCTGAAATTTATGTTCTTTGAGACTTTCTTCTGGGCTGACACTGTGTGCTCATGAGTGGAATACCATGTCGGTGATGCATCTTTGTGGCCATGTGCTGGAGTGCTTGCACAGCGTGCCAGCCAAAGTGAGGGGGAATAAAACTGCCTTGCTTGCTGATGTATTCCTTACAGGTAACTAGTAATGGGGTATATATTCTCTTCTGGAGAAGAGAAGGATCTGGGGAGTAATAGTGAAGGTAGTGACCTTTCAATGTCTACTGAAAGAGATAAGAAGAAAGTGAGAGACTCTTTAGCAGTCTGTTGTAATAGGACAAAAGGAAATGGTCTCAAACTAAAGGAGGGGAGATTTAGATTGGATATAATAGTGAAGCACTAGAGCAGGTTGCCCAGAGAAGTGGCAGGTGCCCCATCCTTGGAGACAATCAAGGTCAGGCTGGAGGGGCTCTGAGCACCCTGATGTAGCTGTGGGCACTCCTGTTCATTGCAGGGGAGTTGGGACTTTAAGGATCCCTTGCAGCTGAAGCCATTCTATGATTCTTTAATATATGTGCATGCATCTGGATGTGAGACCATAACTAGTACATAAACGATGACACGCAAAGTCAAAACCAGTGAGTTTGTTCTTTGTTGCTCCCTTACTTTATTTATGCAATCTTGCTTGGTTGAATTTTCTTCCTCTTTCTCTGCTTAATTTTCACCCTGTTCAAATCCAAACTATCGTGTCTTCTGCTCCTTTTTTTCGACAAAGGTCATTTGGAGATCTGAATAATGATGTCAGATTAAATGCATAGTTATTATAATTTCACTGCTTGGAGAGGCAGCTACTCCTTTAGGGAAAAGGAAGGAAGGAAGGAAGGAAGGAAGGAAGGAAGGAAGGAAGGAAGGAAGGAAGGAAGGAAGGAAAAGAAAAATGGTGGAAGATATTTAAGGCAAAGGAAATCAAAAAGGAATTTAATTTTGTTATTTTGATTCATGGGTACCCAAAATGAGGCATGAAACTTGGGATTCATTTCTTCTAACATTAACCATCTGCAGGAAAAGATCTAGTTATTGAAGCCTTCTTAATAGACAGAGGAGAGAGACAAGCAAGGCCAGGGGCTGATGTCTGACCTATCTTATCATGAAATGTGTAATATATCTTTCAATTTGCAGCACAGAAATACAGCTCAGAGGCTGAGTTTCAAAGAAATGTGTGCACGTAACTCTAGTTTCAAAAGATCTGTTAAATTTGTTCAGGGTGAGACAAGGAATGTGAGTTCTTTCCAAAGTGGATGTAAGAACGGTTTCATCCCATCAAAAAAGAGAGGTCTATAGCCAAAATGATGAGCTGCAGGGTGAGTATTTCAGAGGAACAGAAACAGAAAGGGACATCCTAGAGCTGTAGACAAGCCTTCCGGGGCTTCAGGTAAGAGTACTGACAGTGTGGCATTATCACACATTGTGCCCCCTTCAAGAGGGGTGGGTTGGCTGGCTCAGCTAATGCATTAACTTGATTTGGGGAAGCGAGCATGTTATCACCAGCTCTCATAGTCACAACTTCTTTGCTATTTTTCTTTAAGTCTCAGATCCTGAAATCATGAGATCTGATAAGAAATAGACTTAAAAAGAAAAAAAAAAAAAAACTTAAATTTGTTTTCCGGATTGTGGACTAAAACTTGAAGATGTGAACTGTAAAGGCTCCAAAAAGGGAAAAGACAAAAAAAACAGATATTTGCAGTCGGTGCCAGCCTTATCATTTCTGAATGCTTAGCCTTGACCACCAAGTTGGCATTAACGTGGTGTTAACAATTTGCATTGCCTGCCTTCCAACACCATAGCTTTGGTATAGATGGAAGGGAAAAAGGGATGTAATTCTGTACATGGCTTTTCTTTTTTCTTCTCCATCCCCTGTGTATTCACAAAGCCACACTTCACCCCATGTAGGCAGCTCAAGAGACATTCAGAGATACAATTATGGTGCAAACATAACTGTGTTATTACCACAATAACACACCAGACCTCTCTAGCTAAAGTATGTGTATTGCAGGCCTGTGATGTTAAAACCAGACTTCCTTAGAGTGCCTTTGGTTGCAGACAATAAAAACAACTTGTACTGCAGAAGACCACTGAAAATAACTTTTAAAGAAAGGATCAGTTTTAACAATGGTAGCATTTCATCTGATGTGCAGACCTTGGATCGTAATTGAAAGCGAGACAGCCAAGGGAAGCAATGGGGTTAGGCTATGGGAATTCATCTGAACAATGTTCTGCATTCAGATAATTGCATGAAATTGGGCTATTAGTGTAATTTTTGCAAATTGCAGTAACATAAAACAAAGTAAAATATTCCCAGTGTACACATTCAACTAATGCGCTAAAAAGGGAACCACAACTGGTTTCAGACAGCACAGAGGACTTCCATTAACTACGAGAGCTACATCCAAATATTGTTCCCAATCTCACAGGTTTCTCAAATAGACTTTCAAAGAGAAACTTTCTGTAAAACAGTAAGTGAATAAACAGAATTCAATAGTTAACCTGTGGTTTTCACTGGCAAGGACGTTACTAGCGTATCCTTTATCTGACCTTAAATTAACGTGGCATAAAGCATCACTGGGAAGAACTGGTGAAGGAAAGCCTGGCTCCAGCTGTGGCTGCTTGCTCTCGCAGCCCTGACTGACTGTGGGCAGCAGCTGTAGCTCATGCCCTTTTGCCTCCTCCTTGCAATAGGATTATTTGATCCCACAGTGTTCCCCTGGCTAAGGAAAAAGGTTGTTGGGGGAGATGTCCTAAACTCCTTTGTCTTAATTCCTTAGTTTTTACTTTTTACCCTCTACTCAACTTCAGTGTTTGAGATGAGCCCCTACACGAGCTGATTCCAGAGGTGGCTTCTGTGGGATTTGGAAGCCATTTCCTCTACTCTTCTTTGTATTTTTTGAAGGAAATGAAATTATTGTAATTATTTTGTGATGAACATTGAATGTAATGATATCAAATAATCAGGATATCTGTGGTCAGCAATTCAGCCCCTTAACTAGTTTTTTTTAGCTTTAAATCTGTATCAGAGTGCAAAGCATCCTTTCAGCATCCTGTAGCCAACACAAATGTAAAAAGCATTTGCACTTTGGAAAGAAGCACCTCAGCAGTGCTGCAGGTTCCCATGCATTTCTCTGTCCTAAGTTTAGCAACACATTTAGCCTTCCCTCCAAGGCTGTTCCCTGGATCCTGCTTCATGCCCTGCCTACATGAGCCTTGCAACTCCAGAAGAGAACGGTGGTGCATCTCACTGGCAGAAACTGCATCTGGAGATCCTAAAACTTCCTCTTTTTTCGAGATAAACTATTTCCATTTCAAACACTGCCCTCAACAAACTCTTCTTTCCTTGTCAATCAGTGCTTTTCAAGAACAGTGTGTTACTTTATGATGCTTACCAGTCCTATGGCTTTGATTGCTCCTAAGGCACAGCTGCACCATGCTGCACACCTCCTGGTGCACACCTCCCGAGGCAGGGGTGAACCAGCTGGCTCCTAAGCTGGAGTCTGGACTTGGGCTGTGTAGAGCAGAGAGTGAAGGACTGGCTTATTCTGTTCAGCTGCATACAAAGGGGCCCTGGTGTGCGAACAGGGTTTGTGAGCTTTCTGTTCTGAAAGGAAGGAAAGCGATGAAAGGAGCAGGAAGTTGTACATAGCTCTGACTGCAGAGTTCAGTGCTGAACAAGGGTGGTTGGGGAGGGATAATGCTGTTTGAAGACAATAATGTGAAGTATGGGGCCTCAAATGTAGCCAAGTAAGTTTCTTGTGCTACAGAGATCTGGCTGGTGGCGTTTTAATGAGAGATGGGAAAGCAAAGTGGGGAGAAAAGGTCTTAACAGTGCCATAAAGGCAGGAAGAAGAATGTGGATGAAGAAAAGAGTAGATAAAGAAGTAGGAGTATTTTGTGGCAGGGAGTGATGGGAGGGAGCCTGGTGCTGTAGCTTCTGGAGGGACCAGAAATCATTAGCAGTAGGAAACCAAAGCAAGACTTGAAGAAAGGAAAAGGAGCTCTTACAATGTTTATCTCAGGAGGGTCAAGCTGCTATCATCTGTCATCAGGAGGAAGAGCTCTCTAGAGGTGAATGGCACAGGCAAGACTTATAAAACATTCATTCTGGCTGCTCCTAGGGAAATCTGGCAAAGCATCTGCTCCTTGACTGTTTGACTTAGATACTCCTTTTTCCAAAACCACTGATCCCCAAGTCTACAATACCAATTGATCTGTTTTCTTCATTCTGTAAATTAGAATAGTGTTTGATTAATTGTTGGTATAAGCCATATCTGGGCCAGACAGGAGGAAGCCTTATCTTTTTATACAAAGTCCAAATGGTTTCCGGAATGGGAGATGTACCCTGAATTATGAAGTGATGATTGGAAACAGATGTGGGGAAGGATTTTGCAAAGTCTGGATATTTTTGGGGAGTATTTATTGACATTGCATAAAGAGGCAAGAAGGTTTGTTGATTCTGTTTTGTGGGAGGGGTTTAATGGATGTATGCATAAAGGACCTTTTTAGTGAACACTATGTTATTTTATATAAATTCACCATGCTTGAATGTTACTCAAGTTTCAAATGTACTGCAGACAAGATCTGGCTTGCTCAGTTTTGTCTGTTGTTCCATAATTCAGACAAATATATGTAATTGCTGTCGTGATGAATACTGTGTTAGCCTGAAATGGGTTAATTTTAACAGGGCAAGTTAATGAAGTATATGTGGAGTTATTTTCTGTTGCTCAGTGAGTGAGGATGAAGGACAGTCTGACAGTGCAAAATAAGTCCGCAATGCAATAATTTCTGTGTATAATATGTCTGCCTGTTATAAAATGATATTTTCAGAACAGCTAAGGTCGGGATTGGTTGCAGTTATGAACCATAGCCTTAGAGAGTTACATACCTCCAGTAGAGGAATAACACCAAGCCCATTAACTTGAACAGAGTTCTGCAGAGGGATGGAAGAGACAGGAATTGAAGGTGAAAGTTTTTGGCGTGCAGTCAAAGTGGAGCAGTCAGAAGAAACAATAAGAGCAGCGATCCTGAAGAAGGGTGGGATGAAGCTGTTTCTCAGAGGAGGCTGACACCAGAAGTCTGGGAACTGGATTAAATGGTCTGAGATATTTGCAAAAGGATGACAAGACTCCCAGCAAAGCAGAGACGCACTTGGGCAGCCTGTCTAATGTCCCAGTGAATTTTTTAGGGAAAATGCAGAGGAAAGCAATTTGTTAGACATCTTGACTCTATAAAGGCTGTTTCTCTGAGTTACATATTATTTCTTCAGCTTAGAAACTCAGAACTGAAAACGCAGCACATATGAATCTCTTGCCTTTATCCTTTTTATGGAACATTCAGATACTGATGAGCGTATTCCTGATGTCAGTTTGCAGTGCTGCGTTACATGTAGTTACGATACCATATAGGACTCTCTTGCTAAGCTACGCAAGTACAAAATCTACATCCTAACAGAGTTTACATTTTATTTCACTTTGAGACCCAGAAATTGTACTTTGCTGTACTCTCCTTGTCTAGAGCAAAGTGATTTGGTTTGTCAACCTGAGCTTTTTGAGGGTGACCCTCTTCTCCTCTGGAGGCAGTGGCTGTCTGTGGCCCCCATACTTTGCTGGCTAGTTAAGAGAGGCAGGGCAGGAGCAGCACACAGCACAGGTTTGGGTCAATCAAAGAGCAGGAATTTAGAAATAGGAAGGCTGTGCATGATAAGACTGGACCTTACTGATTTGGAAGTTGTTTGGGTCTTTTTTGCATCACTTACCGTGTCACTTTCCACAGCACACAGCTTTGAAGAAAGTAAGAGAAAATCTGTCACAAATAGAAGAAGAACTTGCTCCCTCAGACACAAGCATCGATAAGAAAACCAGATGTTTGAGAGCATTGGGAACAACATAATGATCTGTCTGAAAGTCCTCACAAAGCTGAGCTAGAACACGTCCCTCCCAATGCTTTTTTATTGGACTGTTCACAGCATGTTTCTTCACATATTTCTGCAGCAGCAAAAGAGAAAACAATTTTTATTTTTAGCTATTTATTTATTTTTACATAAATAAGATCTGCTAATGGCAAAAATCACACCAGTAGTTCTTCTCACTGAGTCTCATACTAACAACAACTGGAGGTTAAATTACTGAGCAGTCTGATGCTATTGGAATAATGTTGATGGTCTCTGATGCACTCCAGCATCCAGGAAATGGAGTTGTTTTGAGAAGCATGTTCCTGAATGTGGATATTGCATGCAATACAAGAAGCAAGATGCTAGGAAAATACACTTCCTGTCTTTGCAGCATGGGTGTTCCCTTCCACTGTTGAGGGTCTCTGGCTTTCAGATGTCCCACTCTGTGTATTCACTTCTGAGATTTCTATCCAAAGTCTGATTTTTCCTTTTTTTTTCCCTTACGTCCTTGACAAAACAAGCTCTCCAGGTGAAACCTGCCATTGCTAATTTCACCATAGTTTGCACAGCCTTTTGGTTTTTTTGAAACCTCAGCCTTGGCCCTGTGATCAACAAGAACAGCGATCACAGTGGTGAAGGTTCAGCTATGCCAAAAGCTTCCTGGTGCACATACAATGGGAAGTTGTTCAGCAATACATAAATAATCCTTGCTAGCCATACTGCTACAGGAGTTCACCTCTCCTCCCCCTTTAACCAGGGCTGCCAGTTTCTTGATGTGCACTCCCAAAAACCACAGCAAGGTGCCAGAGGAAAGAACAGACTTTGCTTTCCAATTCGTTCACTTCTTGTGATGACTGCATTTGCAAGATGTGGAGCAGAACTTAATTAAAACTGTGGCTGTGTGATTTGCAAATGACAGCTCAGGGAAGCCTGTGAGAGCTGCTAACTCCAGGATCTCTGGCCTGTGTTAATGTCTTAGCAAAATCTGTTGTGATTTTTCAGCTCTGTTTTAGTGCAGTCTGAAATCTCATGTAGATCTTTGCTTGTGTTATTTATAAATATGTATTATATGTAAATTGGTATTGTGAGTGACTGCCATCCTTGACTTAAGACACTTGTTAGAAGCCTGTTAAATTGTGGTTTTGGTAGTTTTTTTGCTCTTTCAAAGGAAGAATGCACCCTCACAAAGTGCCAGCACTTTGTCTCTTCAAGGGGGATCTGGGAAGAATTCTGGTTGTTTGTGCTTGTTCCGTAGCATTTAGTCTGTGCATCTGCATTGGGTGGGAAGGACCAGAGGGGAGGTGGTGGAGATGTACTGGACACCGAGGTGCTGGAGCAGGTCCAAAGAAGGGCAACAAGTCTTGTCAAGAGCTTGGAGATATGTCTTATGAGGAGCAACTGAAGGAACTGGGGCTGTTTACTCTGAGAAAGAGGAGGCTGAGGGGAGACCTTATTTCTCTCTTTAAATACCTGAAAGGTGATTGCAGCTTGAGCGGGGCTGGTCTCTTCTCACTGGTGAAGATGACAGGACAAGGGGAAATTGCCTCAAGTTGCACCAGGGGAGGTTTCAGTTGGATGTCAGGAAAAATTTATTTACATAAAGGGTTGTTAAGCACTGGAATAGGCTTCCCAGGAAGGCGGTTGAGTCACCATCCCTGGATGTGTTTAAAAACTGTTTGGATGTGGTGCTCGGGGACAAGATTTATGGAGGGTTGTTAGTTAGGGTAGTATGGTTAGGTCATGGTTGGACTTCATGATTTTTAAGGTCTTTTCCACCCTGAGCAATTCTATGAGTGTATGATTCTAAGTCCTGAAGAAAATTCAAAAATAGACCAGAGACATAAAATCACAAAATCATAAAACCACAGAATGGCTCAAGGTGGAGGGACCTCAGAACCCACCAAGCCCTAACCCCTGCCATGTGCAGGGCTGCCATCCACCAGCTCAGGCTGCCCAGGGCCCCATCCAACCTGGTCTTGAGTGCTTCCAGTGACGGAGCACCACAGCTTCTCTGGGCAGCTGTGCCAGTGCCTCGCCACTGAAAGAGAAAATATTTCCACTTAATATCTAGCCTAAATATCCCCTCTTTTAGTTTAAAGCCATTTCCCCTTGTCCCATCACTATCAGACCATGTAAAAAGTCGTTGCCCTCCTGCTTATAAGCTCCCTTCAAGTACTGGAAGGCCACAATGAGGTCTCCCCAGAGCTTTCTCTTCTCCAGGCTGAACAAGTCTAACTCTCTCAGTCTGTCTTCACAGGAGAGGTGCTCCGGCCCTCTGAGCACCTTTTTGGCCCTCCTTTGGACCTGCTTGAGCAGCTCCACACCCCTCCTGTACTGGGGGCTCCAGGCCTGGATGCAGTACTCCAGATGGAGCCTCATGAGGGCAGAGCAGATTGGAACAATCCCCCCCGCCGCCCAGCTGCAGCCTCTCTGCTGATGCAGCCCAGGATGCAGTTGGGCCTTCCAAACTGCAATCACACACTGCAGACTCACACCAAGCTTCTTGCCCAGACAAGTTTGAAGCTGTAAGCAAAGAAACCTGTCCTCTATCACTATTCCTGTTGCACCCAGGAGAATGGGGCTTTCTGGCTAACAAAGCACATTGGAGAAATAGCTGCAGGCTACACAAAGAGGAGCTGGAGGAAAGCCTGCAGCCAGTGTCGAAACTGTGCGATGTGTGCTGCCATGAAGGCGCCCCACACACACAGACTGCAGGCACAGACACTGCGAAGCCTGAACCTTAACGTGAGACGGGAGGTTATTCCTGCGAATGAAAGTCGGGAATCTCATTAGCGGAGGCGCTGAGCGAACTGCCACTTACACAGGGACCCCGGACTCGGACTCCGACACCGACACCTACACAACAACCCCCAGCCTGCGCCCGCTCCCAAGGGCCACACAGGGCGGGGCCTCTATCACTCCTCGCCCCGCCTCTCTTCCCCCTTGCCGCGGGGCCGGCCCTGGCCCCACCTCGCCCGCCCGCGCGCGCGGGGAAGAGGGCGGGGCGAGCGCGCTCCCGCGCAGACGCGGACGGCGGGGCGCGCGCAGGTGGCGGGCGGCCCCGCTGCGCTCGCCGCCGCCGCCGCCGGCCGGCCTCCGCCGGGGCTCGCGCGTCGCCGCCGGCGGGGGAGCGAGCGCGAGGCGGGCAGGGCGCGGGGCCGCGAGTTCGGGGCCGGCCCCCGCCCGAAGGGCCGCAGCGGTTACGCGGCCCGCCCGGGAGCGGGGAGGGAGAGCGTCCGGACCCCTGCCGGCAGCGGATGCGCCCGGGAGGCGCCGCCGAGCCCGCCCAGCCCTTTCTGCCCGCGGGGAAGCGCGGGGCGCCGCGATGCCTTGACGCCGTGCCATGGCGGGGATGACACGCTTCGCGGTGCGGTGGCGGCCGGCGCTGCCCGCCCTGCTGCCGCTGTTGCTCGCCGTGCCGGCGCTGCGGGGCTCTCCCGCTTCAGGTAAGGAACAAAGGCGGCCGGCAGGTGTGCGGGGCCCTGAACGGCCTCCCCGCGCCGCGCCGCTAACAATGCCCGCTGCGTACCGCGGGGGCGCGTCGCGCGGCCCGGCCCCGCTGCGCCGTGCACGACACGCGGGAGGGGGTCCCGCCGCCAGGGTACGGCTGAGGCTGCGGCGCCGCTTCGCCCCGAGTCCCGCGGGCCGGGAACGGCCGCTGCGTGCGGGAGGCGCGCGGGGCTGCCCGGGGCTGCCCGGGTGAGCGGCACCACTCGCTCTCCTTTCTTCTGTTCTTTCCCCCGTTTTCTCTGGTGACGGCGGAATTGCCTGTGGTGGAGTAGGCAGCTTCATCGCTGAGGTGTCTCCTTTGGTTCCGCTCCCGCAGCGTGGTGCTTCGTTCTGAACGCCGGGTTTTGTGAAAGCGGCAGCCAACTCTTTGTGTGTAAAGGCAGTTTTGTCGCGATTGTGGGCTTTCTGTTTGGCGTATGCCGGGTAGAAAGTAATACAATTCTGACAACATCAAAATAGCGTTAAGAACCCTGCACGTAGCAGGGGGTTGAAAGTAGATGATCATTATGGTGCTTTTCAACCTAGGCCATTCTATGATTCTGTGATTCTATGAACTATTTCAGGACAGCAGTACCGAGTGTGCCTGGTTCTGTGATGCTGATGGCTACTCCGAGCAGGGACACACATGCAGAGCCTGGTGGCTTCTAGTGAGCTTCAGAGATTCCTTTCTCTATGTGAAGATTCTGTGCTTCAGAAAAGGAGGTGTCAAAATCGGGGATTCATGTGGTTTGTTTCTGCTCCTTCGAGGTTAACACAAGAGCTGGCTTTCTTTTTTCCTACAGTTTCACAGTAAATCGGTGAAGGCTTTTGCTGAATTGTTTGCCTGTCACTCAGTAGTGCTTAAACACAAGTTGTGGAGGCTTTCTGTGAGCTTGCAGAAAGTGCTGCTTCCTTGTGTAACAGCAGCAATGTGATGTAACCCAGCAGGGCTCTGGCAGGGCAGCGGTGTCCCGCCTGGTGCAGGGCACAGCCTCGCACTGCATCACTTTTGCCTGGTCCTTTCCCACTGGACATGTGAGCCATGTATTGTGAGCTGTAGCATGTTGATGTGTCTGAGCCAACTTGCAGTTCACAGGATGCTTGTCTGAGATGTGTTAGGAATGGTCCATTGATTGCAAAGATGGGAAGACCACAGGTAGCAGCGGACAAGCATATTTCTTTCTTGTCTTGGTTAAGCTGAAATGTTTCATAAATCACACTCTCACCATGCTTTTTGTCTGTGTGGGGCCCATCATCTTTACAAAATTAAGGCAACCGTTACCCTACTTGCTTCTTTAGCCTCAGAATGTTGTGGTGATGTAATGGTGTTATGAACCAAAGAGGAGATGTGTGCTGGTCTTCTGCAGTGCTCACCTCATTGGCGAGCAGATTACAGGACCGTCCCTGAGTCCTAGGCACAGCTTATCAGTGCCGTTTGGTCTCTGCTGGTCCAGTGACAGCTGGAACACTCCAGTCCGGGGTTGTGCAGAGGAAGCATAGGGTGCAGGAGTGGCATGGCTGTTGGAGAAACCTGCTTTGAAATAGCGAAGTGAACATCAGTGCTTAAGAAAATGAAGTAATAAATCAAGTTGGGTTTAGGAGCGCTTGATCCAGCTCCCACTGAAGTCACATGTTGCTGAATCAGGGTTTTGGCTTGCACCACTCAGCAGATGCCAAGCTCCCAGTATGCAGATAGGTGTGTATTGAGCAGCTTGGCGTGTGAGCGTTGGGGCAGGCTCTGTGAGCACTGTGTTGCTGTGGTTGGGCTGTGCTGTTTCTTTCGTTTCATTGCACAGTTTCTGAGTCCAAGGATGGTTCGTCTTGTTTAGCTGCACTGTTCTCTGTGCGAGAGAGGGAAGTTGTGCATCGGGCTTTGAGAAGCCTCTGTGCATCTCCTCAGAGACCTGTAGACCAAAGGCAAGTTGTGAATGTCAGAGAACTATAGAATAACCTGAGTTGGAAGGGACACACAAAGACCACTGTGTCCCAACCCTGCCCCTACACAGGACCACCCAAAAAACAAACCCTATCTATCTCTGAAAGCATTGCACCTTGATTTCTTCCATTGCTGTGCTTGATGCTAGATCAGGTGGGGAGCAGGGTGCAGTGCGGTGTGGGACAGTTTCAGGACATTCTTTGTTCAGTGTAACTACACAGATGTTACAGACACTTGGCTTGGCACCATGTCTCCAGTAGCCAGGTGAGCTCATCCAGTTCACTTCAGTTCCTCCTCACAGAAGGTTCCCTTTAAGCCAGTGCTGTGCTTGCTTTATTTATGGCAACCTTGTGCTCGCAAGCTCTGCTCGTAGCTTTGCCAGGGGAAACGTGTTTTTTGTTTGCATGCCCTTCCAAGAAGTTGGAGTTCTAAACAAGCTGGTGCTGCTTTCTCCTCAGTCATGACTATCTTGTGAGTGCCACTTGTTTCTGTGCAGCAGGATCTCAGGTTCTTCTGGCAGGCCCAGGACTTGTGTGCCGGTGACAGGGGAGGCCTCCACAGTGCTGGCCTTCCTGCTGTGAGAGAATTTGGGCACTGGAGCATTGCTCCTTGCTGCAGAGATTTTCCAAGAGGAAAGCTGAGAACAAACTCAATGGTTTCAATTGAAATCTTATGAATTATGCATTTTGCTATGGGCTGAAGATTTTTTATTTTTTTATTTTTTTCCCAAAATGTCAGTTGAAAGAGTTCGGCAACTTCTGATGCTGAGGCAAGAGGGAAACAATAGTTTTTGCTTTGAGTTCTGCCAGCTTCTTTTCTGAATGACTGTAATACCCTTATGCTTTAGAGCATGCAGTTAGGCTTCGGCATATTGTGACAGCTCTGAAGGGGATGTTTTCTCTGCTGCTGCTTTGAAAGTGACTTTTTTTTAATGGCTTGTAACAACCGAATTTAGGCACGCATGGCTGTGACAGAGATGATGCATTTTCTGTGTCTGATAAAACTGAAATGTATCCAGTTCTCATGGATCTGTTTCCTAATACTGACCAGGGTGTGTGTGCCACCTGTTTTCATCCCAGCCCAAAGTGGTATGTGAGACCTGACTTCCCTGTGAAAGTGTAGAGGGGCTGAGCCAAACTTCAGGGCTAAGAACTGTACCTGCCTGCCTCTGCATGTCTGTGCAATGTAATGGAGTACTTTCCTTTCCTTGAGGAGGTTGGAGATCTGCCTCATGGTGCAGAGTTGTGTGGTGGTATGCACTGCTTTAGGCCCAAAGGGAAAAGGAGAGATGGCTGTTAAAAGGAGCTGACATGGGATTTGTGTTAGTTAAGCAGTGGCAGTAAGAGAAAGATCTGCAGGTCTTCTCTGGTTACTGTTCAGGTTGGATATTAGGAAATATTTCTTCTCAGCAAGAGTGGCGCTGCAGTGGCACAGGCTGGTGCAGCCTGGTGCAGTCACCGTCCTGGAGGTGTTCCAGAGCCATGTGGATGTGGCAGTGAGGGATGTAGGCAGTGGGCATGGTGGGGATGGGATGGTGGTCGGACTGGATGATCTTAGAAGTCTTTTCCAAACTTAATGATGCTGCGGTTATGATTCTTTTGGTGGAGAGGTAGGAGACTGCAACTGGCAGATGGAGAACACTATGAGGCAAGAGATGAAGGTAGGGCTGGGAAATACATCTGTGGGTGTGGGAAACAGAAATAAATCCTAGAAGAAATGATCAGTGTGACCTAGAAATGGGGTTGTCAGACCGGGAGAGGTAAATGGACTTGGTTTAAAAAAGAAAACAACAACAAAACCACTTCAGAATAGGCGGAGTCAGAAGTAGTCAAGATGCAGCGTTGGGACAGTGCTGGAAGAGATACAGCTGAAGGCATCAGTCTTGAAATTAAGATATAGAGGTGTGTATACCAGCTGCTCTAGGATGCTTTCTCCAGAATTTGGCAGAAAACCTGTAATTTTGGAGTGTTGTAACTTTCTTATTCTCATTCAAGAGTGTGATCATCTGTTCCTTCAATCTTTGTGAAAGGATGTCTTTCAGCCCTCTCTCAGAAAGGAGTTTCAGAGTTTTTTTTTTTTTTTAAAAACTGGAGAACTTCTTACTTGGAGAGGTAGCAGCATATAAAGACAGTGAAGGCAAAATTCAATGTTGGAAAAAAACTCTGCAGTTTTAAATTTCTCCTGTGCCCATAAGTTGTGGTACAGCTATAATTGTATGATCACAAAGTGTATATCCACGTACAGAATCATAGAATCACAGAATATCTTAGGTTGGAAGGGTCTTTAAAGGTCATCTAGTTCCAGTCTGCTTGTTGCCACCCAGCAGATCAGGCTGTCCAGAGCCCCATCCAAACTGGCCTTGAATGCCTCCAGGGATGGGACATCCACAGCTTTCTTGGGCAACTAATGTGATGATGTGTGTATCTGCATAAACAATGTGTATAGCAATATACACACCTGTAAATATTTATGCGTGTGTATACCCATGTGCCCACAGGACCATATCCAGCATACAAAACTGATAACTGCTGAAAGGATGGGAGGGGAGTAGCAAATGGAGAAGTTATCTATGGGACTCCTGCTGTTCTTGTGGCAGATGTTTGAAGGTGTGAAATAAGTGAGGTGAAGGCAACTGGGAAGTTGTTTGTAGTCTCTCATTTAAAAAAAATAAAAATAAAGGTTTCACTATTAATGTAGTTAAATGCTGTCCTAGATAATTGACCTGTGTTGTTGTTGCAGAGTTCCAATGTGACGTGAGTGAGTGGTTTAAAGCAAGCTTCCCACAGGTGGTCACTAGCTGTGTGTTCTTCGTGTACTGGATACCTATGGGATCTGTGTTGCAGAAATGCTGAGTGCCTGCAACTGTAATAGGAGCCAAGAGGACTCTGTTCTTGAATAGATGTTGAGCGTGTGATTTTAAATATTTATTAATCTTTCAAGTCAGGCAGTCAGAATTTGACCTTGCTTCATAGTTTTACCATTTGTAATGTGCAATTTCTTAGGTGTATTTTGAAAATCAGACAAGAAATGACTAAGAAATATACACATGCGATAACAGTGAGCACAAAAGAAAAGTTCGTCAGGAAGCCAAAGACTTTTGTCTTTGAAACAATAAAGATCCAGTGGACGATAAACCAGCCTAACCTAGCTGCAGTTCTCAGAGAAGTATTTTAAGAAATGCTGTTTGTAAGCAAAAATGAAGTAGCAGGTAGTGGTGTTTATTGCCATTTACTGTATTGAAACTTTTTTTAGCATAAGTTAACTATTACAGATTGGAAGCAGTATGCTGTTTCATAGTGAAAGTAGGATTTTGTTTCATTTTAAATCAGATCTTCTCAAAAAGAACTGATGGTTGCTCATTTTAGCAATTCCAGCTTGCATTCCCTGCCTGCATTTTTGTCCTCTTTTCCCCCTGACTTTTATGAATTCCCTGTGTATGATTTTGAATGGATTTTAAGCCATCTGGTCAAGACAGTGTAACTGGTCTTGTGGTTTGAGAAAGAGGTGAGAGGCCAAAATTGGCATTAATCATTATCAGCAAGGAAGGAGTGGGAATTCTGGCAACACAGTCAAAGAAGAGCCTGAAAATCCAGATGCTTTTCAGTAAGGAGAGCGCATAACAGTATCCCTCTGAAGGGGCTCCAGTCCTGCACAGTGGTAGGATGACAAGCAGGCTCTGCAGCAGGTCTTTATGAGTAGAGGGATAGAAGGTGATTCAGCAGCATGACTTGTGCTAGAGCCCATGAGCATGTGGGCTGTGGGCTTCAGCATGCTTTCCTTGGTGTTGAGAGAAACTCTTGGGATCTCCCCAGAGGCAGGAGAGCCCTCACTGGGATGCTGAGAGTGGTGTGCAGTGCTTGGCTGCCTGCTCTGGTTTGGGGCCGTAACATAATCCATCACTGGAATTACAGGAGCAGATGAAATAATGAACTAACAGGAGGGCATTGCACCAGTGATTCCACGGTGGTGTAGAACGATGGATTAGGTGATCTCCTGAAGAATTTTGCAGCCCTCTTTGTGAGGCTCTCAAATAATGTTATGTGCAGATGTGCAGCATAGGGCCAATATCTGTGCATTACTGAAAACCATCTTGTGCGCTGTTTGCATGAGGAAACCATCTGTGATCATGTGCTTAAATACTGCACCATTAAGTTTATGCAGAGAAAAGCTAAACTGAGATTTGATGGGCAGCCTTAGTAATGACGCCTCCAAACTTCTGAATGATTAATTTTACGTTTAGAGTTTTCTAATGTTTCCTTTTTGTACCTGCAAGCAAAGAATGTTATGCAGCCTTTGCTACAGTGACTGTTCCTTTCCTACTGAGCATTTTCATACAAACAAGAAAATCCAACTGATATCACTTTGTATGTGAGAAAGATCTGCTTCTGTTTGTTCCCCTCTTACAGCCGAGTTACTTTTCAAATAGAAGTGAGGTGGTTGTATCAGCTATATAGGTTCCAACTAGGCGACTTTTCTGGTGTATGTCTCTATTTAAAACTGGAGCTAGAGCTTATGGTGAATTGGGACTAACTTGTGTGATATATTGGGACAGACATTGCATGTCACAGAACCAGATCCCAATCTAGACCAGGGGTCTTGTTTGAAAATGTTTTCAATTAAAAGCTGACAATGACCTTACTTCCTGTCCTTAAGCTGAAAGATGAAACAGATTTGGGCTTCCAGCCATTGAGGTTTAATTTTTTTAAAGACATAATTTATTCCATGCACTCTTTCCTGAGTGCATGTGCTTTTTATAGTCACTTGGTGGGGAAAAAATGTGTTAGAATCAATACAATAGTCAAGTTTTTGTCATGAAATGTACTAGCCCTGGATAAAACAAGCAAGGAAGTTTAAAGAAAATAAATCCCATTCGTCTTTTTACCACGTTCTGTGAGTGGATACTTTGCTGCTTCTACTACAACAAGGTTCTAAGGGCTATAAAAATTGTCGGAAGGATCAGGATGGCTGAGGAATGCAGGGTGAATGTAAATCCATTTTGCTTCTTTCTCAATTGACTGCATTCCCAATAGACGGTGTAGCTTGAAAGTATAATCTTCTTAAAATCCTGGGAGCATTAGAAACTAACTTAGAAACAAAGCTGAACGCAGTTTCTGTCCTGGAGTATTAATTCCTTTGATTCTTTGGTATTTACTGCTCCTGTTTACTGTATGCAAAGTTTAGTTATTCAGGTCAGGAGAAGATAGCTCTTGAAATCATACTGCTAACAAGATTGTTTCATATTTATGAAAACAACATAGTTGTTTTTATGTTTATGAATGAGCCAAAAACATCATCCAAACTTGCTGCTAATGTTTGAGACAGCACTGGCAGTTCAGAGTGGCTGCGTTATTTTACATTCGGAAATGAAATGCACTTCTGAAGAACAAAATGCAGTCTTAAGTTGTATCATGTGCTCATTGCGAACATCAGTGTCATTTAGGTAAGAAGCTTAAGAAATGTTCTGCGTGACTTTTTGTTATTCCTAAGTAGCGTGAAACTCAGAGCTAATGTCTAAATCTTGTGCTCTTGGCATTAAATAATTAAATTACATAACATGTAACTTGACATTAAATAACTTTTGCAAAATTTTTTGAAACCAGAAAAATGTACTTCGTCCAAATGGAGGCACATGAGTGAATGTGCTTTATGAAGACACTTTGATTTGAGTGAATAGTTCCTGCTCCTACTTGCATTTGTCATAGACCAGAAGTCACGTTGCTAATGAACAAGTGGACTTGGTTTCACAAAGTCTTATTTTGAGGTTCTCTATTTTTAGCATTGAGAGAGTGAGAACAAATGAGAATTTTGCTAGTAGATGAAAGATATGGATTAGTTAAATGGGTAGTGATTGGAATTCTTCAGCGTGTTTAAGATCAATCCTTGTGGATTGAATTATTTGGAGGGGGACAAGTGAAAAGCACAAGTGCGTGTTAAATATAGTTTGTCTGAAGTAGTCAAAGCAACGACCCAGAGCAGCAGGTGTTTATGTAGCATGTACAAGTAAGCTCAGGAATGTGGGACTGATTTCTGCTTATACCTATGGTAGTGCTTGCACATGGGTGGGTTTTTTTGTTTGGTAGTATTTGTGTTTTGTTTGTTTAATTGTTGTTCTTGGGAGATACATCATGAAGTGATCTGATACCAGTGTAATTCTGCAGTGTCTACAACAGTGTGTTTCTGATGTAGAGGAGCGTGAACTTAGTCTGTCAGAGGGAGAGAATCATAGAATATCCTGAGCAGGAAGGGAGCCATAAGGAACACCAAGTCCGACACCTGACACCACACAGGGCTACCCGTAAATCAGACCCTATGTCTGAAAGCATTGTCCAAACACCTTTTGAACACCAGTAGTTGGAGCCAAGCCTGCGCCCTCTGGTGCAGACCCTGTCCCTGACCCCCAGCTGCCCTCCCCTGACAGCTCCATGCCGTTCCCTCGGCCCTGTCGCTGTCACACAGAGCAGAGCTCAGCGCTGCCCTCCGCTCCCTGTGAGGAGTTGCAGTCGCCATCAGGCCTCCCCTCAGCTCCTCTGCTCTGGGCTGAGCAAACCCTGAGCTGCTCTTCGCACACCTTGCCCTACAGACCCTTCTTCATCTTTGTAGCCCTCCTTTGGACACTATTGAACAGTTCTGTGTTCGTCTCATGCTGTGGTGCCCAAACCTGCACCCAGTGCTCAGAGTGAGGCTGCAGTGTAATAAAAGTTGAATGGTGATCTATGGGATACTGATAGTATGGGGAACCAAATGGGCAAAGCTCTGTTTAGATATCTGTAGTAGTCGACTGCGACAGATATCTTTATAACCTGTGGCAGTATACTTTGGTATAATTCTTATCTAGGTGTTCTGTAAGACTGAGAATTTGTAGGTGTTTCCCGAGTTGCTGCAGTAGAGCAATTCTAGACACTAGAAAACTGGCATCACTGCATCCTTTCCAAATTTTGGGATTGGATTAATCGATGCTTCAAATATGTTGAAGGTAAAGCTGTTAAATTGAGGATAGAATTTCACGCTGTGTTTGTAGGTCTAATGAGGATTTAAACTGCAGCTCTGCCGTCTCTGAGGGCTGCTCCGAAAATAATGCCTCCTGTTTTTGTACATTGGCCCACAATGTCAGAGTCAGCTGTTGGTGGTATGGTAGTAGATTCTCAACCCTCCCCAGTATTCTGTCATGTTTTGCTGTCATGTTACAGATGGCAGCAGAGAGGCACCCTGACTCAATGGCATCCGGTATGGAAGTATATGAAGCAAAGATGTGTCTTCTTGAGTTCCTCTGTGTGGAAAAAGTGGCAGCCATCGACATTCGTCGATGCTTGCTGAACATTTATGGAATCCGAACAGTGGCACAGTGAAGTGGTGGAGGCGCATTTCAGTCCTGGCAGCAGCAACAGTGGGTCACCTCCACTGAGCTGACATGAGTGTGATGTGCTGGCTCTTGTTCACTGCTGGTGAAAACGCGTAGTTACTGCAGGTGACTGTCAAAAAAAATAGTGTTTTGTAGCTGAGAATTTGCTCTGAGTGTTATTGGACTCTTTGTATCTGTTGTAGTTTCCATGGAAACAAACAGGAGACGTTACTTCTGGAGCAATCTACATACTTGCGTGCTTTTCAAGCAGAGACACATGACCAAAAGATTTCTCTTCATGTATGTGTTAATGTGTTTTGTTTTGTGCAATGTGGTGAACTTCAAATCCTTTTCATCCCTTTTTTTCCTCACTTTGGAAGAAAATCCTTTTATTTTTTTGCCATATATTCTGTGGTCTTTGTTATCAGTTAGTCTGTTGGAGAGAACGTCATAGGGAATGTGGGGGAGAGGGGAACCACCCTGATTCCA
Organism: Tetrao urogallus; assembly: GCF_951394365.1. Lineage (NCBI taxonomy): Eukaryota > Metazoa > Chordata > Aves > Galliformes > Phasianidae > Tetrao > Tetrao urogallus. The sequence continues at coordinate 138,286,426 of NC_136813.1, read as the reverse complement.
CATTTTGTTGGTTTGTGCTATGTATTTGAAGCTTTCCAGGAGGAGAGTAGAGCTCATTAGGAATGAGCTCTGCAAGGGTGTCTATGGTTTTTGTTTTCTGGTTGGGGAAGACTTGGAAAATGAGAGAGGAGGAAGCAAGCAGTGCCGTCTCTTGCCATACGTGACTGATTTTCCCTCTCACAAAGCTGTGGTTCTGTTACACCATGCAGAGGAAAATCCAATTTAAGATGCTGCTGTTAATTCTCTCCTAGCTTGTCACTGCAGCTTTTTGGATGCCTGTAATATACCCTGTGATTTTAAACAGTGTTTCACTGGAATGTTTTTACTATGTTTTGCCCTGTAAGCAGGATATTTCCTGAACTCTGCTTGGAGCACAGTCATGCAAACAATTGTATTGGCACCTCTGGAGGCACAAACAAGCATCTGGGGATGTGAAAGAGGGGCAGGAAACTTTTAAAATCCAGCTGCCACTGGCAGAACAGCACCACAGCCCTGTTTTACTCTGAAATTAATTTATTAAGAAGCAAATGCATTAGAGCTTGTTTGCTCTTAAGTAGCTGCTACTGAGAAACCTTCATTTTAACAGCAATTCCTTTTGCATTTAAATGTGATCACTTACTGGTAGTTTTTCTATGTCTGTATTGCTGTTTGTGATGGCTTTATTTTCTGGAAGGCAAGTGGCTCTCTTTATTTTCAAGTAGTTAATTCAACTCTGAGAGTACATGGTTATTCCCTTTTCGTGTAAGAAACGTTCATGTGATTGACTCCAGCATCCAGGAGGTGGTGGGATTGCAGTCTGCGGCTTTCAGCACTAACTAGGTAGTGAATATGTTTGTTCTCTTGCCTGGTTCAACAGTACCGTGTGTGAGACAGGATTTGGAAATGCTGTTTGTCAGCACTGAAGACAAAGTATTTTGTAGCATGCACATTCATCAGCTCCAGCAGAGTTTTGCAAAGTTTTCTGAGTGCGAACTTGCTGGCTCCTGGTGCTGGCAGCTTTTCTGTTAGCAGAAGAGTTAAAGGAACAACATGAGGCCTGTTTTATTGCCTGCCAGAGCACTTGAGCCAGCAGTGGAACCGACAGGCAGTGTGGTAGCCTGTCACTGTCACAGTCTTGTCTGAGGGATACCGGGCAGAGGCAAAAATTCATTGTACAGAATAAGATCACAGAATTGCAGGGGTTGGAAGGGACTTTGAGATCATTGAGTCCAACCCCTGCCCAAGCAGGTACCCTTACAGTAGTCCCACAGGTAGGGTCCAGACAGGTCTTGAATATCTCCATAGAAAGAGACCCCACAACCTCTCTGAGCAACCTGGTCCAGTGTTATGTCACCCTGACAGAAAGAAGTTCTTCCACATGATAGTATGGAGCTTCTTATGTTGAAGTTTTAGGCCATTACTCCATGTCCTGTTGCTGTGCACTGTTGAGAAGAGCCTGGCCTCATCCGTTTGCCTCCCACCTCCCTTTAGATATTTATAAACATTAAACAGATAAGATGCAGGAGTTTTCCTGAATGTTGTGATATTGTGAAGGGTTGGGAGCAGAAAGGAACACTGAATGTTTTGGAGCTAAACACAAGTCAGCACATTTTTTACTAGGGAGCAGATGCGTGTTTTATTTTTATCTTGGTGGGCTTTCATAGCCAAATGATACTGAATTTGGTGTTTTTCCTCCATGTGTTGTCTTAATGATGGAACAGTATGTTGGACAGAGGAAGCCTTATCAGAGAGAAACTAATAAATGTGAGTCATTTGTGGCTGTATGTGTAACAGATCACTTTTGAGAGGCTGTTTTCCAGTCTCATGTAGATCTGAAAGTGTCACCCCTGTGGTTTCTTTAATTATGATTTAAATATCACATAGATATGAAACACTACAAATTCTAAAGCATCTCTGGGATGGAATATTTAAAAAAATATGAACATAACTAATCACTGTACTCAGTCATGCTTAAGGCCTTTAAATGGAGTGCCATGCACATTTGAACTTGCTAACTTTTTAATAAAAACTATAGGTTTTTTATAGGCTTCATTAGTTTTCCTTGTTAGATACGTATTTTAGATTTTAGATATTTTAGATGGACTTCATTGGTACCTTCCCTACGGCAAACACCAACATGGGTTTCTGCTGTGAGGCTGTGCAGTATTCAGAATACATGTTTTCTTCTTGCTCAGCCAGTTCATACATTCAGGTACTGATCTTTCAGGCACAGAAACATCATTTTTAATTTCATGTGTTCACGTACTGCTAGACAATCTGTAACAACATTGGTGGCAAGTTAAAACAAAATTGCAATTTGGCTTAATGAAACCAAACAATAGTGGGTATAGGAATGTTACTATGACATTTGGGACTGTTTCAGCTGAATACTCAGTGTTGCCTTTCTTAGTTTAAATAAAGAGCCTACTTCTCTAGGTGAGTGATGATGTCCTGACAACTTTTGAAAGATGGTTTATCCTCAATATAGGGGACAAACTCAACTAACATGATCGTTAGTTTATGGCATCTACAGCGGCACTTGGTAACCAGTGTCTACTTTTTAGAGGCTTAGCATTTTGGGGATGTAAGTTTTGCTCAGTTAAATGGGAAAGTTTGATTATTTCATGGTATGTACGCTTCAGTTGGTTATGAGATTAACATTCCAGGCAACTTAACTTACCTCTGAAATCCTTAAAATGACATAATCTTCTTCCTTTGTGTGTGTGTGTGTGTGTGCGCGCGCGCAGAGGTCTATAGTGAACTTAATCTATTTCTCTGTGATTACATCTGTTTCTTGTATGTTGTTTCTTAGAAATGAAATCAAAGTTTGCTTCTTAAAGAAGTGAAGAGGGATGGAAGGAGGGAGATGTTGTTAAAATGCCCTGTTTTTGTAAAGCTGGAACAGAACTGGGCAAAAGGAGAGGGAAAACGGAGATAATGAGACTTGCTTGATTGCCTTAACATGCTAAAGGGGAAGCAGACCATGCTTGAATCTTGGCATTGCAGTGGGGACGAGAATGATAAACATATTTAGTGGTAGTTTAGGGGATTTTAGGTCTCTAATAAAAAAGGACAAGGACTTCTTGTTGTTGTTTTAAATCCCTACTTAACTGATTTCATTCCTCAGTGAAACTGGTAGAACAAAATGGTGGGGGAGCGATGGAGGACATTCTGTGCAGGTGTGTGTTGCTACTATCAAATTTCATATTTATCATGAGGCACAAGTGTTGGAGTGCAGTTCATGGAAGCTAGCACAAACACTTTTCACTTAGTAAAACTGTGGTTTTGATAGAGTGAAAAGCATTACTGCCCACTTAATTATTTCCCTTTCAGGGAAAGGAACTTCCAGTTTTTAGATTATAGCAACATTTATATTTCTATTAAATTTTTTTAGACTAGCTTTGTGAATCACTTATTTAATATTCAGTCTGTAACCTCCTGTTTTATGGCTACAGAAGGACCTGCTGTTGCAGCTGCACAGGTATGGCATATATATTTTGCTTGTAGATTAATCCTTGGGTAGCATTAATAATCTTATGGGTAGTATACTGTCATTTTAATGGTACTATAATTCTGTTATGAACTATGAGAGATTATTGCAAAAAATAGCAGACCAGCGCATAATAAATATATTGCTTGATGAACTGCTGTTTCTTGTGTAGGGTATTTTAGATGTGTCAGAGATGTTGCTTTGTCTGACAGCGTGGAAGACTTGAAGTGACTTCCTGAATTGCAGGAATGTGGTTGGGAATTGGGAGTGGTGACCATGTGGGAGCTGAGTTATTAAAAGTGTACACCACAAAGGTATCTGTTGTGATTAGGTATCTGCTTCAGATTAAAGAGCTAATTAAACTCATTTGTTTAAAGATGCCCTAGAACAGGCGCTAATACAGTCTACTGGATTTTGAAGCTTCCTACCAAAATTCTTTTAAACAGTTTACTTATTTATTTGATGAATTCTTTGGAGAGGCTAAGTTGATTCATTTAGACTTAACAACTGAAGCTTGCATTGATAACATGGCAGAAACTGTTGTTTTCTGAGCTGAATTAGGCCAGAGTTGGGACTGGAAGATTAGGAGGAACGGTTAGAACTGGAAGATTATGCTGTTGCTCTCCATCATAATAAACTTGTGGCTGTATGTTTTCAAAGAAGGATATTATAGAGTCTAATGATATTAGAATATAAATTTTTTTTAGCGTGGACGTTGTGCCAAGGTTCAAGTGCCATTGGCCATTGTTGCTTGTGGCATGAATCCCTCCAAGCATGGTTTGCACATTGGCAACTGCTGGTAGTGTGCAGGGGTGGAACAGCTGGAGATCAGCCGACACTTCTGCGACAGTGGAAACTTTTCAGTAATTCAATGCAGCACTATAGAAGCTGATGTCTGCAGTGACCAGTATTACTTATTTTAATGGTTTCTGTTCAGTTCCATGCTATATTAGCCATTTAGTTGGAGTATATATGTTTTATTTTAAATTGCAATATTGGGAGTGAGAGGTTGACAGCAATACCTCAGTAGGTTTGTTGATGTGTTTTTTGCCTTCTGAGTGAAATGCGGGTGTAGATTTTTGTCTGTGTTACTCCAGGGGGATCCTATTGATCTGTTACCTTCTGTGGCGCAGATGGCACCATTTGAACTGGACCCATTGTGCTGAGACCCTGTGTTCTTACTTGGTTGGACTAGTTTGCTTGTGCTGTTTGGTTTTCCTGTGGAATTTCTACTGTGCTCTGTAATGCTTATTCGTTTTCTTCTCTATGAGCAGTATGCAGCAGAGCTATTAATCTTTTTTAGTTGTAGTTGCCTAGTAGCTAGTTTTCTTGCCTTCTGAATTTCCTTTTGTGGATTTTTTAGAACTAGTATTTGGCCTCCCCAGGAAACTGTGAAGCAAAGGTTGAAAATCTTGCTGTAATGACACTTGAGGGTTCCTGAATCTGTAATGTTTATACCTGGCTTCAAACTTAAAGCAGTGTTTGACCAAGAAAAGCAGTGGATAGGAAAAGAACCACCTGAAGAGGATGGAAGAAACTGTTCTATGGCTTTTCCTAACACTTGAAGGCTTTTTTTGTTTATTGATGCCCTTAATTTCACTCACAGTTGGCAGAAAATGTGTAAAATCTCCGAAGTGGATGGAAAAAGATGCCTGATGGTTTGAACAGGGTTGTGCTCTGATACTCTGGAGGAGGAAAAGGCTTGCCCAAGGAGGTTGTGGATGCCCCATTCCTGGAGGCATTCAAAGCCAGGCTGGATGTGGCTCTGGGCAGCCTGGTCTGGTGGTTGGTGACCCTGCACATAGAAGGGGGGTTGAGACTAGATGATCATTGTGGTCCTTTTCAGCCCAGGCCATTCTATGATTCTATGAAATCTCATTGGACAGTGCTACACAATCTCTTCTCCAGTGTAACAGAACTAATTCAGAGCTTATTGTTGTTCTTGTCATTAGGGTTGCTTTTCGTTCTTTCTGTACTTCCCATCTTTCAGTCTTTAATTCCTCCAAACATGCTGTGGAGGAAGTCTGGGATATGAGGAAAGCCTTCTGCTGATCTTCAGTGTCGGTTGTTTGTTGGGGCTTTCCTGAATTGCTGTTGATAAATATTGCTAATTTATTTACCTCTCCCTTCCTGGCCACTTCTAGAGGATGCTAAATAATATACCTGTACCCACCACTTGTGTAAACCCTTTTTCATTCTAAAGCTCAAGGACATTTGAGCTTATTCCTGAACTCAAGAGTTCTGTTGAAGAGGCTTTGAAAAAGGCTTTGAAAATCCGCACGTTTGGGTGGGTAATCATTGTGTACACATTGCTCTTCCCAGAGCTGTCACTGATGTGCAAGCTATGATTTACTTCTGAGGGAATCGTCTGGAGACCTCTGAGATTAGAACTCCATTAATTTTTTTCACAGATCATTGTGCTTAGCCCGTCTGTGGAAGGGGATTAGGTAGAAATGCTGATTGATTTCAGGGAACTCACTGTTCTGGGGTGATAAACTTATCCTATTGAAACTAGAAGCAACGTGAACAAGTGTTCTTATAAATGTGCCACCATTTCTGCTTTGTCCGAGAAGCAGGTCTCTTTTTTAGAAGTACTTTTTCAGGGTAGGCTTGGGAAGGAGGCTTATGCTTTTGTCTACTCCTAACAATGCCCAACTCCAGGAAAAGGCTATGTGTCAGTGCTGTTGTATGCCTAGTTTTTAGGGAAGAGGAAAAGCGTTTGTAGTGACGTGTCTCGTGAGATCTATCTTTAAAATGTCTGGCTATATTCAGCGAACAGGTAAGTTCACTCTTACTGTCCCTTTTAGCTTTCTTAGGGATTAACCATCATTTACAAATGTTGTATTTCTTGGCTTCCTTATTCACGTTTGGTTTGTGAGCAATCTGGAGTTAGTTGTACTGCTAGATAAGATCTGTATCAATGAAACTGTTTTAGTTTCTCTGTGTGCATGTGTGTCTACATCTGAGGGGGAGTGAAGAAGTGTTATGTTTTAGCATACCATTTGTCAGGAGGCTGAGTGGAATCTAGCTGAAATTACCTTGTGTCTCTAGGTACCACGTATTTGTGAGCTCAGTGTGTTCTCTACTATAGCTGTTCTTCTCATGTTTCTCTCATATAAATTAATAATAATTGCATGAGAGTATGTGAAGCATGCCACATTTCTTATACTGATCTTAAGCCAAACACTTCCATATACATGTGGAACATGTACATATATGTAAATACATACATGTATGTATGTATACAATGTGCATACATACGCTATTCAAAACATAGTTACGTGTTTATTTTGACAGTGCAGTAAAAGTTATTTTGAGATGTGCAGTAAAAACCTGGAAAATTATGAACTTTGCCAGTTAGGAGTCTGTTTTGAGACCTGTGACATTAAGATCCCACAAAATGACAAGCTGTCTAGTGAAAACTACTGTCTTGGCCTTGCAGCTTAAAATCAAACAGTGCAATATTCTTTAACAGTTCTCCAGTCTGTTTTTAAGCTGTTGAGCTGACGTGGCTCCTCTAATTGCACTAAATGGTGGATATTTGCTTGAGATCATTCTCTTAAAATATTTTTTGATAATATTCTGCAGCTTTTTGCACAGATAATTGATCTAGAAAACCATTTTTCATAGGTATCTGTACTTAACATCCAAATCTTGCTGAGTGATGCTGTATAGGAATTTCTAATTGGAGGTATCTGGAAGGAATGTAATGATGTATTCCAGAATAACATGCTTAACATGTTATATATATGTATATATATATATGTATATATATATATATATATATATATATATATATATATATATATGTTATATATATGTTATATATATATACATATATATATAACATATATATATATGTTAACATGTTAACTATGCATTATTTTTGGCTATACATGGCTTTCCCATGCTATTGTAGGACTACCTGCTATTGCATGGCTGAAGTTAGCAAAAAGGAGCTGTGGTATCTGAGAAGGCGAGATACAGGAGGAAAGGCAAGTGGATTTGTGAGACCATGCCCAAGCAGCCAGAGATGTGCCAGAGACAAAGACAATGTACTAAGTATTTTTGAACTCTGAAACTTATTATAAGCATCTTAATCCTGAAGAAATTGGGGTCAAAAATAAATTTATTGTCATTAGGAAGACCACATACAGGAAACTTAGGAGCCACCTTCTTCTATTCTTGCTTATTAATGGGAGGAGTGGGAAAGCAATCTAAGCAATCTAGTTTATTATATTTGGGGTCAATTAATAAATATAAATGTGTAAATATAAATGTGTAGTGAGCTAAAATTGAGTGCTATTTTCTTTGGAAGCACTGGGGGAAATACAAAACTCTTGAGGTTTTTGTTCTCCTTTCAATGTTTGCTGATTGGGAAGACCTTTTTGGGGATGCCAGACAATGGTTTTTCACATGTGGTCTACTTAGTTCCTGCCGGCTTGTTCATGTTGCTAACAAGTGGTTGTGTAAGGTACTTATGCTTCAGGTTCCTGCTTCAGAATTCAGGTCTGTAAGTACCGGAAGAAAAATCATCATGGAAAGGCTTCTTTATATCTGAGCAATAAAAAGAACTAAGCGATGATTTGGCTTTGCCTCTTACTGTTGTGCCTCTGGTGCATCTCTTAAATTACTTTTTTTTTTTTTTTTTTTGTGAAGCTTATAGATTACTAACGTTAAGAATACTGCAGAAGAACTACACAACACTTTTGAAAGACAAGTGGATTTCAAACCCTGCAACATTGAGGAGATGACATTTCAACAGTTCATTTAAAGCTTATTATGTAGTGTTAAGTTCTACGTTACTGTGCACTTTAAAATGTACTTCCAGAAGCTTGTGCTATTTCAGCTGATACCTGGATAAGTTGATCTGGTGTGGAAAATGCTTGACACATTGGGTTCATTGCAAAAGTTGACTTGCAGTACACTGGCAATTTTTTGAAAGTCATTTGCTTATTGAACACGATTTAAATTGCAAATTTGGATATCTTTTTCAGTATCAACAAGATACAGTGTTTCACAAGAACTGTCTGTATAAAACTCAGATTTTAGTTTTTGGCAACTTACGTAATGCAGGGAGAAAACACAATGATCTAGATGAAATGTCCTCAAACTTTCAGAGGTATTCTCTTGTTCTGTCTTCAAGATATTGCTCATGCAGAGTTGTGAACTATGTCAAAAAATATAATCCGTTTACTAGAAGAAAGATTAATTGAGTAGTACAGGTTGTCATTATTTTTCCAGTTTCCACATAGCAACCAAATGGAGCTTTCAAATTCTGGTGTGTGAAGACAGTGCCTGAAGATATTTTTCACGTGTGTGTTCTGGCTGCTTGAAGTAAGAGGGATGTTAGAGCACAGCACCTATTTACACCACAAATCTGAAGTTTTTAATTGTAATGAAGTGTCTGTAAGTTTTCTACACTTTCACTTTCTACAGTCACTTTCTACAGTGAAAGATTCCATGGGTCGTTTGTGGAAACAGCAGATACAGAAAGAATGTTAGTCACTTTGAAAATAAAAAAGAGATTAGTGTTAGTGCAAGTGCTGATCAACAGTCTAGTGTTAGCTGTGTGTAAAATCATGGAGTGGTTTGGGTAGGAGGGGACCTTAAAGACCATCTAGCTCCAACCCAGCAGCTCAGGCTGCCCAGAGTCCCATCCAACCTGGCCTTGAGTGCCTCCAGGGATGGGGCACCACAGCTTCTCTGGGCAGCTGTGTGCCAGTGCCTCACTGCCCTCCGAGTAAAGAATTTCTACCCAACATCTAACCTAAGTCTCCCCAGTTTTAGTTTAAAACCCTTGCTGAACTAAAAGAACGGAGATTTAGATCAGATTTACATCCATATTCTTTAAAAATCTTAAGGAAATAATGTTCTTTCCCCTTCTCCCAATACTCTGGAATTTCTGAAGTTTATGAGGAATAGGCTTGTTAAGCATCGTCATCTGGGTTTTAAACATATTTTTACCTGTCTTTGTATACTGGTATACTGAGACATGTCCATTTCACTCAAGTCGTATGGATTTTTATAAGATAACTGTCAAGCAGGATGTCTTGTATTATAGAAATGTTCCTGTGTTTTACAATGAAAATACCAGCAGAAAGCTCTCATGCTGGGATCTCTGGGTGCATAGTAAATCCCACTGCAACAGGATTAAAATGCTAAGGTTAATTTTCCATTGATATTGATGGACCTTTTGTAAACTCAGCTGTGACTGAGTTCACTGGCTCATTGTATCTTACAAAGCTTATAGTTGCTCGGCGTGGCTTTCCTTAGGCTCCTCAACACCGCTTCCCAAGGCTTATGGCAGGCTTCCATGTCCTATGGTGAAGTCTAGGTTCTGATTCTTCAGGATTAAAATAATTGAATTTCTCTACATTGCTTCAGCCCTTGTAGGAAAATAAGGGTTCTTTTGATAGGGGTAAAGAAAAAGGAAAAAGATACCAAGGAGAGGGTTTTTGGGAAAAGAGTTTAATCTTTTAAATAGATCTAATATGTAAAACCTTTATTTAATAGTCTATTAATTATATTTAATATCTATAAGCTTTGTAATATATATATTATATAAGCTATATTTTATATATATAATGTATAAACATATATATGTTATACATATAACATATTAAACACACACACACACACACACATATATATATATGTTTAATCCTTGAGCAAAGACAAAGGAAGGATTTCCCAACTATTTGTTGTGTAGAATCCATACCAACATTAGTGTATGTCATTGTAGGAAATGCGTAACTGAGAACTGTGTTTAAGTAGCACAGTGTTTGCTTGTTTCTCATCCCAAATAACTTTTGCTTGAGCTGACAGGATTATGTGCAGAAATAAAAATGGTATTGATGGAAATTTGTTTCATTAGATTGCCAGTGGTGTATGGGACCTATTTGAAGAACAGATGGAGCTGTTTTCTAGAGGTGCTCAAGGCCAGCAGGTTGATTGCATGTCTTGCACTGAACATTTCAAAGGCTTGTGGCTTCCTGAGTTGCCCTTTGGCAATTCACCTAAAGCAGCGGTGTGTGTATTGGCAAGTGTGGGCCAATGTGACTTGACTTAATTTAGCTCTCTTAATGTGCGGATTGAATCATAGCTGTATCACTGGTGTGAGCTGTCAGCACACACAGTTGCACAAAGCAGCAGATACTGGAGAACTTGATGAGAACTTGTGACCAAGCCTGCGGTAAAAGCCCTGGTGCTTTAATGAAAATGTTTTAATGCAGGTGTATTTGAAAGAACAGAAAGTGCAGGCTCTGATTTCTTGTACAGATTGGTGCTCTGTTACCTAAATGATGGGATAGCATAAGCAAGAAAGGTACTTTCCAGCTTTCTGAATGGAGGGGAAAGTGGACTGTTTGGCTTAAGGTAACACAAGCCAAGCGACATCCTTTGTAGGGACAGGGAGCAAAGGGAAGAATTATGTTTTGGGGTCTGTCCTAAAGCTTTTGAGAACAGGAAGCATATATAAATGCACGTGAAGTATGTAACTTTCTCTTTGTTGACATCTATGTGCAAATTACTTCATGAGACTTATAGTCGAAGTCCAATTTTGAGAATTTGTTTCACGCTTAAGTGAGAGCCTTAGAGCACCTGTTGGCCTCCTTACCGCATGTGGTCCCTGGTGGTCTCATGTAAATTCCTAAATTAGTCATGTTTAATCTCAGATTTCCTGATACTTAAGAAGAAAGTACTGAATACTTAAGAAGTATTCATTCATATTAAGTACTGATACTTAAGAAGACTTAGTAAGGAAATAAAATATTTTGGAGAGAAGTCAGGAAAACCCTGAGAATGGTTATTCATGTTGCTTTGTCCAATGCGTTATACTACTATTAGGGAAGCATCGAAAGGGACACGTGTGCTCCATGCAGAGCTGGAAGGTTGTGTTGAAGTACTCAGTACTGCCTGCTCACAGATGAGTGCACATCCTCTTCTTGTCCACTCTTGTGTCCCAGGCTTGGAATTTTGGGATGCAGAGGGCAGCTGGGCATGGTGGGACGAGATAAAACCATGGAAGCATCCTGTTCTAAGAAATGAATTGGTTTTTATACAAGAATATGTTGTGCAGAAACAGTTGTATGGGTTGCAGAGGGAGCTTCTTTGAGACTTCGTTTGCGTCTGCAGTTTGGAAGCGGTTTCTTCTGCTACGAAGACAGGCTGAGGGAGCTGGGCTTGTTCATCCTGGAGAAAAGAAGGCTGCGGGGTGACCTCATTGCAGCCTTTCAGTACCTAAAGGGAGCCTACAAACAGGAGGGGAATCAACTCTTTGAAAGGGTAGATAACAGCAGGACAGGGGGAAATGGTTTTAAGTTGAGGGAGGGAGGATTTAGGTTGGATGTCAGGGGGAAGTTCTTTACAGAGAGAGTGGTGAAGTGCTGGAACAGGGTGCCCAGAGAGGTTGTGGATGCCCCGTCCCCGGAGGTGTTCAAGGCCAGGTTGGATGGGGCCCTGGGCAGCCTGGTCTAGTATTAAAGGGGGAGGTTGGTGGCCCTGCATGTGGCAGGGGGGTTGCAGATTTATGATCCTTGAGGTCCTTTCCAACCCAGGCCATTCTGTGTAATTCTGTGTGTGTGTGGGGGGGTGGTCTTCAAGGTTTCTGAGCAGTAAAAATAAGCAATAATGTATGTGGATGTAATAGGACTGTTGTGGAGATCCTGAAGATGTCAACACCTGCCCTTTCATAGATACATATATATCTTTAAATTGCATTTTTCTTTACAATGCAGATTTGATTTTGAGTCATTTTAACATGAATCATCTGCCCAAATTGTACTGATTTTTCTCAGTGGAGTGCATGTCAATACAGTGGAGTTCTTATTTTCGTGTTTAATAGACTTTTGACAAAGGAGCGATTCAAAGCCGAGCGCTGCCTGTCTGCTCTCATAGAATGCGTCAGTTAAGGCAATTTCCTGTTGCACGGAGAGAGACCTTAAGTAGCTTTGCTGGATGTGACAGGAGACGTACGCAAGAAGCAAATTATTTGGTATTTTGGAACAAGGCGTGACATTGCGTTGGAAGATTTGGCTGAGGTGTTACATAACTGGTAATTCTCTAAAGTATTCAGTGTCAGCTTTGGACAGTTACAAACACTGAGTGGTTTTCTCGTGCCATTAACACAGCTGATTATTAGGCAGATTAGACAAGGCTCTTGACACTGCATTGTCCTATTCCTGCACTGTTTTGCCTCTGATGGGAACAGAGAAGCAAGGTACTGCAGTACAAGAATGTACCCTGCTAGGTAGTGCTGTAATTCCAGTATCTTAATTCTTTACAACTTGGCTCTAGTAGCAGTGTTGCATTGCCTCCTACAACATAGCAGTGCCTTTTAATGGCAGGCTTGTCTGCCTAAGTAGAGGTATGGGGTGCAGGGAAATGCCCTGAGCCTGCGGCTGGCCTGGAGGGAACTCGTGCAGCACAGCGGTCCATTTACAAAATGAAAATGAACAAACAAGCAGTAGAAGATGGCACAGGGATAAAAGCGTCACAGTAACCTACAGTGAAACGCTGCGTGCGCTGGTGGAGCGCTCAGGATGTGACACATCTTCTGCTGTCTCTGTTTGCTTAAATTGTAGCTAGAGTTAAAGCTCTCACTTGTTCTTGTCCAAAGATCTGCCAAATGTTAACATTTCGAAGTTAATGGAAATGTTGAGTTTGAGAGAGGATTTGTCAGAAGGTGTTTTCTGTTTTCTTTTTTTCTAATAGGAAAAGCTTACTTCAGGGGTAAACAGTGTGCTATTTATTCAGGGTTGTTTTGTTTTTTTTTTTTCCTGGAGATCCACTGCAGTGTGATTGCTCAGAGGTAACTTTGCGGTCATCTGTTATACATCATGTTATTTGAGAATTACTTCAGTGTGTATGGCATGAATTTCTTTAGTTAAAAGAGGGGGTAGCTTCATTCCTCGTGTAACAAAACACTCGCACAGTAATTTGTACAGGTGTGTGAAAGGTGCATGCTATAGAAAGAACTGGTGTTCAAAGAAAATCAGAAGCACAGATGTTTGTTCACTCTGAACTATTTCATTTTTTAATACTACAATGCAAACACAAAGTGGGATGGTGCCAGCTTTGTAAAATCAAAGGCAAAGAAGACCACCAGTGTTCTGGGCTGCATCACGCAAAGTATCGCCAGTAGAAGGTGGAGGGGAGGGAGGTGGTCCTTCCCCTCTGCTCAGCACTGGTGAGGTCACACTGCATTGGGTCCAGCATTGCACTCTCAGTACAGGAGAGATGGGCATACTGGGAAGAGGCCAATGAAGGTTGAAGGGGGAAAAAAAAGAAAAGAAAAAAAAAAGGGTTTTCAAGGCGGAGAAGCACCTCTACTTTGAGAAGAGGCTGAGAGAGTTGGGACTGCTCAGCCTGGAGAAGAGGAAGCTCAGGGGGATCTAATCAGTGTAAGTAATGGGAGGGTGCAAAGGGGACAAAGCCAGGCTCCTTTTAACAGTGTCCAGTGCCAGTACAGGAGGCCATGGGCACAAACTAGCCCATGGAAGGTTCCATCAGAACCACTTCTGTGCTGTGTTGGTGGCAGAGCATTGATGCCAGTTGTCCAGAGTCTGTGGGATTTCTTCCTTGGAGATCTTCAGAAGGCACTGGAACATGGCCCTCAGCATCCAACTGTAGGTTTCTCTGCTCCATCCAGATTGGGCCAGATAGTCCCAGAGGTACAGAAACCTGTTTTGTTGTCAGTTACATTAAATAATTGGGAGAGATCTGGCATTCTGTTTGCTGCCATTGATATAGGCTGGTTTGTTTAGCAATAGGGACCAGTATGTTAGTGTAAGGACCAATATATTAGTTTAGCAAAACAAACTGATGAGTACTAATTCTGAAACTTTCTGTGTCAACTTTGCTTGGTGTGTGAACAACCTTGTTTTCTCTTAATTCTGCTTCACAGGAAGCACTGGAGTCATCAGACTACTACTACCTTTTGCACCCAGCAGGTGTAACAGTATCTTCAGATTGCACATATGTTGTTTTAGATGTTGCTCATTATGGCCTAACAAGCAATGAAAATCTTCCAAATTGGGGAAAAACAGCTAAAGGTCAGCCAAAAGTCTCAGTGATGACGCTGATAGTGGAAAAATGGGGATAAAGTAAGTGGATGTATGAGCACCCTAAATGCAACTGTGTCTGCGCAGAGGGACATTAGCATATACTAATGAGTTCTTGTAAAAGAATGAATATGTATGCCAGTGTACTGCCTATGTCTGTGATGTTTAAGTGTAGAACCTGAACTCTGAGAGGGTGCACTTGCTTTTCATGTTGCCCATCACGTATTGTGAGGAATAAAGGAAGGCTGCTTTCTTACATCACTTTGGAGTTAGAGTTTTCTTCCCAGATTTTGGATGGCACCGTGAAGCAAGTAGTGCTTTTTTGAGGATGGAAGGAGTCATCTCTCTTCCTGTCCGCTCCCACTTTTTTCAAAGTTGAAATGACCTTGTTTGGTCCAATATCAGATTACACTACATGATCTTTTTTTAAAATAGGAGTGTTAGTATGTGGTTTCATGAAGGGAAAGATTCCCAACTCTTGATGTGAGAGTACCAAAGCAGGCAAAATAAAACCAGGAGTGGGAGTACCGAGCACATAGTGTGCAGTGTGTGTCCTGCTTTTCCTTTGGAGCCCTGGGGTGTGGTTGTACTGACAGACAGGAAGCTATTTAACAAGGCAAAATTAAGAACTTGGATTTTAGAATGTATGGCACTCCTTGTTTTTCATTGTTGCTTTTGTCATTTTTTCCTGTGAGGTGTGTGTTATAACGTCAAAGCCTCTGCTTCAGTTAGGGAGGGGAACGTATTAGTTTCTGTTTTTGAATAAATGTAAACTATATTAGTAGAGCTCCATGAACAGCATGCTGTAGTAATGACTGAAGATCTTTACTAGTAGGTCGTGTCTCTGTTCCTGAGGCAACATATCTCACTGTTCCTGTTGAGAGTCTTAAGCAATTTTTGTCTCTGTGGATATACCCACTGAGTATCTGTTCTGCATCAGCGTGTCGTCTGCCTCTAAGAAGTAATTTCTAGAATCTCTTCCTGTAAGCAAGATGGGAAAATGAAATGGTCATGAGCCCGCTCCCTTCAAAAAAACTTCTGTAGAAGACAACAATGAGAATCCATTCTGTAGACTAAGGCAATTGTTAAAATGGCCCATAATATGTATGAAGCCCAAGGAAAGCTTACTCCCAGATACCATGATTCACCTGTATAGGCAAGATTATTTAATTACATTAACATGTAGGGAAAGATGAGGCAGACTTTTTTTTTATGTAGCAGCCATACCTTCTACTGCCCTGCTTAATGCTTGAGAAGTTAAATGAAATATTGTTTGATATAAATATTTCAGAGGTAAGCAGGGCATTCTTACTACTTCCAGTTTAGCTATAATTCCCAGTAGTGCCTTTTATGTTTTTGTGGCAATCAAAATTTGTCAGCTCGAACTCTGCCAGAAACTTCATCTAACCAGAAATCACAGTTTTGTTTCTTTTGACGTATATGTTTCTAGTAACGGCACCAATGCCTCTGTAAATGAATTCAAGTTGTTTTTATACACTGAAACCTCTCAAAAAAATAAAAATGAGTGATGCAGTTTTTTTTCCCCTCTTAATTGTATCACATGTTCATGATCTATGGTAACATTCGTGATTTATGGTAACGTGAAGAGAGAGGAGCAAAAATGCTGCTGTTGCGTGACTAAGGCTCGAATGATGCATATGGCACAGTGGTTAATTTTGTAAACACTTCAAGAGTGTTTTAAATATGTTCATAAATGTGGTCTTTTTCAGCCAGCTTACTCCTCATTAAAAATAAAAATCCTATCTCTCCCCAGAAGAATCTGCAATAATGAATTTATTGGAGTAATTTCTAGCATCTGTCTTAGCTTTTGTAGATAGAGGCATTATCGCTGTTTGGATTTCTGCGCATACTGTGTTGTATAACTTGGATGACTTCTAATTTTCTTCTCTAGAGGTCTCCTTTAGGTGTTGCTATCCTGAATGCGTTTATAGTGTTCTGATGTCTTTCTGTTGTTCTCCTCCCTCCTCTTACCCTGTTGCTCACCGTGAGCTACAACCTGGAGGTCTGAGCCTCCAAGGTCCTTGCAGTAGAAAGCCTCTGAGTTGGAAAGTGTAGATGTCACAAGAGGGTAACAAGAAGTAAAAACGTTGTAGCGCAGCCACAAATGTGGCCTCAATTGGTCCTTAATTACAACAGGCTCTTCAGTGTGACAGTACTTGCAAGAGCTTTTGAATGTATGCTTTACTGTATCTGCCAAGGATGGTGACAGCTTGGGGGAGCACTTTCTCTGTCCCATACACAGCTCTTCAGAGCAGCAGCTCTTCAGAGACCTTGGATCGCTCTGGATGATCAGTGAGCAACCTTTAGACCCAGACTAAAGCTGTATTCAAAATGAAGCAGTACCTTTGAGCAGCAAAAGTAGATAAAAGTCATTAAAGTAAAAAAAAAAAAAAAAAAAAAAAAAAAAAAAAAAAAAAAAAAGTATCAGTTATTAAACTCACTTAGGGGACCATTATGCTTGAACTGCTAGTTGTTCTGCATGTAAGCCATTTGTTATCAAGGTAAAGAGCAGGTCTGAGGAAAAGCTTTATCCACTCTTGAAGGAAGATTTTTGTTTCTCTGAGGTGTGACCACAGAGCTTCCCGACAATGAACGGACGAATGGACTGAACGCCAGCATAGTGGCCAAGGAGAGTTCCTGAAAGATTTTTTTTACATCTAAGTAAACAATTTACTTCATAATGTCTTTAGCCTGCTTCATTTCAAGGGGAGAGCTCTCATGACTTTTGAAACTGCTCCAGCTGGAGTGTAGCATGATAAACATAAGTAGCTTTGGAATGACTGAAGGTAAATATGAGTCAGGTAAATACATTTCTTTAATTGCACTCTATTAGATCAGATGTCTTAGCCAACTTCCTATCTTAAATACAGTAGTATTTCCTAATGTCCTATACCAGCTACTCAGTTTTTATGTTTTCATTAAGCAGTACTTGGGAAAAATTGCACATTATCCATAATAATCTTATTTGAGCAGAGGATATTCGAGGTAGCAGAATGCTGTTACAGATATGAGCACCCAGAGGTGGATCTCTCAAAAGCTTATTCATGTTATGTGTCTCCATAGCTTGCTAAAAGCTGTAATGTGAATAAGAAATACTTCCGTGTCTAAGGCAGCTTTGTGCTAAAATCATCTGCTTTGACTGGCAGTCACTTGGCTCATTTTGTAAATAGCCTTGGCACCGTTGTTTTTCATTTGTTAGAGTCTTTTGGTCTTCTAATTAAGTACTTCACCTCTTCCATCTCCTTGCTGCTACACATTTATTTTGGTGTTGCTTACTGTTCTTTCAAAGTGCACGAGCTCTTCCTTTAAATGGTGAGGCTTTACATAATAGTTTAATGCGTTTAAGGCCTGTTAGTGCATCACAAGGGCACGTTTTATATGTGATTTAAATTGTTTCATCTTTTTGGTCCCACCACACAAAATAGAGTGTCTAGCCGGTTGGTAAGTGCTTAGGGAGTTCGTTCAGATGTTTCTGCAAGTATTGCAGTGCTTATGGAGGTGTCTGAAGTTGGCTTCTGTTCTCTTTTTTCAGAACACCTCTTACTCTTGGTAAAGGAGGAATCACTTTTCTCAGAAGTCACAAAGCAGTTATGTGAGCCACCTAATAACAAAGATTTTAACTAATAAGGAGTTAATTATAAACGTAGCGAGCGTAAGGAAAACTTCCTTGTACCGTATTTCCTTGACTGTTTCGTAACCTTCAGGAAAAACCATTTACTTAGAGTACTGCAAATATGGTCTGTGCCAGCAGTGTTTTGAGAAATGGCTGGCCTGGTGTCAGCACCATTATCCTGTCATTATTCTCACAATAAAGAAATGCAGATGTGCCCCAGCTAATACTCTCTGAAACACTGAGGAATTAAGAATGATCAAAGTACGTCTGATAGGATTTTGGCACAGTATTATCTCAGGGGAATCTGGAGAGGGTTTGTGGTTGGTTCAGCTCCCTTTTACATCAGCCCATTGTATTCTCAACAATGCTGGCACATCCACACTGATAGTAGAATTGGAGCCAGTGGCAAAAATGGACATTTTCAGGTACAAAATTGATAATTTTATGAAAGCAGTGTTTTATAAAATGGGAGACTCTCCTCTAGAATGCCTGCTTTTGAAGGACTGTGTGCTTGGTACTACTTCTCAAAGCCTGCAGCGTTATAATACATGGGAAACAGGGAACTGTTCTCAGCAGTGCTGGAGCTTAGACACCTCTGCAGTAACTTTTGTTGGCTCTTCTGAGAGTTTGGTGGACTTCAGCAATACAACTCTGATTCTTTTCAGCCTTGTACAGAGGCACCAGAGGGGCTACAGTGGAGCAAAGAAGAGATAGAGGAGAAGAGGTGTACTGAAGTGGGAAAAAATTGAATTACAAACCCTGAAAAATGCTGAAATTGAAAAGCTCTCTGATTTTTACAGATCAGTGCTCTCCTACAGAAAAATGCTCCTTTGGTATTTTTCAAATCTAAGTAAGGTTTGGAATGGGAGCTACTTAATCCTTCCTTAATGGTTAGGAAGTCTGTCTGTTAGACGATATTTCATAACAACTTCTATTGGTACAAATTTTTAACTTTCTCAGAAGTTATCCAACAAGTGCTGAGTAACTTTCTGTTTGCTGCAGGAGTCCTTCCCTTGCTCTTTTGTTGTGTTTGAGCATACAGTGTGTAAAGAACTAATGGCATACATCCAGTTCTGAGAAATACTGTGAGGGATACTCCTAGGGGAAGCAGTAAAGAAAATCTCACCCATTTTCAGTCTCTAAGAGTTTTAAGTTCAGACTAGCTCAAATTTCTGCAATTGTTTTCTCTCTGGTCTGTATAATGGTTTATTCTACTTCCAATTTGTTATACAGATGATGTTGGTTAATTTTCTGTAGACCAGGGCTAGACCCCAGCTACACTGGCTGCTGATTCCAAAATCTTGGGTCTTTCATTGCCTGTGATTTGTGGATGGCATGATAGAGTCAACAGTGGACAGCTTGTTTGGGCAGCGTTACTCTAAATAATAAGTTCTGTGCTGTGAATAGGTTTTGTCCTGTCTTGCAGGTAGAATTCTAACAGACAGTGAGGGGCTCAAGACAAGGGAATAATTTTGAGCTTTGGCTGGCTGACTGTGAAACTCTGGAAGATCTGGGAGGGACTAAGAATAGATGCGGACCAGTAGCGTTTTCCTTTAGCAAAAGTAAGTAGTAGTTCTGATGCTGCAGGCTAAATACAGGCACAAATGGTATGTTCTCCGAAAGGGTGTAATACTTGATACTGGCAAGATTCTTGACTTAAGTTAGGAAAACGTTAAGTACTGCTCAAAAAGCACCTGTCATCTTTGTATCTGTTAGCTTATTTTACATTCAGAAATAAGAAATTTGAGGGAAAAAAATTATGGTTAAGTCTTAATAGCAGTCTGTCTTGGCTGACGTGCCTTAGCAGGCACAAGGCTCCTGTAAGTGATTTTGCAGAGATGCTTTTTGCAGATCTCTCCATGTGCCCCTTGTATATATCTATTGTTTTAATCAATAGTCACGTCTTCCCAAAATATCTACAGTCAGCTGAGAATATTGAATAAATAATAGCAGTGTTGGAAGAAGACTCTCAAAATGCTAGGAAAAGAGTATAACTCCCCAGAAATCACTTTTAATAAGACAGAAAATAGATTTTGCAGTCCAGGGCTTTTAATTATCATAATTGTTATTCCATTAGTGCTTCAGATGAGAGACTATTCTGTCTGTAAAAAAAAAAAAAAAAAAAAAAAAGTGAGAGAATACAGTTTTTACTACTTGTGTATGAACTTTTGAACATAAAGTGATTTTTTTAAATAGTGCTTCCTTGGTTTTTAAATGGAATGGGAAAAATATCTGCTTTATTTACCTGTTGCTGCTAAATGGGGCCAGCTACGTTAGTTATCTTAACTGTTTCCTAGAGCTTTGAATCAGCACTGCAAGACCTCATTTATTACTTGCTCTCTGTAATTTTCCAGTTTCTAGCTGCAGGTGTTGATTATTCAACCATGTGTGTGGCTGCAGGCTTCTTTCCTAAAGGTTCTCTTTGTAGGGCTCTTCTGCAACTCATTTTCATCCAGGTTCCTTTAGAAGGCCTGTGTTTGCCATGATTGACTTTTTGGAGGGAAATTAGATGGCAGAAGAGAATGCTGTAGAAAATAGCATAGAATACCTCTCCTGTCTATTCTAATAGATGTTGAAGTGTGCAAAACCTGCAAAGAAACCGTTTCTTGCTTGTTTTACTACTTACCTGTATTTTTTCTTTTCTGAAAGAGGAATTTAGCAGTGTAGCTGTGTTTAAAATGCGTTTGATCTTCTGGTAAAGTCCAGGATGGCTCTGCACAAAATAAGCTTGGGCGTGTAAGGTTCACAATTTCATGCAAGTGGCTACATGGCTGCTTTCAGGACCATCAGGTCTGTTGGCACAGCCTTACCTCTGAGCTGATGTGTCCTCACAGGCCTGCTATACTCAAAAGGAGATGAATGCAGTCTGGCTGTGTTTCCTTTTTTTTCCTTACCTGTTCTTCTGCCATAGCGACTTAAGTAAGCTGTGCATGGACAGAAGTGCTGACAGACAGAAGGAAAACCCATCATTGATTTGCTGTGAGTGATGCACAATCTGTCTGCCGTAATATTTATCATAAAGAGAACACATAGATTCCTAAAGGTATTTTTAATAGTGCTGTTTTTTACAGGCACAAATACAAAGAATAGATTCATTCGACTGGGCCAGAGGTGAGTATTTTTGTATCCCTCTTGAGTGCTGTTTGCCTCATTCTTTAATGTTGTGTCAGCGTGGAGGTGATTCAATCAAGCATTGTTTCCACTGACTCTTAAATTCAGCCCAGCAGAGCAGCGAGGAAGGCAGAAATAATAAGCACTCCATTCACAGAGGGTGCCTGAAGTCTCTGTGGTGAGGGCATTGTGCTTGTCTTTCGTCTGGCAGTTCATTTGCATGGGGAGCTAAGTGCTTGGAGAGGAGTTTTACATACGCAGGCAAAAAATAAATGTAAAACAGCGATCTGAAAGGCTTGGAGAGAAAGAGGATTGCTTCATATATGGCTTTTCAATACTTGTGGCCTATTTATCTTATATAACTAGTTTTACTGTTTAGCATGATCCGGTCTGTGTTTATAATGAATACTTTAAGAAAGGTTTAAAAACTTCTTCAGTGATCCTTCAGAAAAGTGGAAAGTCTTAATGCACAGCAGTCATCTTTGCCCCCATTTTGAAATAGACACAACGTGGAGAGTGAGCATTTCCCACTTCAAACAGGTCATAGTGCGGCTCTGAGGAGAAAAGGCTAATTATTCCATGCTTCCAGAGCTTTACCTGGTGGCAAATTGTCAGAATTTTCTTCATTTTCATCAGATCACACCTCAGGCACAATGCCTTCACTTAGTTATGGAAGTAAGTAGGTGAAATGTGGAGGGGGCTGTTCTGATTGGGAGGGCATCTTCACTGGGCTTTTAGCACTAACGAAGAAACTAAACTTCTTTGAAACCTGCTATATTTGATTAACTAAGTTAACTTTGGTTAACTAAGGAAATCTTAAAATCTAAAACTAATGTTTTTCATTGACCACATAAATTTTTGGATGTCGTGGTAGATAGAATCATAGAATCGTTAAGGTTGGAAAAGACCTAAGATCGTTCAGTCCAACCACCAGCCCGTCACTACCAATGTCTCTCAGTGCCACATCCATACGGTTCTTCAACACCCCCAGGGACGTTGATTTCACCACCGCCCTGGGCAGCCTGTGCCACTGCAGCACCACTCCTTCTGACAAGAAATTTTTCTTGCTGACCAACCTGAACCTCCCTTGGCGCATCTTAAAGCCATTCCCCCTTGTGCTAAAGTGGCGATTCAAATCACTTTTTGCCTTTGACACGTCTGTTTTGTAAATGCAGTTACTGAGAATCTTATTTCTCTTAATCTTCCATGAGTGAGCTCACTCTGCTTTCCAAGTTCTAGTTGCAAGGCAGAAAGTTCAAGCTTGTCCAGCTGAACTTTAAATGGCTGGCCTATTTTTTTCTGTTTTCAGTGGGTGGCAGGGCCACATACAGAAGAAAACAAATCAGGTCACCTATATTTCAGCACTGTATATAAGAGTGTTCTGTTGCAGTTCCTCACTCATAAATAAAGCAAAAAAAAAAACCCTGTAAAATATCAGCTAATTATCTTTCCTTAGTTCAAGACATTTGTAAGATGGGATCTGTAAAGTGTGAAGGTCATTCTTATTTAAAATTGGCAAAATTTAATTATCAAGGACAAAAATTTTGTAATTAAGTTATATTTGTGTAGATGCTTCTACTATCATAATTTAGATGTATCTATATATATACACTTCTATAGCTGTCTATATATTTGTGTGTATTTATAGTAAAATTTTCACAAAGCATCAATTTACTGTCCACTTGAGGAATTCCTCCCTTTAAAACACTTTTTAATACTTTGACTATTTTAGAAATAACTTTAATAATTACAAAAATTAGGTTCTGGAAGTTATCACAGGGACCTGTTTTTTTTCTTTCTTTTTTTTTTTTTCTTTTACAATCTCAATTGTTTTCTATGTAGAAGACTTCAGACAATAAAATTTATTTCTAAATCAGCAGAAGAGAATAATTCTTAAATGCTGTTTACTAAATGTTTAATTACATCTGTTAGCAGTTGAATAAGACTGGAAATGGGTCATTTAGAACTTGTGTTGTGGAGGCATTCAAGGCCAGGCTGGATGTGGCTCTGGGCAGCCTGGTCTGGTGGTTGGTGACCCTGCACATAGCAGGGGGGTTGAGACTAGATGATCGTTGTGATCCTTTTCAACCCAGGCCTTTGTATGATTCTATGATTCATTCTGTGATCCTTCCCCCAGTGTGCAGCCCCCTCGTTCTTGTGCAGAAGTCAGAAATTGTGCTTATGTTGCACTAACTCCCATTGCCTTGCTCAGAAACTGCTTCAGAATCCAAGTTAGTAAATTTGATTTGAATTTCTCACATGTCAACATGAATTCTTCCCTCTAATTTCTGTTAAAAGGTAGTGGTTGGAACATGAAATTAATTTGATAAGTAAAGAGATAGGATAACAGCTCAGAAAACAGACTGTCTTGTGAAATGTAGCCATTATTTTTCAGTGTGATGAGTCTTTCCTTTCAGTACTTCTGTAAGCTATTATTTTTGCTTTTGCTGAAAGTTCTCGGTGAAAACAAATACTACCAAAAGTTGTATTGAAAAAAAAAATTAGTTCACATGCAGAGAATTATTTGGTGTAACCCACTCTCAGACACCTTTGTCACCTTTGCTACTCTGGATTTTTAAGCAGTGTCCTCTGCCGTAAGTAACCAGCAAGATGTACAGCATTGTCATTTTCATAATCAATGGAAGTGCAGTCCTGTTTTGTGAGTGCTTCCAAAAAGCAACTCCAGTTTGAGCAATTGTGTTCCAGGGACCTGAATTACTCAATTTGCATTCAGCTGTCTCTTTCTTTTGGTGCCCTTGTGTGTCTGTGGACAGGGACTAAGGGCAAAGGGGCTCCTGACAACCCATGGCATCCTCGAAACACAGCATGCTCTGAAGAACAGTGTTGTGTAAACTGATGCTGTAACTGTAGATCCCTGATAAGCAGGCAAGCTGTACTTTGTGAATAGGGGGCAAAGCGATGAGCATACAATACACCTTTATCCAGACCCAGCTGCAGTTCAGCTCTGTGATCTGAGACCTTTGTAGAAGCAGGCAGAGGTACTGGGAGGAAGGGGCTGTGTCCCATTCCACGCTGGAGAAATTTGCCCTGCCTTCAGACAGAGTGGGTTGCATCTCTGTCTAGCTGAATTGCAGACTTGCATCAGTAAAATATTAATGACTTGCAGCCCAGTCTAAATTAAATATTTAAACTTCTCCATTGTGCCTCAACTGTATTGTTGGAAGAACTCCACACTGTTTAAAATTAGTCATTCATATTGGGCAGGAGCTTTCAGGAATTGCTCCGTTTTTATGTTAAGTAGCTTAATTCCCTTATAGGTCTGTGAATTAAAAGCCTTACTGAAGTAGATATTCAGTAATTCTGTAACATGCATCAGAGTTGAGTCCAACTATGGTTTTGCTAAAAGAAATAATCCTTCACAATGTCAGCTGGAGGATATTTGACAGCCCTAGTTTCAAAATCGTGAGCCACGCTTGGTAATGTAATTAGTGCAACCAAGTCTGAAAGATGTTATTTTTGGGAGAGAGAATACTGAATTTGTGTGTAGGAGAGAGATGGGAGTGTTTAAATCTCCTTTTGTGGTTACAGAAGGAAGAATTGGTAAGAACAAAGTATTTTCAAACTTAAGCCATTTCTCTTGGTTTAATCTGCTAGTAGCAAGAAAAGACTGTTTGTGTTAAAGCCCTTCTTAGCTTAAGGTCAGTTACTAGTTTTGTGGGCTTAGTAAATCAGCTAGCTAGTTGAATCTAGTGATATGCAGATACTCTATTTAGTATTTCTCAAAACTGCACAGCTGTAAAGATAAGAGAGCTTCTATTTGTAGTGTTACCAAACTAGTAATGCTGCTGTCCACCATTTGCTTTGTGACACAGAGGGAGATTTTCACAGAACTTGCATTTTCTTTCTCAGATGAAAGTTATCCACTGAATTTCTTAATGTATGGACACTGTAATAGTAGTTATTTTAAGTAAGAAGAAGCTTGGAAGGCTGTGGGAATATTTTGGTTTTGAGGTGTACAACTGATAGCCCACTGAATTTGGTGCATATTTAATGTACTTTGTTTCTGGCAGAAAGCACTTGGCAGCTTGTAGGAAGAAACTCTTATCAACAGAAATGATTTTTTCTTAAAGTAAAAAGTGTTCCTCAGGTTGGAAGAGTTTAGGGAGAATTGCTTGGATGCAAAATATGTTTGACATATTTCATAATCAGGTTCATTTAAGAAAGAGGTAAGTTCAGTAACTATTAAAACACTAGTATCAGCTTACTAAACGCTTGCTTTTTTTTCTGACCTTTGCTTTGGTTTCCATAGTTATGCATATTTATTGTTGCAGTTCCATATGGGGCAGCTGTATACAGCAGTGTATAAGAACATCTGGTTATGCAAACCCTTGTTGATTAAGGGGAAGGAATGGAACGACATTCAATGTACTAAAAAACCGCCTTCTTAAACAAAAGCCTTATACGTGGAGTTCAAATATAGCCTGAGTTTTTTGTTTCGTTCTTCTATCTTGAGACACTTTCTGAAATAACATATGTTTTTCATACAGTTTGCTTTCCAAGATACTTCACTACCTAAAAAGCAAAAAACAAAATGCTCATCTCTTTATCCTCAGTTTTTATGTCTTTACTTCTTTTACAGGGTAGCAAGGGTGTGCCGAATGCCAAGCTGGTGAGTCTCTTAACATGCAAGTGGTGGGAATTGTGAGTTAAACCAGTTTGGTGTAAGCAAAGCTCTCTGGACTTTATGGAGTATCAAAGTATTGCTGTGTAATCGTGAAACAATCATGTAGGTAGAGAAAAGCAGACCAATTTTGCCTTGATTAGCTCCTAGGGAAACTCATTTAGGCAGTGATTGCTGCGTCTTCTGGAAGCTCAGTGCCACTTGCTCTATCCCTGCACTAACTTGCTCGTTTTGCACTGGGGACTACTGGAGATTTCACGAAGTGGTAACAAGGTGTGGGTACGTGTGTTCAGATGTCTGTCTTTCCAACTGAACAACTATAAGAACCGTAAGTTTGAAGTAGGTTAGCAGTTACAGGGAAAACTGCATCTGATACGTTCATGAGGAGCATGTAAATGCTTAAGAGTTGTGTAATGCTCTGAGTATGCTGTACTGTCATAAGCAAGGGTGGTTGTTTTTTATTTTGGTCTGTTGCAAGGATTTTCTGGAAGCTCTTTATCAGCTTGAAATTAAGATAATGGAAGTCCTCTTAATGCATAAAAATAATACCCACCGTTCTTATAAAGCTAAACAAGCTATTGCAGATGATGAAGTGCTACATCACTGAATATTTAGATGGATGTAGGTGAGCAAATCTCAGCTGTGGCTACCTTGGATTTAAAATGCCCTGTTCTTGCTCATGTAAAAGAGTGAAGATGAAAAGGGGGAGAATGATGAGTGGATCTCAGTATTTAAGACTACAGAAAAGCATTTTCTCTCTCTCTTATTTTTGTCTGAATTATACTGAGGTGGGAGACTATAAAGGAATAACATGCAGTAGTTTTTGAGCAGTTTTAGGAATTATGTCTTGGTGTATCACTAACACAGCTGTTCCACTGCAACAGTGTGTCATGATTACATTTTGCAGAAAGCAGGGGGAAAAAAAGAATTAGTTGTAGCAATTGTTGTATCTCCCAATGGTTTAACACTTTAGGCTTTAAAAAATAATAATAAAGTGTTCAATATTTACTTTATGGTTTTAATGAGTTAGAGAAGTGTGGGGACCCAGAATAAAACATTCATAATTTACAGAGCATTAAACACAGAATGTACTGATGTTAATCCATTGTTACAGCACCCTGTTTAGCACATCTGTTTTCAAAAAGATTTCTTAGTCCTCCTGGGGTACTTGCAAGAAACTCTGGAAAAAGTCCGTGTTATTTTTTTATGGCCATTATGTGGCTGTGTCTTGTTTTCATGGTTCGGTGCCGTGTGGTTGTATTAAAAGAGACCAGTTGGGCTAGGGAACAAAAGGGTGTCAAGGATTAGTATTTGTAGGATCCATTCTTTAGGGAAGACAAACTAACACTGGCTGTGTCATCAGCTGTCAGGAGAAGTTTTAGCAGTCTGTCACCATCCAAACGAGGATGGTGCTGTTTTTGAAGTTAAGCAGCGAATCAAAGGAGAGTTTTGATTTCGTAGATGGAGAAGAGTATATTCTGAAAGGGGGTGAAGGTGTGCAGAGGTGAAAATGTGGAGGGGTCTGGTACTGCTGAGGGTGTGAAGTAATAGGGAAACCAGGAGTATTAAGAGTTGTAAGTTGCAATGCAGAGTTATTACTGATAGTCATACATGACTATGTATGACTCTTGTCATACAGCTTTGATTCTGAAGTGCTGATGAATCTGCTTTTTTTAGGTAGATTGAGTTATTCTGATGAACTTCAGACTTGTGATATGTCAAACACAGAACTTAACTGGAAAAACAGACAAAATCAGATGACTTAAGAATGAATAGAAACTGCTTTATAGACTACCTTTTAGAAATATATGTTATTAAAGTGTGCTCTCCCCAGCCTCCTTCCCCCTCCTCCCCCCCCCCCTTAAAATCCATAAAACTGTGCATTCTCCCTTGCAAATTCAAGTTCTTATGTTTTGAGGCTGTTTTACTCATTCTGAAGGCCAGATAAAACTTTGGTATGGAAAAGATCCCAGTGAGCATCAAACTGATGTTAGTGATTTGCTTCCAAACAAAATTTCAGGAAAAAAAGAAAACTACTCTAAAATGAACCACACCCAGTGGTCACAACAGTTAGATTTACTTGTTGGCATACAGAAGAAAGGAAAATGTAGATTGCATTTAGTATTGAATTTTGGTTTAATTTGGGTGAGGGAGGTGATTGTCCCTCTCTACTCTGCCCCTGTGAGGCCCCATTTGGAGTATTGTGTCCACACCTCCAGCCCCCAACATAGGAAATATATTGAGCTTTTGGAGAGAGTACAGAAGAGGGATGCGAAGATAGAGTGCTGGAGCATCTCTCCTATGAAGATGGGTTGAAGGAGCTGGGCTTGTTAAGTCTGGAAAAGAGAAGGCTGTGCGAAGACCTCATTATGGCCTTTCAGCACTTAAAGAGAGACGATAAACAAGAGGGAAATCAACTTTTTACACGTGTATATCATAGAATCACCAAGGTTGGAAAAGACCTCCTAGATCATCCAGTCCAACTGTCCACCTGTCACCAATATTTCCCACTAAACCATGTTGTTCAATACAACATCTA
This sequence comes from Tetrao urogallus, assembly GCF_951394365.1. NCBI lineage: Eukaryota > Metazoa > Chordata > Aves > Galliformes > Phasianidae > Tetrao > Tetrao urogallus. The sequence continues at coordinate 138,257,968 of NC_136813.1, read as the reverse complement.
AACAATTCTTGAATACCTCTAGGGATGGTGACTTCACCACCTCTTCCCTGGCAGCCCCTTCCAGTGCCTGATCACTCTCTCAGAGAAGTAGTATTTCCTAATACCCAACCTGAACCTCCCTTGGCACAGCTTGAGGTCATTCCCTCTTGTCTTATTGCTAGTTACATGGCAGAAGGGGTCATCCTTCATCTCACCACTACCTCCCTTCAGGTAATTGCAAACAGTAATGAGGTGTCCCCTGAGCCTCCTCTTCTCCACACTGAACAACCCCAGTTCCCTCAGCTGCTCCCCCTCGTGCTCCGGACCCCTTGTAGCTCCTTTGCCCTTTTCTGAACAAGCTCCAGGGCTTTGATGTCTTTCTTGTAGTGAAGGGTCCAAAACTGAACACAGGACTCGAGGTGCAGCCTTACCTGCTAATTTAGCTAAAAGCGTTCTGCATTTACCAGTTCTATGCTGTTGCAGGCTTAGCCAGACTTAAGCCGGTGTCCTCCTGATGACTGTTATGTTGTGCAGGTTCCAGACTTTGTATTATTATATGTTCCCCTATTATTGTATTATATTATGTTCCCCTATATTCAGCACTCGTGAGGCCGCACCTCGAGTACTGTGTCCAGTTTTGGGCCCCTCACTGCAAGAAAGATATTGAGGCCCTGGAACATGTTCAAAGGAGGGCGACAAGGCTGGTGAGGGGTCTGGAACACAGGCCATATGAGGAGAGGCTGAAGGAGCTGGGAATGTTCAGCCTGGAGAAGAGGAGGCTCAGGGGAGACCTCATTGCTCTCTATAACTTCCTGAAGGGAGGTTGTAGTGAGCTGGGGGTCAGCCTCTTCTCTCGTGTCATTAGTGATAGGACCAGAGGGAATGGCTTCAAGCTACGGCAGGGGAGATTCAGGCTGGACATGAGGAAGTATTACTTTTCAGAAAGGGTGGTCAGGCACTGGAATGGACTGCCCAGGGAGGTGGTGGAATCACCGAGCCTGGGGGTGTTCAAGGAAAGGCTGGATGTTGTGTTGAGGGACATGGTTTAGTGGGAGCTACTGGGAATAGGTGAACGGTTGGACTGGATGATCTTTTAGGTCTTTTCCAACCTTGGTGATTCTATGATTCTATGATTATATTTGCAGTGCTCCAGTTACTTCTGCTTGTGGCACCTGAATAAATACTTTTTGACATTTTCTCTCCACCTCATCTGGCATGTTTTCTAGACTTCTTTATTTGTAAAGAAATAAGAAGGAGGATATATTCTGTTCCTTTACTTGCTGTTGTGAATTACTGAACAAATATCAAGGCAAATATTTTACTTAACGGTTAGCCAGCCAGTCAGCTATGTAATTAAATGACAATAGAGCATCTCCTCAGACTTGTTCTCTCCTGGGATTTCATCTTCTCATTCTACTCCGTGACACTGTAAAAATGACTTTTTCTTCCTGAGAGTTCTCTCTTGTACTGGGGCTCACTCTTCTCTTAACTGTTCATCTTGTCTTGGGAAAGAATTACAGGTTTCATTCTTGGCCACATGTGTTCTTAAGCTGCTCTGGATTAGATATATAGTATGTATTTATGCATTCTGATATTTTTTTCTAGTCTCTTATAAATGCAGGCATAGTGCTAGTGTACTGAAGGTAATACCCTCCTTAAAATAGTTTCTGCTGCTACTTAGAAAGTGAAAGAAGCTTGCTTCATATGTTTAAAATGAAAGAAATCCTGAGTTGATATTAATGCAAAATAATTTCCTTTACTTGAAACTCTAGCAGTAGAAAGCTAGAGGTTGTGGAATTTTTTGGTCTGGTCCTTCTTGCTGTGATGTTGAACATATGTATGTTTTTTTCACAGTTGCATTTTCTTTTTAACAAGATGCAACAGATAAAATCTGCCTTTCTTCTTTTCTTTGAGTTCTTACATCTTCTTTTCCTCCAACAGAAATGTCTTTGCACAAATAGGAAGAAACATAGGGAACATGCATGCACAAAGAATTCAGAAATGAATTTGATGTGACTGTTTAGTTCATTAGCCTTTCTATTTCTAATTCCTTGTGAGAATTGAATTACTGTTGGGATTCAAGGATGGAAGGACTCTGATGCAGTGCAAGTCAAAATGTACTTAAAGGAGGCATGCAGCCACTGACAGCCAAATCCTACTTTTTTCTTCCTTTTTCCAGAAGACAGTAAAGATGAGATTACCCTGCTTAGTCACAGTACTGCACCATCATAGTTTTATGAGCAATTAGATAATGTAACAGACTGCTCTTTTATATAACTTTTCCTGGTACTGCCTTGTTTTATATTAAGATAGTGTTTTAAACCAGAGGCTTGCGTATGTTCCTTTCTCCCTTGCTGTAGCACATTCCCATCAGGGGGTAGTTTAATTTTTCTGCTTAGCGTGCTGACAGCCTGGCTTCTGTCATGACATGGATAAAATGGTGGTGGTTATTCTGTTTTTATAGAGCTCCTTACTGAATCATCTGCATTCCCACCAGCTTCTTCAGGGAAAATCACCTACACAGTTTCAGGCTTCTGCACCCCACACTCAGTTCTGTAGTCTAACATTTGTATACCAAAGTTTAAGTTATCAAGCCAGAATGTAGCAGAGGTAGAGAAGGTGAACACTGCCTTTAGGCCAGATCTGGCCTGGTGGTTCATGTATTGATCTAGACTGCGTGACAGGCTGTGCAGAATTTTAGCTTACGGCTTTGAAATAGAAATAAAATCTTTGATTCTTAAGTGCTCAGAGAACTAACTTCTGAATGTGAAAAGCTACAGAGCTCTTTTAAGTTTCCTGAATTAACAATTCTCTGATCATAGAATTACCAAGGTTGGAAAAGACTTCCAGGATCATCCAGTTTGACTGTCTGCTTGTCGCTGGTATTTCCCACTAAACCGTGTCCCTCAGTACAACATCTAAGTGTTTCTTGAACATCTCCAGGATGGTTGATTCCATCACTTACCTGGGCATCCTGTTCCAGTGCCTGATTGCTGTCTTGGAGAAGTATTCCCTGACGTCCAACCTGAACCTCCCCTGGCACAGCTTGAGGCCTTCTTGTCCTATCACCAATTACATGGGAGAAGAGGCCGACTCCTGCTTCACCAGAACTTCCTTTCAGGTCATTGTAGGGTAAGGTCACCCATGAGCCTCCTCTTTTCCAGACTAAATAACTCCAGTTCTCTCAGCCACTCCTTGTAATGTTGGTGCTCTGGACCCTTCACTAGCTTCTTTGCCCTTCTCTGAACACAGTCCTGTGCCTCAATGCCTTCCTTGTAGTGAGTTGCTCAAAACTGAACACAGTAGTTGAGGTGCAGCCTCATCAGTGCTGAGTACAGAGGGATGATCACTTTCCTGCTCCTGCTGGCAACACTGATAAAAGCCAAAATGCCATCGGCCTTCTTGGCCACTTGGGCATTCTGCTGGCTCATGTTCAGCTGAGCATCAGCCAGTACCCATGGGTATGTTTCCTCTATGTAGTCTTCCAGCCACTCTCCTCCTCCAAGCCTGTAGCTTTGCCTGGGGTCAAAAGTGCAGGACCTGGCACTTGGTCTTGTTGAACTTCATCCCACTGGACTTAGCCTAGCTATCCAGCCTGTCCAGATTGCTCTGTAGAGCCTTGCTTCCCTCAGGCAAGTTGATGCTTCTTGCCAACTTGATGTCATCTGCGAACTTACCGAGGGTGCACTCAGTGCCCTCATCCATGTCATCAATAAAGATTTTGAAATAGACAGGCCCCAGTACTGACCCCTGTGTATATTACTCATGACTGGTTGCCAGCTGGATTTAAGTCCATTCGCCAGCACTCTCTGGGCCTGGCCCTCCAGCCAGTACTTCACCCAGCAAAGAGTGTACCTGTTCTAGCCATGGGCTGCCAGCTTCTCCAGGAGAGTACTGTGGGAGACAGTGTTGAAGGCTTTGCTGAAATCTGGGTAGACTGTATCAACAGGCTTTCCCTCATCCACCAGTCAGATCACTCTATCGTAGAAGGAGATCAGCTTGGTCAAGCAGGACCTCCCTCTCATGAACCCATGCTGGCTATGTCCAATTACCTGGTTGTCCTGCACATCCTGTGTGATCTCTCTTGAGGTGGTCTGCTTCATAACCTTTCCTGGTGCCAAGGTCAGGCTGACAGTAGTTCCATAGATCCTCTGTATCACCCTGTAGGTGGGAGTCATGCTGGCAAGCCTCCAATCCTCTGGGGCCTCTCTGGTTGACCAGGAACACCGATAGATGATGGAAAGTGCCTTGTCTATCACCTCCACATCATTGGGTAGATCCCATCTGATTCCATGGGCTTGTGGCAGTCCTGGTGAGGACTGCTAAATGTGATTAGGGATTTCCTAAGTCAAATCATTAACTTAAACTCATGAGCATATGTATTATTTGATTGTACTCATAAGTTAAGTAATGGGGCAGAAAGACTTTGGAGAACAATGAGGATATATATTCTATGTCATGGAACTGCAGAATATTTTGAGGTGGAAGGGACCCATAGGGTTCAATCCAACTCCTGGCTTCAGACAATACCGCCCAAAATCAAACCCTGTGTTTGAGAGCGGTGTCCAGACACTCCTAGAGCTCCAGCAGCTCAAGGCCATGCCCATTGCCCTGTGGTGCAGACCCTGTCCCTGACCTCCAGCTGCCCTCCCCTGACAGCTCCATGCCGTTCCCTCGGCCCTGTTGCTGTCACACAGAGCAGAGCTCAGCGCTGCCCTCCGCTCCCTGTGAGGAGTTGCAGCCACCATCAGGCCTCCCCTCAGCTCCTCTGTGCTGAGTAAACCAGGGCCCTGAGCTGCTCCTCACACACCTTTTCTAATACTTTTATGTCCTTCTCATATTATGGTGCCCAAAACAGCACATCCTTTTATCCTGAGTGATGCTGAGTGTAGTGCTCCAGCTGCTAGTCATGCTAGTCAGTTCCCAGCTGTTGATTCATCTGACTCGTGATATTTGTGGATCTGCAGAAAACTGAGTAACTCATACCTTGTGCTGAGTAACTCCAGCCTTTGGTCCAAATCATAACTTTAGTTCAGTCTGCTTTCCTTCTTTAGCTTTTAACTCTGTATATTAAAACCTAAGCATGAACTCTACTTCTTTCCAGTTAATTCTGTTTTATGCCATGTGAGATAAAAGGCTCATTTTACATTTTGTGTTAATCAAACTATTACTTACATGAACAAAACAAAATATTCAATAAAGTATAAAAGGAAACAGATCTTCAGAGGTTTTCAAGTGACGGAGTGAACTGTAAGCAACACTATGCTTGTACAGCACCATTCTGTTATTAAAAACAGAAGGAAACCATGCTTGTTGGCGAGTGGAGCTGGGGTCAGGATTTAGAAGAGGGCATTCCTGTGTTCCTTAAAATACAGAAATAAGTTTTAGTGGAAGAGGAAACTATCAAGGAAGATCATCTTAGGATGAAAATGTTTCTTGTGTCTAATGTTGAATCCACTGTAGGGTTCACAGTTGTCTACATGAAGGCTTTCAGCAACAGGAGCAGGAGCCAGGACTGGAATCGTACAGCAGGTTAACAGTGTTGACACCATTTTTGTCATACAGTTGTTTTGATTATTTTAATTATTCACTTGTTAGGTAAGCATATGGGGAAAACATGTTTCAGATTGCCTTTTTTCTTGCTGGGGAAGAGGTCATTGTATTTTGTTTGTTGCTGGGTTGTTTGCCAGGTTGAGCTTTGCATCCGAAAATATTTGGCTGCTTGTTTCATGTGCAGAAGAACTCTAAGCAGGATCCATTTTCCATAGTGATTAGGTTCTTTCTTTTGTGCAGCTGCCTGAGAACTGCTGTTGTGACTAGGTTGGTTTTTTGATTTCTGCACAGAGCAGAGCTAGGTGAATGGATAGAAGGGTTACTTGATCTTATATAAATCTGTACCACGATGGGCAGAATTTAAGGATCCTGATGCCTTGACGGTTTTTTCTCTCTCCTTCCTCCAATCCTGCTCAGCTAGGGCAGTAACAGCACCTCAGTGTCCAAGATATCTGTACTGGACAAGAAGTTGCATGTGTGGTGCTATGTCTGGAGTTGTGGATGTGTGCTTGCTAGCCAGCTGCTGCCTAAAGGCATATTACACAATGAGCTCTGCCAGAGTCTCCCTCAGTAGGAAGGTGGAGAGAAGGGCAGATAAATGACTAATTGATATTTTCCTCAATTTATGTATTCTGACTTTAATGAAATATGGCAGAAACTGATTACTTTTGTGTTTCTGCTGAATATTTTTGGAATTGGATAATGCATTCAGAAATACTGGAGAAGACAGAATAACATATTCCTTACTCACTTAGGAAATCAAGCTTAAAATAATGATTTTTAGGTTACGGTCTGTGTAGAACTGTGCAGTGCTGGCAGCTGTAGAAACAAAGTCTCCTGCAAAGGAGACTGCTGTGATGTCTCCCAGAGATCACACTAAGAGCTGAGCTCTTCTGAGTGCTCTTTTTTCTTTTCTACCCTCTACTGACAGCAGGAACAGCACATTTTGTTTACATACTGGCGGAATCACAATTTCTGAGAGGCTTTCTTATAGTCTTCCATAGGGTGAACATTTCACCTGCTGTGCCCAAAGGCCCTCAAAATTTTTAATGTTTGGTCAGGATGTTATAATCTTTTTAAAATAATGAAAATCTTCCTGCTGAATTTAGTTGCTCCCAGAGATTTGGGGAATTAGAGACTTGGAGAGTTGGAGGGAGAAAAGAGATGGAGATGGAGGTTTCAGTCTCCATGAGATCATAGTGGAATTTGAGCATAAGCATTACATGATTTCCAGTATTCTAATCTGTTGAGGGAGACAGTCTGAAGAAGATATTGCTATGAACCTGGGAAAACTACATTTATAGTTCAGCTGTGTGGGAGGGAGAACTCTAAGAGCTGATCTGGAACAGACATATTGATATATGTGTACATGCAAGGCCTGCTCTGAAAGTAATGCCTCCTGTTTTATTACATTGGCTCATGATGTTGATGGTATGGAAGTAGAAGTTGAACCTTCTCACCAGTATTCCATTACATTTTGCGGCTGTGAGACAGGCGGCAGCGGAGGGACAGTCTGACAAATGGCATCTGACATGGAAATGCACTATGAAGCAAAGGTATGGAATTCACTTCCTCCATGAGGAAAAAAATGGCACCCATTGACGTTCGTTGACACTTGCTGAGTGCTTACAGAGACCAATCGGTGGATGTGAGCACAGTGAGTCAGTGGTCTTGCTTTTCAGTGGTGATGTCAGTGACAGAGGCTCACCTCCACTGGTACAAATTGTTACAAGTGCAGCATGCAAGCTCTTGTTCATCACTGGTGAAAATACATGGTGGTGACTATGCTGAAAATGCTACTGTTTTGTAGTTGAGAACATGCTCTAATAGTGTTATCATCCTCTTTGTACCTGTTGTAGTTTCCATGGAAATAAACAGGAGGCACTTTTGGCACAATATGAGATCCGTGTATGAGTTTTATCTATATGATTGTGTTAATGTTTTTGTCTCCTGTTCGTTCAGACCCTTAGCTGTTTTTGGTGGTGTGATGTACTTCCCGTTTGGTTTCATCTTAGAGTGTTTTGTGTAGTGGAATTTTAGAAGCCTGGCAAACAGGAAGGCACACTGTATGCCTCTGGGCATGGAAATGGCTACAGCTAAAGCTGCCCACTGTAGGTAGTGCATTGGATTTTAATACTTTTCTCCTGTCCCTTAGAAGGATCCCTGGTCCTTCACCATAAAGCACAGTTATTGCTTTGAGAGTGCTGCAAATGTGTGAAAGTGATATTTTCTTTTTTTTTTTTTTTTTTTTTTTTTTGGTGTGACTCAGTGTTAGCTGAGACTTCTGAGCATGTAAGAAGATTACAGTGGTAATTACAGGGATGCCTGGACCTTGAGCATCTCCAGGAAGCTTATGATGGATGCTTTGGTGACTTAGCTGCCTGTGAAGATGACTGTATTCTGGTATTGTGAATAGTTGTGCTAAGATGCCTCTTTTCTTTTTTGATATTTTTTTCTTTTTCTGACTTTAAGCAGGTTGTGGTTTGACTGAAATGTGTCTTAGATCTGGATATATGTTTTAAATTAATTTTTTTCTTAGATGGGGAAACTACTGCTTGCATCTGTTATATGAATTTGGTACTTAGTGTTTCGGCCTTTTTTTTATGATTAATTTGGAAAGCCGATAAGCAAAACTACTTAACTTGCAGGTTAGAAGGTTTGGCAATCTGATGAATCAGAGCAAAGAATCCTTTTGGAAGAGATTTCAGTGTTACTCTCACCTCTCTAGAAAGCTTTCTTAGCAGTGTGCTTTTAGCTTTTTTCAAATTAATAAGGAACAAATGAATGTGTGCGTATGAACAAGTAAAATCTAAGATTGTCTGTAATAGAAGTGTTGCTAGGTAGTTAATTTTCAGGTAGGAAAGAGATGAGATGGTGGATGTCATGGATGTCCTACTAAGGCCTGGAGTCCCAGTTTCTCTTAGGGTTTGTTCAAGTTGCAGCAAAATAGCAGGTAACATTTTTTTTCACCTACTGTAACTAGAGGTGTCACCATGAGTTCCTGTTTTGACCATTGAACCTATCTGATATCAACATACATTAAATGTGACAAACACATTTTTGATCCCAGGATGGTCATATTTCAGTAACTTTTAAGGGCAAGATACATAGAAGTTTTGGTTTTAACTCTATATTAAGGGCAGCCTCTTTACTTCTTAAATGCAGCTGAAATACCCTGTGCTACTGCCGGCACTGGAGCCTTGACCCTATAGCACAGAAGTGTAACTGTCCTTAGACATTTCTCATCAGAGCTTCTTCAGGTGGAAGCATCACCAAGGATAAGCTAAGGGAAAAATTTTAGTCCAGTGTGTAGTATATGCTCTTGGCTTTCTCACATGCTACCGTTGTCAGCAGTGATATGAATTTAAAGCATCTCACAGCAGCAGGAACTGTCCTACTTTGCTCTTAATCTCAGCTAGCAGGGCAGCACTAGTTGATAAAAATTGATATAGTTTTGGAAGCCCAGTATTAGATCTTGAAGTGCAGCTAAGGACAGCCTCAGCTTACTGAAAAAACATTTTTGCTAGCTGTAGGAGTCCAAAGCAGCTCAAAGTAAGTTTTTCATGACTTTGGTTTTATCCTTGATGTAGATATTGTGGAAAATAGCTATGTTGGGAAGGGAGGGATGAAGTTCCTCCATAAAGTGTACGTGGGACGATGTCTGTGATGGGGACTGCTTTTTTGACTATACAGTTGTTTAGGTGTTTGTACTTGCAGCACTTCTAAAATGTTTTTGGTAGTAACTAAGAAAGTGGTTATAATTTCTTCCTTCTTTCTCATTCTGGTAGGAAGATGTGAATACAGTTTTGGGGAGTTGAATGATGGTTATGTTTTGCTTACAGATTAAAATACTGCTCTGTTTTTCGCAGTCTTTCAGAACACTTGACTTGGTTGTAACCAAGAACTGAACAGTCTGGTCTCTGAAGGATGAAGTGGTTATTGTTAGAAAACAAGAAAGAGGATTTAGGGGGTTTGCCTTACTTAAGAGAGGCCTGTGACAGCATAGCTAAAACAAGCTGTGCTTCTGTAATGGGTTCTGTAGTTGTTTAGAGATGCTGTAAATAACACATTCACCACAGAGGATGCACAGCTGGTGTCAAAGTCATGCACATACTATTTTCAAACACTGGTCCTTTTAACTGCTGAGTTCCCTGTGGTGGAAAGTTGTCAGTGTATATGGCTGTCCAGCTGAATTCAGAATACACTACTCTGTTAGTCTTAGTAGCATGCACTTTGTTTACTACTAACTACAAGTTAGGAGTAGGAATTTCCATGTACTGTACACACCAATTGTGATCATTGCTCAAGATACCTTTTTTGGTTGGAACGTTCCTTGGCAACCTCATACTTGTGGTAGCAATTCACACTAGCAGTTTTAATTTAGCAGATCCTGGAGAATTTCCTTTCTCGTGTAGCTGGGAAGCGTGGATATTTATAAGCACAGCTGATTGGGTTATTTTTTTTTTTTTTTTTTTTTTTCAAAAAAAGCTTTGTTGTATATGAGAAACTGCACACTGGAGGTTTAGCCCAGCAATTTTTTTCTGACGTTAATTTCCCCGTGCAGTGTGTCTGAACAGCCTGGATCAGAGAAAATAGGTCTGAAAGAAGTCTCAAAGCATCAAAGAAAGGATCAGCTGTAATTATAATTTCTAATGTGATTGTTTAAACTGCTCTTAAAGCCCTCCAGTGGTGGAGACTCCTGAACCATCTGGAGCCATCCTTTCCAACGTAAAGCAGCCTTGACATTTGGAAAACTCATTCTAATGGTTAATTTCAGAATTTTATTTGGTATTTTAAGCTTGTTAATATTAGTACTGCTGAGCTGTCCAGTGTGAATGCGGAAAAGAGATTATTCCTCTTTGCAATAACTTTAAATGTACTTAAAAACAACACATTTAATGATGTACCTTCCCTTCATTAGAGAAACTTCTTTCTATACTGATGCTCTTCATTGTGTTCTTTGTAATTGGGCCATAATTATTGAAAGAGTATCCAAAACAGGGCAGAGAGTCACACACAAATACCTGTCATGTTTCTGTAGTATCACAGCACGAGGCAGCAGATGTGTTTTTATATCTTCCTGGAGAACTCCTGTGCAATCAGCTGGGTCAGGAGCACTGCCTTTCATGCAGCACTTGAGGTGCTTTGCACAGGACTGTGCTGGAAGGGCTAAGCTCAGCTGTGCTCAGTGCCACATAATGTTGGTCCTGGAGGAAAAAGGCGGCATGGAAAGGAAAATCTAGTTCCAGTGGTTGAATAAGGCTCAAATTGTTGCAAATGAGAGCGTGTAAATATAGTGCATTTGAGAGGAAAGCTTCTAAGTTATCATACTCCCATCACATTTTCTCTTTCCATTTTAATTAACAGGTTCAGTCTGCACCATGCTATTTTATGAATGAGACCTGACTCTGCACAGGCCGTTGTTTCCTGCGCGCTGTGTGCAGACTTCACCAGACTAGGGCAGCACTTCACACACATGATTACCAGTGTAAGGTTAAAAGCAAGCGATGATCAAGCTCAGTTTTGCCGAAGCATTTTTTCTTCATTTAGTTTTAAGCCACGTTTGGTCCACTTCAAAAAGAGAACAGGAATTTCTCTGTGTTTTCAAAATGATTTCTTATATTCAGTTGGGAAAGAACACCTTGATGAATGCTTTGTTTATCCAAGAAGTGGATTGTGCCTTAAGTCTGTGATAAATTATTTGTATTGCCAATATATTAGGTCAGTTGATAGTGAGAGAGAATATTAATGGGGTAGTACAAGTATTGCAGTCAGAGATAATGAGGGTAGAAGTCCCTTCCCAAGGAACTGTTGGCTGTACGTGGCAATGTAGTGCAGAGTGTCTGTGTTGAGATCTGATTCACAAACACTGTCTGTTTTCAATTATGGGCACTGAAGCTGTGTAACTTGGGAAAGGCCAAGCTCACAAGGGGAGAAAGTAGCCACATGCATAGTGCAAGCCTCTTAAGCCGTAGAGGTCAGCTTGATATATAGAAGACTTCATCCTTTCTTACTGGGGACAGTCCCTTTCTGTAGAAAAGTATTTCCTCTTGAGATAAGCTCCCCATGGGCTGCAGCTCCTGCCCTATGGGATTATCCATGGGCTGCAGCTCCTTCAGGCCTCGTTCACTACTGCTCCATGGGTTCCTCCATGACTGCATGTGATCTGCTCTACCTGGTGCCCATGGTCTGCAGGGGTACGGTCAGCTGTGCCGTCAGCCTCTCCTGGGCTGCAGGGAACTTCTGCTCAGTGCCCGGAGAACCTCCTGTCCTCCTTTTGTACAGACCTTCATGGCTACAGGGCTATTTCACTCACGTTTTCTCATTCCTTTCTCCCACCTGTTCTTGCACAGGACAGGAGGCCCCTTTTGGAGCAGCTGGAGCTGGCTCTGTTCTGACATGGGGCAGCTGCTGGGCTCTGCTCACAGAGGCCTCGGCTGCAGCTCCCCACTAACAAAACCTTGCCATATAAGCCCAATTACAGTACTAAATTTGATAACTGATGCACTATGTAAATGACCATACCAGGATTATTTCTTTATCCAATGAAATCGGTCATTTTAACCTGTTATTTGGAATAAAAGTGAAGGTAGTTATTAACATGTGCAGTCATTTTCATTTCATTTCTATTATTTGGAAATATTGTGATATGCATAAGCTTTCTTTTTTAGAAAATAACTGAGCAACCCTGTAATTAAATTGTACCAAGCATGTAATGAAGTAGAAGAGAATTGTGTGCTTGATCAGAAAGGGGTCTGATCTTTATTTTGAAAAATTGTATCTATTTATTTGCTTTTATATACAAATTAAAAAAAAAGTATGTCAACTTTTCATGTGAAGAGCCTTTTCCTGAAATTGAACCTCAGGAAAGTCATAGCAATTCATGGTAATCCAGAACCTTAGTTCCTTAATTCAGTTCAAAATGCAATAGCTGGCTGTTTCTTTTAACAGTGCTGCCGCTATTAGGTGGAGTAGTGTATATATGTCCCTGTTTAATCAGTGTGTATTGCAATTTATACTTCTTATAAAGAAATATACTGACTCCTGTGCCCATAACTTTACTAAGCAGTAATAGAGGCCTTGTGCAGCTTCACATCGTAGAGCCTATGGAGGGTAGAAAAGAGGCATTTCCCAGTGAGCTGTAGGACCAGGAGAGATATTAGTAAGGACCTGGAAGATTGCCTGTACACTGTCATTATTCAATCATGTGACAGTTTGCTAAGCTAACAATGTTGGTAGTGGTGTGCTGTGGATCTTGAAAAATCTAATTGTGATGCTTTATGGCAATAGAGGTGAAGAGCTCAGAGTGATAATTCATGAGCGTGGCAGACTTGGCTATTGTTAGCTGTGTCTGCATGATGCCTTGCCAACTGTCTGTCCTTTTTGCCTTAAGGAAGAGAAGGTATTTTGTTTCATGTTGTTAGTAAATGTCAGTTATAACTAAAATGTCTTCTACAAAACCAGCATGGCCAGGCTGTGGCTTTGGAGTTTCACTGATTCTTGGTTGCTCTTTGCTAGTAGTTTTGCTTGTGAAAGGTGCATAAATTGATGTTTCACTACAAATTATGAGGAAATTCCCTGTTTCCTCTTTTTTAATGTTTAGCTTTGTGGAGTATTTCCCAATCATTGAATTAGGAAGCGTTGCTTTGTTTTATTCCCGATATGATACTGTTCCTGTCAAGAATGCTGTGATCGGTGACTTTGTAAAGCAGGGATATGTAATGCTTTCCAGTCCCACACATTTCTCTGATTGTCACAATTCTTCTTTACCTTACTGGTTCTGCTATGCATACTTCTAATAAGCAAACACCCCTTCAGTTCTTTTTCTGGATTATGTCTGTATTCATTGTTTCTAACAGCAGATCCCTTCCTTTTCCAAGGCATTCGTGCCACGCTTATTAATGCGTTATTTATTCATTCTTTTGTTAACCAAGGCTGTACAGTCTCTAGGGCCATGCAGAAACTCCGGTTCTTATCACAGGATGGTCTTGGCACCTGGCAGGATGCACAAGTCAGGGCTTGGGGATGTCAGTGTTCACAGCTTCATTCTCTTCATTTCCAGGTGCCACATGCACCTCAATCAACTAAGGGTGCTGAGAGGTAGAAGACTCACACCTTAATAACTTGGGTGTTACTCTCTGGCTGGTCTCAGAGCATCTGCTTCAGTACTGGGAAAAGATGATGCAATTTTGCTGGAGCCAGCAGTGTTGAACTCACTTGTGTCAGTCATGAACTTGGCTGCAGGTCTGAAAAAGCAGACTGCAGTTGCTCTGGATAACCTGTTTCCAGAAAAATGCTCTGGGAGCAGTGATTAGATATGTTACATTGCACTGAGAGCAAGGGAGAAAAGGCTTTGAGCAAGTTTCCTTTTTCAAACATGTTAACAGCTGAGATTTCTTTACTTGTCTCATTTTGAGAATATTATTGAGGAGAAAAAGACAAAAAAGACCAGAATTAATTTCTAAATCTTGAGATATTTGTACAAGGAAACAAGCTATTTGAGATTCTAGGACCTCTAATGAGTCTCTCTAACCTGAGCCTATCAGTCTGCTAGGAAGGGGCAGAAAACTATGTGGTATTTTTATTTACTTGTTTCTGGTTTTTATTTGAAAAAATACTAGTTACCTTTTCCATCTTCTATACTAATGTTCCCAGGAAAGTGACTTCTGAAAGTTTGATAGGTATGAGGTATGGTGAAAGTTTGACCTTTGGTATTAGACAGTGAAAGGTCCTATTTATTGCAGGGGTTTTTCTGGGATATTCCTCTTTTTCCAAGCGAGGTGAAGCCCAGTAAATCCTTGAAGGGTCTGAAGAAAATTCTTAGGTAAACTTATTTCAAACTGCTACTGAAGAAGTGACTATTTCTTGAACTTTGGTTCCATCTCTTTGTACATTCCATTTCTTTCGATGATTATAGATCATGATGAAGGCATCTCAGTAACTGTTCTGCTCTTTCCCAACTTCTTAATATTTCCCTTTCCTCTGAGGTGAGTTGATAGAATTCTCTCTCATGTAACCTGATTTGCCTAATGACAAATGCTGAGAGTGCTACTAAACGCTTTCATATCTGACTGTATAAGAGCTTTTATGTATAGGTATCCTTTCAGTATCTAAGGGGCGCTGTGAAAAAGAAGGGGACAGACTCTTTAGCAGGATCTGCTATGATAGGACTAGGGGAAATGGTTTCAGACTAAAAGGAGATTGGAACTGGTTATGTGGAAGCAGTTTTTTACAGTAAGTGTGGTGAGGCAATGGAACAGGTGACCCAGACAGGTGGTGGGTGCCCCATCCCTGGAGACACTCAAGGTCAGGCTGGATGAGGCTCTGAGCACCCTGATGTAGCTGTGGGTGTCCCTGTTCATTGCAGGGGAGTTGAACTACATGGCCTTTAAGGATACTTTCCAACTCAAATGATTCTATGATTCTATGTAGGTGCTATAAAATTGAGTGTGTGCAGGCATATTTCAAGGATATGGGCCAGGTGCAGTCAAGTTTGTAGCTATGAGTAAATATGAAGTACGCAGTGATGTTACTCTGCTGGTTGAAAATATTTTTGGCTTTTTCAGCATGAAACATCAGTCTCCTAAATTAATTTGTTGAAGTAATTTTAGGTGTCATAGGTTGGGGCATCCATTTACTCCTCTTGAATAATGCAATTTGGGAACAGCAACACTGCACAAGCGGTGAGCCTGCTGACCTGAACAACTGAAAGCTCAGTCAAGGGTATACATTTCCTTTGTCAGCACAGCCCAGTTAAGAATATATGTCAATGAAGAGAGTCCCTGTGGATAACTGGGTTACTAGGATACCACATAGGCTCTGTTTTAATTAGATATTTGCGCTTGACTTCAGACTTTCCATCATTTCATTGCTTCTAGATATTTTTATGGTAGTAACACAATTTAAGAGATAAAATTCACTTTCTTTTAAGGATATGCTATTCCTAAAAGCATTTATATGCAATGAACACAAAGTACTGCTCAGTGATAGATGTCATCTGTAAAAAGATAGGCTGGTATAAATTTCATCAATCTTTTTGAAAGCTTGCAGTATCTCTGCATTTTGGAGGAAGCTGCAATCTTGAGCCTAGGCAGAAAGCTTCTCAGTGATCGTTTGATTGTATAAAAACTGGCAGTAGAAATGAAGTTGCTTTGCAGAAAGTAAACAAGTAAAAAAAAAAAAAAAAAATTGAATGGGGGAATAAAGTTTTTCCTTTTTGTTTTTAAAAGCATGACCTGCTTATCACGATGAGCAAATCTGGTGAGTGTTTTTCTTAGAATTAACATTTGCAAAGCCACTTCCAGTTCGTGTGTACTTTATCTCTGACACATGGCTTCCCACATGATGATGTCACATACGAATAAATGCCAGAAAAGCGTGAATGCTCCCAACAAAAGCTAGACTTTGAACTGTGGTTTGATTTGCAGCTCTGTGTGTGTGTGTGTGTGTGTGTGCAGGGCCGGCCAGCCACGCTGGAGCACTGAGCTCTGCACAGAGCTGTTGCTTTCCTCAGCTGCGGGTGATGTTCTGTAGGAATACATCAAACCACAGTCTATTTGACATCCTCTCTCATACCTTTTTAAATCATCTTTCAGGATGATTAATGTGCTTTGAATGATGATTAAAATGGTTTGAATAGTCATGGCTGGCTTTTTTTTTTTTTTTTTTTTGTGTCATGGCTAGCTTTTTCCAAGTCCTGCACTTTGGTCACAACAACTCCATGCAGTGCTACAGGCTTGGGGCAGGGCGGCCGGAAAGAAGTGGAGGAAAAGGATCTGGGGGTGTTAGCTGACAGCTGACTGAGCATGAGCCAGCAGTGTGCCCGGGTGGCCAAGAAGGCCAATGGCATCCTGACTTGTATCAGAAATACTGCAGCCAGCAGGAGCAGGGAAGTGATTGTCCCTCTGTACTCAGCACTGGCGTGGCTGCACCTCAAGTACTGTCCTCAGCTTTGGGCCCCTCACTACAAGAAAGACATTGAGGACCTGAAGCATGTCCAGAGAAGGGCAACAGAGCTGTGAGGGATCTGGAGCACAAGTCTGATGGGGAGTGTGGAGAAGAGGAGCTCAGGGGAGACCTTATTGCTCTCTACACCAACCTGAAAGGAGGTTGTGGTGAAGTGGAGATTGGCCTCTTCTCCCAGGTAACTGACAGGACAAGAGGAGATGGCTTTAAGTTGATCAGGAAGTTTCAGGTTGGATATTAGGAAATATTTCTTCTCAGCAAGAGCGGTGCTGCAGTGGCACAGGCTGCCCAGGGAGGTGGTGCAGTCACCGTCCTGGAGGTGTTCAGGAGCCGTGTGGATGTGGCACTGAGGGATGTGGGCAGGGGGCATGGGGGGGATGGGATGGTTGGACTGGATGGTCTTTTTCTACCTTTATGATACTATGATTCTCACCTGGGTATTAAAATAATTTGTTAAGAGCAGTGTAGGGAGTGACCCGTAACTCAGGGGAGGATATCTTGAATCTTTGGGTTTGCAGGTATTTTGCAGTCATGAGAAGCTGTTGTTTAACAGATTTTTGTTCCCATCCCACTGCTAAGGCAGTACTACTGTGTGGGGGGAGTAGTTCTCACTGTGTGATTATGTTTATAGAGTGTGTGCGTGTGGAGGTGTTTGCTCTGCCCTCCATCTGTGTGTGCTCTGCTGTTCTTACTGTCTGATCTGTTGTATACTGTTGTCTTTTGCATAATGAAAAGCTTCACTTGAGTTGCAAAATTTTTCCTCTGTTGTGCAAAACAATGTTTTATAGTGGTACTAGATAAAGAAGGACTGGTGGTTTGTTTGTTTTTCTTTTAAAGTACTAGTTACTGTAAACTACTGAAGAGTCCTGTTCTGCCTCAGCCACAGACGCATTTGGAAGATTCTTGGATCAGAATGAAGGTTCTGAGTTCCCTGATGAGGTCATCCATAGAAATTGAGATCCCAGACTGCTTGATAGCTTTTTAATTTGGTGGTTTTCAGCAAAAGCATAGGTTCATTGAGGTGTCAGTTTGTACTTCAGTCACTTTTAGATGCAATGCTTGAGGAGTATTGTATTTTATTATTAATTTTTTTTTGCCTCAGAGAAGTATGAAATGCAGTCAGATTATCTTCTACTAAACATATTTTTTTTCTGCAAAGACTTCATCAAACTCTGCTGGCAAGGAAGAGAGGGTTTGTCTGTGCTGCCTCCCTTTGCGCTTTGGTGCATCTTTTCTGTTCATATGGAGCTGGAAAGTTGTGTTGATTTGCTGTGGAGGAGGGGGAATTTCATGTAAACTTGCACCTGGGTGGCAGCTGAGCCACATCTGTTTGCATGTGGATAAAGAACAACTTCAAGATGTTCCACTTCTTTCTTGGCTGCTTGTGGAACCCTGGTGTGCAAAGTGAGCTTGCACGTACGTAGACACCCACTTTATGTGCTTTGTGGTAGCTGTATTATTTTTCTCTTAGTACCGCCTTTTCTATGATTGTGAAACGTTGCCTTCAACCTTACTGCAGTAGGAAAGGCTGCTGTGACTTAAAATTTGTATTTCTTAATCTTTTCTCTGTTTTAGTTTTTCATGTCGTATAAACACCTTCAATACTGAAAATTCACAAGCATGCATTTTAAATGCTGAGAGATGCTTGGGATCTTTCCCAGTAAGATGAACGCCTTTGGGAAAGGGCTGCCTGTCCTGCTCTTGCTCTTTGCCCCTCATGCAGCCCCAACACATGCTAACTGGATAGAGCATTGCATACATGTGCAGTAGCAAGCAGCCTCTGAGAGCTGCTGCGGCCCTGTTGAGGAGCAGGACCCCCAGCCCTATCTTTGCCCTGACATCACTGTGCTGACATGGTTGCTGATGAGCATGATGAGCTGATGCAGCTCAGTCTGTGCTCAGTGTCTCCTGGAGGAGGAAGGAGACGGCTTTTCAGCTGCCAGTGCTGTGTGACTGGTATTTTCCTACAGGCTAGACACCTAAGAAATTAGTCACAGGCTTACACAAGAGAGACGTGGGTATTTTTTATAGTGATCTAATATGTACACGGCCTTTTTGACTGAAGCTGGGCTAAATGCTGTTAAATAAAGAACTTATTAAGTGTTAAGCTGTGTGAGAAAGAGTTGACGATTTATTCACTTACATTTGCACCTATCATCCTCTTTACTCTTGGGTGGTCTTATCCCACACTACATTCTGTTAATACAGTTTCAGACTTTACAGTTCTCAAACAAAAATCTGAATCATGGTGAATGGCAGAAATTTTGTTGAAAGCTTCCTTGAGATGTGACATGGTATCCTGGGTTCCATCAGAAGAAGGGTGGCCAACAGGGACATGACTGTCCCCCTCTACCCTGCCCTTGTGAGTCCCCATCTGGAGTACTGTGTCCAGGCCTGGGGCTCCCAGTACAGAAAAGATGTGGAGCTGTTGGAGAGGGTCCAGAGGTGGGCCTCAAAGATGATCAGAGTGCTGGAGCACTAGAGAAGAGAAGACTGTGAGGAGACCTCAGTGCAGCCTTCCAGTATTTAAAAAGGGATTATAAACAGGAGGGGACTTCTTACGAGGGTAGACAATGGTAGGAGGACAAGGGGGAATGGTTTTAAGCTCAAGGAGGGAAGGTTTAGATTGGATGTCAGGGGAAAGTTCTTTACAGAGAGAATGATGAGGTACTGGCACAAGCTGACTAGAGAGTTTGTGGATGCCCCGTTCCTGGAGGTGTTCAAGGCCAGGTTGGATGGGGCCCTGGGCAGCCTGGTCTGGTACTAGATCTGAAGGTTGGTGGCACTGCCTGTGGTGGGGGAGTTGGACCTTGATGATCCTTGGGGTCCCTTCCAACCCAAGCCATTCTATGATTCTATGACGCATTAGTCAGCCCAAAGTTAGAGAGCCATCTAATCAGTTTGTAGCTAAAATTTTAATTTGGGAGCTGTTATCTAGTCAAGGGTTTATTCATAATACTTGGAATGTGTGTAGCATTGGCTGCTGGTCTACCATAGCGCCTCTGTTTTCTCCTTGCTTAAAAAGGAGAGACACTAAAACTTGATGATGTAGATCCTTGCATTTATTTACAGGATATATATTTTTAAATGATTTTTGTGTTGAACTACTTTTCTGGCGCTTTCTAGTGTTTTCAAACTCTATTAGGCTTTACTTAGTTTCTCAACAAAACTAACATTTCTATTCACAAGTTTTTATTTGATTACAAGTAAAGACTATGGTTTGTTTGTTTTTTTTCCTCTTTTGTTATGCCTGTACCTATCACTTGTAATTGAAGATCTCTGTAAGACAGGAAGCTAACTATGCTTTCACAGATACTGATAGTTGTGGCAGTGTACCACTGCCATATTTTATTTATTTTATTTTATTTGTGGTATACTGCCACATTTTACTAACAGGGTGCAGAAAAGTGATGTGACTTTTATAGAATTTGCAAATTGATCAGTGGCAGAGCTGAAATTACATCTCAGGTCCTGCATTTATAATAGTGTGTATATATATAAACTTATTTTTATGTATTCACATATGTATATGTATTTAACTGCAAATTTGTTGTTTTGCTTTATTATATAGAGTATATAGAGTGTAACAAGTTTTCTCTCCAACACTGCAAGTTTTGAGTGAATGAAAACTGTATTTCTCTAATTGCTTTCTAGAAAAATGGCCAGCCTAGTTCCTGGGCTATGTACATCTGTGGCTTTCTGGCAATTTGACATGGTATACTTTATCCTCAAAGAAGTCTACAGACTGCAACAGCCATTTGCTGCTGGGAATTCACCACATTCAGCCAGTATTGTGATGCACGGCCATGCTTCCGTAAATGCAGCGTTAGGGCTCCTTGTGTCCAGTGACAGGTTTTGATGCTGGTCGATGTCATTCAGCCTCCAGCCTGTTTCGGTGGGTGGCAGAAGCAGCAGAGTTCACCATCCAGCGCACATTAGCATGTTGCTTTTCTGAATGTCTTTGTCTGGATGAAAGCATAGTCCTGGTGCCATCTGTGGATCATGTGATCATTTCCACCAGTGTTCTTTTTCCCTCCTCTTTGCTGTAGCTTAGCATCGCAGCTTGGCTTCCCAAGCTATCCTTTTTTATAACGTTGTTTACCAGCTTTGTGGAGTGTGCCTTGCCTGCTTGTCATCCTGTCACCATTGCCTGGCTCAATGGCAGCACGCTTGCTGGATGGTGAGTCTGTCACCCAACAACAACAGCTGTGCGAGCAAACAAGTCAGCATTGATATTAATCAATAGCTTTGTGCAGTCACGGCATTAAAGTACAGCAGAACATGTGCAGTCTGTCAGCCCCTTTGTCCCGCAGCATAGCAGATCAGCTGCTTTGCAGCGATGAGGATGTGATTGCCATGCGTTGTGCCTTCGCCTCCTTCAGAGCACGGTGCTGCTCCTCTTTGTGAGCTCTCTGGCTGCTCCCTGGCACATCTGCTGCACGTCCCATCTGTGCCCGAGTGGTGAGTAGCTCTGACGAGCGGTAGTCAAGTAGTGTACTGTCTGTCATCTTCAGCAGAAAAACAATCATTTGTATTAGTAATGGCATGTCATTAGTACTCCCTGCTTCTAAAAAGCCAGCCGAAGCAACTAACATAGAACACAGGCTTGCAAACTTGCCAGGGAGTTTTTGTTTCAAAATCTTATATCTCTCATTTCAAGTAATCAGCACTCTTACCTTGTCTCTTAGCTTTTCTAAGTTCTCTGTGCTCTGGCAGTAGTTTTTGTTTTCCTTAAAAACAAACAAATAAACAAAATCCCACCATGTTTTACTCTGAAGTTGTTTTCCTGTGTCTTTCAAAGAAAAACACAGATTCTCAACAAAAGTCTAGCTGTAAAGTCAGAGTGAATTTAAAGCCAGAGTTGCCCTTGCATTATGCATGTCTCTTGAATTGTTATCAGTGCAACTATGGGTTGATATTTGGACTGGATGATCTTGGTGGTCTTTTCCAACCTTGATGATGCTGTAATTCTAACTAGCTCTACGGAAATCTTTGTGGCTTGTAGTCACTTCCAGCAGGATTTTGCCTTGTCAAATAGAGCAAAGATAATAGCGGCTCTCTGTGGGTGAAGGAAGATGAAAGTGCACAGCATGGGTGTGTGTAGACAGTGCAGTTGTTTCGTCTGCAGAATCAGCTTATCTATCATCACCTGTAGCTTTTTGCAGATCAGAAGTGCTCTTAGTAATCAGAATGTGGGCACCTTTGCCAGTCATATTAAGCATCTTGTGGAGTAATGTCGTGTGTACTGTGCATTCTGTCTTTAGAGGTTATTAATGCTGGGGGTTACAGCATGAAACCATGATGTACAAGGAAATCTTTATTAGTGCATTTGCTTATAATTTGGAATTCATTTTAAGCAATCACTAGGTATCCAAAGTCTGTCAAAAATGGGCAGTATTTCACAGCATTTTACCTAGAAGGACTGATGGCATACCTTTATGCGTACTGGGAGAGAAGTGATTCATTTTGACAGTGCGTGTTTTATGGTCTTGTGATTCTTTTCCTTTAGTAACACCCTGCTTGCTCAAAACATCAGAAAGGCAAAAACTAAAGTCGAGGGAAGGAATGAGGTCAGGAAGAGCTTCAACGGAGAGAAAACATAGGACACCTTTCTGTCAGCAAGGGGGGCTGGTATCACAAGCCCCTGCAGGGGGATCTCTGCTTTGGTCCTTGCCTCTCGGGGACTGCTTTTGCTGTTGCTCATGTTACTTACTTCTGAAAGCCATTATTCAGAGCGGCTGTGCTGCATTGCATTCCAGCAGCAGAGCCCAGAGGAAGAAGTCAAGGATGTACTTGTGTATTTGTCCTGCACAGCTTTTGCAAGAGTGGCCTGTGTTGTTTTTATTAACTTTTTGTTTATTTATCTATTTTTTACTTGAGAGCTTTCTAAGGCAATTTCTTTCATCACACTACAAGCGTCATGTAGCTAGCAGTACTTGCAGTGAGTTGCAGGAGGAAAAAATGGTCTACTTAAGAGAATGATAACTGTTACACTGTAAAATATTGCACATGGAATCTGTAAAATGAAGCATATTATCACAGCAGTACTATTTGAATAGAGTTGGTTAGTGTTACAGTGGCATTAGCTGTGTGTGTTAATTCTTATAATTGTGCTTCTCAGATCAGCAGGTTCAGAACTTACCAAGTCAGTGTGTCAACGCTTGAAAAATTGTGTCGGGGAATTTAGCAGACAGGGGCAGAGGGGGTGATGGCAGCAGTTTATCACTTTTGGAAAGTGCTGTTGAATTGGCAACAGTGTGTAACAGATAGGTGAACTGCTCCTGCAAAGGTCTGCTGTGGACTACCGAGATCAAGGCATGCTATGAGGGCTTGCTAATGTAGCTACACTTCAGAGATCTACTGTATCACCATCAGGCTACTGTGTACACTAGCTTTTATTCTCAGCTGTTCCCTAGTGGTTTAATTGGTTGGGATTCCCACCCCCCAGCAGCTTTTTCAGCGTGTGCTGTCAGTAAGCTCCAGTATGAAAACAGTAATGCTAGGAAAACAGGATGATGGGGGGGATAGCTGAAGTAAGAATGAAACCTTTGTGTGTACCCTAGAAAAAATGTCCGGGGGCAATTTTCTGTGATTTCCTTGAACATTCGACTCTGAAGGCTAGTAATCCCATCTAGACATTTCAGAGAAATATTCAATAATAAATCTTTTCTTTGTAAAACACATCCATGGCTGGAAAAAGTTTGTATGCACATCTTTTGTGCAATCCAAGAATACTTTTGCAAGAGCGGAAAATATAGTCAAGTTGTGCAATTGATACATGATTTTTTGCAAGAATCTTGTTAAAAAGTCTGTTGAAATCACAGCTTTTCCTCCTTCTTGCTTGAGCTCAGTCCTGCAAGCTGAAGAAGTGAAAGTTTTGTAAACAAAGAAGTCCTACAGCAGGATGCGAATGAAGATGGCAATTGTGTAATGAAGCAATTTGCCACAACTGTTTACAGGCCAAAATGAGATTAACAGCAGGCAATGTAAACATAACTGCTGGACATGGTTTATGTCAGCAAATACTTGCATGTGGTTCCTGACTCATATGAAGGGAACCCCTCTTCATCTCTCATCAGTAGCAGTATCATTTATTTCTGATACTTCCTGGAGCTGGTCCTTGGAAGAGAACAGATCTGCTAGTGAGCCTAATAAGAAATAGTAAAACTGGAGGAAATGAGGTGATGCTAGCAGAAGGCAGAAGAGCTAAACTTAGTCCCTGAAGGTACACAAAATTTTTATCTGTATTGTACCTTATTACCCTTTCTGACTGCTTACTCTGGGAGCACATTAGCTGACCTGCAGTAACCTTGTGAGAGGGAGCTGCTCTCCATTCTGCAGGCTCACTGAGGTGCTGCTGTCAAGGGACAAGTGAGAGGAGCTCCTGTCATCCCACTCATTTAAAGGGAATGGGGTTTCAGAGAAGAATTTAATACTTTTTCAAGCACTGGGCAGTTTTGTCTGTAGCCTTGAATTCTGAATAGAATTCTGGAAGGTTTGCTTCTTCCAGTCTTACTGCTTAAGCTAACCTGCTTTTGTTTGTTTTTCTTTCTCTTTTTATTTAGATGAGATATCCTTGGAGAAGCGAAATTTTTCCTTTTTCTCAATGGACTCAAAGGTGCACCAAAGCATATCAGGCAGCAGAACACAAATGGCCTTAGCAAAAAGTACTTTGGAGTCCCCAGAAAGTAATTTTCTTCAAACGCTTTTATCATCAGTTACCGCTCCCATCGATGTGACTTCATTTAACCAAGAAGAAACGGTCAGAATTTCGGAAGGGAGAAGTACACCGTTGATAGATTTCTCCGTAACAAGCAATGAGGCATTCTTAAGTGACGACAAATTTATTAACCCATTTCCAAAGGTACTGTGGACTCCTCCACTGAAGTCCTCTGCAATTTTAACAGATCATCACTCAGTTAATACAGTAGAGCTACCAAGAGAAACATTAGAAACTCCGTTACTAACACCTTCATTATCTGTCTTTTCTTCACCATACGATATCTTGAGAACAGCACAGCAAAAGACTCCACTGAGTGCTGTCCTTGATTACATTACCAGTCTCACAGAGTTGGAGCCTTTTGTACCAGACAGTGGAATACTGACTGCAAGCAGCCACTTGCCATTGCACCCTTCAGATACAGGTATTTATTTCACTCCCGTTCCTTCCGAGAAGGCGGATGCAATGTGGGAAAACATAAACAGAAGTGTAACATCTCTTCCTTCTGGGGCCACTTCAGAGGGGTCACCTGTCCATCTCAAGTTGCTGGGTGAAAATAGCCGTGCTGCAGCAGGTGCTACAGCACAAAGTGGTGACATTTACACCAGTCTGAGTAGCAGGGCAACAGAAGCTGTCAGTGTAAGGACTGACCCTGCTCCAAGTATTCCCTGGGCCACAGTTGCTGCAACAGCCAGTGCTGATTCTGCTTTGTTTTCCATCAGTCTTCCATTTGCAGCTTTCCCAGGTCACTCAGCTGCCATGTCCACCTACTCTGATACAGTTTTCAATGCCGGCTTGTTTACACAGAAATTCTCTAGTACAGCACCAAATTTGCCTGCTGATTCAGAAATACCGAGTCAATCTGAGCTTGATAGCGAGCTCATAAGCCCAGTGCCTTTCACGAGATCGTACAGTTCGTGTTTATATTGTGACTCCATTTCTCTTCTGCCGGAAGCAGGATTTTCCCCAGAACACGATGTGGGCTCAGGTGATTATGTTGAAACTCTGTCATTCACAGCCTCTGAAGTACAAGGCGTAACTCCGTTTACAACTGTAATTGCCGACAAATATGAGTTAGAAGAGCCTACACCTGAGATATATGATACTTCTTTTCCATCAAGACCAGTTGTTTCATTTTCTTCAAGATTTGCAGAAATCCCTGCTTCGAGTTTGTTTTTATTGAGCACTGTGGACACTGCTCTTGATGACAGAAAACCTGCAAGCTCTCCTTACCATGAGCTGCCCAATGAGACCTCACTGGACATCTCTGCTGTCCAGTTTTCTCTGCCTGTCACAGGAACTGTGTCACTGGCACCAAACACTCGTGTAGAGCATCCCACTACCAGCACTGTTCTGTTGGAGTCTGTGACCATCGTGAGCCACCCGGTTGCATCACTTGCAGTCAGCTCCACAACTTGGCATGAGTCGCCAGAACTTAAGCCATCAGAATCCGTATTTTTATTTGATAAGACATCTACAGGGGAAGAGCTGTCTTTAAATATTTCAGATTTTTCATCCAATCTTTTATCAACACCATTTCTGATTGAACCTAGCTACTTACTTTTGTCATCAGCTGTGCTAACTTCTCACTCTGTCACGCAGAGTGATTTCTCAACACCATTACCTCAGACCTTGTTGAGTGGAACACCAGTACTTTCTGAGGATGTTTCCAGCTGGGACTTAGCTACCGCTGTCAGCTCTGCCACTGACTCCGAGGCGTCTTTGTTCTCTGTCGGGCAAACCTCATACTTTTATTCAAATACATCCTCTGTTCCAAGTGCACATGTACCTGAAATAATGCCATCATCAAGTTTTCTTTCCAACTCGTCTGTGTTTCTGGAAGCACCATCAGTATTGCCGGGGGGATCCGAAGCCGTGTTTACCTCAGCTGTACCAGGAGCTACCTCTCAGTTAGAGCCTTCCCCTTCCTCCTTGCGGTCCGTGGCTCCCACCCTGGTGCTGCCCGCTTCTGACACCGGGCCTCTTAGAAGCAGCGTCCTGCTTGATGAGACAAATCTGATCTCTGTGTTTACTACCTTCCCAACAACTCCTGTCTTAAATGTGTCTTCATCTCTACTCTCAACTGGTCTGGCTTCGGATGAGGATATTGGTGCTACAGTTAAGACCACGTTGCTTTTAACATCGCTCAGCGAGAGCAGCACTCACACAACAGCCCTTATGACCGCAGACCCTGGCGGCCCGACGCAGCATGCTGATGCCAGCAGCATTCTCCCCTCTCCTACAGAATCTTCATCTGTGACCACATTGTTTGTTCCCACACAATTTCCCTTGACTTCCCTCCCTCCCACGGGATACGACGTTCCAACGGGAGCCAGTGATGTTGACACATCAGTTGCTGCCAGCACCATCCCCACCACCACTACCACCAGCACCACAAGCAGGTCCGGTGTTTCCTCCTCCCCTCCTCTGGTCACCTCCACTCGCCCCGGAGCCGCCGTCCTCCCCTCTGCCACCAGCACCACCAGGCAGCCCTACGTCTGTGACATCGCGATTCCTGATGCGTACCTCGTCACTGCTGGTGAGAGGCCACCAATGTCTTTGTTTCATTTTCAGAAACCACTGTGTTGTGAGCTCATAGTTAAACTGCAGGTGTTGAGTTGGCTACTTGTGTAAATCAGAGAAATGTGTAAAATTTAGTCAAATAGCTGTAAATCCATGGATCTTTTCAATATAGAAGAATTCACTTGAAGGGAAATTGCTAGGCCAGTGAATTACCTGGCAGAGTGAATGAAGCTGTGTTTTAACACTGCTGATGTGTATATATAAGTAAGTATATTTGAGGCTACTTTTTAATTTGATTGCTTGAAAACAAATATTATTCTTATAATAACATTCTGCAAATGATTGTTCTGAATTTCTCCTTGAGATTGACACTGTTGCAAATAGCCCAGGTGTGAGATAATATTTTAATATGAAAGAGGAAATTTGGCTTAAAGAATGTTTGGGATTTTGTTACTGTTTTATCATTTTACTCTACCAGCTTATGTTTGTATTTTCCCCCATCTCCTGCTTGCTTCAATTGGACTTGGCATGGTTTTAACCAGAAGAAAATACATTAGTGTGTTTCAGAACCAATTGTCTCAGCATGTGTTTTTGCTTTTTTGGTGTTTTCCTACCTCCTCCTGGCTTGCACCAGAGAACTAACCAAGGGCAACTGTAGAAATGCTGCATACTCTGTGGTAATCAACGCATTTTGCCCTTTAGTTTTGTTGTAATGTGGAAAGCAAAGTGATAATTATCTTATTCTCCAGAAATGAAGGTGTGCTGACTGCTGGCAAGAAGGAAGATTTATTTTAACCTATAATTTGGGCAGTTCTGTAGGCAGTTTACTGACAGAAAATAGATGCAGAATGGCAGTGTAACACTTCTCAGTTGTTTCCTTGTCCTCAGTTACAGTCTCAAGCAGACATAGCATCTGTAAGGGTGTGGGGATTTTGTAGCAGTTTCTTAGTGGATATCCCTTTCACTAACCCAAGTTTGTTTACTTCTATTTAAGAGAAAAGTAGATGCATATTTGCTGTGGCTTTTTTCTGACTTCATCTGCATTCCATGCATTGCCTACAAAAGTTAAACTGTGTTATGACAGCAGTCTCATTGTGGTGTGCAGGCCAGACCGATTTCTGCAAGTTTCAGACCCTATTTGAATGCTTGGGTGACTCTTAAGAGGGTTCCTTGACTAGAATACTAAAGACATTAGGTATTGACAAAAATTAGAGGAAATAAACCTGTAGTTTCTTAAACTGTATTCAGTTTAAGTTGCTTTTTAGGATATATTCATACCTTTGCCTGTTTCCTTGTCTTACTTGTCTGACACAGTTGATCTCATTGTCTGCTTTTTCATGCATCACACTATTGAAAATGCAGCTTTGAGATGAAGCCCAAGAGGTGAAGCTAAAGTATACTTACTGACTGACATTAATTTCCAGTGCTGGCCCGAAGAGCTGTTCTCCAAAACGTCAGTGAATCCATCAGAGAAGTGCTCAGAGCTCAGTTCAGGCGATCAGTAGAGCTAGAGGTAAGTGGCATGAAGTGTGTACAAGCACTCTTTGATTAATGTAGTACAATAGTGGTTTTAGTTCACAGGCTAAACTAGTTATTTAAAAATAACGCTTCTGATGCTAAACCACAGTGAGGTTTATTTCAACTTAAACATTAACCTTTTGTTTTAATGCGTGTATGACATCCAACTTTTTTTTTTTTTTTTAACTTTTAGAATGTAATTTATTTTCTAAGGCAGACTTTTCTTGCTTTTGCCATAGCTGAGCAAGCAGTTTCCTGACTCCGCTTCTCACCTGCTCTGACTTGTGAGATGAAACTGAGCTGAAAAGCTTTTACTGTACTAAAGTATGTTTTGCTTCTCCTGCTAGTTGTTTATATGCTTTATGCCTTAAGCAAAGCAAGCCCTTCTCCACTGCCTTGTGCTGTTTTATCTTGTAACTGAGGTCATCAGCAATTACAGAGAAAGTGGTGGAATCTCATATGCACAGGGTTTGGCAGATGAGAAAGGCAGGGAAAAAAACAGATGTGCAATGGTAGGATATTCTTTTTAAGCCTTGAAATAGGTGTGATTGGAATTTCCCCACTCCTCGCCTTCCTCTACTCACAGAGTAAGAAATTTCTGCTCTCCCATTTTTGTTATTTAATTCTTCCTCTCCGTTGATGTTCAAGGAATCGTCTTTGAGCAGTATTTCCATGAGTGCCCACTGAGGTGAGATTTCATACTCTTCACCCCCCTCTTCTTTGAGCGCCCTCTGCCTGAGTGAAAAAACAATCACAGAGGTGGTTTCACATACTTCAGTACAGGTTATGAAATTGAACATCTTAATGAAGTTACATGTTCAGGTTCAGCTTCAATTGCAGCATGTCATTTCTGCGTTGGTCCAGCTGCAATAGCCCAGCACCAAGGCAGTACCTGGTTCTGTGCGTGGTTCCCTCAGGAAGTAGTTTGAGTAGAGGAGTAGATCTCTGTGCTCAGAGGGCTGAGTTGGTGGTGCCTTTAACTTCTGCTGGCTGGTCTGTGTGGGAAATAGTGTTTTTGACAGCTCCTTCCACAATCACGATACTCAGTAACTAAACAGCTCCTGTCTGTTGTTTGTGAACACGCCTCTCTTCTGCTCACTCAGGATAAGTGTGTTGTGAGTTTCTCCCAAATTTCAGCCACTGTGAGTTGCCACTGCAGATTTATGTTTCATTTGGGTCCTTTTCGCAATACTTCCTCATAAGCTTCTAAGGTTGTTTGTTGGTGTTTTGTTTTTTTGTTGTTGTTGTTTGTTTTTTTTTGTAAATAACGTATTTATCTTCTACGTTCTGAAATGCACCTTTAAATTTTGAAAACCAGCATAGTAAAGTAGAAGTTCGAGGTGACCAACTACACTGATATTCAGTGACCTTATACGCCTCAACAGTATGGAAGCATCTCAGTAATAGCGTGAATCAGATGAAGTGTGTTGGTAAATATCTGAAGGTTGAGTGAAGCAAACATTAGATATCTTCTTTCCACTTTAAATCATTTCATTTCATGCCCACTGTTGTCTTGCAGAGCTCTCACTAGGTCATTTTGGCTCTAGGGCTGCTTACTGGCAACTGCTTTTATAAGTAATGCAGTTAGTCCAGCTTCATTCTTAACATATTCTTTTTTTATCAAAAGGAGAAATCATCTCTGTGGAATCTTATATGCTGATTTTATGCTTGAATGCTGCTAGGTGTTCTTTTAGTGATGCCTTGGGTATAAGTATTTCTGCAGTAAATATAATCACCAGCAAATGCCTTCACCTCTAGCAGTGGAATACTAACAAAACTGTTATTTTAAATAAAGAGCTGTCTATAATATCAGCATGTTTTATGGTGATGCAGTGCAGAGTTTTAAACACAATTCTCCCATATTGCTAAACTTAATTAATAAAGCAGACGTGATTTTTGTTAGTCAAAAGTACCCAGGAAATGTGTGTACATTTGCAAGTTACGGTAAAGCAGTGCACTTTTTTAAGCTGCTTTTTAACTGTGTCTCCTATTACAGCTCACAGATGTTGTTCCCTTGCTGTGATGTAATGCCCAGTAAATCAGGAGACAGTCTTGTTAAATTTAACTTGGTAGTAATGTGTGCTTTAAAAATAAAATCCATGGCAACATTGGTTATAACTGCTACTCACTTTAAATGCAATCCAACTTTAGCACTGAAAGGAAAGTCATTTTTTTCCAGCTTTTTCACTTGAAACTTTGGCCTCTGATTGTTGTTTCAAACTCTCAGAGCTGCTAAATTTGAAGGGTGGGACAAAAAAAGAGAAGCAGGTTTAAGTCCTGTCTCATGAATAATCTTCTTCCAGTATTTTTCCTACCAAAATTCCTTACAGGAAAGTGATAGTAACCTAAAATTTGAAAGTTCTTTCCTTCCAATTGATTTCAGTGTATAGCATCTGCAGAAGGATAAGACCCTGTGGTTTGAACAAGAGCAGATTTTTTCAGCTTTCTCTAATGTAAGCTTTCTGGCACTTGAGTAAGATGCAGCGTTCAGTCAACATAGCTTTGTTGCATGGGGATATGAGAAGAAAAACAGTGTTGGCAGTGACTTGCTGGAAGCACCCCAGGTACCATTAAGTTCATACAGACAGAAGAAAGCTTTTTGCCAGCTTCATTTGTGGTAGGAAATTTTATCATGCAGTGTAATGTATACCTCAGTGACTTTGTTGCTACATTTATCTGGTGTTTTGGGCCAGGTTTCTGTAATCCAAAATTTGCAAACCTCTGCTTTGCAAGTAAGGAAATGAGTTCATTGTCTGGCAGTGAAATACTTTCTTCAAAGGTGCCACCTTGTGGGCTTGCACTGACTTCTGTCACATTCATTGCTGCTCAACACTGCTGAAACCATGGCTGTTATCGTTTAGGTGTGTGAAAATAGTGGGAGAATTGTTGCCTCTGGTTCCTAATGTGTGCAGGAGCAGAGTCTCTTTCATTTTTAAGACCTGTGAGCCTTTGTAGCTCGTCTTTAGGAAGTTAAATGCTCCCTGCAGACTGGTTACAGAATGCTTAATAAGGTGGTGGTGAGGAAATGGATTTTTTATGCCTTCTACCAGATGTTTACACAGCATAATACTGTGGTGTGTAGGTATGGGTTGGATGGTACCAAAGGTGCATCTAATCAAGCAGTTTAGCTGACAATAATCTATAGTAAATGCTTATGGAAAATCGTAAGATGTTAAGCATGCAATTATGTTTTCCCCAGTTACTAAGATAAGTTGGAACCTAAAAACTTGCCGTGTCAGAAGCGTTCTCTCTTGTCAGGGCAGCTTTGAGTAAGATAGACTGTATCCTAGAAACGATAGGGTTGTGTTAGCTGTCTGGCTTTGGGGAAGAGATGGCTCAGCTTGATGTGGTACATTGGCTCGTACTGAAAGTTTTTGCTTTTGCTGTGGGAATGGCTCAGAAGTGCATGTTGAGTTTAGAGGTGTTAAGGTAAGAAATTTTGTGGGTATTTAGTGTTAGAATTTGCGTTTGCTTGCTCTAATAGACAGAGCTCTAAAACTGTAGCTTAGTTAGCATGTTTGATAGCATCTCGCTGTCTTGGGAGCAGAGATAAAACCTCCAAGAGAGGAGATGGATGGATGCATGGATGGATGGATAGATGAGTTTGTGAAAAACAGCAACATGAGCCAGCTGAACAAACAATTCAGGGCAAGAATGTGACAAGAACATTTCTGGAGTCATCCTATATAGCAGTAAAACAGTACTCTTCTCCCACTCCTGTGCCACTGCTTTCTCAAATTTCCATTAGCGTATGGTTCTGTGTCAAAACCAAACAGAACCCATAGGCTAAATAAGGTCTGATTTGCTACCCTCTTAATTCTGGTGATGCACACATGTGCACTAAGAGATAGACCGAATGGCCTCACCAGTGTTGGTGGTTGTTCTTGATCACTTTCACATAGACCCAACTTAAACTTGGGAGACTCCAAAATGATGTCTGGTACCACTATGGCATTTATGGCCTGTATATTCACCTTCAGTTGCAGGGACAGAAAGTCTTGCTGCTCAAACATCATCATCATTCACTTTGAGAGTGGTGAGGTGCTGGAACAGGCTGCCCAGAGAGGCTGTGGATGCCCTGTCCCTAGAGGTGTTCAAGGCCAGATTGGGTGGGGCCCTGGGCAGCATTAAATGGGGAGGTTGGTGGCCCTGCCTGTGGCAGGGGGGTTGGAGATCCATGATCCTTGAGATCCTTTACGATCTGTGATTCTGTGAATCATTAGAGCTGTTCCAGAAGGAATTTTCATTCATGAATCAGGAGTTGTGAGTTGTTCTCGTATATCCTGCATAACTTTCCAAACTTCTCTGTGAATTACCTTGTAGTCATCATCGTGCTAACATGGCTGTATTATTTCTGGCATCTGAATTAAGTTGCTGAGATTGAACTTAAGACAACCCTGAAGTATCTCCAGTAGAAATAGTTATTGTTTGACCTACACTGGTTCTGATCCACCTACCTGAAAATGAGAGTTTAAAAAGTTCTTTTAAATTTCCATTACTGTGACATTACTTTTGCTCTTTTGCTGCAGTAAAGTGCAGAAGAAAAGTGTGAGTTCAGGTGAAAATGTCAATGAAAAATTTCAGGGGAGTTCCTAGTATAGGCTGCTTTCACTGCATCTGTGGCACACTGGAACAAGTCAGAGGCGCATGCAGCTGAGCTGGTTATCAGAAGCTTGCTTTCTTGTCTTCAGTACCTAACTATAGCCTATTACAATGCGCTGGCTCTTCTAAGCCACTCTTCCTCAGCGTATATGGCTTCAGAAAATCACCAGCAAATTGTTAGTAAGATTTGTAATTCTTTCTTTTTTTTTTTTTTGCTCTTTTAAGCAATCTCTTTTGCGAGTAATGGACAACTTTCTCTTTGTATGTCTTACCTGTTACAACTGCTGTTTTCTGTTTGACAAACTGAAGCTGCAGAGGTCATTTCATCCTGAGATAAAAGGATAAAATTTCAGATAAGGGAAACCGAGAAGAGCTGTGCATATTACTCATATCAAACAAATTTGTGTTCTGTGGGCCTAAATCCATTTATAAAAGCAGGATGCTGCATATATTTGTGGACTAAGAAGGAAAGAATAATGAGCAAGATACAAGCTTTTATTCTGTTGCTTAGGTAGCTGCTTTTGGTGAGTGTTAGCTCTTTGAAATGCATCGTGTTTCTAGAGGCAGGAAAGGGCTGCAGTTACCATTGTGTTTCAGTGTTGCAGAAATCCCATCACTGAGCTGTGAGTTACAATTTAAGTAGCAGAGTGCTTTTTCATAAGGCGTGTCTTTAAGCTGGACTATCTGAAAAACCCCTTCACCCGCTCAAAGCCTGCCAGATGCCAGCATCTCTTCATCTAAGAAGTGCACCTTTATAGCACCCCTCAAGTCTCTGGTTTAGATTATTTATTTGCGAGGCCATCATGTTGGATATCCCAAAATACTTCTGTGTGACTGCCTTGAGCAAATAAAGCAAAGGGCTGGGAGGGGGAGGGGGGGCAAAATAAAAGAAATAGGAAAAAAAATGCTGGGAAATGGGAAAAATAAGTGTCCTTGATACTGAGAGAGATTCCCATAGGGAGAGAATGCATTGCAATTTGTTTGAATAAATAAAAGCCTTCAGTTTGTTTTTACTTAGGTGACAGAATAATAACGTAATAAAAGCATCTGCATGGAAACATTTGCCTAGGCTCATATTTAGCTTTCAATTTCATTTTTTTTGCATGATGTCTAATGCTCCTCAGGGTTTTTGAGAAGTCTCAAAGTCACGCAATGCAATGGAAGAGGAAAATTGTAATTGTAACCGTGCCGAGAGATATTCTCCAGAATACGTGTGTGGGGGAAATATATCCATAAAACACAGGTTATGTGTATTTTGCTCCTTACACATCACATGTGAATATTATAGAATGCATTTGCTATGCAACATGGATCTGAAATGTGAAAGCTGTGCAAATGGTTCAGTAATAAACAGCAATTTGTACGGGAACTCTCATGCACTCCTGGGGAATGCAGACAAGGTGCAGTGCTGCTGTGCAACAGTAAATGGAGAAGAGCTGAGGTAGATGTGGTGTGCTGAGGAGATTGCAGTTATGTATCTGGTGCAGGGTTGCATGCCTTGCACAGGAGGAGAGGTTGCGAGTCCTGTGTGCTCCTGCTCTTTGTAAAATAAAGATTGCAGTTTCCTACCTACGGAGGTTTAAGCTTAGAAATGCCGGGGACTATGTCTAAAATGTCTGGGATGTCTAAAATGTTGCTGCCAAATTTCTTATTGAATTTTTTTCTTTTTTAATTTCTTTTTCTTTCGGTAGGTGTATAAAATCTCCCCAAAGTTTGCTTTCTTGGTGACATCAGGCCCTTTTGTTTACACGGCAATAGCTGTCATAAACGTGCTTGTGAACAGCAGTCTTCTCCGTGGTGAGGCCCCGCTGATCCTCTCCCTGCATCCTTCTTTCACTGTGCCGGATAACAGATTCCACGTTCAGACGGGTGAGTTCTTCCTGACACAGAGCAGAGAAGGTGTAGCTTCATACTGATTCATACCTCTTCACTTGTGGAGAGTCTCGTGATTAAGCAAGCGAGCTCGAGTGGAAATTGTGTTCCACTGCTGTGAGCATTTATTTGTTATTAAAATACTTGTAGCATCTGTGGTAAATTTTAATTAACAATTAAGCCTGTCATTTCATGATTTTTTCAGGAAAGGTTGGCACATTGCAAAATGCATATCCTCTATACCTTGTTTCATATTTCAGTTGATAGTTCACTGCTGAAGGGAATGAAAGTTGTTTGCATTCTTTGTATTGCTTTAAGTGTTAGCAGTATTCTTGTGTTGAAAAGTGAGTCTGTTTTCAATGCCCCTTTTCCTGTCGATACCCTGATCTATACAACATTTTGCAAAGGCAAGAGGAGAAAAATGTTTCCATTTGTTCATAAGATCACAATGCAGCTACTTTGTACTGCTTGAGTCATGTTTGGAATCATTTTTACCTTAAATTATACTTTCTGTAATTCTCATGGTGAGAATTGAAGAGCAAGAGGATGGCTTGTCTATTATTCAGCTTTACATGGATGTTGTATGGCAGCAGCATGTTGTATGTCAAGTCCATGAATACTAATAATCTAAAGTAACATATTAACCATGTAATGGCTTTTGAGAATCAGTGGTGTCATTTAAAATCTTCTTCAGGCAGTATTTGCATAACAAAAAAAGCAGCCTGATTGGTTGACTGAGTGATGAGAAAGTGATGGGGATTGAGTATATGGGCAGAGAGTACATGAATGTCAAACACAGGTGCTTTTATTCAGGTATGTTTCATGTGCTCTTTCTGCTCTGTTAGTATCTGTTACTTAAGACAGAAATTCTTTGTATGAATGCAATGTCTTTTTCCACTACTTAGCATGGTTAAACAAATGGGCGATAGCTACATTTCCTCATCATGACCTTTGTGTAAAGTGCTATTAGGGTCTGTAACTTGATGATAGCATTTCTTTGGGTAAGAATACATCAGGAAATGTGCAGATAAATGTGCAGATAGACAGAGATCTGTGCGCCTGCTCACATTTCTCTTTCTCTCCTGTTCTCATTCTTCTGTCAAAGACGTTAAGGTATATCTACAATGATTTATAAGAATGGCTGCTAGTTAGGTATTTTGAAACTTAGGCTGTTAATAACTTATATTAATGGATCCAGTGTGATTTAGACATGCTAACTATTAGATTTCAGGCTAAAAAGAAATTTATTGTTATTTTCCTTAAGATTTTAATTGAACTGTTGAATACGAAGGATTTCAGTGTGGCTTATTCAGCACTCAAGTCTTGTGAAATTAGCCAGTTTATATGTAGCTTTCAGCTTACAGGAGGAAACAGTAAGTATTTTGTCAGCAGTATCTGAATAATCTAATTACTGCTGTAACAGATTATTATGAGCAGAAAATTTCCTGCACCGGCACAAAATGTGTATTTTCATCCAGGTTTTCATAGAATATGTCCTGAATTCCATGAAAAAGTGATAGTCCTATGGAATGAGGATTCTCTTGCTCATTTTATTCGCACTCACGGAAGTACTTGGCTGTAGAAATAATGTGTAGTCTTTACCT
Organism: Tetrao urogallus; assembly: GCF_951394365.1. Taxonomy (NCBI): domain Eukaryota; kingdom Metazoa; phylum Chordata; class Aves; order Galliformes; family Phasianidae; genus Tetrao; species Tetrao urogallus. The sequence goes on along the minus strand of NC_136813.1, from coordinate 138,221,632 downwards.
TCAGTACTTCAGTTTGTGCCTCGAAACATGGATATTGGGTTCTGCAACTTCAGTCAGCGCATTGAGAAGGGACTAACAATGGCATTCATGGAGGTGAGCAAACAACACCAGGAATTCTACAACTTCACTGTGCAGGTAAAAAGATAAGTATGTTTTGTATCTGTCCCTTTTTCTCTTTGCCTTTGGTTGTCCTGTGCTTAACTCAACCAGTAGGTGTCCACAGGCTACCCCTTCTTATCTAGATCATGTAGAATTGCGAGGCTTCACCAGAAAGTCAGAACTTTTCTCTGCAAAATAATCTGGCATGTATCACTGGTTTCAGACTTCTTGAAAGGATGATCCAAGTAGATGATGATTTGTATCAATAAGAGTTAATGAAAATAACAGGAATGTGAACAGCCCTGCAGAGAAGGTCATAGGGGTCCTGGTCGATGAAAAGCTGGACATGAGCCAGCAGTGTACACTTGCAGTCCAGAAGGCCAACTGCATCCTGGGCTAAATCAAAAGAGGGATGGCAGGGGATTATCCCCCTCTGCTTTGCCCTTGTGAAGCCCCACCTGTAGTGCTACATGCAGGCTTGGAGCCCCTAGCACAAGAATGAAATGGAGCTGCTGGAGTGGATCCAGAGAAGGGCCATGAGGATGTTCAGGGGGCTGTTTATAAGGGGGAGGGGGACCAACTTTTTACATGGCCTAATAGTGATAGAACAAGAGTCTGAACTAAAAGAGTGGAGATTTAAGTTGGATGTTAGGAAGAAATTCTCTACACAGAGGGTGGTGAGGCACTGACAGAAGCTGCGCAGAGAAGCTGTGGGTGCCCCATCCCTGGAGATGTTCAAAGCCAGGTTGAATGGGGCCCTGAGCAGCCTCTGCTGGTAAGTGGCCGCCTTGTCCACAGCAGATGGTTTGGAACTACATAGTGTTCAAGGTTACCTCCAACTTAAGCCATTCTAAGATAAACAGGCTTATGCTGGTCACATAAGTCTTTCACATAAATTTGCCCTAACCCTTATCAACCTCATTCTCATTGTTTTTCGTTATTACAGAATTGAGTGCAGTCAGTTTGTTTTTGTTGGAAGACACTTTTTATGTCTTCCTCAGGTTTTCTCATTGCCACTCGGGAGATCCTATTAGGAAATACAGAATTTGTATGCGTAGTATCATTATGGGATCAAATATTCTAGTTATTTCTGAGTTATGGAAATACTTTCAGTATTGTATGTTGTCTGTGGCAACTACTACTGGAAATTCACATGTAAAATGTATTGAGTATGCATTGGATACTGACTTACATGACAGAGTTTAAAACCTCCTGGAAAGTCAGTAACTCAAGAGATCAAATCCCTCTTTCTGATTTCTTAAATTTATCCTAGTTTTGCTGTAGTCCCCAAATTAATACAAATAAATAAACAAATAAATACATAATATTGTTCTATGTGCACCATAAATGTGTATCTGTGGTATTACAAAGTTATAGCAGAAGATAATACATAAACTTTATAGCATATAAAATACTATCTACTACGTATAGATCAAGTGCATAGCGATATACTCAGAGCTGTCCAACTCAGAGAAGCAATATAACTGGATAGAATGAAGACAGTTTCTTGGACTATCAACTTAGCAATTTTCCTTTTTAAATGGTTTATTACTCTTTAGAATAGGCTTGTCTATATTGACATAGTTGCTGTCAAACATAGTTTTGTTTAGGTGGCAAAATGAAATTTCTAACAGTTTAGGAGTCTGGGTATGCATGGTGCAGTAGGTTTTGACCAAAAGAACATCAGTTTTCATGATTTGCCTTTGTCGTGTTGTCTTCCTGTCTGTCCCATGCACTTTGATATTTGTCTAGCATTTTTCGTCTGCTTTGATGTAAAATACTCCCCCTCATTTTAGGAAAAAAAAATCTATCAAGTGAAGGATAGAAATGCCAGTGATTTGATTTTGCTGACACTATTCCAATCTTGTCTTTTCAGATACTGAATATAACTCTGAGTAGGCCTGGAGCTGCATTTCGTCAGGGCCCTGTGAGCATCATTTTTGCCATTCGAGATAGATACGGTTTTCTAAATGGGTCAGAAGTCAGTGAACAGTTAAGAAACTTGTCCATGGTGGAATTCAGCTTCTATCTGGGTTTTCCTGTGCAGCAAATTGCTGAACGTGAGTACTTGTGGCCAAGGCTGCAAAATACCTTTTTTTTTTTTTTTTTAGTATTTTTTCCTCTCTAAATTGTTTTAGAAATATTTTTAGGTATCTGACTTGTATCATGAATTCTGTCAAGCAGATCTGTAATTCTCTGCTCAAATGGTGTGTATCCGTATTACAGCAACTTGTTGCTGTTGTCATTGTCCTTTACTTCTGTCTGTTTTCTTAAAGGTGTTATCTTTTAACTCTCTCTCTCGCTTCCTGTTTGCTACTTGTATTGTAAGTCTTTTTTTTAATTCAATCCATGGTCGTCCTGAACTTAGATTAATGGGAACTGCTTGTGTAGCAGAGTTGCCTTGACATTCACTCTTGACAACTTGTATTTGGTTATATTTTACAAGTGACTTCAGTCTTATAAATAAGCTAAGTTTCTCATTTGAACAATAATCCCTGTACAGTAATGGATTGTTCTTGTCAGCAGTGACTCACGAACATAAGTAAGATCATGAGAGAACAGTACTGCCTTTCCTGGTGGCACCTATTAATGTTAATACAGCCCATTAATTCCTGGTTTCTCCTATCTCACTGTGCTTTTCAAAGCAGATTTTTAGTTATCCAAGATACTTTTTATGGGCCATATAGTCTTATAGCACCTGACACAGTGATTCTATGCTGTCCACTGTATGGTGGAAAATCAGTCCTAGTGGTAGGTGATATTCAATTTTTCAATCCTTTTGTTTTAACTTTTTTTTTAAAATTTTGTTCCCTCTGCTCCCATAACCTATTATTTGTATTGCTCTTCTTGTTTCTTTTTAACAATTCTGCCTTCATTTGATTTCACACAGAATATACCTTTGCAGTAGCAGCAGTATTTAATTGAGCCAAACAAAAAGCCTGCAGAATCCTTGTCTCTGGATAGCAAGCATTTCTTTGGTTCCTTATGAGGCCACAGAACTTCTCAGATCGTGGGCTGTGATCTTTACCTCTCATTCAATTCAAATTAACTTGATTGCTTGAAAGAAATTTCTTGTCACTATGCACTGATTTTTATTTTTTATTTTTTTTTCACTTTTGCCCTGGAGCTTATTACTTTTACTCTCTCTGGTATTATTTTTAGTGGCTTGGGTATTTTTTTCTGTGGTGTACAAGCATCTGATCCTAAAGTTTTTTGTTTTGTTCTCATATTCTGGAAAGATATTCGTAGTGAATTTGGAGGTGGCCCCTTGCTGAGAATCCTGCCTTTCATTTTGTGTGATGGGTCCTACAGTGCAGTTTGATAACATAATTTTTTACCAACATCAGTACATCCTAAAAAAAGAGGCTGGTAATGAGGGAAAACTATTCCTATTAAACATGTGTATGAACTGTTCTCCTCATTTTTTATTTTTATGCTTTCCCCACTCTTTTTTCCTGACAATAATTAAGAAATGTATGAGTAATTTATTTAGTGCTCAGAGCAGGAATTCTCCCAGTATTATTTGCATGCTTTTAGTGCTTGGCCAGTGACTACGATTCCTTGACAGTGCCGGTGGAGCTTTATAACAGCTCACACATCAAAGAGAAGGCTGTGTGAAGCAGATTGAGTGAGGAAGTCAAATGCTACTTTTGCAGGCTAGTGCCTTTAGCACTCCACAGAGTCATCAAGTCCAACCACCAACCTGATCTACTGAGTCCCATCACTAAACCATGTCCCTTAGTGCCACATACACGTATATTTCCAGGGATGAGAACTCCACCACTTCCCTGGGCGACAAGAATATTGCAGTATTTGACTTGCACATCACTAGAAAACTCTAACTTACAGTTGATGTAGCACACTGCAGTACAGCTCAATTTGATTTATACTTCTGTGGTTTGGTTTCTGTAGTGTTTCAGCAGTTTTGGATTCACCATGGTGGAACACCAGGCATAGTGCCATTTGATAAGTCAGCAAAGTGAGAACACGGTTTCTCAGCTTGTTGAGGACTATAAGTCTGTTAGCATGGACAACAATGGAAGTCATTCATATACTTTTGCAAGTGAGGCATCATTACTCAGCTCTTCATAGCTATTTCTGCATATTTTTTTCTTTTTGCACTCTTGTGTTTTCAGCCAAAGGATTTTAGATCTTCAGAGCCAGAAATCATGTCCGAAGGCGCAGCAATGTTGGATAGATCCTTTTTGATACTTCTTATTGAGCAGTCTGAGGGTGACAAAAGGCCAGATCCTCAGAGCTGCTTTGGCAGTCCAGCACCTAAATGCTTTGGATTTCTGGGCCTTGAACTCTATTTTCATGTTGTTCCTTGGTCTGCAGAGCAGTTGTAGCAGGCAAGGTATTGTGAAGATCTTGCTTTGACATATAGCTACTTTGCTCTTTGCAAATTATTCACCAACCATCCGCTTTTCAACATAGGTCTTTGGGAGAGATTTTGGAAGGTATATAGGTATGTGAATATGAAATGTTCCTTGCCATACGGTTCTATTGCATTTATGTCTTAAGTGTTGGGCCTGGTAACAGTTAATACTCCTGGCAGTGAATTTTTTTCCTCTTGGTGCTATATATAGAATATCATAAGTTTTCTAATCTTCATACAAAGCAAAAAACCTGATCTGTAGGTGAGCTGAGCAGCCAGGGGGTTTGCACTGATCCACACTAAGGACAAGCTACTTGTGCACTATCACCGTGACTCAGCATTGGTAAGGCAAGTGAGACATTGCCTACAATGTCCCAAATATGAGCCTTGTTTGAAGGTTCTATTTGCTCCCTGCTTCTTGTTCACTTGACGCTGCCTTTTGCACTCAGTCTGAGTTTTTCATGTAATTAATATACACTGTTATGAACTACGTAGGTTGTCCCTGTGCAATACGTCTTTTTTTTTTTCCACTTTTTTTCCAGTTTATGGCTGCAAGATTTCTGAGGACAGGGAAACAAGGGCTATCTGTGGACTAGAAGAGGAATATTATCCTTTGTGAGCCTACCCAAATAAATTACTTTGTTTTTATTATCGCTAAAAATAGAGAGTTGCCTTGGGGCTGTTCTTCAGTGCCGTAACTAGCACTTGGGTGGGTAGCATCTATTTCAGTTACTTTGGAGATGTTGCGAGGCTAATAGGATAAGATGAAATGGTGTGATATAATCCAAGGACTGCACAATATTTTGGCAGTTTTCATCAGAGGGGGTTCTGGATCAGATACAGTATTTTAATACTGCCTGCATCGCAGTGTCTCCATGACCTCTCATACTAAGTCCTTCATTCCCTCCCTACTTTATCTTGATGTTCCTCCATTGATTATAAATAAGAGCAATCAATATGGTATCTGTTTCAGCATGCATGATCCCACATGTCTTGGTATAAAGTCAGTCATATCCATACCAGAGCACCTGGCGAAGGCCATATTGCTGGAGTAGAGTGCTTCAAACAGCTATTGAAAGATTTCTGGGTGACTAAGTGACCGTTTGCCTTTTCAGTAAGCATGGAATCAATGCCATTACATGGTGTGGTGCTTCAGGACTGTGTCATGGAATCTTCCAGTGATGCTAATCTGTACCTCATTAATGCTTCAGTAATCATTAGCAGACCAACCATAATCTAACTAGCAACTGTCTTTCCCACTTTCCCCTGATTCTGCACTGGTTTTAGCCATTAGTTCCAGGGGAATTAGGTATCTTGCAAATATGATCACACTGCAGTGCTGAGACTCCAGCTGAGCTCAGAACTGGGCCATGTGTGGTGAGGTACTTCAATGACCAGTGGTATAGGATCTGGAGTCTGGATTTTTCGACTTGAGAGCACTGTCTGAAGTGTCCTTCATTTCATGCACTCTTTTCCAGGTTTTAGAACCCAGCCTTAGCTGCCAGTGATTGTGGCACATCCTTCTTTTCAATCCCAAGATTTTCTCTCATCAGTTTATTTTTAAATTTCATTAATTCCATGAAAAGTTTAAGTGAATAGTCATCCAGTAATTTGCATGAATTAAATCGTTTTCAAGTACTAATTAGAAAAAGCATGAAGAGCGCTTTAAGTATTGAGGCAAAGCACAATTTTGTTTTAAAAAGAAGAAAAAAACCCACATCTGTTAGCAGTTCAAAGTTTTGTGGCCGTTGGAGGCTTTTTGATTTTCTTATCTTGCTCTTTCCACGCTTACAAAAACACAGATGTGGTTTCATTTACGCTTTTTGTTCAGGTTGTATCTCTAAATTAAAATAAACAATTGGCGTGACCAGAGCAGATATAACTACAGAGCAAATATAAGCTACACTCAGAAGAACCGTGTAGCAGTGTGCCAAAAATAAATGTGTTAAATTAAATGGACTGTGGGGTGCTATTTGTGTGTCTGAGAGTTTTGGAAATGTGATGCATCCTTATCGGTGTATGGAGTACTGATGCTCCGTGTTGAGAATAAAGGACTGTATTCTGATACCCTTCTGAACAGTAAGTCACAGTGTACCTCTGGTCGTGCTGTTATTGAAATAAAGTGGAATAACCATGTTTTCATTGAATTCTGTGCGAATAAAAGAGACGGTTTAACTGGTGGTTTCTTCGCATAAGTAAAAAAAAAATGGTAAGCTTTTTAAGGGGCAAAGGAATCATTTTTAGATATGCTGACACATGTCAGCTGCTCTAGCAATTATGGCATGATTAAATTAGAAAACTGGTAATTTTCTGCTTCTCTAGAGCATGCAGTAGTGGCAATCTTTACCTAGAACAGAAGACAACAGTACAACTTTGTTTTAAATTGTGTTAGCATGGATCAGGTCGTTTTTAACCTTTGTATAATGCTTAGTAAACTGCATCTGGATTAAATATTTTGAGAAAGTTATGACCCTTCCTCTTTCGTATTGCCATAGTGAAGCTTAAAACATCCCTTGAGGAAACAGATGGCCCAACCCCCATCTCCACTTGTTTCCCAACATGTCTTTACTGCTCTCCAGTGGAAACCTTGGGAAAAATCTTATTCTTACTGAAATCATTGGAAATTGACTTTATTCACTTCACTGTATTTCTTCCTGTAGCACAGCTTTATACAAAAATCTTGGGGCCATCAAGCCACACACATAGATAATCCTTGAGATTTGTTCACAGCGATGCTTCTACATGCATTCATACATGATTTTTGTAAGTAATTTACCAATGTGATACATTTAAAATTTTTCCCTCTACACAAATCTAGAACTCAAATCAGATCTATTTAATTTTCTGCTTTACATTTAATATTACCGTGTCATTTTTGCCTCACAGAGGGTCATAGTTTTGTTCCCAAACAGTTGTGAATTGCTTCATTGCCCTTTGAGCAAAAGTCTCATCCTGCAGCTAGCTCAGTAAGGAAAAGAATTCACAGTGAGTTTTACTCTTAAGCTTGTAGGAGCAATGACCTCAGTACAGCAGCTTGAAATTTTTCAGGTAATAAATCTGACTGCACCCGTTAGCTTCTTTTTGTTCAGAGGTGAACCAGGTAGCGTACATCCAGAGCACTTGCTTTACCATTGCGTCTGCACAGCCCCGGGAGTTGTAATACGTCCGTGTAAAGAAGATGCTTACTGACAGCATAAACTATGAAGTAACTTCTTTTTTTTTTTTAATCTGTTACTGAGAATAGCATTCTAACTGTTGTTTTTCCTTCATTCTCTTTTTCCCTCAGCCTTTCATTATCCTAAGCTTAATGTGTCTCAGCTGATGAAATCTTCCTGGGTGAGAACAGGTATGTACAGTTCTTGTGAGTAAAAGTGCAGTTATTTTTGTTAGTAGGATAACTAGCATACATATAAATATGTAAATAAATATTGACAACTTGGGGGTGCTGCACATTTGCAAGGCGTTAACGCCTGAGCAGAATCTATTCTAAAAACGACAGACGTGATGAACTGCAACATCTGAGAAATGTAATTCCTGAGTTTAGAATGAACTTCTGCAATTCCTCAATAATTCACACCAAAGTTTTTGGCTATAAAGCAGTTTCTTCTTAGCAAGACAGCTTATGCTGTCAGACATGAACTGTCTACTCTGCATGCTCTCAATTGACTTTAAGATATTCAGTTTTTTAAAGGAAAAACGAAAACTTTCTGCGGCACTTAATATGAAAACATGCCAGGAATAAAACAGAATAAAAATAGATATATTCTGGCTGCGAGAAACTGTTTCATCACGTTTCATTGATCTCTTCTGATTCATTCAAACCCCTCCTACCCAAGTCTGCTGAGTGTTTTATTCTGTAATTAACTGATATGGTTGAACTGTCACTTTTAGATGATCAAAGGATATTGAATTTACCCGCAAGCGCAGAGATCCTACCTACTTCTTCAACACAGAAAGCCTAACCAGTGGCCAGGCTTTGCCTAGCAACCTTGCTGTTCAAGTGAAGATGTCCTTCTGGATACACTTTTGTCTTCCCACTATCTTTGCATCCATACTTTACCAGAAGTAGTATAAACATAGCGATTTTTTTTCAGGGATCCCTGTCTCCTCTCACAAGTGACCAGTTCACTTTTTAAACAGGAAGCCAACTGCTGAAGTCCACGTAGTTTGTATTTCTGAAGAAAACTGAACTATTTCAGATTATGTACAGTAACAGGAGAGCAACTACTCATATGTATCCCACATCCAATATCATCCTCTCTTTAACATTTATGTTAGCTTTTTTTGTCAGTGTGGTTAAGATAGCCATACCATCTCCTGCTTAGAAATCTGCATTATCAGTTCTTGTTGGAAGTTTCCTTACACACTGCAATAAAAAAATAAAATAAAATTTAAAAAAAGTTCTTCCAGCTCAGAATCAACATGTGTGTCTCACACAACTTTTTTTTTTCTTCTTTTTCTCCTTCCCTAATATATATATGTAACATATAATAAGACATATATAAGGTATCTTACATAATATATGTAAGATATAAGATTGTAAAAGCCAGTTACAGCACCTTTCTTTGATGCAGGGGAATTTTTTGCAATCTCAGTTCTTGCAAGTATCCTTGGAAGAGCTAGTATGCTTTGGCTTAGTTAGTCCTTTAAGTTAGTATATTAGATTCTAATGGCAAAATCATTCTGTGTTAATGACTTTTTTCATTATTTGATAGCTTCTTCTAGATAGATAGTATGACTAATGAAAAAGGGAGATTATTGAATTTATGCTTGCTAAATATAAGCTTTTTTTTAATAGTAGATTAATATTAGATTGCCAAGACCTAAGTGCATGGGTACTCTAAAATATCCCAGTGGTCATAAGACATTGGCAGATGCAGTGTTTTCTGTGGTTGTCCCTCTTGGTTATATAATATAATTCATGCTATTAAGCGTAATTCATTGATACTCAAATTCAGTATATAAGCAAGAAAGACATTCTACTTGCTGTATATAATAGCCCTTGGCCACTTTCTATTAATTTTGCTATTTTATTTTGAGATACAATGTCTGTGATTGAATTTAGCAGACGTGCTGTTGATCTCTGAGAAATCCTGAAAGTAATTCCTTTTTTTCCAACATATGCAGTGAAAAAATTTAAATGGAACAAGTTGTTTTGATAATTGTTTTAAAATTAAAAAAAAAAAACCTAAAATTGTAATTATTAGATTTTATCTGATTGAATGCCTTTTTATTATAAATAAATAAACATGAAAAGCTTCAACGGAACAGGGACATTTTAACAAATAAACCATGTTAGTGGGAGAGCCTCAGGAAGGAAAACTGCATTATTTTGCTACAGTCAGTGATGAGTCAGTTTATTATCCTTTAAGATTGTTCGATTAGATCATTCAAATGACTGTTGCTGCATTAACCATACCTTTCTTTTACTGGAATGCCATCTTGATGACAAAGATTCACAGTTTTTTGTTGTTTGCTGTGCAGTGTTCCTCAGGTATTTTTCTCAGCATCAACTGCCGCAATGACCTGGATTACCTGGGGCTAGGGAACGAAATTGGGAGGGCTACTAACCTTTTTTTTATGCTGTGATTTGCATAGTTGGTAGTCTGTATCTTATCTAGGGAAGACACACTTGGAATACACAGTGTCATTCATGTGGTCCATTTTTTTTTCTTGTTTCTGAACCTTTGCCCTGCCTATCTCTCACCTTGCCTCACTTCTAAACACGAAATTTTGATGGCAGTTAGTTGCAGCAAGCAATTTAACTGAATGTTTTCTTTTGTTTGTGTTTGATTAATTCACTTAATGCTCATATGTTCATGCTCTTTTAGAATTTAAGTTGTTTCTTCAGTATTCTGGGTCTGCCTAGACAGCTGAGATTCCAGAAGTGCCCTCTGCCCTATTTTATTTTATTTTTAAAATTTATTTCTTTTAAGCTTTCCTGATCGAAACCCTTCCTTTTCTAATGTGTAACCACCAGCTGAACTTCACGGTATTCCCCTAAGAATACTGCTGCTCTTGAATTGTCCTTAAGATGTCACAGAGTGACTCAACGCTTGTAATTGAAGTTGCAGAAAAGGCGCTGAAAACTTTCACTAATTCAATTGTGTTCTTGGGTTACTTTCTCTGCAATGTAGTTCTCTTGGGTGTCGTCGACCAGCGAATTCAGGAGGAAGTGTTTCAGGCTGAGATGGAGCGGAAGCTAGCTCACCTGTTAAACGAGGCTTTGGCCAGAGGGCGGATATGGAGACGAGCCAGTTTTGCAGGCAGCAACATTGTGCAGGTATTCAGAGCTCAAAGTCAGAGGAAGAAATAAAGGGGAATAAATCATTGAATAAGTTCATAATACCTAGGCTTTGAGTTGAGAAAAGATATTTCACGTGCATGTATTGCAATTGACTAGTTTAGCTAGTTGATGATGCTTGTGTTCTGTACTTGAAATATGGGTCTTCTGGCTACCTCATTGTATTTTAAACTGAAAGTAACAAATGGAAACAACCGAGTGTTTTAACTGGCTACTAAAAAATTCTGTTGACTTTTGAAAAAACATACTGAAAATGATTTTACTGTCATCTTTTTTAAAGAACTGGCTGTCTTGTCTGACTTACAGGAGATGCCTAGAAAAGGAGATAGAGTGGTCATCTGAGTCAAAAATGTACTTTGCTGGAACAGCTACTTTGCAGGTCTCTGTTGTTTTTGTGAAGGTTTAGAAATATGAAATAAAATCATGTGTTGCTTGATGCAGTAGCAGAGCAGTAAATTTGGGCTCTTAACTTCCCATTTGTCATAGCATTCCTGGTTGCAGGAGGGGGTTTTAAGTAAGGCTGATAAATTATGTCTAATTTTGCACATATGACAGCTTCTAAATACCAGTGCTTCATTACAGTTTTGTTTAAGTTGGAATTATTGACATAATGTCCGCGAAGACATGGGTACTTAATTTTAATTTGTAAATTTTCACATGCATTCTAGTCCATTCATCAAGCTGAATGTCACAATGCTTTCTCATGGATGATGATCTTAAAGTTTATTTTTTCTAGCTAAGTCGTTGACAGTTGGCTTACCTCACGTATGCCCATCTCACAGTTCAGATTTTCTGTCTTTATTTAACCTGACCCTACAGTTTTAGCTAGCAGTTAAATCTCCATATGTTAGAATTTTCTTACTTCTGTTTTTCTGTCTTAGAAACATCTGTTTCAGTAATTGATTTTATTTTTATTTTTATTTCATGCAGCTTTGAATTGCTGTTAATAGATGTCTACTTTGAATCTCATATCCCCAACACCTCTTGCTGCACTTTGTTCTTTATGCCTCAGTCCTTCCTTTGCATATAAAATAAACACGTAATCCTTATGTTGATAGCAAAGATACCAGAGCCTATAAAATGTGCACATGTAGAATACAGTTTTATTGTTTTAGTCAATAAAGCTCAAATCATTTATTTTCTCATGCACAGGATACCACACAAATCCTTTCCATCTAAAGGAGAACATTTTGGAAAAAACAGTGTTTTTCTTATGACTCACTGTATTACTTATTATAATTGGATTCTGCAGCTCGTGTCCCAAGCAGCGCTGCTGCTCATTTATGCCATTTAATTAGTGCAAAGAGTCTGCAAGCTGCTGTCTTCAGGCAGTGGTGGATTCTCTTAGTTGCGGTCAGCACATCCTCCCATCCCACATAACACAAGGCTGTTGCAGGCGCTCATGGCCAGCGTTGCTCAGCGTGGTTAGTGCTGTAATAAAGGAGGTGTGGATAAGAGAAGGCAGAAGGACAGCAATGTATAATATGCTTGCAGCATGTGATCCTCGCTGCTAGGTACCTGATTGATGTGGCATTTTTTCTGCACAAGTAATGGTAGGTATGATCATGCTCTACAGCTTCTTATTTGCTTACTTTTGCAGAATATCCAGAAGTATGGTAGGTAAGACATCCAGGGAGGCTGTTGGTTTAAGGTATCTCAAATAGCTCTTACTAAGCGTAAATCATATTAATTATCTAATGCTTAAGGCCTTCTTATGAAGTCATTTTGTTCTATTTTGTCTCTGAGACCACTTCCTAACAACCAGAAAGTGAACAAACTTTTCTGTGTTGTCTGGCTTTGATTTTGAGTCATTTGTTGGTGTCCTCAGGAGACATGTGGGAAAGAATCCCAAAGACAATATCAACCTTTGAAGTCTATTCATAAGATTTTAGCTATGTGCTTCCAGGTGAGGCCTAATGGGGGGATATTCCAGAGCACTTGCTTTTACCTGTGTGCAGATGAGTGAAAAGTCTGTTTTCTTCCTCTCTGTGTTATTTCCTTGCATTGGTGAAAGTATCTGTTACCTCTCACAACTTTATCAGTTACAACTAAATATTATAGTAATCCTTTTGTTGCTTTTCTCCCCCATGCCCAGCTCTCAAAACCATGCTCTAACCTGGATATTCTGCAGAGAGAATCTCAAACACTTCAGTGAGGACTGCAGCAGAGAACATGCATGCTGAAATGGCGTTTCTGTAGAGAACAAAACAGATTGGCTAAGATTTAACTTGTATAATGTATATAGATAGTTAGGAATAGTTCAGCTTTAATATTAAATTCTCCTGGAAGTAACAACCTTTTCACCTGGGTTGTTACTCTTTGTTTGAAGGTCCAAGCTTAAAGCTGCCAGACATGCTGCTTACTTTTTATGAGTGCTAGAACTGGCTGGAGCAACTGAGCTTCATGTGTGCTGCAGTGCTGTAAAGCTGGCCTGTTATTGCTGCAGCACTACAGATGGGAACCTGGAATCTGAGCCTAAGTTTGAGAAGACAGCAGATTTCACAGACGGGGTCATGACCACACAAGTATTCCTGTGATGCAAGGATTCTGCTATGCAGAGCTGCTCTCATGTTAACCTTTTCCAGGCTCAGTGTAGTAGATATGTCAGCATCACTCCAGGTGTGAAGGCATGTGCAGCTGAAGTGCTGCACCTGTTGATGGGCTCATCAGGGATGCTTCCCTGTCAGTTGAATATCTGGTCCGTAGCCACTTGCAATAAACCTTTTGGTTTTACTGCTGTTCATTCTGTTCCTTGCAGCCAAGCTTATAAGCTGTGTCTGAAATGTGTTGTGTATATGCATCTGTTTGAGTCTTCAGGGACAGCTATTTATATTCCTTGTGTTTTGTATTCAGATTTTCCCATCTATGTTTCTTGTATACCAACCAGCAACTGCTGTATTAGTAGGCCACAACAAAGTGAACATAATGACTAGAAGCTGCTAGTGTTTTGGATACTTCTATTAGTAAGACATGCATATATTCACAACAGACTAGACACACATTTCACTTGTGTTGAGCGCCAGTAGACCTGTTTTTCCAGAGGTGGAAGATATTAATAGCACATTGAAATGTGACATTTCTAAACTCCTTGGAAAATCAAGACTGTGGGTCAGAAGGTGAAGCAATTATTTGTGAATGTTACTGCAGGCGTATTAGTTTCCCTTCTAGTACTAATTGATAGCTTGTGAGGTTTAGATTTCATTTGTAAAGGTATGTGTTTTGACCTAAGAATGTTAAAAATTAATCTTTCAATGAGTGCACTTTGTATGAGAGCATCAGACTACCTAGAATGCCCAAATAGCATGTTTTGCCCTCCTCTGTACAACTAATAAGTGGCATTCCAGGATTTAAAAACAACAACTAAAACCATCACTTACAAAAATCTCTGAAGTTTCATGCCTGGCTGTTAAACCTGAGATAGTCTCATTGATTTCTGTGTAATGTTCATGCTACTGTTTCACAGAGCATGTCATAAATTTATATTTAATATGGATCTGCTGTTGCTGCAGATTCAAAGTGCATGACTTGATGCTGTTTGCATTGCACCCGCACGGACTAGAGCACATGATATATGTTATGAAGTGTTAATCATAATAACTCTTAAGTCATTGAATTCATGCAGAATTGCTGAGCTTAATACTGGTTTAAAAATATGCCAGGAGCTAACACACACTTATTTTTCCTTTATTTCAGCATGCTTGTTCTCTTGAACTGAAAGTAAAAAGGTGGTCCTACTAAGTGAAAAAAGAGCAATGTTCTGATGTAAAGAAAAGAGCAGGTTAGATGGCAGTACAGTCATAACGTGTGAGGGAACATAATGAGGGAACATAAAAGTTGAGTTTTACATTAGAGCAGATGTTCGTTCTCTTGGTTTCCTACTACCAGCATATATGTCGCTCCCATGCACATAGCCTGGGAGAAGGTCAAGTCTCTCCAGGCGGTGTGGATCTACAGATGGAGTCTGTGGGAACTGTTGCTGCTTGATCTCATGGTTTGAGTCGCTTTGCGCCATGTTGGCCACTTGCCGCAGAGTTGGGTGGATGGCCAGAGCCATACAGGCAATGAGAGCCCAGGGACAGTTCCCCTGGAAGTTTCTAGAGGAGCACCCTCAGGTTAACCAGTCTGCTCCCAGTCAAACCAGTTCATGGGCTGATGAAGCCTCTGCACAGAGCAGCACTGGAACTCTTGTATTCAGTGTCCGGCTACATCATCTCATTCCCCATTTGCCCACTGCAGTGTAAGCAGGGTCTGCTGCCATGCTCTGCACATGTGAGTTTGTCCAACACCTGGATTTTCTCTGTTTTCATTTCTGAACTAGACCTGGTTGCCAAGGAAACTCTCCTCACTGACCCATGATAGTCTCTTGAAGACATGTTTTAAATTAAATTTACTAGCACATGAGCACAATTAAGCCTTTACTCTCTGGAGTTTAAATGCACGTCTAGTACCAACAAAGATTATATCATTTTTGTACATTTTAGTTGAATGAATTAGTCTTTTATTTTTTTTTTTTTTCCTTCTCTGTGTTGAAATCCTTGCATCTCACCCCTCCCTATGTCTTCCCTCATTGCCCAATTATAAAAGTAAAATGCTTCCTTACACACAAGCTACATTTCTGAATGCCTGGAAAATGCCATTTCTATCTCTGCTTGCATTCTTAGCACAGAGGGACAACTCTAACCTATGAGACAAAAACAATAATCTGAAGCTGCATGGAGATTATCTGGGGAAAAAAAAGCACAGAGCTTACTATACAGAAACTGTAAAAATGGGCAGAATGGCTGTTTATATTGATTTTTAAAGTAGACTTAAAAATACTTTAGATCTAGTGTACCAGTTTGTGTTGTAGCAAACTTAGAGGTCAGAAAAAGGAAGTTGTAGTGAATCAATGTAACAGTTAAGAAAACTGAAGTTTTCTGATATTGTCACAGTGAGTGTACATACAAGTGTAGTTGTCTCATCACCTCAATAATACCATGCTCAACCATCAGTTCTCTAAGAATAGAGCTCCATAACCATCTCCCTTGGGTTTGAAATTTAGTCTGCAGTTTTCCTCAGTATGATGTGAGCACTCATAGAGAATTTTGTACTCAGAATGAGTTCTTTCACAGAAAATGTATCTTAAAACAAAGAACTTAGTTCATGTGCGCCAACCTGAATGTCTGCTCTCTGTTGAACTTCATGTTCATTCCCATGTTCCCTGTTCTGTACCAGAATACCTCCAACTGCTTCTCCTTCCTCTGTCCCCAAACAGCCCTGTCACCCTTCGCTATTGCTCAGCATGGAGAGGAGAGGAATATTAAAGGCATTTTGTTTTGCATGAGACACCTTGCACTAGGGTCTGTTATCCTTCTTCTCTGTCCTTTTTTGAAGGCAACTTTGGAGCAGTTTCTTTCTTAACCCATTCAACCAGAGGTTCTGGCTGTTACTTTGTGTATGGCACACATACATAAGCATGATACTTTCTGAGTACTGCACAACTCCATAAAATCAATGATGATTCAATTTAAGAATCTCTAGTTTTCTCCGATTCTGTAGATTTGCATGTGACAAAAAGAAGCTTCCCAAAAGTAAATTGAGACCCCACTGGCTTTTTAATCATGTGCGGCCCTTCTGTTCCTTCAGCTCCCTTTTGAGTTATGTGTCTGTTAGAAAGTTCTCATCCGTGCTGAAATCAGATACCACTTAACACTACCATTCCATGCATTAAGGCCAGGCTGTGGTGAAAGCAGAAATACAAAGCTGTTGGCATTTGTTAACTAATGATATATCTGCTTTCTGTAAAACCAGATTCAGCCTTACAGCTGCCCAGTAACCACGTTAAGAAACCTCATTTATTGATACCCTTACGTATTAGCAGAAGAGTGAACAGTGTTACAATAAATTCAACATTGATTAATGAGTCCTCCTAGTAGGTCTTGCTGTGTTTCATAAATTTCTTAATTTTTCTACTCTATTTGTAGATGTTCTCTTAACTTACTCAACATGTGGCTAATGCTGAACGTTATTCTTTGATTTCAGTTGACTTGAACTGCAAGCTTTGAAAGTACAACCCTTTATGCATTGGCTTTACTTTAAGCCAACAAGAAGTTTATTGAGATTCTAATATATTAACTCTGGCCTTCATAGTAAAGAAAAGTTCAGAAGGAAACTAAATGTATTGCCCTTTTGTGGCATTTTCTTCCAGATCTCTTCAAACTCTGTTTTGCACAGTGGAATACCTTTTGCTATTAGTTTGGAGCAGTTCGAGGTTGTGATCACTATTAAATATAAATGATGATACAGAAAAGAATTATTATGTATGAGATTTAATTTTGTAGGAATTTAAAATTGCCTCATCTGCAATGTAGATGCGTGGTGGCTAGATAGTATCTACAGGGCTTCTTCATAGCACACATTCTTTTGATTATTAACATCTTTAGAAGAAGGCAGAAAGAATTGCTTCCCACAGCATCAAATGAATTCCTTCCCAAAGAGAGGTGGATACCAGAGGGAGCTGTGTGGAGGATGAAGGTGACTGTGCAAGTTCTTTCGTTTAGGTAGAACAAAAAGTTCTTTTTGAAGCTAACAGAATATTTGCCTGTATAAATGCTTATCATTCAGAAAGACTGGAACAAAAAAGTGTGCATTATGAATAATGAAGTAAAAATATTCAGAGGTGGAAAAGTGCAGTGAAATAAATCTGTCCAGATATTCCTACTACCTGACAAGCTACAAAGACAATAGGGGCTACCAGAGTGGGATGGTGTTTGCATCTTTAGGGTAGAAGAGTTCTGTTCAGTACTGGATCTGATCTGTATGTTGTCCTGAAACAAATGGAAAATAAAAAAGAATAGAAACTTCTTCAAGTTTGCCATAAAAAATGTACTGTGTGAGGGATCGCTGCCCTGCAGAGTTTCAGTTCATAGACTCATAGAATATCTCGACTTGGAAGGGACACCCAAGGACCGAGTCCAACTCCTACAGTTACAAAACACAAATTTCTGTATTCCGTGACCCAAAGCACTTAAATAGTGCTTATTTAATTTGACATATTGTTTCAGCAATGTCATCTCCCTCTGAAAGACTTAAAATCTTTTGTATAGCAGTTAGGTGACAATATTCTGAATCTATTTGGAAGAAAGTGATTATTTCTGAATATTGGCTTTGTATGTCTACATTTGTGCAATGTCGACTGAAGCTTTTCTCAGATGAGAGAACTAAGTTGTGTGTATGCGGTCTCTGCTGCATACAGTGTTTTGGAGCATCGTTTTCTCATTAGAGTTCCCTGGGATATGGACAGTTTCCAAACTGTAGCAGTTTCCAACAGTTACATAGTGTGTGTAGCATCGTATTTCTAGTTATCACAGAGGTGTTTCTTCTACAACAATTGCATTGGTGTAGCATAACACAATGTGGTGTGTTTCTGATGGACCAGCGGTTGCATACAGTGTCAATTAAGACAGATATGGATACTGACTTGGCAAAGCTGTTCCAAATGCTGTTTTTTAGAAAAGTATCTGGACCCTGTGAAGGGAAGGGGAAAGAGTGGGGAAGACTGAAAGGCCAAATGTATGGGAACCCCAAATAAATACAACATAAAATGTAAAAGCATTCCAATTACTTTACAGATTGTGAACGTGTCACGGTTAGATGGTGTTGATAACCCCGTGGAGCTGATCTATTTTGTGGAGGATCAAGATGGAGAGAGATTCAGTGCTTTGAAGTGCTCAGACCTGATGAACCGAGTAGACATCCAGCGCGCTGCAATCATCCTTGGATACCGCATTGATGGCACTGTTGCACAGCGTAAGCCCTATCCAATCTACACCAATGCCTGTAGAGAGAAACAGGAAGGGTGACATTATACAGTTGTGTAAAGAGCACAAAAAAATTGTTTTTTTTCTTATTGGGAAGAAACTAAACAGTTTTTATCTAAGAAAATGGTAATTTTATGTATGGACACATGATGACATAAGAGCTATTGAATACATAAAATGTAAGAATTATAATATACTCCTTCAATCTCGAAATTTATTATCTGAATGGCTACTATTAAAAATGATAAAGATGAAGTTGCATAGAAATACTGTTTTTTAACTTTAAAACATTGTTTTAAGAGCATGTCAATTTGACTAGAAATGTATTACTGCTGTTTGTGGGGTTTTAGCCCCACATAGAACTGCTATGCAGAATAAAGCGAACTAAAGTTTTGTTGGTTCTTCCAGTTTACTTTTTCCATACAAGACTGATTTAATTACGCTTTACAGTATGATTATGTTTTTTTCTCTTGGAGAGTAAAAGATGTCACACACCAACGGTGAAACAGAGAAAGGAAAAAACAGTAAAAAATGTGGAGCTATACACACTGGGGAAGAGGGTTTTAGTGATTTCAAATTGACTGTGATTATTGATGGGGAAGGTAACAAAATGTGTATAATGAAAGAGAAGAGGTTGCTGGTAATACTACTCAAAACAGGATACAGACAGTTAAATGAAAAGCCCTTCTAATGTTAGTGACAGGGCATTTTTCTGGGTGTGTTTCACTTTGTCATCTCAGTCTGGAGTTATGGAGTGGTGTGGTAGAAATGTATTTTCATGAGTAATTTAAGCAAGAGTATTTGGGAGAGAGACCAGAACTATTGATCGCTGCTTCCTGAGCATGACATATGTTAACTGATAAGTGTAAGACATTTCCTGTGATGTGCGGCTGCTTTCTGATAAATTCCTGAACTAGCATTTATGAGAACATAAAAATACATAACCTTGATGTGTCCTCAGTTAAAAATATATAACCACATAAAACTACTCTCTTCCTTTTAACTTCACAGCTGTGGAAAAGCTGAAGGAGTCCGCCTCAGAGGCACAGAACAGCAACCTATGGATTATTGTTGGAGTGGCAGTCCCAGTTGCTGTGGTGCTCCTGATTGTTATTATTTTATATTGGAAACTTTGTCGAACAGACAAGCTGGAGTTTCAGCCAGACACAATAAGCAACATTCAGCAGCGACAGAAGGTAAAAGGGGAAGCTGTGCTGGGAGGAGGCTGTTGAGTGTTCTGAGCATAAATGAATGTGGGTGTCTAGGGAACACCTACTATCCTTAAATAACATTTGGAAACACAATTTTAGCACCTTCTGGTTAAAAAGAAAAGAAGAAGAAAAGTTAAGTGGTACTTAAGTCAAGAATTCCATAAGGCTTTATCTGTTCTCTTAGCTGTATGGTACTGTGCTAGATAGATACATTCTTCTGAAATGCAGGCACTGAGGCTGAAAGGAACCCTTTTTATCACTTCATTTTAAGGCTCCAGCTAGGACTGAGTAAGAGGAAATGTATTGAGTGTTGAAGCACTGACCTTGTTTTCTGCAGAAGGCTGAGTTTTTCTTTGGAGAGATTCCACTAAACTAATTCGACAACTGAACCTTACCATCCATTATAGCTCACACTGGATCTAGCATTTGCTAGAGACCATCTTTTCTGCTACCCATTCTGCTGAGGCTCTTGTATTGCTGTTGTGTTCCTGTCACTAGGACTTCAGTTACTAAATCTGAATGCGATCCAGTAACTTTATGGGTGGAGAGTGTATTGACTGAAGTGATGGAAGACTGGGTTAGGATGGTGAGAAATTCAGTCTGTCTATTTTGTGCCCAAAACTAAATGATGAAATAAATGATCCATCATTTTCACAAAAGTATTTGTCAAAAGGAGTGGAAAAAATGACTAGACCTAAGTGTCAGAGATTCTTATTACTGACGATATTATCAGTGGCATTAGTAAAGGCAAAATATCTGCCTTTGTTGACCCTATGGTACTGTAGTCATGTTCTTGTAACTGTCATCTCATGTTCAGTCATACAGTTTTCCCTGTAACAAGTCTTATCTGTACACCATGCTCTCTTCAAGATAATTAACGATGGGAAAGATGAGAGAAGCGGAAAGCAGTTGCACTTACAAAGCAGTCAGAAAAAATCAATAGCAACTTCCACTTGTCTTGCCAGTGAAGATTGAGTGTCATCATCAAGGTCAGCAACAAGTAGTGCCCTTCAATGCACTTCTCCCCGTTAGTGTTTCCCCTATGATACCTAACACAACCTTTGATTGAGGAAGTTCCTGTAGTAGTATAAGAGAAAGGTTATACAAAAAAAGCAGGAATGGGGACCATTACCCTTGGCACAGTACTTCATGACATAAATTTTCATTACCTCTCTGCTGTGTTTGTGTATGAAAACAGTTGCGTTGATGATAAGGCCAGAAACATTCCATCATCCCATTGTTTTGGAAATCTGCTCAGCTTTTTGTCACCAGTGCATCCACAGTATTCTTGGTTTGAATCATTCATGAGTCAGAAGCCTTGAATTTGTTTTTATGCAAGTCTTGTTTCAGTTCGCCTAGGGAGCCTGTCACTTTGCCTTCTTCAGAGAAGTCACTGCAAGCAAACTAGAAAGAACCAGTAAGGACATCTCGTCCAGTCCTTCCTGTGCCATCCTGTGTGGATGGCTCATAATTAAATATTAAGTGAAGTAAAGCAGTAAAAAGTATCTTAAATTTTTATCAGTGTATTAAAAAAACAGCAGAATCTACTTCAAAAAAACTTTTTTCTACTTTGCTCAGAATCTAGAAGTAAATAAGTAATCTGGCTTCCATGACAGCAGGCTGTCGTTTGGCCTTCTTCATGACCTCAAGCTACGGGTTGGAGTTCCAGGGCAGAATGGTGCTTATTTAGCAAGCACTGCTTACCTCAAGATGGTCACAACTGCATACAAACAATGAGACGTATTTGATCTGCCCCCCTTTCTTTAAATTGATTTTTAATTTTTTTTATTGCAGTAAATGCAAAGAAATTATCAAAGTGATTGGGAATTTAGGATTTAGGAAATAAACTCAGTTGTAAAACAGAATTGCCACCCACCTCAGTCCCCTGCTGTCCTTACAATTTTTTGGATTTGCCTTTTGTACTAAAGAACAGTGAAGGCCTTCACTGGCTCTGTAAATGGAAGGATATTTTGGTTAAAATATGGTGGTATGACCACTATTACAAGTCAGTCCTAAATTGCATATTCTCACAGTCTGTCTGCTGATAAGCAGACAAGTACAATTATCTATTGCTCATAACACCCAAAATGCCTTTTGGGTTTCCCCCTGGGAGTATGACTGCCTGGGTATAGTGCAGTTACAGTAAAGATCACAAGGTAGTTTGGCTGTGTCCTTGTAAGGACACAGCAAAAGACAGGGAGACAGCTTGAGCTCAAACAAGGCCAAGGTGGGTTGCTGACAGAACCAATGCAAGGTGCGTAATGGAGGGATGTTTTACTTCTGAATGTTCTCAGAAGCCTGCAACTTAGGGTAAACAGAAACAAGCACATAGAAAGGAAAACTTTTGTTGGAATTAATCCTAGGAAAACCAGTTTAAAAAAATAACATAGTAAACAGTGGACATTGGAGAGACAGATAGATTTTCTATTCCATCCATCTGCCCCAGAGTACAATTAACAACACGTGAAAAATACTTTCTTGTCTGGATACAAGCTAGGAACATATAGTTACATCACAGTTATCTGGGACACTTTTTAAAGCAGGTGTTAAGGAAACAGGTCAGAGCAGTGAATTTTTAAGCAAGATTCATAGGTCCGTGCAAGGGTAATTATTTTCAAGAGGTGGAACTGAGATATTTAAAGGGCACATGAAGTATTCATGACTTGTTCTGTAAGCTGTAGCATCCTACAGGAGGTTCACCTTGATGTGATCTAAGTTGTTGCGCTGGATAAAGATGTCTTTGCCTTTGGAAGAAAAAGCTGCATAAGAAGCATTTTTAAATTATCAGATTCTCTTGCCTTTGCCTGTAACCACCACCATGTCATTACAACATGAACTTTTTTGCTGCTAAGAAGCTGTGCAGTGTCTTTGTGGGAAATTGAATTTTTGAAATGATTAATTTTTCTTCTTTGCTAGAAAATAGATAAATGTATTTAATTCCCAAACCATCATCCTGCTCAGTACTGGACTCTCGCAATTTTTGTGCAAAAGTACCATCAACACTTTTTCTTATATATTTATAATGCAAACAGAGATGGCAATATTCTTTCTTTTCCTATAGACATAAAAAAATATACATATATATGGTACCTGACTCTATAGGGATCTCTAGGGATTTTTCAGCTGTGTGCTTTTGAAGAAAAAAGTCAGATCCCTTGCTAGGACTTTTCAGGGGTAGTTTCATCTTTTGACAGTTTTTCAGGGAAATGTTCCCTGCTCTAATGGCAGGAATCTTACTTGTCTGTAGATAAACTCACCAGTGTTTATTTAGAAGGGTTTTAATGTTCTCCTTGTAATTGAAGATGTCTCTGTCCACGGCAAGGGCATGGAACCAGATTGTCTGGAAAATCCTTTCCTCTCCATGCTGTTCTCTGAATCTATGAAATACTGGGCCTGCTGAAGTCATGGACTTTGCAGTGCTAACTTGGACCAAGTGACTTGCTCAGTTCCTGATTTTTCCAAGGGCACATCCTACAAGCCTGAGGAAAAATTCTTTCTCCAGCTAGGAGTTGCTTCTCTTTGGGCCCTCTGTGTGTCTCCTTCTTATGGTTCTTATGAGTCAGTGTCAAAATATATGTTGATGTGTGGGAGAAGTGGGGTGAGTTGGCCCCCAGAAAGCCAAGATCAACACATATGGTACCCCACCTTCTCCGTGACAGTGTGAGAGCTGGAGGGCTACCAGTTGGTATCATGTGCCAGAAAACCTCAGCTAATGTGTAGTAACCTGGGGACCATTATCAGCCCTGGCCCATTTGCTCTCATTGGCACTGTTGTGGCAGCTACTCAAGCATCCCCATGCGGGCATCCACATTACCAGTAGTGAATTGTGCATTCCGTAGGATGCCAGGCAGGCTTGTTTGGATTTTTATTTTACTTCAAGCAGGAATATCTGATACCTGAAGCTCATGTATCAGGTGTAACTTTACACGTCTGAATTGAGAGTTTCGCTTATTATCGTATATTCAGTAGACTACCTCTTGGATGTTCCCCAGATCAAAGAGGCCAGCCCTGCTGGAGGCTAAATAGTAGGCTCCTGTTCCTGATACAAAGAATTCTTGTGATGTTTTGACATCCTATGATGCTTTTGTTCATCTGTATAATGTAGAGGCAATAGCTCTACATTTCAGAATAACTCCAGTCAAAAGAGATCCATGTAAAGAAAGACAGCTGACACCAGTCTTATAAAAACTACTTGAAAACTGACATAAATTTCTGCAAGAGATTAGTGTCTGTGCCAACTGTTTGCATAACAAATACCTTTCATTTCTAATAGCAGCATTAACTAACTACTGAAAGTGTCTTTTTGGAACTGGTGTACAGGTTTTCTTGAGTTCGAATCAACAGCTGGATTCTGACAAGAAACACAACACTCAACATCTTAATTACTTCTCAATAATGCATTTCTCTGATGGCAATTCCTCTGCAAGGGTTCTTTTGTGGGAACTCTTCTTCTCTACTGGGGATTACCTATTGACAAGTTGTAGATGTAGATACTGCACTGGGATACTGCTCACACCAGTATATGTAAAAACTAAGATGTATCTGCTTTTGTACAAACGTTTGAGTAGCCATATAAAGGTCTGACTGAAAGGCCAGCTCATCAAGATGCCAAAAGCAGAAATATCTGGACAGGAAAGGTACATGTAGAATCATAGAATATCTTGAGTTGGGAGGAACAAGAATCATGTCCAATTCGTGACTCCACACAGGACCACCCAAAAGTCAGAGCGTAAGGTAATTGGCATTGTAGCAGAGTAGCTCTAGCCTTCAGTTATGTGAGGCTCAGGGTCTTTTTCATTCTAGAAGTGGTGGTATTTAGCCACGCTCAATGGATTTATCTTCTCTGAACTTTTCCAGTCCTTCTGAACCAATCTGAGCTACTGACAAGTGTTTGTACAGTTTGTTATGTGAAAGAATCATGTCATCTTCTTTTGTGTTGCATTTATCCTGCTACCTCCATGTTTTCTGTGATGTCCCTAGTCCTTGTATTGGTAGCAATAGTGAAGAACTGGTTCCTGGACTCCTGCTTGATGCCAGTGTTGACTTCCAGATCTCATCAGATTCCCGTCTCCATTATCTTCTTTCCAGATCAAGGGGTGCCACTTCTAGCTTTTCTTTCGAGCTAGACTTTGAACCATTTATTTGAACTAGACTTTGAAAAGGATTCATTTTCTAACTCTTATCAGTCTTTCTGAGAAAGGGAAGCTAGAACTGCATATGATTTCCAAATTGTCGGTGGCCCATAGAGTGGTATTGATATCGTGGCTACTTTTGAAAAGGAATTTTTAAAAAATTATTTTCAAAATACATTATAAGTTTATAGTATCCTAATCGTACAATAAACCACTGAGATTAGATTACCACTGTGGAAGTAAATTCTGCCTTTCCTGCTGGAAGATAATAGTTTACCTTAGAGTTGAGCTATTTTTAGAGCAAGGATATGTGCCTATAGCAAATCATTGTTATTGGAGGTTTTAACGTCAATACTCACTTGTTGCAGAACAGCAAGACATTTCACTAAAATGCTTTGCAATCCACATTGTGATTGTAGCAATGTGACAGAGCAATGGAAGGCTTTTATAGCCAGAGCTGGCAGGCTAGGTGATTTGTTCTTATGCTTTATCTTCTCAAATTACAGGTGCCTGCCTGAAATGGCATCATTTGAAAGGATTCTTGGGCCTGCAGTGAGCAACAGATATACCCTAGTTTTTGGATAGTCATGGATAATGGGGCACAACAAGGGAGGAGGTGAAAATGTAGCTTCATTTCAGCACACAGATTAATCCTGCAGTTTGTATTGCTTTGCTTTCATTCTGTCTGCATTAAACCCTGTTTGGATGTATAAATGTCTCTGAGTTACAAGACCACAGGATGATCTTTGTTGACTAAGCCCGACAAAATACCAGCACAAAGTCAAATTAGAATTGCTGATCTTTATTCTGTCTTAAAGTGTGTTAGCATTTTTTTTTAATATTTACAGAGAGGAAGTGTTTTTGAGCTATACTGTGTATGTGCTCTGTCCAGGCAGTGAGAGCCATGTTATGAACTTATTTTCTTGCCTTAAATATTGGCAAAAAAAGTTTTCTTGATTGATAGCCATCTTTGACATGCTGTGCTAGCTGTTAGAGATTACAGTTTGTCAGACTTGCTTCTGTGGCCTTTGGATAGTGACTTTTTGACACTGCATATGAAAGAGACTGGTGGAACTCAGGCACAGCAGTGGCCTCTGTGTTTTATAAAGCTGATGATCGTTTTCTAACTTACTCCTGACATTTTTGTCTAACTGGTGTGCAAAGGAGACTCACAAAGCTTGATTCAGACAGTGTCTGCCCTGCGGCATTTCTGTCTTAGAAGGAAAGCTAAAACCATGTATGATTCAGATATGAAACTCTGCTATTACAGCAGTTATCTCAGCAGCCTATGGGCATAGATGTACTCAGAGTTAGGGGCTTTGAACAACATGATCCCTCATGCGTTTTGTGAAATTTACTGAGCTGCCACAGCAACATTAATGTGACAAGGGAAAATACACAAGGGAGAAGAATGGGAATGATGAAAATCCATGGAAAGCATCTGTCTTAAGAAAATATTTCAGAACAGGTGTCTTAAGAATTTCAGAATTTTTGGAACTTTAGGGCTTTCTTTATTCATTTGTTTTTAATCCTATTCCAGGGGCAGAATTCCTGAGGTGATGCCCTCAGAATGCAGAGAAACACTTGGTGCTGTGAATCTCAGACTGTAGAGAAAGTTTGTGATGTTCAGTAGCTTTAAACGACCCTACCTCAGACTGCTTACTTACATCTTCAGCCCATGTTAGTGTTAAGAACTCTGATTCTCACTGACTTGCTGCATTGACATTAGTAGACTTAAAAACTTTTCCTGTAATTTCTTCATCCTGTCTTTTTTGTAACGTTCCATGTTCTAGCACTTTGGTAAGGTCATAAATCAGCAGGACTCCAGGGATTCCGGTCCTGTTCATGGATTATATGCCAACATTAAAATATTATTTTTGAAATCATGCTTAGCTCTTTTGTTTCCTTAGTATTTTAATAGCCTCTGCTCAGTGCTTCTATCTCTGTGAAGAACAAGGGAATCTTGTAAAATAAAGTCAATAGGAAATTGTGTTGGTGTATTATTCTTCATTTTATGTCCCAATTCAAATGCTGCTTCTACTCCTACAGAGAGAAAACTCACATCATTTTAATTAGAGGAACCACAAGAAGAATGCTGAGTAAAATATATTTTGTCTCTGCTGCTTTCAGCTGAATCTGTTCACTGACCTGTATGTGCAGTCTTTGCTTTCTTGAGAAAACATGTTGTTGACATTTGCGGTGTGCATCTGCATCTGGGGAAGCAGCGTGTTGGCAGCCATGTAATTCTTCTGTTTTGAGCAGCACTGAAGCTAATAGCTGTTTTCATGGGCTAAGTCTTGACGAAGGCATACTGGCTTTGTTCATTGGCTTCTACTGAAATTATTTGATTGTTCTATGAATAGAGCTTCAATATATATATTATTTTTATTTATTTATTTATTTATTTATTCTGTCAGTATCTATCACAAAATTAAAACACTGTCTGGAGTTACCTATTTGTAATCATCTTTCCCTTGGATTTCAGCAGGCACTGCATTCTTGTTGTTATATAAACCTTAATAATGTATTAGCTCAGACATGCTCATTTTAGTGCTAAGCTTCAGGGTGGCTTATCTTTTTCCCTTTCACAAATGTATAAAAATAGAGCAAATGAAAACCTTCTGTAACAACTTATATTTAAAGCAAGAAATCTTTGCTAGCACTGGTTTTGTGCAGACTTAAAAAAAAAAAAAAGCACCTGAGGCTTATTAAAAAAAAAAAAAAAAAGATTCAGTTTCAGCACCTGAGCAGATAGGGGGACCAGCATAAGTGATCTTTCTTACAAAGAGATTGTATTCCTTCGGTGGTGGTGGTGGTGAAGTTAGGAGTAGTAGATGACCGATCCTCAAATGGTATTCTGAGTCCCTGTGGTGGGATGAGCAGAGATCATCCCATCTGTTATACAGTGTAACTTAATATAAAGGAAAGGAAGAAAAACACAGCAGGTGGTATGCAGCACCTAATAAAAAATGGTAAGAAACCTTACTTTTTTCTTGTTACTTCGTTACTTGTTGCTCACCTGGAGCAACACTGTTCATTGTAGTTGGTCTGGTTGACCATCCAGTCCTGGACTGATGTAGATGAGGAAGTGTAGACTTATTTTTTAAGACAGTATAGTGGGTTTCTGTGGCCATTGTTTCCTCATTAGGAATTGATATTTTTATTTCTCAAGTAATTGATATTATTATTATTTTATTTTATTTTTAAAAAGCTCTTATCTACTTATGAGGTGTCATGTTTTATATAAATGTTTTTTCATGTTGTGTTTTTGTAGCTCATGTTATTCATGCAATATACACATGTTGATATGATCTCATGATGTTCTTATGTTGTTTGGAGCTGGTTGTGCCAATTTAAGAGTTTAGATTTTTGGAAGAAAGTATCTAGAAATATTATTTAACTGTACTTTGCAACATTCTGAATCACTCAGGCAGAAGTTTTTCATTCTAGTATTTATTTCATACTGGCTTATTTTATTTTATTTAAGATAAGAAGCATGTTCTTTCGAATAACAAGATTAATAAAAATTACTGTTTTTTCCAAATTGTAAGAACAGTTTTGGAGAAGCTCTCGTTTACATTCTCACCGTTTGAGGGCACAAGGTAGGGAATTAAAAGAGATCGGACCTGGAGGTCATTTTGTGTGAAGATGTTTTTGCTGATTTGATTTGTGGAGAGCTGTCTATTTCTGACTAAGCTATAGACCTTTGGAGAAAGTGTGATCAACAGAGACTTGTTAGTTGTTTTCCAGGTACATTTTCCTAAGATTACACCTGTTCTGTGCTTATAATCTCTTTAAAACTGTGTCTTAAAAGCTAAGAGGTGTTTTCCCTATTGCTGTATGTGGAGGTTGTTACAAGCCAGGTAAAGGAAGGAGGAGCTCAGGCTGTAAATAGGAGCTGGCTGCTGGCAGACAGTGCTAGAGAGAGGCAAAAAAAGTGTGATGAGGAGATTGATTCAGCCTGGCAAGGAAGAGAGAAGTCAGATGGGGAGTTAACCTGGCTGCAGCTTCAGGGAAGTAAAGTCTCAGGTTATGTGGTGTTCCGTGGTGTCTGGGGAGATCTCTACTCAAGGCTCAGGATAGAATTGGTGATACCTGAGACTTGCCAGTCCTTTGTTGCAAGCAACAGAGTGTGAATCCAACAGTTCCATGCAATTCATTGGCAGAGTGTCAGCCACACTAGCTGCACCTTTCGTAGAAGAATGTGTCCTTTCTTTTCTTGCATCCACTGCTTCATGCACTACATTTTCCAACTTTTGCATGTGTCTGAACTGTAGAAATAATGCTGTTCACCCTCCCCAACTTTTTCTAATAGCAGAAGGCCCAACCTATGCCATGGATTCAGCAAGGTGGGAGAGAGCAAGAGGGATCCTATGGATTAAATGAATTTAGGATATTTTCTTCAAATCTCTGTTGCAGTGCCTACATGAGGGTTCAAGTGTAATTGATTGTTCAGACAGTCTTGCCTGTGCCAATTCTTAAAGTGTGAGTGCTTGCCTTTGCAGTGCTAATAGTGTCTTAATGCAACTTCTGTAAGATCTGTCTTCAGATAAACATATGTGCATACATATGCTGTGATGTACATACACTTATACATGTATTGGATTCTATAACTGTGCTTAAACAAAAGGTTATGTTAGACTGCAACATGGAATGAGACTGTTCAGTCAAAGTTAAAATATTAAAATGTGGCTATTTTTACATGTTGCATTATTCCCCAAGGGTATGCAAACCCAATACAACTCCATAGTTAGGCCTAAAGGCTTAACTAGGATATGCTGAAATGCATACTTTAGAGGCAGCAGTCTTACTAAAACCATACTAGTATGTCCAATATTACGAGAATGTTTGTCCTTTTAGTCATGCCTGGCCAGCCCATCACACTGTCATAAAAGCATTGGTAACTTTGCATATCAGTTCAAAGGTGCTTGAGAAAAGGTAGAACACTCAGAATTTTTTTGTGCAAGAATTGTGCCCAGTATACAGTGAAGTCTCTCATCATCTTTGGAGTAAAAAGGCAGGAACGTAGTGATAATTGGTGGGTCAGTAGTAGGGCTGTATGAGCACAAGGGTGCAGTATGAAAGGATTAGAAGAAGGGAACCACTGAAATGCTAGGGATGATGTCTTACACAAGAGTATCTCTGAAGAGAGAATAAAAGTAATGTCTTAAACACATCAGAGATGTGTTTAAGGAGGTGTGGTAACTAAGAGGAAGTTTCAATAACCAAAGCGCTTGGATCTAATGTGATAATTCTTATGGTGGTAACGAAAAGTTCCACCTCGGTATTATTTTGAAAATAAGGCATGGAGTTTGGCGATCTCACAAAAAGGAAAAATGGGGTTTCATAGTGAGTTCTGGAATGTTTAGTGAGCAAAATCCTGAATGCGATTTTTAGACTCTGAGGGAGAGTAAGATTCCAGTAGGATTCACTAGGTGACCATGACTCAACAGTACAAGAGCCAGTAACACCTTCACATGGTCTGTCTCTACAGTGCCTTTTTTGAATCAGTGCTTGTCATGATTTACATAAGTTCAGTAACTGTCTGTCACCCATAATGCTCAGTTGAAGTAACTGCTGTAAACTCAAGAAAAAATGCAGTACAATGGAAGACATTCAGATTTGCTCAAGTAATAAGCTTACACATTTGGTCAGAAATTAACTCTAAAACCTCAGGTATTTCTTAGATTTTACAGGAGAGCTTTTATTGCCATCTACTGGTCTAAATAAGCATTTTGCTTTTCTACGACCACCTTTGAACTGTTTGGAAAATGTTTGCTTACTGAGAAAATATTTTGAAGAGATTGTTTCAGTATATTCCTTAGGTAAGCTTATCTTTGGCATGGTATCAGACAAGACTGTAGTTAGCTGTGTTGACATGCCAAACTTTATGAAAGGGGGTTCATTTAAACATCTGGAACCTGATGCACCCATAAAATGCACTAGAACGCATACTTTGCTTTGCTAGAAATCAGCTCCAGGAACACACGAGTTTTTGTGCATATGCTATGCAGTGAGCATGTGTGCAAACACTTTGAAAACTGGAGTTGTCAAGATTTCTTTCCCCTTTCAACTCCCAAACTACTTAAAAATTGAATGGTACTCAAAGAAAAGCTTTGTCTTAATTAGTTTTTCATAATTTCTGATTATTTCAAAGCTTTCAAAAATTTGTAGGAAAGCTTGAAATGTGTAGGCTTGATTTAATTAAGTCTGAACCAAGCCGTTGACAAGGTGAGATTAGCTATATTGAAAATAGTTATGAAAGGGGTTAGCCTGACTCAATGTCTTCTTAAGGATTCTTCCTTCTTCTTAAGGAAGACACTGAATCTGTTGCCTCCTGGTAAGATATCTGGGATGAATGTCTCATTTCTCTAAACTGGAAAGCCTTTTATATGTTTTTCCTCCCTACTCGGTATTAAGTTCCTAAGAACTAGATTTGGAATACTTTTCTGGAGGCACCCATGCCATTTTCTGGAGTCATTGCCAGGCTGCCATGTAACTCAGATCTAGAGTATGTTTCTCTTTTCTCAGATGAGCTAGCTGTTTGTATGAGCACTCACAGACATCCTGCAGATTTGGGGTGCTCAAAATATGGAGGATCAGCAGTGATGTATTGTTCAATTTGCTTAACTTTACTCATTGTGGTTGGAAGAAGTGGAAGGATGACCTGACAGTGGTAGCCATTTAAGTCCGTACATGAACATTCATAACCTTGCAGCTAAAGTATGCAAAAGGCTTCTTGCATGATGATTAAATCTGAAGAAACAGCTGGGAAAATGAGATTTAGAAGCAACATATTTATTTAGGTTTTTAAACTGTGTATCATCTACTGAAGTGAAATTACAAAATCATGAGGTTTTTCTTTTCCCTACAGCACTCTTATGTCCACTTCTGAGGATACCATATCCTAGCCATCCTAGTGGCTATTGTTTGCAGATCTTAACCAAAGCCTTTGTACTCACTGTCGCTCATATTTCTTGTTTTCTGTCTTTCTTCTTCTCTTGCAGCTTCAAGCCCCCAGCGTAAAAGGCTTTGATTTTGCGAAGCAGCATCTGGGTCAACACAATAAAGATGATGTCCTGATTATCCATGAGCCAGCCCCTTTACCAGGACCTATTAAGGACACTACCCCATCTGAAAATGGAGATGTTCCCAGCCCCAAATCCAAGACTTCCTCGAAACCTTCAAAGACCGTCCGACATAGAGGGAGGTCAGTTGACAGAGGAAGAAAAACAAGCTGTGGAAGATGAGTGCTGTTTACTGTATTTTTAGGGCAGTTTCAATGAACAGAAGTCAATTTCAGAGCTCTGGAATTTGTTTTCTACTGGGCCATTAGAGTTGTATGTAGCTTCAAATTGCATGAAGTTGTGAGAATTTGGCATCTGTTTTTCTCTTAATGGCAACATGCTCAGTTAAGAGGAGTGCTTAGGATGCAGCTAGGTTGGTTGGAGTCAGTTTATTACTTGTGTACTGCGAACACCAAGTGTGTACTTTCTCTTTGTGGCCATTCCTAGCTACCAAGGCAGCAGGTGATTAAAAACAAATAAAAAGCACTGACTGTTAGTGATGTGTTTCGGTGCTATTAGTAGTGACCGATCTATGTATGATAAGTCAGAATTTCCAGAAATAAGCATTATCTACAAAATTCAGGGAAGATAAGTATGTTTTGTTGTGGCTATCTGATTGCTATCATAGCACAGCAGTTCTGGTCAGGAAAAGGTCTAATAACTGACAGCTGTGCAAGTGGAGAACAGTTTGTCAACATTAAGCATTTATTTCCTTACGTTTTCCTTCAATCATATGATGTGAATGTGTCTTGCCAGAAGGGACTGCATTTTTAGGGTAAAAACTGTAACAGCTGTGCACTAAAGGAGGGTATTTTCATTTAAAAAAAAAAAAAAAAAAAAAAGGCAAAGTGGGAAGGCAGTAGGTAAGAAATAAAAGGAACCTGGAAGATAGGAGTGCTGTTATGAATCCAAACGGCTTCTCTGCAGAGCTCCTCTCTACTTCACTTTCCAATAATTCTTCTTTCTCACCCTCCCTTTCATATTTTTGCACTCCTTTGTTTGCTGCTCTGCACTCCCCTGTGCTTTTACCTACATGCTGCTGCATTCCAGGAGAAAAACAAGGGCAGCATTGAATGAGCTTAGAAGAAAACAGGGGTAGTTCTTCCTCAGCTGCACATCTTGCTCCTCTGCACAGCTTTCTGTGCCTCCTCCGAAGTCCGGCTGCTCTGAGGTCCTGGCTTCATCTTCCCCACATGAGCTTCATAAAACTCCATTTCTATGTTCCCAGGTGCTGAGTCTAACTCTATATAGGCATTGAAAGTAAGAGACTAGTGATGATACAGTGGAATGTGGGCAATATTGGAAAATAACGGGGGAAAAAAAAACTAACTCATTTTGGTGTAGCTTAACTAAATTAATACAGATCAGAAGGATAAGTGTTCTTGTGTCTTTTTAAAAGATCAAAAGAGGCTTAAGACATCATTAGGAGGAGGGGACAATGTGTTCATACATGTTGGTATAAGCAACACATTTAAATTCAAGGTTATTACTGTACTTAATCTCAAATGATTCAGGAGAGGAAGCAGGGAAATTTTTCAGAAGCTGACGTTTTAATGCTTTCCCAGGAGACCATAATAAATTGTTGATCAAATTTGGAACAACTATATATATTTTTAAGTTTCTAAATTCAACCACTTGAAAATGAAGAAGAGAATTTCCCTTCCCTCCCTCTTTCATCCTTAAAAGCAAACCTTTCTTCAGGCTTAGCTATGGAGATGTCACTATTGTCTACGTAACATGCTGACATTTCCACATCAGCTTCAAATTTAAAACACTTATTCCCCAAGGGAGAAGGTGAAATGTTAAATGACATTGTAGTGTATTTTGTTGTTTTTAGCTGTTTCCTGTTTTATAAGAAAATACAGAATTCTCTTCATCACAATGCAATTCAGGATTGTTACTGCATGCCAGTACATGCAGTGGTGATGTGAGCACACATTCCATATCAGTGGAAGACAGTAAAAAAAAACAACAGCGTGGATCAGAAAGCACAGCATCTCTAATCCCCAGCTGAGAGCTGGATCTGTTGTTTTGGCTTGAAAGGCTACAGCCATGTATTCTGCAGGACTTTGAAAGAATGGCTGGTGCTGGCCTGGCACTATTGTCTATTTCTACGATGTATTTAATGGTAATTTACATCTTACTGAAGTAAGAATAAGAAGGAAAACAAGGCACAATGAGATGAAATGCACAGTCACTAGTGTATGAGGAAACAGCACCCCATTTCTTTCCAGTCTTTGAGGGAGCTTATAAACAGGAGGTAGAACGACTTTTTACATGGTCTGATAATGATAGCACTAGGGGAAATGACTTTAAGCGAATAGAAAGGAGAATTCAGTTAGATGTTAGGAAGAAATACTTTGCTCAGAGGGCAGTGAGGCACTGGCACAGCTGCCCAGAGAAGCTGTGGGTGCCCCATCCCTGGAGGCACTCAAGCCAGGTTGGATGGGACCCTGGGCAGCCTGAGCTGCTGGGTGGCAGCCCTGCACATAGCAGGGGGTTGGGGCTGGGTGGGCTTTGAAGTCCCTTCCAACCCAAGCCATTCTGTGATTCTTAGACTCTGCTGAACCAAGAAAAAAGACAATAGAAGAGAAAGCCTTGTCCATCTATTCCGCATTAGAAAAGAGTAAATGATGCAGTGATACAGATCTGTAAGCTCACTGAGAACCATCTCACTTGTTATTCCTGCTGATGCTTTTTAATTAGGATGTGACTTTATTGGAGTCATGCAGGGAAAAAAAAAAGAAATACAGCATTTTATTATTAGTGGGGAAAAAAAAAAGGGGGGGAAATAAATTCAGAGCATTGCCTGCTGAAAGCAGTAAATTTGACTTTCAGTGAATTTGTCTGGCTGGATGTAGATATCTCAGTTTGTGTGCTCTAGGCAGGTTGATATTTTGCTGAGAGCTTCCCTAACTAATGCAGATATGCATCTAGCCTGAGCAAATCTTGCACGTAACAAGGTTAATGCACAGGATAGTGCATAGATTGTGTAAATCACTGAATTAATAGAATGATCTGAATGATCACTACAGAGACTATCACAAGTCTAATCCTACGTGGAAAGACAGGCATTGGTGCTAGCTGGGCAGTAGCATATACTCTACATTTTTGCTATTTCTATATTATCTGAATAATTTTACAGCTGAAGTATTCTTCTGGGGAAAATCATGGGATTTTTTTCTTTTTTTTTTTTCTCAGATTGTGTGTATAATTGCAAAGCAACAAATTTTTTTAGGCGTCTCATGACTGCATGGGATAAATACATAAAAGTAGAGTGTCTGAATAGCTCTGTGTTTAAGTAGGCAGGCAAGTATGTGCATAGACTTGTATTGTTAGCAAGAGAGCGCCAGTTTACCAAGTTTGTGTATTAAAATAATTACCTGTGTAGTTTTCCTCATGTTAATATAATTCCTTTCTGTCTGAACAGTAAACCTGCTACTTGGTCACGTAACATATTCTTGAAAAAATGTTAAAGGAAAGATTGGTAAGAAGTCTTGTTATGTGTGAGTTCTGTTGCAGTCAGTTTTCACACACAGTGACAGTAACATCATCACAATGAATGTCTGTGATGATTTATTATAAACAGAAGAAAATATTAGCAGCCTTTACAAGGCATATTAACAGAAAATCCTTTGCTCGTGAGGTCTGTATTCTGTTGCAAACTTATGTCACATGTTTGTTTGTTTTTTAACGTTTGCGGCAGAGTTTCACCATCAGACGCTGACTCCACTGCAAGTGAACAATCCAGTGGGAGAGAGACAGGGGAGGAAACTGCAAGACCATCAGCTGTTACAAATGAGGGTAGACCGCGCAGAGCCACAAAGAAGGGTGTGTTACTTGTTTTTTTTATTGAAGAAAACAATAAAAAACTTGTGTACATTAGCAGTGCTTTACTTAGCTGGGTTGAAGAGCTAATCTAGGGCCATTACTTCTCTGAAGCCATATTTGGCATTGAATCTACAGCTCATATAACTGTCTGCATGAATACTACCAAGCTGGCCACTGCAATTACTCCTAAATGGAAAGAGATTTGCTGGGGGCATGTGGGAGAGTGGAAGAAGGAAAGTTCACTGCTTTTGAGCCCTTACATGCAAAAGTTTGCTAGAATGAAACGTATGAAGGTCTTCTGTTTCAGTAGATGAAACAAAACCAAAAGATCCCTTTGTGAGGATGCTTTCATGATTGCGTTTTGGAAAGAGGAAAATCCAGAGCAAATACATCAAAAACAGTGAATTTTATTTTATTTTATTTTATTTTATTTTATTTTATTTTATTTTATTTTATTTTATTTTATTTTATTATAAAGAACTGTCTTCTTAGCATTAAAATGCCACCATTTTCCTTGGAGGAGCCCTATGTTATATTCCTTTCTCCATTTTAAAGTTGATGGAAACACCACAAGATGTCTTGCCCTTTTTATTTCAAACATTTTTAAAATGTACACAAACAACAAAAAAAAAAGTACACAAACTTGCAGTGTTGCTTCTGAGAGCTTTTTCAGTTTTAGATGGCTTGATCCTTGCTTGAGGTTTTAGTTACCAGAACTTTGGCTTAAATTACAATCTTTGGGCTTTCTTAGAGAAAATTCTGGTACTGAATATGTGTTAAAGAAGCTTGTGATTTCACCATCTGTTCTTAATACATATGGCCTTGGTGGCAGCAGAAACTGAGAAGAGGAAAATATCATACTATGAGCAGCCTCTTTTGGTGTACTGAATGTTTTTCCATATATTATATGAAATATCTACTGAAGTATTAGATGATTACTGAGGAATGCAGTGCCAGTGAAATTCAGATCATAGCAGACATTCTTCAGTGTATGCCCGTGTTGAAGAAATGGGATTTATAAATATGTAAGACAGTCAATATAAAACACTAGGACTTTGCTGATTAAACCACAAATTGCATAGTGTGTGAGTCTTAAACTTCCATAATGTGTGCTGCTCCTGGAAGAGCAATGGTGATAGAGCACATTTTGCTCTGTGACAAGAGCGCAAGAAAACAAAGTCAAAGATCTGCTAATGTGACTAGAAAGTTGTACTTCCTAGTAGATCGATGTGTACATTCAGCCAGCACTGCATGCTGTGCAGTTATAAAAAGAAGACGATGTATACTTTCAGTGCCTTAGGTTTGCTCTAAGGACGAGAAATCATACCCGAGTAAATGTTTAGGAAAACAATTATACTATAATAGAGGTCATTTCAGACAGGCTGGTTGGTTTATGACTTGCTCTAGCCTATCTGACTTCAGTTCTGTTGCTCTGATTTTGTACTGTCTCATTTCCTCTTACCTGGGGACTCCATTTTTGTCTCTCAGTTTTTCCATTTGCCTTAACACTTCATGTAAGGTTTAATAAGTCCTTTTGCTATAGAAATGTCAGATATTACTGTGCCTGCATTATCTGACTAAGGCAGCAAAAATATTATGTGAAATGTTTTTTACCTATACTTGCCCTTACTGGATCAAACATACTGTGTCTTCATTGTTTGGTGCCTCTAGTTTGGCAATCACAGGGACTATTTTTACCATTCATAATTGGTCCCACTGCTTGTAGAGGCCTCTGTGTCTGTTAAATGACAGATTCAGCTCCCGTTTTGCACAGCTGTGGCTTGGCAGTTGGATCCAAGTTCATGCATTTCATCCAAAAGTAAACACCAACATCGCTGTGTTTTTTCCACTTGCCGTTCCAGCTGAATTATTTGTAATAATTACTGTGTTGTTTCTTCTTTTTCCTTTATGTTGTCAGGAACAAACAGAGTGGGTAAGTAACCAGAGCTAGTATACAAGTATGACTAGAGATGTTGGTGTAGCTGTAGACATATCTTGAGCATGGAAGAATTTCTCACCTAAGAAATAAAACAGAATTGCTTTTTAGCTGTCAATGTATTAAAAGATCTCAAAACCACAACTTATAGCCATGCAATATAAACTGATTTTTCTGATTTTCTCCAAATTCTTTCAAATTATTCAACATTCTCACTATGAAAGAAGCAAAACTGTAGTAACTTGATCCTGAAATTTAGCATGGTATAAACAAGTTACAGATCCTTTTATTTAGCCTCCTTACTTAGACAAATGCAGGCTACTTGCTAAGAAGCTTGAGTTTTTTCCTATGAAATAGTGTTTCAGTGCTCAGGACTGAGACATTGTGAAGATGGGACAGGAAAAAGCTGGCACTGTCTTTGAGAGTGAGCACCATACCCAGCGATAAATTAAGGGCTGTGGTCTCTAACAGCAATTTCCATTTTATAATAATAGGGATGGATGGGTGTAAGGCTGTCTATAATGCTTTCCATTCTTAGTTTTGTATACTAACTGAAGAGAGTCATGAGCGAGACACATAATCTACACATAATCACAAACTGTGTGAAACTCATATGAGAGTGCATAAGGTAGGGTGATTCAAATTTCTGTGGATCAGTAGGAGATTCCTGTTGGCCTCACGTGATTTTGGATTAAGCTTTGTACACCTTGGTTGCTGTCTCTTGCCTTCATCTGTCTCCCACTGTATTGGTTTTCGTTTGAAAACAGCATCCTACGGAGCAATTAATTTTCCTGACACTTGTTTAATTAGCCGTTTCAACCCAGGAGTATTGATCCTGATACATGATCTATGTGAAGTAGTTATTTAAAGCTGTTCTGTCCAGTATTTTGGTATTAATTCCTCTACATTTTTTGTCAACCTCAACTGTCTGGTAAGAGATCAAATTTTCTGTCAGGTAGTGCCATCTTCTAGCTTTGTAAGGAAGGATTTCTAATGATGAAAAATAGTGCAATATAAGTAATTTGAAATGAGAAATCATTCACTGTCAGATCTTACAAAGGAATTCCTCTTAGGTTTGAAGCAGTTCTCACGTATGCTGACAACATGGTGCAATTTGGGGTTTTCTTACATACTTTTCTGTATATATACAGAATATAATACATGATATATAATATATATACAGTATAATGCATACTGTATTTCCATCTCGATTTGTTCTTACAGACACATTGAGTACATGTACATGCAGAGAGGATTTAAAGACCAGGGGAAGCTTAGACTTCTATTTTGCATCTTTTCTACAGAAGAGAGTAGCATTTAATGTTACTGTAGAGCCTTACCAAAATTTGGTAGTGGGACTTTCAGGTATTTTTACAAAATGAAAACAGTTGCAGAAGAGTCATCTGCCAAGCACCTGTTTATTCGCGTAAACAGGATGGTTATGGATTAAATGATAAAGAGTCATTGGAGATGCATGACTGGGCCTTGCTACCATAAGAGCATCAAAAAATAAGTTTAAAATGTTCTGTTGGAGGTCTGTAAGCTTTGAGAACTGCTGCTAGACTGTGAAAATTGGAAAAATTGTTC
This sequence comes from Tetrao urogallus, assembly GCF_951394365.1. NCBI lineage: Eukaryota > Metazoa > Chordata > Aves > Galliformes > Phasianidae > Tetrao > Tetrao urogallus. Next base: position 138,182,288 of record NC_136813.1, on the reverse strand, counting down.
ATATGTGGGGAAAATGGGAAAGAAGGCTGCAGAAATTCAGATTTTTGCTGCACTACAGGATTACTCTGAGGAACTTGTAGTAATTGCTTGTATCTCTGTAAGAGACAATGCTTGTATGCTTCTAAGAAATGCATGAAGATGAGGCCCATTAATGATTGTAGAGATGACAAGTGATAAAGATCATATAAATAGACCGTGCTGAGACGTAATTACATTTCATTTAGGCTTTATGCCTTGCAAAATGTCTGGGGACAAATCTTGAATGGAACTATTTACCTTCTCTTTAAGGACACTTGATGAATAAGAAAGTCACATTTATAAATGATGTACGTAATAATGCAATGTATGAATCATTTATAAATGTGTATATTTGACAATGCATTGATCAAGATTGAGAAATATGAAAGCTGACAATTTTGCTTAGTATGTGGGCAGTTTACTTTCCATCTGATGTCAATATAATGAAGTATACAATTCCTTGTGCCTCCTGCTCCCTTTCTGTGCTAGGGAAGGAAGGAGCAAGTCTCCTGCTGTAGTCTTCTACAGACGATGGCTTTCAGTCTTCTGAACCCAGTGCCTTGTTAGGGTTAGTGATCAAATCTATTGTCATAGCTGTTTTCCTTTCTGTCTCTTATACCCCGTCTCTTGGGTAATGTCAATCAACAACTGAAAGTGTACAGTCATATTCTTTTTTCTTCTGATTTGAACCAGAGAACCATGAGGTACCATATCACTGTACTCTGTTGCACTCATCCATTGGAAGAATCACAAACTGTAGTCTTCGATTATAATTTATGGAGAAAATCAGTTTATCAACTTGAGAATTTGCCGTGTTAACTTGCAGACAACACAAAATACTACTTTTCACATCTTTTTTTTAATTCTAGTCCACATAACAACTGGTGTTGTAGGCCTCACTCCAACAAAAAATACGAAAATATGTTTTATGTGCTTAAGTGCAAACCACTGGGTTGTTCCTACAAATTTCAAGTTTAAGGGAGACAGCCTATTCCTGGTATAGTATTTAACTGTTGCCTGATTCAGTTGGAGTTGACAAAACTCTTCAACAAATTATTATGTGGCAATATTTGTACAGCTTCCACTTAGAATGTGAAGTTTTTATCCTGTCACAAAGAAGCAAACAGTGCTTTAAGAGCTTCAATCAGTAAAATGTCTGTAAAATTCTTTGTGTAAATTCTTCAGTCTTTTTTGTTTAGTTGACGTATTGCTATCACTGAATAACTGCATTTTGCAGTGTGACATCTTTTACTGCTCTTGGAAATTCCGTTTGTGGAATTTGCATCTCCATAAGTACTGAGGAACCATTAGCAGGATGTGCTTGAGCAGCCTTTTATGGACCAAAGCACACTGAGATTTTGAGGATTTGCAAATGCCAAGAGTTTGATTTACAGAAATAAAGAATGATGGCTCATCTTCTGAAAATGTAGTGAGAAAATGTTTGTAATTTGCAAACTGCTGGGCAAACTTGTACAATAAATGCGAATCAGATGGAAGGCCTATAGGGTAAATCAAAAACAGACAGAAAACATGGCAAAATCTCATAGCATAGCATCTGTAGAGCTTGTCATTTGACTGAGATAACCTTAGCAGCACTGCTTTACTCTTTACTTGTTCTGGTAATTCAGGACCCCCTCAGAGCAGCAGTGGCAATGAGCAGCACTCCTCAGCCTCTATCTTCGAACATGTGGATCGGATGTCGCGTTCCTCCGATGCCAGCAGACGGGTCCCAAGCAAGATCCAGCTGATTGCTATGCAACCAATGGCAGCACCTCCAGTTCAGAATTCTGTGCTTTCAGATCGAGTAGCAGAGACCAACAAAATTAATAAAGAGGTATTTCTTAAGTGCTTTGAGTGCTTGTGGAGAACTGTATGCCTAACCAAATGGGAAGTGAAAAGATCCAGTTTCCTGTTATCATTAGAATTAACTAATTCTCATTAGTTCCAGTGCAGTTGAATTTTGACAAGTTACAGGAATAATCTTGTTTCCATCCAGAGAGATTACCTGACCTGTTATAAGTGCTACCTAATCTGAAACTTAGGCACAAAGAAAGAATTCTTGACAGAATACATTGTGTTATCATCCTTTTGCTAGTTGGTAGGGTATGATTTACAACAGAGAGTAGTATAAGAGCTGAAATGTCTATCTCTGAAACATTGGGTTTCATTCTGCATCATTCTTCTAGCTTTTCAGCAACTCAGGATATGAATTATACAAACAAGTTATTTTAGGACATCTTAGAGTGTGAATATGCAGCACAGAAATTGCTTCCAACTTCTGATGTGTTTATCTGACAGTAAACATACAGAAACTTCCTTCTCTGATGCTCAGATTGCTCTAAGCAGAATAAGAGCATGCCTGGGGCACTAGGAGAGAAAGATAATGTGTTGTAAAACCACATCATAACTGCCTGACAACACTGCATATCTGCACCCTGGTTTTGTATGCAATGTAAGATGGCATCTTCCCATAATTCAGAGAGGAAGACTACTGAAAGCTTTAACTTCACTGTGTTAAGGTACTGTGTTTCTCACTAACATACAGAAGAGAGGAAAATGTAGTATACATAGGCAAGAGGGACCATGAGGTATACATCTGATTATATTGACAGAAGAATGATAAAATTCTAACTATAAATGTAAAAAAGTCTGGCTTGCATCCCTGTAATGCCTTTGGGGGATTTTCATTAGAGAAACCATAAAAATCAATTTTAATTGTTTTTTAATTTACTGCTGCTGTGTTCCCAAATGAGTCCAGCACAGGCAGAGCAGTTGTTGTGGACTGATCTGGCGCCCAGGTCTTTTTTGCTGGTAAGAATGATTTTAGTGAGCATTGGGCCAGAAAATACAAGTACGGTATTACTGTATCATTCCCCAGATGATGAGATGCACTCCAGAGAATCCGACAAAAGACTGGAAAGAGGCATAAAAGCTCAGTCTGCAAGAAGCTGTAGAGCTGGCAATACTATGTTTGTCTGGGGACCTGGGGTCTAGTGTTGCTGCTGCAGTTCTCCCTAACTTGTGGCAGCTTTGTATGTACAGCAGAGAGATCAGTTAACAGTTTAGATTCCTGTCCTTAATGGAAATGAGTGGCAAACTTCAACATTATTGATCAAATATCTCTGTTTGACAGGCAAAAGTAGTTTGCGTTGATCAGTCTTATTTTCTTAGACCGGTATCTGTTCACAAAAAGGTGATCTCACCTTTTTGTGTTTCTCTTGCCATTTATTAATGAATTACTACCTCTCTCTAATTGGGCATGCTGTTCAATTACATATAATCCTATTATGTATAATATCACATCTACACAAGGAGGTATCCAAGAAAGAAAGCATGTTTACAATTTGTATGATTTATTTTGATCCGTCAGAGATTTTTTTTAAGGGAATGGAATCAGACACTGAGGTGAGAAGGAGAGGTTTGCAGAAGAGCAGCAGAAAGTTCGGTTTGCAAAATCCACACATAAAAATGCAGTTGATTTTCTTCCTCCTTCTTCTTTAAGATACAGACAGCCCTAAGGCATAAATCTGAGATTGAGCATCACCGCAACAAGATTCGTCTTCGTGCCAAGCGCAAAGGGCACTATGAATTTCCAGTTGTGGATGATGTGGTGGTGGTTGACTCCAAAGAACAGCACAGAATTTACCGCAAGGCACAGATGCAGATTGACAAGATCTTAGACCCTGGAGGAAGTGTGCCTACAGTCTTCATAGAGCCCAGGAAAAGGTAGGGGTTTCAAAGATGGGAAAGATCAGTTTTCTTTTAAGGTCAGAGTCCAAAGGATATCAGACTTTTACTTCTGAACTTTCAGAGCTTAGAGTCATTTTGATCCTTAGTTGACTTTGAGTTGGTTAGACAAAAGGGTTGGGATTGTTCTAAACATTTTTGTTTGTTTCAATGTATGTCAGTTTATTTTGTTGTCACAGAGTTGACCAGATCAATCTATGTCCGTGACAGGGGCGACAGGCCTCTGCCCTCCCCCCCCACCCCAGTCCCACAAAAATGGGAAGGAAGGAAGGGAGGAAAAAAGCAGCGGCAACAATCTATGGAGGAAAACTTATTTTACTATAATATCGGAATACAAAATAACACAATATATACAATTTAATTGAAATTGAGATTAATAAATCAGACAAGATGAGAGAGAGAGAGAGTTCCCGGGACCGATTCAAACCTGAAAAGCTTGGAACGGCCAGGAAAGCACCCTCCAGCACCCACTGCAAGGCAGCAAGAGTGCCCCCCCCCCCCCCGGAAGGGCCAGATCCCGTGACTGCTGTAATGTACAGGGATAGGTACCTGGGATTGGGGCAGTGACACTTTAATGCCTCGTACACTACATGATGTTTTGATGTGGAATACTGAAACCATAAAAACATAGAACCATGACATTTGTTTTCAAATGTGTTCTTCTACAAGTTTTCATGGGTGAATTCTCAAAAAAAAACAACAAAACACAAATGTATGAAAACTGTCTTAAAACATTTTAGTGTTTGCTCTGCCATTGATTTACCTAATTCTTGTGTGGTGTAAAGAGATCAAAATTACAACATAAGTACTAACAAAGAAACAGGGAAAATGTGGACTGCAAGAAGTAGCATTTTTATAATGACTGTAAAAAGATCAAAAATAAGGAAAGCCTTGAACAACTTAAAGAACGTGAAGATTCTGAATTTTAAGGACAAACTCACAAGCAGAGATAACCTTTTAAATATTCCTTCTATAAAAAGGGGCATATTTGACAGCGTCACAAATCCACCTTCCCGGGCCTGTATTTCCAGAGAAGGTTTTCTCTGGGCTCTGTCTAAGGCTTAATAATACTGAAGTACTATTTCTAGAGGGCTGTTACCTGCTACTGCTTCCACATTGAAGGAAAGGTGCTTTTCTCCAGCCCATGTTCTTCAGCTGGTTTACAATGGTACAGTTAAGCACAACATACTAACCAAGCACAAGGCCTCATTGCTGGTGTGGTCTGTTCTGCTACTGAAAATGTGTCAGATATTGGGCTGGGAGGTGTGGAAAGGTGGTAAGGGAGGCTTGGAAGATGGTTGTAGAAAGATGATGACACTGCAGAAAGTTTGGGTGATGAGGGAGACAGTTTGGGCAGCTGTTGCTATAGCAGTGATAGTGTTGTTAGGAGAAACTTGAGGAGAGGGGTTTGGGACTGACTAGTGGGACTGGGATGAAAAGCTGGGAGAAGGAAAAGAGCCGAGACAAGGATTACTAGGATGGAATGGGCAGAGAAGCTCAAACTTGAATGGGGTGAAAAGAAACTACAAAAAGAAATGTGATTACCTTTGTCTTGTGGTTTTTTTGTTTTTTTTTTTTCTCTCCCTGCCTTTTTGTTTTCTTTGTATTCAGCTCTCGCGCAAAACGTTCTCCAAAGCAGCGCCGGCGACATCAGATAAACGGTAGTCCTATCGATGCGGAAAAAGACAGGTTGATCACAACTGATAGTGATGGGACGTACAAGCGACCTCCAGGAGTCAATAACTCTGCATATATTGTATGTATGTCTTGAATGACAGGAGGGTTCAGATGGCTGTAATGGCAGTTGTGACGTGGGAAGGATTTATTCTTTCTAATTGTGATCTGTGTGGCTAGTTTCAGGCATATGTAATTAACATGTAAATCCAAGCGAAACAAACACTTCATTGGCAATTTGTCAGTATGAAGCCATGAAATTCTGCCAGCTATTCCTAGAAGAAGCCAAGAACTAAAACTATGTTTTCATTAATGCCACTGTATTATGCACATGAAAGCGTGCTTGGCACATTCCACAGTGCGTTGAACATAGCTTCGCTCTAGTCCAGTTTGCTGCATGTATGTATTCATATATTACAGCAAAATAAATCCTTTGCTCTCCCAGAGTGAAAGATTTTGTTCTTTTCATGAGAAATTTTATCATCTTTAAAATCTGTGAATTAATCATTAATGAAAGACTAGTATGTCTTTATACCACAGTTACTTAAAATAATTCCGGTACAGTGTCTCAACAACTAATTTTATGTTTTCCTGTTTAAGAAACACTTCTGTTCAGTCATATCCATGTCAGAAACTGTATTTAGGCATTTTTACCCATTTCAAAGCAGACTTTACTAGGTGTAATGCCAATATTAAAAAGCTCTGGACGGTGTTTATCTTGAAAGATGATTTAATAACTTCAAGAACTTCACCATTAGCTGCAAATGCAGTCAAGTGGCTGTAATGCTGAATTCTGTGGTCCCCCTCTGCATTCAAACAAGAATGTGGTGATTTCAATGTCATGCTGCAGCAGAATGGATTATCATCTGAATTAAGACTTGTCACGCAGTGAGTTCAGTCCCTTTGGCATCTGTAGCAAGACAGTACTCAGAATGCTAAGTTCCTGATGAAGTTGAGGCTTTTGCATCTCTGTGATTGCGTCTCTATTTTGCAGTCTGCGTACAGTGGCAAGAATGAGCTTAAATAGTAAGTCTGCTGCTGCAAATGTTTAATTTCCTGTTACTGATAAACAATAGACCTACGTGGTAAGATCCCAGGTAGTAATTGCAATGCATGCCTGAGATATTACTGCAATGAAGCACTTACGTAAATCCCATTCAGGTGATGCACCCAAGTTCCATGCAGCTAACCCCTTAACTTCTTAGCAATTCCCTTTGCATGCTTTCCTGGAGGGTAATAATTGCTTAATATTACTATTGATGTGATCAATTGTAAGCTAATTTCTTGGACCTGAAAAACTGTGGAGGATTCAGAGATGTGGACAGTCTTGTCTGAGTGGAAAAAATGCTCACAGCACGACTTCACATGTGTGCTTGCAAACTGTGATTTGTTATACCTGAGGAACTGCTGTGCCAAGCACCACTGCCATATCGCCAATCAGGGCATTTCAGATCACACTGAATGAAGCATTTGTGCAGCTGGTGTCATGTCTGTGCGTGTGTAAGCAGGGAGGGTTAGGGACAGGTTTTGTCCAGCTCTGGTACTTGGGTTTATTTCATCTCATTCTGGGTCTGGCAGGGGAACATTGCTCACTTCTGATTGGGAGCTGGTTGCTTGATCTTCTGGCTGGCTGCCCTTTACCTTCTTTATGTTTTCTCCAGTCTGATCCAGATTTGCCTCCTGAACCTCAGACGTCATCTTCAGCAGATCTGGGGAAGTTCCCCGGCCTGCCATCCCACCCAGTCTCCCAGTACGTCCCACCACAGCCATCCATAGAAGAGGCTCGGCAGACCATGCATTCCCTCCTGGATGATGCTTTTGCCCTGGTGGCCCCCAGCAGCCAAGCAGCCAGCTCCACAGCTGTCACACCACCCGGGGTCTCTGCAGGACAGCCGGTAAACAGCAAGCCTGTATGGGCAGGGAGGGGAACTGCATGCACCCAATGGGGATCACCTTATGGTCCATCTCAGGCAGTAGAAAATGCTTTCGATGTGAGTCATGTCACGTGTAAGGCTTTTCTGGACAGGTGGTTAGCATCAGTTGAGTCACGATCGCTGCTGTTACGCCCTTTCTGAAAGGACTTTGCACAAATATGAAATAGTTTCTTGAACAGGAGAGCTCAGAAATGACCTTCACAATATGGTGAACTTACTTTTGAAGCCGTTTGGATTTTTTTTCCCCTTTTCCAATCCCAACCACAGAATAGTTCTCTTTTAGAGTGAAAGTTCTCTTTTAGAATAACTTCTGTGTTCCTTCTCAGTTATGATCTGAAAAAGATCACCTTTTGATCTGTTTGTTTGTTTTTTTTTTAGTATAGGTACTAGTATAGTTTGTCAGTGAAAAAGGATTGGATTGGTTTTAAGTTATATTTTCCAGAAGAGCATCCAAATGCTTTCATGAAGTGAGGAGTAGAAAAGCAGTATTTCTGTGTGAAGTTTTTTGGATTTCATGGAACACTGAGACACTGGATAAAGTTTTAGCCTGTTTCAAGTTCCATAACAATTCAGTTGAGATTTCAAAACCCCATTGGACTCTTGAGTCCAATCCCTGTGGTATCTCTGTTGCAGTCTGATGCTGATTGGAGATTTAAAGAGATTTGCAAATGAAATGTTTAATTTGCTGGAAGTTTTAAACTAAATAGACATTGGAGCAGTGCTTGATCTATGAGTGCGAAGAGTGTTTTTGAAAGGTTTTTAAGTTACTCGTAGACCCTGATCAGACAGAAGACTCTGCTGTCCCACTATAACAGTGCTTCTCTGACCTTGTGACACTGGGTTTGTAGAACCAAACTGTCAAGCTTGCAGTCCAATCACATACATAGGCCTAGTGATCTCTGCAATTCATCACTTGAAAGTCTGGCAGTGGACTTCCCAGGGTATACATTTTAATTCATTTGGTTTCTTTCATCCAACAGAGATACGTGGAATTTGGAATGACTCCGCCAGCAGCACCAGGTCTCCTACCAAGGTAGCGTTTCAATGATGGGACTATCATATACTATTTTCTTTGCATTTCCTCCTCCAGAGTTCTTACTGGCACAGTTATGTTATTATGCAAAGTATGTTATAAATGAAAAGTAACAGGAATCCAGATCCAGCCTGTGTAATTTCTTTATGTGACGTGAATGACATATGTATACTGTGTGGAATTCAAGTCCCCATTGAAAAAGAAATGTGTTTCTAGCCCCTTGGCTGTGGAGATATCGTTTCAAATACTGAGTAAACCACTGAGTTTCAGGTTTCAGAGAGCCTGAGTTACTCAGATGCATGTATATCTCCCGGTACTCTTGCTTTCATCTTACTTATCCTGAGGCTACCTCGGGATAGCACACACTCAGGAAAGCTTGCAGGTGACTAACAGATTCATTCTATTTCTAACCAAGTTGAGAACAAGTTTCAGAGCGTTGGGACCCTCATAGTGAAAGCATGCTTTGCAGGCCTATTGCTATATATTGCTGTATAATCAATGAGAAACAAATATTCCATCTTCTGGACTTACTGTGGGAGAATGACGTAAAGAGAAGAAGCAGTTGTCCCAGTGATTGCTGTTTGGTGTCTTTGTGCTAACAACATACATGAAGTTAGACTCTTGAGTCACAGTGTGTACAGGGGCCACATTTGTCACAGACTGTCTATGCTACAGTAACCAAACTGGTGAAAAAGGCGTCTTTCTGCTGCTCTCTCATTACATCTCATCATATGCTCTGAAGCACCACTGGTATCCATGTCATTCATAAAATTCCACCTCGTCTTTACTGCCTTGAAAATTTGATGATTCTTCAGCTACAGAATGGATATTAAGAACATTCCTTTATGCTTTGCTCTGCAATCCTATTTTGGAAGGGCCTACTAGAAAAGGAGTAGTCTGCAAGCACATTTTCTCAGTTCTTGGTCAGAGCTGACTATTTCAGTTACTGGGAATTATCTCTTTGTTTTCCTGTTACAGGTTCACAGAAAATATGATAAATTAATCATGAAAGTGCTGTAACCCATGTTACAGATAGCACCTTTGCAATATATTTTTTGTTCAAAAGTTTATCAGCCCTTGATATTGGCACTCTGGATTCCCATAAAAAGATTTCTTAAAGCTGGGTTGGTAAAAGACAAGAAAAGACTTCTCATGATTTTGGAATGGGGCTTATGCTCATATTCAGAAGATCATTGTAAATAAACTGATAGAAGCAGCACACTAATCGGAGGGAGAAAAATGGATCTGCAGTCAGTATGGTTAGATGGCACGTATCAGTGAAATAGTCCATTGGCTTAAATATACAGTGCATAGAATAGTTGGGTAATCTAGTGTTCCCTTCTCCATACAAATGCAGTTATCATCTTTAATGGGCTGGAACCAACTTGGATTAAAAAAAAATTGTATGTGAATAACCCAGGACACATAACAGCTGTACAAACATAACAGCACAATCAACAACTTTTACCAAAAAATGAATGTTGCATAACGCCACAGAGATAGCTAGCCATGGTGTCTCACTGGTTTAAAATTGATCTGGGGGACAATCGCTCCACAGCTAATTAAACAGCTTGAGGCTGAATCATTTTTTGCATGTGCTAAGCTACTGCTGGATCACAGTCTGGAAATAGGAAGTAGCACTGGCAAGCCTGAGTGATGCAGATTGTCCTGTTTTGTATACTTTTGTTGACCTCTGGTTAATATTAAAGAGTAGTTATATCTATCTACTAAAAAGAAAATTGGAAAGAGAAGTGGTGGGTTATTAAACTTGCACCTTTCAATTACAAACCCATCAGCAATGAGGAAATACTTCCTGGCCTTTCAGAAAAAAATGACAGAAAAATAATACATTCTCAGTAATGTTGAGAAGACTATTTTTAAAAGACAGCATCAAAAAATTGTAAGTCTGTTAAGACTCAACTCTGCACTGTAGTTGAATGATTGCATCCTTACTGTTTAGAGCAACTAAAATAACAGAAGTGACGCTGTTAAACATTACCTACCCATTCAGGCATTTATTTTAATGAGCTTGTAAACCTGTCTGAAAATAGTTCCTTCTCAATCCACTGAGTGGACTGTTGGGAATGTATGCAGGGAGCTGCAGAAATTCTGACACTTCCACAATGGGACTGCTGCAGTTTGAACCCCTTACACATCCTTCATGTAAATACCATGTGTCAAGTAGCTGGTACTTTATTTTACAGCTACTTGTTCTGGCCTTACTAGGTTCTTATTTGGTTTTATCTCACTCTATTATTATCTTGGCTTTCTTTGTTATTTGCTCATCATACAAAGGTGGTCAGCTTTCCAAATAGAGTGCAAATGAAGAAAAGATTGAATTAGATTCAGACATGGAACTTCACTGTAAGAAAAAAAAAAAAAAGAAAAAAGAAAGGATGTAAAAGGAGGTGTTGAAAGATGGGATAGGTGATAGGTGGCAGTCAGTTGTCATGAAGAGTTTAGGTGCATCTGTGGTAAAAGGGAATATAAAATTAATCCCATCTTAATTTTGTATAACCTCATGTGCCTGACTTACGATGTTCATCTCTTTCTTTCTTCATAATTACCTGTGAGAGACAGCCTCCTGCAGAAAATGATTCAGTGAGCCTAACCTTTTGCCTTGAGTGCCTGTAATACTTGTTGAGGAGCATGTCTCTTTTCTTTAACCATACCTGGAATCTAGGAAAGATTAGCCTAATAACCTAAGCTCCTACAGGTTGGGTCCTTTAAATATGTCCACCATATTTAAAGGAACTGATAATTCTTGAAAACTCAGTTGCCATCATTCTTTAAAATATAACCTCACTGTGTCAGGGTAAAGATTGCTCCTAGGAAGCATAGGGAAAGCAGCATTTCCCTCTCCGTCTCTATTCCCATTCTGCATTTCTTTTACCAGTTCCATTACATTGGCACGAGTAATGAGGAAAGTTCAACAGCGGTTTCTGTTGTTAACATTGACTACAACCACCTGCCTGAATTATAGGAAACATTAGTTTTAGGATATATTTCATCTCTCTTCATGTGTGCCAATGACAGTTTTCTGTAGTTTGATAAATCTTAAGGAGCAAGCTTTTGAAAATTTCCTGGAGAATGATCAGAAGAAATCGTAACAGTTTATGAAATACACTTGTCATGCAGAATGAGTGGTTTGACTTAGAACTAAACTGTGAGCCTGGCAACTCTTGAGTGAGAGTTAGATGCATTGCTACAGTAAGCAGCTCCGTCACTACTTTCTGCATGAAATCTGTTTTGTTCTTTTCCCTGAAGATTTTTTTCCCATGGGAAAAACAAGATCTGCAGGATTTCTCCTCTGCATTGAAGAAGCTGTAGCTTGTAAAAATGCTTGCATGAAGTTCTTGGTAGAGTTTCTAGCTCATTTCTATCTGCAGTGTAGAACATGGGGGATGAATGTACTCCTCAGACTTTTTTTGTATGTTTAAGATAAAAACATAGTTCAAAGACATCGTAAGGAGACATTGGAGGAGGTATAGTGATATATTAATTAGGCAGTTTTCCTATTGTAATCCTCAGTCCTCACTGTTCCACAGGCAGAACTTTGGGCCAGGTTTTCTTCAACCTGCAGAGTTAATGCACCCAGACCAGCAGCCGCCTGAGGTTCAGTATTCCTCCAGAGGGATATACTCAGAGGAAATGCCGTCGGTGGCACGACCGCGACCAGTTGGAAGCACTGCAGGTACACTTCTTGAGTTGAACACACAATAAATAACAGGTCCCTTTCTTTATCTCTTCTTACACTGAGATCACTATTAAGGCATCATTGTTCTTCAGCTGCTATACTTTAAATGTGGCCCTCATTTTCAGTGCTAAAAAAAGCAGTCCGATGGAGAGGTTAACTCTGCATTCATGTGGCCTTGCTGAAAAAGGCAGTACTTTGCCACTTTTTTTTAGTGTCTTACAAGCAATGTTTATCACACAGTGTATTTAAAAAAAAAACAACAACAACAACAAACCTGTTCTCTAAGAATGGAAAATTCTTAGTGTATGGTGCATGTTGACTTTCCACTGCAGACCACTCTGCTGTTTTTGCTAAATGAGATAATTGATGCATCCCAAATAGCCTACTAAATAAAAACGGTAAATGAATGTTTTTCTGCATCTTTATTTTGCATTTCTCTTCCTAGAAATATATGTATAAAAGCAAGGTCTTTTAGTTTCTGAAGATATTATCTCTTGCTGACTTGGTAGTGAGATAATTTCTGTAGTGCTCATCAGCTCTATCATGAATAAAATTCTAACATCATATGGCAATTAAGCAGCAAACACTGCTTCTAAAAATAAAATATTCTATTCTTATGCAAATGCCACAGTTAATTTTCTTCCAGACAAATGTTTTCTTCCTGGGGAGTTGAAAAAGACTAAAAATAGTCGTATACTTCTGAGTCCTATTTTTGATATCTGTTCTCCTCTGTTAAATGCATGACTATTACAGTTCTATGATTATTTTATTCTCTGATTCACACTATTCTCATGCATCTTCTGCAAAGTTGGGGCTGGATTCAAATGATTATTAACTGTCCTTCAGCATAAGTATAAGTAGCTATCTTGCTTCTTTAAGATTGGTTGTTTATTGAGGGAAAAGATGAAGGAATTTTACAACACATAAATCAGACCGGTTTTTGTCTTTTCCTCCCATTTTTGTACTTGTGCATGCACATGTGCACAGTTATCTATTATTTATCATTGGGTTTATTAGAAGTGTCTAATTTCCAGTATATTCTTAAAATAAATGTTGTTTCCTTGTGGGAGGAAATTCAGGAAAAAGGAAAGCTGGCATGTTGTTGCACGTGTCTTAAAATTAATGACAACAGCTATCCTTGGATATGTTTGAAAGCAGTAGAGGGTGGAGGGAAGTTAGAAAGGAAGGGGTTAGCTTTCAGCCTGGAAGGAGATACAGTATGTTCTGACCTTCTCGTTAGCCAGCGACAGCATCGTTTAATATTTAACCATGAAGGAAAACTGAAATAACTATACTCTTATATGGTCGTGTATTGAATTCTTGTGAGAGATGGGACAGAAAGCAATCTAGAGAGTCAGGATGTAGCAGGGTGAGGTAAATAAGGTATACCACAGCAGCAAATATCTTGTCTTTGCTGCTAAGTAATTTACATTAAAGCATTGCCAGGGTTTTCAGTAAGTGCTAGTTAAAAAGGGCTGGCATGTTTTTGGAATGATGTGCAGTGTGCGTCTGAAATGCATGTATCTCAATCTCTTCCTTCAGTGCAGTGACAATAAAAAACACTACACTCAGATGAACTGCACCAAATGCACATAACTTTTCCTTCTTTGTTCTACACTCACAGCCTTCTTTCTGCTGATTTTTTTTTTAATTACACAGAAACAGAGCTCCACTTTCTTCTTGTCTCTGCTTCCAACAAGGTTTTATGTTGTCATTTGTCTGCCCTACAAACTTGACTGTGTATAAAGATGAAAAAAAACAATATTTGCTTTTAAGGTTCTCAGATACAGCACCTCACTCAGGTGGGAATTGCTAGCAGGATCGGAGGTCAACAAGTGGAGATCCCCTCAGGCAGAGCAGGGCATGGCCAGCCGGGGGGGCCAGGGTGGCCCCAGTACCGTGGAGAGGATGAATATGCTAGGCGAGATGCAGTGAGTACTGTGTTACACATTTGCATAGTTTCCAAAGTAGTGATATGTTCGGGTATTTTTTTTCCTGCTTTACTGTTTGGAACTTTTTTCCCTTGGAATACTTTGAGTTGCTTCTCTGACATTCTTTGCTTTGCTCTTCGAACCTTTGTTAGTTCTTCTGACTTTTGCTTGCCGTTCTTTCACCTTCGCTTCTCTCTAATTGCTTTCTCCCACCTTACCTAACCTTTTTTTTTCTCACTCGAGGCCTTCATTCATTAATTGCAGTTCACCCAGTTCTGCTTCTGAGCACCAGCAGAGGTGGATACTGCTTTCCATTTCCTTCTTTGAAATATGCCTCTGTATTTTGTGATCATTGTAAGTAGAAAACATTGAATTACATTGTCCCAGACTACCCTTCTACTTTGTATTGGTATAGTTCTTTTGTCTTCTGTATCAGTGCACAACAGACAGCAAGAGTTGGAGCCACAAGATAAAGTATATACTTGCACATGGCAGTGCAGGTGCTCTTAGACAAATTATTTTCCTTTCTCAGTCAATGGGATGTAGTAAAATCATACGCATTCATTAATCAGTATTACCAAGGCAGCCATCATTACTTCATGTTCTTGGCTATGCTGCTTCTGGAGGTTGATGTTTCTGATTCAGCCTGATGTGTGGTGAGGTTGAAGATACTTCTTTGCCTAGGAAAGATCCAGTTGCCTGCCACCAGTGATTGATGAACTTGCATCTTGAAGCAAGCTGACCTGTGACAGCTTTACTCTAGTGATCTTGAGAGCAACAGCTTTTTGCCCCTTCTTTTTTCTCTTGTCATAACTATCATTTCTCCAGTTTCTTCCTTGAATGAGGGAGGAAAGATCTTTCGCATATTTAGGCCGTTGTGTGTTCACTCTACAAGAGTGGAGTTTCGTAGTTGCTTTGGAGTGCTTCATGATTTCAAAATGGCTTTACAGAATGACATTGCAACACTATGGACCTCCTCTTTAGATTTTGATGAAACAGAGCTCCTGCATCTCCAGCTGATGTTGAGAGAAGCAAAATAAGGCTTTCAAGAACTGGGCACGCTAGAGATAAACTCTGCTGTTACTGTTCAAAACCATTAACTGTCAAAGCCAAGAAATGTATTTCCCTAATTTAACTTGCTATGTGTGCTTCAAACTGTGGTATTTGAATTTGTGAATGTTCTCATTTCCATTTACATCTAGAAAAGCACTCGCATGAGAGGTCTTAGTGTCTTTTCTTTACCATTTTCAGAGGCATCTCTAGGTTACCATTCATTGCCCTTTCATATCATTTGTCTTTCATTTCTGAAAATTACTTTTTTTTTTTTTTTAGATCTGTGGACTTTTATCCCTGAAGGCATATTCAGTCATTACTTTCTTAATATTTTATTAGCTAAATTGCTAACATATTATGAAAATTCACTCAGGGCTCCATTTTCTGAGATGTTACACAAACAATTGATTTTGACATTCAATGCCTGTAATACTTTAAAAGAGTAGAGGCTCAATACAATGTGAACTGGTTCTGTTACCTTTTCAGATGGGTACCTCTCACCTAAAACCAAGTTCACATTCTTTTAATCAATATGAGTTTAAACCATTCCTCGGCTTTGACGAAAATTTCTGTTTGCTGACTGCTGAAGTTCATTACTGCATTGTGTCTTTTTCTGTTTTCTTTTGTTTGTTTTTTAAGGCAGAAGAAGGAGATCATGACTGTACCTAAATGTAATGCAGTATCAGTAAATTCTAAAGCAAAGCTCACCTAGTGCCTGCACTGTTTGCTATATAAGCTCTTAACTTGTGGTTTTCCATACTAGATAATTATCTTCTGAGCATGGTTTCCTTCACTAGGACAGAGCTCTAAGCTTGTTACTCCTCTTTCTGGAGGGAAGGACTTAATCAATGATGGTCACATTCCTTATGATGCAGTATTCAACTCATTCTTAGCAAACAGCCTTTCTGTTCCCTCATTCTCAGCAAGTTTCTAAAACTAACCTCTGCGTTTAGGGAGATTAGATCTGGAGCGTTCTTCTCTGCCTGTAAACTTGAGAGAGATCTAACTTGTGTTCTTGCAATGGCCTTTCTCCTCACAGTACCCTCCCTTACCTGTTATTCCTACAATCTATACTTGATTTTTCTGTTGGAACATAATCTTTCATTTGTGTCTCCTGCCCTAGAATCAACATGCCGGTTACCATCAGTTCACCATTATTCTACATCTGAAAGGATAATCACAGCATTTCCTTTGCTAACAGAAAATACAATATAGATCAGTTGGTCAAGCTGAGCAGCAGAAATAATGAAGCCTGGTTTCTTACAGATTTGTGTGCTGTATTGCATATCTCTACCTCCCTACCACTGCCTGGCATCACTTTCTATCTGTCTATAATCCTTTATGTCTCCACATCTTCTCCAGGTTTCAGCTGTTCCTCCAAGTCACACATATCTTCCTGCTCTATTTTTGTACCCCAGCTGCCCACCGTTACATCTCTAAACTGTCTCATCCTACTTTCAGTTGTCTCTTATGTTCCCTGCTATCCCCTGTGAGATGCATGCTGTCTGGATGACCACATCCTAACCTGTCCTTTCTGCCACGCAGATTTGGTGATACAACAAATCTGGTTATGTTTAACTGACTACCTGATTTTGTAAAAATTGCAATATATGTATGTTTATACATATATACATGTATCTGTGTGCATGTGTGTATACATCCCTACATCAGATTCAATTAAATTAGCCACAGAGTTCAACTGTTTCTGTGTAGGGACGAACAAATGCACAATCTTGTAAGTCTTCATTTCTGAATAAGTTAACCAAAAAAGACGACTTAATATTATTATTATCAGTTATTTTTCTTCTACTCTTAATTGCATGGAAGTATAATATAAAACTACAATTTATAGATGCTGTACAAAACTAGATGTTGTCATATATTTCTATTCATAAAGAAATGTAAAAAAGAAAAATTCCTCTAGCCTTCCAATCCTTGTTTTGCTGTTGTAGTCTGGTAGATGTTAAGTTTGCAAGAATCCACTCTTCTGTTTTTGGGAGTTATTTAACAAAACTTTTATAGCCTTAATGTTAAAAAGCAGCCACCGTGGTCAGCAGATACTCTTACTAACTTCCCCTAAGTGCTTACTGTGCTAACTCCATACCGTATGAGACAGGAGCTGAACCATGTAGTGTATTTTAATGTGACAGTCACCTGACAGACAGTAGTTTGATACTAAGACTCATGTGTCAAGGAATGTTTGTTTTTAACGTTTCTTTGATTTCATCACTTTTCTATAAACCCACGGAGCACTTGTCAGGTTTGATAACAGTAGGCCGCACATACGAATTAGTTTCAGGTTTCACTGCCAAATGCAGTAATTGTGAACAATCAAGAGGCCCATTCATTCCCTTCTAATACTAAAATCTCCTCCCCTTTAAAAGAAGACAGGATGTTACTGGGAAAATCTTCTTTGCCTGTCATTCTTCCATTAAAGCTTCTTTTCCTCTTCTTAAACCCTCTTCTCAAATTAACTGTGCAAGTGATCAGTGCTGCATGAACTATGCAAGAGAGTCAGAATCTATTACTTGTTCAGTTCTATACCAAACAACTCAGATTTTATTCATTTATGTTGCGAGAGATGTTAGGCAGCATTCTCCCATGCATTTTTCAGTTCCCTGCACACTGCTGCTGCAGTAATTCTAGTCCCCCCATATCCTTCCCAGGCTCTGCTTTGTAATCTCTATGTTCCCTTCCCCCTCTGTCCCAAATCCTTTTCTTGCTGACCTCACTGTCTTTTGTTCCCTCACCAATTTGCTCTCTCTGCTTCTACTTGAGGCTTATCTGCAGAGGTTACTGCTCACTAAATTGAGATAACTCTGATCTGAGCTTGCTGCAGCTGGTTGCTCCTTGTTGGAAAGGGATTGTGCTGCTGTGTTCTGAGCTGTAGGTTCAGTACGGTGTGTTCAAGCAGCCTCAAGTCCTTGGTGTCCAGTGTTTTCTTCTGTCTGCCTCTCACAGATACAAGAGGCGAGAAGAAATGCTTCCTTTAGGGACGCCAACTGGAATTTAAATTTTCAAAATATACCTGTTTTTTGTCCATATTGGGAATTTGAAATTACCAGTATACTGCAAATTCATGCTTTGTTTTAGTGTAAGCAGACTTTTTTTCTTGATACACAAGCCCATAAACTCAGGGTTGTGATGTGTTTCTCTCTTGTTTCATTAGAGAGTATTTGTTACTGAACGAAGGCAGAATTAGCTTCTTTCTGCCCTTAAACAGTGATAGTCCCTAAACTGAGATGGTGGTTCTCAGTTACCTAAAACAGATTCTGAATATGGAAAAATCCATTATTTCTGATTTGAATCACTTTTTTTCTTCTGCTGCTTCACCTGTTGGCTCTTTTCCCAGGCATAGATCAGTTACACGGTCCTCATGAGTGGACTGTCTGAACAGGCAGGCCAAGATAGAATAGGGAAGGTGAAAACAGTGGCATCTCTGTTTCATAGATAGTATGAAGAAATGACAACCCAGAAGGCAGTGGTTTGCCTGTTGTCTTTTGGGAAGCTGATGGAAAGGGCCTTACTGGAAAGCCAGTTCCACTGACTTCCAGTTGTATTTTTAGTTCCCACCTCCTTCCATTTCAATTTCTAAACATAACCAACATATAAGGGGTCAGACTTTTTAATGGATGTTCAAAGGGATTTTAAAAATCCCTTAACTTGAGGCAGTCCAGCAATTTTGTATGTGTTTCTTGTTTTGCTCTCCATAAAAGGAATCACTCATTCATACAACGAAAGAACAGTGGCAGCAGTTGTTAGAAGCATCTCCATGCAGCTTTCCCTCTGTTCTCTGCCTTTTTGCTTTCTTGTCTTTTCTGGGATTAACGTATTTGTTCAGAAAGTACAGTAACAGTTTCTACCTTTTTCCAGATGCATATGCATGGACACCAAGAATATTCCTCCTCACCAGTATTCCAGATGCCGAGGACTTCAGCCAGGCAACCTTCGGCACCCCCTGCTCAGCTCCCACACAACAACCTTCAGGGCCAGGGCCTTTGCTACACCACCAGTTCCACTGAGGACCTCCAACCAGGTCACTCTTCAGCCTCTCTTATAAAAGCAATTAGAGAAGAACTTCTACGTCTTTCTCAGAAACAGACAACAGTGCAGAACTTCCATAGTTGATTTAGCATTCCCTTGCAAATCTGCCAGCTATCTGCTTCCTATGGAAGCAAAGACTTACAGGAAATCAGCAATGTTGTTCTCTCAAAAGAATGGACTTTCACAGCTCTTTAGACAACACTTCTGGAAAAAAGAAAAAAGCAGCAAAATGAGGAGAGGAAGGAGAGACTGGGAACAGTCATCAGTGTCATGGCAATCAGTGGTAACTAATCTGTTAATATTACGGTGCTCCTCTTCCCTTCCTACCCTCAATACAGTCTAACAAACAAAGAAAACCTGAAGTCAAGAAATCAACACTCCGGCAAAAAAAAAAAGTCACAGGAACAAACTCCAAGTGTAGTAGACTCCTTTTTCTAAGGAGGAAGGCAAAGGTTTGTGCGAACTGAGGTGACATTTTGCAAGAGATTCCAAGTATTCTGATCTCTCCAGTGCTTATGGGGAACTGGTTTGCGTTGGTGTTCTCCAAGATTACAAACTGTATCAGCTCTAGGGTGTTGAAGGTGTAATCCCACGTAAGAATCACTTTGGTTGTCAGTAACAGTAGGACTTAGAATAAAAGGCTTTATGAACTACTTGTAACAAAACGGAACAATAATTGTTAAAGCTCCATGCTTCCAAATGGAGCTACCCTCTGCACTCTTCCTTGTTTTCCTTCTGGTGCTGAAGCTTCAAGTGTTCCTTCATCTTCAATGTTTGCAAAGTGAAACATTGGCCTTGTATAACTAAGAAAATATCTGTAGACTCATTCAGGCTGGAGAAACAAAGCAAAGCAATCAAACAGAAAGGGCTTGGTATATAATTTGTTTTGAAAATCATTGAAAAATAGGAAAGGAATATTCAGCCACAGTTGAATCTGGAGAAATGTGTATGTATGTTTTTAATATATATATCTATTTACATACTACTCTTGTAAGACCAGCGATAAAATATTCCACTCTGTAATTTGCTTTGTGGACAGAAACCAATCCAGCCTGACTGGTACAGGGTCACCAGCATTATGTTTTAAATTGATGTCCTAAATCATTGCTTATGTTTGGATCTGAATAATTTTAGTGAAAGTCGGTGACAGTTTAGAACATTAACATAGGCTTAGATTTGCGGTTTGAAGACAGTTTCTATATTTATACTTGTTCCCACTGTCCCTCTGGACAAAGGGTAAGCATTATCCCCATGGTAAGAATGGTACGTGCCATGGAACTGTTTGTTGCTGTTTTTTCCAGAGTTTTAATTTAATACTAGCTATGAATTTACTAATATTTGGCCATTGCATAACTGTAACTGATGTAATACATATGGAGATTTTACTTAAGTCATAATTTGTTGAGGTGTTTTTATTTTCAGATCAGACTGTACAAAAGCTAGCAAACTGGCACTGAGATGGAGAGTATGTGTATAAACTCTGTGTTTGTGAGAAGGCCTACGAGCCTTGCCTCAGAAAAAATGAAACACAAAACTGTTCTGTGCTACAACGTGGGCATTTCAAATGCTGTTAGAAGATGGGAGTAGCCAAGGAGATCATTGGGTGGTTGACCAGGGTAAGGCTGTGTTTGTCTTACTGGGGTAGAAATAACAATTGGTAAAATGCAAGTATGTCATGCTGGTTTAGTATGGTGTTCTTTGGCTACCATATCAGTTCCCGGCTCCAGTGCTCAGTAGCTGCAGCAGGACTAGCTCAGACTGAAATGAAAACAGGTAGGAGGATGCCATGGAAGAACCCTGCGTACCTTGTTCGTGAAGTACGTATGTAATGTCATTTGTTGCCAAAGCCAAGACTAGGAAGCAACTATCTGCTGATGATATGATAAAAACAATGGCACGTTGCTTCCTTTTTTTAGTAGAGAACTAAGTTGTTTATCTTTTTACCCACTGTTGTCAGAGGACAGTATGAAATTGTTTGAGCGACTTCATGTAGCAAAGCGGTATAAATTCATTTCCAGTTCACTGTTCAATACGTAGTCCTCATGGGCACTGGTTGAGGTTTGATTGGAGTCAGAACACCTGCATGATTCTGAACAGCACTATCTACAGGTCATTCTGTTTTGAATTTTTAAAGCCTTTTGTGTAATAATCAGTTGTAGCATAAAAATAAAGAAACTTTTGTTTTCTGCCAGATTTCTAAATGTGAATGTTGCTGATACTTCTGAAAAATGTTGGGTTTTGCAACATGAAGATTCTGTTAGGCAATGTTAATCTTCTTGACTAAGCTGAAGACTGTTCCTAAGTGTTCCAATTTAAACCAATTCCTGCATAGCCCAGATCTTTCTCCAGTGTAATTCTGCAGTGAAGCCTGAGACCAATGCTTGTAACATTAGCACGTTACAATTATTTCATTTTAAGAAAATGTGGTCTTCTAGAAAGTAAGTGATTTCTGGCTCCAGCTACTTATGAAGGAATATGAAGTCCTTTGAAATTTAAAGGTACTTATGCTGTTTCTAATTCACTTTTGTTATTGATGGTGATGCTATTACAATATATCATCTTTTTTTTTTGTTTTGTTTGGAAGAATATCCTTTTCACTCCCGAATCTTAGTGAAGGACATGAACAGGACAGCTAGATAAAGCTAAATGAAAGTGGCTTTTGCTAAAGCAAAAACCTTACTTTAACACCATACAATTTCACAGAGAAGCCAGAAATATATAAGCTAAAAAGCTGCATTTGAAAGTTATGTTCTCAGTCTGGCTGGAGACCTGATCTGGTATTCACAAAACAATGGTATGGCGTATTCTGTATACTCACGTATTAGCAAAAGTAACACAATGGAGCACTAGATGTTCCCGTTCCAGGGATGTTCCTAACAGAGGAAACCCACACGTTACTTTGTGCAGCTACAGGAAAGCCAATTTTTCTCATGTGCTATGGGGGACTCTGGGATGCATGCGCCAAAATGGGTTTCCACTTGGGAATTCAGGGGGGAAAAAAGACTGCACGCTTCTCAATCCCCAAGTACTTGCATTCTTTTGCCAGTTATTTTATTGCCCTATTAAAAGAAAGAAGAAAAGAGCAGAATTTTACAGTATCCTGAATTTGAAGTATCTGTTAATGAATCTACCAGTTACTAAAAACACCGGTCAGATGAGAAGTTGATACAGGCATAGAAAGATGTTACCGACTGTTGCATCTATTTTCATGACTGAACCATCTGGTTTATAGAATCCTCAGTTTTTTCTCTTTCTTTATAGTTTTCTGTGACATTTTTGTGTAGTTTGTGTTTAGTTTGGCATATAGCAGAACTTGGCAAGATCAGAGCTGTGTAATTTAGGTTGGTTGGTTTGCTTTTCTTTTCTGATGCCAAAATGTAGACCTCTTGCTTCTTGCTTGTCTTTAAAGCAAAATGACATTTTACAGCCCTTTTTCAGATAGTAAATCTGAAAGGTGGGCTGTGTTTCAGTGCTATAAAATATCATCCACCAGGCTGTAACACACATGGTCCTGTCAATGGCTGTGTGCATGTGACTGAAGAAAGAGAACTGTGTTGTGATGTTGTATGAGAGAACTGCATACATGCTGGACTCATAAAGCAAGAAGTGGAATTTCATGGTGCCTTTGCAATTGGAATATGCTTGGAATGGTTTGGATTCAGATAAAGTTGTTGGATGGTAGCAATGTCATACATAGCAAAATATGGCAACTAGGTCTCCAGGATGACAGTACTAAAAAGATTTGTATTACAAGCTGGAATATGGCCCCCTGCTCCCACTTGAGTTGATTCTGTAATGTAAACCATAATCTGTGCAGTCCTTCACCACTGACAGTGCTGGTCTGTACAAGTGGGGAACATCTTTCATCAGTGAGATTACCGAAAAGCAGGTCACCAAGACCAGAGATTTCTCTAGGACAGTTTAGATGTGCCTATGGAAAAGTAGCTTCAAGCTGCTTAAATGCAGAAATAAAAAATTGGTTTATTTCTACAGTGGGCATCTTTTTCCTTTTCCTCTTGTGTTTTTGTTTGTTTATTTTTGATGGAAATGGGGTGGGGAAGCTCTCAGTGTGCCACCAATATGTTCTTATTCATGCACTGTGGTATTTATAGACTCTAAATATTGATGAGGGGGAAAGTAGGAAAGAAATTTTATAGCCATGCTGATGAAGATTTGCTTGGTGTGCCGTGTTTTCCTCCAAGCATACCTGGGTACTCTGATTTCTTTGTTGTCATGAGCACCCTTTGAAAAGCAGATGTCGAAAGAATGACTGTAAAAGTTCATTTTTCTGTATTTGACACGAGTTCAAATGAGTGCAGACCAAGCTCTGCTTACTGCAGCTCATACCATTAGGATTACTGACTAAGATTCAAATGCTGGTCAAGATGATGTCCTTGCTCATGACTGCATGACTTCCACTGAAAACCATTGAGTCACATGAATATTGGATGAAAATTCATCCTGCAAAATCTGTAGTACAGGTTGGGATGTTCTTGGTAAGATGTATCTAGCTTGATTTACAGATCCCAGGGAGTCTGCTCTCACAGACAGTAAGCAACTGAGAGGCAAAAATCAGATAGCGTTGCCCTTCCTTTGTGAAAAGATTTGTCCAGAGCAGAGCTGCAGTCCTGTGAATCCCATTAGATTAGTGCTAGAATACATTTTTATTGGCCCTTCATAGTTTGCGGAGTCAGAATGTTTTGTCTTGATTCTGTATTCAACTATGATACTCCTTGCATTTAAAGTGTACTTTCTCTTTCATAATGGCCATTTCGGCTTAGTTTTCAGTAATTCTTATTCCATAGCTAGAAGTTTATGTTTAGGCTGTTACATCTTGCCTTAATCAGAATAAAACGTTGGCACATTTCGAAGCAATGCTCTGAAGAGTCTTTTGAAATGAATGCAAAACTGTCATGGATCCCTGATGTGGTGTTTTCATACAGTACTCCTGGTATGGCCATATGTAGAGCAGGCAAAGGGAAATGAGAATTAAGAGAGTGAAAAACAGACTGAAAGATGAAAACTACATTGTTTAGCATTTCCATTTATATGCTAATGTCTGTGCTTCTTAATTACTCTGACACAATCCCATGATGACTTCTCTAAGGTTTTGGCACGCAATGTCTTGAAAGTTGGTTGTCTCTTCCAGGTTGTTTGAATGTTTTAGTGCTGTTATGAGTTAAAAGGAGTAGCTAGATACCACCGTGTTTCAGGAAAATACTTCAAAGAAAAATTAATGTGGTGTTGCATTTGGCAGTGCATCACTCTCCTCTGGTCTTGAAATGAAGTTCTGAAAGAAATTTGACTACAGTAACAGGAATTTTAAAATATTGTAATAATAATAAAAATCAGAGAGCTTTTACCCATGGAGTTAAGGGAACAGGATTGGGAATTTGCAAACATCAGTAGTATTTCAACTTAGTTGGCAAATAGGAAATTGTGTAATCAATGAATATAATTATTATATGAATATAATGAATTATAACAGATGTTACAATTAAGAAATATACAGAAAAGTTAGGCTAAACAGGATATCATGCTAAAGAACAGATGGAAAGCTTACCCTTGTCCTGGGCTCACTGAGAAGCCTCTAAGAGGAGCAATCTCTAAAAGAAATCCTTCCTTAGTGGCAGTCAGCTCTTACATGGGGCTGGGAGAGGTGGAGCCAGGCTCTACCCTTTCCAGTAGCCGAGGAGAATTGCCTTCACCTGTGCTCCCAGGGCTGACTCATTGCTCACCTCAGGTGGTCAATCAGAGGTTCAGGCCACGATTCAGCAGTTCCCATACACTCACATTCTCTGAGGTACGGGTGATTTGGGCATACACAAACTCACGAGCCCATTACAGTATTTGTTGGCCTTTGCAACCCTTAATAAAATGGTTTCGGGTAAGTCACATTACATTGTCCGAGGAACTCTTATTGCCCAGCATTTCCATTGATGATGTTGATCCACGTGACAGTTCCTTTGAGCTTGATGATGGCTCCTTTAAACAAAAACACTTCAAAAAGATTACAGATTAAGATTTTCCCATTTAAAGGATTTATAGATGCGTGGCAAAGTGTTTACATTATTGGCATATCTTGCTATTCTCCACCAAAAAGTGGAAGAGAATTTTCTAGGGTGCTGGAAACCACATCCTTGCTTTTGCAGCGTGTGGTAAAGCTGCAGAGAAGTTAGTGGAAGTTTTTCTTACTTCCAGAAGACAGCATCAGTGATGCAGCATTATCTACAACAGTCACATCTCCACCTGGGAGCAAAGGGTACTACTGTCCTGCAGCTTTGCACTGAAGATGCACTTCAGATCAGTGACAGTGAGCAGTTTTTGGTCTTCTATTTAGTGATGAACATCTCACTTAGCACTGTCACATAGCATCTGTACAAAAACATTAGTGTAGGTCAGCTGATGTCTGATAACAAAGTACATTTGAGCCCAAAGAGTGCTGCTTTAGAATAAATGCTGCTAGACTGATGTGGTTTAAGCGTATGATGTGGGAACAGTCTAGCAAAGAGGTTGCTTTGTAGATATCTCCCTTTTTTCCCATTCAGACAAGACAGAGCTGTAGAGGACCTGAAAAAAGTACTATAGCTTGTGCTCCAAAAAGTTCCATTGAAAAAATAATTTGGCTGCATGTTTAGTAATGTGATGTGAGAAGTGCAAACTAGGAATGGTTCTCCCTGTGACTCAGCAACCCTGGTTTTGTATGTTGGTACCACTGGCTTTGGCCTTCTGATTAGATAAAGAAATCAGAAAATCTATGGATATAAGAATGTTTTAATGAAAAAAAAAGAAACAACAACAACAATCCTTGGTGAGGAGAAGTAACAAAAGAGAGCTTGTGGACGTATCATCACTTGAGAAGTGACTTGATTTTAAATGCTGTTTCCCCCTGGAAAGGGAATGATGGGATCATTAAGGTTGGAAAAAACCTCCAGGGTCACCCAGTCCAACCACCATCCCATCCCCACCATGCCCACTGCCTCCACCACCTCCCTGGGCAGCCTGTGCCACTGCAGCACCACTCTTTCTGAGCAGAAATGTTTCTAATATCTGACCTGAAGACAATGAAATTACGAGATAGGACTTTTTGCTTTGTTGCAACCAGCAGTGGGTGCAGCTGTAGATGGGAAACAAAGGGAAGAAACTATTTTTGAATATATGGCCAATAATAGAGGGAAAGCTGAAGTGAATAAATAGTTTGGAAGATAACCCAGCAAAGATCACCGAGGTAGAAAAAAGTTTTATCTTGGGCTTAGAGATTAGAAGAAGGTCTATATATCTGTCTTAAAAGTCACTCACATGATTTAGTTGCAGGGTGAAATACTGTGCTTAAGTCAGTGTACAAACTTTCATAGAAGTTGTGAATATGTGAAACTTATGGAAAATGTGCTCAATGGGAAGGAGAAGCAGGGGGAACAGGAGTGACTGTAATCACCTGGGAAAAGTTGAAAAGAAAAAGTCACTGGGAAGTTATTGTTGCGTGAAACTGTCTACAGTCCTCAAAGGATTAATTTCAAAATGCCTGGGGGATGAGCTCTCCCAGAGAGCTCTGTTTCTGTGTTTCAGAAGAGTGCTGTGTTTCACCTGTGAGTTCAGGCAGGAAGGTAAGGCAGGATGGATCACTGCGTGCGCTGTGCTTTTATCTTCTTCCCCAGGTGGCAGCTGCTGTGAGACAGAGCTGAGCTGGAAGGACCTTAAATCCCACCTTGCTGTTGTTGCAGTGGGGTTTCTCCAGCCTGTTGCATCTTCGTCTGAATTAAGGAATAAATCCCCAGGCTTTTTTGGTTCCCTGAATTGGCAGGTAGAGGACCTTCGAAAAGATGGAAATGGAGGGTTTGGGACTGACACAGCTTGAGTGGTGATGGTTGTTCATGCTGTCCCCAAAATGTGTCTTGCACCTTTACATACTTCACCCCTGGCAGTAGCATTTGGGAAAATATAGGCTTACATAGTCTTTAGTTCTCCAGCCTTTGTAGCAAAGAACACTATGAAAAGCAGAGTGTGAGATTTGGAAAAGAGTTTTATGTCAACAAGACCTAGGGGCCCATAGGTGATTATTTGTGATGGGTAAGCAAAATGGTTAACTGAATGTGTCTCTAGATTTCCTACCTTCAAAGTGTGCAAGAAAGGTCTGCAAGTCTCTTCAAGCTGTATTTTTTTTCCAGTTTGTTGGTACACTGGGAGACAACAGTGCACTGTTTAACCTCGTACCTATTTCTGGGAAGTTGTACCAAAATAGGAGCTGGGAATAAAAGCTCTTTAAGAAGTGCGTATTTGATTCTGGGAAAGAAATCTGCAGTTGGGTTTGAATTTCACAGGAGAGGCTGCTGCCACTGGTACCACAAAATGAGGATCTGGAACGTAGAGAGGAGAGAGGGTGGCTGCTTCCCAGGATTTCCTGAATTTCATTCTTTGCCTGTAATTAATTATAGTAATATTATGAAATTCTAGTCTTTGTAGCGGCTTTATCAAAACTCCTACCAATTCCCAGCACAGTGGAACTTTTCTTATGAATTTAACCTCTGTATTTTTCTCTGTGAGTGGGAACCTCTGATGCTTGCCAGTTTTCATCCCTCTGGTGATTTTGCAAAGTGTAATCATTGTAAAATGCAATTGCTTAATATGTAGCTCATTCACTAAAACCCCAAGGATAAGAGGCAGTGAGTAATGTGAGTCATTACCGGAGCAATAGTTTCTAAAGAGATGAAGAGTCATGCATCACATATCAATCAATTTAGACTTAAATTAAGAATTTATAAAAATCACTGGTCAGATGTGATCGATATTGTTCCCGGGCAAATTAAAGTAGCTTCCCTGGAGTCGCACGCTGCTTCTGATGTTTCTCTCAGGCAGTATTAGAAGTGCTGAATGGTTGCATGCTCCCTTCTGCTCTGTGTATTGAGATACCTGTACAGCAGTAGCTCTCCCAAGCATTTTCAGTCAGCCATCCAGTTTCCAGCCACTTTGGCTGTGTTTGTACTGAGCCATAAGAGCTGGAGTAGATTGCTTTTCCTTCTTCTTCCACTGAAGAACTTTTTGGTGCAAGGACAGAATTTGACTGATCAATGTGCTGCAGATGACTGCAGTGTTAAGATTTCCATCATCATTCTGAGAGGGTAGTGGGTGGTTTAATGGGTAATATAAGCCAACATTTTATTTTTTTACATGCTTTGAGATGTCTGAGAGCCTAAACTAGCTTGGTGCTACAGCATAGTATGGGCATCAAAGTTTAACACAGGAAAAATATGTATACACATTGATAAATTATTAATTATGTTTTGTTTCCAGGTTTTCATGTAAGAATAAAAACTATATGCTTCCTGAATTGCAATGGGAAAAACAAAATACTGAAAAGAGGGCATGTGCTGTTGATTGTATGGGTACTAGTGTAGCTCCATTAATGGAACAGGGATTGGACTGCAATACATGAATTGGGGATAATAGTACTATTTCAGCTATAGTACTTTAAGAGGTGTTCTACTAGGTGTCAGTGATAGTGTTAGGAATACGAGATAACATGAAATAAATGAGTCTATGGCCTGGCTAATGGACTACATTTTTAAGATGGTGTACTGTAGAGAAAGCTTTAGAAGGGTCTGTTGTGGTAGGACAAGGGGAAATGGTTTCAAACTAAAAGAGTGGAGATTTACATAAGGATAAGGATATAAGGAAGATGTTTTTTTCAGTAAGTGCGGTGAGGCACTGGCAGAGGTTGCACAGAGAGGTAGTGGATACCTCAGCCCTAGAGACACTCAAGGCCAGGCTGGAGGAGCTCTGAGAACCTGATCTAGCTGTGGGTGTCCCTGTTCATTGCAGGGGCGTTGGACAAGATGGCCTTTTAGAGTCCTTTCCAACTCAAATCACAGAATCACAGAATGGCCAGGGTCATAAGGGACCTCAAGGATTATGAATCTCAAGGATCATGAATCTCCAACCCCCCTGCCACAGGCAGGACCACCAACCTCCCCATTTAATACTAAACCAGGCTGCCCAGGGCCCCATCCAACCTGACCTTGAACACTTCCAGGGATGGGGCACTCACAACCTCTCTGGGCAGCCTGATGATTCTATGAACTTGTACTTAAAAAACACACATTTTACTGTGACTTGGTTTGTTTTAAAATAGGGAAAATATAGTCCCTATATTTATAATATATTCAAAAATAGAAAATATATAGTATAATATAGTCAAAATAAGATCTTCTACTGTGTGAGTTCCTCATCTGATAGTATTCCAGGAAATGTAGCAGCAGACCATGGATGGAGTAAAATTAGGATGCTACATTTTAGGAAAGCTAACTTCCAGTTCTTTAAGGAGTTAGTCAACAAAGAGGGTGAGGGAGGTGATCCTGCCCCTCTACTCTGCACTGATGAGGCCTCATCTGGAGTGCTGCATTCAGATGTGGAGTTCTCAGTACAGGAGAACTCCTGTTAGAGTACATGGAGTACTCAGTACATAGACCTGTTAGAGGGTGTCCAGAGGAGGGCCACAAAAATGATCCAAGGGATGGAACAACTCCTATGGAGGAGGATCTCCAGGACAGGCTGAGAGAAGTGGGGCTGTTCAGACTGGAGAAGAGAAGGCTGCAAGGTGACCTGAGAGCGGCCTTTCAGTGTCTAAAGGGGAGCTACGGGAAAGAAGGGGACGGACTCTTTAGCAGGGTCTGTGGTGACAGAACCACAGGAAATGTCTTCAAGCTTAAAGAGGGGAGATTTAAGTTAGACATAGGGAAACAGTCTTTTACAGTGCGAGTGGTGTGGCGCTTGAATGGGTTGTCCAGAGATGTGGTTGATGCCCCATCCCTGGAGACTTTCAAGGCAAGGATGGACCAGGCTCTCAGCTACCTGATCTAGCTGTGCGTGTCCCTGCTTATTGCGGGGAAGCTGGACTAGAGGGCTTTTAAAGGTCCCTTCCAACTCTAAAGATTCTATGATTCCCTAGGAAGGATGTCTTTTTCTCAGTGTCTAACTTGTACTCATTCCTGTGGAAAGCTGATAAGTTTGCACCAGTTTGAACAGGCGTAGAACTGTTCTGATTGAATGAATGCCTAGTTGTGCAAGAAATAATCTGAGTCTTAAACTGATTTGTATATTTTCTAACCTAAAAAGTTATATATTGGTAAGCAGATGTGAAACTTTAATGTTATCTAGCAGATACAAATCTCCACTGTAGCTTTCTCTGGTTTAAGGATAGTCTTTTGTGTTTTATTTCAGTTGGTCTCTAGGAGGTTTGCTATTCTATATATGACTCTACGGGTTTCATGTTGATTTATGGTTTTAATAATAGACAAATACTGTCCCAAATAAGATGATTTGATTGTGGTGAGGCAAACACTGCTGTGTGAATATTTCTCATTAAGATCATGTTTCTAGCAATTTGGATGGGGTAATTCCTTACTGATATAAGCTCAATCAACATGAAGTAGGATTAACACAGTCAGTGGGAATCCTTTCATGGAGAAGAGTGTTTATTATCATCTTACGTAAATAGAACCAGTGTTGTGCCTGAGTTGGACATACTGGCTTAAAATCCATTTGCAATGGTGTAGTGTGTCTTAATTATTTAGACAGGTGCAAGCCAAGTAGATACAACCAATATGTTAACCTCCCACAAAGCAGTTCATGTATACATTGCAGTGGAATAATTAGTTCTAATTTTGAACCAGCCCAAACAAGCCTCAAGTTTCCAAAACAGAGTTTCTCTTGGTGTCAGTAAACACTTTGGTTTAGTAAACAGAAGTTACTCAGTATACCCAATGAGTTGCATTCTTTTAGTGATACAGCCTGGCCCACAGCTTAGTTCTGAATCTCATGATGTTGATCCTTCAGAAACCAGCCCAATGCTCTTTCAAATTCCAAGGCTGTTCTGGGTTGTCTCAGGGCAGGGAGCCTAGTACCAGGTCCTTCAGGGTCTGATTTACCCTCAGGACAGGTTTGGATGGGCTCAGGAAAATGACGGAGTCACCATCCCTGGAGGTGTTCAGAAAATGTATGGATGTGGCACTGAGTGACATGGTTAGTGGGCATGGTGGGGACAGGCTGACAGTAGGACTAGATGATCTTAGTGATCTTTCCAACCTTGATGATTCTATGATACTAAATGTTGTCTATGTGCATTGGGATGTGCATGGTGGCCAGCTTGGGTCAGCAGCTCCGGCATTCCAGGAAGGACGGAGCCGCAGCAGATACCCCACTTACATGTGGACTTCTTTTAGCTGAAGGCAAGTTCTTTTCTGTTTCTCAGGAAGTGATAGAAATGCTTTGTCAGTCTGTCTGAACCTCACTGCTGCTCGCTGACTTGCCCTGCTTCAGGCTACCAAATATTTGGGCTCATCAGGACGGAGTTTCATGACCTTTTCCACGCAGAGAAGAATGAGAGTCAGAAACCAGAGGCTCCAGCCAACAGCTGCTGCAATCCATCCGTAATCATCCACACCAGTTGGACAGCACACTGCTGCTAGTGTGCAGAAGTCTACCTCTGGAGGAGAAGAAATGAAGTGAGATGATGGGAGGCTAAGTACAAAGCAGGTTTTCTTTGCTAGAAGGTAGGTGAGATGCTGACATCACAGTCTGCCCCATGGCCTGTCACTCAACCTTTGGGCATTTTTCCCTTAACCTCAAGGGTGGCAATATTCAGTTTCATCTATGTGTTTTCAAGACTTAGTCAGTCCCAGCTGGCCAAACACATGAGCTGGTCCCCTTACTACTGCACCCTCCATTGCTGAAATCTTTCAGAATATCTAGTTAGCATCTGCCATATGTTTTCCATCACAAGGATACAGTGATGATACCCGGCTGGGTTCTGAGGCAGGAGTATCAAAAGGAACCTAGGGGACCAAAATGTCCCTCAGCTCCTTGGGCTGAGACGGAAACTGAGCATGAAACCTCAGAGCCCAGGAGAGCTGGAGCAGCCAGAACAGCCTTACAGCTACATGCACTGCATGTTGCAATGCTAATGCATATCTGCCTGTCTGCTGTGGAAAGCAAATGCCTCCTGATCTTGGTACAGGGAAGATGTCCTCTTGTATGTTGAGAAGAAAAGGCAAGAGCAGATGTTCCTCAGTTGCTCTCATTCAAGTGCATCATGCTGGACCATATTCTTGTGCATTGGCCTTCAGAGTGTGCAGTACCATTGCCCTGTGCTGTAGAGAACAGCTTTTCCCACCAGTAAACAAATTGCTCAGAGAGGGGAGAAGGACACTCATCTCCTATACATACGTCATCCTTTGAAGTAGCGTATCTCTATTGGTACATGTACTGCAATTCAGGAAGTGCAGGACTTTGGGCTGTTTCATGTTCAGGATGGAGGAAAACTGTGAGAGGATGGGATCTCAGGTTGCCTAAGCCTGACTGACTGGGGAAGTCTTGGAAATGCTTCCTAGAGTTTTACCTGCAACTGAAGCCTTGATAACACCAGATTATAACAGACAAACTCTTCTCCAGGATAGCCTCTCCAGTGAACTGTATAGTCTCCTTACCTGGCTTTATCATGGTAGTAACAATTTATGAAGACTTACTAAGACATGGCGGTTCATACTCGACTGTGTGCACGGTGCTTGTTGATATGTTGGAGACTCCAGCTGCTGTCGGAAGAAAAGCACAGGAGGAAAGCAGAGCTCATTAACCAGCTCAGGCTGGAAAAATACAACATGCAGATATAGGTAAAGGAAGGAGAGGGGCTTCAGCGAAGATTTTGCCTCTTTAACCTGCTTCCTACCCAGAATCAGAGCACACTGACACTTCAGTGCAGAGCTGCCTCTGGTCTGCAGCCCTCCAAATCTGTACACAGCATCACAGGGCAAAGCCTTCTCAGGCCTTCCACTTTCCCCCAGCCACAATGCAGACCTCAGAGTGCTGCAGGATGGCATGCAGGGATGGCTGAGGGAATGCCCATGTGGGAGAAGCATAGGCTGCTGCAGGCTCTGTGCATGAGCACCAAGCCACTGCAGAAGGAAGGGAGTCACAGAAATATCTCCTCCTGGGCCACTACAAGCAGCAGCCCAGCTTGAGTTCGGCCAGATGAAATATTCCATGCTGAAATGGTGCTCTGCAGAGGCATAAGAATAACAGCCTGAACAGGCTGCTGCAGTAAGGGCTGCTGCATGCAAGCACAGAGGCTCCAATAGGCTCCTGGTCCAGAGACTGAGCAGGGGCTGTGAGAGAGCTATTTCCAGTCAAACCATCACTCTGAGCTGACAACATGGAATATGACAGGGAGCAAAATTAAGTTCCAGCTTGATTTCATGAAAGACTTTAAAGTAGTATCTCGGGTTTAACTCCAGCTCAGGAGAACAAAACAGACCAAGCCTTTGTTTTGAATTTGGTATCTTTCAAGCAACAGTGAATAAAATAAGGTTGTCCTGCAGGAGGTTCCCCCCTTGGGGTGCTGACTTTCAGTTTCACGTCATCAAGGCCACAGCTTCCCTTACTTCTTCCCAGTGGGAAGTGGGTCTATGGGCAGCCTCCTCCAAGGCAGGGTCGGAACGCTCCTCATTCCTCCCCAGCTCTGCTAGAACTTGCTGAATGACCTTGGCTATGCCCATAACTTATTTTCTGGGTTAATAAGTACCTTACAGGAGCACTGAAAGAAACATTTAGACCTCTGCATGACCTGTGGAAGAAAGCACTGCAGTGCACAGTGTTCATGTTTATAGATGTGGAAGCCCAAACGACAGGCTGTCAGATCAAGCCCATCTTTAAGCATGTGGTTGATCTCCTCTGGTGCCAGTATACAAATGTGGGCAGTATCATGATGAGACAGGTCTCATTTACATTTAGGCTTTAGGCAGCTTCTCCAACTAAGAGGGCTGCAAAGCCAGATTTCCTGCAAAAAGCATCTAATCACAGCTAAACTAGACTACACAGCCTCCTGGCAGATATTCCAAGAGGTCTCCTGCCTCAGCAAGTGAAGGCCAAGAAACAGTGGTCCCCTGTCTCATTGCTATTCAGCAGAGCAACTTGCAGCTCACTCACATTTGTTGTGGATTTGTAAATAGCTGGCAGAAAGGTGCTGTGATCAAACACATTGTGTAAGTCTCATCAGGATTAAGAAATTCCATCTCTTTACACTTTTTGGATGAGACAAGGGAGCCCACCTTGTTTCTAAAAAACAAACAGTGGGCAATACCTTTAGATGTAGAGAGGAGTGGGAGAAAAGTAAGGGTACAGGAAGTGAAGCACAAGAGAAAAGAAATACCTGCAGAACAGGAGCACTGGAGCACAGTGGTGAAGAAGAGCATGAAGAAGGCTGTCCAGGGCTCATGGGAGGAAAGCATCATGCCAGAGGTCCAGCTTCTGCTGAGCAGCTGCAAGGATCAGCATGCCAATTCTGGCAGCAATGGTTCAGCAAATCCTAGATACACTGCATGCAGGGCAGAGGGTGGAGCAAAGAAGCTTCCTGCTGCCAGGACACCTTGAACCTCCCTACCACAACAGGGTGAGGAAGTAGAAGGGCTCTGACCACAACAGCCCTGAAAAGTGGTGGATATGAGTACCAGTGCAGCTGTAGGGCCCCTGAAGGTCAAACCTGACAATTTCACCCCTGGACCTACTGCAGCCTGAGGGAAGAAAGGCCTCTGGAGCCAGCCCTGCCAGCGGGATCCTCAGGCAGCTGCTGTCCTCCTAGTCTCCTTTTGATCCTGCAAACAAGGTTTGAAAGTGCTGGGAGGCACTGAGCATCATCAGGACAGGGATTTTGTTTTCCCATGGCTCTGATTTGGCATGCTGAATTGATTCTACCCCAGTCAAGCTGCCTGGCAGCAATGATTCTTTGGAAGATCTGTATGGAAGCATACAGAAGCAATCTGGTCCCACTTGTACAGCAAATGCTGAGTTAACAGAGGATATGGACACTTTTCCATCAAAAATGGGCTGAAACCAACTGCTCTGTGTAGACTACCAGCATCTATCACTCAGTAACAACATCCTTCCCTTAACTATCTGAGAGGTGATGGGTTGGATTACTGCTTCAGGCTATGGAGCTCTCTGCTAAGGAGAAGCCCCCACCATCCTCACCTCATAAGCGCAGTTGAGTCACTGCCTCCACTGCCCTCAGATGATGCTGAAAGAGCTTTTACTTCTCCTCCTGTAGTAATGCCACCTTCTTGCTATCACAGCACAGCTCCATCTGTCAGAAAAAACCGCACTACCAAAGTACTTGTGGTATTGCCTTGGTCTGATGGGCACCACACATTGCTGCAGTTCCCCAGACTCTTGGCTGTGCTGCTCCTATTGTTACTCATCATGATGTCCTAGAATCATAGAATCACATAATGGCTTGGGTTGGAAGGGACCTTAAAGACCATTGAGCTCTAACCCACTGCCATGGGCAGGGTTGCCACCCACCAGATCAGGCTGCCCATTCATGTCCTTCCTAAAGAAAGCTTCAGGGAATAAATCAGGGAGAAACCATAGCAAGAGGTGGGCTGCACAGGTTGTCGTGCTTCTCAGTAGTGGCCCCCAGTGATTTTAGGTGCTGATCATAGAATCAAAGAATTCTAAGAGTTGGAAGGGACCTCTGGAGGCCATCTAATCCAACTCCCCTGCAATGAATGGGGACACCACAGTTAGATCAGGTTGCCCAGGGCCTTATTCAGCCTCACCTTGAAAGTCTCCAGGGACAGAGCATCAACCACATCACTGGGCGACCTGTATGAAGATGAATTTATTTGGGGTGCGCAGCCATCGTGTTTCCGTGTTTCCGTGGGGTGAGCCAGCCCAAGGGGAGGCAGAGGCATGTGTACTTTGCATAGCTCCATTCCCAGGTATCAGGGTGGGTATCCCTCACTTCCAGCTGTGGCCACCTCTGTGTAGTGCTACCTCCATCCCCCAGCCTGCCCTTCTCATGTCCCAAGCATGCTCTGCTCCCTATCAGCACCTTGCAAAGCATTCCCCTGGACAAAGGCCTAACTCAGCTGCAGAACAAGGCAGGGCAGCTGAAAAGGACATGAACATCGTCCTTGTCCCCCTGTTGTGTCAACACAGCACCAGGTATGGAGGAGTCACAGCTGCCACCAGCCAGTCTGTGGCAGCTGCCTCCCAGTACCACGGGCCCTGTCCTTTAACTGGTGACCAGGAGTGGCCATGATGTGTCCCACTGGGCCAGTAGCATGTCCTGCTCAGCTGGCATCATGCTGAATGCGTGACCCCAGTGCTGGTGGCCCTTGGCATAGATAAGCACATGTTACGGCAAGAAACACACTGTAAAAACGCTCCTATTGCTCAGGGTTGCTTGGAGGTGGCCTGTAGGACATCACCATATCTGCTCGGTTCTATGCCTAAGTCCCTTCATGACAATTTTCTCTAATCTGTGCTTTTATCTGAGCATGCTGTTGCATCAAAGCTAAACAAAAGCCCCACTCTCTGCTGGGAAGGCAGGTCTGCTTGCTTCCAGCTCCACCTGTCCCTCCTGAATCTCTCAACCATAGCTCCTGCTGAAAGTTGACCTGGCAGTTAATTTTGCAGAAATAATGAGCACCAAAGCGTTCTGTGCAGAACAGAATGTTTAAGGGGAAATTAAAGATGAAACAGCCCTGCTATTACAAGAATGAATGGCGTATCTTTTGAATTTTAACTCTTACCAGTCTACTCTGCGTCAGCTTGCAGGTAAACATGCCCACTTTGAGGGATGCCGAAAATGCTTTCCACAGCTAACGTAATGTATTTCTTTTCCTCTCCAATGTTTGCTTCCTCTGTAGTTCTCAGAAGGGGCTTGCTCCGAAGTCTTCTGAAGCAGAGAAAAGGCTGTGTTTGGCTTCAGTGACTTTTGGATAGGACTGGAAATGAAGGCTTAGTTTGATAAGTTCAGGCACAACAAGAGCTCTAGGAAATCATCTTCTGACATAGATTTGGATTTGTTTCGTTTCTTATTTCATACTTCAGTGCTGTGACTGTCCACAGAGTGATAAGGCTCTCCAAAGCTTTCCCTCACTTGCTTCCTATGCTCTTGTGCACGTACACTTCACAAGATATGCCTTTGCTTTACTTACTTTATTATGTACTTCCACTCCTCTCCCCTTAGAGACTGTTGCACAGTATGTAGGGCTGCTGGTCTGCTTTCCCAATCACTATTAAGGAGACAATGCATACTAAACTAATTGTATGTGAAAGAATTTCTTTACTGTCAGGGTGATGGAGCACTTTTACACATTGCCCAGAGAGGTTGTGGAGTCTCCTTCTGTGGAGATATTCAAGACTTTGAATATCTAGATTTGGATACCTGCCTGTGCGACCTATTATAGGGTACCTGCTTTGGCAGGGAGTTGGACCCAAGTTGGATCTCTTGTGGTTCCTTCTAACCCCTGCAATTCTGTGATTCTGTGTTTTGTTCCAGAATGAAGTTTCTTTGCTGAACAAGATTATACCCCTGGCACATCACCACTGGGTGTGGTTCTCAGGAAGTTATTACCTTTATCACTCATATACACATCCTCACTCTGTCTATAAATATATTTCCTGTTTGTATATGCAGCATGTTTATATTTGGTGTTCCAAGTGAAATCTTATTGCTGCTGCAACCCTGTTGTCTCCCTGAAGTGACCAACATGCCAGGAACTGAGCAGTATCTCTGTGTTTAACATAGAGCAAAAACACACAACCTGTGAGCAGAGCAGACCAGATGGACCATTTCTAGGCATGTAAATGGTACAAGGACAAATCCCTTCTTTGTGTAAGACACTTGCGACCAGCTTAACTTCACCCTGCTCTGGTTTCTTCATACCCATGGGACTGGCACTGAGCTGCATCAGGAGATGGTCAGGTAGGGGTTTGCAAAAGGCTCTGCACCAGATGGTGGTTGGGCACTGGAAAAGGTTCCCCAGAGTAGTGGATACAGCTAAGAGCTGCTGGAGTTCAAGGGTCCTTCAGATAATACTCTCAGACATATGTCTGATTTTTGAGCAGTGCTGTGTGGAGCCAGGAGTTGGACTTGATGATTCTTGTGTGTCCCTTCCAACTCAGGATATTCTGTGATTCTACCTGAGGTGCTACCCTGGTTAGCTGCTGCAATAGGAGGTAGCTTGGGTGAAGGAAAGCTCACAAATTAATGACCAGCATAGCCACACAAAGCCTCCTGCATGATGTTGCTAAGCATGAAGAGGTAATGTCTGAGATGCCTGGAGACACCTACAGCTGCATGAAATTCTCCTGGCAGCTGAAAATTATGACATCCCCACTGTAGTCTATAAGGGATCTCCCTTAGCTTTACATATGGACAGACTGGAGTTGAGGGCTGGTTGACACTTTCCAGCTGACTATTCTCAACCTATAGAAGGGATCATGGTACAATCAGCCAAAGAGTAGACTTGGTGTTATGTGCAGATCTATCTTTCATACTTGCTTCGTAGCCAGCACAATCTCCAGGCACAGCTCTAGAAAAGATGTCTACTTGGAGGGCACGGTACTGTGGGCTGAGCTCCCACCCCAGAGGTCTTCATAAAGCCTTCAAAACATGGCTTCAAATGGCTTGTAACCTTAAACAGATGAATCCAATGCCACTACTGTGTCTATTTGAGAGAGGGTTGTTCTGGTTACCGTCTTCACTGACATGAGGAATGGCTATCTCAGCTAAAACTATTTGTGAACAGTGTTAAATGATAGAACTGGACAAAGAGGGGAAAAAAGTCCAAGCCACCAGATTTTTATTATTTAAATAAAAGAAGGGGATCTGCTTTCTGTATGCACAGAGAAAAACAACCGCAACAACTTGCACTTGGCTGTACCCTTTGTGCTTCTCAGCCCCTGGCTGGTGTTGCTATCAGATAAATGCTGAGCCCATGGCCCTGCTGTGCCCCCATACTGTCCCAAGAGCAGCTGCCCTCAGCCAGCCTGGCAGCCAGGAAAGGCAACAAGCCCACTGCTGGGGCCGAAGCCTCCCCCGGCTCTTGTGCCTCTCACCGGCATCCGCTGCTTTGCCTGCTGCCAGTGGCAATAATGTGGTCTCTGATAATGAGATTATTATCAAATAATGTTCATACTGCTTAGTGCCAAAGGCATGAAAAAGGAGATGCTTTCTGCTGCTCTCCTCTGCATACAAAGAGGGGGAAAAGGGCAGGAGAGAGCCTTATCCCTGTGCCCTGCGTTCTCTTGCTGCTCAGCCAACCGGATCACGTGGCCAGGGTAGTACAGCTTGCTCTTATGGGTTTTATACGTTCATTTTGGGTCACTCTGCTTGAGGCAGCATGTTTTGGAAAGCAGCACGGCCCCTCTCCCAGCAGCTGGCCTAGTGGGCAGAGCCACTCCTTGCTACTTTGGAATGGAAAGCTCTGTGTTGGAAAACTCGCTATTGTTCCCAGCCAGCAGAATTGTTCCCTTGGACACACTGTACCCTGCTTGTGGCAGGGCTGCTGGGAACCTATAGAAGCCTGGCTGAGAGAAAACACTGCTTTAAGGGACACTCTGCAACTTAGGCATAGCCATGCATTTCCTTTGAGCAGGACTCCCTATGGATGTTGTACTCAGAGCAGTGACACAGCCACACTTATTTATTGGGATGTAGCCCTTTCTCCTCTGTCCTCAGTGGGAGCTGTGCCACTGGTTTTGGGAAGCGCAGCTCTTCTATCCAGAGCAGAAGGGCTGTAAAGCCACCTTTCTCCTGCGTGCAGCACTCATTACTCCCAGCAGTGAGAACCGTGTTCCTTCTCTTCTTACTGCCCCTATCCAACAGAGCACTTCTGGCACAGCCCCTTGCACCTGTTTTCCTCTCTTCGTTTGAGGAAACACACAAGAAACAGCACAGCAGTTTTCCGCCTCCCTGACCGCAGAGGCTGCGCCCAGCTCTGCAAATGACCTGTTACTGGTCTGTAGATCCCTGCGTGCAACAGGTTTCAAAGGCTCTGGCTCATTTTCAGGCACCGTGTGTTGTTAGTCCCAACACACCACCGCATCGTGGGGAGGTGGGGACCCAGCCAGAAAGCACCAGGTCTGGGCCACCCCTGGCCATGAGAAGCCTTCCTTTCTCTGGTCCAGACCAGCGCAGAGCTCAGCAGGAACAACCTGCTGCTCCCAGCTGAGTTCAGTTGCCACAGCCATCCACAGGACACGGGGACAGGAGCGCAGTGCAGCACCTGCAAGCCACACAGCAGCGTGCCGGCAGCCTGGAGTGCGTTCATGCCCCGTAACGCTGCTGGAAAACAGAAAGCAAAGGAAACGTGAGTGACTTTCTGTTAACTGTTATTTCGCCAAAGCAAAAAGCAGTCGGGGTGGGGAATGATGAGACAGGCGT
Organism: Tetrao urogallus; assembly: GCF_951394365.1. NCBI lineage: Eukaryota > Metazoa > Chordata > Aves > Galliformes > Phasianidae > Tetrao > Tetrao urogallus. The sequence continues at coordinate 138,141,937 of NC_136813.1, read as the reverse complement.
ATCTGAGAGCGGCTCTTTGGAAAGCTCCCTGCACCCACTGAGTGGAGGGAGAGCACTCTGCCGTCCTCCACATTGGAGGAAATAGGCTTTCTGGATGAAAAGAGCGTTCTCTTCTTATTTGCTTTTTTTCCTCTTTCATTCCAAATCAAAAGGGGTGAGCCTTGGGACCTTTCCCTGACCGCTCACAGCGGAGAAGCAGCTTGAACTAAAACATTTCAGATATTTGTTTGAGTTTTGGTAGTTCAATTCTAAAGATTCAGCGTTTTCTCAATGGAAGTTAGCAGCCATTTAGAACAACAAACTGCTTTAAATTATATTCTCTTCATGCTTTTCAGCCTAAAGAAGTTAAGGTGGGAGATGTTTTGATGTTCTTTTCAATATCTTGAAAATCACAGCTAGGGAATTCTTAACCTTTTTGAGAAAGAAGTGAGGTGTGGGTGCAGCTTTGGGGTCTTTCTCCTGTGAAAATTACATTTTGTTGAAAATGTCCAGACATTTTCATTGGTTATATCCTTACTTGCCCCACTGAGCTGTCACAAGGCAAGTTTTATTTTAACTATTTGTTTTGTATACCGTATTTTCAGCATCTTAAATCATGGAATGAATGAATAGAGTAAGACAAGGAAAGCTCACAGGGCAGTTGAGCAAATGCAAACTAGTGGCTATTGTGCTCCTCAAACAGCCTCTAACACCCTACAAAATGCTTTTAGCATATTTAAGAGGAGACCTTCCTGCACTATTAAAAAAAATAATAATAATAAAATCATAATTAAAACCCCCACAAAACTGTAAGAAAATAAGGTTGAAAGAGAGGTTGAGGTGACTTGGCTTTCCATCCCTGTCAAGAGGTGGAAGTGAGGTTATGTATGGATTCCTGTTTGCTATTTAAAAGATGTATGTTTGCTGCTGAATTCTCAAAATTAAATGCATGCATGAAATATAGCTACTTTCATGTTTTTCTTTGGGCAATAATAATTACTGTGTTTGTGCAAGTAAATTAGTTAATTTTGTGCAAGAATGACTACAGGCAATATGTATGTTCAAGCTACCTGAGGTAAATAATGGGAAGCATATAGGAGAAAGGAACTAATATGAAATGCATGATATGTCATTTTTCTCATTTTGAAAACAGTCCCTTATGGGGAGAAAATGTTTTTTCAGTCTTAAAGTTTGTTTTAATTTAAATAAAATGCTCCTCCCCATTCCCATATAACATGCTCCGGACATTTTTGTAATGCTGTGTTCACACCACCAGTGCCAATGACAGAAACCAATCTGGCATCTTTCTAATTGCAGTACAACTGTGAGGTGCCACTAAAGAGTTTTTTTGCTCTGCATTGTGGAAGACAAAGAGAAACGGAACCCTTCATAAGTGCAGCAGTCTGAAGCATTTTTGGGCCAGCAGAAAACAAGGCCCAATATTTGATTGGTATCTGCTTTAGAAGACTGGTGTCTCCCCCCCTCCGTGCTGCATACAACACTGTTATCCATTCACCTGCTGGTAGGGTGCAGTCTTGTGTGCCTGAGGAGTCTCCTGCTTTCAGCAGTAGAAGAAATCCTTGTGAAGGATGTGATGGGCAGCGCTGTGTTAGCCTCCAGCCCTGAGAAGCTGCGGATGCCCCATCCCTGGAGATGTTCAAGGCCAGGCTGGGTGGGGTGCTGAGTAACCTGACTTAGTGCCTGATTTAGTGGTTGATAACTCTACCTGAGGCAGAGCGGTTGCAACTAGATGATCTTTGAGGTCTCTTCCAATCCAAACCATTCTATGATTCAGTGATCCCAATGTTCCCACAGCACTCAGCACCTTCAGTACCTCCCCGGGTGAGGAAGACCACACAGCTGCTGAAGCCCCTGTGGACACTTGAGCAAGAGAAGGTCAGCCAAAATGGCTTCTGTCTTTCGGAGCGAGGAAATGAGCCTGATGCAGCTCTTCCTGCAAGTGGAGGCTGCCTACTGCTGCGTGGCTGAGCTGGGAGACCTGGGCCTGGTCCAGTTCAGAGATGTGAGTGGTACCTGGTAGGCAGGCTGGGTGGCTAGAGGTGTTCTCCAGGATGTGCACTTGGGGAAATGCGTGGTGAATCTCACCCCTGCAGAGTAGTCAAAGAGCCCATGGGGAGACCAGGAACACACACAGATGATCAGAAAGCCAAGCGCCATGCTGGTGATGGGTTGACATTTGGGCTAGATGATCTTGGAGGTCTTTTCCAACCCTAAGGATTCTCTGATTCTATGAGATAGCACCCATCTCCGAGTCCCCACCCAGTGAACAGCAAACCCCCTGCACACCCTTTAGGACAGCACCTTCCACCAGCAGAGAATGGGGGGCTCTCTATGAGAGCCCACTAGACTGGTAAAGCCACGATGCCCTAATACACAGAAATAGCATGGTATTGCCCTGCCATTAGGAGCCCGTAAGACATCCTCTTGCACCAAAGGCATTTGTTCTCTGCTGATGTTTAAAATGAGTGTGGTGGTGCTCAGCCTTCACCCTCAGGCCTCTTTTCCCTCCTGTCTTCAGCTGAATGCAAACGTGAACAGCTTCCAGAGAAAGTTTGTGAATGAAGTGAGAAGGTGTGAATCCTTGGAGAGGATCCTGCGTAAGTAAATGCTTGTCAAAGGCAGCCAGCCCTCCAGCAACTGGCAGTGTGGGATTTATGTCTGTGTTAAGTGCTCACACACCATGAAGCAGGACTAGAGGCAAAATGGTGGTATTTTCATCCAAGACCCTGAAAGTGTTTTTCCTGCATCAGCTAATTAACACTTCACCGCCACGTGGGCTATAAATTTTTGCCCCCGTTTTGAAAACAGTTAACAAAACTGAAAGGAGGATAATTAGCATGTGTAAAATCACAGTGATAATCTGAGGCTGGGCAGAAGGCTCAGTCCAGGCAACATATCTCCTACCACTGTGCTGTGCTTCAACCTGAAGAAAAATCTTTAATACACAAGCAGCATTGTGATGCTTTGGTCCTGATAGTGCATTAAGCAGCAGCTGGCGAGCAGGATGATGAAGCAGCATTGACCCCATATCAAGACTTATGTGTTCTCTCCTTGCAGGTTTTCTGGAAAATGAAATGGAAGATGTTGCGGAGATAGTCAAACTAGAGAAGTACCCAGAGGCTCCCCTGCCTCGGGAAATGATTGATATGGAGGTACACCTACTCACTTACCTGCCTGTGCTTTGAGAGGGTGAATTCTGGCTTTAATGCCTGAACAGGACAAAGCATACAACAGGGAATGTGGCAATGGGAAAATGAGGTATTGATCGTAATCACAGAATCACAGAATTGTAGGGGTTGGAAGGGACCTCCAGAGATCATCGAGTCCAACCCCCCTGCCAAAGCAGGTTCCCTACAGCAGGTCGCACAGGTAGGCATCCAGGCAGGTCTTGAACATCTCCAGAGAAGGAGACTCCACCACCTCCCTGGGCAGCCTGTTCCAGCCCTCCGTCACCCTCACCATAAAGAAGTTCTTGCTCACAGTCATGCGGAACTTCCTATGCTGCAGCTTGTGTCCGTTTCCCCTTGTCCTGTCTCCACGTACCACTGAAAAGAGACTGGCCTCACTACTATGGCCCCCACACCTCAGATATTTATAAACCTGGATTAGATTCCCCTCTCCTCTCCCTCCTGAATACCTTTCTGCAAACTCGGTGCTTACTAAAAAGGCTCAATGAATAGTTCTATATTCCCTTGTTGGAAAAAAAAAGAAAAAAAAAGAAAAAAAAACCAACCAGAAACAACAAACTATTGTTCAAGATTTAATATCAGCCTGGTAAAGGTACACTGTGCGGCTTCTGAGTTTTTTCTGGATGCTCTTGGCTCCTAAACAGACAGTGCTGGAGAAACTTGAGGCTGAGCTGCTGGAAGCCAACCAGAATCAGCAGACTCTGAAGCAGAACTTCCTTGAGCTGATGGAACTCAAGCATCTGCTGAAGAAAACTCAGGACTTCTTTGAGGTGAGAGATCTCTTTGCTCTTCCCATAGAGATGTGGATGATTCCTAAAAATGTGGATGCTTTGATATGTTCTGGATGCTGTTTTTGGCTTTTAAGCAAATCAGAGTGACCTTTACCACAAGTCAGTGAGATATGTAGGTTGCTCTGAAAGTAATGCCTCCTGTTTATTTCTGTGGAAATAAACAGATACAAAGAGCACAATAAAATTATTTGATAGAGCAAATTCTCAGCTACAAAGCACTGTTTTTCAACACAGGCACTGGCTGCACATTTTCACTGACTGTGACAAAGAGCATGTGTGCTGCACTTGTAAAAATCTGTACCAGCAGAGGTGACCTCCTGTCACTGCCACCACTGCTGAAGTGCACCACCCGCTGCCTCACTGTGTCCACATCCACTGTTTGGTCTCCATAAATGGTCAGCAAGTGTCTGTGGATGCCATTTTTTTCACTTGGAGAAATTCGATGACATAATTTTACTTCATAGGTGTTTCTATGCCAGATGTCATTTTGTCAGAATGCTCCTCTGCTGCCATCTGTCACACAGCAACAAAATGTAATGGAATATTGGTGGGAAGGTTCAGCATCTACTACCATCCCATCAACACCCACCTCTAATATTGTGGGCCAAAATAATAAAATAGGAGCATTACTTTTGGAGCAACCTACACACATTTGCAAAAATATCTCAGTCGCTTTGGAGTCTGCATCTCTCTGTGATTCACTGGGGCTCAAGAATTTGGTTCTCAGATGGGATTTCTGCTTTTCATTTCTGAGATGTATTTTACTTCTTTTTTTCTTTTGCTCTGAATCTTTGCGAAAGGTTTTGTGCGGGGGAAAAAAAAAAACCAACAGCATGCCAGGAGAAAGATATGAGAATAGTTTTCAAATGGCAAACTTAGATTTGTTTATAAAACTGATGTTTTCCAGGCAGAAACCAATCTGCCAGATGATTTCTTCAGTGAAGACACATCTGGCCTGCTGGAGCTGAGGACCACCCCTTCTGCTGCAGCTGCCAAGCTGGGGTGTGTATTGGTGACAGCCCCTCTGGATCAGGCCTCCCACCCACACTGCGCTGCTATCACAGACTGGAAAGAAAGAGAATGCAAACCTGAATGTGCTACAGGTCCCAGAAGTCTCAGGATGGGCTTGTAATTTATTTATCTATCTTTTAACTCTGTTCAGATTCACTGCAGGGGTTATAAGGAGGGAAAGAATGATACCCTTTGAGCGTCTGCTGTGGCGAGCCTGTAGGGGAAACATCTATCTGAGATACACCGAGATGGATACCCCCCTGGAGGACCCTGTGACGGTGGGTACCTGCTTGCTTCTGCTTCTCCCTGCCTCTGCGCATACCTTTGGCCTGAAGAAACCAAAGCAGTGCCCTGGCTGTGCTTGCAGTGCTTGAGGGCAGCCTGCAGAGGAAAGGCAGGAAAGCCTGAGAGTGAGAAAAGGTTTATTTGCTATCACTTACCACTTTTGCCATCACTGAGGTGGTTTCTCTGCACTGCATAGCTAAGGTGAGCCCTAGAGGGGTGGCTGTGTTATGGGAGCCACCTGGACAGTGGGCTATGACCATAGAGAGTCAACTCCTTCTGTGGCTTGAGGGCGAGCCCTGTGCCCCAGATCTCCTGTCCCTGCCCCTCTGCTCCTTGCCTGTCCCCTGCAGCAGCATCTGCTGCTAGAAAACTAGGGCTGAGGGAAAAGAACTAACACTGAAGAGGCAGCCTTAGGGAAACAACACCTTCTCTGCACCTGATCCTTTGCCGCGAGTGCTTTAAATTCTGCTTGAATTGCATTGCAGAGAGAAGAGGTGAAAAAGAATGTGTTCATTATCTTCTATCAGGGAGAGCAGCTCAAACAAAAAATCAAGAAGATTTGTGATGGGTAAGCAGCCGGCGAGCAGCTGGGCAGGACTCTCACGGAGGTGTTTGCTGGTTGGCGTGGGCTGGCAGGGCTGGGAGCTGTCAGCAGAGCCAGGGAGCTCCATCCTGCTTCTCTCTTCTGCTGCTCCTAATCTGAAGAGATATATGTCAGCTTGACGCTCGGAAATTGAAATTCTAAGTTTTCCAAGGTGACTTAGAGACAGATAGTAGGAGCTTTGATTGTGAGGTTCTTAACTTGGGACGTCTTAAAGGGGACTGCTTTTTAAGAAATACTCAACATCCTTACTCTGAAAACCAGGAGCCATAGCAGTTCCCACAGCCAAGGCACTCAGAACTAATCCCCAGGCTGTTCTCAAACTTTCCTGCTTTTCAGCATGAAAAGATGATGCTGTAGTTTATTCTCCCTCCCCTTTCCAAGACCTCTGGGCAATATCCAGGTAATCAGAGACAGAGCCCAGAAGAGAAATGAAAGTTTCATACAGCTTGACCTGTTTCCACCCGGTTGAGCGTCTTGAAAAGATAATTCGGGTTGAATATTTTGTTACTCTTTCATAACACTGGTGAGTGATGGGCTTTGTTGCAGCATAAATCAGATTTGATGAGGGGATCTGTCAGCTGTCACTGAATCCATACAAGGCATAGCCCCAAGTCCTAGCAGGGCAGCCAAGTGCCTACAGCCTGTAGAAGCTCAAGGGGAAGGAGCCAACAAATGCTCTTGCCCAGCTTGTTCCCTCAGGAAAGCCTTTCCTTGCCTCCTGGGTTCAGTCAAAACATCAGGAGCACTGACTTCACTCCAAATCAGTCTCATGCCCTCCTCAGATGAGCGTCTCTCTGTGAAAAGCAGCCATAGAGGCCTGGAGAGCGCAGGGAGACTCAGGTGCTCCTATCTGATCCTGAGCCTCAGAAAAGGAGGGAGTTTTGCCTTCCCCACCGTGCAGAATCAGTCTGCTGCCTGTTGTCTTTAAGAATAGGCCATACGATGCCTGTCGGCATTTTTGTTGTTGGTTGTACCCAGAATCTTCCAAATGGGAAGCACAGTGCTCCACAGCAGGGTGCTGGCAGCATGGGCGGATCCTTGCACAACTTGGCCACAACATGCCAACTTGCTGTCATGAGCTGGTGGTGCGGATGTGGTGGTAGCTTCACAGAAAGGAACTTAGACCAGTTTCTCTCAGCTTTTGTAACTGAAAGGAAACATGCACCCCTAAGACAAGGGAGGTTCTATCAAGGAAATGGGGAAAGTTCAGGTTAGATGTCACAGAAAGGTTCTGCATCAGAGGGTGGTGGGCATGAAACAGGTTGCCCAGGGCAGTGGGCACAGCCCTGAGCTGCGGGAGTTCAAGGAGCACTGGGACAATGCTCTCAGACACAGGGTCTGATTTTTAGGTGGTGCCATGTGGAGTCAGTGGTTGGACATGATGATCCTTATGGGACCCTTCCAAGTTGGGATATTCTGTGATTCTATGATTCTATGAAAACAAATTCACAGGATGCATTTTGCAGTGCTAGCATGCAGGTTTTCATTTATTGCCAGCTAATCAGGCTACACTTGAAATCCTCCTTTATGCCTTTTCTTCCTATTTTTCAAATTTTTTTTGCTTGCCAATATGCCTGTATATATGTCTTGCTGAGTTTATGCTTTTTAACTGTATCTATCACATGCCTCTCCATTTCTGCTCCATGACCATCAGCCTGGTACACAGGTTGAGACATTTTGGTCTGGCTCATCTTTAAGGCAGGGTTAATAATACCTAAAACAGAAGGCTGTGTCATCCCAACCTCTGCAGGACGTTTCTGCTAAGCACTAAGTCATCATTCATGACAGGTAAACACCCTGCAAAAATCATAGGACTGATAGACGCCAGCCTCCTGCAAGGCAGGCTAAGATTTGTTTGCAGAGCAGTGTGCCTCAGGTTACGCCTGTAGTGTCTGCTTGACTCTAATTGGTAACATTAGTCTGCCAATTTCACGAGCATTAAGTCCGTGCACAGATTTATTAGTGGAAGGTCTAGAGGAGCAGGGAGGAGGAAAATGTAAGAAATTTTCTTTTCCTCCTTTTCTTGCAGCTGCCTCAGTGCTCGTGTGAATACTAAACTGGATTTATCAGTGTAAGGATTCCCTGCTGAATTCTCCAGGAGCTTTCAGAGATGTCTGTGCCATTAGGGCAAACCTGATACTCGGTATGCAAAATGGCTGTTAAAAGATCAAAGCAACGCTGCTACAGTAACATTATTGGGAATGGGGGAACTCCACAGCACAGAGGAATAAGCTTTCAAGTTTGATTAAAAATCCTTATTAAAGATGAACTAAGAGCTGTGAAGAATGAAAAGATGGGAATAATTAGTAGGGTGAGTAACCTTTGGAAGGGAGTGCCAGGTGTTGGGTGAGCAGAGCTTCAGTCCTGGAAGTTGAGCAAAAGAGTGTGTGCTGTCATTGCACACAGCTCGGGGTGATCTCTAGGAAACTGCTTTGCTTTTTGTTCAATTTGCTACTGTCCTCACTTGTGTGTGTGCTGGAACTGACCTCGGAGAGCAGGTGGTGATGTATTCTGTTATCAGATGAAGCCAGAAGTGATGCGTCTCTGTACAGAGAGCATGTTTTTCTCTCCTTAACAGACATAACCCCAATGATCCTGTTCTATCTCTTTCCATTTGCCATACTTGCACAAAGGCTGCCTTTTGTGACCCTCCCTCAGCACAGCCCCACTGCAGGACTGCAGTGCTCTTACATTAATGTACTAGGGGTGTTCATGTTGCATACCATAGGTGAAGTAGTACACAACACCTGCATGCAGACAAGACCTCACTCACACAAAGGGAGCCCACATCTGTCCTAATTATACCACGCTAAACTAACCAGCTGCATCTCCTCAATATAGTCTTGGAGATAAGCTTATGGAAGCACCTATCTTCACAAGCTGTCTGGCGATACAGACAGACCGGGCATGGCCATCCTCCTTTTGTTTTCTCCTGACTGCATGCATTAGGGCGTTTGCTTGCTGTGAAATAGCAGTTTGGCGCTGCCTTCCCCCAGTGACTGCGGGAGGGTAATGCAAGGCACTGACACGGGATTGTTCCAGCCTCAGTGCAAGAGGGACATCTGTTGGCTGCTCTGTTTACAGAGCTGCTTCTGCCTGGGTTATATTTTTGTGCCTCCTTGTAGGCCAAGAAATTTCCACGGACTTAAGCAGGGTATCCTTTCAGTATCCAGAGGGCTGTAAGAACAGATTCTTTAGCAGGTCTGTTGTGATAGGACAAGGGGAAATGGTTTCAAACTAAAAGAGGGGAGATATTTAGACTGGATTTAAGGTATGAGTTTTTTACTGGAACTGCCCAGAGAGGTGGTGGATGGTCCCTGGAATCACCCAAGGCCAGGCTGGAGGGGCTCTGAGCACCTGATCTAACTGCAGCTGTCCCTGTTCATTGCAGGGGAGTCAGACTAGATAACCTGTAATGGTCCCTTCCAACTCAGACAATTCTATAATTCTATCCTTATTGTGGTTATTAGGGAGATGTTAGTGCTGAGCACTGCTGTATAATACCACGTACCTTGTAGCAGCTGAGAGAGATAATGAGACAAATGTTTTTTCTGTTGTCTCTCTTCCCTTGGCTAGATTTCGTGCCACAGTGTACCCCTGCCCAGAGTCTGCCACTGAGCGCCGAGAAATGCTTGATGGAGTGAACACAAGGATTGAGGATTTAAACACAGTGAGTGTTTACAACGCGATAGACCATACTACCCGCTGCTTCCCATCTTGAGCACTGCCTGTGCTGTGTTACAGGTGATAACCCAAACTGAGTCCCACCGCCAGCGACTGCTGCACGAGGCAGCAGCCAACATGTGGTCCTGGGAGATCAAGGTAAAGAAAATCAAGGCCATCTATCACATCCTGAATTGCTGTAACATTGACGTCACCCAGCAGTGTGTCATTGCAGAGATCTGGTTCCCAGTAGCTGATGCTGGCAGGATAAAAAGAGCTCTCCATCAGGGAATGGTAAGAGAACAAGTGCTCTCACCCAAACCACGTTGCTCATATGTTGAGCATATGTTCAGGCTTCTGTCTGCTACTGTGATGCTGGACTCCATTTTCTGTGTTGTTGTTTTGTTAGTTTTTTTTAATTGTCTTTTAATTAATTTTTTCTGTCCTTTAATTGAAGTTGAGGTTATTGCTTGATTGCTTGGCCTCAGGGAATTTAAGATCAGCGCTAAATCTTGGTAGTTTTCTGATCAACCCACAGGAGCCAGCAGTGCTGACAGCTTCCCCTGAACAAATCAGTAGCATAGAAAATGGGAAAATCTGGATATGAGAAAAAGGGTTAAGATATAACACTCTTGAGTCCAGCATTCATGTTGCTGCTTGTGTGTGTCTGAACAAAGGCTTTGGTGCTGCAGGACCAATTTTTCCCTGGTAGCCACCCTGACTGTGCTTACCCTTGTCACTGAGTTTGCAGGAGAGAAGTGGCTCTACCATCGCCCCTATCCTGACAACCATACACACTAGGATGGCACCACCTACCTTCAACAGGACTAACAAGTTCACAGCTGGATTTCAGAACATCGTGGATGCGTACGGTGTGGGCAACTACAGGGAGATGAACCCAGGTGAGAAACACTTGGCAATCTGTGCCAGCCTTGCCAAAGCCAAAATGAAATCTTTGAATTCTGTCACCAGGCTAAAACGCAATGAGAAATGTGGACAGTATTTTTCACTGGCAAAAAGTGGTATTGCCTAGTGTGCAAGCATGGATTTTCTTAGGTATAGAATTTGGCCCCTTAGTCTCCAGTGATTTCTTGCAGTAGGAATAATGAATAGTGCAAATATAAGATGGAGAGCAAATGGTGAGTTAGCAGCCCTAAGGAAAAGAGTAAGCTCGCAAGAAAATGAATTGAGCTTATTGTGTTGAGGCAAAGAAGCCAAAAGCACCTGAGAAAAGTGTGCAACAGCTGTAGAGAATTCCAAGGAAACCACAGAGAATGAGGATAGGAGAGTCTGTCGAAGCAAATTGGATAAACTCAGTCTGTTTAAGCCCAGAAGACTGAGAAACATGAAACTAACCTTCAAATGCATTTTTCTGCTACAAAGGATGCAACTGTCTGCACATTATGCCTTTTTTTTTAATGGTGGGCCAGAACGAAGGCTAAAACTGCATTGAAGGTGGAATTGAAAACTCTTTCTAGTGGCAAAACTAGTTCTGCAGTAAATGTGGTTGTCTGGTGAGTAGAGGAGAGATCAAGGATTTCTTAAGGACAGCAGCTGTGCGGAATGGCTAAGTGGGGTGAGCTGCTTCTCTGCTGAGTTCCTCTTGTTTAGGAGGAGCTGAGCTTCTGATGTTTTCCTTTCTGCAGCTCCTTACACTATCATCACTTTCCCCTTCCTGTTTGCGGTGATGTTTGGGGACTGTGGTCATGGTGCTGTCATGCTGGGCTTTGCGCTCTGGATGGTCATTAACGAGGAGAGCCTTCTGGCCCAGAAGAGCACTAATGAGGCAAGTACCAACAAGCTGATGGACCCTATCAGCCTGGGAGAAGGCTCATTGTTTCATTTAATAAAAGGAGTGTCCAACAGGTGTATGTTTACCACTGCTGCCTTCTTCCCCTGCAGATCTGGAACACTTTTTTCAGTGGGCGCTACCTGATCCTGCTCATGGGCATATTTTCCATGTATACTGGCTTCATCTACAATGACTGCTTTTCCAAATCATTCAACATCTTTGGCTCTTCCTGGCACATTATCCCCATGTTTAAAAATAACACGTGGAAGTAAGTGGCTAAATGTGGGAAATAAGTGAAAAGACACCAAATGGAGCACACAAGCTTGAAAAGAAAGACAGTGACAGTGAATCAGAGGTTTTGTCTGATACGTACAGATAAGCTCACCATTGAAATGAAAAGGCGGAGCCCCTGGGAACAAGCCTTCTTGTTCAAACACTGATGTCCAGGGCTTATGCATAGAGAATTATCAGGATGGTGGAAGACTGTCATTGTGTAGGACCCAATTCTGCACACATGTGCACACAAACTGAGGGTAACAGTTCAGAGAAATATTGGAGCTGGTAGGAGATGTAGTGTGGTAGTTCTCAGCACATCATGTGTAAATACACTGTTGGTTTATGTGGTGAAATTAAGCTGCAAAAAGTTATGTCACTTTTCTCTTGCAGTAAGGAAGTGCTTCTCGACAACACTGTGCTGCAGTTGGATCCAGCAGTCCCAGGGGTCTACTCTGGAAATCCATACCCATTTGGAATAGATCCAGTAATTAAATTAAATTGCTCTAATTTGTATTTCGTTCTTGTCTCTATACATTAGGTACATCTGTAGCTCCTTGCTCTGTCTCCTGAAGCCATGTTCTTCTCTTTTTTTCTCTTTGTCTATTTATGCAGCACTAGTGATGCTTTTCTTTAGCATTCAAGGATGTGGAACCATAGAATGGCTTTGGTTGGAAGGGGCATTAAAGCACATCCAGTTCCAACCCCCCCAGGGCTGCCACCCACCAGATTAGTTTGCCCAGGGTCCCATCCAAACTGGCCTTGAAAGCCAGGTTGTTTCTCCTATTTTCGTATTCTTCCTGTTCTCTCTTTACCACATACTAAAATGCAGTTGGTAACCTCAGGCTTTCCTGTTTCTACCTTAACATTATCCAATTAACCTCTGCTCTGCTGGATGTGCTCTCATTTCTGTTGGTCACACAAAGAAATGTGGGCTTCCCATGTTTTATGGAGGAATTGACCTTGTAACTTTTTCACAAACTCAGCTCTGAAGCTCAGCCCAGGATGCAGGCAGTGCAGTTCAGGAAGTCATGTCAGAGACAGCTGAATTTTCTGTACATCTCCCAGACACATACCTAATTTAGGTTAATCATGGCTAGTCCCTTTTTAACCTTGGTTGCTGCTTGTTTGAGAGGCTGGGACCATGAATGTGGGGGAGGAACAACAGAGAGGCAGGCAATAATCTGGTCTCCATGGCCAGTGAGTTGGAAAGAGCTTCATTTTTGTTTTCAAAAAAAAAGTAGAACGTGCTTTGTTCTTATTATTTCTCTGGTGAATGTTGAACAAATTTCTCTAGCAACAGGAGAAATCTTCTCATGTCTTTCCTCCCCCACTGGTGGTGATATTTGAGCCGAGAAGCAAGGAATAACACTGAAAATGGCTAGGTTCTGTTACCAGCCTTAGCATCAATTTCTGGACGAATGAAATGAAATCAATACATCATTTTAACTCCCCGATATTTCCTCTGTTAAATTATACATTATACCTTTTAGATTAGGAGTTTGGCAGAGTGAGATGCATTATAAAGAACAACTAGATTTCTGTTGCTTAGTCTTCTTACTAGTACAGGTAGGAGTAAATTGATGTAATTAAAGGAATGACTTCCACAAATGTATTATTGAACAATAACCTGAAAATCTTATTCTGTCTCTTTGCACCTTTTCCCAAAGATCTGGAACATTGCATCAAACAAGTTGACTTTTCTGAACTCCTACAAAATGAAGATGTCAGTTGTGATTGGGATTGTGCATATGATTTTTGGGGTGATACTCAGTCTCTTTAACCACATGTAAGTCTGTTTCACCAAGCCCCTTGCTGCTACACATAGAAGTCCTCATCTCTAAACTAGTGTCCCTCGTTCAGAGAAAGCCTCGTGTCTTGATCCTCTCTGTTGATTTGAATTTCACTCTTTCCCCCATAGTCTTTGTAGTGACATTCAAACCACTGCTATTATAGAGTGTGAAGTCCAAAGGCCAGATGGATGGGATGACCACTACACTGTAATTATTCTCTTGAGCAAATTGTCTTTTTCACTTTCTCTCTCCATCTTCTTGATTTTGCAGAAATATTAAAATGCGCTACATTAAAAATATGCAACACCTTTCACTTGTTGGTAATTTCTGTCTTGAAAGACAAATTCTTTAGGTTTAATCCAAAGTATTCTGATACCTTGCACGTTGTGTGTACACCTCTTCCTCCTGACTCAGTGGGCCCTTGGTTAGGATGTGTATGTGCATGTCTATTCCTCTCCCTCTGTATTCTACAAGAAAATTGAGAATTGGAGGTAGAGTGGAGGAAGTGAACCCACTACGTTGAGAGATTCTTCATAGGTTGAAGGTTTGTAGTCACCAAAAGGATGGGAGATGTTTGAAGATGAGAGAGAGAACTGCACAGAATTGATTCTACTCTTTGTTTTCTGACCTTCCTCAACTTATAATGCTTTGTAAATTTGTTGGGTTCTTTTTTGAAAATAGGTTTTTATTTGAACGTGTTAATCTTTTGAGATGCTCAGGCACTAATGGGAAAGCACAAGAACCTGAAGATAATCTGTACAAAAAGCTTTTGCATTTAAATACTCACTTTCATTCATATGGACTGCCATTAAAGAGTTCTTCTTGGCTAGTAATAGTAGTATGTTTTTAATGTGATTTTCCAAAGACTAAATAGTATACACACCAAGCAAATTTGTCATGCTTGGGTGCAACCTCATATTAATAGTCACTGTATTAATTGTAACTATCTTTTCTTATTCTTTCCAGCTACTTCAAGAAATACATCAACATCATCCTGCAGTTCATTCCAGAGATGATCTTTATTATATGTCTTTTTGGCTACCTTGTCTTCATGATTATTTTCAAATGGTGTCATTTTGATGTCCACTCATCACAGAGCGCACCAAGCATTCTCATCCACTTCATCAATATGTTTCTGTTTAATTACAGTGATGCTTCTAATGCTCCACTGTATCTGCACCAGGTATGAATCAAGAAGATTGAATCCACTGCAGCTTCTTGTGAATTTGCAGTGGATGTATGGAGGGTGGGCATAAAAATGGGGAAAATACTCAGAACCTCAACTACAAGGGCCAGTTGCATAGGAGAAGTTTGTTCTTCTGGTATTCTTCTTGGCCCTGTAGACAGGTAGGAGAGCGGAGCTATCAGAGATGCAGAAACCTTACTGTTAGTGTCATCTTGCTAGGATGAGGATACAATTTAAAATACTTTGGGAGAAAAACAAAAAAAAAGGGTGAATAGACAGTCAGTGCTCACTATTGCAGAAATACTGTCATTGAGTTTTGATACATCCTGGAGATAAAACAAGTGTCTCCTTTTCTTGATGATGTATTCCTTTTTTTCTTTTCTTTTCTGGAAAATCTGAAAACTGTGTTTTCAGCTAAAAAATAGAAGTAACCTGAGGATTTGTGGATTTTTTTTTTTCAAATGTATCTTCTCTGGGGAGCTCACTTAAAAAGCAACAAACAAAACACCCACCACCACTACCAAACACACACACACACACACACACACGTGTGCAAACTACCCACACATAGAAGTCAAAAAAAAACCTCCACTGAGAGAAAACTTCTTTTAAAGTTATATCTTTTTGCTCCAAACAGGGAGTTTTCTTGTTGCTTGCATTTGTATCAGCAGCATCAATGAAAAATCTGCAAGCAAATGCTGCCTCCAGTCACACATACATTTACATCTATTCGGTTACGCATTTTGGCACTTCACCTTTAACTCAGTTATGGAGCTACTGGCAAATCAGATCTTGTAGAAAAAACTGGTCTGTCCCTAATAACTGCCTTAAGGCTGCAGAGGAGTTTTCCCAGCTTTCAAAAAAAAATAATTAAGCAGCATTTTACTCTGGAACAATCTAAAGTTTTCTGTGAAAACTGTATTTTTTCCATATACCTACCCTTCACCCCCCATTATCTTCGTAATTTCCTTGCATAGTCAGAATGCAAAGATTGTACGAAACCAGCCATGAAGTGACCAGGGAGGTGAGCCATTTTTAAAAAAAATGTTAAAGTTGTAGGTTTGTGTTGTGTCATGTTGATTTGGTTTTAGAGTACGAACATTTACATTGGGACAGAAATAGGGGTGGCACGCTGCGACACGGACACCTTCTACTGATGTACTGGTGGGGGCAATGTGTTATCAAAGATAAATTACGGGAATTTCATTCCCTTCTGGAGTTGAAAATGGAAAGCAAATCCTGGATTCTCTGCTTTCCAGGGGAAGATTTGAATGGATTGGCCCTTACAGCAGCATTTCTGCTTTGATCAGAGCAAGGCAGACTCATTACCTCACCCAGTGGTTAGGACATTCACTTGGGCCATTGGAGAGCCAGGTTCAAGTACGTAACATTGGGTTTTGGCAAATTGCACTTCTCAACATAAAAGCTTTTCATCTCCAAGTCTCCAACCATCTCCAGCTGGCAGCACTTTTTGGAGTTTTAAGAAGTGAAAATACGTTTATTTTCATATAATCATATGCAGAGGAGAGTCAACCAATTTGAGGATTGTATTCATTGAGTAAAACAAAAACATTTTATAGTATCAAGTTTTTTACCATCAATTTGGCTAAAGGAAGTAAAAATGACATTTTATTTTTCTATTTTTGGCTCTTTTAGAGAGAAGTGCAGAGCTTTCTGGTCATATTTGCTCTGATTGCTATTCCCTGGATGCTGCTAATTAAACCTTTCATCCTCCGAGCCAACTACCAGAAAGCACGACGCATGGTGAGAGATGTGGGCCATGCAAGGGGGTTCAGGGTGGCAAAGGCAAAGCTGAGGCAGAAAACCTCCAGAATTGTTTGCAGTGAACTAATTTTGCTTTATTCTAATCTCAAACTTTCTCCAGAAATTTCAAACAGTGTTTTAGAGAATGGACATTTGACTGAGCCATCTAAATAGGATGCAGGAGATTTTGTTCAGAAGGCTATGCTCTATTGGGAGAACAGCGACGCCGAGATCTTCCAAAAGTAATATCCAAAACTAGAGGAGTTTTAGAAGGACCAGTAAAGCCAATAAGAGGGCAAAGGCCTGCATGCCTAGCTCACAAACCAGATTGGCTGCTCTTTAGGAACAGGGCATCTTTGACAAACCTGGTCTCTGAGAGACCAACACTTCTTACAAAAAAGGCTTTATTTAAAAGCTTTTCATAAATGCTTTATCCCTGAGTGACTGCCTTCGCATGAACAAAACCCTCCTTCCCTTGGGCTCTGAGGTTCACCCAGCTCTTTAGTACATAATTGCAGCAGCTGCAGTTTCCTGGTTGCTCATTAATTCTCTCCTTTATTACGCTAACAGGACTTTACTTGTCTGTCAGGATTTACTTCTCTTTATAGTGGGAGGTAGTGCCTGGAGTACCTTTTATAGGGCACAGATGTTTCTATTGGAAGAAAGAGATACCGGTTTTGCTATGTGACCTTTCCAACTCAGTCACTTCTGACCTATAACTGAAAGGCAGGTCCCTGGGAGACTTTTGCAGCCTTGCCTCTGCACTGTAATTCCTTGTTTTGTCATTCTTCTGGGATTTCAATGAAAGCTTGACATAGCTAGCTCCAGATCCTGCTCTTATGCTGGAAACATTTGACAGCTTTTCCCCACCTCCTGTACTGCCCCTCTATTTCTGTTCCCGATTTTCATATGTTAGCTGTCTGATCACATCTTACATTTACCCAGATTTATAAGTTTGCAACAGTCTGTTCTCTTTGCTGACATTCAGATAATCCAAAGATAAAGCAGATGTGACAAAGATTACTGCTGTGGTAAGAAACAATGTGTTATCATGAGACTTTGCCCATGAAACCCACTGGAAGCTATAAAGAACGACAAAGCAGAACCTGACAGAAGCTGTGAAGTCAGTATTTTGTTGTGCTGTATAATAGGACTATTATAGGCATATAATGCAAGGCTATTCTTATGTTATGCTATCATCTCTGAGATGAGGCTCAGATCAGGTTGTTCAGGCCTCTAGATGAGCTCTGTATGATTATGGAGAGGAGATTGGTTGACATGAGGCTTTCATTGATTCAAAATGAACCTAGAGATCCGCACTGCACTTCTGTGAGTATCTTTGCGACCTTCCTTAAGTCATCTGTCCCTGTCAGGCTCCTTTTCCCTTTCACTTGATGATGATGTCTTTGTTTGGATGTTATATAACTGAAATGATCAGCCTTAATAAGCCTCAATTTTCTCATTTACCAAAAGTGGTGGTTCTTTGATTTGTGACAATAAAAATGTGCATTGTGACACAAGAAACTAGCTCTAAATTGATCATTGAAAAATGCTCTAGAAGGGAAATTTTTACTACTGCTTCTAGCCATTCAGTAGGAGTACTCATTTTTTGCAGTCTATGATGATGGACTGCTGTTGAAATTGTCTTCATATTCATGATATAGTTCTTCACACGTTACCTGTCAAGAGATTAGTGATGAAGTTCTGTGCCATAGTCTGCTGTAGCATGGTACAAAAGTCACATTACATTTTGTTTCTGAAAGATTCAGTCTCAAGCTCACCCAGGAAACACTGTGGGAGAAAATGAAGTGGATGCCCTAGAGACCAATCACACCAAGAAAGCTTCCCGAGCAGACCATGGTGGTGGTGCCCATGAGGATGATGAAGAAGAGGTAAGAACATGTGAACAGAAGGAAATATTCAGGCAGTAGTACAAGACACAAAGCCTAACAGAAGGTTTTTGCAGAGTCGCCAGCCCTTCTTTTTAACAAGCTACGAAGACATTCTGTTGCAACAGTTTGTATTTCCAAACAGAGTGAGCTCTGAATTTTAATAGAAAAAATTCCTTTAAATTTTTCCTTATGTTTTGTCTGGTGAGAGAAGGCATTCTTACAAACCTCGAGCTTTCATTTCCCCAGGGAGTTATTTCACTTCCACATTGCACCCAGAGAAGGTCAAGGCTTTCTCAAGAGTCAGCAATTTTTCCTTCTTTTAAATTGCAAAGAAGCACTTAAAAGTTGGCAGCCTGCAGTGTTGGCTAAGGAGAAAAATCTTTCTTTGGCACAGACTGTCAAGGGCTTCTGCAATATGCAGCAACACTGAAAAAAAGTGACAAAAGTGTTTGTAACAGTTTGAAGTACCAACAATATTGGGTGTGCATATGTCTGAATGAGAAGGGAATCTTCACAGTCTTAAGAGATACGCTTATTCAGTGAGATCTCCCACGAGGCATATGCCAAAATGCAGATAGCCTGGAAACACCTACTTTATACAAGAATTTCTGCCTCTGGTGGAAATCATAAAGACTGGGAGCAATTGGGTTCCCACCTTACTCCAGATTCGAAATTATGAAACTGGAATATGACCTGTTTTCTGAACGTTTGTTTTTCACTAAAATTGTATTTCTTCAAAGGAGAATGTATGGAAAGGACATAGAGAATTGACATGTTTCAATGCAGTCTTTTCCTTTGGATAACATCTTTTTGTTGCTCAGGACATAGTAGGGAAATGGAGGAATATGAACAGTCTTTGGTGGAATGTTAATCAGGAAACACTGAAGTAAGAAAAAAAATTTTGGTTTTCTGTTGTTCTAGTTCAACTTTGGAGACACATTTGTCCACCAAGCTATCCATACCATTGAATATTGCCTTGGCTGCATTTCCAACACAGCGTCCTACCTGAGGCTCTGGGCGCTGAGCTTAGCCCATGCACGTGAGTGACAACCTGTTAGCTACCTCACCAGCAATTCCATGCTGATCGTTGCTTCTCGTGGTGTTTGATTATTGCTGAGATTTTCCCCATTAGATCAAAGTCCTCCTTGTAGGTGTTTGCCTCTCAGAGTGTTTTTCTTCAGATAAATCCAAGTGTTTTGTGATGGACTTACCTGTTTTTTTAGTGGTGATTCCCAGGAGCTAATGTCAGGGACCTCCTGACTGCATTTCCTAGCCAGGGCCCATTTCCCATGCTATTCCTTAACTCTACTGCTGGAAGAGTCCTCATGGCATGTGTCTGTGTAGGAGGTGCAACCCAAATGGGTGCTTCTGTCCAAAAAAGTAATTGCAGTATTGGTACTATAGCTGCACATTCTGGGAGGCACTTGCTGTAGCCTTAGGCTATGCAGATGAATATCAAAAACTTGTAAAAGATATTTTGATTTAGTTTAGAAAAAGTTTCAGCTCAAAAACTCTTGGATGTTACCATCTCCACTAGGATTTTTCCCTGCAATATATAGTGGAACCTCATATGTCGTGAAAAATACACTGCATTTCAGTGTCTTTTACCTTAATTTAAGATAAAAACAAATGCCCAAACACTAGAAGTTCCCTCTGGCTGGAACTTCAACTACCCTAATTTTTGTGAAATGTTTTTTTTAATATTGCTATACTACCTCTGGCTATGAGTTGTGCCTGTCCTGAAGAGCTGGGTACAGACATAGAAGGATAAAACAGAAGGGAGGGGGTACACCATGGATTGATGGAGGGAGCAGTAGTTCTTGGCACAGAAATAAACGTAGTAGAATTTGAATGGAAGCTACCATGCATAAGCTTCACATGGAGGACAGGTATCTAAATAAAATAAACTAGCTAAAGAGCCGAGACAAGGGCAGTCATAAGTGTTGTCAGAAATCTGCCTGGAAAATCATTGTGTTCCTTTGCAGCCTTGCAAAGGGATATTGAAGGGACTGTTTTTCCTGAGGGCATCAGTTACAAAGAGATCCCTCACCATGTCACCTAAAATAACAGGTTTTTGAACTTATAGTCTGGATATGGCCTGAGAACCCATCATGCAAGGACTGATGAAATGGAAAACAAGGCTGGAGTGATGGCTGGAGTATTTGGATGGAGAAGAGCTGGGCTAAGTCCTTTCTTTGCCTGTATCAGAAGACAAAAATTTCTTGGTTCCGAATCTATCCTGGGTAACTGGAGTAACTAGGATAGGAATATGATCTCCTGATGGCCAAGCACATCAGATATGCCAGTAATGAGAATGTTGATTTACAATTGTGTAGGGAAAAAAATCTTTAACAAGCATGCAGGCTACCTAAACGTTTAAAACAGCCTGTCTTGGCTTGGGTGAGACCAACCAATTTTCTCCATCCCACCCCACCATAACTTCCCTGTGACACTCCAGAAGAAATGGTCTGGGGAACAAATGGGAATTACTTGTCTCTGTGTCTTGTGGGTCTGCTGGCATCAATCAGTACAGCTTGAAACCTCATCTGCAAATGTATTGACTATGTCAATCTATCACTTTCACTGGGATTTAGCAGCAAGCAGTTCTATAAAGCTCTGCATAGAGCCCAGCTGTCATGTTAAAGATGTGCAAATTAAATTGATTACTTTATTGTATCAGGGTAACAATGGACCTGGTAGTGTGCTTGTGTGGTCTTGGTGACATAAAGCCAAGCCAAAGCAGCACACTTATCTTCCAACACAGTGAAGAGAAGCAATGGAAAATAACCTGGCATGCATTTTCCTTCCCCTCTCATCAAGGGGAGGCCATGCACAACTACTCTCAGCAGGGCTGACATTTTAAGCCAGCTCACCTAGATGGGAAAAATGGAGCACACTGAGTGCTGTGTCTGTCCATGGCTGTTTCTCAGAACTGTTTTCTCGTTATTTCCTTTCGCAGAATTGTCAGAAGTTCTCTGGACGATGGTAATGCACAATGGGTTAAACAACAGCAGCTGGGTAGGCCTCATTGTTGTCTTCATCATCTTTGCTGCTTTTGCAGTGCTGACCGTAGCCATCCTGCTCGTCATGGAGGGTTTGTCAGCCTTTCTGCATGCCTTGCGCCTGCATTGGTAGGTTGTGTGCTCTGCTCTGGAGATTTTTCCCTAAGCTCTCCCTGGGAGGGATGGGGCTGGAGGAACAGTGGTGGCCGCACCAACTGTGCCATGTTGATACATATGTGTTTGTACACCTTTGACCAACAGAGTGGCAGGTCTTGCCTGGAAGGGAGACACAGGCGGCCTGCTACATTTCTAGGCTACACTGTGCAGTGACCCATCCTTGTGAGGCTGTGAGGGTGGTAGGGATATAGAGCAAATGGGAGCCTTCAGCTTTTCCCAGTCAATGAGCAGTGCCTCCTAGGCCACACTGACCTGCATGATAACATGTAAAATAAGGCCGAGGTAACAAATTCTCCCCCACCATCACCAAAACTTGGTGTACTCCATGAGCCTGATCTGTGGCTGCTACAGCAAATTGTGGTGAATTTGCTCCTTATTGTGCAGGGAGGGTAAGAAGTATGCTAGGCAGCACTGCGCTGCTTTCACACCAGAGATCCCAGCTGCAGCATGTGGTTATCCAGCTTTCAGAGCTGCAAGAAGTTTAGCAGGCATACAAGGTCCTGCCAGCTGGTCTCTTGAAGAGCATTTCCAGGCTGCTTAAGGAAAGTCAGAGCTAATGAGTGCTGAGCTGCTCTCCAGGGCCGCCTGTGTCTCCCAGTTGGCTCTGGAATGAGACTGCATTCTTGTCTTGGAGGCCACCAGCTCTCGTGGCTCCTTTTTTCCACAGGCACTATGTTTTGGCTTCTCATCTGGATACAGATGCTGTCCACCCCAAGTGGCCCTGACGCCTCTCTCTGCTTCCTCCTCAGGGTGGAGTTCCAGAACAAGTTCTATGTGGGAGCTGGATACAAATTTTGCCCGTTCTCCTTCAAGCAGATCATAGATGGCACTGCAGAAGACTAAAGCCAGTGCATTGATTCTTCATTTATCAGACCAGGCCCTATTTCCTTGCCATTGGTTGCCCACAGAGTTGGTTATATACAATGATATAGAATGGGACATAGACGTTGGAAGAAGATCAGCTGTACATGGAAATGTCCTAAGTGTCCCAGTAATAACACAGATGCTTCATCTGCTGGGTTGGCTGGACCCTGAGCTGCATATCTCCACTAATTTGCCAAGTACCTGGTCCTCAGTATTTGATCAGATCAGCTGACCAGTGCTTGGTTAAAAAGAAGCAATGCGCTTCTTTTGAATTAAATTGGTTATTAATAATCAACTTGCATGTCTTTTGCTCCACTTGTCTTTGTGGCTTATTTCTCTACAAGGAAAACATGTTTCAGCTGTTGTTTGAAGCTGTGGTTGACTGTTTCACAATGATTAATTCTCTTAGAAGACTGCTGCCCTTCATTGCACAAACAATGCAAAACTGCTCATGGACAGATGATATTGCAGGCAGGCAATTTTCTACATGCTTTACTACAAGAACCCTCCTATTATCTGATTTGCTCCAGGTCTTGACAATGTGAGATTATAGAAGTTTGCACACATCATCACTTAACAAAAGCATTGGTTTTGAGCTGTGTAAACAAAGAAAGTGCAGTAGTTTCCACACTGGCAGCCAATTTATTTCTCTCTATGGACTTGTTTCACACTGGAAACTTAAAATGACTCCTCCTGTGCTGTATTTCTCAAGATGGGTTGCTAAAACAGATCGTGTAGTAATGCTAATACTTAATGAACAGAGAGAAGAGGGAAATCAATACATTTGAGATGAATTCACAGTGTTGATGTACCATGATCTTTTTTAAATATTCATGAACTGCCAGTTTTTCAAACTGAGTAGTATTAATCAAGACAGGCTATTTTTTCAAGCCTGGAGGATGTAAAATCCCAACATGACACATGGAATGTTTTGGACATGGAATGTTTTGCTTCCCTCCAAAGAGGTTGTGGGTGCCCCATCCATGAAGGCATTCAAGGCTGGGTTGGACAGAGCCCTGGGCAGCCTGATCTGCTGGTTCACAGCCTTACCTATGGCAGGGGGTTGGAACTGCTTGGGTTTTAAGCTCCCTTCCAACCCAGGCCATTTTATGATTCTATGATTCCTAATACTCAACTCCACTTAAGAACTGTTAAGGGTTCCCAGCAGCAAGTGCATCGGAGGAGTTTTCATGGGCCATGAGACTGCAGTGGTCAGCCTTGAGAGTCACCTTCCAGCTGTGTTGACAGAACACACATCCTCAGGCAAAGCAGTTGTTCTGTTCTGTTTTTCTCTTGAATTGCCAAGAAACTGTAGTGGCATTGGACACTGGCTGCCAACAGTCAGCAATATTTTTCATTCTAATAGCAGCTTAGACTTGGATCTGGAGTTAGAGCTGAGAGAAGAAAGAGTGGGTACAGGCATGTGTCCAGGGTACATGTGGTTTCATGGCTCTGGCTCTTCAGGACTGGGTAACTTGTGGTTCTTGTCATTCCAGCTGGTCTCACAGTGGCTCAGTGTATGGACATCGCCTTTGTTTCCTCACTCCAATCTAATTAGTTTATTCCTATTCTGTAGAGGTTTGAGAGAAAAGATGTTTTGAAGCAAGAAAGGCCAAGATAGTTGGGTGCATTATCAAACAGATAAAAGTTTGCTTTGTGAAACAGTGGGGGGATTTTCTGCACAAGTGCGTATTTTATCCTTATTGCACCTTTCCATGTGATTGCAGTGTAACTGAGAAGGTGATTACCTGAAACCATTACCTGAAACAGAATACCTATTCCTTTTGGAGTTTCCGGGTGTTATACTTTTTGTCTCGGGTTTATATTTAAAGCAAGAAAAACAAGTTATCCCATGAACGCTGCAGGTGTCAAAATTGTCTGTTGTTTACTGCACTGAACAGTGATTGTTGTAACGAGATGGGGGAGGGCTGGCTAACAGTGATAGGACTGGAGGTGATGGCATCAAGTTGTGCCAGGAGAGGTTCAGGTTGGATATAGGAATTCTGGTATTTAGGTACTTTTGGGCAGAGCAGTGACTGCCCATTCCCCAGCACAGCTGCTAGGCTGAATGAGATCAGATTTTCTAGTTGGTGCTGTGAACATGGGCACCAGATGTAGTCAGATCCAGCCATTACAGACTGGTGGACCTTGGTACAACACCCTGTTGTCATTGTTTGGACTTTACCCACTGATGGAAGACATGTGACTTCCAGAACTTTACTGGGAATTTTTAACCTAAGAGAAAGCGCTGCCTCTGCATCCATTGCTAGGAGGGTGTTTATTTCTGAGGGCTGATGACATGAGCTACATAATTTTATAGAAAATTAATACAAAAAACCTCAGTGAATGGCCACATAGGAGAAGAACGTGGTAACAAAGTCAAACTGATTTCAGTCACTCACACTCACTCTTTTTGGATTGTTTTTTTCCTAGTTTTTTCAATGGATTAGGAATTGGCTGGCTGGATGCAGCCAAATGTTGTGATCAATGGTTCTGTGTCAGGGTGGAGGCCGGTCACAAGCAGTGTCCCTCAGGGGTCAGTCTTGGGGCCAGTGCTCTTCAACATCTTCATCAATGACATAGACGATGGCATCAAGTACACCCTCAGGGAGTTTGCAGATGACACCAAGCTGAGCAGTGCAGTCGATACATTGGAGGGATGGGAAGCCATGCAGAGGGATCTGGACAGACTGGAGAAGTGGGCCCATGAAAACCTAATGAGGTTCAATAAGGCCAAGTGCAGGGTGCTGCACTTAGGTTGGGGCAATCCCAGGTATTTATACAAAGTGGGGGAAGAGCTCCTTGAGAGCAGGCCTGCGGAAAATGACTTGGTGTTCCTGGTGGACGAGAAGCTGGATGTGAGCCAGCAGTGTGCGCTTGCAGCTCAGAAGGCCAACTGTGTTCTGGGCTGCAATAAAAAGGGGTGGCCAGCAGGGAGAGGGAGGTGGTTGTCTCCCTCTACTCAGCAAGACCTCTAGAAGATGTGAGGCCCCACCTGGAGGCCTCAACTGGAGCATTCCAGGCCTGGGGAACCCAGTACAGGAAACACATGGAGTCTTGGAGCAGGTCCGGAGGAGGGCCATTAAGATGATCAGAGGGCTGGAGCTCTTCTCCTGTGAGAAAAGGTTGAGGGAACTGGGCTTGTTTAGCTTGGAGAAAAGAAGGCTCTGGGGAGACCTCATTGTGGCCTTCCAGTACTTGAAGGGAGCTTGTCAACAGGAGGGGGAATGGCTGTTTACGGAGGTGGATAGTGATAGGATGAGGAGGAATGGTCTTAAATGGAGACAGGGGAGGTTTAGGTTAGATACTAGGAGGAATTTTTCCACACAGAGGGTGGTGACACACTGGAACAGGTTGCCCAGGGAGGCTGTGGATGCCCCATCCCTTCATTCCCTGGCATTCAAGGCCAGGCTGGATGTGGCTCTGGGCAGTCTGGTCTGGTGGTTGGTGACCCTGAACACAGCATGGGGGTTGAAACTAAACGATCATTGTGGTCCTTTTCAACCCAGGCCATTGTATGATTCTATGATTCCTCCTTATGAGAACCAGAGCTGTGTGTGGCCGGGCCTTCCTGCCAAGATGACCTGTGACATGGGGAATAAAGATAGCCAGTTCCCATGTTCTTGTCCAGTCCCTTATGTATGGTGGATCAGTAATGATGGACTGGTTTGTGGAGAAAGTTTTTATAGCCTTCAGGAATTTCTTGGAGCCTCTGGCTCCTGCAGCAGACAGCACCTTCCTCAGTATTCACCTATGTAATAGCTGTCTGTCATGTCCCTGGCCAGCTGTGTAGGTCTTTCTTCTCCCCTTCACTCTCTTGTTTCTCCTGGAACTTTCATACATGTGGATGTTCCTATTCACGTTCCACTATGACCAGTTTATTTGCATTTCTGTTACAAGTAATTAAAATATCATGAGGTGGATTAAAAAAAAAAAAAGTAATAGATAGCATGCCTTTGTTCAATCCCAAACATCTGAAAGCATATCTCTGCAGCTGAGACTTTTACTGGAATTTTGGCCATCCTTTCCCTCCTGCAATGAGAAGTTGAAACGCCAACATTTCAGTACCCTTCTGTGATTGCGTGCATAGTGTCTGAGTTCTTGCAAATGAAAGTGTAAGGTATGGATTTAGCAGCCTGCATCCTGCATTTAGTTTAGCAGTTGTCAATAATGGCTGTGACTGAATATCAGATCTTATTAAAAGGAAGATGTAAAATAGGGCTGTGAAATGGCATATGTTAGCTGACAGCAAATGCATTCCTGATGCTTGGAAGTGTGAAACTCAGCATGAAAGTTCCATGCTTTGATAAAACTCCTACAGCATTGCTGTCAGCATGGTGAACATATTTCAAAAGAGAAGGATTTGGGGAACTCTCATGGGAAGGAGACAGAAAACACCATCAACTCCACACAAGCCAACATATTTGAGAAATAAAGATCAGCACGCATACTCCTAGTCAAGAGCACTTGTATATCATAGCTTGGTTTTACTGGTCGGCACAACCTGCAGTATTGATATTTGCTGTGTCAAGGTCAGAATAATTGCTAGCCATGGGTACTCATTGGTTAGGAAGTTTAGAGAGATGAAGCTAATGAACAGGCCCTGTTTTCTTTGTGATAATGGCACCTGGCTTCAGCTGGCCTGGGGCAGCTAGTATCTACAACAGTGGCTGGGCTCAGCTCATGGCTTTGCACAGGGCAGCAAAACCCCTTTACCTGGGTGTTAGCACTGTGGGATCTGCTCTCTGAAACTTGTCCCCTACAATCTCACCAGTGTTGTGACAGGGTCATATCTTCACTGTCCACTCTCCATCTCCTGCTGCTGAGACAGTCACCATCCCTGGATGTGTTCTAGGACCAGGTGGATGTGGCACTGAGGGATGTGCTCAGTGGGTATGGTGGAGATGGGTTGATGATGAGACAAGAGATCTTATAGGTCTTTTCCAATTTTAATGACTCCATGATCTCCCTCCTCCCCACCAAAAGACATGAGTGAGCACCATCACCCATAGTGGGCTACTCCCACAGAGGCACCTGTAGGTGCAGAGGAACCAGCTGAATTCACACTCCCTGTGACACAGGGCACCCCTCCTTGTACAACCTACTGCTGGGGAGGGACCTGGCTGTACCCAGTAAGGAAGAAATCTGACTCCCTACAGCTGGATTCCAAACACACAGCGATGCCAGCACAATGAGGAAAGAAAACAGAAGAGAAAGAGGCAGAAGTAAGGGAGGAAAGTTCTGCTCCTCTGTGACCAAGACATTTCAGAGGTAAGAAAACTTCACTCAGAAAAACCCAAAACCTGAGAAAAACAAGAAATCTAGTTGAGCCTTGATTTAAGATTGGGAGTATCTGATCATTCATACATCATGTCATCTTGCTGCTAGGACCCTGCAGTGGTTTCACTTTACTCCCTTATGGTGGAGGACTGCTATTTTCCTTGCCAGCAACAGCTTTGGCACTGCTGTTTTTTGGCTCGTGCAATTACCATTTAGTATTTTCAGTGTGATTTACAAATAGCAGGAAACTCTTCCTCGTGACTCCCCACAGCTCTGACAGACATGAGAAGCTTCCTAAGGGCAAGTAGGTCTGCAGGTGTTTGCAATGACTAACCTATGCTCTTTGTAGGAACTCTCAGGAGATTTACTGAAGTCTTACGTGTAAACCTGTCTTTTGGAGACAAATGCTAGAGCAGAGCATACAGTGTCAAGGACTCACCTGAACGCTGGCTTCTCACCTGCTTATGTGCAAGTGAATTTTGCTCAGGCTGCCCCAGTAGTCTGGCCATGAGGCAGATGAAGATATATGGACCTATTTCTGGTAGTACCTGAGGTGCTACAGCAGGTGTCCCACTTGCTCACCCACTGCTGTTTGAGAGCTGTGGAGGTATCCCATAGATGTCATCCTGACACCTCCAGGGGTCTCAGCCACTACAGAGTGTTGGAGGTAGCTGTGCACCCTTGTGCTCGAGCACCTGACCCTTGCTGATGGATCCTGTGTGATAGCATGAGGTTCACCATTTCCTCCCTATTTTTGGAAGAACCTCAGTGCTTCCCATCCTGGTGGCACGTAACCCAGAGCAGTGAGCACCAATCAAATGCTTGAGTGCCTCTCAGCAAATGTTAGCAGAATACTCTAGCTTCAGACTTCCACGGTGCTATGGCTTGCAGTTATAGTCCATCTGGCATGCATGGAGGTGGATCAGAGCCCAATGCTCTCCCTTTGTCCCAGGCATGTCCCAGCCTGGCCTGCTGGGGCCCAGAGCTGTGCATGCTGTGGTCTCTGGAGAGGTACAGTTGTTGAGCCAGGCAGAGCCGTGATAAAGAGACTTACAGAAGGTTATATTTGCAGGATCTAATCATAAAGGATCAGGCAAGGAGCAAAACTGGACCCCAGGTTTCATTTCTGTGAAGCCCTTTATGATTCAGCCACACAATGAACCATTATGTCTTCCCATGGGCTCTTCCAGACACCTTACATGGTTGCTGTTGAGCTGGTTCCAGTTAGAAATGATCCGCAGATGATGGCCAGCATGATCAGCTGCTGGCACCATGTGCTGCTGGCAGCTACCACTGCCTGCGAGTATGGTGCTGAGAGGAAGTAGTGAGCAATATTGTGCATGTCCTCTGGGATCCTGGGCTGTAATGATCTATAACAGTAAGGTCAGTGTATCTGACCTACCCAACTGAACTGCTATTAGCCCTTAATGACCTCCTTCTAACTGCACCTACATAAAATGTGCCCAGCTGGGAGCACTGTAACTCTGTGCTTTTTATGCTTATGCTGCCCTCTGTCTCAGATGAGATTTTGTACCTTTCATCATCAATCCTCTTGGTCATTTCCAAACTGAGCAATTCTATGATTCTATGACTAGGTGCAATGCTTGCCCTTCTCCAGCCCCATGACTCCTGTGGGGCAGCGCTGAACACTTTCTCACCACGTCCAGCAACTCTGGATGGAGATCACTGAAGAAGAGGTTTTAAACTAAAGATGAGTTGAGCCCCCCCTGCAAGAGTCACTGCATGTTCTCAGCAGGAAAGCTTGGGGGTTAAAACTTGCTGTGTGCTTAATCCCTCCCATGGGATTAAGATGAGATTTTCTTATCAGGAAAAAAATCTGTGATCAGACTTAAAGACGTAGCATTGGAAACCAGACCCTCTGCAGGAGCAAGCCAGTAGCAATGCAGAGCTTGTTGTTGTTTCTTGCTGCCATAAGTGGATGGGGATTGATGCAGTGGGGTGAGGCAGAGGGCCATATGCCCTGTGGGAAGCAAGGCTGGCAAGGCTGGGCTGGGCAAGAAGGAGCTAGGTGCGTACTTGCCAGGTGTACTATCCTTGGGAAGCCAGGGCTAGGGGAGCAGGCTGGGCAGCCCTGCTCCTGCCACTGTCTCTACTTCATGCTCTTGCATGCTCTCAAAAACCTGAGCAATTACAGAGTGCAGCACCTCTACAGCTCACTGGGCCCCAGCTCCTAAAAGAGACACTTCCACCTTTGAGAGGGACAACTTACTGTTGATCACTGTCAATTCTCAGCTCTTGGAGATTGTGAAGCATCTTTTGACTTTCTTTGCATGTCCAGGATGGGGAAGCCATTACACAAGCTCTTGCATCTTCTCTCATTCTCTGGACTTTGCATGAAAACAGCCAGAGCAATGCAATGACTGATTTGTCAGATCAGCTAAGCCGCCTTGTGATGCCAGCAACCCTTAGGCAACTCTACAGGCTTGGGACAGAGTGGCTGGAAAGCTGCATGGAGGAAAAGGAATCTGGGGGTGTAGTGGTCAGCTGTCTGAACATGAGCCAGCAGTGTGCCCAGGTATGCCCAATGGCATCCTGGCCTGTGTCAGAAATATTGCAGACAGCAGGAGCAGGGAGGTGATCATCCCCCTGTACTCAGCACTGGTGAATCTGCATCTCAAGTGCTGTGCTCGGTTTTAGGCACCTCACTACAAGAAAGACACGGAGGCCTGGAGTGTGTCCAGAGAAAGACAACAAAGCTGTGAGGGGTCTGGAGCACAAGTCTGATGGCAAGCAGCTGAGGGAGTTGGGGTTGTTCAGCCTGAAGAAGAGAAGCTCAGGGGAGACCTTGTTGCTCTCTACAGTAACCTGAAAGGAGGTTGTGGCAAGGTAAGGGTTAGCCTCTTCTCCCAGGTAACAGTGACTGGATGAGAAGGAATGTTGTGCCAGAGGAGGCTCGGGTTGGATATTAGGAAACAATTTATTCTGAGAAAGAGTGGTGCTGCAGTGGCACAGGCTGCCCAGGGAAGTGGTGGAATCACTTGGAGGTGTTCCAGAACCGTGTGGCACTGAGGGACATGGTCAGCAGGCATGGGCTGATGGTTGGTCAAGGTCATCTTAGAGGTCTTTTCTAACCTTAATTCTATGATTCTGTGTATTTCCTACCAAAAACAAACAAACAAAGAAAACAAAAAACAAACAAAAAACAACCAACTTGGAGTAAAGGTCATTTCATACTAGTTCTCTGAAACAAATGTGTGTAAGAGTGTATCTGATTGCTTCCACACCAGACCAGAAAACTCCTTTGCTGTACGGTTACTAGGGTGGCTTTATGACCCTCCAGGGGTCCAGGGGTTTCATGATTAAATCCTGTCCTTCTCCAACAGTTACGGTGGATCCCAGTAGCAGCTGAGATGGCCGCTGCACCAAAAGAGGCAGCAAACGTTATTGCCTTGGAGGAAATCCACATGGAGGGACAAGAACCCCCCAAAGGTGTGTTTGTGTTGACTGGACCAGAAATGCTGGCCCTCATGAAGCAGGGTAGAGGGAGGCTTCTGGCACTCCAGTTACCTGGACCTCAGACATCAGCTTCATACTTCCTCTCTCCCACTACAACTGCTAGGCTGCTAGCAGTGGCAGTGGGAGAGCTGCTTGTTTTGTTTTTTTTCAGCCACTTTTTTGTGTAAGCGATGCATTCCTCTGGTAATTATTTCATTTTAGCTTATTCTTGGGAAAAATGTATGTATATTATTCAGTCCCAAAAGCATTTTAAAGTAAAAACTTCAGTGGAGAAGCATCAAAACAGAAAACGCGGGGAAAAAATTAATGATTTTCTCCTGAAATTCTGTGCAGTCTCAGGATTTGTCCAGAGTTAGTTGGGAGATAAGTGTTCTGATGGAAAAATTTACATAGGTCTGACTTTACTTAAATATGATGTTGAAAGTAGACACTGAAAGATTTCTGGCAGCTCTATTTATAAATCCATCCCAGCACTGGACTTGCTTTGTCCCTTTAATGGGAGAAAAAATTTAGGAAGAGACAACACTGAGCCCAGAGCCCATGGCTGTGCTTACTGCAGTGGCAGTGACTCTTGTGGGTCTGGGGAAGCCCCAAGCCATAGCCCACACCACCCTCACCAGGGCAAGCGAGAATTTCCAGCCTTTCTCCTGGCACAGCCCCATGGTTGCATGTAAAACATTCCCATTTCATAAAACCTGAGGGTGTACTATTTAATAACTTGTATATATATATATATATATATTTTTGTGTGTGTCTTTCTTTCCCATTTGTGTTCAGGGCAGAAGACATTTACAGTGGAAGAAGCTGTGGAAACCATTGGGTTTGGGAGGTTCCACATTGCACTTTTTCTCATCATGGGAAGCACTGGGGTAAGTGTTTGCAACCAACACCACCAGCCTGATGAAACACTCCCCTCATTTTCTTTATTACTTTGCAATAACAACTACAAATCACCACAAAAACATATTGCAGCACATTTTTTTCCCACATATACCTTCTCAAGCAGGATTCCTGCTTGTGTCAACTTTGACCAAAATCAGCATTGGCCAACTCTGATATTGAACCTGTTTCAAGGCAAAAGCAAACAGGTTGACCCAGGGCATCCTGGCCTGTCCCCTGCCCTGGGGTTCCATCCCTCGACCACAGAGATTCAGGGTTACCTGGACCAAGTAACCAGGGTTACTTCCCAACTAACGACATGCGAGGGTGCTGAGTTAACAGTAAAACAGTGGTAAAACACCTGGTTTGGAAACTGGAGCCAGGCTAGGGTGAAGCTGTGATGAGGACATAGCAACATGATCACCACAGCTGAGGCTGGAAGGTCTGTAACTATGAATGATGGGCTTACTTCTTAACCAAAGCCAGCTGCCAGGAACAAACAGTCAGTAATTTTATTATTATTTTTTTAATAACAATAATTTTAAGAGATTGTTCTAGATGCCCAGATTCACAGACAGGTACTTAAAATAAAAGCAGCTTGCTTTCCAGTACTTTCCATCAGCACATCTGGTTGAAAGTCCTTCCAGACTTTCTGGGTACAAGCTTGCTCTTGACAGTGACCAGAAAGGAGGTTATAGTAGGTAGGTGTCAGCCTCTTCTATCAAGTCATAGAAATAGCATGAGAAATAACGGCCTTAAGTTGCATCAGGGGAGATTCAGGTTGGGTACTAGGAAGTAGTTCTTCTCCAAAAGAGTGGTGCTGCACCATCACAGGCTTCCAGGGAGGTGGTGAATTTGCCATGCCTGGAGGTATTTAAGAATCATGTAGACATGGCACTGAGGGGACACAATTAGTGGGCATGGTGGAGATGGGTTGGTGGTTGAACTGGATGATCTTAGAGGTCTTTTCCAACCTTAATGATTATATGATTCTGTACTGTACCTAGATATCCACTCTCTAGGTGCAGCTTCCTTCCATCCTGTCTCCTCTCCCCATCCCCAAGTGGGAATGTCTTGCAGACCACGCTCAGGGCTGAGACCACCAAGGCACCACAGCTTCACAGAGCCTGTTGCAGCATGTGACACCTCCATGACTGCAGGCTTGGCATAGCTAGGGGCCTTTCTCTCATAGATCCTCACAGCTTCCCTTCTTGTTAATGTATATACTTGTCCCTAAAGGTGGCTGAAGCCATGGAGATCATGCTGATAGCTGTTGTGTCCCCTCTCATCCGATGTGAGTGGCAGCTTCAAGACTGGCAGGTGGCTCTTGTGACAACAGTGAGTGACTCCTCCTCACCATGCAGGTCATCCATCGCACGGGGACTGCACATGGCACCACCCCAGGCTTAACAATGTACATTTCCCAAAGGGCCAAATAAATTCCAAGACCTCCTGTCAGGGACAAGAGCAGTGACACAACTGTAGAAACCAAGAGAACAATATGACATGAGCACACAACCACAACAAGAACTATAATGCCAGTACAGGCTCCTATTTCCTGATTCTTTGGAAATCCCTATAACCCTTTACTTTGAGGACCATGCATGGCTCTGGCAGTGCAATTTATCTTCTTGTTTACAAAGCATTTAACAGACACTTGATTTGAAGAGCAAAGCAGCCTGATGCTGCTGGGAATGAGTACCCCACAGCTGCTTCCAGTTCTCCATTGTAATGCTATAATGTGATGGAAAGTACAGCAATAATAGCAGAGTGGCACAATCCTAGGCTGCTGCAAAAAAGAACAAGCCCAAATGCAGCAGCTGTAGATTCAGAAACAAGTGAAGAAAAACTACTTACCTCTAAAAGGCCTCTCGTATGCAAGGATCTCCAGCAAGACACCCTCATTGCCTCTGACAACTCTTAAATGAGGTCTGGGAAGGGATGAATCCTGACTCTACCCGTTCAGGTCACTCAGGTGCACTGCATGTACCTGAGTTCCCCCTGGGTTAGCTCTGCCTTCCCACCAGATGCTCAATCATTGTTTCAGGCTGTGACTTAGCATTTCTACTACATCCATAGATGGTGTTTTTTGGCTACATGGTCTTCAGCATAGTGCTTGGGCTTCTGGCTGACAGATATGGCCGCTGGAAGGTAAGTGGGTTCAGGGGCTGTATGTATTCTTCCTGAGCCCTCTGACAAGACAAATACAGGACCTGCTATTGTCTGTCCCCTTTATCTCTTTGCTGTGCAGTGTCCTAGTAACACTGCTGCCAGGAGGAGTTGGCACATGGGGCACAAAACCCTTCCAATATACCTGAGCTTCTAGAAGCCAGGAAGCTGCTCCTCCCATGAAAGAATGATGGGCCGCACAAAAACAAACTTCATGGTGCCCATTCATGGCACTTTTCTTTCCCCTTGAGCTCAGGGCTAAGCCAGTCTCTCTCTTACCTTGCACCCTGGCTTCTGAAAACCTTCAAAATATTTGTTGTGCTGTCCCATACAGAGAGGACCCTAGACTATATTATCCTAATTTTGTCCTTTGCAGATTCTGCTGCTGTCCTTCCTCTGGGGAGCCTATTTCTCCCTGCTGACCTCATTTGCCCCCTCCTACATCTGGTTCGTCTTCCTGAGGACCATGGTGGGAGGTGGTGTATCAGGCCACGCACAAGGGTAAGGCCATGCTTCATGCCTTATGGCAAGGACAAGGACAAACTAGCCTTCATGGGGAGGTTAGCAGCTTTTTCCTACTCTGGTGGGAGCTGTTGGGGGTCAGAAGAGCACAAAGTAGGAGGGGAGGAGGGAAGAGTCCTGAAGCACAGAAAGTCAGGTTTTTGAATGTGTTATTTTCTTTGCGGACAAGGGGGAAATGTAATGAAAGCAAATGATTCTGAATCATCTGCAGTCAAATGGAAGGAACAGGCAGGCAATATTTGGTGCTTGGTCCCCACTGCTTATCCTAGATCGTCTTTATTTAAGACTGTTTCTATAAAGTGAGAGCATGGCTCTGCTTTTCTTCCTCCAAGGAGGCATCCAGGGGCCCAGAGATCCCACAGCTCATTTTGGCTGACCTTGGCAGAGCGCCCAGTGCCTCGTGCACTGAGCCTGATAAGCTGAGGCTGCGCAGAAACCTGGAGGAGACAGCCAGGAAGGGGCCTCTGAGGGGGCTGGAAGTGCAAGGGAGAGCAAATTCTCACATTGCCTTAAAGCAAAATGCTGTCCTGTTCTTTCATTGAGTTGTTGTCCGTCTACCTAAATTGCAGTTCCCAAGGACTCCTCAGCCCTGGGATAGTGGAATGGGCTGGTTTGCATTAAGCCAATGTCAGAGGTCTTATTAAGCACATATATTATAAAAACAATTAGACAGGTAACAGATGAGCAAAGACTGCTTCCTTGTAAAAAGGTCACAACAATTCTGCTTAGAGTAGCAAATTCTTCTTGAACTGATGTAAAACCTTCCCACTTAAATTAAACTTTCTGCCTTGTCAGGGTGAAATTGTGGAGATGTGGGAGGGAAGGAAAAGATCACTGTACTAAATGCCACCTCACTAGAAGGCTGACAAAATAAGTGATTTCTTTTGACTCTGTCAGGGAAACACATGCAGTATTTCAGCATATTCTGTAGTTCCTCATAGCCTGTGTTGAAATTCAGGGCAAGAAGCTGTGGGCTCTCCAGGAAGTGAGACAGTGACCTCCTATAGCAAACCTCTGGTGGCCTCTTCTTCACCTCCCGTTGAGACTCTGTGAAGACTTGTTTGAATGCACAATTTTTTTTCAAACCCACTGCCTGTGCAGGACAGCACAAATCAGCTTGCACTGACTGAAAAAGCCCTTTATCAAAGCAGAGTATGGGAGGCTGGTACTGCTGGAGGCCAGGACAGGGCAAAGCAGGCAGGAGGAACTTGCAGTTCCTCCCCTCATTGGTGTTGCATATTTTATAAGGCACCTCAACTGCTGAGATGATGGAAAGGGTCAGTGTGGGTCTCTACACCAGTGATGGTGTTGCTGATTTTAAATTTCCCAAAACACATTCAAAAAACTAAGTGTTTAGAGAGGAGACATTGCTTTATTTCTGTGCAGAGCACAAGGTGAGATATCCCCACAAATCAAGTTCCCCAAGTCTTCACATTGGCTTCTATTTAAGTCACGAGTTTTCATTATATGCCTACCTTATACATAAGTCACACCTACCCATTGCATGTTATTATAGAATGTTAGAATCATTTGAGTTGGAAGGGACCCTTAAAGGTCATCTAGTCCAACCCTCCTGCAATGAACAGGAACATCAGCTCAATCAGGGTGCTCAGAGCCCCGTTCAACCTGACCTTGAGGGTTTCCACAGGTGAACATCCACTAGCTTTCTTGACAGTCTGTGCCAGTGCTTCACCACCCACTTATTCAATGGTATTATGCAACTACAAGTTTATATTAACATATTTGAGTTTTCTGTGCTTGTGCAGAAGTCTTTAGTTGTTGTTTAGGAGGTATCCCACTACTGACTTTATACATGGCTGGGTTTTCTAAGGGCCAATCTCTACTGAACTGTTACTGTCTTGGACGTGTGCCTCTATTTCAAGGATGTCTGTTCTTACTGTTCTTATTTGTGAAAATCTTGAAGAGGAACATCAAGTCTCAGGAGGGATGTTCACCATAGATAAGCAGGACATCTGCAACCTAAAAGCAGAGCTTTAACCTTCAAGAAATACCTCAATCAGAGAGAAATATCAAATAATTAGTTTCGATACATCAGTGGAAAAAGGGTGGTCCCTCTGTCTCCAGGCATCCAGCTGGATGATGGCTGAGCCGGACAAATTGTTCTTTGATTGGTACAGAAATCGTTGTTGTTTCTGTCATTTGCCTTGCTCTTCTTTTCGTTAGGCTTATCATAAAAACAGAATTTCTGCCTACCAAGTACCGAGGATACATGCTGCCCTTATCTCAGGTAAGAATGGGCATATTACTGTTTCTTCTCATTTGTATTCCCAGCAGAATTGCTGTGCTGCTGTTTGGAAGGCAGATCTCCAGCAAGCCAGAATATCCGCATTTATCATGGGTTGAGTGAGTGCCTCCTGTACCATGGAGCACGTGCTGTGCATTATTAAGGATTCACACAGACAGCTGTGTGCAGAAGAGAAGCTATTTCTTCTCTCTTAATTGGATCATCCCAACACTGTGGGGGGACTTTGAGTGACAGCTGACATCCGCCCTTTTTGTTACCTTCTGATAACTGTGCTGCCTGCCTTAATGGGGTCGGTGCCAGTGGGCTGTCACTCAGGCTGCAGCAAGAGTGTCTGTTTTCTCCACTGGGAAGTGGAATGCAGTAGTCAGTGAGGAGCTACTCGAGGCAAAGAGTGCTTATGGCTTCTCCTGCACTCATCTCATCTTCCATTGGAGTGCATCAGGCTCTCTCCAGCATTCACAGCAAGAAAAATGTTTGTGCAAGCATGAGCCAAAAGGAAAATGGGCTGAGGAGGGGTCTCTGATCAGGGCCACTCAACATCTCCAGCTGGGTTGTGTTGGAATCTCACATAAGGTAAATGCAAGCCATTGGGACTGAATTGTGGTAATTATGTGTGATTAATGAGGTGGCTCCTGGATGAGGTCCTGGGCTGTGCCTTGCCTTGCAGGCCTCAGTTAGGCCTGAGATGTGCTGGAAGGGCTGTGACCATCCTTCCAACATGAGTGAGGTGGGCCCTTCCTCTAATTTCTGCCAGGAGAACTTTATGCATGCACAGATGATCTGTGAAGGCCTCACTGAAATTGTTAATGCATCTGGCTGTTGAAACGAAAATGTTGGTATACAGTCTTGGTGGAAGTGGTAATTTGCTTTTCATTAGTGTATATGATCCCAGGGATTTATTGCCAAAGTGCCTCCAGAAGATCAGAGATATATAAAAAGGGACAGTCTAGCATCTCTCTCCACGAATGTATTGTTTCTGCCCATAGATTACTCATGAACTTGCTGTGGCTTGTGGCGTGTGCTGCTGGAGCTTCTTTGTATGGTGCCCTGAAAGGGGCTCTTCTCCTGATGGTAACAAGGGAACCTGCAGATTTGGGGCCAGGTTCCCCATTGGTACAACTTGGAATTGAGTCCACTGGAAGCCCACCAACCTCCAACAGTGGAAATCTGTCCCCGTTTTGCCTTTGGTACTTATACATCTGCTGCATCCCCAAAGAGGTTCAAATGAGAAAATTCACAGGCATGAGTGTTAGCAGAGATGTGACTGGAAGGACAAAAGAGGCTTTAAGTACAATGGCAACTACATGTTACCTGTTTTTGTCCAGAGCTAATTAAGACTGTTCTCAGACATCCCTCCCCAGACTCTGATCTGTACTTTTCTCTTCCTTCATCCCAAACTCATCTTTGCAGACAGCAAGGGAAGGGATGAAAATAAACAA
Source organism: Tetrao urogallus (assembly GCF_951394365.1). Taxonomy (NCBI): domain Eukaryota; kingdom Metazoa; phylum Chordata; class Aves; order Galliformes; family Phasianidae; genus Tetrao; species Tetrao urogallus. The sequence goes on along the minus strand of NC_136813.1, from coordinate 138,103,620 downwards.
ATTTTTGACATGTGTTCAAGCCTTTTAACCCTTTTGTTTCCCTTGGAAAGGTGTTCTGGTTGGCAGGATCCTTGTTGATCATTGGCCTGGCATCAGTGGTGAACCCAACCGTTGGCTGGCGGTGGCTGATCAGAATCGCCTCCATTCCTGGCATCATTCTCATCATGGTTTTCAAGGTAGGGAGAGCCTCTCCTCACTTCCCACAGCCACTGACCTGGCATCTCCCCAGTCACCAAGAGGCATCACCCTTCATCTTCTCAGCCAACTGCAGCTTCCCTGGGGGACAGCTGGAGAGAACATCCCAAGGAATGACTCGTAACCTTGCACTGATCTTGTCAGGCTCCTGGGCAGGATAGGGGATGTGGACAGCACAGGCTGCTAGGCAAGAGGCAGGAGGGCTTTCTAATACTGCTCCACTTTCAGTTCATACCTGAGTCAGCACGTTACAATGTGTCCACGGGGAATAACGCGGCTGCCCTGGCCACGCTGCAGAGGATAGCCAAGATGAACCGGGCAGCTATGCCAGAGGGAGTGCTGCAGGAACCTCCCAAGGTAAGCTCAGCCTGCAGCATTGCCTCGCTCCATTGTCCTGTCCCATCCCATCCCACCTCATCTCATCTTGGCTCAGCCCCTCTTATCCCATCCCATCTTGACCCATCCCATCCCACCCCTGGTCCACCGGGCACAAGGATGTGAGCAAGGTCACCAAGCACATTTCACTCCACATCTCTCCCTCACGACGCCTGGCTTCCTTCCCAGCTATTGGCAGTGGTTATGAAGAGGCCATTTTACTCTGGGAAAGACAATAATCTTGGCTTCCAAAAAGGAATCAGATTTTCCACTTTTTTTTCCCCCCATGATCTTCATTTTCACAGGATGAATATCATGCAGAGAAAAGATTTGCTGCTTTTAACACAAAAAGGGCTCCAGACAAAGTGCTTCTTTCCACCACTGCCTGCTCTCAGGATGTCTGCAGCACCACAGGACCCTGGTCCTGCCCATTGGGGTGTACCTGAGGGCTGTGGCCATAGGACAAGACCCTTCTGCTGGTCCCAGTGCCTTCCCCAACCACCAGTTCCACCTCTTCCAAGCAACTTGGGAGCTGAACACTTACACTGTCCAGGGCCCAGCTCTTTTAAGTCCCTTTCCTGGACCTTTTTGCTGCTTATTCAGTCCCACAGGCACCAAGCATTGTCCTCAGCAATTCATGCAGGATGGTGCCATTGTACTGGAATTAATTAGGATTAAGGCTTCCCTGTCTTTTAATTGAAATTATGTAAGGGAACCACATTGGCTACACACAGGGTTTTGCTTAGACATGCACCCTTCCAGGCTTCACCAATAATGAATAAAACATAGAAAGGCAATCCCATACCTGTCCCTGTGAACTTGAAGGGGTGTGTGGGGTGCTCTCTTCTCCTCCCTCTTTGCTTTGCAGCATGACCTCCCACAGCCATCTTCTGAAAAGGGGCTTCCTTTCTGAAGGGTGCAGTGCTATCTGTCCATCCATCCATGCCAGGAGATGGCCAGGGCAAATGCACTGAGGCCTGGGCACCAGCTGCTGCCACAAAGCATTTGCCCTGATGTGAAAGGTGCTTTTCTACCAAATTATTTGCAGGAAAGAAGAGGAAGATTCAAAGACCTCCTCCACCCCAAGTACTTAAGAACCACTCTGCAGATATGGATCATATGGTAAAGAGTGTTTCATATATATATTTATTTATTTGTTTATTTATTTATCTTGCTTATCATTCCCTCAGGACTGGTTGGCTTGGTCTACCCACTATGAACACGGTGGTGCCCTTGGTTTGCTTTCACTCCTTGTTGCCAGTTTGTTCATTCTGAGAGAAGATACATGCACTGCCCTCAGTGATAGAGGGCTCACACAGAAAACCTATGACTGGTACCGGTGCCACTGGCTGGGAAAATGTAAGATTGCAGAGAGATGGGCTTCATTTGCCTTGTTCCCTGTAGATGTATGCACGGGTAATATATGTTTCACTGACTTTGCTGGCTGGAATGGATATGTTTGAATAATAGGTCCGTGGGAACTCACTGACCAAAATCTTGCTAAACCAGGCCTTGAATATTTTATGTTTTTCCCATCAACTTGCAGGACTATTATGAAATCTCTTCTTGTTTCTTAATCCTCCTTTCTCTCCTGCTCACCCAGGAGGCACTGGTGTGTTCTCAGGTTTGTGTCCCTGTCTCTTTGTGCCCTCAGCATCCCCATGTCCACAGGCAGCTCATTTTGCAGCCCACACTCTGCAACTTGTTTCCGAAACTGCCAGCGGGGATAAAAAAAAAAAAAAAAAAGTGAAAATTACTTCTCAGCCTGCTTATGATGAGGCGTATGCTGAATTATTTGATAATGACACAGTGAGGCTGCCACTACCAGTGCCCTGTTGTTGGCAGCAAGCCTGGGTGCGGTGTGAGCCTCTCCAGCTGGTGAGAACTCCTTTGGAAAATTGCTGTACAGAAAGAATGGGGAATAAGACACCCAGACAGCTCCTACATTTGAGCTGTAAGAACTGGGGTCTGGTTTAGTGGCTTGCTGCAGGAAAGGGCAATATGGAAATGCCTCCACCTACATACAAGTGATCAAAGGTGCTGTCTTCTGCATGATACAGCACTGCTACTTCCCAGTCTGGAAGTATCAGGAGGTTGGGTGAATGCTGGACAGCACATAGAATCATACAATGGCCTGGGTTGAAAAGGACCACAATGATCATCTAGTTTCAACCCCCTGATATGTGCAGGGTCGCCAACCACCAGACCAGGCTGCCCAGAGCCACATCCAGCCTGGCCTTGAATGCCTCCAGGGATGGGGCATCCACAACCTCCTTGGGCAACCTGTTCCAGTGCGTCACCACCCTCTGTGTGGAAAAACTTCCTCCTAATATCTAACCTAAACCTCCCCTGTCTCCATTTAAGACCATTCCTCCTTGTCCTATCACTATCCACCCCCGTAAACAGCTGTTCCCCTTCCTGTTTATAAGCTCCCTTCAAGTACTGGAAGGCCACAATGAGGTCTCCCCGGTGCCTTCTTTTCTCCAAGCTAAACAAGCCCAGTTCCCTCAACCTTTCCTCATAGGAGAGGTGCTCCAGCCTATTCCCAGCTAGATCACTGCATTTCTTGCCCAGAGGCAGCAGTGCTTAGTGGTGCAACAGTCTACAATCAGCTCTGAAGGAGGAGCTGAGGCATGCAGGAGCATTTTCCTCTGTTAAAACTGGAGTGAGAAGGAGGCAGTGTCAGCAGTGAGCATCTGGCCAGTGCAGCAGTGTTATTGTCAGAAAGGATGTCAGTGTGTTAAGACTTACAAGCAAGCTCTTGGCATTAAACTTTTAATGAAAGGTTGTAGATTTCATGCCTTCTTCACTTATCCTTTCCTTTCTTGGAGTAAAACAGAAATGATAGGAAGGAGAAAAAACCACGCACACATGCAGCATTGCATGGGTGAGCTTCATAATATCATAGAATTGTTAAGGCTGAAAAAGACCTCTAAGATCATCTAGTCCAACCATCAGCTTATCCCCACCATGCCCACTGACCATGTCTCTCAGTGCCACATCCACACGGCTCTTGTGACATTGGCTCCACCACCTCCCTGGGCAGCCTGTGACACTGCAGTACCACCCTTTCTGAGAAGAAATATTTTTAATATACATCGTGAACCTCCACTGTTGCAACTTGAGGCCATTAACTTTTGTTTTGTTGCTGTGACCTGGGGGAAGAGGCCAACCTCCACCTCACCACAACCTCCTTTCAGATAGTTGCAGAGAGCAGTAAGGTCTGCCCTGAGGCTCCTCTTCTCCAGACTGAGCAACATCAGTTCCCTCAGCGGCTCCTGATCAGGGGGCTTAGCAGTCCTGTCTCCTGCTGCACAGCACAAACCAGTCTTAATGGCCAAGCACACAGTGAGCTGGGAGCTGGGATGGGCTCCTCCATGGAAGAAGTGCATGGACAGAGGTGGCAGTGCTTTGCTGTGTGCTGGGTGACCGCTGATTTGGTGGGTGTCATCAGGCTCAAGGTGATAGATGAGGGTGCCAATCGTGCATCACCGTGGCACTGGTGTGTACAGGGGGTTCCTAGGGCACCCCAAACCTGCTGCATTCCAGTGCCATTTTCCTTGCCTTCCCCACCCACACCACACTCCTCCCTACAGGCTTGGCATAGCTTTTGCTTACTACGGAGTCATCTTGGCCAGTGCTGAGCTGCTGGAGCGGGACCTGGGCTGCACCTCAAGGACACCTCTGAGCGAGAACCCTGGCCCTGTCTCAGAGGAAAGCCGCAGCCCCTGCTACTGCCGCCCCTTTGGCCCTTCTGCCTACCGGACCATGATCATCAGCACCGCGGGGGAGATCGCATGTAACCTCCTCTCCCCTTCTTGTGCTCACTGCAGGACTGAGAGCCCTAACACCTAACGTTATGATCTCTTTTCTGTCTCAGTAAATCCCCTGAACATTCTCGGCATCAACTTCCTCGGCAGGCGCCTGAGCCTGTGCATCACCATGGGATGTACGGCACTGTTCTTTCTTCTCCTCAACATCTGCACATCCAGGTAACTGCTCGCTTCCACCAGAGCCGTAGTCATTGAACTAACCTGGGGAAATTTCTAAGAAGGGTCCCATTCGAGATGGCAGAGGTAGACATCTCCTGAAGCCCTGTAAATGAGCCCCTGTCAGGAGGGTTATAGCTGCTCACTTAGGTACCAGCTGCTTTGTTGCTGTTATTATAATTTCCAGTTTTTTTCTGCCTTATGTCTAGCTTAAGCATGGCTAGCTAGAGATCTGCTTGCAGTTTCTTTATAGCAGTAGCAAACATGCACTGTCAATGGACTAAAAAAAAACCACTATACTTGCCAACAACCAACTTTCCCTTACTTCAAGCTTGTAAAAGCCTTAGCATAGTGAAAGCCTACCAGGCTGTGTCTCTGTCACTGTTCAGTGACACTAATGCTTTGCTTCACACTGCTTCTTTTAGTGCAGGTGTGACCGGCTTTCTCTTCATGCTGCGAGCCTTGGTTTCAGCAAACTTCAACACCATCTACATTTACACTGCAGAGGTGGGTCCTGCTGAAGGTACTTGGAATCACAGCAGCATTAAGATTGGAAAAGACCTCTGAGATAACTGAAAATCCTAACACCAGCCCATCACACCATGCTCACTAACCATGTCCCTCAGTGCCATGTACTTGAAGTGCCACAGCACTTGAGCCTGCTCTGGGGCATGGAAGCCCATTAGCCAGGAATGCTGTTGTATGCATTGACCAGCTAAGAGTCAGCTTCCCTGAACTGAGTATCTCTGGCTTCCTGACCACTCTGTTTTCATAAGTGAGATCAGAAAACTAGCTGGAGGTGACACGAGCAGCCAGGAAAGGAGTGCCCTTCTGGGCCACTTGTTGGTCACTACTACTAAATGTTATTTCTGAGGATGTTATACACTATCACCTTCCAAAAATCTCCGTTCTCTCTCAGTCCCGTTGAAGTTAGACAACAGACTACCACTGAAAGGAACCTTTTCCAGCACTTAAGGCTGGCCATTGTAGCTAGTATAAAAGTTTTTTACATGTATATGCTCAACTAATGGAAATTGTTGTGTTGTGTCTGCAAATAGTTTTAACCAATCAGAGAGCATCTCCTTCACACATCTTCAGAATGATTAGTCCTGTGGGTTACTTACACGTTGCTTTTGTATAAAAACAGAGTTGTGTGGAATTCAGTTTCTTCCTTTTAAGACTGAGTGGTAAGTGGTAAGAAGCTGATAGCAGTAGTTAGCTTGATTGACCTGATAGTGTGCCATACTTCTTTTTATAGCACACTATTTTTAAGCATGTACCAGACTTTACTAAATACCAGCTTTTAAATAGTCCAGAATTGGATGCTGTTGATGTGAAAACTATTGCTGAAATAGCCATACTGTAAACCACAAATACACAAGATTTAATCAATGATCAAAACCAAACTCGGAAAAAACTCTTTCCAGACACATCCCAGACTTTTCTGGAACTACATCACATCCTCTGGCTTGGCCCAGCCTTCTTTAAACAAACACTTAAATGACAACACTTGCTAAAATCTACTGACATGAATGGGACTTAAATTAAGCAAAGCATAGGGTTAGGATGTTTTCTATCAGGATTTTCCCACAGCACTGAAGCAAAGCATATACTCAAGTGTTTTACTGACATGGGTGTCAGGGAGATGTGAAAAATACACAAAGCACATTAGGACACCAAGCTGTGTGACGTGGCTGGCATGCCCGGGGGACAAGATGCCATTCAATGTGACCTAGACAGACTTGAGCAGTGGGCCCAGCTGAACCTCATGAGGTTCAACAAAGGCAAGTGCAATCAATGTCTTGCACCAGGGTCATGGAAACCCTCACTACCAGTACAAGCTAGGGGATGTAAGGATAGAGCAGAGCCCTACAACGTCTGTTGTGATAGGACAAAGGGAAATGATTTCAAACTAAAAGAGGAGAGATTTAGATTGGACATAAGGAAGTTTTTTACAGTAAGTGAGACACTAGAACAGGTTGCCTGGAGAGGTGGTAGATATCCAGTCAAGGCCAGGCTGGAGGGCCTCTGAGCACCCTGATCAAGCTGTAGATTCATGGCAGGGGAGTTGGACTAGATGAACTTTAAAATTCCCTTCCAACTCAAATGAATCTATAATTCTATTTCTCTAAGCCTGGATGTTTCCTATCAGGATTTCCCTTTCTTTTTCCTCCTTCTAAACAAAGGTGCTGCTGATGTAAGTAAGTAGGCTGTCTTGAAGGCTGCAGACAATCTCTTTTTCTCCTGCTTTCCAGACACATAGTCAGACAATATAAATTGAATTCTCTCTTTAGCACCAAGCCTATGGTCTGTGACTTTGGCCTGAGCAGCCCAGTGCAGACGAAGGAAAGGTGTCTGTGTATATGTTGCCTTCAACTTCTACTTTGGACATGAAATGGCAGAATTGCGATGGAATGAATGAGATGCAAAGGAATCTTTAAATCTTTTTGCATCTTCTCCCACTGACTGCTCTTGATAATGCAAGGGTCTACATGAGGAAAGGAAGAAAATAAAAAAAAAGGGGAGTGGAATGAGAACACATATCACTGATTATTGTTACACTAATCTGATTTCTTTCTAACCTGCGTCAGGTTTATCCCACCACAATGCGAGCCTTGGGGATGGGAACCAGTGGGTCACTGTGCCGTGTTGGAGCTATGGTGGCACCATTCATATCACAAGTAAGAACACTGTTGACAATGCCGGTAAGCCTTGAGTCTAACATTACCGTCAAATACACAGGGATGTCCCTGAAGTTAATAGAAAAGGGGGAGACATTCAATCTCGGTGTCTGGTTTGCTTTTTCAAACTGATTTGTTCTTTATCTGATATTTATGCAGAGCACTTGGACAGTCTTTGCCAGACGTGGATCTTGCTATTATTTGCTGCTTTCTGAAAACTCATAGATTTCACGAGTGGCATTTTCTGGATGTTACTGAGTCCCCCAGGCATTTGCAACCCATTGCCCACTCTAATTCCTAATTAACTGGTGGGCTCCCACAGCATTGAACAGACGTTTGAACTGTTTCTTTCTTTCTTTTAATCTGCAGGTTCTTATGAGTGCATCTTTCCTTGGGGCCCTGTGTCTTTTCTCATCTGTGTGTGTTGTGTGTGCAATCTCTGCCTTCACGCTACCCATTGAGACCAAGGGCAGGGCACTGCAGGTTTGTATGGACTCTCCAGGAGCTTCTCCCTGCCTACAGGCTACCTAGAAACAGTAAATCTTGATTCAGCCAGAAAGGAAACCAAAATCTTCTCAGGGTTCATAAGCCAAAACAAGAACTGAGAGATAAACAGAGGAAGATACTGTCATAACAACTGAAAGCACTGTTACCCCAGTTGCCTAAATTCATTTCTCACAGAAGAACAGCAATGCCTGTCCTAGCCCTAGCTCCCTCACTATAGCATGTTAGCTTAAATTAGTGCAAGCCCTCCTTTGCTATCTCTGGTCTCCATCTGAAGTTGCTGCAGGTATTCTCCTGCAGGCAGAGAAGATAGCAGCCAACAATTAACACCTTAAAGTACTAAAGCCACTTTGACACCAAATTCAAGTAAAAAGCCCTTGCTCCATCAGCCCATTAACCTAAACCCTATGGCTAGTGTTTCCTATAAGGCTCTAGAGGCAGTGAGACAAAACAGTAAGCCCAAAAATCAAGAAGGAAAGTCAGTTATAGGCAATTTAGCTGTAAGGCCATGGGAATTTTCGTGTCATAGAAGAGGCATGTCCTCTTCCTGCATGTTCTTCTGCAGTCTCACCCATACAAACCAGAAAATCATAGGATTGGTAATCCAGACTCTTTAGCAGCCTAGGGCCAGACACATGTTTGATTAACCTGATATCAGATTCAGAACCAGACTAAAAAAATTGTATACAAACACATACATACATACATCATATATGTATACACACACACAAGTTCATTGGGCCACATCTTAGGCTTCCACAAGGTGCATGGGACAGTTAGCCTTAGGGCTTTTGAGAAAGCAATTTATTAATAATGGACTGCTTCTTTAAATGAGTGCCTTTTAAAAAATAAGGACTACCATTTATGATGTTTTAAAACATCTATATGAAAACAAATTTAAGAAAGGAAGTGGAAAAAGCAACTTCTTCCTTCGTGCAGAACTATTTGTGTACCAGGAAAAGCTGGCATCAGATCTAATATTCAACTTGCAAATGATCCTCTAGTCTGCCTTTCAGAGATCACTGTGCGTGCAAAGCCATACAGGCATTGCTGAACTGTGGCTAGTGGACATATTGTCCGAGGGTGTCACACAGCAGTCATTCAATTCATGTCATAATTTAAATGCATAACATGGCAACATTCAGTCCTATGGCTCCAGACAATTGATGCATGTCTCAATATCAGGTTCAAACAAAACAACTGAATGAATCTTGTGGAATCTAAAATGAAATGTAAAAAGCATACAGACCCACAGTCTGGCTGGCATTGTTCTCAATGAGTGAGGAGCTGTGACCATCAGGGTTGCCTATTGGGACAGATACGATTCACTGGCGACACTGGACCAGGTGCGCTTGCAGCCCAGGAAACCAACCATATCCTGGGTTGCACCAAAAGAGGAGTGGCCAGCAGGGTGAGAAAAGAAAAACGGAAGATTCAAAAGCTGTGGATGCCCCCTCTTTGAAAGCATTCAGTCAGGGTGGATGTGGCCCTGGGCAACCTGATCTAGCACAAGGCATCTCTGCCCTTGCAACCAGCTGATCTTTAAATCCCCTTCCAACCCAAACCATTCCTTGATTCTAATCTCTATCTACACCTATTTCAGTTTATTAGGACAGCATCAGTTTATTCTTGAAGTAGCTACAGGAATTGTCAATCAGAGGCAAAATATTTTGGACACATATTCAAATGGATATTATTTTCCCTCTGTATTCATTTCTGCTGTTTTTCATGTGCATTCTGTTAATTTTATGGTTTTTGTGTTGCTTTTTTTTCCCCTCTCTTAGCAAGTAAAATGAAAGCGTTTGATGTTGGATTGGGTACAAAAGAAAAAGAAACCTTTGGAATCCATCATTTCCTGTGAGCCACATTTGATGTTGATTGCTTCTCCATACCATTTCCATTATATAAAAATGGAACCAATCAGTGTAAGAGCTATGATTTGCATAGACCAAGGGTAGCTTCCTCAAGTAGGTTCCCCTTCTTATGATTCAATAAAAATGTTTTCTATCCCTGTCATGAAGAAAGAGAAAGACTCTTTGCTAGTGCTATTTCTAATGTTATGCCACACACACACACACACACACACACAAAAAAAAAAAAAAAGGAATGAAAAACATCATCCCTAATTGATTAAATGGACAAAGAAGAAAAAAATACACAAGGACAACAGGATTTTTGCCATAGCAGCTTGGGAGGATGCAGTACTTACTTTTAAAAAACAAAAGAACAAATGTTTGAGGAATGCTATTATCTCACCTGCATCAAAAGCTAAGTTTAACATCTCAAATGTCACTGCAGTGGTAATTTCAGAAGGTCCTTAGGGTGACATTTAAAACCACAAGATGAAAGCTGAGTCAGATTTTTTCCCCATGGATTATTTAAACAAACAGAGACAAGATCAAACAGATCACTGAAAAAGTTGTCTTGTCCTTGTGCCTGATGGTAGCATCCAAATGAGGCTCTCAGGAAGCATCTGGTGAACAGGTTAGCAAATTGAAGTTCTTTGGTGACCTGTTTTAATCACTTTCTGTACTGAGGCATTTGTGATGTCGCAGGCTGACAGAGCTATCCCGATCCATCTTGTTTACTCTGGCTTGCCATCTTAAAGCACACACATCACTTGCCCATTCAAATCTAACCGTTTCAATTGTCAGCTTCCATGTCTCCACAGTTGATGCAAGACTCAGCCAAGTCGTTGGCTGGCCATCAGTATTACTGATGATTATTATTGGGCAAGTGGCACCTGCATTGTTTATCACAATCTCTTCCTCCAAGCTAGTAAAGAACTGTGTAAAACAAGTCTTTTTCTTTTTTCTTTCCCTTTTTACATTTTTCCTATGTATACACAACTGGTTCTCAATGACAACAGGAAATGGACTGATGTAAGGTAATTCCTTTTAGCTTCTGTCCCACCTCCATCACGGGAGATATCTGTTTTGATCTATAGTGCTGCAGATTCTATGAACTGTTGCAGTACAAGAAGAAAAATGTCCGAATGAAAAACAGACTGCAGAATAGTCTTATACTCTTAACCACATTCCCCAACAAAACATACTGTGACTTGTGAGGGGGGGGTTCTTTCTGAATAAATTATTTTCAATTTGTTCCACTGTTGCTGTACAATCATTTAAAAAAGTTTTCACTGTTATGAGGGGAGAATCAAAAGAAGAGAAAGCAGCAACTGGACTGCAAGAGTACATTAACATTCCTCTCCAGTATCTCTCACTGAGAGAACAACTTGTAGATGAAGCTACATAGATGTCAAACTTCACCTCTAAGTGCACCAAGCATTCTATGAAACTTCTGCTTGCAGCTTCAGGTCTAGAGAAACATTCATCAGCTTTCTCTGGAAGCATAGCTAACTTGACTTGGGTATCTAGGACTTCTGTAACATTAGATGCAGCAGTGACAGAGCCTCTCATTTCTTAACTCTGTGCTTCTGCAGCACAGTGTTATGCCTGTTATGTTAAAATGGTCTCCCTCACCATCTTGTTCAGCTCCTTCACTTTCACTTCTCGTTTTTTCCTGGAACTCTGGGATGGTAGAGCTCCTGCTGCAAGCAACTCGCTTCAGGCAATTAAAAATAATAATTTTTAAAAGGATAAATTAATAGTTACTCTAGGAAGCTCAACACCCAGTCAAACCATCACAGCACTTCAAAAGCTGTATTGACCGTCAAAGGCCAGCTGCGAGCACAGCTGAGTGTTCTTTTGAAATGTCCACAGCATTTAAATATGCAGGGCCACTCTAGGATAAAGGCAGGTGAACAGCTTCAGAAGGTAAAAGAAAAAGATGTGCCCTTTTGCTGAGGGTATATGTACACAGCAGGGAAGAACAAGCAGCACTTCTGTTTAGGCTTGCGAGGATCTATCCGTAGCACCCATATTAGTGCTACATAACAAGTAAAAAGCAGGTCTGTGTAAACACAGATGTCTTCATAAATCCATCTGCAAAACTCTGGTGCAAATCAGCTCAATTTATCCAAGAGATTGTCTGCTCTTCCTAAAAAAAAGACAGCTTCCACTTAAGATGACATACGTGAAGAGTATAAACCAATAGCTGAGGCAATCATAGACAGGTACTTTCAATCTGCCATTGCTGAATGCAGAAACAGCCATCTACATTGTTATCACCACATCTGGAAAGCAGAAAAAAAAGTAAATCCCAACATCATTTGTCTTTAGTTTCTGGTGATTTTAACAAGGACAGATGAAGGTTCAAGGAACTGGATCTTTTTTTTTTCCCTAAAGCCCTCCCCTCTCCTTTACACTTGTTTATTTAACACTGGCTGCATTCCCACAATAATATTTAGAAATTTGGAAAAACAATAAGATCTTGTGGACAGAAAAGACACTTTTCTTTCCCCCCTAAGCTTACCAAAAAGCTTGATAGTTGCAAACAAATGCTCTTTCCCTTGAGTCTTCCCCTCTAACATTGAAGTCCATTAAACAGAAGTACATCAAACTTGTGAGGCACCTTTTAAACAACATAGTGTATAGGAATGGCACTGTTTCTTGCTGACTGTGGGAAAGTGGTACACAAAACGAAGCACTATGTCCTTTCCTTTCTCTATTAAAAACTCTCAAATTCCTTTTTTTCTTTAAGTTATTTTTAATACGCTCTCCCTCACATTTTAAAATTAACCAATAACTTCTTTAGGGGCAACTACACTTTCATTGTATCAGTCAGTATTGCAGGACAACAATATTACAACATCTGTTTTCATGGCTTGTGTTAAATACAGTACAAAGAAACCAAATCATGGCCAGCCACATGCCTTTGGTAAAATTAAATGTCTGGTGAGATCACATTTTCTTCAAACTCAGAAAACCATATGTTGAACCTATGTAACATCTTAAAGTTCAGTTCTATACAAACTTCTTTTCTTCTTCAAAGTAAAGTTAAACAGCTGTCATCCCATACAAATCACAGTTTCTGCGCAGTTCCAGAAGTATGCTGCAAACTTGGAACTTCAAGGAAGCTCTCTGCAGCTCTGGATCTCCCCTGGAATTGTGTTTCAGATAAGGGGTAGAAAGTCAAGTAAATGTCCACAGACCTCCAGGTCAAAGCAGTCACGACTCTTCCCCTTGCAACAACTGTCAGTGATAAATACCCTTAGTTTTTAAAAAACGTTCCACATGCGACTCATTTAAGCAACTGACGGTCTTCTCCTTTGAGACGTTTTTTCCGAGGCTGTACAATGTCATCATCTGAGTCATCACTAAGTTCTGCATTATCTTTTTCACTCTGGCAGTTAGATTGTACAGGGAACTTCCTCCCAGGATAAAGGCTCTTTAGTAGTTCTTCAAAGTATGCTTCAAGTTTCATGCCGGCATCAGCCACTTCTGAATCAGGCTGTTGGGTGAATTAACAACATCAACACGTCATGAAATAGCTTTATACTCGTGTTCTTCAGGTGCTCTTACAAGCTACAAAAGTCAAACAGCATTGAGAATATATATAGGTATGTCTCAAGGCTGCTAAGAGAACGGCTACATGAAATGCTGTAATTTTTCTAGGTTACAGACCTAGCTCTAATTATGGCAAAAACATTACTAGTAATGGACAATGACTGCATCTCAGAAGACCAGGCAGTCCTGAAGTCATTCATACCCACCATGGCTGACCTGTTTCCTGAAATGGAGGTCACCATAGCAGTAAGTATACCCAGCAACTGCCCTGGATGAGAACCTAAGTGAAGACACTTAGAGAAACCTAATTTTCATTGTTAATTCTCTCTCTTTTTGTCCACTCATATCTGCACCCCCTTTTCAGCAAATGTTTCCTTACAAACAGTGAGGGTTTAGACAACAGTCTAAGTCATTTAGTCTCAGGGTAAATAAGGGTAAGACTTCTGAGAACGAAAATTCCAACAAATTTAAGATATAATGCAATGAGGATTAAACCAAGTTTTCAATCAAACGCTCACCACTAATATCTATGATGAACAATCATTTTCTCCTTACCTGTTTTCCTGCCATTTCAGTTAGCATGTTTGTTACAGCTCTCCTCCCTTCAATAGAAGGATCTCATTTGCATACTCATCTAACATCATTGTAGTCTTAAATGTGATCTACATTTTCTCTGGGCTCTTATCATCAATGTAATTTAATTAAATAAGTAAATTCTAACCCCCCGTAGTTTTCCTGAAAGTATATAAGCCTACAAAAATAGATAAAGTGTCTAATTGTCTAACCTCATTAAATTCAGCACAGTTTTGGAAAATCAGTCTGAAGTCGGCCACAAAATCTTCTGGCTTTGTGTAGAACGAATCGTTCACTTGAAGTCTATTCTTGATGGTTGACAAGTCCATAGGCTTTTTGATTATTTTGTAGTAATCAGGAACCTAAACAAAGATGAAAAGTTTTACCATATGCAGTCACGTTTGTTGCATGTTGTTTTTACAGACCTTTACATCTGAGGGAGAGGGGAAAATGTAGCCTCATCTTTTGAAATATGATTCTAACATACAAAAACGGTACCTTTTACAAATACAGTTACTGGAGTAGCAGTGACACATGCTAGTTTTACTGGCTAAAATACATACACCTCTCCCAACATCTCTTTTAAAAGAAAAGCAAAATAAATAATAAAACCAACTACATTTACTACATAGAATAAAGCAAGTGATGTTGACATTGTATGTCAGGTGAACCATCCATTAAATCTCACTCTCAAGACTGTCATATAACAAATCTGGCAACCCATTCAGAGGCAGTAAATTTATTGCTTAAAGAGCCATTCAGTGATGAAATATATTCTTAGAAATGGTGGTAAACTACAGAGAATTATTTTGGCATTTCAGATGTACTTTCTTACTCAAATGGAATAAGAAGAATGTATTGGGGCATTATTACTTATTGATGAAATCTTTTTCCACTGACATGTCTTGAGGAACATAAAAGAGGCACGTTCATTGGACTACACCAGTAGCATTTCTGTGCATCCTTGAACTACAGTTTGCTTTTTTATTCCACTGCCTGATGAACTCAAGTTGTTTTTAGCATTTTAAATTCATAAACTTACAGCTAATAATAAGGAATTCTGTTTCTAAGCAAGACTCCAATCTTCAAAATTGGATATTTTTTTAAGAAATAAATATGTCTTCCAATTCATTTTTTAGTGATAACACTCAGCATTGTGAAAACAGCTGACAGTGTTAAATATATTTCTTGTGTCTATTTTTGAAGTACTTCTCAAAGTAAGACAAAACAGATCTTGGGAAATTTTGCTATTAACTTCCTTCCAACCCAGTGCTTCATCTTTCATAGAATCTTAGAATGGCTTGGGCTGAAAGGGAACTCTAACATCATCCAAACCTGCTGCCGCAGACAGAGTTACCAAGCCTCTACATCAGGCACCAGCTCAGGCTGCCCAGGGCCCCATCAAAGCTGGCACCTCCAGGGATGGGACATTCACAGCTTGTCCGTGCAGACTGTGCCAGAGCTGTCCAACTGCCCTTCAGACAGTTTTAATAAAATTAAATACGTTCAATACACTTAATGTCCACAAAACTTGACTTCTGATCATGAGCATAACAATGCCATTAGGACTGTGCCAATTATGCAACTGATTAATAGAAAATGCAAAGGAGTAGAGTACGTACTGTAGAAGGAACTGGATCCTGAAAAGCAAGACTCATTTCATGACAGTAGAGGTATAGCAGCAGTCTTTCACACTTCTGTGTCAAGAAAAACAGATACACAAATAAAAAGCTATACAATCTATTCTAAAATAATGACTATATAAAACACCGAACAGATGCTCAGTACTCCTCCAGTCTTCTAAGCAGAAAAAGTGAGCACAGAAACTGTATTTGGAAACAAGCCTGTCATAACTAATGGTCTACAGCATTCATTCTCTGCAATAGATACTCCGTATTTTTATTAACACTCAAATACATGTTACAAACTTCATATAGTTACTAATAGTATTATTTAGCATTTCCCAAGTGCAACAAACATTCAATGGGATAGAAATAGCATATGTAGCTGTTAGTTTATTATAAACATTCAGAGAAATTAGTAATATTTTTCCTGATTGGTGCATAGCTGCTCTGTGCAAAGCCCACTGTGGTTTTTGTTAGCAGTGGGGAGAAATCAGTTCTGTGTGTACCTGAGCATACTGAATGGAATTTTGAACCTTGAAAAAGATTCAGAAAATAGTTTTTCTGAATTTATGCTTGATGATCCTCCACCGGGATATTTATGGGAATTATAATTTGCATTTAAAGCCAAATACTAACCCAGTAAGTTATTCCCTTTTAGAGTGTATCAAATACAAATAACGGCTCTATATGTAGACTATAGACCCAAATATAGTCAAGAGCCAATCTATACTAAATCTGGAAAGCAGAAAGAAAGAAAAAAAATTTCTCAAGGCAAGGTCACTGTGTATGAGGTCAGTGTTGGAAACAGTGCTTGGTAATTCCTAGAACACATTCCCAGTCCACAGCATGGGACAACCACTTCTCAGTCTTTCGAACGTGTTGTTTCTATATGAAGGCTGCTAACTTCTCAGAGTCTACTGAGAAAGATACTTCTCCATTTTACTAACTTTTTTTTTTTTTTTTTAAATGCATACATTTCTCAGTAAAAGAAACAACAGGACTCATCCTTACCCTACGGTCTATTGGTGCCAAGCCCACAGTGTCTTCCAGTTTTCTTTTTTCAGGGTTGTGAGTTGGTTTATCACAATCATATTCAACTTCTGGCTTAGACAAATCCCGACAGAATGTACAAATCCACTCTCCACTAAATAAGACAGACAGATATATTAACCTCAGTGAAGAAGCACATTCTTGACAGAAAACTTTCCACAGACTTCTGGAGAAGTTTTTCATGTATGAGTTGGTATTTTTGCTGCACCATGCCTTGTTTTGTTGCTTTTGTTTGTTTGCTATTTTTTTTGTTTGCCTGTTAAAACTACAAAAAGCAGAGACAGGCACTGCTGGCAAAAATGTTTCCTTAGACCCTTCTTTCCTTTTAACGGCATTGGTATTATTAGTGGTGTGACAGTAGGAAAACGGCTTGTCATATCAGACCAACAGTGACTACTTTGGTTAGTGTCAAAACTTCTCTCTTGACCTGATAGAATTCAACTGAAGCATTAAGAGCTCTGCTTCCTAGCTACAGAGAGAATGGAGGATTCATTTGCAGACATTGGTCCAAGAGAAGGAAAAGTATTAGAGTTACATAGCAGAAACCGTATTTTTTCTTTACGTGCTTGACTGCAAGATATTTCTGCTCTACACAGATAACTCTGGACAAGATTTTTTTGAGCTGTTCCATATTTTATCTAGGAAAACCCTGTAGATTTAATTGACAAAGGAAGAAGCAGA
Source organism: Tetrao urogallus (assembly GCF_951394365.1). Lineage (NCBI taxonomy): Eukaryota > Metazoa > Chordata > Aves > Galliformes > Phasianidae > Tetrao > Tetrao urogallus. Next base: position 138,086,536 of record NC_136813.1, on the reverse strand, counting down.
AGACCAAGCAAGTTCTGGAAGCTGACTACATTTATCGACTCTCATTCAGTTTGTGAGCTTCTGTAGGTTTTAGAAAAGCTATGAATAGTAAAGACTTCTGGGGAACTTGCACCCTTGCAGATAACCACAAGAGGGCTGAGTTGTACTTCAAATAGCAGACACAATTCAGCAATAACTGTTTATGGGAAGCCAACTGCATGCATTTACTCCAAAATCTTATAATAAAATCTTCACAAATGAAAATCAGTTTCCACAGCAGCTTTCAGTGCATTTTGATAGTAAAGCAGAGACTTTCAAAGTTAATAAAACAAGCCTGTCTTACTGGTTCTCAGAGTAATTCAAAGATTTCCATCCTCTGCTAGTTTTAACATATGGTAATGAATAATGAGTGCTTCCTTTCAAAGAGACTTAACTTTCAAACAGTTCAGCTTAACGAGCTATTTACACGATACTGACATTTCTGTGCACGGACCAGCATCAAAGGTGTTATGTGACACAGACAAAAATAGATAAAAGTCATGACCTGAAGATCTCACAATACAGGAAAGGCAGAAGATGGAGGAAAGGCACATTCAAATATACGAGAGTAAGGGAAAGTACAATGGGCTACAGCGAAGGAAAGAAAAGATGCAGTGACCTTGTGAATCTACAGGGGAAAGTGTTCTGTCTACCCGAAGCAAGAACAGAAAGCAATCACGAAAGAAGTTGCTGAGACCACTGAGGTAATAATTAAGGATTTTTTTGTGTGTGCTTTTGAAGGAACTAATGGTTAGAGACCAACGTTTGTCAACTATTCCATTGCTGCAGGAAAAAACAAAACAAAACAAAACCAAAATAAACAAACAAATCACCATGAAGATGAGAACAAAAACGTGATACATTCTGAAGCCAGGAGGAAATTTAAGCTAACTATGGTTCTGAAGTCCAGGAACATATTGCACTTGCATTAATATGCACCTTTACAAAACTGAACACTTCTCAGAAAAGTTCTTTCTGGCTCTGTTGTGCCCTGGACATTTCCATTTTCCATTGAACAATCCAGTGAAAATGAGAACTTATAAAGATCTATTTTTGAAGCTTTTATTTTAATAGAAGCAAAGTCTTGTGAATAAGTAGTAATCTGCCTACCTACATCCTCACAGATTTTTTTCTTCCTTTCAGAGAGGCACAAATGTTTATTAGCTTAAGTGCATACTGCAACTTTGCCGAGTTTTGCTTACGGCACAAAGCTGCAATATAACATCATTTTATTTAAAGAAACAGCCCTATAATTTGAAGTTTCACAAGGTAAGAGAAACATTTTTATGTGCCAATTTTAGAGACACTTAGAAGACATGCTTGTAAAAATATGCACATAAGCAGAGATGAGCAGCATACAAACCAAACTTGTTATCCAAATGTTTTATCCCAGCAAACTGTGCTGGTATTGAAGAAGAAAACCCAATATTTACATAAAAGTATTAAACAGTGAGCATGTTATGACAGATGTCCTGTCCTTTAATAAACTTATTGCATGGCATTTCCAAGCTGCAACATTGCAAAATGCTATTTATCCTATCAAAGACACAAACTCAAGAAGCAAATGTCAGTAATGTTTATAATGATATCTTATGTAAGACCGAATTTTGAAACTCAAGGAGCTGAGAGTTGTTTTCTATCGTCCACTCAAGAAACCCTACTGCTTATTTCAACACAGAGTGCAATGTTTCTAGAAGATGTCAGGCACTACATCCCACGCTTGGATTGTAGCCATATTTAGCATTATAGTAAATGATATATTTAACACAATTTTTCCTGTTGCCCTTAAAAGATTCTATGATAGACCAGTAATTTCAAGGCCCACTTATAAGACCACAGCTAATAATAATGGGTGCCCTAGATGTAAGTGATTGCCAAACAACTGAAAAGTTTTATTACAGATTTTGTGGCTGCAATTAAGTTAAATTGAAGTTTCAATGCAAATTCCCGTTTTCACCAATTAATAAAGCTGCAGACTTCAAAGACAACAGAGATTCCTTTGAGGCTCAAACTCCTATTGAGTTTCACAATGCAGAACTCACATCTCTTAATGCAAGTTTAGTTGAAATTAAAGGGATCTTAATTACCTTGGAAAGTTCATCAATGAAGGGACATGACAGGAAAGATGGAATACTTTGGGACATTTCTCACAGCAAAGGAGCTCCCCACCATTTTGACATACTGCACACCAGTCTTCATTGGGATCATCCTCTTTTCTGCCCTCTCCAGTGTGTGAGGGGCCTATCCATCCTATCTTGGCACTGGTTGTATTCTCCTGCAGTATCCTTGGCCGATCATCTGTGCTGTCTGGGGCATCTGTTCTTAAAACAGCTTCATCAGAAGTTGAGTTATGATTACCATCTAACAGCAATGAAGTCAGTATGCTTCTTGAAAAGCTGGTCTGTAAGAAGAAACAAGGGAAATTGATTATACTGCTTATTTGAATTTAGGTGTCCCCAGCAATGACTAAACTGACCAGAATAGCACACTCATATGCAGGCAGCCATACAACACGTAACATGTATGCAAAAATTACAACTGTTCTGTAACATCAAGTACATAACCACAAGAAATTAGCTATGAGAGGCATTTCTGGCATTTTAAATACCACTCCACTAATAAAACAAATTTTTGACATCCCAAAGTCTAGCAACCTTATTACTACACTATGATTAGAAGAACTTCTTAGCACCACATGAAAATTCGATGTTTGTATTATCACAGAAAGGCCAGGGTTGGAAAGGACCTCAAGGATCATGAATCTCCAACCTCCCTGCCACATACAGGGCCACCAACCTTCCCATTTAATACCAGACCAAGCTGCCCAGGGCCTCATTCAACTTGGCCTCAAAACACTCCAGGGACGGGGCATCCACAGCCTCTCTGGGCAGCCTGTTCCTCACCACTCTCCTAGTAAAGAAATTTGTATTTGTAAGCTATTTCCTGCTTTCCCAGGTTTTCAACAGATAATCGTTTGAGTGCACCAGCTAACTAAACTAGTGAAAGAAATAGTTTGATGCCGACTTTTACTTCTTCATTTTAAATCACTACCTTCAGCTTTTCAGTTCTTTTCTGAAAAAAGTCCCCAACAAAACATATGTAAATTATTTTATTCCCTGTAACACAAAACACCCTCCAAAGGCAAAGGTGATTTTTATTACATTCCGAGGCCGGGATTCCTCCTCTGCTTCTTGCTTCACAATAACAATTGGGAAATCAAAGTTCTCATTTGGTGTACTTGACTCCTGCTTAATTCTGATAGGCTCCAACATAACAACTGGGACTTTGTGTGTAGAATCAGCTCCCGGCGGCCGGCTGGAAGAGCTAGAACTGTAAATGACAGAAAAAGGCAAAAAAAAAACAAAAACAAAAAAAAAAACAGGAAATACAAAGTCAAAACTGAAAACTTACTGTATGTTGATGCCTTCTGAGACTTCTGAATGCTAATCCATTTTGCTTCTTTGAGCTATGAGCAGTGCAGTACTAATTTTATAGAATACAACATCCAAGTTCAATTTTTTGTTTTGAAGTGACATTACAAAAACGGAAAACTTGTAATAGCTTGGTTTCAGAACTACAGAATTATTTCCAACTTTATTTCCTGTTAGTAAAAGGTTTGCAAGTGATCTCTGTCTCTTTTAGGTCAGTCACAAAAGCACTTTCACTGAGCATCATCCCACCTTGGAGGAGATGCAGGTATGTCTTGGGGAAGGGAAGTGTGTCCCCAGAGCTGAACTCATCATTGTAAAGCACAGCAGCAGATAAGGGAGACAAAGCACACACTGGACTCTGTTTTTATTCACACAGTTAGTCATAGTAGAAAGAGAGTGGATAATCAAATTAAAAAATACCAGCCTCCTGTTTTTTTTATTGTATAATAATTTGATATCTAACAAATGAATTCAAATAACAGCAGATAAAACATATTTTAAAGTAATACACTTTTCTGAAAAGCATTTAAATAGCTCTCATGTTTGTACATTTTGAGTCCTTCAAAATATTTGCTACGTAAAAGGATAGAGCAAAATATATTGTATATTTTAAAAAAGCAATTTCATTTTCAGTTCAAGTAGGATCAATGTCATCTGATTCCTCTCTGCATGAAAAATTAATCTCATGTCAGATGTGTTCTCTAATTTATTGGAACATGCTAATGGAGCTGCTGTCTTCAGACAACACTGTCTCAAGCCTATTTGTTCATTTATATTCCATCACTAAGGAATAGAAACATTTTTTTCTAGACTCTCAGTAGACATCTAGTGCTCATTTAACTAACTGTTTAGTACCAGAAAATTCTTAGTAATTACTTTGTAACATCAGTTCCTTAAATGTGAACTCATTTATAGTTCTACAAGGAACTTCTAGCACACAATCAGTTCCTTTAGCTGATTTTTTGAATTTAAAACACCATTCTTTTAATAATATCAATCTATATATCATTCAAAGGGCAGATACATTATTAGATGTGCTATCAAAACATTACAAATGAAATTCAGTAGATTGCTCTGAATGTGATGCCTCCTATTTATTTCCATGAAAACGACAACAGATACAAAGAGCAAAATAACACTTTCTGATAGAACAAATTCTCAGCTACGAACTGTAGAACACACCACCCACCACCTCACTGTACTCACATCCACTGTTTGGTCTTTGTAAACGTTCATCACTGAATGTCATTGGGTGCCATTTTTTTCAACATGGAGGAATTCAGTGCCACACCTTTGCTTTATATGCACTTGCATGTCAGACCATTGTGTCAGAGTACCTCTCTGCTGCCATCTCTCGCATGGCAACAAAATGGAATGGAATATTGGTGGGAAGGTTCAACCACTATTGCCATACCACCATGCCTCTGACATATTGGGCCAACAGAATAACACAGGAGATCTTACTTTCAGAGCAGCCCTCATACTTTCAGACTGCACTAAGTACTATAATAGCTGCCATACCTGTTAAGAGAGAAGCTTAAGTACATTAACATCTCTCTGCACTAACAATGGAAGAGTCTGAGGCATTTTCTACGGATGTGGAAGTCATACATTCTTTCTCTCCCACACCTTCCTTACCTCTCTCTGCTCCCAACACTGGAGGCACTGGGTGAACGTATTGGAGGATGTATGTTTGTTACACTGACACCTCCTAGGACAGAAGAATCAGATTAGAATGTAACGTATATCTATGACAAGTCTGATCCATTATTTGGAGAAGTATGTAGGTCTTTGTTCAAATTCCTCTTGCCTTGTTATTTACTTAATTGATATCTCATTTAGTACTAAATCATGAGAGAACAAGAAAAGAATAACAGAGTAAAGAACTATTTTTAGAACCCCACTGCTTGTATGCAGGCTGATGATTTGGTACCTTTGCCTGGTTGACGCCTGTACCTGATCACTGCAGTTTGTTTTGAAGTATTAAAGTCTAAAGTCTAGTATTAAAGTCTAAACCTTATTAAAGTCTATTTCTAGCTTCTATTTCTATGATTTACTATAAAACTTCAAGCCATATTAGCTGGTCAGTAATATGAGGACTCAGGACAGGAGATATGCAGATATGAGAGAGATCCCTGCAAAGCTTCTGGGGGTCAGAGAGGAAAAGACTTGTGAAGGGTGATTTTCCTGAGCAAAAGTATCAGGCTGTTTGCACTGTCTCTGTTTATGAGAGCATCTGTACTCATCGTCCTCCTTTCTGAGCTAGTCTGTCCAAGTGTATGAACATCAAGTAAAAACATACTGGGAATTCATGCTCACAGAGCCTCATTACAGGCCAAATCAGGAAATGGCCCATAAGGTAAGAGTAAGGAGCAGCCACTGATTCTACCAGGCATGGTGTCAGGAATTCCCTGGGTCTTCCAATTCTACCAGATTTAGCTACCTATACCAATAACCTTTCTGGTCAATTTCTGTCAGTACTACATTGCTGGTAAAAAAGATTTTGTAATGTTCAAATTGAGCTTCGCGAGTGACCACTTGCAGCCATTGTCTCCTGTTACATACTATCTTGCTTTATCAAATACTTGTCTCTTACTAAAGCTTCTAGGATGTTATCTGATATACCTGGAGTTTTCCACGGATACACTTGCATTTGCAATTTTCTTGTGTCTGCTATGTATTTACATTTACCTATGTTTTAAAAGTCTGCCAACTTTGTTCACAATGCTAAAACAGTCCCAACTTTAACTCTTACTAGGCTTTCTACCTCTTTGCCTTTAATATTTCTTACTGTCGATATAAAATAGAAGCAACCCCTTCTGATATCCATGTTAACGTTGCCATGTTACATTCTACCATTACACTACTTAAATAGAAAATCATATCACAGTCCAATTACCTGAAATGCCTGGTGATGGTACCGATGAATTTGGTGACTGCACAGTTCTGTTTGAAGGGGGCTTTGGGTGGTTCTGCTCTGCAGTGACATCATCCTTCCTCGCAACAGTATCCAGTGTGATGTTTCCTGAACAATCAATCTACAAGATGGTTAACAGAGGAAAAGCAGTTAAAAGTTAAAATACAATGCCTCTGCCATACTTTCTGTTTTTGGAGATGAAGACTGAGATGAAGACCATCTAACTTTAGCCAACCAAAAAGTAAAAGTAAAGTGGTTACTTTAAAACAGGTCATTTCACTTTCTCTAAAGAGAGAAGTGGCCAAACCCAGTGTTCCACATCATTAGTTCATGCTGAAGTGATTATAGAAGTGCCATTTTTTCCCCATCATCTATTGAGATAGCTTACATCAGACACATAGCTTTCATACACTGAAGAGGATATGAAATTTTTTCTCTTCCCCCTCTTTCAACAGGTTTACATTACATAATCTAAAACCAATAAGCAATAGACAAACTCTCCACTAAACCATTAATTTTGAATGGAACTGGAAGAACCTCAAAAGACACTTAATTCTATCTGCCTCACATATCTTCCAGGTAGGAGGCACACATATTCACTCAAAACACAGACAACAAGACATTTGTTCTTTTTATTCATGGTCCAGGCCAGGCAGCAAAACTTTCTTTTAGGAACTGCAAATTTATCAGTCTAGCTTTCTGTACGAACTATATATCCTGATTTGGTAAAGAGAGATAACATTTTGAGATGTTAGTTAGATGCTGCATTTGTTTTGTTTGTTTAATAATACGTGAGATCATGTTTGATCAGAAAACAGGTCACTTTGGTGTCAGTTTTCTCAACTATCCAGCCAAGTAACAAACCTACAGGTAGCAACTCCATTGGCCACTCTTTACATGCTACAGTTCTCAGCATTGGATGCAGAATTCTCTGCTAGGTCAGCATACATGCAGTGATTTCGGCAACACATCTTCATAATACAAACTTAACCATGTGCAAGTAGAAGAGTTTCTAACAGTGGTGTGCACAAAAATCAGTGTGCTGAAATGTCTCAGATTCTGTAGTTTTATGATTGTGTTGTGCACTCTATCTTTTTACTCACAGACACTGTAATATCAATGCATTCTTATTTTTAAAAAAACCAACATTTTTATCTAAGAGTTTTTTGGGGAGATCAAAAAACAAGAGGGAAACAGCAAGTTATGATTTGAAAACTGTGACGTTTCAGGTCTCTATAAACATATATAGGCTCTGCAGTTATTTGAAAGAAGAAAATCAACCAAACAAAGCTCAACATCTAATATAGACTTCTAACAAATAAGGACCAATCAGAAGAAAAATGAAGAACTTACGATACTCCTCCAACACCTGCTCACATGCATGCTAGAGGTAGTATGAAGGAAAGAAGTACCAAAAGGAAGTACTATAAGGAAAATTTGACTCCACTACATCAATAATAACCACCCACAATAGCACTTTCAACGAGTTATAATGAATTCATTGAGCAGTGGATGGTGGTAAAGAGTGCAATATGAAGCAAGCACATGAACAAGCCCAATTACTGTTACAACCTGGAATTTTATTTTTCTTAGCATTCTTAATGGCTGTTTCCCAAAAACAGTTCTGAATACTGCCAAAAATATGTAGGCAATCCTGCATCGCTTTCTGGAATTATCTCACTTTGATAACCAGCAGAAGAATTTCAAAACAAAAAGGATTTCTACTTTTCAAAACCATTAAAGCATGCTTCAAAATAGAATCTGTAAAAGATTGGTACGGATGGTACACTTACATCAGGAAGAGATGGCAGATTGTAGGAGCTACCCACTGGAGAACTCAAATCTATCACAGGAGGACCGTATGTCTTCCCATCACATCCTGCAGCACTAGTGACTGTGGGGCTGGATGGAGTAGAAGTTATGCTGCTTGCTGTTGAAATGGCAGTTGAACTTTGTCCATTACCGACCTGCCACTAAAAAGATAAGATGATAATCCACAAGTCAGTATTTTTCCCTCTACAGAATACATACACTACATGTCCTTGCTCTAACTCATCAGCTAAACAAGCAATCTAGTACAGTAAGTTGAATTCAAATTTAAAATCCCAATTTACTCTGAAGTTATCCAATTTCAACAACCAGTATTACAAGATGAGGAAAGATGACAAGTGTTTAAAAACCATGAAAAGAAGAAATGAATGTGAATTCCTAAATTCAAAGATGTTGAGTATCTATTAATATTTCATGCTGCACTGACAGCGTTGTAGGAGGAATGTAATGATTTTAGTGAAATTAAAGCATTATAATATGATGAATATACAGCTATCCAGTACTTCTATTAAATATCTACATTGTACTTGGATGCAATCAATAATTTAATGCTTTCTTTAACAACTTAAGGTGATTAAGAATTTGAAATGCTGAATAGATTTCCACCTACCTATACATTTAACACCATGATATAAAGTGTACAGTCAAGTCAAATTAAATTTAATTCTCATTTAGACATATGCAGTTTTCAAGAAGTGAAATGGAATTTCATGGCAACTCAAGGCAAAATTTGATTCTGCTCAATTCCTTTGGTCAGTCACTCTATTCCCTGGTTTCTGCTTTGAGAAAGATGCTAGTAGATAATAAAAATAGTTGAAAGAAAGGCCTGCAGACAGGTCAATCTTCTTTTGAAATGCTCAAATGGAACTGATATAGTTCTTGTTACAGATTCTCTGCGATATCATGCAGCCTTCTTCAATTCAGTTAAAATTAGTTCTCTGACTTCGTAAGCATTGCAGACATTAATGGTACTACTCCACTTTTCAGGTGGTAGAACAGACTCATTTGATTCTACCCTGCTTGTCTCTGGAAATATGATGCCCTCTTTCCTTTAAAATACCAAAGAACACATTAATGTACTTTTTAATAAGGACTTGGCTTCCCAAATAGACAGAAAGCTTCTGAAGTATTCGTTCCTGCCCTAGTTCAACTGTTGATCAGGTGGGCATCAACCATTTTTACTCAGCAAAGGTCACCTGACTGTGGGGCTTTTTTTTTTCTTTTTTTTTTTTTTTCTTCAAATCAGTAAGGTTTGGCATACTCCAGAGATGCTGGCAGCTACAACTTTTCAGTCAAGCTTTTACCTGGTAGTAAAGTCACTAACATTATGACGAACAGGAGGATTTGCCAATCTGTTTATTCACTGTGGTGTGTAGACTACATTCTCACATACGTAAGTGGCCAGAAAGCACAGTAATAGCAAATAACTTAATGAAACATCTACGTATTATACACAATGGCTCACTTCTGTAACAGTTCAGCTGCTTAGAACCGTCAGAATGAAAGAAACTTGACAGTTCTCATTAAGAAAACTGTGGATATCTTGTCACAGAGAAGAAAGCGTTCTCTGTTCCAATTGAAAATCACTCTTGAAACATAACATAAATGATGATATAAAGCACATTTGATGCTTTATTTTTACACAGTAAGTGAAATGGGAAAGAAACTCTACCTGCTTCATAGCTTGCTGTGCCAAGAATGCCATCTGCAATGGGTTGAGCTTTATTGCTTGCCTTGGTAGGCTCTGATTTTGGGGAAATCTCATCTGTTGCGCAGGAGGAGCTGCACCATTGGACTTGGAGCTATGATTCTGAAAATGAATCAAACGTGGAGGTGCCTGCATGAAGAAAAAACAGTTCTATAAGTTAGATGATACTGATTCAATGTTCCAGTTTTTTTTTTTTACTGCACTTAACTCTTATATTTAATGCAAACAAAGAGTATCACCTAATTTATCCAAAAATTAATGCTAAAAACAAGACCTAGCATGTGGTTTTGAATTACTCTGATATAACAAGTGCAGATGCACTGAAACAGCTAGTGAGAGTATTTCAACTTTGGAAGTTATATAGGACAATCACAGTATCATGCAAAAAATAAAAATAAAAAATGACAGATTCATTTTATAAGCATTTGAAAGAAATTCAATATATATAGCTCAGTACTGTATATCATCACATACCACGTCATATATTTTTATCAACAATAACAGGCTGAGTATTACCATACATTCTGCCAGTCAAGTATAGAATGTCCATTCAATTCTCAGTAAAGAAAACGTTCTCTAACCCTTCAATATAACCACCAGCTAAAGATGAAAATCTGAAATTCTATATTTAAACATCACTGTTTTTAATTTTTTTTTCTCTTTCTTCACTTTCTCCCTCATCAGTGAAAGGCTGCTTAAGGCTTCAACTCTAATTAAGCTTTGGCCACACAGATTTTCTCCCTACAATGGTGAACAGCATCTCCATAGTCCTTCCATGTCATCCAACCTCACGTCCAGTGACCATACACCTTCTTTTTCCTCCTAAGCTCTAGAAGAAGATCCCTGCACAGCCCAGCCAATCTTCTGCCCCATCAACACAACTTCCAGCATTTTGGGATTGACTGTTCCTGTGATCTTTAGAGGAGGTGGTACTTGAAAGTGACCAGCACTGACATGACCCCAATACCTTCAAAAGCATTTTCATGCAGTTTCCCTTCTTCCTTTGAGTAGAGAGAGTGGTTGTGGTGGAGTTCAGCTGCCCACCAGGGTGAAACCACCATATATGAGAAAGAAAAATCTCTGGAAATTGTCATAGCTTACCTGATGAGAAGCAGGAGGCTGCTGCACACTTCCTGGCATTCTTGGATTTGGCAAACCTACTGGACCTGCTCTGCGCTGAGCTTGCTGTCTCTGAGCCATGACTTGTTGCTGCATGTGCTGGAGACGGAGCTGAGCCAAGTTTATTTGCATTGGGAACTTAGATAGCTGATTTGAAGGTAAGCTGCCTGGTGGCTGCAAACTTGTTTCTGTCCCAGGGTTCTTGGGCATGTGTGGTGGGGTTTCTTTATCTTCAATTACCAGAGAACCTGGTTTAAAAAACATAAATTAAATGAATACTAAAATACTGCAGTTAGCAGAAATGCTATTTTTACAGTTTTAGATTTTTTGATACCATGAGGCTATCATTAATTATTATAATGCAAAGAATGGGTAAACATGAGACAAAGTACTCACTTCATATTGTTTCCCTGCAAAAACATGGCTGTATTTTATAATGAAAGAGAAGGAGATATTAGCAAACTGTCTTATGCTACAGCATGCTCTAAGAGGTGAATTCTAGACAGCTGCCCTGGCCCCTCCAAAAGAGCAAGGAAACAAAATTTCATTCATAGAGATGAGAGCGTTGTGATCCAATCATTTGATTTAAAAAAAAAATTAAAAAAAAATCATAAGTATTTTTATTTTTAAGTATTGTAATACTTAAAAATTCTGTGGTTTTTTGTTTGTTTGTTTGTTTTTTGTTGTGTTTTTTTTTTTTGCCTCTGAATCACCACAATGAAATATGCAAATGATACACAAACCACCAATTTTAGGATGTAATGGCACCTCCAGGATATGTTTCCTCTCTGTTGATTTAGAAGGAAATCAACAGGAAGGAAACTAGAGAGGAAACTTCTCTACACTAATGCTGGTTGAAAGGCTTTACCCAAAGAGACCAACAGGGCAATTCTAAAAAGCTCTTGGGTCAAAAGCTGGCTACCACAACCACAACCACGAAAGATGAATTTCAACAAAAATTGAGTTTGCTTTACAGTCAAGGGAAGAGTATGCTGATTATACGGTGGGGGGGGGAAGAAAGAAAGAAAGTTACTTAGTTTAAAAAAGTGATATTGTTGAGCTTGCTAAGTCCTGTTAGTGGATAGTCCTCTAGAACTCTAGTAGAAAACAGGAAGAATCTATGTCCTTGTACAGAGCAGATAAAGGAAGTTTTGTAAAGTCCTTGCATCAAGTAGATAAGGGAAGTTCTGCTTTGAATCAGCTAATTTTGTAAAAGCAAGTATTGTGCAATCAAGGTAAGAAGCTAACTGAGCATGTGTGAAGATTGGGTTCAGCCAGTGAACACAGTGAGGAAGGGTCCTGGGACCACCATCACAAAAAAGACTCAGCAAGTGCAGGGAGGCTGAACCTAAAATTAATGATTTTGGGGGAAGTACTGGATACACGTGTACTGCCAGGGAAAACCTTTGCACACGTAACACAAGTAATGTATATTAGCTGAAGATCTTTTGTTCAAGGCAAGCACAATTAAGTGGAAGGGTCCCCTTCTGCATCCGGTGCTGAGAATAAAGAATGGCTGCCTTCTAACATTTCAACTTGAGAGTTTCATGAGGGACTGATTCATGGTAGCAGTCTGATAATCCCCATCATGGTAATATTTGACATCACCCTCTGCCACTTCTCTCCCCATATCTGCACATCTCTACAGATCCTGTGCAGTCTAGCCTGACTCATTTTTGAAATGGTTATCCAAACGAGGAAGAAACACACTGTGTATTATATATTCCATTTTTCATCCCAAGGACCAGCAACTATGAAAAAAGCATCATTCTGATTCCCTAGCCAGGCACGTAAAGGAAAAAAGATGTGCATGCACACAGAATCAGTCTAGGCTAGCCAAAACACTGTAGTGGAGAACAGGACAGAAAATTAAGATCAGTCATACTGTTTTTGTATTAACACTTAGTAAATTTAGCGTTGCATACACTTTAATTATGCTTCAACCACATCAGAAACATTAACAAAAATATTAATGAAAATGAAAAACCTTACCAACCTATTGAGTAATACCCCTTATTAAGCCTATAACAGCTTTAGGCAATTAATTTCCCATAAAACAGGCAACTTGTGGAATTAAAAAATATTTCATTTTTTAATTACCCTCCAAAATACTTAGTGCACAGATGTCATCACACTGTCAGTAGCATGCAGCCTGACTAGAATTCAAGCCATTCCTGGAGTAATTTATTTACTGTCCTTGTTTCAGCTGAGATAATCTTTTTCATAAAGGCTTGTTTGGTGCTGTGTTTTGGATTTTTGATGAAAATAACTTAATAATACAAGGATTATATACTTGTTACTGAACAGTGCTTACACAGTCAAGAATTCTTCTGCTTCTCATGCTGCCCTGCCAGTGAGGAGCTCAGAGTGTACAAGGAGCTGGGAGGGGACCCAGCCAGGACAGCTGACCCAAACTGGCCAAAGGGATACTCCATATCATATGCTGCTGTATGAGACTGAAAAAGTGTTTGATGGCTCAAACAAACAAAAAGGCGCCTTACAAAATGGAGCCTTCATGACTGTACAAAGAAGTTGCTGACTCAATTAGTCTTAAGGGCTGTCTGAGATCAAAAGAGCAGACCCCTTCATGACTCAAATTGGAAGCTGTAATATCTACAGACACTCACTTTATGGAGGCAGATTGATGGGATGCTTATCTTCACTTCCTCTCGTGGTCCCTCATCTCTGATAAACATCAGAAAAGGAAAGCGGGGATGCATAACCACCAGAGATCCTCTTGGAAAACTCCTGAAGCTTCTAGACACAAGGGTTGTCACCCCAAGGGTAGTCTCAGATGGACCGACTACATCACCATGAACATGTGCATTAATGTCTGTCAACTCACCACCCATGGAACAAGACACTAGTCTTAAGACAATGCTGAACCAAGGGGTGGTGAAAGATATCTATCTTTAAATCTCTCTTTCTTTCTTTCTCTTCTTCTCTTTCCTCTCAATCTTCTTTTACTCGCTTTACTTTAGTAGCCATTGTCTAAATTTGCCTTCAAGTAAACTGTCTTTATCTCAACCCACAAGTTTCCTCACTTTCACCTTTTGGATTCTCCCCATCCCACTAGGAGGGAGTGAGTAAGAAGCTACGCGGTGCTCAGCTGCCTACTGAAGGAAAAATAAGGAGAAATTTCGGGAGAACAAAGGAAGGATAGGGGATCCCCACAAAACAAGATAAAGTTGAGAAGAAGGGTTTTGGTCACAAGGATCTGGTTAAACAAATTTATCTTGCAGGAATATGGCAGGAGATGCTAGCTTAGCACCTAAATCTTGTGTTCTGGACAGAACAAAGAGAGATATACTTTATAGGACACAAAGATAGTTCTAGCTGGGCAAAACAACAAACTCTGGATCCAGGGGCTACACACTGGGGGGATGAGCGGATGATAGGCAAATGGAGAAAAATGTGAACCTTGATTACCTTAACCAATGAGAAATGGGGGAAGGGCTCACAAGCATTGGGGTACCTAGATAAAAGGGTACCCCAGTACTTTGTGAGACTCCACAAGGGTTTGCCCCAGTGGACTCTCCCTTTATTCAAATAAAGAAAGCTGAAGACTCTCCTTTGTCTCTTATTGGAATAAAGAGCAGAACAGAAATTTTCCTATCACTACTGTTTGAACCTTTATACATCTGTAGAGCTGATAGAGCTGATGAAAGGCAGAAAAGGTTCAACAGGTATCTCCCAAAGAATTCTACACATAACAGAAAAATAAAAGGTGGCCACTAAGGCAGCAGTAGAGAAAGATATGGCAGACAACAGGAGTAAAAATAAATAAATAAATAAATAAATCCTAGGGAGATCTTTGAGCTTCAATTCCTGTTCCCAGTCTGATGAGTTCCTAGGATGCTTATTTCCATTAAACATAGAGGCTTTCAGGTAATCATATACATGGACTACCTGCAAAGCTTCCAGATTTTGGTGTTCAGTACAGTCATAAAACCCTAGCAGTTTATGGTTATAAGACAAAAATAAAAATACTGATTTGGAGATCAGAGAAAACTTCCCAGAAGGTATTAGGAGTACAGATGCTAAATTTCTACATTGCAATTCTGATAAAAACATGCTTTCTTCTGAAGTGCATTCCTAACTTCAGGAAAGAATATCTTAAAAATAGACAACTTGCCAAAACTATTGTCCTCTTTCCTGTTCTATTTTTCTGTTGCATTCACCCCTTCTGAAAGGCTTATTGCTTATAATGACAAGAAATATGGGTTTTTGAACATGTTATGCTGCTGCTAAGGGTATCAGTTTAGGAAGATTGGATTTAATTAAAAGAATGTGCTGTAAGATGCAGGATGAGACTGTCTTTGGGAACTCTTCCTTAGGTTATAAATCAAGCTTATATAATGCGTTTTTGGCTTCAGAACCTAGATAGCATGTGCACTGTCCAACAAACTGCAAGTTGCTACTTTCATCAATGATGGAGTAAGGACCTCGAATATTACAAGCATCAGTATTTGGAGGGACCATATGTATTACCCTGAAGATAAGGCAGGAAAATAAAGTTAAATTGAAGATGGATGGGCCCTATCAGGTCATACCAGAGAAACCACATTTAGAGAGGAAGTAAGCACCTAACTGAGCATGACTAGGGTCAAAAGTTTAGGAGCAATGAAGACTGTCAGCCTTCCTCCCTCAGTCCTCACAACCACCAAAAGGACCCCAATGCTCTAAGGGAGAGAGTCATATGTTAATCAGCTCTAAGAAAACAATGACTAAATAAGAAAATATTAAGCATACGCATGAAATTCTGGGGATAAATATGAGTATGCATGAGCACGACCAATAAATGTAATCTGCACATAAGCCAAGGTGCACATATTGGTCGGAGCCATCCCCTAGATGCCCAGTGATGCAATAAAGAAATACCTGCTTGCTACAACTCACGGCCAGGTTAACCTACCGACATTCTCAGCATCAATCATCATCACATATCACATTCAAGCAAGGGACGTTTGTTAACGTTTCATCGAAAGTATTCATATATAATACTTTTTCCACACAACATCTTAAATGTCTTCTGCAGTTAAGTAGATGATTCTAAAAAAAATAAAATAAAAACAAAGAACTGACAAAACTTTATCACACCTAGATTGAAAATATTTTGAGCCCAGAAGCTAGGATCACAATGAAACTGGATGGTATTGTTAGTCACTGGTGAAGCATCACACCTCGCTCGGAGAAGATAGCGTAGTCGATATGTAATCTAGAACAAGAACAAAACATAACATTTTCCTCTTCAGTTAAAGCCATTAATATGAACTACTGAAAACAAGCAAACAAAAAATCTTCAACAATCCCCCAGAGAACTGAGGTAAAAGAGAAGTTTGTCCAAACAAAAATTTAAAAGGATTTAAAAAACCCAACAAAGTAATCAATTACTGCATAAAGGCAAGTATTTTTTTCCCCTCCATAAATGCATATCTTTCCACAAATTCAGCTTTACATAAAATTTACTTGCAGACAAATAATGAATTAATTGCTTCTTTTTTTCCTCCAAATCTAAGCTAACCCATTCATTTAAAAAAAAAAAAAAAAAAAAGTATTCCATCCTCTTGATGACAAGCGTCATCAAAAGAGAATTTTCCTTAGTAGCAGATACAAGGTTTTTTTCAGAGAGCTTTGTCCATTACAGGCTTATCATATTTTCTTTCATATATTTCTTTGAAAATTCTCAGATATTTTCACACTCTTCAGACTTCTTGGTTCCAAAAGACTAGACTATGATTGGGATACACAGGCAGAATGCTGGAACAAATCTGAGTTTATCTAGCTGCTAGAAAGAAGATTTTTTTTTTTTTGCAGATATTTCCTAGAAATATCTAACACAAATGTTAGAGTAACACACAGCAGATACAGAAAAAGCTTATCAAGTTCCACGCTTCTTTTGTCAAAATTTCATTTTCCTTTCAAATATTTTTCTTACGGACTTTTCCAGGAAATCATTACAAGAGATACATTTGGCCATATTACCTAAAAGGACACCAGTTATCTTTCACATATGAATTTTATATGAGTTTCCACTTTGCTCCTACATTTTGTTTCATTTAGGCAGGTTGATTCTAGACCAGATACAAAACATTTAGCAAGACTTACACATCATTTTGTATGCTTGTTTTTAAATCACTGTGGAAAATTTAAAGTGCACTTTGAATATAGACCTCCTAGTACTTCTGTACACTGCCAGAAACAATTATAATACGCTTGAAAATTTCTACTCTCTTAACTCATCACAAATACTAGTTGCAGAAAAATTTTATCATAGCTTATTCCGTGTATTATTTCTGTGTGCAAACATATATTACAAATAAACTCAGAGTTAAGTTATCTCCTATCAGTAATGACAGTAGTCAAAAATGTTTTGTTTATGACAGAGGACTAGGCAAGGAAATTGACACCTTACTGAACTGTTTAGGTGTGTTATTCCCTTGGAGTACAGGTATTTTCTCAAAATTATAATGCTGAATTTAAGTCTGCTGGATATTCCTCCTATGTGTTACATGTGGTGGGATATCCCTCAGTAGAGGCTTCGTACGCTCCTCTATGAGTAAATGTGTGTTCCTGAACAGTTCAGATGTCCATAGACATAGCTATTCAGACCCCAAATAACTCTGACCTCCAGCAAAAATCTGAAGCTGAAGTTTCACCTGTTCCTTTGAAAATTCACTCTCATTTGCAGAAGCTTTATGGGCTAGGATGGTCTTTTTCTTAGGATTTATAACATTTACAATCTTAAGACACCTGCAACATAAAATGTTTTCTCACCCATATAGCAGAAGTCTATGTGGCAACACTAGGCAATTCTAAACAACATTACTTAGTGTGCTGCCCTTTTTTCCATTCAGCTAAAAAAAGTTACTTGCTAAGGATGTATAAGACAGGCTCAGTGAATTTAACCACTTGAAATAGGTTGAGAAAACAGCCTGCAGCATTTTAATGGGTATCAAGCAAACAAATGAACTCATACACACACCAACAGATTCTCAAATAGGCAGTGAGGCAACAAAGACAAAATGAAAACTTGCGTTCCAATTATAAGAAATTGGGAGACGATCATCTCTCCTCAACATTACCACAGCTATAGAAAACAGCTATAGCTATTTTCTTAATCTGGAAAGTACAATCTAGAAATCCCTGGATAAATGATTGATTGTCATCTTTTTTCTTCATTTTTAATTTCATGGGCAATCTTCTCTTTGACTGGTTGGTTGTTACTGTTTTTCAGGATTCTTCTTCATCACAAGCAGTCAATGAGATCATACACGTGTCCTTACAACACTGAAATACTTAGTTCCATAGCAGTTTGCATAAGAAAGCACAAGCCACATCTTCACTTTTATCATCTTAACAAATCAATTTTTGAAGACTTTTCACAGAAGATGGCTCTAACAGAACAAAGCAATACACTATATTAAATGCTGGATATCAGGCTTTACAATATATAAATACCTTCTTTATCTAAACTCAGAAGCTGTAATATATACTAATAAGAATCTCATTAATAATTTAGGACATACAGTAATTTTGCCCAGTCTTTCATGACTTCAAGGTTTTCACTTCAGAAAAAAGGAGTTTAAGGCAAATTCTGAACATCTACAACAATACTATGGTAGCACAACAGGAGAGAATCGTGACGAGTTAAGCTAAATTATAATAAATACATTTATGCTTTTGAGAGAAAACCAAGAAAAACTGATATACAAATATTCCAAGTAGTATGAAGTCATTAAAACGCCTAATTCTTTGGTGTCAAAGACAAATGTGTGCACGCATATGACCTAACTATAATATTTAAGGAAAAAAAGAAATCTATCGTCCTCGTCTTACCAAGCGTTTACTGTAGAGTAGAGCTGTGCTGCTTCCACTGGAAACTGCCCATTTGGAAAAATTCATGGCATGTTCCAGCTGTTTAGAGAGACCTGCCACTTCCAGTTGTTGTTGCATAAGTTTCATTCGATGCTCTTTTGCCAGAGTCTGTAAGCAGAAAATTAGTTATAGTCAAAGCATTCAACTTACAGCTGAGATACATTTAACTTACATGTTTGTGACTCAATGATCAAGAGATCTCTCTTAACTCTTCTAAAAAAATACTCCCCTACATCTTGACTATAGCTATCAGTCAAAAAAGCCATAATATTTATTCAAGATATCAAGGTTTTGCATGTAGATCTTCATTTTTTCTTATGACACATTTTCATATATATATATATATATATATATATATATATATATATATATATATATATATATATATATATATATATATATATATATATATGCCTATATATACAGTTTTTTAAGAACTCATTTTCTAGGCATCAATTTCAAACAACCTCCTTTGATTTTCTATTAGATTGCAGAATTTATGGAGTTCTGATGGAAAGACTTTTCATGCACGGTGCACAAAATAACGACCTACAAAAGCATGGAGGAAAAAAAACAGGTTCAGAGACAACTTTGATTATTAATATATATATGCATATATATATATACACACACACACACACACATATATATATATATAAAAGACACGATTTACAAAGAAATAAAGGAACATGAATAAATAAGTAAACAAATACGCTTGCTCAAATGGCTTGTGTGGGACTTCTCTCTGCTTTGGAACTGCAATAGGACATGTACAAACAGCTAATACTAGAAATTGATTTCAACCATCACCAGAAGAAAAAAAAAAAAAAAAAAAAAAGGAAAACTGGCTTTTTTTTTTTCTCATGACAGAAATGAAATTACCTCCAACTGATGCAGCAGAGCTTTTCCCTTTTTGTTTATTTCTACCATCAGCGTAAATATGGCAACTTTAATATCCTGTTCCACCTGCTTTTGATTCTGATTCATCTCAAGAATTCTGCAAGTAAACAGTATAGAAAATTATATTCTTTAGGTCACAAACCCACCCTTCAAACACAGAATTTTATACTTCTGTGCTACTGGAACTAGAATATTCCTTGATTATATGCACCAATTAATACATAAACAATCAGACACTTTTAGTCAGGAAAATTACTAGAAGAAACAGAAAGAACAAGTACCAGTGAACTACAATAAAATTAATCCACTGATGGCAAGTTCTAAAGACCTAAGTCTGTAAAACCTTTATCAATGACACAGATAATGGCATCAAGTGCACCCTCAGGGAGTTTGCAGATGACACCAAGCTGAGCAGTGCAGTCGATACATTGGAGGGATGGGAAGCCATGCAGAGGGATCTGGACAGGCTGGAGAAGTGGGCCCATGAAAACCTAATGAGGTTCAATAAGGCCAAGTGCAGGGTGCTGCACTTAGGTTGAGGCAATCCCAGGTATTTATACAAAGTGGGGGAAGAGCTCCTTGAGAGCAGGCCTGCAGAGAATGACTTGGCGTTCCTGGTGGACGAGAAACTGGATGTGAGCCAGCAGTGTGTGTTTGCAGTTCAGAAGGCCAACTACATCCTGGGCTGCATTAAAAAAGGGGTGGCCAGTAGGGAGAGGGAGGTGATTGTCCCCCTTTACTTGGCTCTTGTGAGGCCCATCTGGAGCACTGCGTCCAGGCCTGGGGCCCCCAGAACCAGAAAGATGTGGAACTCTTGGAATGGGTCCACTAAGATGATCAGAGCACCTCTCCTATGAGGAAAGGTTGAGGGAACTGGGCTTGTTTAGCTTGGAGAAAAGGCGGCTCTTGGAAGACCTCATTGCGGCCTTCCAGTACTTGAAGGATGAGTATCAACAGGAGGGGGTACAATTGTTTACAAGGGTGGATAGTGATAGGACGAGAAAAATGGTTTTAAACTGAGACAGGCAAGGCTTAGGTTATATACTAGGAGGAAGTTTTTCACTCAGAGCGTGATGACGCACTGGAACAGGTTGCCCAAGGAGGTTGTGGATTCCCCATCCCTGGAGGCATTCAAGGCCAGGCTGGATGTGGCTCTGGGCAGCCTGGTCTGGTGGTTGGTGACCCTGCACATAGCAGGGGGGTTGAAACTAAGTGATCATTATGGTCATTTTCAACCAGGCCATTCTATGATTCTATGGTAAAACAAGGGTTATTATAGTTATTTAGTTAGTTACATTTAGTTATTTCAGTAGTAATGCTCAAGTTGGTAACAGGGCATACTCTTACATCGTGAAAAGCACTGCTAAAAGACAGGGGATAATAACACTAAGATGCTGCAATAGAGGAGAATGGTTTCTGCTCTGCTATCTTAAAGACAGGCAAAGAGAGGAAGACTTCAAGTTACACTCAGCATCTTCTACTGTGTTGAATCTTCCTGTAAGTGCTGAAGAAGCAGATACAAAGGACTACTGCTGCATGAGTTTTACAGATTTATTCCTCTGCTAGATTTGCAGTAGAGTGAATTCAAGCCCAAAGAACAAAAGTATTACATAAATCTTCAAATGTGTGTCACAAGCATTATGAAAACATGAGTCATTATCTCTCACTTTCTAAGGGATCTACACTAACAAAAAGAGCGCACTGATGATGAATATAAGACCGCCTCCTGCACAGTTTATTGCATAACTTGTTTCACTGCACCCAAGTTATTGTTCCCACGGGTTTGAGCAGAAGAGTTACTTAACATAAGCAAGCACATTACAAAGACACCCAACGCAATAAAAAACTGAAGCTTTTGGAAGGCCAAGAAAATCTTACAATCTTTCTTTCTGGAAGCCTATAAGGACTGAGGTGCAAAATCTACTAATCTAAACATTTCAACAAATTACAGTGTATATTAAAGTTGCAATCTGTCAGTTTCAACCTCAAAATCCAGTACATACCTGTTCTGGATCTGCTTCCCTGTACATTTTATATATTTAGTCTTCTCCATCAGTTTAGTGATTAGAGTCTCAATGATCACTTTCTGGTTCTGAAAAGCTTCTTCTATAAACTGGTACCTGTAGTAAAGAAACAGTGAGTATTTATACATGCCAAAGGTAGGATATAATAAAAAGCAGACTGCCCTACAAAAGGCTTTGTAACATGAAGAAAGATGCTGTTCAGGTCAAAAATTTAACTGCCATTATGGAGGTATACGTCAGGAAATGTTGACCTATTTTATTTACAGCATATTCCTTTTAATTTTGACTTTAAGTTTTTAGAATTATGTTTTTCATAAAATTGAAGGGATACTGTGTGACCTTGTCACAATTCTATTGAAAGAAAAATTAATGTTGTGCTGTAGCTATTACTCCAAGTGAAAGAGCACATAAGCTATTACTTCATGCAAGATAAGGATGTAGAAGCAGAAGAAAGAAGAGATTGCTGAGTCAGTAAAGTCAGTAACACTAAATCAAGGAATTGAAATCAGCAACAATTTGTGGGGAAAAAAAAAAAAAGAGGAGACGTTCTGAACAGGATATAAATTGTAAGAGAAGGAGAATTTAAGAGGAAGACAGCAATTCAGCAACATGAACATTTAGTTGGTTCCAAGAAGCAAAACTGGACAACACTCCTCCACCTACTGATGTCTGTCTGCCTTGTCAGCCAAGCAAGTTCATTGGGTGGTTACATTTAGAACAGTGAACATATTAATGTTTAACCTATGAGCACATCTGTCCCAGGCCAATACTGTTATTTGTTAACAGAAAATTACTGTCCTGTACCCAGGAGTTGTATATTATTCCTCTTTTCATCTTCTACGGCCAGTAGGAAATGGCCAAAGAACAGAAACCTAAAATTTGAATGTTATTAAACAGCATTCTCAAAGTACAGTATAGTTAAATTTCAGATTTACTTTTCTTTTCTGAAGAGCTCTTCATAGAAAAATCGTCCATTTGCTCCATTCTAAATTTCTTGGGTATTGTTTGGTTATATAAACATCTTGTTGAAGGACAAATGGAAAAATTACACATAAGCATACAGTTACATAACAGCCTCTGTGCTAAGGTCTCTCTGAAAAACTGCACAGCAACAAATTCCATCCAAATAAATTGTCAGTAAATAAAGGTCTTATTCTTAAACCACCAGAGTAAAAACTGAAAGAATTAGGTTCAACTCCAAACTATCACGCATTTGCCAGCCACGTTCTTTTCGACACAATCTCAATTTTTTCCCTGATCAGAAAATTTAATTTTTCACCCAATTGAATTGTATACTGCTACAGACACAATTAACTTCAAGTTGTCTTCCTGCAAGCAAGCTGTATAAAACACTGACTTTGTTTTCATACCTGTGCTCTTTGTGTTCTAGTAACTGACAATCTCGGCAGGTCAACTTGTCACACGTTTCACAGTACAGCTTCAGCTGCTCCTTTTTGTGGAAAGGGCAAAACACAGGTCGCTGACTGGTCACACCAACTGCCTCTATTGATTATAAGAAGATGTCAGTCCAGACTCTTGAAATTGTTATAGATTTGCATTATCATGTTTTTCCTTATTATGCTCCTCATCTATATGCTAACCAGAAGTTACTTATGTTTCCTCAGAGAAACTAATGTTTCTCTAAACGGGTTGGAAGTCTCAGTTCTTGAAGTAAATACAAATGAGCATAGGAAACATCATCACATATTAAAAATGATATCTGTTCTTCTATGCAATGTAACGAGAAGAAAAAATACTTTTCTTATGACTTGGGCTGTATACTGAGTTCGTGAGGATTATACAGCTTGTAATGACACTGCAGCCCTTTCTTCACTGCAGACCAGGAAGGCCACTTTTCTGTACCCATTCATTTGCTTATCTTAATAAAAATCTGCAGCGTGATTTTCTGATCTATATTTCACCAAAATTATTTGAAAATGACTAGCACTCAGAGGAGGACTGAATATTCCCATTCATTCCCTTCCTATGGCATTTTTCTCAGCAAATTACGCTCAAAATAAGTCATACACTACTCTTATCCTTTCCACGTACATTCAGCAGTCACTTCTGATTAACTAGTATGAAAGTGGGATGTAAATATAGCACCCAAAATATACTATACTGGAAACTACCCTTTGAGAAGTAGATTACAGAAATGATAAATCCTGCCACATATAAAATCCACAGAAACTGACATTGAGGAGTGAAAAATAAATACATGTATTTATAATAATAGAAAATAGTTCACAATAAAATACATAATTACAAGATCATCTATGTCCAAAGGACTTAATAGAACTTAGACTGAGTAGAACATTTGTCAGCACCCTATTACTTTTGTAAGTGTCCTAATGTTGCTCGAAGACGAGACAAAATGAGCATAAACTGAAACAAAGATGGTTCTCTGTAAATAAAAGTACAACCTTTCTCACCATGAGAAGAGTCAGGCATTCACAATGAGAACACTCAAAATTTCTTATAGGCTGTACTGTACACTGAAACAATCTTTGTTTTCAAGGCCCAAAAGGATAAAGCCTGAACAACCTGATGTGACCTCACAGCTGAATTGTTTTAGGCAGGAGGCTGGACTAGATATTCTCCTGATGTTCCTTTCAACCTCAAGTTTCCCAGATCCTACTGAGGAAAAACTCCTAAATTCATAACATGTTTTCCTTGAATTTCTAAAGCAAAACATTTCAAACTTAAAATATACTTAGCTAAAATGTGAATTCTGGCACACTCCATTGCTAAAAAAACATGTCCTTATTATCAGTGCAGAAAGAATTTAATTTATTAGTTCTCCCTTTGCTGTGATATTACAGTAAATTAACATAACTATCTGGTAGATCTCTAGAAAAACTAGAGGAGCCAAATACATGAAGAAGTATTTTCTGTGGTTAATCTGTAAGCCAAGACAATAAAGTGCAATCACTCCAGATGAAACATCACTTTTATATTTATACTGGCTTTATATTCATATTGGTATGTATAATGTTTAAAACATTTCAACATAAAAATTGTAATTAAATACTAATCTGTAGGTTTTCTCACCACTATGTATCATATCTGATAGAAGAAATTGACTATTATACTTGCAGCCATGACAAAAATTTGTCTTTTCAGTAGCTACATTCTAATGAATCTAATTCTTAACAATAACAACAAAAAAAACCAACAGTTTTCTTTTGTTAGCTGAGCCATTTCAGAGATTCTCTTAAAGAGTTTAAAGTGCTTCCAAAGAAACACCAGAGTTAGTTCAAATGGTTGCAGCCTTCAGAATCAAACTGAAATAAGTGAATGGGAGGCAGGAACCAACACTTCCTGATCCAATCAGAAAGTAAAACTTATTTTGTTAGTATTCATATGTACCAAGAGTTTACACCGCACTGAATCTGTCCTTTTGCATTTACTAAGATTAAGGGACAGTATTTTTGAAATGCATCATTTTAAAAATTAAATGTGTTGACTTAATTTGGTTTTCTGATGCATTCTTTGTGATTAACACACATCCTTTGCAAAATTACAAATCAAGAATGTTACCTGGAGATACTTCCTCTTTCTGTCTTACAGTATGATCCTTCGTGAATTTAACCCTCTGGTGAGCTCTGATGCAGGTCTTGCACAACCATTCCACACATTCCACACAAAACCCATGAGCTTCTGCATTGTCTTCACAACTTGTGCAGACCTGACACGAAGAGAAAAAAAATGGCAGCTATGAAAATAAATATAGCATATGCATACAAGCTATTATTCATATATAATCAATGTACTTCTGTAGTTTCCCTACAAGAGTAAAATGGGAACGGAAAACTGCCTGAGGTACAGGAACACTATAAATAACTATATAAAAGTAATTGAATGTGACTTGTCAAAGAAAATGGTCATTTTATCAGTGCTACTCTAGAACATTTACCTGACATCACAGAAGTCAAATCATTACTTTCCACCTGACACTGCACACTTAGGAGTTGTATAATGTTTACTCTATAGTAAATATTTCACAAGAGCATATTGTAAAGACAGAACACAATCAGCACTGCTCTGATTTTAGAAGACAGAAGCTTTAGTTTTAGTTTCTGTTCATCTACACAAAGTTACAGGAAACACACAAAGTAAAAAATAGCAGGGTTCCTCTCAAGAAACTCTGCATTGCTACTTTGAGACAGATTACAGCTTATTAGTAAAGCTACTCTTCAAGACATTTTCAGGAATCTGTAACATTTTTCAAACTGTGGCCTCTGGACTACACCCAAGTGATCTAGAAAAAAAAAAGTAATTTAGGATAACACCTGACAGCCCAGGGCAGCCTGGTCTAGTATTAAATGAGGAGGTTGGTGGCCCTGCATGTGGCAGGGGGGTTGGAGATTGATGATCCTTGAGATTCATGACCCTTGTGGTCCCTTCTAATCCTGGTCATTCTATGATTCTGTGATAGCAATCAAAATGTCCCTGCATGAAGTCAGTATCTCCGTAAGAAAGATTTCCTTTCGACCAACAATTTCAGCAACAGGTTGAAAACTAAGAGTGATAGACAACAACAATTTACATGCTCATAAAATTATTTCATTTTTAAGTCCTCCTTTACAGTCACATAACTCATCCTTCGCGTTCCCCTCTCCAGTCATACCTTGAAGCTTTTAAGCAACTATCATCCATTTCTATCAAGGTTTAGCACTGCTGCAAACAAAAGATTCAAGC
The DNA here is from genome assembly GCF_951394365.1 of Tetrao urogallus. Taxonomy (NCBI): domain Eukaryota; kingdom Metazoa; phylum Chordata; class Aves; order Galliformes; family Phasianidae; genus Tetrao; species Tetrao urogallus. The sequence goes on along the minus strand of NC_136813.1, from coordinate 138,060,010 downwards.
TGCCTGATGATCACCTCTATCCTAGAGATCCCACCAACAGAATTAATGCTAACAGGATACAAGGGACAAAATTTTAGATCTTGGTTTTCCTTTTAGTTCCATTTTTAAAAAATTCAGCTTCTGCACCCAGACAATATAAAGAGATTAAAGCAGAGGCAACAATTTTTATCCTAAGCAGATATGTACAACTACGTCCCAGTTTGCCCCTTCCAGAAAATGAAGAATATTAGCTGATGAGGTGAACTGACTTGCCTCAGGCCACATAGCAAGTTACTGACAGAACTGGAATTTGAAAATACGAGTCCCAGATTCCCAACGCTGTACTTATTCTTCTGGATCGTGTTGCCTCTCACTGTAAATATCTTCTGAGAAATTATGTTACAACACAAGAGTGGGAGACCCTTCTTGTTCTCAATTGGAGTATGAGGCAGTTCATGTTCATAAAGGTGACCTGAAAAGGAAAACAAAAACTGGGCTTGTGCCCCTTTTTCTGTTTCTTTACAAAAAGGAGGCCTGAAAGTCTTACTAAAAAACCTTCTTAAAAAAATATGTTCTGCTTATTTTTATGTTTTTTCCCCATCATCTATTCAACAACAAAAATTCTATTGCTATCTAGACCAGTTAATTAGGGAAAAATATAAAAGGCATAAAAAATGTTCAAGAAAATGAAAACAATTAAAGGAAGTTAATTATAACTAGGAAGTTAAAAATTGTACTTGCCCTTAAATTTTAATTTCTATGACACTTCGGGGGGGGAAAAAATCATAAAGCCATACTGAATCCTTAGATAAGAATGTAAAACAAGTAAATAAGCATCGCTGAGGCATTAATTCAATGTTACATTTTCTCTGGCTGCAAAACCCATGAAGGAAATTCTCTGCCTCCTTTTCCAGTTTCTTCTCCTTAAAAGTACTGATGCAATCCTTTGCCAGGCTGGTGTAAAACCAGATTGACTGCATCACTGCTGCCCAGTGATCAGTTACACGAGCACTGCTGACTGAGCAGAGAACTTCTGCAGGCCAAGAAGCTTTTAAAGAACTTGTTGGCATAGAAGTATTACCATACTATGCTCCCAGATTGACTAGGAAGAGGTTTTGCAAATACACAGAATGAGAAGTAAGATTTTTCTTTAAACTAGAAAGATAAAAGAAATGAAAAGAAGATAAGCAGGAGAAGAAAACAGAAAAAAAAGAACACCAATCTTTCAGGCCTTTTCATTATTATTATTAAATCAAAAAAGCGAAACAAAACAGAAAAGGTGAAAACCCACTTAGTATTAAAAAATTAATAAATACATTATGCTCTTTCCAGGTCACCTTTAGCAATCTCAGGCAGGTAAGCTTGATATGTGTCAGACCATTCAAATGAGTTCAAAAGATTTCAGAAAGTAATCATTCTTCCTAGATTCCAAGATCTTTGTCTACTTTCTTTTTGCAATGTGTTTTAATTTTTTTCTGTCTGTTTTGACCCGTTATTGTTAGAAAGAAGACTGTGATTCAATAACCAGTCAGGTGGTGTGAAATGAACTGAAACTCTTTGTAGTGCAAAAATACATGTATTGCAACTTTATACTCCTCAAATCCACCAAGTAGAAGACAGACAGATTTATAAACTTCTTCATAGACATTATAACTCATGCTGTCAAAATAGTTCTGCTCTGTAGGTAAAAACTAAATTTGCTTCCACCCAGTTCTTATTTGAAAAATGCATTTTCAGATCGAGATTAGATTTTGCTAGAGCTCTGACTTATTAGAAGAAATTGTATACCTAAAGTACATGGAAACATAATTACCAGAAATATAAGCTATATTCTTACAAAATCCAAAACTATGTCACACTTATTTTGACTCATACAAGCATTCCTTTAGTAATTTCAAAGAAAACTCTCCCTAGTTAACTTGTAAGTCTTTATTCTGGTTAGATAGATTTATTTTTAATTGACTTTTCCTTGTAAGTATGTCTAATTCAGTTACTAGTTTTAGTATTTACAACCCTGGGAAGTGTTCACTCAGCCTTCATTCAATTTTAATGTAAGCTGAAATTACTCAGCATGTTCCAGGAAGGTTACGATATTTTCTGTTCTAAAAGCTTGTTTGTTTACTTAAAGACAGATTTGTATGCACGAGCTGAGGTAATAGAGCTGTCTTCTCAGCTGCTACTCTGTACTACCTACTCTTCCAATTAGCTTTAAGTATCAGAGACATTAAATAAGCAAAATTTTCGAGTTTTGAAGGAAAAGAACTCAGTAGCATTCCAGAGAAATATTTGTTCAACTAATATTCTGAATAAAAATTACTCCAGGCTAAATTAAATGCAATAGTAACCTTTACTTCAAAAAACACCGGTGCCAAAATTGATATTTCTTGGCACATACAAAAGCAGCAAGGACAACATCTGCCTTTTGGGACATACTCACCCATCTGTACTTCTAAATATGAATCATATCCTGACATCTTAAATCACGAACACTAAGGAACATATCCTTTCTGCAACATCCCATTACTGGCCACCTTGCTACTAAGCACATCACAACTATATCAAGACAGCCTATTATCCACTGTTCTAAACTAGCAACTTTCAAAGATGTTTTCATCATGGCTACAGCTTTGTTAAGGTGTTTAGCATACTAGTTCTTCTTTGGAAGAATACACGGTAGCTACTTTGGTATCATGTAAGTGCCTGACTTCACCCTGACAGCACTGAGTTTGGTGGATACTCCAGCTGTTGATACCCTATAGCTCAGAGGAGTATGCCCAGTTTTGCATGGTTACCATCAACTTCCAAGAATAACGAATCCTTGAATTTTCCATTCCTTATCTAAGACACAAAGGTCTCAATTACCCCCCACCTTAAAGTTTAAGAAAAATCTAGAGGAAGAAGAATGAAGACAAAAACTCTTCTTTGCCATCAAAACCAGTAGAAATAATTCTGTTTCTATCCAACTCCCCAGAGCAGTACGTCACAGGACACGTTATATAACTTACCCAGAGGTTATGACACAGGCCCCAAAGGAAAAAAAGAAAAAGAAAAAAAGGAAAACTGGAAAATGTCAGGACTGCTTTTGCCTAGCAAAGCAATTTGTTATCTTGCTTTTCTTCCTAACTGAAGCAATAAGGACTATTTTCTTTTACTGGCAGAGTAATCAAAGGAAACCAAAGGAAAAAAAAAGGAAAAAAAAGAAAAACCCCAAAAAACACCTTCAAACAATCCTACATCAACAGAACACTGAGATATTGCTTGTACTTCAGAGACTTCCAACTAAATTCCAGTTTCAGGTAGGGTATATAATTTCTAAGAATCAGAGCTGCAAAATGTCCTACTCTCTGAAGACAGCTAAATGGCTTTTGGAGACATAAGTCTAAGTCCTCCTTCTTGGGGATGAGGACAAAACGTATGCCTTTAATAGCCAGTGAGTCAGCATTACAAACCTGATTGGTACTTCCACTGACTCTTGACATACCCATTCACACAGGTAAGCACAAATTCCAGCTAAGCTTTCAAACAAGCGGACTAAACAATAAAGGACTTCTAAGAAGACATCCTCAAAACAAATAGATCGAAAGCCAATAATACATTTCCCTAGAACAAGATGAAAGGCAATTTCCAAGAAGTTCTTTAAGGCCACAATCCAAGTGACATTGGATTAGCTTAAAATTGACATCACATTGAAACAGTAATCTTTTTTTTTTTATTGTTATTACCAAGAATGCAGCAACATAAAGAAGCTGAATCATTTCCAAGAAGTTCCTGGAGTTTAATAAAATCTTGAAAAGATACTTGGTCTCTCTCATTAGTTGACAGTGAAGACATGTTATTTAGTGCGGTGTTTTGCCAGTGATAACGAAAAATAAAAGCTGACTGAAGCAGAGGATTGCATTTTACATTGGGATCTCCTGACATGGTGTCATTTAGGTCTCTGGATCAAAGAGTGCTGAAAGTGTCCTGTCCAAAGTCTAGAAATTTCCATTCTAATATCTATTTCTTGCATTTAGTTTTTATTATCACAATGCAATTTTAAATTGATAATTAAAAATAGCTTAAACAACCTTCTTCTTCACGTGCACTTTCATATATTTCAACTGATTTTCTGGAGTAGCTACTTCATATGATGACTAAGTACTTCAGGTCTTTTTCTGTATATGAATAGCAAAAAAGGCCATGCAGCAAGAAGCCAAGGACATGCATACACATCCAACACGTGTTAACTTGATTACATGTTAATGCACTTACCTGATTTGATTTTTCTACTGTGCTACTAGGAACCTCTGTGGTATCCTTCACAAAAAAGTTATCTATGATGTGTCTCTCTGCGCATTCCTGACCACAAATTGGACAGCGGATAACACCAACTGGGGGGGAAAAAAATCTAATTATGCTTGCGCAACTTAAGATTTATCAAACAACTTCAAAGACAGCTTGTAAGGATAAACACTTTGAAAGTCAACATTAATACTGTTCTATCCATTATGTCTGAGTAAGAAGCTTGTTCTCATTCGTCACTGAAGAAACCTTTTACCTGTTATTCCCTGATGATATGTTCCCTTAACCAAGGTCAAGTATCTCCATTTCAATCCTACTTTAGATTTGCTTTAATCTTATAGAAAATAAATTCCTTTTCTTCTAAAAGCAACGTATTCCATTGACAAATTGTTACACAATTGATTAAAGCAAACATTTATTAACGTGGAGTATTCATTAGTGAGAGTGAACAGTTCTACACACACCAGTAGCATGACACAACTGACTTCCAACTACAGTAATGAGAGAAACTGAAATGCAATAAATTCTAAGAGAAATTGTATAAAGGAACAGACCTGCATTAAAATAGCAACTACCTTCATAAAAAGCAAGGATATGTTAAGGAATAAATGAGCAAGGTCCTCTCCCTCTGTTCTGCAAGACACACTGGAGAACAATTCTAAGGTAGTACCTGCAAAGTCCTGTGGAAAATCTCTAAAACTGTTTGAATGTCTCAGTCATTGAAGGATTGCTTAGCAGTGAAGAAGAAAGGGAAATAGTGTGTTTTAGTTTGCAGCCGGAACAGAAACCAAAAGTGCTCTGCTGAGGAGGACGCAGAGTATGTCTAGAGGATGGATGGCACTACTCTCCCATGCAAATGTGGGCAAGGTTCCCTGCTGCAAGAGGTGCTAATGTGATTCATGTGATGTGAAAGAGTCTCAATGACACTGATTTCAGCTGGAGTAAAGGGTAAATGCTGAATTCCAACTACTCCCACCTCACATGCAAACTACAGATACGCATGCAATATACTTTTCTTACAAATAAAAAGGACTATAATGGTCAGGTGTGCACCTGCCACCTGGGTATTACTAGACCAGAGACTATACTGGAAGCAAGGTAATGGTAATCTGGATTTTCCTTCCACGCCTATCCACTCCCTCTTTTCCTCTCTCCACCTCTGTTCTCTCTCCCGCTCTTATTTTTTTTTTTTCCTCTCTCTTTTCAAGTTACATTAGAATGTAACACAAGGCATACATTCATGGCTTGTCACCAATGCAGTATAGAAATTTAAATATACGTATTCTCCATGTCATGTGCTAGGTATTGTAGTGGGATACAAATAAATATTTAACCAATCTTTTGGGTGTCATTTCACCTTAATTTAGCCTGAGGTAATCATGATCCAGTTGAATCACGACAGTAACATAATCCAGGTTGAACACAGAGCTGACAACCAGTAGCACAAAGAGTTGAGTTATCCCTCACAAGGAAAAAAAAAAAAAAAAAAATGGACAAAGTCATTCTCAAGACTTGGAGCTTAACAGTGAGTAGACCAGGTTTAAGCAAAGAAGACCTGCAGAAACATTTTTAAAGACACCTCTTCTACATGCCAAAACAACAGAATGCCTTATTAACACCGCAATTTCTTTATCTTCCGAGAAATCTCTGAAATGCTAACATTAGTGTATTGCTTTAAGGAAATTATCTACACTCACAGCTACCGAAAGGAAATGAATAAAAACTAAGTCAGGCTGAAATAATCACTTCACAGAGGGGCAGCACTGAGCTCTGTTCGCTGTGACAGCAACAGGGCCTGAGAGAACAGCACGCAGCTGTGTCAGGAGAGGGTTAGGTTGGGTGTTAGGAACAGGTTCTTCACAAAAGGGTGGTCAGGCTCTGGAACAGGCTCATCATGGCAATGGTCATGGCCCCGTGATGCTGGAGTTCATGAAGTGTTCAGACAAATCTGTAAGACATAAGGTTTCTTTCTGGCTGGTGCTGTGTGGAGCCAGGGATTGAACTCAATGATCTCTGTGGGCCCCACCAAACTTGGGATATTGTCATTCTCTGATCTAGGATGTAGGATCATGCAAATCCCACAGCACAATAGCGATGCAAGACCAAACCAAGACAGATTCTAGACCTACAGCTGTTATTTCAAAAGAAGCATGATTTTAAGGATTTAGAGAAGCTTATAGGTATAGTTTAATGCACCAAATTTAAAATCAGTAAATAATTCAGCACCTGAATATTTAACTAAATTGGTATGTGCTTAATTCTGTTCCTGTTTCACTTTTAAATTAAAAGGCAGAAGTGCAGAAATCATTAAAATATTTTACTTTCCATAAAAAAAAAAAAAAACTGAATTCCTTATGTTTCACACAACATTTAGATAACTTTTCCATAGTGTTATTCCAATAACATGCTAGAGATCTAAGCACATTATACTCAATTAGCTCTTCATTCCTGAAATTTAGCCAGCAGCTTCCCCCTTGTGTGCAAGGCATTTCACTTTCATCTGTAAGGCTGTGATACTAAGCCTGCTTCAATTGTAATTGCTATTTTGCAAGTCTGTGTTTCAATACACATCTCTGTGGCTTCCTTTGATAGACACATTCTATATTTTGGTTAAAACTTTTGCAACTTTTTTATACCATTTTCATGAAGGATAATAAAAAAATAATCCAATTCAGGTATGTCAGGTAGGTAATGCAACTCTTCAGTTCTTATTTTCTTCTCTTATTAAGCAAATCAATTTGCCACAGACAATAATACTCAATCCACACACTTGCTGGAAACACTTTTTGTAAAACAGAACATTTCATTACAGTGATGGTTACAAACAACCCTGTGTTCCCTCATTGCTCATTCTTGGTCCAAGCAAGACACAATTCTCTGGGAAAATGCAAGCAACTGAGTTGGTCCATGCATGTGTTTGGGAGAGGGGTACAGAAAGAACAGCAGCAGGAGGACAGTGACAAAATGGCGTCTGTCACTGACATGTGTATGAAGCAAAAGTGCACCACTGCATTCCTCTGTTTGGAAAAAGGGCACCCACTGACATTCATCAATGCTTACTGAACATTTACAGACTCCAAACAGTGGCTGTGAGCACAGTGAGGCAGTGGGGTGGTGTGTTTAAGCGCTGGTGACAGCAACAGTGGGTCACCTCCGCTGACGACTTCTATGAGCATGGCATGCAGGCCATGTTAATCACTGGTGAAAATGCACAGCTAATGGTGGTGACTACCCTGAAAAAGCGTTTTGTAGCTGAGAATTTGCTCTATCAAATAGCATTACTGTGCTTTTTCTATCTGTATTCGTTCTCATGGAAATAAATAGAAGGTATTATTTTCAGTGTAACCTATATAGTATTTGTCATTTTTGACACAGAGAGACACCCACTATGCACTTCAGCGCTGAAACCAAACGTTCCACTGGTCTTTTCACAGACTGAATATGGCAACAGTAAGGCTGAGAGACTGTGCAGATACTAGACTGAGATGGGAGAAGGAGAAAAAAAAACTGCTCAAACCTCTCAAAATCCTCCTGAGAAGTTTTTCTTGAATCCCTTATGCTGTCTAACCCACGAGCTGTTGGCATAATTTAGAAAAAGCAAAAAAACACTGCAGGGCAGCTTTAAAAGAGGGAGGAAAAAAAAAAAGGCTATCTTAACTGGCAATAAACAAAATTAATCTTCCCAAAGTCAGTTGCATTTTGCCTGTGATGGTAACAGTGAGAAATCTCCCTACTTCCATCTCAACCCATGAGATTTTTTGTCTTATTTTCTTTCCCCATCCTGTTGAGGAGGAGGAAGTAGTTAGCAAGGTGTTTGGCAGACAGCCACAGCTAACCCACTGCACATGAGTCTTACAGATCGGTCTTATTGGCTGATTTTATGCTTTAAACTAGAATTCTAATTCAGTTCATATGAAATCTGAAGAAGCACCTAGAAAGATGCTGGTCTATACATAATTTAGCAGATTTTATATGGAGAAGACACTGCTTTATACTATTACAGCCCTACAGAGATTTGGAAAATACACAACATGCCTATTACAACAGTCACGTGGCTTCACAAGGGCAAACCCTACTGCCATCCCTCTTTTGTTGCAGCCTAGGATACAGTTGGCCTTCTGGGTGCAAGAGCACGCTGCTGGCTCACATCCAGCTTTTCACCCACCAGCACCCTCAGGTTGTACTCTGCAGGACTGCCTCCAGTCTGTAGACATATCTGAAATTGCCCTGATCCAAGTACAACACCTTGCACTTGGCCTTGCTGAACTTCATTAGGTGCATATTAGGTTAGAGGGGGTGCAGAGGAGGGCCACAAGGACAATGAGAGGGCTGAAGCACCTCTCCTACAAAAACAGGCTGAAAGAGCTGGGGTTGTTCAGCCTGGAGAAGGCTCTAGAGAGACCTTATTGCTGCTTTTCAATACTTAAAAAGTACTTACAAAAAAGGTGAGTGACTTTTTACAAGAGTATAGCCACAGGACAAGTGGCAATGGCTTTAAGACAGAAGAGGGTAGGCTTAGATTAGGTATTAGGAAGAAATTCTTCACAGAGGCTGCTGAGACACTGGAACATGTTACACAGAAAAGTATTCAAGGTGAGGTTGGCTGCAGCTTTGGTCAACTTGGTCTACAAAAGCTGTCCCCACAAACAGCAGGGGAATTGAAATGAGATAGTCTTTAATGTCCCTTCCAATCCAAACCATTCTGTGATTCTGTTCTATAAATTATAATATATACTGCATGTACAGCGAGGATCCATAGAAGAAATTGGAAACATGCTTTGAAAACCACCTTCCTCATCCAGCTTTCAAGTATGGAGGCTTAACTAAAAAGACGGACAGGTATTCCCTTCCAGTCCTGACAGTAGTAACAAAATAGGACATCACAGACATTAATGATTCTTGCTTTCATCTACTAATACACCTGCTGCCATACTTTAGTGTATGAAAAAGAGGCAGATTAATTTAACAGCATTAAGTCAGATGGCTGAAGTAAACATAGGATTGCCCATGCAATCCTTTTGCTAACAATCCAACAGGTGGTGTGCCAAGCAGCTAATGCCTTTCTGAACAAGCAAACAGGCAATGACATTTTCCAGAGACTCTCTGGCTTGTATTTCATCAGTCACAATAATATACATTAAGAAGGAATAAAGTAAATAAAGACACACTGATACAGTCCAACCTTTTTTTTTTTTAGCCACATTCCACATATGCATGTTCATTGGTGCATCATTTTCCCATAAGCATTTAATTACATTTTAAGCTTTTTCTTAAGCTGCATAGAATGCCACTTCTAAATTAACCTCTGAAATAATTTCCTCCATTGAGTCCCTCTGCAAGATACTCTCCTAGTACTAAAGTGAATCCATTCAATTTTTTTGTGTGGGGGTTAACATTTTGAGGTAATCACACAATAGATTTCTAATCGTGCTTAGTTTTAATGTCAATTCTTCCTTCCTCTTGTTTCAAGACACTTCCTAAACTGTGCCATAAGTTACTTCATTACTTTCAGACCAGGAACTCTAGCTTTATACAACAATCTGTTCAAGAAGATTCAAGTTCTGAGTAGTAGGATATTAAAAGTTATTTAGCTGATTTTCTTCTATAAATTAGTAAGAAAAATAATTCTATTGAAACCAGAGGAGAAATAGACTACGCCACAAAAATGGGAACTACTTCATTGCTTTAAAGGAAAAAAATCCCAAATTATTTTGCTGCTCCTTCTCCCTTTAAAAAGTCCCATAATTTTCATTAAGGCAATAAGGGCAAAAGAGGAAAGAAAAATCTGGAGAGCTGGAGCATTACATATTATTAACTCACATAACATGGAATAGAATTTTTCAGATAAGTGGAAACTCACATTCCTGAATGGTGCAGCTCTGCCATTTATCTTGATTAAATTTGGGATAGGAAGAAATCTTTTAAATTCCATATGGAAGTTCTGATGCTAAACTAATTCTTGACCCAACCAGTTCTAAAGAGCTTTGAGATACTTGTGACTGAATTGAATATTGTGACTGAATTGAATAGTCAAAGACAGAAAGCAAACCAAAGAAATTCACTGCCTATCAGGAAAGAAAAGCTTCAAACTGATTCTTCACTTGTCTCCTTACATTAATACAAGCAGAGGGAGATCCTAAAAGGAGACAGGCAGGCCACTGAGAATTGAGACAAACTAAACTATTTTCAATGCACTCATTTGCTTGTGTCTACCATGACATTTTTGCAGAGAGAAAGATGTTTAAAACCTACATGCATGTTTATTCTTGCTTGGAGAAATTAAGTTGCCCCATGACAGATTTTATTTTTGTCAAAGTAATCCTATAAGATTTTTGTTGGCAGTGATCTTTTTTACTGAATGGAACAAGCATTTGCAGAGTGCTCAAATGGGCAGGTGGAAGCATATTACTTAACTTGGGAGGTGCTCCATAATCACCACTATGATTATCATGAGGATCACAGTAAGTGATCATAACCTGCATTTTCCATCTAGTCCTCTGTGCCAGGAGGTGCTCGTGCAGCTACACGGCGATCTGGATCAAGAGCACATGACTCTTCAAGGTGGTGAAGTAGAGATGAGCACTCTTTAGTAGCAGCATCCACTAAAACTGTGGAACCTTACACTCAGACCCTGCTTGAACCAGGCCTGGACACCACACTCCTAACAGAAGTAACAATAATGGCTGCCCTGCTCATTTATTTCTACCCTACACCAACCCCTCTTGAGCAACCACCGAGATTCATGTTGACATGGGTGGACTGGGGAATACAACATGGATTCATTTGGGGGTCTGGGGAGAGAAGTTAGTTTCCAGTGTACCAGCCCTCACTCTCCACAGATTCCTGGTGCAGTGTGCCTCTTCAAGGAATACTAGCCTACGTTTTATGCATGTAAGGCAAAGCATTCTTGTGCTTCTTCACAAATTGTATACTGCATCCATAGGAAAGCCACCTCAAGCCATTCAGCAAAATGGATTTAAGACATACATTGTATTATTTCCAACTCAACTCTCAATTTCCTGGGAGTAATTCGAGACTACCGAAGCATTCAGAGACAATAGGAGGAGACGGGTCTGCTCTGACCCAGTTTCAGCTCGTTTGTATCTCTACTGCAACAAACAGTTTTCAGAGCCAATTTCATTAAGCCACTGGACAATCAGCTGCAAATACAAAGCTGTAGTTTTGGTTGTAGATGCAAAGTGTTTTGCTAAAGGAAGAGCGAAATTAACAGTTCCCTTCATTCAATACTGATCAGTCCTACTCAAATGCATACAAATTTTTGACACGAAGCTCCATGTAATAAATAGAAGACCTGCAAGCAACTGGTTGCTAGTTTTGCCTAAAATGACATAGTCATTACAGAATAAATTAATTAAGCTTGCATAAGGCAGTTTTTCCTCAATTGTATAGAAGTCTTTATTGAAATATTAACTACTGAGATTTTAGAACAGAAAATACTAAGTGTGACTTACAGTTTTGTGTTGGTTTTTGCTTTGGTGTTTGTTTTCCCCCCTCCTCCCCCCCCCCAAGCATGCAGAATAGTTAATATTAAGGTATTTTAGAGACTGAAAACAGTGCCAGATAGAAGATTTACTGTATAACCACACAAAACATTTGGGCATTTCAGTTACAACCCACAGATTTCTTATCCTCTCCTTGTGTGGATGCACACCATTCATATTTGCAAGGTTTTTCATTAGAAATGCACAGGGTTGAGGTGAAACTGGATATACATACACAGGTTAGATTCTGCTGTTAAAAACAAGCACTTAAAACTTGAGAGACGGTATCATTTGCAATAACGTCTGAATCAATTTTAAAGGTAATTGCTGCTTTCCTCTTGTTTCTCATTAAGCCAATCCTGGTGCTGCAAAATTGGCAACTTCTTCAAACCAGTTTGTTCCAGAAAAAGCTGCTCCTATCTAGTTGTGACAGCCTGCTGCTGCTAGTGGAGGGAGGTAGGTTAAACCAACAAGCAAACAGTCCTCAAGGGAAAACCAGCACCTACTGCCAAAACAGAAACATTCCAAGCAACCACAAATCTAGCAGGCGAGTTTATCAAAATCCAAATGCTCTATATGCCACCTTCTAAAATGTAAATAAGTGAAAAACAGATGAAGAATACTATCTGTAATCCCCCCTCTGAAAGTGTTACAGGCCAGTTTTTATGCTGCAGTGCATTGACTTTCTTGGAAAGCACTGCAGAGCTGAATTAAAATATTTCAGCTGCTCTGTGAAATGGCTCATTGTTTTTGCCGTACATGCCCAAGCTTCGAACATTTCAGATATCACATACTGGACTTCATCTCATTGTAGAAGTGGACGTCAGCCTTCACAATTTTAAAATACCTTAGCAAATTCTGCATGGAGAGTTCACATTCACATCCAACGCTGTCCAACGCATTTTCTTCAACATTGTAATTATAAGAAGCATCATAATGGTAACAAAGGGAAATACTGCTATTGCAGGATAGGCAGTATTTAAGTACTAGATTATTAACAAAAAACACCTCACTGCCTTGCAATGAACATGCTTAAATGATGCAGAAGCTTCCAGCAATTATGCCAATTTTCATTGCTGGCTGTGGTGAGCATTTCTTTCATCAAAATTAAAATACATTCCTTCCAGTTCTGAAATTGTCAAGTATTTCCAACTTGAATTCATTACGTATCTCCTAAATCTAAGTACACAAGATGAAGCTATAAGCGAGGATTTTTAATATTCAGAGACATTCTCCTATCATTCTCTCCGAGCAGCGCAGCAGCTTGACAGTAACATGTTGAAAGAGGCTTCAATGCAGTCCAGATAGATACATTCTACTGAAATACCTTTACTATCCAAAAAAGAAAAAAACATTGGAATAAGAAAAATCGTTTTGCCAGAAAATGCAAATGCCAGAAAAGAAGATGTATCTCTCACTGCAGTTGTGAGCGTGACACTGCTAGTAGTCATTCGCTTTTACAGAGAAATTTCATACAGTCTGATCTTATCTTTTAGATTTTTCATCTACTACTGGTTGACAGTTCAGTAGATGCACAACAATGCCTCTATTATCAGAGAGAATACTTAGAAAGGAGGAGGCACAAACAGATGATCATTTGGGCAGTTGAAACCAGTCACACAAAGCCCTTTTGGAAGATGCTGAAGAAATTGGCTCTTTTAACCCTTTGTTGAAAAGATAAAGCTTTTACTTCATTACAGGACATAACTTATTCCATTCAGCTCCCCCATTTAGTCCCAACATTGATTTACTGTTTTAGAAAATACCATAATATTCTCATAAACACTAAGCAGATATGTTTTTTAAAAAGTAAGCCTAAAAAGAACTTTGAAGAATCTGAATCAAATTAAGGGAACCAAGCTGGAAGCTATAATGAGGACAATATATAAGTCTTCAGTCAGAGTACTTGTGAGAAATGTCATCAAAAGCAAAAACACTAATACAATTAGGGATCTTCAGCAAGTTTATCTTACTTTCTCTTGAATGCTCAGATGAAACCATGCACTTCTTTCTTTCACAGCTTTCCTCCCATTCTCAACAGGATAGGATCACCATCAAATAACAGGAAGCTGCTGATCAAGACCTGAGAGACCAGCCTCCCCGGCCCTCGCTTTCTGAGCCAGTAGCCTACGGCAAGCAATTCAGGTGCCTGAACAGATGTAACCTGATCGAGGAGGAAGGATATCCTGCCTGGCTTCCAGATACTCTTCCAAAAGGAAACCAGCCTCCTGTGGATTGTGCAGTACATCTGCTGGCCCTGGTTTGAATATTACAGAGATTCTAGAAATTCACAAGTGGCAGAAGTGATTCTAGTTTGGACAGCTGGACCTCACCCTGTCTGCTCTATTTCACACTGCTTTGCTATTACAGCTTCTGCAGCCCATTTCAAATCACCAGTACAAAAGGCTGCCACGAGGCATACAGAAGATAGCTCCGAACAAACTGCAGTCTGCAGCTCCAAAAGAAAACACAATTCAAATAACTTTAATTTCAAAACACAGAGCTATCAACTTCATTGCAGTGCTTGCTGCATCCAGTAGTATTCTGCTAAACTGAAAGCTGTTGCAAAGTTCTGCTCAGTTCAAAAACTCCTCAACACCTCTCCGTTGTGTTTCCTTCCTTATCACTGAAGCACAAAGCCCAGGAAGCAGATTCCTAACAGAGAAAAAGAGGGATTTAATATGTACTTACCAATAAATCCTGAGTATTTACAAAGGCACACTTCCAGCCTGCACTAGAATTAATGCTATTATGTAACAAGCACTGCCATTATTAACCTGGTAATCTTTTAAGGATTTCTAAATTAATTTAAAACAAAAAACTTGCTGTTGACAGAGGCAATGGAAAACACAAACAGTATCTGATGAAAATTCCCACTGACAATTTTAGTTAATAAGAGGAAAAAAGAAGGTACTTGCTACTTCCTGTTGTTACCATCAGGGAGGTATTAGAGCTCAGCAGGAAGTCAGTATTGGAATAAAAAAGTAAACATTCAAGCCACTTATTTGAGCAAAATGACTATAATTCCTAATTTCTGTCTATTGTGACTACTTCCCATATTCAAAAGCTTTTTCATATTAAAGCTTGAATGTCACAAGCAGGATTTTTGCATCTATGACAAAATAACTCTTAATAGCAGCACAGAAATAATACCAATTTACTATACCAGATTAAGTCCATAAAGTTTAGCTTTGCACTTGAAAGAGGTATAACATTTCTTCGGAGTGTTGCCAACATTTTAATACCTTGGGTGAGATTCACCCATCTGTGTGTCAGTTTACATGAAGAGCCCTTTGTAGTCAGTGTAGACCTAAGTAATGCACGTAGTTAGGTCATGACTTGTCTCATCCTAAAAGCAGGTATCTACATACGGCCAAGTGAATTGTATCTTAGAAATGCTCTACTTCTTTCAAATAATCACAAAATTACAGTATCATAGGGGTTGGAAGTGACCTCTGGAGATCATCTAATCCAACTCTCTGTTAAAGCAGGCTCAAAGCATACTGATACAGCCATCCACTATGGAGCACCCAGATGAATAGCAGGAATCCCTCCAACAGGAACTACAGAGGAAAATACTATGCATATTTACTAAGCATTGCTTATCCAGGTGCAGATGTACAGGGGAAAAAAAAGTCAACCCAATCTAAGCTAACTTCTTTGTGTTCAGTGTCCCATGGCACTGCTTCAAGGCTTCAGAAAACAAGATGACCACCTTTTCCCATACCCTCATCACTTCAAAATGATGAAGCTAAAAACAACGTGTATACATTGAAAGCCTCATGCAGACTATGCAGTCTCCAAGAACCAGCATTATGACGCACCAATGCTCCTGCTACTTGGATAGTGCATTAATATGAAAGTTATTGAAAGAACTAATAAAAGTGATCCCTTCCGAGTCAGAGGCACTCTTGACTGATCAAGGAAGAACAACAGTGACTTCAGAGCCCATGGTACTACTTGTGGTCTTGTTTCATACCTCCCGATATCCTCTCTTGGTGCAATCTGCCATGCAGAACTGAAGCATGAACTAAACTCTGTGCTGACAGATGTTAACATCTATTGCCATTACAGAAATCTAGCCTTCATATTGTTCTCTCTGTACAAAGAACAAAGCTTAGGGAAATGAATCTCCTACCGTAAGTGGCCTTCACAAACATCACTTACCTATTCTTTAGTCTGATCTACTTCCACCCTCTAATGCAGTGTTGCCTGGTAGGAATGATCACCTATTAGTTTAAACAATAAAGTTCTGGAAATAAGAGTTTTGCCTCCAAAACCAGTTTGGGAATGAATGACGAGTATGTATATACATTACTATTCCTGTTTTTAACAATCACAAGAGTTCCACCACAGTTTTGTGATCCTTAACCTACCTGACAAGAATAATGACAAATGAACAAAATACTCTACAAAGTAGAACAGCTATTCTGTTAAAGATCTGAAGTCAGATATCATACAAATGATAGCACCTATACTGTATTCTCAGTAATTTAAATCAGTAGAAAGGCAGACAAATAAAAGCCTTATTAAATCCGGTCTCATCTGAATGGAACTGGGGGCAAGGAAAAAAAAAAAAGCCACAAGAAATACCAACAAATTGGAACACAGTACAATCCTAAGGGTTGCTAAATTAGCTTTAAAAGGATTTTGGATTACCATTTAAAAAAAAAAAAAAAAAAAAAAAAAAAACAAAAAAAAACTTCCAAGACTACTCAGAGTACACAGATCTCTTGTACAAAAGGTGGAATGGAAGGAATAGGACAGTCAGTCAGTTCAAGCCATTTGGAATGCCCATAAAGTCTTCCCCATGTTGCCAAAAGAGCTGCTAGAATAATTATTTCTGGAATTTCACATATGTAGATTTTTGATTTATTTATTTATTTATTTATTTTTTTGAGATAACACTCGGGTAAGTTTTAAAGCTAATCCATTTTTTACTTCTTGCATAGAGAAGGGACTTAGGAAAAGTTAAATAGAGAACTTCTCAAAAGAGAAAAAGTTTCTTTAACACTTGATTGAACTATTCAGTTCAAGCAGGGTGTTGGTTCAGAGAACAGCTTTCTAGCCAATGGGTTATAACCCTCATGGTCCCACTGATGGAAACAGAAAAGTAGTTAAGGCCAAGCACTGGGCAGCTGGTATGGCCAACAGTTCACAGGCATGAGTGAGAACAACAGCTACTAATACACGTTGAAAGACCCCCTGAAGTAAGGAATTAAACTACTGAGGGCTAAAATTCAATTGCTTAAGCAAGCAAAGGTGTTCCTGGAACCAGGATTATGAACACACCAAAGCACTGTATCTGCCCTTGAAATGTGTTCCTGGAAGCCTGGAGGTAGCACATTACCAAGGTCTTGCTGTTAGATACTACATATCGTGACAAAGCTGTATGCTCTTTTGGCAGAGCTTGTCTGCTAAACAGGCCGTCTTTATCTCAGCTGACCCACTGTCCACTATAAAGATGATTCAAAGCCCAGTATAGATAGATTTGCATACATATACACATATTTCAAATCACACTATTGCTGTATAGGCTGATCTTGCACCCTATTCATTTCCAGGATTGGGCCTGTCAGCACTGGTCTGTTTGACAGAAGCACTGTACCTTATCTTTAAAATCAGAACCTTACTCCCAATTTATAATCCCAATTTTCCTCTGCCAGCAGTTCTACAGCTTACTGCTTTTCCTTCTTCCACCCTACTCAGTCCCCAGCTGACAGCAGTCCCTAACGAGCATCAGTGTCGCAAGTATTGGTACTGCAATTTAGCAGCAGTGTCACCTGATCTTCCATTGGGTTGGCTCACAGCATCGCTTCAACATCAACCCTGCATATCCTTAGCCACAGTGGCTCACTAATAGATGTCCAGAAGTGAATGAGGAGGATAAAATGAACTTTTAAGTTTATTATGTGCTTTCTGAACTAAAAGTAGGTATTCTAGAAAATACAGATGTTTTTTCCAAGCAAATATTTAAAAACAGTCCTGATTCTTATTGTGTACAGTACAGAGGTGTGTTTCAGCTCACTGGGAAAAACATCCAGCCACATCTCAAATTAAGTAAGCCTTTAATTTCAAATAGTATTTCAGCTACAGTTGAATTTTATTTAAATAGTACTAGATTCACCTAAGAGACCAGGCAGAAAGTGGAATGCACCATTAAAAAGGAGAAGTAGTGAAGTGCCACTCACTCACTATCAGAAGTGGGAATCTTCCTACAATCATCAAGCAAATGGCTCAGCTCTCCTGTCCGTGCACTCCTGCTTAAGGAGAGTTCAGCTCTGGAGTTGCAGAGTTCTGTTTTTGAAATGAAGATGTGCCTGTGATCGAAGTCCAGAGAAACAAGGGCCCCAGAATCCAGGAGTGCAGTTCCAACTGCTGAACTCTGCTCGCTGTCTGGCTTTTTCCACAGCTCCCTGAGAAACAACGTCACCCCCAAACTAACAAAAACTACACAGTTGGTCTGTCATCAATCCTCTATCACGTTAACAATGAATGTGTGGCAGCATACAGTCTCGCCACATAAAATCTTCAAATAACTGTTTATATAAATCCCTATTCTCCATTACTTTACACAATTATTTCCTGCTTTGTTGAGAAACATTTGTTTTATACTCTTTCTATCCTTTAGAAAAAGGAGTTTAAGTAGAAATTCAGTCAGCTCAGCTGTAACAGTGAGGTTCAAAGGGTACAACATGTAATGGGATATTAGTGGGAAGGTTCAACCTCTACTGCCATCCCATCGGCATCAGCCTCTGGTGTCCCAGGCCAGCGTCGTAAAATAGGAGGCGTTACTTTCAGAGCAGTCTTTGTATTTTAAGCAGTAAATGGCTCCACAGCTAACTAATTGTTGAGGTAAATTTCAACAGCGTCATTGGGACATTTTTATGACCTTTAAATTAGCCAAAGAGACACACACACACGCATACACACAAAAGCACATTTAAGCTGTTACAGCAGATGAAATTTAAGTAAGAGGCAATAAATCCATTAAGAAATTTTAATAGGCAAATGTTCAGCTTTAAGTACTATGGGAAACATCAGTAGGAAACTACTCAAGGGAGTAACAGCAAGTATTTTCACTCCAGATCACGAAAAGCTGGCAGAAATCACACTGCCATTTGCTTTTCCTGAACTAACAGTGGATGTAACAACTCCCTGCTCCCCTAGTTCATCCAAATCCACAGACAGCAGTTCCTTCCACACCACTGGAGCAGATTTGGTTCACCACTACACTGCAGGAAGGAAAGCTGGTAATCAGAACTTACACAGAGGAACTGCCTTTTAACGTAACTGTGATCTCAGAAGCAACACAATCTTTGGCTTGTTCCCTCCTTCCCTGCACATTATTCTGTATTTTCACAGGGAATTCCAGCTGCATTGTCAAACCCACTTCATTCAACAGTGCTGATAACCAAAGCCTAAGCAGCTACTAGAACTCTACATTTTGACTTCTTTTTCCATTAATTACACAGTAACCAAATCTTTGTTAACATTAAGAAATGATGGTATTATTCATAATTCGGCTGGATCGTAGGTTCAGCACATACACTACAGGGCCCAAATTAAAAATACAGTCACATTGAAACTTACTTTGAAATTCAATTGGTCTTGGTTTTCCCCTGCCTCATTTTTAGATTAGGCATAACAGGGAAAGTACCGGCCTCACAAGTTTACTAGAGATGGGAAATTCCATTCAATAGCATGGAAATTCCTTATAGAGCATTTTAATACAAGCTTGACACCACTGGCTTTCCCTGCACAGAAGAATGTCTTCTTTGACAATACTACATTCAGAAGAGTTTCCATGAAATTTCTTCCTTACATGTAACAAGCTGGTTAAAGTGGAGTGAACAAGGCCGTTCTATGGCATAGATGCAAGTCAGCAGGCCAATTCAAAAACCCACTGCACAACCTGCCAGCTCTTCAGTATGCTTCTGTAAAGAATAAACTGAACTGAATTAGGTTTGTCCCTGAGGATTTAAACCTTTTTTAAAAAAAGTGTCTCAAATTGGACTATTCAGAACTTGGTACAGTAACTTCTAGACAACTTCCAACTCCACTGGAGTGGCTACACGACTACAGAGGTTTTGATGCTCCTCTGATGTATCTGGTGGCTTCAGTGCTCCTGTCACCCATTGGATAGTTAAGGAAAAAAAGCAAGAGTATAAATGCACATCTATAAAACATGTTCTTTTCAAAAAGACTTACTCCTAAATCTCCTTAATTTTGTTATGAGTTAAAGAATTTATTTCCTGATGGTGCCACAATGGAAGTAACACTTGTAAAAGAATGCATAGAGGCAACCACATATGTGTATGTCTGTGGGAGTATGTGTATATATAAATAAAATATGTATTCTCTGTAGCACTGAAGATGGAGAGAATTCACTTTAATCAAGCAGCAATATGTGAGATGAAATGGAAATAAACATATGTAGCAGGCAGATCAAGACGTCTTAAGTCTTCCTAGACTATCAAGAGCTGGAAGAACAATAGAGCTTCACCGTAAGAAAGCTCAAATGAAGCTATTATGTCCTTCAAACTCACTAATAAGGATCCTAACTATCAAACCTAAAAAGGGAAAGATCACGTTACATACAGAAAATTAAGAAAATATAAGATATTTCAAAAGCTATGTCTTCATTATAAAATGAAGTGATGGCATCTCAAAGTCCAGATGACAGCAGATGCCAAGATCAGCTGAGAGTCTGAGGGTTTAAATCTATCCAGAGAAAGACTGAGCATGGCACATATCAGAACATGGGATGCCATCTGCATACATGATGGGATATCAAGGGTTAGGTCTTCATTCCACACCTTGCAACTTGTATCGGTAACCAAGTATCTCTAGGCATTAATCAGCTAAAAAACAAAACATGAACAACACTGAAATCCTTGTTTACTACCTGAAGTATTTATTCCTTAATTAAGAGCAAGTATTGAATGTATTTGAGTTGTTAGTCTGGACACTCCTCAAGAATTTATATCCTAGGAGTGCCCAAGCATTACATGCTTTAACAGCTTCATATAGATTAGTTTGCTAGTTGGTTTGTCTACAGATAAGGCAAAGAAGAAACACTCCCCTCTATTATTCTGGTTATTGACACTACGCAGATTTAATTAGTACGATTTAATACCTGCATAAAATTTCATATGCATTTCCATGCACAAGTTCTTCTACACATTAGGTCTTGATTTTATTTTTTTTTGTACAGGCTGAGCAAACAACAAGAAACAAACACCAAAACATATTTACAGCATGAAGCAAAATTAATAGGCTTAAAAAGAAATAGAATCTCAACCTAACTTTGTGGTTATTATGGACCACTGAGAGAATTTGGAAGAAAGCATCCTTGTCTCAAGGATTCTTCAGCAGGACCTGCCCAAGGCTACGATCAAGACAACAAGAGGAAGTTGTCTGGTTGAGTGACCAGAAAGAATCTGCTCTCAGTTAACATTTGCAAGTCATACTGATTTCTGCAGTTGTTTTGTAGTAAGTGACCACCATGCAGCCAGTATGCATGCTCAACAGCCTGCCAGGTGATGGTAGGCGTGTGATTGTCGCATGATCTGCAATCACCCAACAGCAGACCAACCAATGGGGGAGCACATGCCATTGCCCCAACCAGAGGTACACAAGAGCAGAACAAAGAGCACAAAAACCCAAAGAGTTCAGAGGTAGAACAGGTAGTCTCTCGCCACCCAACCCAGCCGTTAAGATCAACAAGATGTCACTGATCAACCCGAAGCCCCCAGGGGCTATCAGGACATTCCGGGACCCATGGTACTGACTCTCCCCAATTCATGATCCCTTCACTAGAATTCCTCTCTTCACTATTGCTAACTTCCCCATCTTCCCCACATTCCTTAACTCTTCAGACTTTGTAGTTATCTAGCTGGTTAACATTTGACCCTGCTTATGTCTTTATCTCCCCCTCCAGGTGTGTGTGTACATATGTGTGTGTGTATCAAATCATCTACTCCAACAACTGGAGTGAGACAAGCCCTCACACAAAAACAGTTCCACAGAAGCCCAGTGGTGTTCAGACACTCCATTATGAACACTCTACTACTTGGCCAGTCATTAAGCACCACTCAGCACAAAATTTGGGTAAATGGTGGATTCCTAATCACAGCTTCCTTGTATACACTGATTATTATTTGCACCATCAAACAATGAAGAAGGGTCATTTGAGAAACAAAAGGGAAACGTACAAGAAGTTAGCCAAGACTCTTAACAGCAGACAAGCATCACATTTGCAGACTCACTCTTGCAGCATTCCTCCTGCTTCATGTTTGTGCCCAGCAGCCTGTAGTTTGGCAGTGCAACCACAAAATACATCAACTACATCAAATAAGTTGCCAGTGGCAATTCAGAAAGCAAGCCGAGAGTTTTCCGGTGCTAACATTCCTGAAATCACGCAGTTGTCTTTGCAACACTCTATACCTCAGAAATACCAGAGACCAGAAACTCCCAAGTATTCTTTTCTATAGAAAAAAAAATATTTTATTTCCAAATGGAACACATGTGACAGTACAGAGCATATCTATGCTGCAGGTGGCCTCACCACCAGGTTACCCCTGTGGGAGGAACACCGACTTACATATACCACAGGAAACCCCTTGTGTCTCGACACCTGGCATTGCCGCTGTGCACACTGACCTGTGCGTCAAGTGTGCAACACCACAGCACTCAACTCACTCAAGATTCTCAGGTTTGAAAGATTTTTCCTCAGCACGCCCTTGTTAGCTGTTAATAACTTTGCAGGGAGTGAGCCAACAATCTCCCAGTTGTCTTTCAAGACCAGTTTTAGTAAAGCAAAAGAGCGTTTCTGCTTGGAAGTAGTACACTGAAGACAAAACGCTGATAAACAGGAGCCCACACATCCAGACTATACTCGAAAATCGGTTTGTTTTTAGCTCCCAGTTTCTCAGTTGATGTGGATATTAGCACAGCACGACGCGCCTTCCCAGAGCTGGCGCACTGAGGCATTTGTCAAATCAGAGCCTTTCCTTTGTTCAAGCCTGACTCCCTCCTGCCAGTCTTTCTCCAGGCATCTTTTTGTGCCTGGTACTACTCGGCACACGTGCATAAGCAGCCTTTCTGTTTACCTTTCAGGAGTTTTTCATAGTTTGTTATTCTGTTGCGGCTCTTACATCGGACACTGCTTCTAGCGAACAGCTTCCTTGCTGCTTATTTCTTCAGTGTAGTCACAGTATCTTATAATTTACATAACATGAGGAATTTATCGTCCAGCTTTCTAAGCTTATACTCTTCTGTTTATTACTTGAGATCACTTCTCATACACATTTCGTGCAACATATTACTGGTTGTAACAGATTTACACTGTTTTGTCCCTTCTTCTGTATTCTGAGACTCTAGGACTTCCTCCGTAACACATTATTCCTCACCATAATCAGCTTTATAAGGTGATACCATTTTTTCAGAACCTAAAATAAATTTACAGCTGCTTTATATCAGTTGGAAAAGAAAACAGCCAATACACACATAATTAGCTGGTATACATTCACTTTAAGGTAACCAAAACAGCAACAAGACCTAAGGAATGTGACAAAGACTGTGAGATCTATACAGGTTTCCTTTTCCCATTGGACAACTAACAGTAGGGTGGAAGCACATAAATAACTAGAAAGAAAGTAGGATAAAAATTTGGTATGGCTGTATACTTGAAGAATAGAGAGAAGTATACATTGCACTATTCATTCACACAGAACCAACTCACATAATCAAAGAGTAAATGGAGGTATCAGTTCACTGCTGCTACAATTCATTGTTTTAGCTGTCCTTTGTCCTCCTGTAAGCAGACGTTTGAACGGCACTCATCTTTTTATTCTTAAGATGCAGCTCACTTTATGCTCAACGACATACTTTAATTTCTGCTATATTTAAGCATAACATCTGGGAATTGAGCTATGCTGTTCATGACCTCGAAACTCCTAGGATGATTACACGCTCCCACAACCTATGTTGCAACTCCCGAGCTGGCAGCATCTCTGCCCCCATTTCTCATTTCCAAGTCCCATCTTGAAATATTCCATCATCCACCAAAGTTTGAGCTTTTCACGTTCCTCCTATGCAGGAGTTCACGGCTCTGCTCTGAGATGTACAAGCAACGGCACCTCCTGGATCCGACAAGTTTAAATACACCAGCTTTGAGTCTCACCGACTTCCCCCATTCTGGAAGTTCTGATGAGACAGCCTGACTCCTACCTAAATTAAATGTTAAAATTAAAGGCTGAATGAACATACTAACGCAGACATCCACGTCGAGGAAGAGGCTCAGCACACCCTGCTAACAAACATCCCAGGCCTGACTTTCTCAGGTAAACCCGAGCAAGGCTCCAATTGTCCCAAGCATTCAGAGGTTTTTTTTTTTTGCATACAACCGGAAATGGTTCAAGCTGTACTCCTTTGTATCAGATGTGCTAGCGGGATAGTAGAGACAGAAGCCACTGTGCCTTTAAGTACAGGTACTTAAAAGGACAATAGGCCAATACTTTCTTAATAACAGCAGTCTGGAGTTCCTGCTGCCTTCTGCAGGTAGAATTTTATACTTGAGCTCACAGTGCATATCCCAAAAAGCACAGCCACATCTATCCTATTAACTGCTATCATGAAAACCGAGCTTCTTTCTGCCTCCCCCTCTGCACGCAGCATTCTCCAGGACCTTTCCCGCTCTGATCAGAGGACGCTTGCGGGTACCCTTCCCTAGGATACAGCCGCAGGTCGGAGCGCTCCTCAACCATTTCAAATGCACTCGTAACACGAGCTCCCACAACGGGAGAGGAGCTCCCCAAAACTTATTCACTGTCCACTGAGACACGAACCAAGTTTCCCACGGCCGGGGGGAGCCGCCCGCGGCGCGGTGCGGACAGGTGCCACCCCGCCGCCCGGCGGAGCGCGGCGCAACGAGGTTGACATCCGCAGGACTTCCCCGGGTCGAGGTGGGAAATTCGAACGAAAGAAAAGGAACGCCGCCCCAGCCCCCTCCCCCCTCCTTCCCCGCCCACCATGCTCCCCTCGCAACACTCCGTCGCCTATCGCGACACGCGCGTCCCCAGCGGCCTTACCTGGCGTGCAGTGCAGGGGCGAGGGGCCGGGCGAGGAAGGGGGAGGCGGCGGCTCCTTGGTTGGGGCGGCGGGAGGCAGCATGAGGTAGCGGTCGGGCTGCGGCAGGCAGCGCTGGCACACGGAGTGGAGGCAGGGCAGCAGCTTGGGCTGCCGGCTCTGGATGGGCTGCCCGCACACGCCGCAAGTGTCCAACAGGTTGAGCGGGGCCGCCTCCCCGCCCCGCTCCGCCGGGCCCTGGCGGCTCTCGGCCTCGTTCTCCCCGCTCAGCGTCGCCGCCCCCGTCCGATCTACCGGGCACGGCCCCCCCCCGGCCGCCGCCGCCGCCGCCGCCGCCGTCGCCGTCGCCGCTACCGTAGCCGTCGCTTCTTCCATTGTCCCGAGCCGGTCGCCGGAGCGCCGAAGAGATGCGGGGCAGCCCCGCTGTCCGCCGCCGTTCGCCCGCCTTCCCGCGCCGACACCCCACCCGCGCGCGGCCCGCGCTGTTTGTGTGCCTGCCCCGCGAGGAGGCTGCCCCGCCGCGCCACACGGCCAACGGCCGCCCGCGCCCCGCCCCGCTCCTCTCCCCCTCCGCGACAAGCCCCTCCCTAGGCCACGCCCGCCGGCTACGTGCGGCTCGAGCTTTCCCGGCCCGCCCTCGCAAGAACCAGCCCCCACCCTCACGCAGGCCCCGCCCCCACAGCGCCCCCGCGCCACATAAGCCACGCCCCCATAAGCCCCGCCTGCTGTAGGCCCGCCCCCGATGGCTCTCATCCGCTTTGCCCTGGGGCTCGGCTCTGTGCGCGGTCCTCGCCGCCCAAAAGAAGCCCTGCACCTCAGCGCCCCACGTGCACTTTGTTAAAGACTTTCGACTGATGCAGCCCACGTCTCCTCGGCTACTGATCAAATGGCTACCTGCTCATGTGGGGCAAGTGGTCGGGCCAGAGGGGCCTCAGTCCTATCAGAGAGATTCTTGTGGTGGTCATACTTCAACCCCACCCGATGTGTGGATGCTTGTGGAAATTTTAGCCTGTGTTCAGTTTGGCGCATGGCATCAATGCCGCTGTTCACAGGCACATCACCCAACTGAATAGGCAATCAGTAAAACTTAAAAAGTACAGTTCTAGTTTGGACGCACCGTTTTGCTGAATCAAATGCTTGAATTTAAGTACACACACAGACGTAAAACATCATCTACATATTGGTCATGGGTCAGTCATGGGCTGATTCAAGCTCATGCCAGATGACTCAGTAGCCCACTTCCTGGCAATCCCTTCTAGATCAGAGATAAATGTCATTCCTGCTTCCAAATACCAATACAGCTATACCCTCTCAGCTCTTATCTTGCCAACACGCAACACCAGCAGCACTTCTCCAGAGCACCTTCTGCCTCCCAACCCAGCTCAAATCCTGTCCTCCTCTCCTCACTGCCATCTTCGCTGTCCAGCACTGTATGATGGTGTTCTGCTAGGTCCTTGTGACGGGAGCTAATGTGCCAAGAGTGTGTAAATGGTGAATGATGAAACAGGTTCAGGAATTAAAACTAATGATGACAGCATGAGTTCTGTAAGGTGAAGAAAAACAACAAAATTGCCACTGGGATAGGCAGGTGATCACTGAAGTGCATTTGATTAGTTTTAATGGCAAACGATTGGAAAGTCAATGAATAATATATTTCTAATGAGTGACAGGAAGCCATAAGTTAATCAAACATTTCTGCAACTAGAATTAGCTGTTTATCCAGTAGAAGGCTGGACAGCAAAATAGAGATTATCTAAAGGTACAAAGGCCACCTGCAGAGGATTTGAGCAGGTGCTTTGTTGGAAATCATATCCCCACAAACCACTTGTGTCCCAGTGATTAGTAATATATATACAATTTTGTTTCCTGCAAAATTTGTTTGCTTGGAATGTTTGCAAAGCACACTTGAACTCTGCTGTAAAATCTGTAATCTCATGACATCCAAATAGCATCTGTTATAAAATAAATGTTTGAACTTTTATGATTTGAATGATTTGAATGCTGCTCTCCTTGCTGTTAGTGAGGGAATTTTACTAGGAGTACTCAGGGCAGGAGCAAAAAGCGGTAAGAAAAGGCATCCCAATATATGCAGCCATTCGCTATAGGAAGACAACAGAGTGAAGAGAAAAGCCCTGGAGTGTAGAACTGCATTTCTCAAGCAAAATCTGGGAACAGTTATTAAGATGCTGCACCCCTTTATGCCAGCCTGGCTGCATGGTTTTCAGACCACAGCCACACTACACTGCCTCTGGTCATCAGGGTATGAGATACACTCTTTCTACCTCATGCTGGCAGGTTTTTGGTTCAGGTACTGCTGATAAGCAGACCTAATTGGAGTTGAACGAGTACGGAAAATTTGCAAAATAGTGCAGAATCATTCTATGTCAGCATGAAGAGACATGCCATATCAGGAACTACACCAACTGCCCAAGAACGTGAATGCAGAACAGTTGTAGCTGGAAATCTACTGATAAGAAAGAAAAGTGGCACATACTGTATGACCATTAAAGGAAGAAGTTGGACTACCAGCCAACTACTTTACATTATAAATATTTGCAGCTGATAGAGTTGGTTGAGCTCTCCCACATGGCAACGGGCTGCATGGTGGCAATCTCTCCTTGAGTACGGACACCTTTCAAGGTTACTCCTCAGTGTTGAGAGATCCCTTATCTGATCCTTACAGTGAAGCAAGAGACATTTCTATGCGATACAACATTCATTTATATCAAGCCTAAGTGGCATTGCATACACTTCAGGCTAGCTTAATTATTAGGCCTGTAGCAAGTAGTAGAGGTTTCAATGCCAATTAACCATCCATCATAGAGTGTTTGACTGCCACTTTTGTTTAATCAGTAATTCTGTTTAAATAGTGGCTAATAAATTCTTCTGGTTAACTTCACAAGGAGAAGTTGTTTCAATAATTCACCTGTGACAAAGATCAGTGTAGCTGGCAAGATGGCATATTCAGTCACTGAGCACTTAGGGATGCGTGGAGCTAACCCTTTGTCAAAATTCTTGGAAGAATGGGCACGTAAACATTGGGATAGCTAGAATAAAGTAGAGGAATGGACAAAACTCACAAGAAGGAAAATGAAAGACATTAACAAAAAGGGAATCATATGCAAGATATTGGGAACACATTTGGAAACAGCAAGTCAGGTAAGGAATGTAAAGAAAATGAAGTGAGAATGTTATGCTATAAGGTTGAACAAAGAAAGCAACACAAAAATCCTACTATTCCTGCAAATAGAACAATTACAGGAACAAATAGGGAAGAAAAGGAAAAACAAACTGCAGAGGGCAAGGTAGAAATAATGATAACTTGTGTCCACAACCCGTCAGATCCTTTAAAGATCCTGTTCATGGGAGGTTAGGATAAGGATATTTGGGATGACTCTGATCAAGAAAATGACAAGGATGAATTGGATGTTTCAGAATTTTTCAGCAGCCTCTAATTCATGTTACTCATTTGTGTTGAGTGAATTTATGGTAGTTCCTATTACTAAAACTGAGTTATCTGCCAGACGCCAAGGAGGTGACCAAAAGGGCCATTCCTTGGGATTCCCTTCAGCTGGCTAATTTGTGCGGAAAATGTAGGCATAAGCCTGGTGAAGATGTGATTAAATATCTGTGGCATGTCTGTCTAACCAGAGGAGATTGTATTGTGTTAGAGCAAAAAGAGGTAGATGGCTTCTGGGCACCGGGAGTGTTTTTAAGCAAGGGATCAGGCCCTAACACTAGATCATAGTATGTTGGGCAGGGGGCACAGATTATAAGGAATGAAAGGAGCCCACCAGTATACAAATACAATCATTAAGCAAATTATCTGCTGCCATGACAAAGGTAACCTGCATCCAGGTTATGAACAACAGAGGTGTACATGGCAATTACCCTACAGACCTTTAAGACATTAAACCACTAATAAGAGGAGTCACTGCTGTCCTGAAACTATACATCATTGCAAAAAGAGATGAGATAAAGAAAAACATAGCATGTAACATGCAGGACGACTAGCCTTGCCTTTGACCCAACCCTGACCTGGGCAGAACTGAAGCACAACACTGCTAATTATGGTTGAGAAATGTGATAGGAAAACACTTCAATTGGGCGACCCCATACTGAAGTGGACAGCAGATAGGCTAAACAAGTACAACAGGCTCCTCAGAATCCCCAGCATCCTATCTCAAAAATCCTCTAATAGAATAATAGATTTCTAGGATAGATGTAGTGAACTGTAGAGAAAATCCTTATCATTGAGTCTACCTCAGATAGATGTACAGGGCTGATCACCTGGAACTATACTTAGTCTAATCCATACTTTTCATAAACAAGGGTTACCGGAAAATTCAGAGAAAATCAAATAATCCTCTGCTCTGAAATGCCCCACAAGTAATCCTTTTACCTCTCTTATGGAGGAATGCCCAACTTTGCAGGAAAAAAAAAAAAAGAAAAAAAAAATGGAGGAAATCCTGAATGGCTGCTGTGCTGTCCTTCTGGAAAACTGAAGTTTGTCAATGAGATAATACAGGTGGCTTTCACATTTCTGTCCCAGCCAGGCCCCAAATATAACTAGTAAAATTTTTAATTGATGCAGAACTTCACATTTCAACATTTTTTCCCGTGACACAGATGTCCCAGACTGAGCTGCTTGGTGCTGCTTTGAAAAAGTCTGAAAAATGTCTTTGGTCTTAAAGCAGCAGACAATTTGGTCTAGTCATTGCAAGGAGCAGGCCATGACTCATTTGGCTCCTCAGTGCTTCACCGGGGTGACAAATCAATAGAGATAAAATGAAGACTGTGACAAGCTGATACAGAATCAGCTTAGAAAATGTGTAAGTCATGCTGACTAGGTGGAGGAAACATCCAGAAACAGATTCCTTCATCTCTTGTACCACCTTCCGTATTCAAAGAAGAATTTGAGAGTTTGCTATGCTACTTATTCTGTTCACAGTGTTTCGTTATATCCTTTGCTTGTTCCAGACACCCCAGTTAAAGCAAATTTTAGAATAGCTGTTATTCCCTCAGCATCTTGTCTTCTCTTTAGATATAGACTTTGTCACCATAGCCTAGGCCTTTGCCATTTTCAGTGTAGGTTCCTGCAAATTACTGTACAAAAAGTATATTCTGGAGCTTCAGCTACAGAATGTCGTAGCCATTGACTACCCATCAGGACTTCTCAAAAAAGGGCTCATCATTAGGAGCTCCATTCACTATTTTTAGACAATTTATTTGTTGACTTTGGTTTCTTCCTTTTGTCTTTGGTTCACTGTTTGCTTTCTTGCATTTCTAGATTTTCTAGCAGTCATGAATCCTTCCTGGATTACCACCAAGTGTTGGCATGTACATTTCCTCCTCTTGAGACAGCCATGTGACAGTAAATAATCTCTTTCCAAAGTTTTCTCATAGCCCAAAATAAAGCTCTGATGCTGGCAATGTGATCTGTACAATTCCATCCTTTTTGTGGCAACAGGGAAGGAAGTGGTAGAGAAGACTCAGCACTCAATCTATGTCATTAAAAAATGCTTCTGCCATTCTGGTCATCCAGGAGGTGGACATAGCAACTTTTTGGCCAGAATCCACAAATAGCAACACAAAGCAGTCGGTGGGGAGTCTTACTTCAGAATATACAGCATTTTCTATTCCAGCTTCTCGTGGTAAATGAGTGTTTTAATATATGGCTGTTTTCACTGATGAATGAAAAGCACAAAATATAAAAAAATGTTCACTGGAGGCGAGATAAGTACATTAGAAATTAATTTAGGAAGATGTAATATAAGTCTTCCCAGCAACAGTGATCAAGGAGAACTTTACTTACCAGAGCAGCTAGAATAAGCAGTGAATGAATATAATTCCTCACTAGCTAAGATGGCTGAATTAGATATCCATCTACAAAACGGCTTAGGCCTGTAGGTTGCTTTTTTGAATTCCACAATCACAAACCCATAAAGCTACAGTAAGCTATGTACTTGTCCTCTCCATCAGGAACAAATGAGAAAACATTGAAAAACCTGGCTCAGTGTTTTTTCTTAGGATTTTCAGTTTTATGTATTCCATGCTACAATTACCCAATGTACACACGCACAAAAAAATGTTTTTCCCTTAGTTAAGGAATGGTTTCTTAGAAATCTTCTTTGCATCCTATTATATACACCATTTACCTGAGTCAAATTCAGCGTGTGAAAAATAAGCACCA
Source organism: Tetrao urogallus (assembly GCF_951394365.1). Lineage (NCBI taxonomy): Eukaryota > Metazoa > Chordata > Aves > Galliformes > Phasianidae > Tetrao > Tetrao urogallus. The sequence continues at coordinate 138,028,963 of NC_136813.1, read as the reverse complement.
GCACTCAAGAATTGCTTGTCCAACTTCATCTCAGTTGGAAGCTCTCCATACCTGGGTTCAACCACCAACCAGATGTTCCCAGCACTCGATTCAACATCCTGTAAGCATAAACTGTGGATTAACGATGTCACTGCACAGCTTAATATTAGTTTAATGTTCAGAGATATTGCAGTGCTTTTGTAAATTAACCCTAGGATCATCTGATTAGGTATTATGATCCCCTTCACAGAAAAGGCTTTTTCCTAAAGGAAAGGCAATGTGACAATTCTGAATGTCCAGTAGGTAAAAATCACTAAATTGTATTTTTAGGGTTAACCTCCCCTTCCATGACAATTCCATGAACGCATGGAATGAACTTGGCTAACCATGAAGACACCGTTTAATGTCTCCTAGCAACTCTTTAGGCAATTACTTTATCAACCAGTGACATGTCCCATCTCTAAATCCCAGTGGACCTCTGGAGGTATGAGTAGGATGCTAGGATTGCCTGTGCAGAGATGTGGTGGCACAGAACTAAATCTGTCCCTTGCTTAAAGCCCCTGTGCTCCCTGTCTGTGCAGCCTCTGCATAAGCGGGGCATCCCAGCATTGCCAGTACAGACTGTCCCAGAGAGAATTTAAGAATTCACTTGCAAGTCCATCCCGAATGAGTTTTTAGATATTCGTCTAAATAATCAGGCCAACAGACCTCATTCCTAAATTATCACAGGGCAGCTCCAAATCCATCACATCCAGTTTCTTTTCTGACACATAAAATGCCAAAAATAGCTTTCTGCTTCAGCACAAGTAATCCTGTTGGGCATTAGACTCATTTCAAGGAACTTGGGAATTATCCAGTGGGGGCCACAGCTTCTGTTTGTTAAATTTCCGTAATCTCAGGAATTATAGGGTAGGGGGTATAGTTGTAGTGCCTGTGGATTCAAAATGCAGTGATAATTGAGTGCTTAGCTTCATACCTGTCTAAGCTCTTCCCTAGTCTTCATCTCTTTCTCTGATGAGGATTCCTACTAGGATTCTTGTTAGCATTATTTTTGTTGCTAGAAAGATAGAAAGTGTTGTAAACTTTTGTTAACTTCCTACTGTAAGTATAAATAAGTGTAAGCGCATTCATTCCAAAGAGAATTTGGATCAACAACACAGTTATATATCTCAAGTCATCTGATTCCACTGGGAGACTGCAATCTACCAGGTTGAGATACTGTCTTGATTTCATTCCTAGAATGGAAAATTCTAAATTTCTTTCTTAGGAGGTAGAAGGAGGAAAAAATCATTGCTTTAACTACCATTTTAACATCAGTAACAACACTAGTGGGTGAATGCGTGTGGAAGGGGAACTCCATGCACCATCTTTTTTCCATTACTCTAATGTGAATACTGAAAGCAGCACCTCCAGTACTGCCATCTTTATGCAGAGAACAAATATTTTGTTTAACACTAGATTCCTAAATATCAGAATATGCTTCCATTCTAATTAGGAAAAAGATGTTTTCCCAGTTTTGAAATACTTACTAAAGAAAAGATTTTGAGACATAGTTTGGAATCAATTAAAAAACTATGCTTTCACTGAAATAATTTGGTTTGAACTTCGGTCTTTCATTTATTATTACATTAAGTAAACATTATATCGCAATGGAAAATCTTTGGAATCTTTTTGTTTCAAAAGTTCTTAAGAGTCATTTACCAAATTTCCAGAAATTTTGTGCTGAAGTTAATTTTTAGCAACTTCACAATTTTCTGGAGCATTTCTATTAAAAAATTAAAGTAATAGTAATAACAATAAAAACAAATTCCCCGCATCCTTGCAGACTGCAAAGGAAAATGCTCACTCTTATTACTGGTACTCATATTATCACCTCACTTTCTGACACACCTGATTTTCAGCATACTTTCACAAGCTGTGTGATTTTTTCCCATAGATCTTTGGCTGAATACCCCCAGTAAGGTACATTTTGTTCTCTTCTTATTCTCACTGACTGTGAGAGGTTTGTTCTTTTTGTTGGAAACAGATCACGCTAAATTACTAAGAACAGCCCAGCACCAAAAATACATCCATTTTCACTTTGGTTCTGAAAAGTAAGTGTAAAATGGAGCTATGCAATCTCATATTTATTTTCTCAATGATTTTAAGATCAATTGTGCTCTTTTTAAATATAAAAGTTGAGTGGTCTGTTTGTTTGTTTTGTGCTTGTTGTTTTCGTTTTAATATTAATCTGTTAATCTACAGCAATATGTAATCTAAAGATATTCCTTCCTCATCACCGATATTGCTAATGAACACTCTTGGTCAAACTGAGCCCTTATTTTTGACCTGTGAGTCTCTTTTCTTTTATCATGGGCTTCCAGGACCATCTATATCCATCATGCTGAGGAGTCTGTTGAAAAGACTGAAATCTCTGTCTTTTACTTTGCTTTAAATACTGTGTGTATTCAGCAACATCCTGCTTTGCACACAACCATCATATCTGTATGAGGAATTTGCATCAGTGTGACTAAATTGATTTTGCTGCATCATTGCACGTTTGCTTTATGAAATAAGGCCCTCACTGTTAGCTGTGCTGAACTAACAAGAAGGAAAAGGCAACAAAAACTTTCTCTAAGGTTATTTGAAGATAGAGTTCTTAATACGCACACAGGGAAAGTAAGAATGGTTGGATGGTTTATACATGCTGTTACTCACAGAGTTGATTTTCAATGAAGCCAAGCTCATTAGAAAATGCAGAATCAGTTAATTTAAGCCTAAGAAGCATGTTGCAAATTTCCTAGCAGATATTGCCAACCTTATCTCATTTACTGAAAATTTTATTTGCAGTAGCAATTAGCTACCAAATAAAATTTACTTCTTAAAAAGCTTCTGAGCTACTTAGTTTCCCTCTCATTGTGTCTCAGGTCTCATTCACAAAACTAACACAACCTGCACTGGAAAAGCATCAGGACCAGCTGGAGCCGAGCCAGCTCATTGGTTTTATTACGCAACTTCTCTGAACAACCCTGGATAGATGGCAGGTCAGTGAAATACAGGATAAGCATGTCACAGACCTGGCTAAAAGCCACAGTAGATAGACACAAGATTGTCATCCTCGGAATAATCTCTTCTAAGCCCTTCAGCCATCTGGACTGAAGTCAATGCTGCTGCATGCGTAGGTCAAGGCTCTCACCTGGCCTCTTGGCTCTGAAAGCTGTCTTTGCTAGGGGAAACACTGCAGTCTGACTTGTGTAAGTCCCAGGACTAATCCCAGTCCTCTGCACAATTTTTTTTTCTATTGTCACTGAGTTATTGTGTTAATTAGGAGAAGATTATATGGCAATGAAATTACAGGCATAGATTGTATAGATAGGAACTTTATATAGACAATATCTAAAACTCACACATTTTACTCTCGACTAGCATGAGGCATTGATAGACTTTGGCAAATACTGAAAATCTAAGATTATTTCATTTTCAAAGTTTTTGTGTACACTTAGGATCTGAGGAAGAAGGATGGAAAATAGATTTTGCTTCACATTTCCTCACAAGATTTCCATCTATAGGCAAATTCCTTCCTTGGGTTAGCGTTTGATATACATCTCTTTTGGCAGTAGTATCAGCTGTTGAGTGATGCCACCATAGCTGCTCGAATGTTCAACCTGAGGCTGCAGAGACATAGAATGTTAAATGAGAACTATGAAACCTTTTGTCTTCCAATTTTCTTTCCTTTTGTTGACAACTGGAAAGAAAATCAAGAAAGTTAATCAATCCAGAGTGGATGTTCCAAATGTGCTGTCAGAACATGCACTAAAATATAGAATATTCTTTATTTCTCCTCATTACAATATGAAATCAAGGGATGCCAAGAGATTGAAGACCCTGGACTGTGTCCAACAAAGGGCAAAGAAGCTGGTGAGGGGTGTGGAGCACAGGTTGTATGAGGAGTGGCTGAGGAAACTGGGATTGTTCAGTATAAGGAACAGGATGCTCAGGGGAGAGTATATTGCTCTCTACAGCTACTTGAAAGGAGATTGTAGTGAGGCTTGAAGTGGGAGCTTCTTCTCCCAGGTAGCAGTGATATCAAAAGAGGTAATGGCCTTAAGTTGCACCAGGGGAGGTTCGGGTTGGATACTAAGAAAAACTTCTCAGAAATAGTGGTGAGGTGTTGAAACAGGCTACCTTGTGGTAGAGTCACAGTCCCTAGAAGTGTTCAAGAACTGTGTGGATGTGGCACTGATGGACAAGGTTAGTGGGCAACCTTGTGGGGGATGGGCTGATGACTGGACTAGATCTTGGAGGTCTTTTCCAACCCTAATGATTATGTGATTGATTTTCTGATTGACTACGCCAGCAGCAATTGTACTGTTCCATTACAACAGTTATGGAGTGCTGATGATATCTTACTGCCTACTGTTTCAGCTTCTAAGTCATAGTCTGCTTTTGCTTTAATGTAAATAAGTTATTCTTATTAATACTTACAAACAGTATTTTACAAAATAAAAAAAATAATTCATACGGTAATGGAAATATTCCCCTAATTATTACAAGCTCCAAATGCCCACCTGTGTATCCTGGTTCCACCTAGCCTTGCTCTTATTAAATACCCCAATAGAGTGGCTGTTGCAGGAGGGGATCTGCAGTGTCCCACCTAGTTAATGAAGCACCAGCCACAGGATCAGAAGCCCTGTGATTCACATGAATTTGTGGAAGACTAGAATCTAAGTGTTACATGACTCTGAGGCAGGCCCTTCTGGCAGATCTGAGGGCAAAGTTTACATGCTGGATGTGGCTCTGGGCAGCCTGGTCTGGTGGTTGGCAACCCTGGCCGTGGCAGAGGGGTTGAAACTAGATGATCATTATGGTTCTTTTCAACCCAGGCCATTCTATGATTGTATGATTCTATGCTAAAAAGCCATATTTTCTGCTCCTTTTCAGGAGGTGAAGATTAAAACTGGAAGCTTAATAATCCAAAATGCTGTGTGCTCACATATTGGCAAAATCGAAGATGTTAAGACCAATGCCTGCTTTTGTGTTTGTTGACTTGTTTTAATCAGCGTTCGTAATATTAATGGAGGAGTCAAAATGAGATTTCACTTATATTGATATAAACCTTCAGAAATACTGACAAGGAGAGAAAAATAGCATTATGCCTTGATTCAATTATATTTCCTGTGAAACCAAGCAAGTGCTGTTACACCTCTTAGAATTGTTCCTACCAAACACTGTCATATTTTGCCCCTTTTAGATTAGTACTTCAGTCCATATATATGTTTTTAATTTGGAATACTGTCAGTACTGTGAAGCCATATAATATTGCGACAAAAACTGCTTGTTCACTCACATGCATATTTCATTGTAGATCATACATACAAGTAAAAAGATAGCAGAGTTTGACTATAAATTGAAGAGCTTTGTAAGCAGAAGCTATCTATTACAGTCATAGAAATCTGACCTCCAGATCTGTGGAGCTGCATATTTATAACTTTACAACGCTTCAATAGATTTTAAAATAAATCCAGTCTGTAAATACAAGGAGAACTCTAACTGCAGTGTTGTGAAGTTGTGCAATGCAGCACTTTGGATCGGTTTTCTTCACAGAAGTACAATTCTATAGAACCATGGGCAGTACGTAACTATCTACATGTCTAATTTATTTCTTTTGCTTCTTTTTAAACAAGCCAACTCACAAAGGAATATCTTAGTCATCTGTAGTATCTTGAATGTTAATGTATTTTTGAAGATACCATTTGATTTTACAACTCAGATCAAAGATGCTGGTTCCTCAATTATACTCTGGAATTAAAGACAACCAGATAGACTTTTTCATATAACACCTACTTCTCTGAGCAAATTAGTGAATCTACAGTTCCATTTGCATTTGCACAAAAATAAAATTTTCCTGTCCCATGGGCATGTTGTGAGGGACCTCAAAGACTCACATACCATTGTAATTAGAAGTCATGTAAAATGTTCCACAGGCAGATATCCAAAATGATAAAGTGAAGTTAGAACTCAGAAGTAATATCTAATTTGCCATTATTGTCATTCAGTAGAAGATTAAAGCAAGGAAGAATATTGCTAATTTGCTTTTGCTCTCAAATAATGATTGTGTGCATTTTACTACATCTTGGGAAAAAAAACCTCACAGCTTAATGACATGATTTTCATTTCAAATACAGTCCAAATCAAAATTATTCCAAGTTATATGTATTTGAGAGATTATACTACATTAAAAAGAACATAAGAATATATAAAATTCATTCTATCACAGCTCCACTGAAGTAGCCAGAACTAGATCATGTTGCTTCATGACAGTCTGTCCTAATGTCCCTGGTCATGGTTTTGTAGAGAGACTGAAATGTTAGTTCATCTGTATAAAATATATTATTTCTTAGCTTCTACTTGACTAATCACAGGACAGTGCCAAACTGAGAAGGATTAATGTGAAAATATGCCTGAGTGGAATCAGTCTTGATATGGAAGCATGACAACTCTTTTTCCTTTGAGATAAGTAAACAAACAAAATAGGAGTGCTTAAATAAGATGCATGTGTATTACCTTAAAAAAAAAAAAAAAAAATCTAGTAAAAGAAGGTAGCTATGAAAAAGATGACATAAAGCCAGAGATACCTGTCCACTCGATTATAGGGGGCAAGATATAATTTGCTTTGAATTATTGATACTTGTCCAATAAGGCAGTAAAGAATTTTTCCCTTCAGCAGTTTTCTACAGGTTTGCCCAGATGTAGATGCTAAATATCTGATGTTACAATTCCTACTTTTCACCCCTGGAATATGATGCCACAGTCCAACTACTTCCATAGTTTTAGATTCAATTCTTTAATATTGTTCTTTTGTTTTCTTTTCTCATTTTCCCTATGTACATTCTTCTCTAATAGGAAAAAATACATATACTGTCTCTTTGTCATATCTTAATTTCTAGTAGTTCCAGAGATTACCAGTCTTCATCCATCAATATTTTTTCTTAAATGTATTTAGTGTCAATACTTCCTTCCATTTTAGTCTTCCATTTCTTTTTTTTTGCCACACTTCACTGCATTCTTTCCAATTTAGTGCAATCCTACTGCAGTCTTTGTGCTTTCCCGCTAACACCGTGCCAGCCCTGTACTGACTGTAATATAGCAATCAAGTCCCAACAGCATTACAGCAAGATCATGTCAGATCACAGTCATGCAGTAGTCATATCAGATATACCACACTGTTCTGATACAATTATCTGTGATGTACTGTAGCCAAGGCACAGGGTTATATTAAGAAAAATGCCTAAGGAATTTCAGAGAAAATGTAGGAAGCCAGAAAAAAAGCAATGTTTCAAATAAAAGGGAAGACTCTCCTCCTCTTCAACAAGGTAGAGGAAGAAATAAATGTTGTTAGTGATATTGCAAGCCACTGACAATTCAGTGATTTAGACTTACAAGTAACCAACAATTACCCCTCATACATCAGTCTTCATAAAGGCAATATTTCAGTCATTCCTTGTTCAGGCTGCAGTCCTGTGAGCATCACAAGCCTGATGCAGCATAGAAATCCTATAGTAGGGCAGTGTGAGGGAAGCACGGCAGGTAGGCAGCTCTGTCTTATGTACCTCAAGAGCTGGTGTGTTGGAACCAAAGAATCTTGAGAGCTTTGGGGCTCTCTCTGTAAGATGTTCAGCCAAGAAGGTTGCTGTATTTGGGGCTGAATAGGTTTAGATGAATGGAAAGAAGAGAAAAAGAAAATGACAACCCAGATAGAAACATCCTGTCTGTTAGGCCAGAGCAGGAGCCTATATAGCAAAAAGGCTGGACACATTTCAAGCAGATTTCCATGAAACAGAGAAAAATGTTTTATGTCTTAAGAAAATTGATTGTTGTGTCCAGAATCTAGCATTTAACCCCAAAAATGGGGGAGAAAGGAGCAAAGAGTAGAAAAGAGAAGAAAAGAGTAAAAGTCTTATTTAAAAAGCTCTAAATTATTTTCCAATGGACTTGTAGTGTTCGATTCAAAACAGGTCTTTCATAGACTGATCATGGAAATAGATATTATTTTCCTACAGTGGTTCACTCTAACACATTCTTACACAGCTGATTTCTGTTTTCCTTATTTGATCCTTTTTTAAATTATGTAGGAACAAAATAAAGACACAAAATCTACATAAAAGAGTACATAGCAAGACAGAAAAGTAAACCCTGTTGACTAGAGAATACGAAGTAACAGGAGAAAAATATTTATCTCTGTAAATTTTATATTTGCAATCATATAGCAAAACCTTTCAAACTGAGAAAGTACCATCTTTTAGATTTTGCTTCAGAATTCATCATTACAGAACAGTTTCTCTCATATCAAGTTAAAACATGCCAAAGAGATGGATTGCTTTATGCTACCAGTCTACCACGCTACCATTCTCTTGCAGAATAATATTACCTACGCCAAGGAAATGCAGTGCTAGTAGATATAGTAGGGAATACACCCTCTGTTGTTCTGATACTCATCAAGCATCCTCTAGAAATTAAATGCATTTCTCTAAAGCCATTGCAATTTGTTTTTCCACTCAACTGCACTGGTGCTAACAGGGCACATTAAGGCAGGTATTGATTACATGGCTTATGAGGTGATTGGGTTTGTATCCAGACATGAAATGAGTTGTCTTGAAGCACAATGTAGGGGGATTCAACTTTGCTGAGTCAAATTTCAGTAAAATAAATGGAGCGTCAGTGGTATTAGAGCAACTGTGTCACTGTACAAAATTGTATTGCTAAACATGCTTTGGGATAGTGTTTGGGGTTTCAGATGCATAAATCTTTATTTATTCCTATGAATATGATGTGAATCACAATGTGGTTCATGTAAACCACACCAATCTTCTAAATCCTTTAATAAAGATACAAAAGGATAAAAAAAAAAAAAAAAACCACCAACAGCAAAGAATAGAAACATTTGGAATGCAAACATTGAGGGTTTCAATCGAAAAAAATCTAGGAAACACCACTGTTTAACAGGCAGTTAAACAGACAGTAAGAAAATCTACCGTTGTTGCATGCTTTGGAAAATAGGGTTATTAAGTTCACTGTGAAGGGCTGGAACTGTTGCTGGAGATGCTGTTAAAATCTAGTCCTTCCCATAACAGACAGACCTACAAACTAGAAGGTACAAGAGCTGCAAGGGGAGGGAACTTATCATCTCGTTCTGGTGTTGGCTCTAAATAGCACGTTCATTGCTAGAAAATCTCAAGCACAGCCAGCTGTCTGTTGGTCACATGGAAACAAGGAAATTGTAGTAGCACCCAGCTATTATGGTTTTCTGAGACTGTCTATTAGGGGGCTCAGGGCAGCTCTCCAAATGTCAGAGATGTCAGAATATCAAGCAGACTCTTCTTAGATAGAAAATAAAATGAAGTATAGGTGAAAAAGAGAGCAAGATAGGGAAAGAAATGCAGAAACACTGCTGTGGGGAGACTGTGACAGCGAAACCCTAATCCCATTCCAGGCATTGCTCAGGATTTAGCCAATACAAGTGGAGGTATGAGGCAGCTTGGATTCCTCTTTCCCCCCGATGGTCAGGTCTGTCCATCTTTTGTATCAATAACTTCACAGTACATAAGAGCCATGGTGTACTGACTGCAGAGGATGTTAGAAGCAGAGCTGTACACTGGTAACCTTGAACTATGCAGAGCATAAACCTTGGCACAGCAGAATCTCATTTTTCTTGTTTGCAAGTACATTTCTTATCTTCTCTATAGAACAGAAGGTTGTATAGTGGTCATTAAAGATATTGGAATGCTTTTTTTAGAAGATTAAATGTATCAACTCTATTGTCCTATCTAAATAATATAAAATTGTATAATTCAGGACTTGCTGTTTGACACGTATTCTCAGGGGAGCTAGTGCAAAACAATTCAGACACATCTGACATGTCTGACAGGCCGTAGAGGAAAATATGCTATGCTTAAACATTCTGGTGACTACTTTGACAAAACCTAGATCTCTCTCTCACTTTGGTGCTAGGACTTAAAAAGTGACAAAAGATAGCATTTGTGTCAAGGGTGTGCTGATTTTATCCTCATTAAATAAGTGTACAGGAAGGCATATTGCATGTTTAACAAAGATTTAGGGTTTAACAACAAACTTTCGCAAAGGTTCCATTTACTATGAATAAGTATTTGCTACCACGAGCCGTATGAGCTCTGGGCACACAAGCACAAAGCTTGGGGGCTGCTGTTCCTTGGGTGTGAGCAGCCCCACCGTTGGAATCCAGACTGCAGAGGAGGGTGTTGTTCAAATACACCATAAAGAAAATCTCACACAGATATGCTGTATCTCAGAGCTGTGTTGAATGAGGAATAAGGCATGGAGGAAAAACTGAGGAGTTTGGATGGTCCAACCAAAAAGACTGAGAGCAAAGGATTTCACACTTGAAGTGAGCGGAGACAATTGGATTGTGACATCAGAAACTACGATCCACTGTGACTTGCTGCATGAAGAGGCTGGGTCTGAGATGAAGTGCGGAAGGCAAAGAACACTGATGGTTAGAGGCTGGAGGAGATATGGCAGATGAACTTATGTCTGGAGTATTCATCTACCTGATTACTTGTCACACCAGCCAAGAAGCAAAGCGTCAGTTCATGTTTCTCACCAGTGCTCATCAGCAAACCTCTTCTGGGAGTGTTTCACTCAGAGGATGACAACCCATGACTGGGAGTGGCACTCCATTAGTTCCATTAGCAGAAATCTGTGCTATTATGCAGTTCTCATTCTGCTGAGGAAAAAGAGGTATTGAGATGGAGTTTGTCCCTTTCCAGCTTGTTGTCATTCTTCCAGCTTTTTTTCTGCTTAAGAAAATAAATAATTTGCTAAAGAACATTACTAAGATTGCTAAGTCAAGCAATTGAAATAAGGAAATAGCAGAATCAAAAAAATTATGTTTATTCTGTTTAATTAATTTTTCCTAATGTGATGTTAGGAGCTTATCGCCCCTTCTTATCCCTGTGTGGTCTGATAAGTAATTAGCTCAAGCTCATTTACAGCAGAGAATATGCTAATACAACATAAATATTTCTTCCAGCACGCCTTCTTTCATATGTCTTCACTACACTAAGCAGGCTTGTTTCATGCTCTCTATGAGTTAGCACAGCCAAAAAATAAGAATGCAGCTCTGCTGTCATCCTGATTTATCTGTTGTGTGCAGCATGGCTCTGCCCTTGCACTGAATCTTGGCTGTTTCTAGGCTTTGTGCTCTGCTAACAGGGTCTTTCCCTGGTGGTGAGGTATCTAGAACATTTTGAAAGTGACTTATGGACCAATAACATTGAAGTAATTTCTCCGAATATCTACAAAATAGAAAGGATCCTTTGCTCACCCTGGGGATTAGCCTAACACTGCCTAAGAGGAAAATAAAAAACTAATCATATTTTTCAAAAGAAAATAGGAGCCCATATTTGTGCCTTGGCTCACATTCTCTCTTTCTTCAAAATAACCCTTAATGTGAGTTTTCATGAGCTATGGCTAAACCTTCCAGATTAGCCTAGAGAGATGAGTCTAGTATCAAAACTCTTTGTTTTCCCAGAAATAAAATTAATCCAATATCAACCCAAAAAAATGACTGAAACTGTTGAAGAGCCTTATCCATTCCCAACGCCTGCAGCCACTCCTCCCAATCAATACCTGGCACAAAAGCAGGGCAGCAGTGGGAATCCAAAGGAGGATGCGTTTATTGACAAGAAATAACAAAGAGCCCAACTGTCTATTGTTCCACACCACACGGGAGCCATGTTAGTGAGGCTGGCTGGGCAGGCAGCCCCAACCACTGCTGGGATTCTTATCTCCTACTATTATCTGCTGGGGCTGTTAGGGAATTAGCTCAACCTCATTCGCAGCAGAGGAGGTTCTAGTAGAGTGTGTGTATTCTAGTCTATTATGGAGTTCTCTGATTATATAACAAAACCGAAAGCCATCATGTAAATACTGCCTCATCATCACTGTGTTCTTTGACCCGCAGCTTTCATCTTGACATTTCCACTGTATGAAGGTCAGGGTACTTTATGGCATGATCTCACCTGTGCAAATGCTGTCTGATGAAGTGCACGCTTATTACAGGTGAGGCAAGTGTGAGCTATGGTTTATGCCTCAGTGCTGCTGTCAACCTTGCTAGCAGCAAGAGATCCAGGCAGTAACATTTCAGAGAGGGCTTTGATTCCAGAAGCCTGTTCTTCAGGCATTCCCATTCAGAAAAATGTGTTGGATATTAGGAAAATCTTCTCCAAAAGAGCAGTGAGGAGTTGGAATTGGCTAAACATGGTGGTGGTGGAGTCACCATCCCTAGAGGTGTTCCAGAACCATGTCGATGTGGCACTGAGGGATGTGGTCACTGGGCATGGTGGGATGGGCTGGTGGTTGGACTGAATGATCTTGGAGGTTTTTTCCAACTTTAATGATTCTATGATTTTAAATGCACACTTAGTTTGGTAAGAGCTTAAAAGGACGATGCACATTTATAAGCCACTCCGGCATAAGGCTCTTTACTTCTACTGTTGTATACGTATAAATACATAAGAGCTTTAGTGGGCAGATTCCCAGACTTACATATATATGTGTATACATATATTTAGTTGTTAAACTTGGAGAACAAGAACAACTTCATTTTGAAAATGAGGTTAAACCTCTGTGAAAATAGTGAATAAATTCTCCTTATGAATACATATAAGAAACGTTGATTCTCCTTTATGGAGGCAGATACCTAATATAACAGCAGTCTGTGCTCAAAACATAAGCACATACTGCTGCTCAGGACATAAATATATGTATAGTACAAGAAAATGGAAAAATTTCCCCAGATCTAATTCAGGCATCTGGGCTATATGTGGGTCTGATTTTATGAGAAAAGATTAAAAAAGCCATGAACAGACTGCCAAGTTTGGCTTAAAAAAGAAAAAGAAAAGAAAAGAAAAAAAGCATTGAAATTGTGTTTTTCTGTTAAACCTTAGCTAGAATGTGGCTAGGAATTGTAGCATATTCTGACTTTGGAATCTTCCTGTATTCAGGGCAACAGGAGTCCCTGTCCCTGGAGGTATTCAAGACCAGGTTGGATCGGGCTCTGTGCAGCCTGGTCTAGTACTAAAAGGGAGGTTGGTGGCACTGCCTGTAGTGGGGGGGTTGGAGATTCATGATACTTGAGGTCCCTTCCAACCTGGTCCATTTTGTGTGTGATTCTGGGTGAATCTGTGTGCCCTCTTACACTGACAACACCTCAAAAAACTTATTCAGATCTCAGCTTGAACTGAAGCTGGAACAACTGATACAACCTGACTGATAACTCGAATAAAAAACAACTATTTGTTTTATAGATGTTAGTGACCTTTTAGATAAGCAACAGATTGTACACCCAAACACTAATGATTAAACAGCAGAACTGTCTCTAAAACAGATAATATAGAGAGATGCAAGGTGGTTTGATTAAAGATCCCCCATTCAGCCTATTTAATAGAAAACAACCATCATTGCTTATGATGCCAGCAAGAATCAGGTACCCTTGAAGATACATGAAAGTCAAAAACCCTTTAATTGAGCATCATGTAATCTCCACTGTGGTATGACTTACCTGAGTCCTACTCCTGCCAGCTCCTCTTGGCATGTAGACTTTCTCCCCAGACTATTATGGATGTAGCAATCACACAACAGGCTCCTGGCAGAGTGCTTTAGCCTGGACGTCAGCTGCCCTCTGCTTCTCTGGAGTGAGAGTTTTATTTTCCTTCCTTTCAGTAAGGTTTGCAACTGCTACCCACAATGGCAGCTAATAAAACAAGGTAGCTAACGCAAGTAGTTTCATGGAGAAAACAAAGCAATTAGAGGGAATGTATTTGATTTTCTAGCAGCTCTTACCTTACTCTTACTGTCTTCTTTCTACAGCAAGACTGTAATACACAGTGAAAGCTAGTGTCTTCCATTGCTATCTATCACTTGTTGGTGTTTCTAATGGACACAGTTGAGATGATTGATCACTGTTCTTCCTGCAATGTTGGACTTTTTAAGATCTCTTATGAGTGTCTTCTTCACACACACTGGTCTCCAGCTGATCTTTTTATGAGGCATTCTTGGGGACTGCCATTCAGAGACTGGACACCAAATACACTCTGTGTTCCCTGCTGACTAATGAAAGATGGTAGGCTGTTCAATTCCCTAAGCTGATAATAAAGCCCAATATTTAGACTTTCGTATAGGCACTTTTTGTCTCGAGGCATCTATTTTCCTAGCACTTACGATGTCTTCACCTTTCAAGGTCTATTTTAGCATTAGAATTACATGTAGGTAATAATTCTAAAAGTCTTGGTTTTGTTCTGGTTCTCAGTATCTTTGACTTCCACATGTTGAAACGAGGTGAACAGTGTAGGATCTTCCTAGCCTTGCTGTCAGTTCCTTCCTTATTATTCATGAGTAGGATATGGACAAGGCAGGCAAGCTGTTCTACTTTCCTGGATCTGTATTTTTCTAATATGACTTTGATGCTTAGAACTAAGCTTCCAGGAATGCTTGCTTTGATAACTGATTTTTAATCCTGCCTGGCTTACTATCTTTTTGCTAGGTTATACATCTTCACAGCTGTTTTTCTTCTTTTTTTTTTTTTTTCCCTAGGTCTATGTCTCAGTAACAAAACATTATTAGCACAATTTATCCTTCCAAGATATGTGTAATCCGCCCATGGTTTGCTGCTACTTCTGCTGCCTACATGTTAGCTATGTATCATAAATGCTTAACAACAACAGAAAGCAAGTGCAGCCCTCAAAGTGAAACTGTCTATCACCTAGCTGAACTCCCAGACAAACCATCCATCCCTCCCTACAAGGGTGTGAAGATGGAGAATGAGCTGAGTGCTCTAGTTCCATACGGTGTTCTGAAGGCCACTGTTAAGTAATCTCAGAAAATCAATGAAACTGGTGATGAGCAAAGCCTCTCCTTGCATGTAGTCTTTGAGGATACTCTTTTGTGTGATTATTCAGTTTTCTGGGCCCAAGTCCAGAGACTGTTCTCCAGTTTTACGTCTATTATCTGCATCATCATGTATGGCATTTCACTGTGATAGACCTCCCCTATAGCATAGGGAAGAGAAAGAGTTTTCCGGTCTATTTTTTTTTTTTTTTTTTTTTTAATATTCTAAAAACTTCATGTTCTCCCACATCAAATGTTGTCTTTCCTTCAGATTTTATTCAACATCTTTTACAAAATTTATTTTGACAGTGACACTGTGGGCTTTTAGCATTTCTGCTACAAGCACATAATCTGTCATTGCATTGTTTCTGCTACCTATTGGACTATGACTTGCTTTACTGATACT
Source organism: Tetrao urogallus (assembly GCF_951394365.1). NCBI lineage: Eukaryota > Metazoa > Chordata > Aves > Galliformes > Phasianidae > Tetrao > Tetrao urogallus. Next base: position 138,013,677 of record NC_136813.1, on the reverse strand, counting down.
ACTGCTGAGGCCAGTAGCAATCTCCTGTTCTTTGAAATCACATTTCAGCAGAATCTAGTGTCAAGGTTGGGCTGAGTCCCATCGAAGACTTTTTGCCCACCTGTTTTATCTCTGTTGTATGCATTTCCCTATCTTTGCTTCTGATCAGACCATTTCCTGTTTAAACTAGCCACACAGGATTTTTGTAACTCGGTAAACAAGATCTGTGGTTTCCTAACATGGCATAAGATTCAGCTTCAAGAGCTAGGTCCCATATATTTCTGTTCGTCTTTCCTTGAACATTATTTTTCACTGATTGCTATGTTTCCATGCTCCGTTTTGCACAGTTCCACACTTTTCACCATCTTAGAAGGAAAGAGTTTTCATTTCTGAGTTCTTTACTTGATGATACATCCCTGTTTGGACTTACTCAATTTGTTGTTATGCCTGAACTGAAGCTGCTGCAGATATATCACATTGTCTCATGAGGCAGCAAGGAAAATTTAATGGCTCACTCCCACTGAAAGGGCCCTGCCCAACCTAAACTCCTTCCAATCTTAGCCACACGTTCCCACCTCCTCCTTGTGCTATGATGCTCATCTGTCTCAGTGAAATCATTCAGCTAACTAAATCAGCAAAAAGCCAACAGTTCCAAAGAAACTTATCAGCTTCTGTCAGGTTATTGAGCTGAAACAGCTCACAGGGTGACTGGATGAGGGCCAACATTACTAGCTCAGAAGAGAAGTTAACACCGCCAGAACAGGGCTGGTTGAGGGGCAAGGTCACCTTGCAACAGCAGCTAGATCTTATAGAGACTAAGTTGTGGGAAATGTTACACAGGCTATTCTCTCAACATCATTTCTCCACTTCCTTGGGCTCCAAGGGCAACTTAAATCACAGAATCACCAAATCATGTAAGATGCACGGGGCCTTAGGAGGTCTCCAGTCCAACAACTCCTACTCAAAACAATGTCTGTGCAGAGCATGGAGGCGCAGGCCATGCAGGCCATGCTGCTCAGGGCTTCACTCAGTTGCATCTTGAAAACTGCCAAGGATGGAGCCAAAAATGCTCTGAGCAACCTGCGCCAGTGGTGAATTATCCTCATGGCGAATTTTTTTTCCATATAAGTCCGTGCATGGCTAAAGTCAGAATATTGCACAGCACTGTTTGGTTTTCAGCTCTGCAGCATTGATTTTTAAATTGTTTCCCTTTTGAAGTCCATACTTTCTGACTTTTCTGCTTGACATTTCATAGACCGCCACTGATACCACCAGCAATGCAGCACACCCTAACCTCAGCTGGTGTTCATGTCAGCATCTATTTCTCCAAGTCTTTCTGCCATCTGATAAGGCCTACATTTTTAAACCAACAAGGTGCTTAGAAGCATGTCAAACAACAAGAACACTCCAGTCTCTTTCCCACCGGTTTGGCGGATCTTTCCCACACAAACTATTTTAACGTGAATCCTAGATCAACCTTATGACCCTGTCTCTGCATTAGTAGCAAAATGGTTGCTAAGCTTTGAGTGATAGTGCACATAAATTCAAACCAAGCAAGATCACATTTAAAAAAAGATCTGAAATGAGGATAGTAGTGAAACTGTTGAGTCAGTAGAAATCACTCAGGGACTGAAGAAAAATTATTAATTGAAAAAGCTATAAGACCTTGAGAAGAAAAAAAATGCAGAAGACAACTCAGCAAAACTGACGATCAGCTTATTACAAGGAGCCATGGAGACTGACACTTCTCCATGCGATTACCATCTGCCTGACCGGCAGAAACTCAGCAGGTACCTGCATCAGAGATAGTAAGTGCATTAGTGTTTAGGCTAATAGCATATTAGTCCCTGACATTTACTGCATGTATAACCCAACAAACAGCATTAATTGTTGCATACTCATAAACTGTGTTTGTGATCCTTCGTTCAAGCCTCCATGCATAAGAAATGACACACAAATAAAAGTGACCAAAATGCTGAGAGGTTTATACTATACCACTACTGAATCCATTACTGAGTCATTATATATTCATCTTGGGTGTTAAAGGGATCCAGGAAAAGAAATGGGCTGAGTTTTGTTCTCTCTTTAATTTTTGTTTTGAAGGCCACTGTGAATATGCATATTTGTACTCTTCTCTGCATTTCTTTGCTATAGCACAGCACTGTGCAGTATCCATTCTGGCACGTGGAGTGCCATGCATTGCTTAGATCACCTGTTTTGCTGGCACACTTCCTTCTTTACTAACCTAATTGACGTATGACATCTGCCTTCTCAGGATGACTCAGCCTGCAATCAGGCTGGCTCACCTTGCATTCCCCTGTCCTCTGCACACGAATGTGTGTAAAGGCAGGATATGGGCGGTGATGGAAATGAAGCCCAATTATGAATCGAGAATGCAAGAAAGAATGTCTGAAATTAATATTGGTAGAGTGCAAATGCTGTATTTCTTCCTAAAATCTTAAACTCTGCTCACCCCTTAGGACACCTTGCAGCAGAGCAAAGAACTGGGCTCACATTGCTCTATAGGGAAACACTTTTCACATAAATATAACAGATTCAGGCAGCTCACTGTGTCATCCAAAGAAGCTAGTCACTGAAGCTGAGCAGGAAACAGGAAATAGGAAAAATCATAAATAAAAGTTTGTTTTTGAAGTTGAAATAAACTACCATTTCATTTAAGATAAGCAAGATTATTGAAAGAATGTAAACAGGGTTGGGAATGTCAAGGTTTGGGATAAAAAGAGTGAAAGAGGCACTTGGCTTATGAAACCCTCTGTTTTCCTATGGTGAGCTCAGCTATAATGCTAAAATACTCATCAAGGAGACTGTCATACTGAGTATGGGGAAGGAAGGAAGAAAAGATGAGCTCGCTGGCCTGCACGTTTTTACTGTGTGAGCAGCTGGTAATGGGAGCAGCAGCCCTCAGTGATGGGCCAGCACCTGGTGACTTGTGAGTTGTCCAGTAACAGGACCCCAGCAGCTTGCCAGCACTTGGTGATTCAGCCCAAGCACATTTCTGAAAAATGTCTTCTTCCACTGATGAATCTATACAGATGCATGCATGGGGGGGGGGAAGGGAGGGCTCATTTAAGCTTAATCCAAAATCAGTGGATATTCTATTGGCATGTGCACAGTTGCTTATCAAGGCATAAAAATGTGCGATGCCACTATTACCTTATATCAGCAAAGTTAATTTTAATGCACATGAAAGTTTCCTAGAAGTCATAGAATCATAGAATTTCTCAGGTTGGAAAAGACCCTCAAGATCATCAAGTCAAAGGAAACTATGTTCCAATTGAAAATTAAGCTTAAGTCTTTGGTGATTCTGAACTTGTACACATGACTTGATGCCTGGCGTTGCATGTTTTCTTGTTTGCAACCACTAAAACATTCTTTCAGATCTACCTAAGCTACCCAAACTCTCATAACACAAAGGGGACTTTTATCTTCTCAGATGCTAAAAAAAGTCTTCTGAACAAAATGTGTGAGTTATGAATAGGTGCAGCTTTTCAGAATTCACTATAGTGTTTCAGAATCCAAACAAGATGACTTTTCTGTGCTCATCGTTAACCTTAATTAACCTAATTAATTCCCATCATTAATCATTGATGCAAATGAGCGGCTTGTCTAGAGAAGAGTGCGTCTCAAATCACTCACACAGGATGCTGTAGACAGGCTAAGGACTCAGGGAAACCACCCTCCAACACGACCGCTACTCCCAAACCAACTGATTAATAAACTGTTAAATTGACTGCCAGCAATGTCACCTGATGGGAACATTTCAGACCAATACATAAGAAGCAGAAGTAATTCTATCACTCACAAGCTAATGAGCCCCACCGGCATCATATTTAGAGTACTAGAAGATGTGTTGAAGGAAGCAATAACTCAAAGATAGATAAATGGAAAATGAGATTTTAATACATTGATGACTTAAAAATAGCTCATGTTGGAGACTGCTTTCATTGATAAAAAATGGAGACAAACACGATTTCAGGTTGCTTGAAAAAAAATAGCAGGTGGTGTACATCAACCCTTAATGAAAACATTAAAGGGTGCTTGCATAAATATGGCACACTGGTCATGCTATGAATGCAATACATGCTATGAATGCAATACACATCATTATTTAGGAATGTATGACATAGACAACCAGCAAAAAATAGGCCAGTGAGTAACGCTGACTGTGGTCCCTCTTCCTGCTTAAGTCCTCAAGTCCGTAGAACATATTGTTTGGGTATAAGTTTTACAGTTATGTTTCACAGCTAAATTGTGTTTAGTGCGTGTGTGATAAGTCACGTAATGGTACTTCATGACCTTGAAAAAACATGGGACCAGTTAAACTGAGGATTCTGGGTAGATAACCCCGGAGAAATTAGTATATGACCCCAGAAAGTGAGATGTGTGAGTGAAAGATATGAAAGAGAAAAGCAGAATGTTCCTAGTGAAGAAGCTCATAAGGGAACTACAGCATAAGGAAAACAAGATGGTGCATGCTCAGATCCCTCAGCAGAATCCTCAGCAGCAAGCATCACGTCAGCATGGGTACTTGAGTATGTCATCATCACAGCCTTAGTTATTAAGATGGTAGTGAATTACCGCTAAATAGTGGCAGCTCTGAAGACATTGAGCAGCCATTCACTGCTACGCTACTGTACCATAGTTATTTCAGCCCTGAGAGATTACCAACATAAGAAGACACATTTGCCCACTTTTCTGGATAGCTATCCCCAGACTTTCTCCTATGGCCTTCTTGAAAACTATGAAATGCCAGGAGATCCAATTCTAGCCCATTTGGTTAGCTGATGGAAAAAGAGATGGAGGTGGCTGGGGAAGACAAATAGCAGCAGAAGAGAGAGAAACAATGAACTAATCAGGGGAAAGTACACTTTCCATTATTTTATACAACACTGTTGCCAAAACATGTCAATATCAGTTGTCTGTATTTACGCAGATTCTCAGCAAGATCTGCTGTGGCCCTGTAGCTCCTTCCTTCCCAGCGATGGTGAAGGAGGCACAGCACACAGCCTCTTTTTGCTCAGCTGGCAGGGAGCAGTACCATGGGGCACTCGTTAAACTCCTAGAGCAGTTTAAGCAGCTTAAACTGCTTTATAAGCTTAAAGTGTCTAAGTCTTCAAATCTGCTTAAAGCTATTTAAGCTGCTTAAGACACTTCAGGCTGCTGGCATGTGCTTTGGACTGAATACAGCATCCTGGCCTACTAACCAGCCCATTTGGCTATGGTTTTTCAGGCCTGAGCAATGAGGCCACTTCACTGAGGCTGCCATAAGCATGCTCAGCTCAAAGATGAGCTCAGAGATGAGATTGGTTCATTTAGGTCTGTTTGTCTCTCTTCACTTCAGGACTTAGCCTGCCCTTGACACCTGACAGGCTTGCCCGAGGACCTTTGAACTACTGCAAAATTTTGCTCTTCCACACGTGATGCAATGGTAGACCTGAAGCTAGCCAAATTTGTTAGATCAGCATTTACCCATTCACACAGCAAAATTCACAAGTTCTGCTGTTTGTCTTAAGAGATAACCTTCTTGTGCACTATAAAATTGTTATTCTGATGTCTGAAAGTCGTATCTATTTTTCAAAGAACAAAAGGGCAAGCAGACATATGCTGAAGCATGGCTAACCAGTAAACACTAAACCCAAATATTTCTGAATGTCTGGAAGGTTGCGTTTGTCCAGACCTTGACCTTATGTTTGGAGATAATGACTGCCTTCTACTAGACAGAAGCAATGAAAACAATGAAAACTGCAAGCACTATGGGCTTTCACAGCCATGTTTGGATCAACACCATAGTACATTGGAAAAACACTTTGGTAGGTTTTTTTGTTTGCTTGTGGTTGGGATTTTTTGTCCTTTTTGTTTGTTTGCTTGTTTCTTTGGCTTTTGTTTTAATACGAAGCAGTAACTAGAGTTTATCAGAAGTTTTACATGGGTTTGGCTTTCTGCATATTTTCTGCAGGCCTTTGTTCTATGTAGTTTTCCTCTGGGAGTACGATCTTCAGATTTATTTTGAGGTAACACAAAATGTATCATACTGCAGGATGCTACTTTATTTGCACTGTAATTCTGTTTGGCATTTTCCTGTGCATACCAGGGTCCTTGGAGGGCTGTGGCTTACATAATGTTCATCATATTCCCCTGCCTAAGGTTTATGTGTGGTGTGCTGCAACATTTTGGTTTTTGAATGTTGAAGGGTTTAGCCGCAATTCAAGACTTCCCAATTCTCAACCTTTCCAAAATGCTCAGATTTTTTTTTTTCTCATTCTCATTTGTCTAATTTTTCAAATTAAAAGAAATTCTAAAATTTTGAATAAAAACAATTACTGAAATTCAGAATTTCTCACATATTTAGAGGTCCTCATTTGATAGTTCTACTGAGCTCTATATCTGTGCTGTTGTTTTGCAGACCCACTGGCACAAAAACAAGATTTTGTCCTTTTCCATTGGCAAAGACAATTTAATCTCTGTTTATATTGGATATGTTTGTTTAATTCCTCATTTTAGCACTATCATAAATTATTAGGTCATAACTGCCCTGGGAAAAGAGCTAGATTAATAATTAACTTGTGCTTGCAAAGCTCTTCAGCAGCTGAAAAAAATACTGTAGATTACACATGAATCATAGAAATATAGAGTTGGATGGGAACTCAAGGGACTGTGTAGTCTGTTATTCCTCAGAATTTTTAATCAACACTGTAACTATCCATCCTGAGTTTAGTTAGAACAGATCAACAGCAACAAAAAATCTAAGGAAAAAAAAGTCTGGAGAACAATCTGTGCAGTCACCTAATGATCCTATCTGGCACTAAATGTGGAATTTTCAAATGCTGTCTAAGCCCAATCTTGTTATGGATTACCTTGTAATAACTTGAACACTCCATTGTAGTTCTAGGTATCTCACCCACCAACTGAAATATTCATCTCATCCATCTTCTCTTTATGAAAAAAAACCACAAGTATCTTGATAATGGTAGTTGGCAGTCCCTCTGATTTATACTTAAATACATTAGTGACATGGGATGTACACCTTCTTGGGCAATATATTTTGGTACTAATCTTTTCTTCTACATACCGTGTCATATAAAAAAATACTCTTCATATTCTGTCCACATATTTAATGTGGAAAACGATATTATCACTCTCTTTCTAATAGTTTTTCATGTACTTGAAAACTGTTGAATCCCACATAATCTTTAACTTTCTATATTAAAACAAATAATCTTTCAGTTTTTCTTTAGGAATCCAGTTATCCCAAACGATGTCCTTGTTGATTTTCCCTGTTGATTTTCTCTGTTTCCAGTGTATTGGCATCCTTGTTAAATTATGCTGCCTCAGATTAAAATACAGTATCCTAGCTGAGTCCAGTGACAAAAAGAGCATGTTAATTATCTCCTGTCTTACATACAGTGTTGCTAGCAGACAACTCAAGAGAAGCTAGGATTACATTTATCTCTTTTCCTCAACATCACACTGTTGACTCATGCATGGCCCTCATTAATCACTAGATCTTTATCTGCAGTGGCATTTTGTGGTTGTGCTTCTGTTTTTGTCCTCCTCAGTGTAGTACTCTGCAACTGTCTTTGTTCAATTTTTCAATGCTGGATGTCAAGAACTTTTCTAAATATATTTCTAAAAATTTTAACTTTAATTCCGTCCAGCATATTTTACAAATCTTTACATGATGTCATCTAGAGGCTTAAATGATGGAATCTGGTATATTCTTGGTTTTTATTGGAACTTTTAACTTCCTGTCTTCCTATCTTAGGATTAGTACAAGACTTCTCTTCAACACCCTCCTAGTGCAAGTACCAACAATTGAGTGCAGGTTCTTCTTTAACTGTGGACTGATTTAGAGGTTGATTATAAACAGGACAGTTTTCTCCAGTCCATTTATGAGCACACCAATCACTACCAAAAGTTTTACTTGGGTCAAGATACATCTGGATTCAAGATGCAGTCACTTCTTTTTGCTTTTCCTTATCTACTGAACTGGTTGTCTTTTTCAAGAAGAAAATTAGATTACTTTGACAAATTCATATTGGCTGTTTCTTATCACTGTATTATTCTCATGTACGTTTTCATTTTTAGGTAATTCATCTCACTATTTTTCTAGGTATTGAAATTAGGCAGACTTCTCTGTAATTCCCTAGGTTTCTCATTCCTCATTTTTAAAAGCAGAAATGGTTATAACCATGCAGTCCATGGCCCACAGCCAATGACTCTCAATAGTGCCCAAATCTGAGCCTGCAACGAGCGTCACATTGAAGAAACCTTATTGAACAATTTCCATTAGATTTTTCTCTTTTTCTTTTTTAATTAATTTGTGCCACAATGGAGAAAAACATAAGGAAAAGCAAAGCTTTAAACTGAATGGGTGTTTTCTTTAACATAATTTGCAAAACATGTGTTGCAATATCAGATCTCTCATCATTACCAAAAAATCACAAGTGTGATCACATGCACATTGCCATATTGGGCTATTTTGTTGCTGCAGGCTCCTGTGACTTCACTGCTCTTCCAGGAACTCTCAGAGATAAGTGAGAGTTCAGTATGTATTGAATGAATTTCAACAAGCTCTAGAGACTTGCATATATCTCATTTATTCAAAAATCCTTTTACTTGTTTTTTGTTTGTTTTTTTTCATTCTGGCATTGTGCTCATGAAAAACAAAACAAAACAAAAAAGCAGTGTTGTTAAACATTTATCATTAATGTTTATTTGCATGTAAAGAATGTAGCAAAATAAATAGTAAAAATTTTTACTCTAGTCTGGGTATCCATTACTCGTGCCTCTGCCCTTCTCTTCCTCTAAATTCTTGGTATTTATAAAACCTTTTTTTCTTCCATTTTATGCTGGAGGAGAGATGTATCTCATTTTGTGACAGTCTTCTCGGTTTCATCCCTAGATGCTTATACTACTGCTTTATTACTCATCTCACTTGTATGCCCTTGCTTTCACTCTTTGTAGGATTTCCTTTTTGATATTCAGGTCACTGGAGAATTCTCGAGGCAGGCATCCTGGCCTCTCACCACTTATCTTCCGTCCACATCAGGATGGTTTGCTGTTGTGCCTTCAGCACTGTTTCCATTATTAACAACAGTTCCCCTAAAGAGATTTATTTTCCTAATAACATCTTCACTTGGGACAATTCCTAGCAGCACCCTCAATGACTGTGTTAAATCATGGACATTATTTTTTAAATGATGTCTTAAAACTTTTAAGGAAAAAAACAAAACAAAACAAACAAACAAGCAAACAAATTAGTACATTTTGTCTACACTTTTCACTCACCAAAAAAAAAAAAAGTCTTAAAATAGATAAAATGCACCATAAGCAACTTAATTATGTCTCATTTTAAAGAACTATTTTGCCAATGAAAAAAGGGCACGTTGGGATTTCAGCACAATGATTTACGATTCTGTCATAGTGACAGATGCTCTTCGTGTACCTCTGACATCGTGATCTGGAATCACTCTGCTTTTTTTCCACGCTTGCTGGAAAAAAGAAGTGCAGTACATAAACACTACTATTTATCCCCAAGGCCCTGCCCTGTGTTGGCTCAGAAGACCAATATGCTTCTGAGTTCTGCAGTAGAAGTCACATAACTAGTGAGACTACAGCATGGAAACAGCACTGCAGACCTGGTTGGGCCCCTTACTGGATGCTTACCAGGCTGATATGCTCACATCCAGAGAGGGTCTGGCATGCTGCTGTGCTCCTCTGAATCTTGGCAGACTTCAGCCACCATCTCCACCTTCCACTTCTCAGTTCATCCTGTGGGCTGAGATTCCCAATCCTACACACCCTTTGTCGGTGTTTGGGATTTATTAGCCGCACATTTTGGCTGCTGAGATGCAGAATTTAAGCCTAGTGGGATAGAAAATAATTGAAGCAGTAACATAGAGAGGAACTGACTCATGGAGGAAGAGAGATGTAGTACTGTACCACTAAGGAACTTCTTTTGCAGATCACCACCTCAGCCCCTTTCCATGTCTTTTCCAGGAGCACAGGATACTTCTCTATCACCTCTCCTTCCTTCATACCACTCTATTTCCCTGCCTACTAAAGTACAACCAGTCAAAGCAGGCTTCATCTTTCGTTAATTTACAGGTGGCAGGGGAAGGAGACTATGGCAGCCTAATGAGGCATTGGCAATTTGCACAGTTCACTGCTGGTTTGCTGGGGAAAGCTTCCTACTAAATGGAAGATCGCTCTAATTCAATAACCCTCCATCTCTTGCCCTTTCTTGGTACAAGAATTGTTCCCAGCACCCATGCCCATGCCTCTGCCTAAAGGACTGCTGAGAGAAGCTGAATGTTCAAGGCATTTCTTCAGCAAAGGGATGAAGTGACACAGATATGTGATATCTATATACTTCATGAAGTTTTGCTGATGCAGTGATGTTACACTAAGAGTTTCTACCAGCACAGCTGTATCAACCAGGCTTTGCACATCTTCACAGTCTCAACACAACCATGTTGGTACCAACTTGTGGGATAAACGCAGCTGAGGTTCAGAGGTACCCCAAAATGCATCTTATCTTGGTGTGTCAGGGACCTTGCTAACAAAACTCTGTTCCTGTTGATATCTTACTATGACAACATTGTTCCGCAGTCTACAGTTTTGCTATGTTATCTTTACCAGTTAGTAGTGTTCATGTTTGAGTTCTTAGAAAAAAAATTCAGACTGGCGTCATATCACAAAAGGAAGAAGTTCTGCTGGATATGTTACAATGCCATTTCCTCACTAGGGGAAAAAAGAAAGTGAGCAGATACATTAAACGCTTTGAGAAGATGTAGCAAACTATAGATCTTGTAGATTAAATTTATTCTCCCAAAAGTATGTTAGGCTGGTATAATTCCCTTTCCAAAACAATTATTTAAATAGTTTTTATTCAATATTGTTCTGAACTTTAGAGACCATACCTTGAATATTTTATAAATGCCACCATTTTCTGTCACTCTTTATCCTTTGTTTCTTACACACAGGTCTAAATCCTTGGTCTTCAGCCACATAGCTGTTGGGGCTTTGGTGTTCGGTTTTTTTTCTTCTTTTTTTAATTTACCTTGCAGTCATTTTTCCAGGGTTTAGTTCTCTCTCTTTTTCCAGCTGTCATAGCCAGCAGAGGAATGGACTTCTGGGATCCTATCTAGCTTGAAAGATCTATAGTCACATACTCTATTGACCCATTACAAAGTAATAAGTGGAATAAATGTAGTAGCCTTATCTCTTTCCCTGCTGGATAAGACTCCAAATCACAAACACTACTCTATAACTGAGAAGCCTCAGAAGCTTTTCAGAAAAGTTCAGCTGTGGAACAGTACAGGGCAAAAGATTTTAAAATGGAAACATAAGGTCTTGCATGTTCATTTCTTCACTGTGCTCTGCTTTAGTCAGCCCTGTTAACAGCCAAATGATTTTATGAGCTATAGATTCAGCCATTATACAGTGATGAAATATTGCAACAAAGAATACTTATTCAGTTAACTTTCCAGACTGGAGCCGTTTTTATATGGACAATTTGAAAAGCACTGAAAACTGAGCCAGGCTCAGATTCAAATAGAGATAATAGTTCTGCACTCAGGGAGCAAAAGATATTAATGCATCTTTCTCATCTCTACTTTCTATGAATAAGTTAGCAAATAGGTGTAATTATCAACAAGCAATCCGAATTCTGAATTTGAAGGTTAACTTCCTGATGATTAGCAAGGGAGATTGATGTTGCTGCATTCTGGGGCTTCCTGAGTACTACATCACAGGTGGAACTAAACCAGATCTGTTCTGCTTATTTTTACCATATGGCTAGTAGTAGTTAAGATGCCTGACAAATGGAAGGATATCCACTGCAGATGATGTTTGAAGCTTTCATGATGGAGTTTCATAACAAAAGACTCAGCTACATAGATAAGGACTGAGAGAACCAAACTCAACTGCATGCACTCAGGATTCAGGCCAGACTGGCAGCTACAGATGTGGAAGAGTTGCTCTTCATTGCTGCTGATACTAACTAGTTTTCACTTAAACAGTCACACGGCTCCAGACCGTGTCTGGAGTACAGAATGGAGTGCAGAGCAAGGTCAGAGAAGCTTGCTTCTGCCCATAACTGCCCATGAGACCATGGTTTGAGATATTCAACCACTAGATAAATTTTACAAGGTTGGAACACAAAAGAAAATAACTTCTATGAAAGCTACAAAAGTGCTTGTTTACAAAAAGGTGAACTCACGACTATCAGTTCTGCAGAGCCTGAGCTATCAGTAAAGTTGAAGGTTTAGACTCTGTTCTTTAGAGTTTAGGAAATGAACAGGAGTTAACCTTCAGGCAGTAGACATTCAAATAATTCAGTATTGTGGTGCATCTATGGAAATTAAATTTCACAGATGGCTACCATTTCTTCCCTTCCTCAGACCTGCAGATGTTTGAAATTGTTTGGTCTTTCAAAAATAAAAAAGCAAGTGACATTGTTCAAAGATTTATATTTGCAAAATCAATTTATCTGTCAGCTACTACACAAACTTATTTGAGCCTGAAGTATTTACAACACAGCAGAAAAGCTAAGTATGAGTGGAGTTTGTTATGTTATCACAAAACCGCCCTCCTTCAAAAACAGTTTTTTTCCTTTTCACTTTTTGCAGAAAGCCAGAAATGTAACACTAGAAGCAGTATCACGTTGTTCCTTCTTAAAGATATACCTTTAATTAAGGAAAAAAAATCTTCTTCTGATAAAATTTCTTGATCGTACTCAAGAGCAGATACTGCTCATGTACTTTTAAGTCACAATCATTCTGCCTACCTTAGCAATTGGCTTCACAACAACAGGTAGCTCTCCATCCCTCTCCTTAGAAGAGGGTAAGATGGCACGTTAATGTCTTGGGAAACTTTTCTTTTTCATTCTTCTCATTACAGGCATTGCAAAAAGAATTTACTGTTTGATCACTCTTTGTTCCACTCTATGTCTCCTCATGCCTAGTGCAAAAGAATGTCCAGGGCACCACTGCTTTCCTGGAGCATCAGTAATCACAGAGATAGCAAGATGTAAGGGTCATGCATGTAGCCACCATGGAGACTGGTCTCTACTGGTCAGCTCAGATGGAAGGGCTCACCTGTACTCACCTGAAGTTCATACAAGGCTCAGAAAGCAGCCATAACTGGAGATTATTAGGAGTGATGGCATCAAATCTGTTTGGTTTGCAAAGCTCATCACCTGGTAGCAAGGTCCCCAAAAGCACCACCTAATTCCAGTCTATGTGCAGAAAAAGCAAAGTTAAAACTTGAAGGAGCACTCTTTCTGTTAAAGTATGTCTTTATGATCAAACAGTGTAGGGCTTTTTCCCACCAAGAACAAACACCGTGAACTTTCCCTTTTTGGTAACAAGGTAACCATATCCCCACCATGCCACATGCCACATCATGAGTCCACTTGCTGAATTCTGCTGAGAAATCTATAAAACATATTCAGAGCTCAATCAAAGCCTTACAGTGTATGTATTTGCATATGCAATAGGCTGGAAAAAGGAGAATATGAAATTTGTCAGTCACCCCTCAGTCGAGGAATAAAGAAAACCAAAGGCTTGGAAAGATCTGGAATCTTGGGAAGGTCTGGAAGATAAAATCTCCATCATCTCTTTGCCCATGGAGGACTTGCCCTACCTAAAGAAAAAAGTGAGCAAGCAGTAAGAGTCAGTGGCAGCTGCTCATCTGGGCAAGGCGATGGGCTCCGAAATGTCATGTGAAGATAGTTCATATGGTGCACCAACTTGCAGAAGAGGACCTTGTCCTTCAGCATCCAAAGGTCTTGCATATGCCACTGGTTATCCTACCTGCCAGTCAACATAGTCCCTCATGCTAAATTTACTTGAAGATTCCTATCCTAAATTTATAAAATGCTGCAATATTTGATCCTCAAGAATGCACCATGGAAGGAAAGAGACATTTTTATATTTTTCCAGATCAAATGTTCAAATGAGATCTCAAGAGAAACTCTCCGAGAAAAATAGAACTTAAAATGTTGTCATTACAAGACAGGATCAGACCCGTGACTGATCTGGTCCAGTAGGTCTGAGAGTTCAAATATGCACGAGCGAGTCTGGTGACTCAGCTGCCGCTTAGATAACTGGAGGTGGGTGAATAATGTTTGGAAATTAATCAGGCAGCAATGATGTTTTAGCACACATCTGTAAACTTGTTAGCTCTGACACAGTTAAAAGTATTAACAACGTTATGCCAGATCATTCTTTCAGCTACAACAGCTCAAATCTGTTATTGCACTGAAGCTCTGCTGTTTTCCTTTTTAATTACATTTAACCCATCAGCTGCTTACTGTTAACAAAATCTGAGAAAATGGCTACATTAAAGCTTTTTAATTTTTTGCTTTTTGAACTCAGATGATGCTGATTTAAGAAGACAGCACACAGCAGCTTACCAAATGTCTTCTTTGATCACTTCTGTATCTATTTGTGGCTTCTTTCTCTGGAGAAATGGATGTGTACATTCACTGGAAAGGCTACACTCTACTCCAGCCCCGCTTCAGGTGAACCTTCCAGTTCAACTGCTACTACAAATACAAACAACATACACAGAAGATGTGTAACTGAGGCAAAATGACAATTTTTGTTTTCCTGAAGATTGATATTTTTCAGCTAGATCTGAATCTGAGACATTTGAAAAGGGAAAAGAGGTTTTTGTTTATCATTTGTGTCATTTTAAGAATATTAATATGTCCCTCCTCTGTCTTTCCCTCACATTTATCATTTTGTGATTATGAATGAGTGGAAATATAAACACTTCACTCTGAGAAAATTAGTGCCATTTCCCAGCCTGATTCCTTTTCAGGGCTCTTCATTTCCCTTTTACCTCAGCCAACCTCTGCACATCTTGCCCCTCACCAAAATGCAATTTTCTCTTCGTGCCACACCACACCTGCAGTGTATTCACCTTCGAATCAGGGTATCACACATTGCTTCAGCAACCTCTTCTGCATGTACTACCCATATCTACAACGAAGTCTGCCATGCTCTTTACATCCTTTTCTTTCTCACCTTTTGTTGAAGCCTGCATTTATTTTCAAAGACTTCTCTACTCAGCCTTTTATGTGCTGTGCTTTAAGCCCTTTCATTCCCCTGAGCATTGCCAGCCATCCATTCTTGCCCTGAGAGGGAGGTGGATCTTCCTTGAATTTATTATTCAGGGAAAGGAGACAGGCCCCATTATTTGAAAGGCTCTGTTTGATTTCACAAGTCATTTAAATGAATGGTACATATGTGCAACTAGACAGTGCTTGTTAAAATGGTTAATTTGATCCTTTCTTTTCAGAGATGGTGGGAGAACCTAAAATCACAAAATTAGTAACTGAGTAAAAAGGCAAGAATTACGTTTTGTCCTGCTTTCTTTGTAATAATATTCAATAATAACATAAATCTTACAGAAATACTTATAGGGTATTACTATATCTACCGAGAGTTCATTATGTCTTACTTTATCAGAATGAAAGGCAGAGAAATGAGTGATTAGATTATGACATTAAAGCTGCGCCATTTTTATTTAAGCAATTGCATTACTTGCAGAGCAGTCTGCCAGAAAAATGACTGCCTCAGTGACAGATCTCTTTTTCTATCACAAAGCCCCTTTTAAAATAATTAGCAACGGGACAAAGTAAAATACAAAATATAGGAAAAATGGGAAAATATTCAGATGTTCTAAGTTAACCTTACTAAATCATCCGCTCAAATGACAAAATCACTGCAAGAATTAATCTAACGTTGTGATATTCAGGCAGGAGATGCTGAGCACTTGCACAGGTGTCAGTTAGGACAGGAAGGATGGTGCCAAAGCCCTTCAAACAAAATGTCCCCGAGATGTGCCTCCTCACCTCTGGTACTGCCTGAAGCAATATCTAAGTCCTACATTTTACAGAGGAAATATTTTTTTTTCCTAAAAATAGAAGTGTCTACTATCAACTTATTGAGAATGTAAGCAGCAACTTCCTGGTTATAGGTCAATTAAAAGACACTGGAGAAATTGCTGCATTGGCTTCAAGGGAACAGAAGGCTGAGTTTCTGTTGCCAAATATTTGGGAATGATTTCCAATGGTTTTATTGGGAATTACACCTGTAATCATTTAATAGAGAGAAAAATATGGCAATAGCAGATAGAAATTCCATAGTCCTGTCTTTCAGCATCTTCAAGTAAGCCTGTGGCAAATGCTGAAGTGTGACTGGAAACCACACTACTAAATTTTACCATGCAAGTGTACTGGTGACAAGCATCCTGTGTTTGGAGCTTTCTTCAAGGCATATAAATATTTATTAATATGAAGGCTTTAGTCTTAATGTTTTCATTTCTTATCAGTTTGGCATCTGTTAGGCTCCAGACCTGGTCCCAAGATTGTCTCCCTTCATTCAAACAGAATAAATGGGCTGCACTTCTCCATGGCCAAGGATTGCTCTCCAGCACATCTCCAGAAGCATTACACTCAGTGTAGTACCAAATCATTTACCATCACTTTTTGTAGTCCTGTCCAAGGAGTACTTCAGAGACAGCATCTGTACAGAAGTCCTCAGCTTCTAGAAGCCACATGCAGAAAAAAATAGAATCATTAATATTGGGAAAGACCACAAAGGTCATCTAGTCCAACTGTCAGTCCATTCCCCCCATGCCCACTGCCCACGTCCCTCAGTGCCACATCCACACGGCTCTGGAACACCTCCAGGACGGAGACTTCACCACCTCCCTGGGCAGCCTGTGCCACTGCAGCACCACTCTCTGAGAATAAATGTTTCCTAATATCCAACCTGAACCTCCCACGGCACAACTTAAAGCCATCTCTTCTCATTCTATCAAAGGTACAATATTATTTTAAAGATGAGATGAACATTTTTCTGAAGTCATGTTGCAGTGAGCCAGAGATCTGGAGTGCCATAAGGCACCCTGTTTACTAGCATAAACTTGATACCCGTGAGGAACTGATCCTCTGTAGCTGTTAATTCTTTGATGGTGTACTCTCTATGTCTGTAATATTTTATTTGTATATATATATATAGCCTTCTAACTGAGTTTAGGAAGCACCTTCAAGCTGGCTGCTATTAGTCCTGTGCTTATGTGCCATATTGCCTGTTTGCTATCACCTTTCAGACCAGACAGCAAAGACCCTTTTGTTTCAAGCTAAGCCTTGAGCTTGTCAGAGCGATGGTAATGAGTCCATTGCATGTGTGCTTGTTCCTGAGTTGAAATTCCCTACTTTTTTCTGAGGAGTGCTGGAGATAGTGTCTGCAGTGAGAGCTCAGTTTTACTGAAGTCTAAAGGAAACAGTGATTGCTGCAAAGTAAAATCCCTCATATCATAAGCACCTTCCATATACCAAGCAACACCAGCATCTTATATGCATGCAGACATACGCTTGCATGGCTTCTATTATTTATGCTCTTAGACCTCATCAGTTTCCCATATTAAAATGTAATGATTTCATATTCACTCTGTGGCAGCATATGCTGATCATCTTGGAAAATATTAATCATTTTTCTACAGTTTCAATTCTAAGGAGTCATTGTTCTGCCATTTCTATCTTCACAGTGGATGAAGACTTACCCACTGGTGTCACTGCAACATGATAGACTGTTATCAAGTCCTTACGAGGGGCATAAAACGTGTTTAGAGAATTAAGTTAATAAAAAAATAAGAACTCAGTGGCAGGAAATAGCATTACAGACTTCAGAAAACCAGAAGCATAATTAGTACTGTGACATAATGAGGAAAGAAGGCAATAAAATTATTTTACTTCATTTTGTATTTCTTGGAGCAATGCAAATTAGTTTGTCAGCAGGGAAGGGTTGGTTTCTTTAAATTTCATCTGTATGCTGTCTTAATGTTGTTTTCTTTTTAAAAGATTTTGCAGAACACAGTGAATACTATACAGCTGAATTTTGAATTTGCATGATGCATGAGCGACTCTCCTTTTTCAGGCTGAGAATCTCATCTGCAACACAATTAGGAGAGCTCACTGTGGCTGGAGAATCAGTAGTGCGCTGGTCCCAAGAAGAACAGAAGGATATGAGCATTTGATCTGTGATCTCCGCAGAGCCATGAAGGCTCAGGATAGCAGAGATACTGGCATCTCTATGGCACTCCTATTCAAAACAAAGAGATATCATGTTGGTGGCAACCTGGAAAATTCAATGAGGCCAAAACAACCAACAGGTGTAATTACATACATTTTGTGATGCAAGAGCAAGAGACAAAAGATACCCAATGCTTTCTTTACATTCAACTGATGCCCATGACAAAACTTCTCCTGCACTACTTGTTATTTCTCCTATACATTAAAAAGTGATTATACAAAATACTGACTAGAGAGGTAAATTGCAGTACTGTTTTGTTCTCTTTTTAATTCCAGTCTTTACACTTTTTGTCTCAAACAGAACATGCCGAGTTTCAGATTTCTTGAGGAAGAGAACAGTCACTATGAGTTTCCATATATAGTTAGTTTGCTACTATTTCATTAAAACCTAATTTAAATTGAACTAAACACTTCTCTGAACTAATTAGTATGACATGGAAAATTGCAGAATATTAAATCTCTCATGGTCTCATTTTATACTAGTAAATGGAAGCAATGTACTGGTATGTTACAGATTCACCTCTGTGATGTGAAAACAGAAAATAAAAAAAGAGAAGGAAAGGCAAGACCAAGCGAGAGCATAAGTTTAAGAGAATCAAGGTTGTCAAGAAGAAGCACTAAGAAAAGTACTAATTCTTTTATTAGAAAAGTGGACAGGAATTATAGGCCCAAGAGACAGGATTTGGAGATGAAACTGAAGAAGCCATTTAGTTTGCTCCAGGCAGCATGAGAGAAGGAGCTTACTGCCAACTGTGGTGAGACAAGTGGGAGATATATAATATTTAAATCATTTCTATTGAATTACATGAAAAGCCTACCTTAAAAGTGTTGCAAAGTTAAGAGCTCAGAAGATGGGAAATGCCTGATTTAAAGTTTCCCAAACAACTAAAACTTGTAACTCATGTAGGCACTGTACAATCTTTAATTACAGGATCACATATACCTTTTTACACAAGACCTTTGGCCTTTGTCTGTGCACGGAGGGCATACAATAATGAGCAACTATTTATTACTTTGTTTTATCCTCATTGTTAAGTGTGTGGCCTCATGCCTTATTTACTACATGGTATTCAACCTCTGCCCTGAATACACAGTTAGTAATATCCTCACAGGATCTCCCATGTAATTTATTGCTATAGTACTTAGTGCTTCAAAACGTTAATTAATGTCTCCAAACTCCTGGCACAGACAGGTCATTTTTCTTAGTTTTATGGTTGGGAACAGTATGAAATGACAAAGTCTTTGGGTAAAGTTTTTTTCAGGAAACTTGCATCTCTGTGTATCTCCTTGAAGAAAGGATTGTTCACCATTTTCCCTTTCTGTCCTCATGTCCCTTCCATATATTCTGCAGGAATACCATGCTGGCTTTTTTGACATGCCACTGAATCTCCAGTCTATCATGCTGGGCTGCCTGCAGTATGAACTCTGATATTTCACTGGGCAGTGGGGACAGGCAGCCAACAACAACCTATCCAAACCTACTGCTTGAAGGAGAGAGGACCACATTGTGACAAACATCAGTGAAGTGGTCCTTCAAAACAGCAGCACCATGGGAGATGGGAGATGCCACTCTCACAGCTCCTCCAGTTTCCCACTTTTCTCCATGCATGGAGCACGACTGCTGCATGTAGCCATAATAGTATTCTAAAGAAATAAGCCTCTTGTGCTTACTTGGCATGTGCCTATAGCCCTAGCACTGAACTTGCTGCTAAGAAGGAAACTTACCTCTGTGCCAAGGAAAACGTGTCCCTCCAGCAGTGACTGTTTACTATGGCTTTCCTGGCTTTACTATGGCTTTCACCAATCTGGTAGAGTACCAATACCGATGTATTCACTGGGATATTGCCTGTGGTATGGAGAGATGCAGGTAATCCATCTGATTTCCCCACACTTCTAGAAATATGAGCAGCAGTACACAGAAAAGAGTTTGATCTCTCCTATGGCTCTCATTTTGACATTCCTGGCCACGCCAGTGCCTGTATGTACAAGCTCATAAAACTTATAAAGCTGTCCTGGATATTACAGAGGTGTGAAGCTCTAGTTGTTTTGATGGACTCCTCACTACAGATACCCCAAAAGAGACAGGTGTACTGACGTCCTGTGAATTCACACAAGCTATCTTTAAATTTACAAGTTTATACTGGCTTTATTCCCGGTAAATGAGTTACAAACATGAGTTATTTCCGTAGCCAATAGGAAGTTATTCCTGTAGGAAATCGCATCAGCCACATTCCTATGTCCTCTGCCTACCCAGCCCCAATAGACTGTAACCTAGGAAGATCATGGAATCACAGAGAATCCCAGCTTGGAGGAGATCCACAAGGAGCACAGATCTTTGGATCATCTCTCAACTTTGATCAAGGATCAACTCTTGGCTCCACACAGGACTACCCAAAATTCAAACATCATTTTAATGGAAACAGATAAAATGTTTAATCTTCCACTGAAAAATAAGGGGCATTGGTTATGTTTAATCAACATGAAGGTAGAATTCTTTGATCAAGTACTGTTTATACTGAAGTATGGATGTCTTGGCCACTGATGTTATCTGATTAATCAAGTAATATTGTTCTTCATGGAAAGGATAGAGGGAAGTTGACAAAAGGAGAACTTTCAGCTTGTACTTAGGTAATGTGTGACCATATTTGAATAAAAGGAGAAAGGGTGCTCCACTCAAAAGGACCACTAGAGACCACTAAAGACCCCCCAAAGAAAGGAGGAGATGCACTTAACTGCTTGAAGAGGCCAAGATAGATGATTCTGCAGTGTAGATGAGGATAAATAGGTATTAGATGGGTGGAGTACTTGTGAATTTAATGTTTAAATATGGTGAAGAAATTTGCATTGGTGTGCTTATTTTGTGGAAACTTCCACCAAGCACTCGGGCCTGAATAACAGGCATCTCTCCTGAGCATGTGGGAATTGGCTCATTGCACACTGGTAACAAATCCACTTCATAGACAACACTATGTCTGAGAGTGTTGTCCAAACTCTCCTTGAACTCCAGCACTTGGGGCCATGACCACTGCCCTGGAAAGTCTGTTCCATGCCTACTGCCCTCTGGTGAAGAACCTTTACCTCTTGTTCAACTTGACTCTCCCCTGATGCAGCTCCATGCCATTCTTTAGTGTTCTAGATCAACAGAGGATGATCAGAAGTAGAAGCATTATACTTATTTCCTCCTCTTTTGTGAAAAACTGTAGTAAATTTTCAACTTCGATATGGATGGAGTTCAGTAGGAATGCCTCTGTGTGAAAGAAAAGGAAGAAGTAGAAGAAAAGTTAAAAAGGATAGTACTGTAATGGCACTTAAGTTAGTAGGTTGTAAAGTTCCCAGCATAACTACCTTTAATCTCTCTAAACATCCAGATTGACAAAACAAAGGGCAACCTAAATAGGACAGCCTACACCCAGAAAGAGAGACAAAAGAGCAATGAGTTAATCAGTTATTTTTGCTTGACTCACAAAGGTAGGACAGCTGTAGAGACAAATGATTCTCAGTCTGTGACTACTGGTACAAAAGGTGCAAGAAAATCCCCCACATTTGAAAACCAACATGGTTATCAGCAATGACAACAATCCAGAAGGCACTGTGAAAACAAAGTAAAAATGTTCACTCATTCTCTGTGTCACAATAAAGGATCGTGGACAGACCATACACAAGTAAATCTTTGAGAATCTTAGTATGAGTGAGTGAGCAAAATCGATCAGAGAATGACTGTGATCGAGTTAAAATACAAAATAAAATCACCTTTCCCTCCCACACTGCCTCTTGTTGAGATTTGCTCCACTACTTGAGCTTGGCTGAACAGTTCTGGGTGTTGGACTGCTCCTGTTGTCAATCAAGTAAGAATTAATCTCTGTACAAGTCTTACATACAAGATATATGGGTACTCTTAGATACAGCAAACGTGTTTTTATCTACAACAGAAGTCCATCTTGAAACTGTTAAAAGTGATTAAGTAAGGGAATTCTTAATCACAGTTTGACTACTAAGCTTGCCCTTGAAGATGGGAACATCTTGGGAGTATGTGAATATGAATTTAATCAGTATGACTAGAGTAGTCAGGAGAAAGGAAGATTAGCCCCTATATTTAATAGAACTGTCCTCATTATAATACTAAAAATCACACCCATTGGCTTGAAGATTCCATCCCACCTGGAGATCTTCTCCAGTGAGCATGCACGATATCTAAGAGTATTATAACATGCAGACTATGTAACCATTCATAGAGCCAGAGCCTGTATCAAGCAGTGGTCAAGTTACATGGGTATGTATTAAAAGCATCACAGAAAATCCCTAGCACATAAATTTGTGCAACTTTGCAATAAATCAATATTTCATCTCTGTGTTTGAGACTGGCTCATCACATACCAGGCAAGGAATCCATCTTTTGGACAACACTCCCACCAGGTTAGTAAAGCTTTTCCTGCCAGGCCCCTGCATGCTCTTGGCCTCTACTTGCAGGTCAGCTGTACTGGCCAAGAAGCAGCACGTGTTCCCAGGTGTGATTTCCTGGTGAAAATCAGTTCTAAGCCCCAGTTGATGAGGGGCAGCACACAGCACAGGCTTTGAGGACGAATGTGACTGACTCTCACCAAGGGACTGAGTGTACTCTGCCCTCTGGAGTCCAGCACTGGAGCACTGCAGTAGGAATACTACACAAATTGCTGAAAAGGATCTCACCTGTCCACTGTCCCACTGGCACAGTCCTCTCTAAGCACAAAGAAGCTGTGTCTGCTGTCTATAGAAGGGTGCTATCTATCTACACTGCTACACGCCCTTCTGTTGCAAGAGAAGGCTGTTTTAGGCTATCAAGCACTCCTACCTCACTCAACTTCACAGAGAAGGGAGGAGATCTTAAATACCACAGCTAACACAGCCTTTACAACTGAGTCACTCCCCCTATGTCTATTAATGGCTTTGCAAACTTCCACAGCATATAGACAGAGTACAGAGTACACATCTTTACATGTTTTACGAGCTTGTGGTAGTCACCCATTCATCATTCATGGTAGAGCACTAAAATATTTTGCAAGAAATTGTATCTAATTCTAGAAACTTAATTAATATCAATTATGTCGTAAGTATATAAAAAGTTGCAATTCTTGTACCTTCAGCACAGCCAGCATTTGAATTTTCAAAGCACTCTAAACAAGCATGAATCTGTAAAGAATCCTCTTTGCAGAGGAAGCTACTGCATAGAAATTAAATCTATTACATTTCTGTGCAGTACTGATAGCATAAAGTTGGGTTACAGTCTCATGCCATCAAAACAGGAAGCTCCACTGACATGTACATAAGTAATATATCCCACAGTGTATTCTCTTGTATACACTACTCTGCTTTCCTTACAGGTGATC
Organism: Tetrao urogallus; assembly: GCF_951394365.1. Taxonomy (NCBI): domain Eukaryota; kingdom Metazoa; phylum Chordata; class Aves; order Galliformes; family Phasianidae; genus Tetrao; species Tetrao urogallus. The sequence continues at coordinate 137,990,205 of NC_136813.1, read as the reverse complement.
TTTCAGTTTGGACTAGGTCTATATAGAATCGTAGAATGCCTTGGGTTGGAAGGGACCTTAAGGCCTCAATCCCATCTCATGGGCTGGGCTGCAACCCAGCAGCTCTGGCTGCCCAGGGCCCCATCCAACCTGGCCTTGGACACCTTGAAGGATGGGGCACCCACAGCCCTCTGGGCAACTGTTCCAGTGCCTCAGCATCTTCTGGGTAAAGAATTTATTCCTAATGTCTAATCTAAATCTACCCACTTAATTCATTATCCTATTGCTACACTCCCTGGAAAAAAGTCCCTCTATACCTTCTTATAAGCTCCCTTTGTTATTAGAAGGCTGCAGTGAGGTCTCCCTGCTGAACAAGTCCAAATCCCTCAGCCTATCTTCATGTGACAGGTACTCCAGCCCTTTGATCATCTTTGTGGTCCTCCTCTGGACCCACTCAAACAGCTCTACATCCATCCTGTGATGGAGGCCCCAGATCTGGTCACAGTACTCCAGATGGGGCCTTAGAAGGACAGAGCAGAGGCAAACAATCCCTTTCACATGCTGCTGCTACCATTCTGCCACTACAGCCCAGAATGCAGTTGGCCTTCCAGACTTCAAGTCCATGTTGCCAGCTCACGATGAGTTTTCCATTCACCAACACCTCCAAGTCCTTCTGCCAAGTAAGAGTGATAGGATGAGAGGGAATGGCCTCAAGCTGCATCAGGGGAGGTTCAGGTTGTACATTAGGAAACATTTCTTCTCTGAAAGAGTGGTGCTGCAGTGGCACAGGCTGCCAAGGGAGGTGGCGGAGTCACCATCCCTGGATGCATTCAAGAAACATTTAGATATGGTACTGAAGGACATGGATTATTGGAGAAATATTGGTGGTAAGTGGACAGTTGGACTGGATGATCTTGGAGGTTTTTTCCAGTCCTTATGATTCTAGGATTCTATGAGGCTATCTGCAAAAAACTTGCTTGGTTACATAGTCAACATTCACATAAAATTAAGTTACTTTCTACTTCTAACAACTCATCTTTTACTGTAAAACTATTCCTTGCCATCATTCTAGGCAAAGGGAGAAAATAAATAACAGTACAGTAAAAATATGGGGCTGGTTTGTTTTTTCTGCATCACTTCAGCAGTGCAAAGGGACTCATATGGGAATGTTAATCCTGGTCAAAGCCATTACACAGCACAGCTGTAAAATTAGTAGAACAATCTGAGGCAACAGCTACACATCTCCAGCACACCTTAAATTGTTATTTTTCAGACTAATTAAATCCCTGATCTGGTTCACTGCACAACCAGCCATCTTGGCAAAAAAAAAATAGTGGGAAAAAGAACTACAGAGTAAAACTTCTTAAATCCTCACCACCAGCAAGTGAAGGTGCTTGGAGACACAGCCTAGCACAGAAATTCCTGGGGAGTTGTCTTCCAGTAGCAGTCTGTGGAGTCCTTTATAGCGGTTGTTAAGATGGAATAGGTTTAGAACTAAGCAGTCCAGGGCCTGTGGTAATACATTCAGGAGAAGGTCCAGTCTTATGAAATGGTTGACAAAATGTAAACATTAGGTAACAGCTGCTCAAATGATCTGTCTACACAAATCTAGCACCGATTTAACTACTTGTGATACTAAAACAGCTTTCTAGCATTATATAGCCACAGCTATCAACTAATTTCTGCACACACACAGTAAATGTATACAAAACTCAAAAACTGTGTGTTATTCAGATCTAAAATGAACACTTGGAGCTATTTTTTACAACCCTGAGAGTGACTATAGGAACAATGACTTCAAAAGATATTTTGGTCTAATCAAGGAATCATAAGATGGTGGCTGTTGTTTTCCCAGAGGTAATTTTGGTCTCACTTCTGGGAAATTGTCCCCTTTTCTCCCAAAGCTGACTGAAAACAAGATTATTTTTTAATGACAGTTTGGGACCTGTCAGCCTGAGGATTCCAGGCAAAGTGTAACATGAACAGTCTTCTGAAGTTCAGGTTATTACAACATGGCTTAGTCTTTTTCCACATGTATCATCAGATGAAAAGTTGAATTAATCTGCTTTATTTTGCAAAAGTAAATAACTAAAAAAATCTACACAGTGAAGACCTGATACGTAGGAAAGTTTGCCCACAGCTAGCCAGGCTGGTAAGCCTAGAAAGCCATATTTACTATCCGATTATATCAGTGAGGCTACAAAGATTCAGATTCAAAATAAGCTGATATGAAAATAGATTGGAATAGCTATTTTGTTTTCTCCCAAACCACTACATTTTGCCTTTGAAGTCTGGGATTTTAATAATTTCTGCTTCAAGTTTCACTATAGGATTTCAGATGTGAGGTAAGCAGACTGTTCTGCTGTGTATTTATAGAGATTTGAAACTTCATACAACATAGTTCTGATAGTTGTAGAGAATTTTAACTCAGTTTTGCCACTTCTTACTTTGCACTGCTTGATCCGATGAACCATCTCAATGAACTTCTCTAATCAGCCTTTCAGCAGCTTCCTTTATTATCACAATAATTACTATTACAACACTTTAAGAGTGCTTTTTTAAAAGGTACTCAGTCCCTCATTTGTGATTTATTTTCAAGCATGGTCTCACATCAAGAGTTTGCAGATGATTGTGTGGTCTCTCCTTGGGCAGGCAGCCTACAGTCTGTGAAACAACATTTGAGGAAAAAGCCCTGAGTTTAACCAGTTGAGTGAATTTCCTGAAAAGATAAAGGAGAGAGGAAACGAAATCAGGCTTTGTTTCACTGGTACTCTATCATAGAACTTTTACACTAAAATGGCTCCTAGGAGCTACCAGAGAGTCAGAGCATGCTGAACCATGTGGATGCAGAGTTGGGATGCTTTCCTTTTCAACACTGTGCCAATACACCTTGTTGTTTATGAGATGCCTCGAGACACACCTTGCTGGCAGATGAAGAGAGTGGACTGCATCATCAGAGAAGAAAAAGGTCCTAGTCTTCTGAGCTTTTTGTATTTCTATACAGCACAGGCAGAATTACACTGAAACCCTGGGCAAACACACCAGTGCCAATAACCACAACTGTGAATCTCTGACTTGAAAATTAGCAGGCTGTTGTGTACTGCGTTAGCCTTGGAGTAGAAAAATTATTGTCAAGCTTAGTGAAGACAGCCAAGAAACTGGCAGCAAATGTGTGGTACAGGGCATTGGCTCTTCTTTCCCATGCAAGGGAAGAAGTCATGGCACCGAGGCAGTCGAACAGAAGATGCCAGGTCTGGCAACCACACTGCAAACATACTGCTCAGTCACATGTAAATGCAGCTGGAGAAATGTGACGAGATAAAACCAAGCAGGTCTGTCATATGACTGGCAATAACAAATATCCTGTTCTACAAACCCATCCCAGGTCCCCTTCTTAATTACAAGAAAAGCAAATAAGCACTGGAAAGATAAGGCAGATGTGAACTAAGTTTCTAATGTCATGTCATCCTCAGCAATTCCTGTTTAAACCTTGGCCAGAGCTCTGCTTATCTACCCAAAAAGCTGCACAACTCCAACACCTACAGTTTCCTCCACTCTCCACGTGGGATGCTCCTGACATACAATGCAACATTTTCAGCATATGTAGGTCAGCAAATGGAGGCACACATTTAGCTTGAAACATGCATGGTGCTATGGCAAATGCAAAAGAGGGCATCTGAAGCAGCTGAGGCTACTGACTCCCAGGGACAGCAGCTTTCTCCAAATGTTTTCCTGGTCCTGCTAAGTTGAGCTATAATATCTGGTCTTGACCTCTTTCTTTGGCTGCTCATTTGTCAAATCTAAGGTCTACAGAAGCAGCCAAGTAGAAATATTAATTTCTCAAATAAAATAAGAGATTTTTGATGATCTAAGATCCCAACAGGCAGTTAGTAGCCCATCTCACACTGCCTTGCTCTCTTGCAACATCATCCCAACTGTACTAGATCAAGGATTCTGTTCTGATTCTGTTCAAGGATTCTTTGGGAATTTTGGATTTAAAATATAGGTTTTTTAAAACAGGTTATTTGATAAGAGGATTTGTAAGAAGTGGTTCTGGCAATCTGTCTGGGGGGACCAAGCTGAGCTTTGCAGAAGATGCTGCCAAAAAGTACTGACACATTTATCCTGGATGTACACATAGAGGGAAGGAAATTGCCTGAAAACAAAACATGAAAAGGATGTAGCTACACCCAAAAGGTGTCAGAGATGAGGCAACTTTTAGGTTTGTTAAGCTAAAGGGGCAGATTTCTTGCAACAGAGAGCCTACTTGGCGAAGTGACTGAGTTCAGAGAGGCCAAACAAGACAATCCCAGTCAGACACGTGGGAAAGCTCCTCCTGAATCATGTTGTCTTCTGCCAGGACTGCACTATGACTTGCATCCCTGCTCCTGATCCCTGGCAATAAGTTTGAATAACCAGTAATAAGGAAGATATCCATAATATGTAAGTGGACTGCCAGTGTACATCTCTGCTCCCTTTTCTCCTCTCTGGCACCAGGGCACAGGGATACTCATTGTCAGGATAATAAAGGACATTCAAATCATAGAATCACTAAGGTTGGAAAGACTATCGATATCATCTTGTCCAGCCATCAATTCATGCCTGTGACTACTCTAGACCACGACCCTCAGTGCCACATCCACACAGTTCTTGAACGCCTCCAGGGACAGTGACTGCACCACCTCCCTGGACAGCCTGTGCCACTGCAGCACCGTTCTTTCAGAGAAGAAATGTTTCCTGATATCCAACCTGAATCTTCCCCAGCACAACTTGAGGCCATTACCACTAGTTACCAAAGAAGCTGACCCCCATCTTACTACAACCTCCCTTCTGGTTATTGTAGAGAGAGATAAGCTCCTCCTGAGCCTCCTCTTCTCCAAACTGCAATCCCAGTTCTCTCAGCTGCTCTCCATAAGGCTTGTGCTCCAGATCCTTCACAGCTCTGCTGTCCTTTTTCTAGACAAGCTCCAGATCACAGAATCACAGAATGGCAAGGGTTGGAAGGGACCTCAACGATCATGAATCCCCAACCCTAGATCCTTGGTCAAGGGTGTAAGAGAATCTTTCTGCATCTTTGTCTCAAAGCTTCTTGCTGGACAACTTCAACAGATGGACAACTCCAGGCAAGTCCTGGACAAGTCCAAGGTATCTTCTGTCTGAAGACTTGCAGGCCCCAGCAAAATGAGAGATAAGCTGCCACCAGAGATAAGCAGCTGCGAAATTGCCAGTGGTATCCTTTTGTGAGCACATCTAGAGGGAGATAACTATCTAGAGGACTTGCATGCCCACAGGTGCTGCGTGTGACTCTACCCTAAGTGCCCAGGAATGCTGCATTGGCAGAAGAAGAGGATAAAAAAGGAACCTACAATCAAGGAATGTGGTGTGCCTGATATCATGTGGTGTGATATTCGCCTGCTGCCTGTTTCTCCTGGATCCACTGCTGGTTGCGTACTGTTTACCTGCTTCCTGCCTAATGCCAGCCATTCTGCTACCACACTTCCCCCTACATCCTTACTCCTGCACCAGCCTTGGACCATCAGAAGAGCTCACAGTGGGACACTGCTGGATCCTTGGTGGTGACTATCCCTGCCTTACATAATTTTTGCTCTCTTCCTATCTTTCCTGCTGCTCTTCTCCATCGGTTTATTCATAATGTGGGAATCAAATGTTGTTTCTGCAATAGAATTGGATAACTTTTTTTTTTTAACTTCATGATCTCCACTATCATAGTTCTTTTCGGGAGTCGTTCTACTTAACTTGGGGAAGATCTCTGATAAGTTTACATCACTTATCCTCTAGACGAACCTTCCCAGGAACGCACACTCTGTATATAGGTGTATATATGTGTATTTTGTCATACGCACTGCAAGAATATCCTGCACAAGATCAAACCAGACAAGAAGTCATGGCATGCCCAAGAAAGCGCCTGTAGAGACATCAGAAGGCCTGGCATCATCCCCCCAGTGCTCTTTGTTTGACAAAGACTTTAAAGAAAATCACCATATCAATGCGACAAGGAGAGCACCGAGACATCTTGGAAACAACAGGATGGCTGCTGACTGACACCAGATAACAAATAAATTAACAAGTAAATAGCAAATGTAAACCTTCTGATAAGGTTGTGAACCTGGAGTACCCAGCCATTGGGGAAACAGGGGAGGGGGGAGGCAAGGAGGAGAAAACAGGGTATAAAGGCTGTCATGTTGTGTCCATAGGCGCGCTCCTGCTTGCGGGATGCCCGCCATTGCAATCGCAAATAAATTCTGCTTTTATCAGAGATACCATCCTGACAAAATTACTTGGATATTTCCAACAATAGTAATGGACAGACTTTCCCTTTCCCATCACTTTAATTGATAATAAACTGGTTGGACGACATTTGACCATGCTTGTGTCTTGATATCACTCCTGTTATATCAAAGAATCTCCCCTCTCGCTTGGATAATTGAAACGAGACACAGGGGAAGGTTCCATCTCCAGCAGCATTGAGTTTGGTTCTAATCTTAGTGCACAGTAGCCAACAGGGTCAATGGGGACAACCTATCTGTTGGGAGGAAAGTGTTTGCAACAAACTAGGAACAAGAGTGTAAAGTACTCTTGCTGTTGAGTGACCCATCTGGCTCTCTCCAGTGAGCATTTGCATGAGTCCTAAACATTTAAAAGTAGAAATAATAAGAATCTTTTTCTTTCATCATTTCTAGGTGATAGTTGGAATGGTTGATCAGTTTTCTTGTTAAAGGGTTATCGACATGTCATTTTGGAGCTTTCGGACAATCAGGTCTTGATTAAATTCAGTCTTGTAGATAAAACTCCTGCAAGGATTATTTTCAAGTTCACTTAGCCCTGTGTAGAAGCACAGCATTATTTTCATATTTCAACTTCCACCGACTCATCTAGAAGTGTGTTTCCATGCACAAGACACATGAAGAGTTTTTATGGGAATATTTAAAATGTACTTTTGTAGACAAAGCAGGCATAAAAGGTCACTCCTCAAGATTAGAACATTATAAGGAAAGAGCATTCAACCTTTCAAAATAACTTCATTTTAATTGTGTTTACTGGATACTTACAATGCACAAGCAATGGATGGATGGAAAGATATAAACTGTACAGAACTCAGGGAACAACCCCAGATTTTGGCTTTGGAGAGTTCACTGGAAATTCTTTCTGAGAATTCTTATTTCTGTAATAAAACTAGAAAACAGTCACCTTCCAAGCACTGGATGCTCTACAGCAGTCTATGCCCACAAGTACATCTACTTTGGGAAGAGCCCAGATTACCAAGCTTCTGGGCCAAGGAACAAACAAACAGCAACAGAAGTGTTTCCAGGCAAAGATGGACTCTAGCCTGGAAGACTCCAGGCTCCCCTGGCAGAACCAAGCATCCTCAAGTCATGATGTGTTTCAAGAGCATCAAACATGCCAGTCTAAACACAAATCCTTGATTCATCTCTTCTTGATCAGAGTCATACTCATACTTTCTCTGAGTGTTCCTGAGTAAAAAGAAAAGGTTTTCTGGGGAGAAAAAGGGCACATTTTACAAAATTAACTCAAAGCAAGTGTATGAGGAAAGTGCATTGGGAGAACCACCCACTCTACAAAGACAATTTGCCTCACTCCTCGTTAGCCTACAACTTTATTACAGAGGAAGCAGAGGAAGGCCAAAGTACAGCTAACCAAGAATCTCAACAACAACAAACAACAAGAACTTTGTAAATTATGAGAGACCAAAACTGAAATGTTCTTTATCAGAAAAGAAGAAAAACAAAAAGAAAATGTGTAAAAATAGGACAATGTTTGATTGATAGGACAAGAAGTGTAGGGTTTGTTGTTAGGCGACTAACCGGGGATTCAGGCTGTCAGGGTGCAGGCAGCTGAACTGTCTCATGATAAGCACATATGGGAGTTGTGCAGCACTGTGGTACGTGCTTGGAACAGTGCAGCCGTTGGCCTTGAGGAAGAAAATAAACAAGGAAGAAGGAACTCAAGGACGAAGATAAGGAATAAGAAGATGGATGCCACCTGGAGATAGCTGCCATGGAATGTAACCATGAAGGGCCAATGGTAGGACTGGTGCTGGGCAGCCCCGACTGAAACCCACTAATAAGATTCTGACAAGTGGGCTCTGGTATAAGATACTGCTGAATTTCAATAAACGCCATTTTGCAGCATCCTCGTATTGGTGTCTGTGTTGCAATGGTCGTAGCGAGGAGGAATTGGGGATAGAGCAAGGAGAGATCACTAGCCCCTGCAGTGAGTGATCCTGAAATGGTAGCGTGTCTGCGGCAAAGAAGAACATTGAATCAGTTCAATGGGACGAGGAAAAGATCTGAGGGATGTTTTTCCACATACAGTAAAATTTGACAGAAAAAAAATGGAAACAGTAAGAAAATTCTGATTCAATTCAAGTAAATTCTTGGCTGAAAGTTGAAGACAGGAAAGATTTTTGAAGATGGCAAAGCCTTCTATTCCAAAATTTCACAAAAAAAATTTTGCAATTTATCCATTCAGAGGGTCATTCAATTGGAAAAAAAAAAAAAGGGGAAGGGGAAGGGGAAGGGGACGGGGACGGGGAAGGGGAAGGGGACGGGGACGGGGAAGGGGAAGGGCAAGGGGAAGGGGAAGGGCAAGGGGAAGGGGAAAGGGAAGGGGAAGGGGAAGGGGAAGGGGAAGGGGAAGGGGATGGGGATGGGGAAGGGGAAGGGCAAGGGGAAGGGGAAGGGGAAAGGGAAGGGGAAGGGGAAGGGGAAGGGGAAGGGGAAAGGGAAGGGGAAGGGGAAGGGGAAGGCAAGAAAAGAAAAGAAAAGAAAAGAAAAGAAAAGAAAAGAAAAGAAAAGAAAAGAAAAGAAAAGAAAAGAAAAGAAAAGAAAAGAAAAGAAAAGAAAAGAAAAGAAAAGAAAAGAAAAGAAAAGAAAAGAAAAGAAAAGAAAAGAAAAGAAAAGAAAAGAAAAGAAAAGAAAAGAAGAGAAAAGAAAAGAAGAGAAGAGAAAAGAAGAGAAGAGAAAAGAAGAGAAAAGAAAAGAGAAAAGAAAAGAGAAAAGAAAAGAGAAGAAAAGAGAAGAAAAGAGAAGAAAGAGAAGAAAAGAGAAGAAAAGAAAAGAAAAGAAAAGAAAAGAAAAGAAAAGAAAAGAAAAGAAAAGAAAAGAAAAGAAAAGAAAAGAAAAGAAAAGAAAAGAAAAGAAAAGAAAAGAAAAGAAAAGAAAAGAAGAAAAGAAAAGAAAAGAAAAGAAAAGAAAAGAAAAGAAAAGAAAAGAAAAGAAAAGAAAAGAAAAGAAAAGAAAAGAAAAGAAAAGAAAAGAAAAGAAAAGAAAAGAAAAGAAAAGAAAAGAAAAGAAAAGAGAAGAAAGAGAAGAAAAGAGAAGAAAAGAGAAGAAAAGAAAAGAAAAGAAAAGAAAAGAAAAGAAAAGAAAAGAAAAGAAAAGAAAAGAAAAGAAAAGAAAAGAAAAGAAAAGAAAAGAAAAGAAAAGAAAAGAAGAAAAGAAAAGAAAAGAAAAGAAAAGAAAAGAAAAGAAAAGAAAAGAAAAGAAAAGAAAAGAAAAGAAAAGAAAAGAAAAGAAAAGAAAAGAAAAGAAAAGAAAAGAAAAGAAAAGAAAAGAAAAGAAAAGAAAAGAAAAGAAAAGAAAAGAAAAGAAAAGAAGAGAAAAGAAAAGAAGAGAAGAGAAAAGAAGAGAAGAGAAAAGAAGAGAAAAGAAAAGAGAAAAGAAAAGAGAAAAGAAAAGAGAAGAAAAGAGAAGAAAAGAGAAGAAAGAGAAGAAAAGAGAAGAAAAGAAAAGAAAAGAAAAGAAAAGAAAAGAAAAGAAAAGAAAAGAAAAGAAAAGAAAAGAAAAGAAAAGAAAAGAAAAGAAAAGAAAAGAAAAGAAAAGAAAAGAAAAGAAAAGAAAAGAAAAGAAGAAAAGAAAAGAAAAGAAAAGAAAAGAAAAGAAAAGAAAAGAAAAGAAAAGAAAAGAAAAGAAAAGAAAAGAAAAGAAAAGAAAAGAAAAGAAAAGAAAAGAAAAGAAAAGAAAAGAAAAGAAAAGAAAAGAGAAGAAAGAGAAGAAAAGAGAAGAAAAGAGAAGAAAAGAAAAGAAAAGAAAAGAAAAGAAAAGAAAAGAAAAGAAAAGAAAAGAAAAGAAAAGAAAAGAAAAGAAAAGAAAAGAAAAGAAAAGAAAAGAAAAGAAGAAAAGAAAAGAAAAGAAAAGAAAAGAAAAGAAAAGAAAAGAAAAGAAAAGAAAAGAAAAGAAAAGAAAAGAAAAGAAAAGAAAAGAAAAGAAAAGAAAAGAAAAGAAAAGAAAAGAAAAGAAAAGAAAAGAAAAGAAAAGAAAAGAAAAGAAAGAATTGGTTTGCAGAAATGCAGACCATTCCACTCAGATCCAATGAGGCATTTTGGTTCATTCAAGGTTTGGGCACAATAGATTTTTTGTTTGTTTGTTTTGTTTTGCCAAAGAAAATGTGAGCATATTCTGACCCAAAGCAAGATTTTTTATTTTGCTCTTTTTTGTTTGTTTGGGCTCTAAACAAACAAACAAAAAAACCAAACTAACAACAAAACAGTATTTGTCTGGATCTGCTGGGGTTATGAAATGACATTATGCCAAGGTAACATAATTTTATCACAGCAAAATGAAGATGCTAAAGCATCCATTTAATCCAAAGCAGCTGTGAGCTGGTTTTCTGCTTGCTGACTGCTGACAGAAATGTAAGAAAGACACAAAGAATTCTGCAGTACAGTCTAGAGATCAAAGACGGGAGGTTGTCTGTCCTTCTGTCCTTTGCTTCTTCCTATGATCTTGGCCACACAGACCAATGGTCTACAGTAACTTGGACAGACCAGACTCCCTGAAACTCTTTTAAAGAACTGACTTCAATGACAAACAGCATCTGTCTTTTGCTAGCACCAGATATTGTCTTGGCCTTCACAGATTATTTATTGGTGTAGCGCAGCAACCAGCAACATACCTCATTTCAAAAGACATAAGTCATTTTAGCTGTAAAGTTTTCTGAAGTCCTTTCAGAACTGTCTAACCTCACTTCTAATGCTTTATGTATGGGTGGCATGATGGGATGGCTCATAAGACAGGCAAAGCCTCCTGCTGCTCCCATTTGCACAGCTCCTGTGGCCGTTCCTGCCACCACTGAGGCCACCGCTGGGACCAGTGAGCTGCTGCCAGCATCAGGAGGAGCTGCATGAGAGGAAGAAAGTTTCAGTCTCTTTAATGTATATAGAAAGCTTATATTTTAGGGCTCATTACTCAGAAAGAAAAATCCCATGTTATCAGAAAATACATGGGCACATAGCACAGAAAGAAAAATGAATGGGAGCTAGCAGGAAAGATATTAATGGAACAAGTGTCGTTACAACACTCCTCTTCCAGCAACAACCTGTCCCTGCTGTGGCAATGAGCTGTGTCCAAGCCCTCAAGGGGCTGAGAGCTCTCAGCCCTGGTAAAGAGCTGCTTTGTGCCTCCTTCAGGATTCCTGTTACAACTCCTTCAGAGAGCAGTTCCATCTTACATAGAAATACATTCATAAATAAGCACCAAAAAAGCGCCTAGTCAAACCTACTTCCTGAAAAATTCAGTAAAACACAGTGTGAGTTACAGACAAAGCAGAAATGGTTTTCCTGACACAATGTAAACAACAGAAGTGAAGGAGCAATAATAGAAATGATGAATCATGGGCAGGAAGCATTGTATTTTGATGCTCATGCAAGAACTGAGCAATATCATTTTTATACTGGCACAAAAAAAGGTAACTAAAGTAATAAGGTGTAATATTTTCAGTGGTTATTAAACTATAAGCAGCTCATATGACATCCAAGCACCTTGACAATGGTATTAGGACTTTCTTAAGACCACCTTGCAAGGGATAAGGCAACACATCATGACCCCAACAACTTGTCTACTATCTGTGTTTGGTTTGAAGAGCCCATCTTGGAGAGCAGCAGCAATGAGCTCCATTTAAACTGCTGCTTATGGAATTCCTGAAAACAGGCATAAAGGCAATTTATATTTCTATTCATGTTGTCTTATTCAATGTTGAGTGAGCCTAGAGGCAACCCTGGTATTTGTCCCAGGAAGAAGACAGGAGTTTTTGCTTTAAGAGCCTACTCTCTCCCCTGGAATGCATTTGCTGTGTGATTCTCTTCAGTGAGGGTATCAGGCAGACTAGCCTGCACCCCATAAAGGCAGGTGAGACATGAAGTTTTGGGCTTAAATGGAGCAGGCAAGAATCAATGAATCACAAAGGTTGGAGAAAATTTCCAAGATCATCCAGTCCAACACCAGCCCATCCCCACTATGCCCACTGACCACGTCCCTCAGTGCCACATCCAAACAGTTCTTGAACACCTCCAGGAATGGTGACTCCACAACCTCGCTGGGCAGCCTGTTCCAAGTCATCACTACTTCTCTTTTAGAGAAAAAATTTTTTCCAACATTCAACCTGAATCTTCCCAGGCGCAGTTTGAGGTCATTATCTCTCACCCCATCAAAAAGAGAAGAGTAACAAAGATGAGCATTCATTGCTGGAGCTACAGAGTGACATATTCTTCAAATCAAGAAGGATCATCTTACTGGTACTTGACTATTGACCAAGTTAGGTATTCAAGTTAATATGTTATTCAAGTTAGTAGAGATGTTAACATCTGTGCATCAAGAAAAGAATCTTTAGTTCAGTAGCCAGGTTTTTTTTTTTTAAAGTTCATATTTCAAACGTGACAAATATCTCTACTATAAATTATACATTAGCTTCCTGTGCAAAGCTTTTTAGGTGACAGAGAAGCAGATGGTTTTCAAGTCATGTGTACATATGTTTCTCAGTGTAAGAGGTACATGTGGAAGCTTCTAGGCAGAAAGCATATAAAAAAGATAAGACAAAATCTTTTTAAAGGGGAAAAGGAAAGTGCCATGCCATTTTCAGTGACAAAAACAAAAAAAGAATCATAAACAAATACTGAAAAAGCTACTGGAGGATTTCCTGAAATTAATCTTGGCAAATTCAGTGGAGCTATGAAAAGAACAGTGTTAATTCCAGAAGATTCTGAATTTAACAGCTTTCTACCTTAACATGAGATGGGAATTATTATTCTGTCACTCTTTCTGGAATGGTATTAAGATTCAGATGCTGAGTGCAGCAATTGAGTGCAAAGGCTCGTGGTACTCCAAGCAGCTCCTTCTGCACCTGTTTGTAATCGATTGCCTCATTATCATTTTGCACAGCAGGAGAGAACATGGCTAAATTCTGCTTCAGAGAAAACTGAAAATTCACCAGGCTTATTAATGTCCCTTTCATCTGCAGCACTGCACCGCCCTAACACGGAGCATTATTGCCTTATGCTGGATGATGAGAAGATGCCCCAGAGAAGCCTCTCACTGCCAACACAGTGAGTGCGCATGATACAACGAGGAAATGAGGGGCCGTGCCCATACCATCTTTTCTTTTTCCTTCTCTCCTCCCCAGTCTCATAGAAATCAAGGTGGAGTAAGGAAGGGAAGAAATCAGGAAAACCATTGCTTTTATCATGTTTTCATCTCTGTCCTCCTGGAAAATAAATTTATTACAACCAGAGCACAGTATGACAAAAGCCACCGTAAAGGTATCAATTTCTCTGGTACTAACATTCCCCCTGACAATATTTGCAGCCTCTTATCTCTGTTTGGTTTTTGCACACAGCTGAAAGCAAAATGTATTTGCACATAGGGAAAGCCTGGCAAATAAATATATTCACTCCAAAGAGCTACACGTAAGAGTCATATGTGTAGAGAATGGTAACCAGCACACAGAAATAAGCCAGCAACCACATGCCCTGGAATAGCAAATACCCAGTGAAGTGGTGTCAGTGCTGGAATACCTTTGCATAAATTATTCACAAATGAATTCTGAATATTTAATATGCAATGATAAGGTTGTCTGAATGCACACATGCATTTTTCTACTTTGCAGAGGTTTTTGTTTGTTTTTCTCTTTCTACATTTGTTCTGCTGGTTAATTCCCTCTTTCCCCCACTGCCTTTGCAGACAAACGTATTGCAAAGTGTTCCTCTCCAGCAGAGCCCTCATAAGTCAGCCTAACCCATTCTGAACCATAAGAGCAGTGGTTGATACAAGAATAACAGTTAAATGAGGATTCTTTTGTTATAGTGGCCAGTCTGCTATCAACTAGTTCTGTCTTCTTTAAGGAAAATGAATGCTGAGAATTAACTTGCTTTATTCCCATCTACTGTTCTGCATTGGCTTTTAGTTGCCTAGATCCTATACTGACCAGTCCATAGCAATCTGCCACTTCCTCGAGGACTGCTCACATCTTTAAAGTAAGAAAAGATGCCAAGGGACATTAACAGATGAACATCCCTAAGTACATCTCAAAGATTCAAAAAGAGGTATCCTGTCACCATGCGTATTTCCTGTGATTGATTCAGCATTATATAAATGGTACCCTGCAACAAGTTCAGTCCTTCTACAGACTGAAAGGATGCAAGAAAAAATATGCATTCTTTGCTTAAAATTCACTGAAGCCAGGGAGGAGGAGTCTGTCAGTTTATCATGACTACAGCTCTACAAGTGTGTTAATTTAAGGCAGTGCCTCTTGAGGATACAAGGCACGTATCAATCAGTTTCACATTATTTATATTCAATAGTAAAAAAAATAATAATAATTGTAGACTAAAAAATCTCTCACGAATTTTCCTCTGCTGATTCTTCAGGAGCAGGAAGAGAGTGCATGTTTTGTGCAGGGTTGTGTACTCTCCTACTAATGGTGCTCCCTGTGGTATGTACACACAGTGACACAAAGAGAAAGGAATGCTAGCTTGTGCTTGAAGGAAGAGATGGAAAATTAATGTCTGACAGGTAGGAGAGGGCAACCACAAAAGGGGAAGATGGTAAACACTAAAGGTCAAATGAAAGGAGTAAAACAACCAGCAACTTCTAAGAGATTTCAGAGGCAAAAACCATCTGTTTTTCTTTCAGTAAAGTCATAGCTTGTGGCCGCGTGCAATCCTTATTTACAGTGCTGAACTCCAACCAAACATTCCTAGAACAAGTGTCTCAGGTTACTTCTACATGGCAAAATACCAGGCCACACAGAGACCCTGAATGAACTCACTCAAAGAACTAATGCAACTAAAGCCCCGCTGAGAAGTGTATTAAGATGTCACTTTATCCTGGCTAGACTGCTTCTAGTCCTGAGAGGACAATTGAATATAAATCTCTCAAGCTCTAGAGAAAAATACTGCTGTGGGGCTGTCCCACCTAATCCCTCTTACCTTGTGTGCCATCTGCTTGGTGCAGTCATTTTCCATCCATACAAACTCATCTTTGCCTTTACCGATGCTAAATGTTTCTTTTGTGTGACTGACTTACAGACTTAGTGATGCAGGCTCTATTTCAATTATTCTGGAAGAGGAATATAAATAATAATAAAACTTCTTAAAGAGTAAGTGGATCTACAGAAGCCAATAATAAAATTTGCCAATGATCTCAGTATTACAAGAATTTCATCTTTGCAGCCAAAAACATCCATTCAAACAAGACAAGAAAGGTCAAATTAGCATCAGGAACCATGTAGTCCTATCTGCTGTGAATTTATGACTTCTATACCTATTAGGCATGACAACTTCACAATTGTTGGTGCATTTATCAAGAATATGAATCATTTCAGCTCCATTTCTCAGGTACAAACTCAAATGCCCCTCAGTGGATGTCAAGATACTTAGCATCTAATCTTAACAAATTTCCACGGAAAACAAATAGGGGTTTATACCTTGAAGTGTCTGACACTAAATTATTTCCCTGAGGTCTCATAAGTAATCAACTGCAGAACAGAAATCCAAATTCAATTTCCCAAGTTAAAGGCTGGCGGCAGAAGCTTTGGGCAGGTTCTCTGTCTTGTATGTTAAAACAGCAGCCTTGAAAAGGAGCCACGTGGTGCCATCGGCCAATCTCTTGACCTTGTCATGGCACGAAGGACTGGTAGAACCTCTTGGAGCAGGCTATGAGAAGAGGTCTTGCTGTTGCTGAGTCAACATCTATCATCTGATCTTATTTCTCAGAAGTGTTTGTGCAAGTATTTATCGCTACCAACAGTATCATGAACGCAGGTTTTCTTTTGTTTCAAATCTCTCCAGTCATATAACTGAGCAAATTCAGTGTTAGCACAGCTTTGCCAGGAGCTATGGGAACAACTCCATGACCTCTGCACAATGCAAGCACAGGCACATACTGGTCTTACCAGCATTCCCACAAGCTTTGCAGTATTGTTGCTAGGAGCAGCCACTGAGGACTTCCAAGAAAAAGGAAACTGTGCAAGAACAGATATCTTGAGCAGACAAGACCCGCAAGTTCATGGGCATATCTATCTTTAATACTTTTCTTCCCTCAGACCTCAGAAGATGCTTCTTCCCCACCTCTAACTCATAAGTAAGTCAGAAGTAGAAAAATATTTCAAGGTGAACAATGAGGTGTTTTCTATGCCTCCTGCCCTACTTCGTAGTATGGAGGCTTTACTCAGGAGAGTGCTGTAAAGCACTGAGTCTGAAAGGGTTTCTATAATTCCCGGGATTTACATGTCCAAATCCTATTAGGATTAGCTCTGCCTCCTTCATCTCCAAAGCAAATGCGTGAGACTTTGTGTTTGTGAACTCTGGAATGAGTTCTTTAAATTATTGAAGCCTGTTTATTCAATGTGAACAAGAAATCTATTCCTCAGTGCATTTAGAGGGTTATCAAATAAATTCTGCAAACAGTCCCTAATCTTTCATTTCCCGTTCCTCGTCACAACAGGAGCTTTATTTAAATCTAATTAGCTTGTTTATTTTTAATTGAATTATTCTCTTATGAAAGGTTATAAAATCTGAATTATTACTTGACAGTGAGTTCAGAAATGACTTAAATGAGGGCTTAATCCCAAGACTAGAAAAATCAAGGTCTCCATTGTGTTTTGGATCTCTCCCCCTCAAAATGCATCACGTATAAATATTTTAAACTAGAAATACTACTGTCTCCTTATACATTCATTGCATTACTTTCACCTGTTGCTTCTTCAAAAAGATTTGAAAGACATTTTATTCGGAAACAATATCTTCCCCATCACTTTGTTTCAATTACTACTAGCATTATTATTACTAATAAATCACAATTAGTTGCTATGGAGATAACTAAGTCTGCAAATAAAAGATTATGATTGAAATTTCCTAGGCAAAAAAGCAACAAGGAACACATTAACCTCAAATCTAACAATGGGTTTATTTCCAAGTAAGTTATGAAATTGTTGGAAATAAAAGAAAAAATAACAGAAAATAGCACTAAATCACTCCCCATATCCAGCATTTCTTGATGTCTTCCAGGAAACACCATGGCTTCTAGAGTTCTTCATTTCTAAATCTGAGTATTAAACTACATTACAGCTATTCCAAGGGCCAGGCACTAAGTTGTCATTACACCAAAGTGTTTACCACTGACAGTAATGGCAGTTGAAGACAAGCAGTCAATGTGCTGTGTGTACTCATAACTTTGTGTATGCACTTACTTGAAATAGAGCTGCAGAGTCAGGGGCAAACATGCTTTAACACTGACAGAAGTGTAAGTTGTAGTGTATGAAAAAAGGCTTTAGTCTTGAGCTATGACTGTGACTGCACCAGGCTGTATTCTTGAATACAAGAGTATTGAAGAAGGCTACTAACAGAGTTTCTTAGTGATCTAGGCAGAAAATAGCTTCACCTCGCTCAAAAAAATGCAAGTATTTCTGAAAGATAGGTGGCAGAAGGGAGGCAATCCCTTGGGAAAAGATTGAAATCAACATTTTAATTAAATGGTTTTCTAAGTGGAACCACAGAGAATAAATTAGATGTAAACGTTATACCCAGAAAGAATCCCAAGAAACAAATCCCAAGTTCATTGAAGTATGGGTGGATAAAAGAATAGTTTTCTTCTTAGTTCTGTCTCTAAATTTAATGTAATTGTGTTGCTAGCATTTAAGCTATGTAAATAAATTCTCATTTACGTTTTACTTTTAATCTTTACTACTATTAAGTGTGATTTCAGGAGCACTAGAAAGCAACAAAGTTTGGGTGTAGTAGCCAGCACAGGCAACTTCAAGCATTACTACAATGCCATCCCCAGAGTCTTCAGAAGGAAAATGTGCTCTTCTGGAAGCCACAGGTTTCAGGGCCAGTACTGGACTCTACTGGTACTCCAATATCAGCAGGTATTGGCCAGGCACTAAACAGGCTGCCCAGGGAGGTGGTGGAGTCACCGTCCCTGGAGGTGCACCAGAACCGTGTGGATGTGGCACTGAGGGATGTGGTCAGTGGGCATGGTGAAGATAGGCTTGTGGTTGGACTAAATGATTTTAGAAGCCTTTTCCAGCCTAGATGATTCCATGAAACATCCATTCATGCTGAGGATGGAGTGGGAGAGGCTAGACAGGACTTCTGAGTAAGACTGTCAGCCCCTTATGGTCTTACAATGAGTTTATAAAGGATGCACTTATTCCTCATGAAGCTTAAAGAAAGCAGACCTCTCTCTTAACTCTTTCCTCCTTTCCAACTCACATACTTAGTGCTAATGGCTTAAAGTACAGTCCCTCTCTCCTTCACAACATTGACTACAGGTGGTTGTGGTCAGAATCCCATGTAATAGCACTTCAAGCGTGATTCCAGTTCTGCTAGTGAGATGATGTTCTCAGCACCTCATGAAAACAGAGAAGGAATTTTAAAATAATGAAGTCAACAGCTGAGATGCAACAGAGAATTCTGCTTAGCAAATCTGAGATTTTGAAGTTCAAAGTAACAGCAATGACCTTTACAGACAAAGACTTGAAGAAATATCTGTAGAAACAGAGTCTTTTTCTTTCTCTATAGCCTGACTGATGAACTGTTCTGACTTTCCAGCTCATGAACGTGTTGTAGGAACATCACAACCCTGATTTTTCCAGAAATGTTAAATATCTACAACTTCAGCTAAACTCAATGGCACCTGGATTTGCCTAGCCCCTCTGAGAAGCTAAATTTCTATTTCTTATCTTCTTTGAGAAGGCTTTGCAGCTCAAAATGAATTAAACAAATATAAAGACATACTTACAGTAGTCAGTCATACTTTGAGAAATTCTGAACAAGGCTAAGTACAATGTTTTGGCTGATTGCAAAATGATTCTTTAGACAAGTGCCTTTTTTTTTCTGACCTTCTACTCTGAAATGGAAAAATATTTTGAATCATGGAATTTCCTCTGATTTCTGCCCAAGCGTTTTCCCTGTGGATTCTACATGAAACCTAGGAAACCCAATCAGTGGTACATTCCTCCTTTGCATCTCATGGCCTTGCCAGGTGGCTCTGTCTGCGTTTTGTGCTACAGAAAAATAAGAGGCTGAGCTGCTTCTATCGCTGAGCACAAAGACTGATAGTTTAGCATATTCAGCTGCATTAGAGATTTATGATTGTCTTGGTATAAGACCTCTGCTCATGGGCCATTAAGCTTCCTCCTTTATATCTAGGGCAGATAAGCAATTTTGTATGACAAAAGAAATATTAGATGAAAAAGTCAATTGAAAGCTTACCAAACATGTATTGAGGGGAAAATCCAATGCCTTTTGTATTTGGGTTTATTAAAAGAAATGCAAACGTTCTCATGTTACTGTGGCAGCAATCTCTGATTACCTGAATATCCTGGTGTCCTGAGAGAACTGATGTTCAGATAGCTGCAGTGCATTCCCAAGCACAAGCTGAGCTCTTTGATTAAACTAACTCCCACAGTGAACCTGGGACAAAAACAGTGTTAAAATATTGGAAGCCCTCCAAAGATGAAACTCATCCACCCCTCCACCATCCAGAACAGCTTAGAAAATTTTTCTCTTTACTGAGAATTATTCTCATGAACCCTTTTCATACCAAATGGGTTTGGTGGATCTTGGATAATATCTGTTTAGAGCCTCCAGCACCATACCCAGATTCCCACTATCACTACTAAACAGTTGCAAAATCTCATTTCAAGACTGAGCTTTCTTCATTACATGCACAAGCTACGTTTTCCATAGAGTTAGCAGGAAAGTCCCTGAAAAATCTTTTCCAAATTTTTTTACAAGTCTACCCAGGACATAGTCAACCACAGTACTGACCACGAAAAGCTTTGCTATGCCTAACAGGAGCAAGTAGCAATCATGATTTTTACCCAGTTAATCTGAAGATAAGACCTTGAGGTATGAAGCTAAGGAAGAAATTTCTACACTGGAGTGAAACTCTGTGTAAGTGTTTCTTATCTGTTTAAGGATGCAAAAGCATCATCTGATGGTTCAATCCCACCTGAATTTAACTGCCTGAAAACTAGATTCTGAATCTCCGCTCATCATCTAGCCTACTCACTGATGCCTGCGGAGAGACAAGCATTTCTAGGAGTGATTCAGTTCATCTATCTGTGATGCCTAGAACAAGCACCTTAATTTTTTAGCAGCTAAAGATAGGTCAAGCGACTCTGGACTAATGGAAAATTACCACCCAGCTTACTCGACGCAACTGCTTAATGTTTGCGTGGGCATTAGTCTGTTTCTTTCTACTCTTTCATGAGTATGCAAGTGCCAGGCCCTGAATGCAACAGCAGGCTTTAACCGCCCCGTCCACTTAGTAACCATCTTTCTCTGTAAGCGTCTTTCTCTTCCCTCTTCAACCTCTTCCCTTTGGGGCTTGGCTGGCTGTGCCCAAGGTCAGCTCTGATGTACGTGGCAATATTTAGGTTGTGAGTCCTTGAGGCTAAGATGACAAATGACACACTGGATTGCATTAGCAAGAGCATAGCCAACAGCTCAAGCAAAACAATCCTCTGCCCGTTTAGCACTTACAAGACAACCTGTGTATTTAATACATTTGATAGCCAACAATTAATTGAGAGTCCTTGGCAAACTGACATTCTGTCTTTGGAAGGTTGTTTTTCCTAGATAGGCAGGACATCTGGAGCCTAAAAGAAGAGTCTCGACATTCCACCAGCTGTGAGGAGGTACAGTGTACCCTGCCAGGGTTGATAATATAGGCACCATAACAAGGTCAATGTGATAATTAGAAACACAGTCAGCAACCAATTTCTGTACATATATTTCTTTAACTAAATAAGGAAACAGGCCTCCTTAGCTTATGAACTTTAGGTTAAACAGTATCTCCCAGTGGAATCCAACAATCACCAAAGCTGCTTGCAAAAGCCCCATAATAACACAGCACATGTGTAATATTAGATTTTGTATGTTAAGCAATTGCCAGAACAGGTAGGCACTTCACAGAAAATGTATGAATGTTCACTTGTTGAACAGGAGTGCTTTAGTTCACCTATCTGTGATGCCTAGAATAAGCGCCTTAATTTTTAGCAGCTAATGCAAGCTGGGAAGGAGGAAAGAGTTAACCCCTGTCATTGGGGTTGGCGAGTTTTATTCCTGGATTTCAGTGATACATTCAGTCATGGTATCTCTAGTTAAAGAAAGTCATTGACAAACTGGAAACAAGCCCAGTGAAGAGCCACCAGATAGGAGGACTGGCAAGCTGGATCATACAAATCCAAGGAGAGGCTGAGGTAAAAGTCTTGTTCAGCTGCAGGAACTGGAAAATGCTCAGGGAATACCTAACAGTGTCTTCAACAACTTAAAAGAAGAAAGTAGACAAGAAAACCTGCTTGGATGTACACAGTCAAAGCGTGAGGCAAAATTATGTGATGGGAAATAGGTAAGTTGCAAGGGGCAATCCAGAGAGATATTAAGAAAAGCTTTTCCACATCAATCGTGGTCAATTATTGGAAAAAAATGTTCTGAGAAGCCCCAAAATCTGCATCATTGAGCACAGAACTCAATAGGCTAAGGCGATAACAACCTGATCAAGTTGACCATGCCATGAGCAGGAGGTGGGGCTGGATAAAACACCGGTGTTCCCTCCAGTCTGCACAAATTTCTGTGCACTTCTGACTGGACTCAGCTGACACTAAGTTGATTCCTTTCTTCCTCCAGCTTCAGCATGGGTTTTCTATTCATTCCCACATATGCTTGAAATATAAGGATGAACTTCATGCTGACAATGGGACAGTACAACAACAACAAAAAAAAGTTCCAGAAATGAAGAAATATTATTTCAACATTTCCCAAACATAATCAAACAATTTTATTTCAGTTAGCCTGATTCTAGATGTAGTGGAACTTCCAGTTTTTATAACCTTCATTGTCACATACATTCAAAAACTAAAAATTATATTTTCAAACTTCTATATAACTTCTGTACTTCTGAAGGTCTTTCACAGAACGCCTGTGTACAAAACTGGAAAAAACTCAAAGGCACACAAAAAAACCAACTAGTGGCCTATAAACCCAGGACCAAAACAAGATGGAAAACTAAAAACCAGTTTTCTACCCTGAAATAGCTCTCAGCAAAGACAGTAAGGAAAGAGGGGAAAGCTTATGCTCCCTCTTGCATTCAAAGAGGCATAAAGGAGAATTACTGAACAAGCTGGGGTGGGGAGAGAAGACAGAGAAAGAAGTGAATAGGCCGAAGAGCATTCAAGGCAGGAATGGTTTTGAATGTTAATGTTCTTGCTGCAATTTAAAACTAAGCCAATTTAATGTGATGACAAACAATAATAAAACCTAACACTGCGTCGTGCTCCTACCATAATATCATGACACTGCATGCTGCAATTCAAAGATAATTAAATTGCTTCATCAAAAAATCTTTGCCACGATGCCTGACCTTTAAGTACATCAAGAAGATAAGGAAGTTCGTCACCATTGTAGGGTTGGAGATTTGAAGCAGTTTCTCTCTCAGAACACCTTTGTAAAAAATCATGCTGTTATCAAAGTACATTTCCTAGTTTTAGCACCGTTAAATCAATTGCTTTGTAGTCTTTATTGCAGTGCTCCTTTCACTAATTGAGGAAGAATATTTATGTAGTCTCTGACAGTTGCTTAGGTTATTAAATTTGTTCCCTATAGAATTTGAATTCTGCCACAACAAGGGACACAGATTTACATTATAAAGGTTTTTGTTCCAGATATTCTCGCTTCACAGGAAAACTCTACATCCCACTCCTTTCTTCAGAGCATGGGGCTGTCCTGCAGCATCTGATCAACTTTCAGTCTTTGTTCACAGTCTTCATACCTAAGCGGGGCAACGTTTTCAGTTCCTGATGTTTACAGAGCTTGGGTAAGGCTCACAGCTAAATAGCTTCAGTCTTCAGAAATGCATTCTCCCAGGCAAGCTTGATTAAAATTTGGATGATTCATGAAAGGTTCTGTGCAAGAGCAGAAGAAATTCCTTTTTAAACTCACAGATAAGTTGCTCGTTTCCCAGGATTATATGAAAAGGAGGAGGGATATGGTTCCTGAATCAGAATCAAGAGACAGGCAGGATTGGTTGACCTCCACTTTGTTTTTATCTATCAATTTGTCTTCTTTTGCATGATTTCCTGCTCAGTTGGATTGATGACTTTGATATATATTCTTCAGAATAAAAATACTATTTACCAGGAAAAAGCTCCTGATGTTAATTCTTTTGCTACTGTCTAAAAACAATGAAGATGAATCTCTCAGGTATCAATTCATCATTTCCAAAACTGTTGAAGACATGTAGTGAACCTCAGATTGCTAACACAGGCTAAAATTTGTGCTGTTGTCTCTTAGTTTTTATGACTTAGCCATGCCAGAATAAAATCTGATTGCAGATATTTCTAAATCTGCTTTCAAACACAGAATATCCACCCTCTCTTAAAGCTCCCAAATATTCACCTTGTTTTCATCAACCCAGTTGAAAGAACACAATCAATGTTGCAACAGAATGCCATCAACGTTGTAAAGCTCAATTGAAGACCATATAGGGAGGAAAAGATGACTATTTTGAGACTCAATGGATTTCATTCACTGAATTTCTTACCTTACTTCTATGAGTGATTAGGATTTACTCACCTCTCATTTTTGCGGAGGCAATACCTTGTTCACCCAACTTGGCCCTATGATCACATAACATCCAATAATGTTGATGAAATTTACATGAGATGTGACATTTCAATCTTACCAATTGTTGGTCTAAAACAATCATAGAAATAAACGAAAATGCTCATTTTATGTGGCATTTTATATATATACCCAAAAATATATGTTGAAGAGTTCACAGGAATTTTCATTTTGAATGTGCACAAATTCATGTAGTAACGGTGTCTAGACATGATTCACACATTAATTTTTACCTTTTTATGAAATATATCCTCAGAAGTTTCTGGAAACAGTTTTAGCTAGCACTGATTTCTCTTGAAATGAGTGAATTTTTTATTAAGCATTTTTCCCGTATCCATCAGGGACTCATGGTGTTCAGATTTGTCTGGTTACTGTTGATATTTTTGGTAGTTTCTCTAAGCTATTTTTTCTGGTTTACCCATTAGTTCATTAAAGTCTGAATTTCTCCCTCTTTAATTCAACAAGCTTCCCTGCTATCTTTTCCTGCTCATTTATTCTCTTTTTATGGACTTACGATGCTTCTCTTTCCATTTTAGGCACTCCTCCGTGGTTTTATTTAAGGTGCTGACCACAATGGTTTTACGTATATTATAAATCTAAGCAAATACAGGACCAAACCCTTTGTTCTTTATTATTTAGAGTTGGTAAATTCCATTACAGAATAACAGAATCATAGGGGTTGAAAGGGACCTCTGGAGATTGTCTAGTCCAACCTCTTGCTAAAGTACATTGTCTACAGTAGGTTCCACAGGAAGGTATCCAGGAGGGTCTTTCATATCTCCTGAGAAGGAGACTCCAGCGCCTCTCTGGGCAGCCTGTTCCAGGTCTCTATCATCCTTAAAATCCTTTTTCATGTTCAGATGGAACCTTCTGTGTTCCAGCTTGTGTCCATTGCCCCTTGTTCTGTCACTGGGCGCCACCGAAAAGAACCTGGCCCCGTACACTCGACTCTCTCCCATTACACAATATGAACATTACGTATTATGAACATAATGTTCATAAACATTGTTAAAATTCCCACTCAGCCTTCTCCAGACTGAACAGTCCCAGGGATCTCAGCCTTTCCTCATAAGAGATATGCTCCAAACCCCTAAACTTCTGGCTCACGGCCAACCTGTTGCCTATCAGGACACTCAGGTCCTTCTCTGCAGAACGCCTTTCCAGCAGGTCAGCCTCTAACCTGCACTGATGCATGCGGTTGTTCCTCTCCAGGTATAGGACTTTGCACTTCTCTGTATTCCTCTGCTCAACTCTTCGGCCTGTCCAGGTACTCTTAGGGATGCACCAATCTTGAGAAATGGTGCTTGGGTTTTCCTGTTTGAAAAGAGACAGGTCTCTCCTAGAGGGAGTCCAGCAGAAGGCCACAAAGATGATTAAAGACCTGAAGCATCTCCCATATGAGAAAAGGCTGAGTAACCTGGGTCTGTTTAGCTTGGGGAAAAGAAGACTGAGAGGTAATCTGAATAATGTTTATAAATATCTAAAGGAAGCAAGTGGATGAGGCCAGGCTCTTCTTGGTGGTGTGAAGTGATAGGATAAGGAGTAATGGCCTGAAACTTGAACATATGAAGTTGAGTACTAACATGCAGAAGAACTTCATTATGGTAACAGTGATGGAGCACTGGAACAGGTTGCCCAGAGAGGTTGTGGAGTATCCTTCTACAGAGATATTCAAGACCTATTTGGATGCCTAGCTGTGAGACCTACTGTAGGGTACCTGCTTCAGCAAGGTGGTTGAGCTTGATAATCTTTTGAGGTCCCTTTCCAATCTGTAATTCTATGAATGTCAACCAACTCTCTTGCCCCCCCCCACATTCCAGTGATCTAACCCATGGGATACTTCCAAGTAGATCCTTGAAGAGGTCAAAGTTAGCGCTCCTGAAGTTTAGGGTCGCAATTCTACTTATTGCCTGGTTTCTTCCAGGATCCTGAACTCCACTGTCTTATGGTTGCTGCATCCTATGTCACGCCAAGCCTTCATGTTCCCAACCAGTCCTTCCTTGTTTGTAAGACTAAAGTCCAGCAGCACACTTTTCCTGAATGGCTCCTCCACCACCAGAAAGCTATACTTCATGCACTGCATGGGCTATGCGTGCCTTGCAGAGACGCTTTTCAAGCTAATATCAGGTTGGTCTCCCATAAGAATCATTGCCTGTAATCCTAAGGCTATTTTCAGCTGTCTTTAAAAGCCTCATCAACTTCCTCCTCTGAACAGGCAGCCCGTAGAAAACACACACACAACAGCGTCACCCAGATTAGCCTGTTCCTTAATTCCCACCCATAAGCTCTCCATACATTCATCTCTAGGCAGAGCTCAATATATTGCTTTATTATATATTTATATTTTTATATAAATAATATATATATAATTTATTAAATATATTAATAAATATTATTATTTATTTATATATATAAATAATAAATATAAATAAATATATAATTAATATTATTAAATATATATATTATATATTAAATAATATATAATAAAGTTGTTCTCTCATATAAAGAGAAACTTTGCTGCCTTGCCAATCTGTCTCTCATAAAAAGTACACAGCCATCCATGAGTGCACCCCAATCACATTAGCTGTCTCTATCACGTTACCGTGATTGCAATGAACTCATAGTCCTCTGACTGCACACTGACCTCTAATTCTTACCGTTTATTCCCCACGCTGCATGTATTCAGGCACTTCAGAGATGAAAAATGAGCAGAGGATGTGGGTTTGCCGAGCGGGATGCAAGAGGTGCCTCCATGCCTGTACACACCCTTGAGATGGCTGAGTTTCTGGATCACAGCACGGGAGGCAGCTAAGAAACATTTGTCACTGTTTTGGTTGGCCTGGCTTATTACCCAATCACTTGCAATCACATGAGCATTGCCATTCTGGACCTCATCCTCCAAAAACTTCAGTTTAAAGCCTGCTCACTAGGTTGGCCAGCCTGCAGCCAAATGTTGCCCTGCCTGTTCTGGATTCCATCTCTCCCTAAAGGTTATAGTCTTCATGGAGAGTCTCATTGTCATTAAAACCAAAACTCACACTAGAACCAACCACATAGCCAAGAGCTGATATGTATTATACATCTATTTCTGGTTTCCTGCTTTCCTTCGACTGGCAAAACTGAGAAGAAGATAATTTGGGCTCCAGTATTCATCATTTGCGCTCTCAGTCTGTTTTGATTCTGCCCATGTTCCAGCTTCTGCTCTCTTTTATGCCCACACAAAAGAGCAGTAGCGGACAGTAGTCTGTGCTCTCGACAAGTTGCAGCACTGTCTTGGCAACATCCCAGATCTTGGCTTCTGGAAGGCAGAAAACTTCTCAAGACTCCCATTACCCATGAACAATTTCCCTTGATTTATTTTGGTTTTTAAATAAATTATTATTGAATGTTGCTGAAAGAGCACCTCCACTTTGGAGACAAATCTGAAAGAATCAGTTTCCAGTTACACATTCGAATACATCTCCGTCAGAAAAAAAGTAATACGAAAAAAAATGAGAGCATGTGTATTTATTTTCTGTTGATCTTTTCTGGTGGATTTATTTGTTTTGTTATATTGTATGCAAAGCATCCTTCATACTGTATGTCATCCAACTATCATCACCCCTACTTCTTCATTTGAGCTAAAAATCCTTCCCTGATGCTCACAGTCTTTTTCTTAAATTTCGTTTTACTTAAAGAAATTGCACATACAACTATTTTAAAACTTCCCTGCAATGGGCTGCCCTTTCTCATCTGTTTATGCAAATGGACACATAAGCTGATCTTCCACAAATTCATCTGTTAAATGAGTTGCAAGTAAAACCACCCAAAACCATATTTATTCTATGTGAGCTCCTCTTGTCATAGACAATAATGAAGACCAGCAGCAGATACAGGAAATCTGATACAGGAAATGCATGTATATAACAATGCCAAATTTATTTCCCTCTCAATTGGGCATCTTTCAAAAAAAGAACATTTGATCAAGTGAGATCTCTTAAAAATGTTTCGCTGTTTTTACCTTATCTTTATTAATGCATTTTCCTTAGAACATCTATCCCAATTACATGAAAGGCAAGTCTAGAAAAAACAACAACAAAATCAAAACTGGACACCAGGGCAGCAAGAGAGGTTGTGACCTGACCAGTGCACGTCAACAAAACCTTCCTTTCTCTCTATTGCCCCTGGTTCCTTTAAGGGCTATCAATAAGTTGTTTCTACCTTTCTCTGTATCTGCTCCAAGCTAAGAGGAAAGAGGAAAACCCACAATACTGAAGACAGTATTAACAATATACCCATGCATGACTTATTCTGTCCACAGACAAGAACTACTGGATTAAAGTACAAGGTTCTGTTGACAGTGACACTTGCCTTAGTATCTACAAAACTGTCCCCTTGATCTTTCTTACCAGCGTTCATTGTTTTGTATGTGAGCATCATGACCTGCTCTTCAGGAACTTTGGATACAGCCACTGGCTAATTTTAGCCCTTTTAGTTTGGTATCTTTGTATGTAGAATGCTGAATGCTAATGACAAGACTTGCTTCTCTACACAATCTTACCATCACCTTTTCACTAGCTTGGGAGAACAGATGTTAAAAGTCTCCTCAACATCTGAACTAAAACACATGTTTCTCACGTGAGCTAATAAAGAAAACATCAATGACCCTCAAGAGCAGCCAGAGTCAAGACCACAGTAGTTTTAGTTGACCTCTTTATGGTCACAGAGCAGCTTATGGTCTTGTGGAAAGACATTGTTTCTTTTTGCTTTTCCTTTCTTTGTTGGCAGCTTCCCTCGGTGACATTTACGTTAAATAAATAAATAAACAAACAAACAAACAAAATAAAAAACTGAGCACAAATTAAGATATCCATTTCTCGGCTTTGTCAAGACATGTCTCTGTATGACAGGAAGCCCCCTATTGATGGTCTCCAAAGGCAGATACTTTGACCACGATTTGCAGTGGAAAACAAGAGCAGTAGTGAAGTTACTCCACAGTACATACAGATGTTAGAAAGTAACACAATAATTATGATTTAGGGGTCCAAAGAGCAAGAGCTACCTTATCTTCAGAATCACATTCTGTAGGAGAAAACACAAGGAAGCAAAATGACATTGAAAGAAAGGGAGAAATAAGTTAACCACTATCTCAGCTAACATCTCTTCCTTTATGCGTAGTACCAGATTTATTTCAGTCTCCATCAAGAACATCCATCCTACCAGGATTACAGAATGAATGTCAGTGCAGCTGGATGGAGAATAACTGTCTTACCACCTTTGTATCTTGCAGTATGAAATATGCTGCATTGTCTCTTATAAGTAGAAAGGTAAATATCTTCATCAAAATACTCCACATATCCAGTGTATTTTCACAGAGGAAATAATTGTACAATCCACTTTTATATGTAGGTAGATGTTGCAAAGGCAAGGACTGTGGTAATCAGTGTAACAAGCATTTCTAATTTGTTACTTAAGAAAAGTCCATTTTCCCTGCAAGACTGCTGCAGATTGCAGATACTCATCTTTCAGATCTAAGTCTTAAAAGCATCTGTGGCAACCTACACTATCGAATGCTTTTTCATCAAGTTTGAGTGTTCTAGCAGCTTTTTGTGATTCTCTATTTGCAATCCGTACTGAATTTCTTTTCTTACTACTGTCTTGGGCCATCAGAAACTGAACAGTGTGGGAAATAGTTTAAACAAAGTGACAGATCTTCAGAGGTACTTAGCTAACCAAGAATGTCAACTGAAGTCTTACCTAGTCTGTTTAAGAAGGTATTTTCTTGGGCTTTTTGACTCAGAGTCTAGATAATCAAAGTAGTCACTAACCATAAACAGACAGGCTTTAAAAAGGGACAGAAACATATTGCTAATAATTGTTAAGTTAAATTAAAGCAATTGATTATGCTGTATTAATCTTTTCTGAGTTATCACCCACTCCAGTCATTTTATACTGCAATTTATATCCCAGAAAGCCCCAATCTGTTCAAATCTTTTAACAGTAGGTAGGAGAGAAAAAAAAAAAAAAAAAAAAAAAAAAAAAAAAGTAGAAAATAGGTTAAAAAAGACAAGGAAAAAGTCCTCCTTCACAAAGCACTTCAGACATTTTGACAATTAGTACATGATAACTTCCTCTGGAGTGACAAAAATTAAGACAGAGAGATTTATCGCATGATTTGGAAGAGCTACTTTTCTCAGACGGTGACTGAAATGAAAACAACAACAGCAGCAACAACCAAATGCTGCATCATCATTTTGGATTGCATACCTGCTAGCACTTCCCTGATGTAAACAAAGTCAATTACTTCAGAATATGGTACAGACTAATTAAAAACTTGAAGCATAAGCAATAGCTACAAATCCACAGGGAGAGGGAGGAAGAAATCAACACCTTTCCAAACAATGATGGAAGAAGCACAACTCACATAACTCCAGAAAATCCCTGTGCCAGTCCAGTGGCACCTGAGGACACAAGTTAAAGAATACTCTCCATATACAAGTTCAGATACGTAATCTCAGCAGAGTATTTGTCTTTGCCAAAATCTCAATAAGGGCGAAAATGTCACAGATCAATATCATCAGAAACTTGGCAGCATATGCCAAGAAAAACACTTTGTATGCCATTACTTTAAAAGAACAGGGCAGCAATGACCCTGACAAAAGGCAAGAGAGAAATTTCTAAGATGTTCTAGTGATACTACATTATGAAATAGAATATCTTTTGTTGAAAGAAAAATAAGTGCCTGAAAAAAAAAAACCAAACAACAAAGGACTCATAAAATATTGGCTGAGTGAAAAATGCAGCATACAGATGGAACAGTACAAAGCGCTGCAGGGAAAGAGGTGGACGGCAAAACATTTGGTTCTGTCAGTAAAAAGAATCATAGAATTATTGTGGCTGGAAAGATCCCTAGGATCATCCAGGCCAACTGTCAGCCCATTGCCACCGTGACTGCTAACCATGTCCCTCAGTGCCACATCCATGCAGTTCTTGGAAGACCGTGGCTCCACCAGGAATCTGACCCATTCTCAAGTGATGGCAATATTTTCTTGTAGGTTCCTTCTAACTGAAGGGAGAAAAAAAGACTTCACGCAAAGCATCTAGTCTGTCTTTATTTGCAATCCGTACTGAATTTTTTTTCTTACTTAATTGCTACTGAACCTTTCAGTTACATTTGCTAATTATATGAGCAAGATTAAGGTGCAGCACTTTTGTCACAAACACTAAATAACAAAAAGCGAACATTCATTGTTCAATAACTAATCATTTAAATAGACCAAAGCAGTGCTTCCACATACGTGTGCATAATTTATCAGTATGTTTTTTTCCTTCATTATTCGCAGACAACTCTTTATGACTGCAAAGTCAAGCCTGTATTATGTAACAAAGTTCACAGTACTACAGGCAAAACCCTCTGCACTGTGTTAGCCAAAGACCAAGGTAAGAAAACTGAACTTGGGCACACAGAGCTCTTACAACTTCTTCCTTATTGGACAACGTGAATCAGGAGTCCCTAGCAATAGATTAAGCAATAATATATTTTGCAATGTATTCAGAAATTTAGAAAATAAATCCAGACAAGATTTACTGATGTTGAAGTAGCAAGTTTGTTTGGAATTGATTTGCACAGTACTGCAATTGGTTCAAGGTTTTGGTCTGCAACTCTACTAGAATTTCTGCAGGTGAAGAATAATCAGAAGCTGTAAAAATTTAGCAAAGGAAATTAAATCATCAACAAATCAGCAAGTTGGACAAACAAGGAAGCTTATCATATATTTCAGAAATTGAGATTCCACCTTGGAATCCCATAGAAGTGCAACTGAGGGCAACGAATGCCTGTTCAAAATACTCCTTCATAGCAGGTAGAGGTGACTCAGCTATTATTTTCATGTAAAATCTTTTAAAACCATTACAAGGTTTTGCGAAGTACCAAGCAGGAATTTTATAGCTGAACCCGAAACGTAAACCAAATGTACTAGAGACAACAAGATAGAGGAAAGCAAAGGGAACTTGGAGAACTGGCAGATGGTTTGATCATCTCCAATCAAAGCAGGCCAGAAGATCACGGAATACAACCGTGTCCACTTCTGCCAGATCAGTGAATACGTAAAAACAAATTACTGACCTCTACCTACACACTCGTGGTAAAACAGAAACCTCTAGTAAAGATTAATGATAAGCAAGTTGATGATTGTGCAATGACTTGGAAGAAGAGAAAAAGGAGAATTAAGATTCAGATACGCATCTACTGCTCTGCATATTGTGCAGCATACTATAAGAGCAAAAAGGGAATTATCACCTGTTTATAATAAAACTCCAGTAATGCGAACTATGCTTTTTGGCTGGCACGTATACTCCCTGATATACATAGACTATTTTCTACTGCATAGTTGCAAAGTACTTCTTCAGCTTCTGTTGTACTGTAAGGCCAGGCTTGCTGCTAGTGCAGCTAGTGTTGAGGGTTGCTTCTGTTCCATTCTAACAACACATACAATACTGTTAGCGCTTCTCATTTAAATTGATTGTTCTTCTTATGATAAATAAACAGCAAAATTAAATGTGTAATGTAATATATATATAAATATCAACTGGAAAATGTCAGCATTGTGACTGATTAATCTGCATAAGGCAGTACTCAGCAAGAGTTCTGAAACCCAAACTGAGTACACAGGCTTGGATATCTCCAGAAAACTAAAAAAGAATTTGCCTCTTCAGGTGGTGCCATTTGCTAAAGTTTCTTGCCTTGGCTCACTGACTAGAATATAATGTCTTTAGGAAGATGCTTTAATAGGCATGTTCACCCTCACCATAGACTGAGAAGAAGAAAACAGATGGACAGACCAAGAAAATGTAATTATTCTATTATCATACATTTGCTGAAAGAGATATATGTGGGGTTTTCCTAATTAAAAAAATATATATATATATTAAGGATCCATTTTGAAGGAACTGTAAGCATTGCATGGAGAAGCATTGCACATAGGTGCCAATGTCAGTAATGTCTGTCTGCCAACACAAGTGGCGGTAAGGAGGTGGGATGACCCCCTAATTCATGGGCGGGGCCCTAGTATGCTGAGGTGAAGAAAGAGAAGTCACATATGGCCACAACATGAAAGCACTCCAGCACTCCTTTTCAAGTAGCTGTGCAAGCATAAACCATCATCGTTGTGACCCCAGTGTCTGTCTAAAGTAGGGTGCTGTAAAATGCGAGGAAAGGTGTGGGAAAACAACCTTGAATGGCCCCAGGGAAGAAATCTGTTCTTGAACCACCACTGGAGATGTAAAATATGAATGGTGCTCCAGATCACTTGGGTTCTTCAGAGTCTCATGACCCTCTGTGTGGCCCGTAGGGGAAAAACAACTGTGATAACTCAAGCCTCCACAGTATTTTATTGGGTGAAGATGGTAAATGAAAGCTGAATTATCTGAACTGAGAGGGGAGAAGAAAACTGACAAGTTGATTTATTGAGTTTTTGTCAAAGAGTGTCTGATCTTTATTTTTAAGATTTTATAAATTTTAACCTCCTACCAAGGGCATATAACCCAGGTTAGGTAAAATTCAGTTTAGGTTGTCAGAAGAATAAAAACTGAATATGGCAGTGAAGGAGTGAAGAGCTGCAGTGCAAACAACTGCAGAGGCAGGACAGGATGTAGAGAGGACAGAAAACTGGAGGTGGCAACTGGAGATGGGATAGGAATATGCATACATTCTTTCCTGCACAACACCTTCATGAAACAGTAAAATACTAAAAATAGATGAGTGAAGACCTCTCACATTCGTATTTAGAAATTAATGCTCCCTGAATAAACAATCCACTAGCATATGAAGTGGAAAACTGCATTGGAGAGAAGAGCCTGCTGCCTGGAAATGGCAACTAGAGGTATTCCTGCTCCACTGCTGAAAACCAGAAACCTCTGAATCCATGCAAAGCAGCCTCCAAGCAGAGGGTTGCACAGTTGTATCCCTTCAGACTTGCCACACTGACAACCAGGCGAGTGGGACATAACCCATTTTTGCAGAGATGTTTCCAATATAGAGGAAATAGCAAGGAATAAATTATTCAGTGGCTTGATGTCTATTAAATGCACACCAATTAATTTTTGAGTTCTGGGTGAATATCAAATGCTGACTAAATCTGGTAGAAACTTGGTATCTACATACTAGGTTGTAAGTATACTTGCCTTTGTCACCTCCCTTCACAGCCATACTCTGACTGAGCAGACTTGCAGGCAAACGTGGCTAATAACAATTTAATATTAATTATATTAATACTTCATTCCACCAACCACCTGAAGCAGCTGTGCTCTGGAGTGCACAGCTAATCCTGCAACTGGCAAACTAAAAGCTAACTTCAAAAGTGATTTCTGGAAAAGAATTTTTACAAGATCCAAGATCTTGGTGGAACTGTCCACATTTCATTTTGATCTGTCCAACTGCTTTTAACATAGCAAGCCTGGGCACTGGAAGCAATATAAACACAAGAGCTGGGGATGCTGTCTCTGACATCACGTGCACTGACCTGTGTCACCTGGTGGGCTTACAGACTGCGCTGAACTCCGCAACAAACATACAAGGAATTTTTAAGTTAAATTAGCTTTAGATATGTCTACAGACTACCTTTCCTCAATTTCCTGGTCCCACTTGTGAATCTGTTGACTACCCTTGGCTGTGTCCCATGCTGGGCAGGGACATCACCCCTGTATTTTTGAGTAAGAATGCTGAGTAAGAAACCCAGAAGGGCCATCAAGCATCTCCCTCAGTACAGCAGTAGTCCTCTGCTTACAGTGGGGGGGGAGAAGGAAGAAAAGGAAAAAAAAAAAAACAAGCCATCAAACCAGACAATGGCCTTTGAAGATATGTAAGAATAGAGAACGTTAATCATGTACACATTGCTGGATAGTGGGAGATATCAAGCAGAACTTTTTTTTGGCTGCAGACAAGCTCAAGTGTCAGTAATAATTATGACATTTGTCAGAGGATCAGTCCTGCAATGCCAGTGCAGATTTGAATTTGGAAAGTAAAGAGAAACAAAAACATTAATTCCAGAGCTGCTTCCAAGTCGCAGAATCTTTGTTTTGAGCAACTTGCATACTACACCAAGTGCCCAACTTCTCTGCCTTCAGCCTCACGTTCAATGACATCATCACAGTGAAACTGGAGTAGAGAGAGAGTAGAGAAATTGGAGTGGAGAGAGCAGTGTGCTTTAGGATAAGCAAAGAAAAAGATGCTGAACTGGTCATCTGAGGGCTGCTGGAAACTATTTTACACAAGGAAGAACGATAAGCCACATTAATATGCTCCAACATTTCAAAAGCACAACTTAATTGAAAATGCTTTCCCTCAGGGTAAGAAAGCTCAGGATGGGATTTACTTGACCAGACACTATGGTGACTGTTATGGTGATTAGAAAGTCTAAGATAAATTGTGTCTGGAACACATGTTGACATTCACTCTTTTAATCAAAAAACAAACACATCATTAACAGACAATAACTCAGAGTGATGGACAAAAATTATAGTTAGAATTAATTGTGGTGTACACTGCAGGAAAAAGTAGGAATTCTGCAGCCCACAACTAATGTTTTTCATTTTGAATGGCTGCGGTTTCATGCTGCTGGTAGGATTCAGAAAGTGAATTAGAGAGATTTTCTTATGAATACTCTATGTAGAGGCAAGCAACTTGCTGAAAGCCTCAAACCAGTGTATTATACTTCCATAAACCTATAACTAGCACCATTTCATAGAACACAAATATTCTTAAGTGTCCCAAAAAGTGATTCAGCCCAAGTGTAATTGAAATAAATAGGCCTAGAATGAAACTAAATTCATTTCCCTTCTGACTTACCCAGGGAATTTGACTACCAGCCCCTTCATCAAATAGCATAAGAATTCACTCAGCCTTCAGCACAGGAAGATTTCTGTATGTTCTTAGGCCAACAGGGGAAAGAGCATCAGCCCCGTTATCAATGCTATAACAAATAGCTGTAATGACTGCATCACCTTTTGTACAAGAAAAGAAAACTCTATATGAGCAAGGACATTAGATAATGGGTGAAAGAATCAGATATGTGGGAAGATTTTGCTGTGCTTTTTTTAATATTTCAGCAGTTCCATGAAGTTCAATTAATGCTAAACTATAATGACCTGCATTGCAAACAGTCCTACGCTTCTTAGGCCTTGGAGTAGACACCAGAAGTCTGATTGGAAGACAGCCTCCATCCTCATCCTGCCAAACCTGTGATGAGCCACAAAAGTGAAGGAAATAATACACTCTTGAAGCATCATGTTTTGCACAGTCTGATTGTTTCTAGCTAAAGTCTCTGTGTGATTTTCAAGCATAGCACAGTCTCTTGCAAGTCCGAGTGTAAGCAAGCTGCATCCTGCACTAGCTTGTGGGCGTGCTCATCCCTCAACATCCATGAGAGCACCCCACAACCACAGACACACCACATACCCCTCTCCATCACAATCCCAATGCAAGAGCTACCGCACATATCCTACGCAGCGCAGAATCCTCTGACGCAGCAGCCCCAGAAGTGACGGGACAACTATGAGGCAGGTTTGTGGATTTTGTCAACAAGGCCTCTTTCACCAGATCTCTGCAGAGATAATTGATTTTTCTTCCCACTGAAAACTTCTCTTTGTCTTGCATGCCCACAGAAACAGTGCTCCACGCACAAAGAACATTTAGGTTCCTCAGTCACATCCTCAAAGACAGCAGCAGCCATGCTGCTGTTTCTGTGGGGCTGATTTGAGCCTATTCCAAACCAGTACCATGCCAGCATGTTGCTCAAGGCCATATGTGAACTCAGCAAAGACAGAGTTTAGCAGCTCCAGTGTACACCACATCCAACAGTCTACAATGATTCCACCCCAGAGCTGGCTCTCTCATGGATAGCTCACAAAGAAGGCTGAACAAGCCCAGGTTTGCAGAAGACTGTGTGGACATACCCTAAGCCTGCAAAGCACTTGTTCTGAGTACACCGCCTTTAGTCAAGCAAGTTATGTAGGCCATGCAGCTTAGCTCAGGCCAGCCAAAAGCTTATGGCAATTCTTTTTTTCATTTGTTACTGTTTTCTACTAAGTTAAACAAACAAACAAAAAAATAGTGGTTGGTTTTTTTTTGGAGCTTTTTTTCCTCTGAGTGTTAATAGGAATGTTTGGAATGAAAGACCATTAACTTTCATGTGGTTTATGACTGTCTTCAGATCAAAGACTCATATTAATGGCACCTAGTAACATTTTTCATTGAAGAAAGAAGCAAAAATAAAACCTGGATTTTGAGTTAAACTTCTGATTAAGAAAAGTTTTCGAAACTAAAATTAAACACAGAATACATTTTTGAATCATGAAAATCCAGTCCTGAAAAAGATTAAATAAGCTGTTTTTCAAGTGATTTAAAACTCTAAAACAGTATTTTTCAGGGGTGATTTAATATTCAAGGAGATTGTTTTAGGCACAATGGATGAAACCTTTTTTGTAAACAGAAGAAGCAGTAAATACACATTAACCTACAAATAAACAAACAAAATAGTACATTTGACCCCTATGACCATATGCAAGTATTCTCGTTCTATTGGGGAAACAAACAAACAAAAACCACACACACAAAAAAACAGAAACAACTAGATTTCACAGTAAAGTATGAGCTACCAAATAGTATAGCACTAAAATATACACAATGGCCATTGAAATGCAAAATATGAAAAAATACGTAGGTTATGATAAACAGAATTGAGAACAAGGACAATATGAGCCACGGGTCAGAGCAGTCAACTGCGCCTTAAAAAAAATCTCAAATTTGGAGTATAAAAATAGTTACCGACCTACATACCAAGAAATAGCAGGTAACAGCAACCAGATCATCATCCTCCGAGGAATTGGATTGGGAACCAGCTTCTTACCACCTGAGGACCATGTGCAGGGCCAGAGCACAAAGGTAATGAAGTAGGTCCTCAATGTGGGACACAAACCCACAGGGCTGAACATGGCAGAACTAGTAATGGTTCTACTGACAGCAAACCAGGCAAAACTGGATGAGAACTTTCCACACCAGAAACCATTTAGGCATAGATACTAAAGACCGCCACCCAGTAGCAGAGTTCAGATGGAAATAGCCCCAGGCTGAGCTGAACTGGGTCCTGGTGTGGGGTGGAGGTACCAGGTGAGGTTATTCAGGGCTGTTAAGGCCCATTAGGGTCCACAGGCTTGACTAGCACTTCTGCAGGTTGTTCTTGAAACTACAGAAGGCTTAGAGCACACAATCATGGCTTGCAGTGCATGAGAAACTCT
This sequence comes from Tetrao urogallus, assembly GCF_951394365.1. NCBI lineage: Eukaryota > Metazoa > Chordata > Aves > Galliformes > Phasianidae > Tetrao > Tetrao urogallus. Next base: position 137,952,014 of record NC_136813.1, on the reverse strand, counting down.
GCAGAAGTAACTGGTGCAAGACAGCTAAAGAAAACATACTAAGAGTTGAGGCCTGTGAACATTTTTAGTTTTCCATGATGCTCAGGCATATGCATAAGGCCTCTTGGAAACTCTGAGTATAGAATAGGACAACTCCTATGAAAACCTAGGATGATATGGTTCAGTGACTCAATGAAAAATCAGCACCTTCTGTACAGAATTTCTGTTTTCATATTTTTTAAGGATGTAATATTTCTTCACATACAGTATTTTCAAGCATTAACACCAAGAGGTCTCTAAACCATTTCCCTTTTCCTGGCACAGCAACAGCTTTTGAAAAATGATGATTCCAGAGGTCCCTTCTGACCTTAGTTATTTTATGATTCAAAGTGATGTGGAGTACTCAGCTCACAGCACTTTTAACTAACCAATTTTCAAAGACAGATGCAGAGAAAAATCAATGACTCCTCAGGACTGTTGACTTGGAGGCATGCAAAAGCATTATCTACTTCTGAATGTGCCAGAACAGGATTTTTCACCTGCATCATAAAGTCATGGAACTTATTTCCTTTGGTCAGAACCAGCAAGCCCCATTATGGGCCCTAAATAACTATGCTTTAATGTTCACCAAATACAGATCTGACTAATTTGGTGACCTGTAAGCACCCTGTGAACTTAGGTCAAATTAGTGACCAACCTATTTTTTTTTTTTTCTGAAGAGAGCATTAAATTTAATGGACATATGGTTAATGTATGCATTCATACAACAGTAATTGCTTTAAGAAGTTTGCATTACAGAAGCTAGTAATTACATTATGCAACATTTTCAAAACTTGCTCCGCGCATTCATGATTAACCACATCACTATGTGCATGTGTCTATAATTTTGCTCTCTGAGCCATGGCTCTTCATGGGAACTACTGTTATTGCATCAGCATTCGTCACCCATGGCGAAGTGAGAGGAATCTGATTCATGAGCGGAATCTTGCACAGGAGCTATTCTCAGTACCCTGCTTTTCACCTCAGACTTCTAGAGTCTGAAAGACTACCAGCTGGAAGGTGACAATCCCAAATAAGAAGCCAATTAAGATGAAAGCAGCAGTTACAGAGTCCTCCAAAATCTGTGGCCCCAAAAGCTGTGCTTAACTGCAAACAGGACACCTTCCCACCGACAATTTCCCTGTGCACTGCTGCTGCTGTGTCATGACAGCCAATTACTCCAATTCGTCAATGCCAGCAAGGAGCCTCTTGTGTTTAACCTTTATTCGTGACCTTTAAATAGCTATGGTAGGGCACACAACTTCAACAAACAGTGGGAGCTGGATGTCTAAACTGACTACAGAATTAGATATCCTAGGTTGGATGGGGCCCTGGGTAACCTGACCTAGTACCAGGTTTGGAGATTGGTGGCCCTGCCTATGGCAGGGAGGTTGGAACATGATGATCCATGGAGTCCCTTCCAACTCAAGCCACTCTATGATTCCATTATTGTATGATCTCATGGGTTGCTCCGTTACGTCATCTTTCTCATCATCACCTCTAAACACATTCATCTGGTGGGCTTCAGTGCAACCCTCACATGATATGTGTCACTTTGACAAATGGTGAACCTCCTCTGGTGCAACCCAAGAATGGACAAGGCTGCAGCTGTGTCTAGGACTGCTGTAGATGCCTTGGAGCTGGTGCCTGGAGCCATCATGCTGGAAAGAGGCTAGCACATGTTGTGGAGCCAGAACCACTGAATTTTCGAGACTTGTCCTGATAAATGTGAGGCAGTTTGACAGATGAGGCTATAAGGGATAACTTTTAACATCCAGGCTTGCATTTTCAGGTGTAAATGGAGCCATCTTCATTTGAAGATTTTAGGAAATTCACCCCAGGTCCCCTATAACATGAGCCCTGTCTTGTCCATGGCTACGTACAAATGGCACAGTGGTGTTACTGCCATATCTGCAGCTTGGCAGGAGTTCCTCCATTGCGCAGACTTTGACTCCATGGCCTTTGAAGAGCCTGAGAAAAAAACTCAAAGCAAAACACTGATCATAACCAGTGTCACAGCAGGAAAATAAATAACCAAACTTTGCAATAAAGCAGCCATCATCCTGCCTTGTGAAGGGAATATATATTCTGTTCTCACATTTGTTTTGAAGCGTTAGGAAGCAAAAGTAAATATTACAGTGCACCAGCCCGACAAGTAGGTGCTCCCTAACTTAGTGAGTAGGAAGCTGCATTCCCAGAGGATGACATAGAATCATAGAACCATAGAATCCTTTCAGTTGAAAGGGCCATTAAAGTCCATCTAGTCCAACTCCCCTGCAGTAAACAGGGACACCGACAGCTAGATCAGGGTGCTCAGAGCCTTGTCCAGCCTGATCTTGAGTGTCTCCAGGGATGGGGCATCCACCACCTCTCAGGGCAACCTATTCACCAGTGCAGAGCAGAGAGGCAGGATCACCTCCCTCGCCCTGCTGGCCACGCTGCTTTTGATGCAGCCCAGAACATGGCTGGTTTTCTGCGCTGAGGGCACATTGCTTGCTCATGTTCAGGTCACCATCTTCTGTTACCCTCTGTGAAAGATTATACTTTTAGTCTCAAAGCTTGCCTGAGTGCTTGCAGTCAGCCCCTGTTGGATGGGCCTCACCTCTGCCTACACATGGTTGCCAGGGGCAACAAAGAATGTCCTACAGATAAGCAACTGGAAGAATGGATTTTGTGCAGCCGGATCACTCTTGGGGGATGGGCTCAGAGGGGTCTAGCTACCCAAAAGTAGAAAAGCTGTAGAGAAGTGCCGTATGTGCCATTATCATAGGAAACTATGAAAAAAAAAAAAAAGAAAAAAAAAAAAAAGGAAAAGAAAAAGACTATTAGAAAGGACTCCTAAAACAAAGGAACTCCTGTATACTCTCACCATGGACCTGAAGACTACGGGCTCATGGAATGCTGTGAATCCACTGCAGGACTATTTCTGCTTTCTATAATGAACTCTTGCTTTTATTTCCTATCTTTCTTCTGTCGCTTTCTTCTCTATTCTCCTCCCCCAAGTCTTACTAGCTAGGATTTGCAGTAAGCTGGTTGGGCAGCATTTGCCTCCTTTAAAGTCTTAATCTCACTAGGTGTATATATATATATCACAAATCTCTCTCTGCCTACAATAACTGGTGCAAGACACCTACAGGTCCTTTCTGGCAGGGCTGCCCAGGCTCTATCCTTACATCCCCCAGCTTGTGGGTTGATAGGGGAAATTGCTATGATTCAGATGCAAGACTTGGATTCATCGACCCTCATGGGTTCTCCTGGGCTCACTGTTCAAGCCTGTCCAGATCTCTCTGTGCATCACTCCTCCAGTTCCCACCTTCTTGAACCATCTACTTGAAGGCTGTGTGTAGAGCAGTCACTAGTGAAGACTGAGGCAAAAATTTTGTTGAATACCTCAGCCTTCTCCTTGTCCACTGTTACTACTCTGTGTTTAATAATGTACATTTATTAATGAGGTACTCAGTGAGAAAGGCAAATACTTCCCTCTTGCCTGGTCTTGCAGCAGCATTTAAGACTAAGATTTTTCCCACAAGCACGGTGTTGTCCCATGTGCTTTGTACAGGTCAAAGGGGCAGAGTCCCCAGAGATTTCTGGAGTCTGCTGTGTGGCACAGTGTTTTGTGTTGAATTCAAAGTTACTCAATAAATTCCCTCATCAGAGCACTGAATCGAGGGCGTCAGCAGTACTACTTAGTCACACATATGGTGCTTTGCTGTGATTTCCATTTCAAAGTCTACTGTCACTTATTTCTGTTTTTCTCACAGCTGCCCACTCCCAGTCTTTGCAGGCCCCGAATAGATTGCTGGCATATGTAAATAAATAGGGTTCTCTCTCTGCCACACATGGTGGCATTGCAGACTGGAAGATTCACGCTTAATTTTAAGATGTTAATGTTGTTAACATTGTTTTTTCTTTTTCTTGTCTTGGTGTTGCTTATTCTAGGGTGTAGGACAAATGACAAAACAAGTAGTTACATACTAATTTAATCATCAGGGAAAGAAATATTGAGGAAAAAACCATGGATAGATAGTCATAGGACACTTTCACTATCACGTAAGGGGAGGACAGTTTTAAACTAGAGAAGGAGATTTAGGTTAGATGTCTGGAGAAAATTTTTCACTGAGAGAATGGTGAGGCACTGGCACAGGCTACCCAGAGAAGCTGCGGATGTCCCATCCCTGAAGGCATTCAAGGCCAGGTTGGATGGGGCCCTGGGCAGCCTGATGTAGTGCCTGATGTTAGCAGTGCTGCCCATGGCTGGGGGGTTGGATCTAGATGCTCTGTGATGTCCTTTCCAACCCAAGCCATCCAATGATTCTGCGAAGGGAAAAAAAAAACAACAAACAAAACACCACCACCATCAACAACAAAAAACTAAGTCCTGACTAATTCCAAGAATCCACTGCATGATTGTGAGATTCAAAACCAGTACTTACCAAACAAGCACCACATATAGAGGAGAAATAAATCTTGCTTCAAAGAAATCCAAGGCTTTGAGCAACACAGTTCTCCAAAGACAAACTCACGGTACATCCTTACCACATCCTTCCTGCACGGCTGCTTTGGGCACTGTTACATTTTCCAGCCAAGAGCAATATTCAGTACGGAATTCTCATTCACTCAAGTAATTGCAGCCAGGTCCTACTGCCCCCAACTATTTCACTTTCCTGACCTACCTTAAAGCGTTGTACAGCCATACAAATGGGCAGCACTGCTATCTGCAGAAGCCACTGTGAAGAGAGATGGACCCTTCACACCTCGTGCTGTTGTTAGAGCAGCTGATGGTAGCGGTGCTCCAAAAGCTTAAGAGGAACGCTTAGGTAGAGCATGGTGTAAAAACGGTGCTGTTATTGTATGAACAGATTCTAATAGAACATGGGAAAGAGGAATTGACAGGTTCCTGTTTTTTTCCCTAGCTTGATGTATACTTCCTATTCGCAGTACGTGCGTGGAGAACGCTTGAAAACTCTATTTTGCTCTCAAAGAGATCTTCCTTTTTCCATCTGGCAGATTCCTTCTCATGATGAACAAAGAAGAAACAAAAAGAAGGATGAATAAATCAACAGCTCTTTTTCTCTCATCTCTGCCTTGACTTTTACAAGCACTGGTGTCAGGGCATTACTAATAGACGTTATCTACATTTCTTATTTCTACACTATCTTATAGGTGTCACTGCAATAAAAGAAACAAGTCAAATTTCAATTAGAGGTGCTTGAATTGGTTTCCTCCACGTATTTTTAAATAAAAATTGCTTTTCAACCATAATAATATTTTATCTGCTGTTTAAAACTTCAATTTTTCCAAACAATGAACCCAATTTAAAATAGCTTCTTGTACTGTCAGCAAAAGTCAAGATTTGATTTTTCAGAAACTGAAACACTCCGAACCAAAACCTTTTCTATTTTTAAAAATGGTCAAGAATTCTAATAATTTTAGACAAAAAAATATGGTCATGTTTCCAAGCACTTTGTTACAATAATAATAGCATACAAATGCTCCCCCTGTTGGTTGACTTTTAAAACCTATTTCAAATGTAATAGCAGTGTGTATGAAGAGCTTATTTCTTCTTTTGAAAAAAATAATATGACGCAGAAGAATAATTCATTCAAATTGCTGCCAATCTACAAGGCAAGTTTGATTAAATTTTTACAGCCATTTAGGCAAATGATTTATGCCTAGAACTATATGATATTCACACACTGGAACTCTTAAAATTTAATTTTGAAAGGTTTGCAATCTAATTTTTCCTGGTCCAAGAAAAGCACTCTCTTGCAGTAGAAAGAATAATAACATTATTCTATTTCCTTGTGGAGTGAAAAGGCACCATTCCATACCATTAAGAAAACACTTCTTCATTAGCGTTGACGACAACAATACCGTAATACTGAGGAGGAATTTGGGAGTTTTGTTTATGCACATTAAATTTCCAACAAGTAGTTCTTTAGGAGCTGGAGTGGTTTTGTGTAGAGAGGAACCTTCCTGAGCCTAACAGTTGCCATCAAGAAAAAAAAAAAAAAATCTGTTTCCATGGAAACATCCGAGGTGGACCAAGCATAGATTAATCAAAATACAATGAAGCCTTTTTGCAAGGTACCAGAAAAAAATCGAGTTTAAATTGAGCACTGCTGCTCTTTCCTTCCATTCACACTGGAAAGCATGGGAAATTCTCCCCAAATGCCTATGTGACATACAGTTTAATTAGCATGGTAGAAAGTTAGTTTTCTTTATAATTATAATTACTGGATGGTTAGGAACCAAGAGCCAAAGAAACATTAACATGAAAAAAAGAGAGGGAGCGAAATAAATAAATAATTGAAAAGTACATTTACATTCCTCTTTTATTTGCAACTGATTGTATCAAATGGTTCTTTTTATGTTTAAAAAAAAAAAAATTAAATAGCTTCTTCTGTATACTTAGCACTGGAGGCTCATTCCTTAGCACTGAAGGCTCATTCTAGTATTCAAAATCTGAGCTGTAGTTTGGGGATGCTTTTTTTTTAATTATTCTACATGATATCATATCATTCTCAACTGCCACAGACAAGAAATTTCTGCCATCAGAAACTAGCTGCGAATTCTGCCATTGCACAAAGATGGACAAAAGAGTTTATGTAAAAGCCAACCTCCCTCAGCCGACGTCAACAAAGACCTCACTGAAAAGCTGCAACACCCTCCATTTTTACAAGAACATTTTAAATGAAACTCTTCTTTTGACCATTCTTTGAGTTGACAAAATAAACACTTTTTTGTTTGTATGTTTGTTTTTGTTTCTACAAAACTGGAGTTGTTTTCTAATTATTCCATGACTGGAAGATTGTTAAAAAATATGCTGAAGGTAAAAAAAAGCAGCGTACCATAATTGCAATAGAAACCAATACATGTCAAATGATTGCAAACCTTCCATTCATACACAACAACATGATACTAATGTCATAGATACAAATGCATTTCCACTTCTAATCCTACCTTGGAGAGAGGCTCTGGTCTAAAAAACTGCCAGCAACAGCATTGGCAGGGTTCCACTTTTGTGTTTTTCAAAGGTTTGGTAGCAAATACATTCAAGGATTTTGTTCCTCTTTATTTTATTACTTTCCAGCGGGGAGCTGAGCATCAAGCTGGGTTTTCCATTTCCAGCATTGCCATTAGTAATAAAGGCTATGTCAGCCAAATTATGATCACAATAATCTGCGAGTAGTTGCTCTGTTATTAAGAGATTGTCTCAGCCATTGCTTGGGGAAGAAGCCCCAGGCTGGCGAGTGGCACGTGTGGATACCTCAGTATGTGGGGAGGATGAGCACTACCAGCTCCCGCAGGTTTAAATGAAGTAGAAAGCAGCAAATACTTCATTTCAGTCATTCAGGCAGGCGTATGTGACTGAATACACAACAGCGTGGTCTGTGCAATCACACGCTGCAGCGGCACATCCTGAGAAACAGATAAGAGCAAGTTTTTAACCACACTACGGATGCAATAGGTGATTTAGTGGTCTTCTCCAGCCTTAATGATTCTATAAAATATTACCTGGGGTTGATAATCCAGCTCAGATGCTTTAAGGCAGCATGAGGACAGGCGCATCCCCCTACTCATGAAGCAATGGTAGGTGCACAGAGCATCATGAGGGACAAGGGCGAGGAGGAATCACTCCACACAAGCCCAGGTGAAGCTGTGCAAGGGCACAGGCATGCTGAGTGGCACAGATGTCCTCGCTGAGATGTCAGCTGTGGGAGATAGGGACATATGGAAACGCAGCTTCCACTCCAGTGAAAACAAGGCCACATGGCATGCGGAGGAATTAACACTTGAAGTGCTGCAGGAGAGACCAAAACTACCCTATTGCCAGGGCTGGGATGTGTAAGGAAAGGTTTGAGGATGCCGAGTAGGATCAGGGTAGAGGGGATTCCCTGTGCCCCCTTGGGCACAGTCTCCAACTCTGCAGATCTGCTCCTTAGTTCTCCCTGCTCCATGCTGCAAGCCTCAGAGGCTGCTCCCTCACTCACCAGCCTCTTTCCCCCTTTGTAGGGACACAGTGATCCTTCCAGGCTTTGGTTGCACTGGTGGGGTAGAGGGGCAGAAGGAGAGAGGATGCCCTGAGGACCTCCCCAAGGAGCCTGGCATGCATCTTCTTCCGTCCTCACTGGCCAGCTCAGCTCTCCCAGCTCACATGAAGCAGATGATCTCCTGCTCTCAACAGCCAACAAAGAGGATGAAGGGCTTTAACTGTCATTTGTTGGGTTTCTGTCTGAAGCAAACTGAGACCAATTTTTTCCCTCTGTTTGTATTCTCCTTTCCTTAAACTAATGCTTAATGTCCAACACCACTTCACAGAAGCAGATTCTTTCACTGGTCCATTTCAATATAAAATTGCCTCAAAGGTCAGAATCAATACAAAGGTGCAAGAAAATCCTGAAGCTACCTATCCCTTCTCCAGCAGCTCTGCTGACACAGATTGCCAGATCCCATCTCACGCTACCCTGACCTGTACTGGAGTTGCAAAAGTTGTTGAACATCACAGCTCAGCAACCCAGCATTTCCTAGTGTGAGCATTTTTCACCAGGAAATTTGGGTTGGTCCTGGTGAAAATACCCCTTCAGAACAAACACCTTCTTACTAGGGGGTCTCTTTAGAATTAAGCAAAAGAGATAAAAGAAGTAATTATCTCCTTGCTAACTATGACAATACCTTTCTGAGGATAACACAAGTCTTTCTGAGGCAGCCACAACATCTCTCCATACTGAATACTTTAAACACTGTTTTCTTTACATTGCTACATCATATAGCGCTGGGGATGTGCCACCATCACTTGGGTGACAAGGGACATCTAGTGGCACATTTGCAGTTTAGCTTTGCTGTTAGGAAAAATAATAATATATTTACAGTAAAAGTCTGGTTATTTTAAAGGCCTGTAATGAGTAATAAAGCACATAAGCTTCCTCCTTTACTCATAGAAATGCATTAGCTTCACTGTAGCTCATAATTGTGCAGCAAAATAAATCAGAACATGACCATAACAAGACTCTACTGGTTTGAAATAGGAATCACTTTACAGAACATGGTTCAAAACAGGAGAGAAAAATCAGGGAGGCTAAGGCAGCTTTTCAGAGCAAGATGGAGGCAGACGGGGAATGGGAACCTCAGACTTCTAAAGGCAGCACTTTAGAAGATCGCAGGATAATTCAGATGGGAAGGGACATCAGGACATTCTGAGTTCAGCTTGTTGCTCAAAGCAAGGTTAGGTCTGAGCTCAGACAAAGCTACTCTGTCTCTTTTCCCTCTTTCAGGTGTGCTGAGAAGAGCCCACCACCTAAGTCAAGGCGTTCAAAGCCTTTCCTGCCAAGCTACTCCACAGCCTCTATCAGCTCTAGGGTTCATCCATCACAGATGCAGGACTCAGCATTCATTCTAGCTGAATTTCACGAAGTCCTCATTGGCTCCTTCCTCCCAGTTGTTTGAGTCCCCATTTGGGACTGCTGACCATGGAATATTTGCAACCAAAGTTTTGTAGTATATTTTAGAAATTTCACATGCAGACTGGATCTCACAAGTCCCTCAGGAGTTTATGAACTCCCAGGTGGTCTGTTCCAAACCCTCAAATTGTATATGTAAGGAGAAACCTCTCTCAAATGTGTTCTCTTTTTCCCAGTAGCATTATAGACTACACTTTAAAAAGGATACTGAAAACAGTAGGCACTTAACGTGCACACAAATCTCATGATTTCAAATATCCCATAAGAGATAGGGATGAGAACATTCTCCCACAGCAATGTGGCATGGCATGACTTCTGTTGAGCTTTGTTCAACTGGATTCCTTTTCACACAGCAGCTTCAGCCTGGAGTTAGGCAGGCTCATATAGTTTTTCCTTCCCCACTTTTGGTGCTATGGCTTGTCAGGTTGCACCACTAGAATGGTCAAAAAGCAGCCCTGCAAGAAAAGGGAGTGGAGCGAGAGCCAGGATTACACCCAACTCATTTGCTTATATCAGTAATAAGGAATCAAAACACTTTCATTACAACCTAGTGACAAAATCAATTTCACAGAATTTTCTTCGTAAGCAGCATATTGTTATATTCTCACATCTGTGTGCTCCTGATGAGTGAGATTGGTCTGGACACCAGGCATGTGGACAGTGACTGAATCGTGGAGACCTGGGGAAGAAAATAAAGGTGGCTCAAGGAAAGCAGGGATGATGCAATGGCACCCAAATCCAAAGCAGGCCAGTCAGAGAGTATTTCACTGAAAGGAAAATGCTATAGGTATTCACACACAAATCCTAGAGATTGGTCTTTTAATTTCTCACCAGTAACCATGGAGCTTCATAAGGTTTCTGCAGTCTCCATGCAGAAGGTACACAGCAGTACTGAGTGCCAATGGCAACCTAATAGGAAATAACCAGTCCTTGTTTTTTTTTTTTCCTTCAGGCCATGTATGTTATTTTACTTTTGATAATCTTAGAAAGTTTGCTATGGGAGTTCTTATGGTGGAACAGCTCTCCTGAAGGAGACATCCTGTCCTCCTCTGTCTCTCATTGTCTCCATGCTTTCCATGGTGGCTTTCCAGACACTCCTGGCTCTCTCCTCCAGGCTTCCAGATGTGCCTTTAGTCTCTCAAAAAAGTTCCTGCTGTTGACCAAATCTGTGTTTTTATTTTTTATGAACAGACTTTAACAGTTATTTTATGGGTTCAGCCAAAATTGGTACAAATAAAATGTTTAAATTGCAGACCCTGAAAGTCTCATAATGAGCAACGTAAACAACAAAACTCTTATAAAAAAAAAAATCCTTTGTGAAATGAGATTATAGTGCTAAATAAAAACCTCTCTCTACTCTGCAATTTAAAATAAAATACAGCAATTAGGTGATTTAAGCAATGAACACGCAAAGAAGGAATCCAGCTGAGTGCCACATAATACCCAAACCGAAAATGCAACAGTTACAGTAATACTTCTTACTTTAGAGCTTTATACGTGCTACATGTCAACACACGGGGTTGCAGTGTGGAGATGGGTGAGAAAGGAAGGGCAGGAAGACCAGCTGGGGTTTTGGAAGAGCAGGTTGTATATCTTTCAACACAGAGATGAGGTTATGCATTAGGCTTCAGGTCAACCTGGCTGCTTGTTGTCACTGAAAGGGGACAGTTGTACTTCGCATTCCTTTACACACTTAGTGCCAGGTCTCCTGACCCCTGCAGTGCCCATAGGCCACCTCAGGGCTCTCATATGGGGCTGCAGTGCTGAGCCAGCAACAGCCAGCCTGGGAACTATTTTCATAGGGCTTATAAACTTCACCTGGTAAAACCCTCCCAAAAAAACTGAGGTTTCTGCTTCACTGAAAGAGCTTTGATGCTCCTCTTTTTCCAGGCAGCACCAATATAATATTTTTTTCTTTTTCTTCAGCTCTGGCCTGCCTGTCTTAGCTGTTCCTGTGAAGGCATTAGGGAAAAATACCCATATAACAGAGCAACAGTGGCTGTATCCTGCCAGGTGGCCAAAGCTCTCTGACCTCAATGCAGAGCTCTCACATGGCTGCAGCCTACCTGCATCTCAGCCCAGGCTCCCCACATGCGGTTAAGAATAGCTGATTTATTTGTTTTCCTCTTATGCCCTGTTCCAAAATAATTACAAAGAAAATTTGTGGCTGGGAGAGAGTAAAAAATGGCACTTTGGGAGGTGCAAGTGAGCCACAGAAACCCTGACTCATCGAACTCACTTTCAGCTTGTTTGCCTGTTTCTCTCCTTCCATCCATCCCTATTTTTTTTTCTACAGATTTTCCCAAGTGATCCCTCCTAGACTACTTGCTTTACCCATTCACTTTCTTTTCCCTTGCTCTATTCGTTTCTCACACTTTCTCATTCTTTCCTTTCCTTTTTGCCCCCTTCCTCCCCTTTCCCCCTGGCTTCCTACTCCCCATTCATTTCCCCCAACTGCCACCTTCTACAAACACTGTGACCCACTATAAAGCAAGGTGTTTGAGAACCGTGTGGATGTGGCACCGAGGGACATGGTTAGTGGGCATGGTGGGGATGCACTGATGGTTGGACTATGTGATCTTAGTGATCTTTTCCAGCCTTAATGACACTATGATTCTATGACTGCAGGCTGAAAGGAAGAGAGACAGAGAGAAGACATGGCATTATGGATCAAAAGACAAATGAGAATGTTTTTTCATGGGAAAAAGTTAGAGAAATTGGCTTGCCTTTTCCAGCTCTTGAAAAATAAGCCCATATATTCTACTAAGCATTTCACTGGAATTCTAATTAAATTAAACTTCTGTGTACACCTGTACATTCTCTTCTCCCCCTCATCTTTTTGTTTCCCTTTTTTTCTGACCAAAACCACTGTACAGTGCCCTGCCCATCAGCTGCCACCTCGTTTTCCCCAGTGCTGACAGCAACTGGAGTACAAATGAGAATCTCAAATTTGCAGCTGGCAAACTGCTGCTGCCACGGCATGACTAAAAGGTCCCAAAGAGCACACGACACCTTCGCCAGCCCCTCTGCTACCTTCGGCAAAAAGCTCTCCTCCTTCCCAGCAGCCAGTCCCGGGAGAGAGGCTGGAAGAGGAACGGGGCTTTAAATAGCTTTAAGTGTTAGAATTACAGTGCGAAACGTCCCAAAGAAAGCAACCAGCATGGGCTTACATGACCCCAGAGGAGTTTTATGTTGGTACGGAAATAGAAGGGAGGAACTATTTCTGAGTATAGGAGCTGCAGCACTTGAGCTGTTCCCGGTGCCCGCCGAGGCTGGCAGGCCAGTGCTGCACCAGCAGCTGGCACTGTTGCTCCACTGGAGGAGCAGCGAGGGGTTCTGCACCCTGCGCACACAACGGGGTGGTACGCAGCGCCTGTGCGTGGTTGCGCACGCACTGGATATGCACTCTGCGCGTGTTTATGCATCGGCATCTCACAAGGAAGGAAAAAGCTTCCTAACGTGCATACATGTACCACCTTCACTTAGACCCCACACCCGTAAATCTGATCTGGACACTGAGACAGGTGGGAAATAGTGACGTGCTATAAAAATGGGGGAAATTCAGGTTGATTTCCTGCATGTCCCAAGTCAGTATGTAACAATACATTCTCTGCCTCCTGTACGTCATCTATTCCTGGAAACAGAAGGCTCGGGGAAGACCTTATTGCTCTCTACAGTGACCTGAAGTGTGGTGTGGAGTGGTGGGGGTTTGCCTCTTCTCCCAGGTAATAGCAACAGGACAAGAGGGAATGGCCTTAAGTTGCACCAGTAGAGGTTTGGGTTGGATGTTATGAAACTTTTCTCCTCGGAAAAAGTGGTGCTGCAGTGACACAGGCTGCCCAGGGAGGTGGTGGAGTCACGGTCCGTGGAAGTGTTCCAGAACCATGTGGATGTGGCACTGAGGGACGTGGGCAGTGAGTATGGTGGGCATGGGATGATGGTTGGCCTGGGCGATCTTAGTAGTCTTTTCCTTCATGATTCTATGAAAACACTTCACAGAAGAAATAAGTCTTCTAAACTCACTATAATAATAATGAGGGTGTGGAATCTTTCTTCCAAAGAGCAGGAGCCTCCTCTGCTCATACAAAGAAACAGAGATTTGCCTTCTTTCCCCATCACTTCAGAAGACAAGGAGAAGCCATAGCATAGCAAAAGATAAAAAGGAAATCCAATTACTTCACAACTACTTCAGGATTTGTCAGATGCTGAGGAGGTTAAAACCAGGCATAACTGCAGCAGAGGCAAGGAGCTCAGTGGAAGGAAAAAACACTGTACCCACCCACAGATCTGCCCTTCATAGATTTTAGTGCTTGACAGAAAAAGCAAAAAATGTAGATGGATGAGAGCAAAGAAGGAAAGGAAAGAACTGAATAAAAACAACTTCATGTTCTAAAATACAAAAATTGGAAAAATCCATGAGGTGAGAAGAGAGGAACTAAACAACAGCAGCAAAAATATTTTTCATTGTGAATCTACAGAAAAGGAAACCACTTCATTACATCACATAGGAAATTTTAGCCAGCCCCAGTACAGGAGCCTAAAAGTGTGTCAGAAGGACAGGCAGGTGTCTGCTCTGCCTGCACTCCTCACAATGAGGACTGTTCTGTGATCGAGGTAATGTCCGGCCTGAGGCATCTGCAAACCAGAAAGGAAAAGTCTGGGCTAAATAAAGATGAAGAGTTCTTAAGACCTTTCTGCTGGTCATTGCTGTTGAGGAAGTTTCCTCATTCTAAGTGGGGGGTGGGAAATTGAGCAAATTACTGAGAAATAGTAGAGATATGCAAGGAAATCGATCAGTTCAGGGGGTTCAGAAAAGAAAACTGGCCAAGGAGCTAGATGGAAGGGAAAGGGGAAAGGGCTTTGTCTAAACAGCATGCTACAAGAAACAAGAAAAACACTGCAACAGCAGCAGTGAAATCCTTCCTTCCTGTGACTGCAGCAGCAGCAATTCCAGAGTAAATTGGGGGGGCATATATACGGTGCATGTGATTTACTAGCTTGAAAAATAAGTACTTCACTGGGGAACGATGCATTTCTTGGAGTGGGGAGAAAGAGAAGGCCATTCAGCAACACCTTAGCACATCTGCCTGTTGCAACAATGCTCAGCAGAGAACCAGACTCTGGGAGCAACATCTGAGTTTCTCCATGAGATACTGGCATAGCCCCAGTGACAGTTTTGCCAGAGAGAGAGTTTGTCTTCCAGTAAGCACATTAACTCAGAGGAAACCTACCATGAACTGAAGACTCTTCAGTCTTTGTAAACCCTGCAAGAACACAGAACGATAGCAATCCTCCCACAGTCTCTCTTCAGTATGAATTTATTGTATCCTGTAGCACTGATACATGTAGCTATACACAACTGCTGAAGTCTCAGCAGTCCGTATGTGTGGAAGAGGGGAATATGGTGATGTCTCTTTTAGTCTTACCCTCTGTTACAGATCAACAGCTGTCTGGGGGGAGATGCTATGTGACCACAAAAATGAGTGCACAGCATTGAGAAAGTAGCAGCCAGTTTCTGAGTGCCTGTGCCACGTGAACATCTTATAAATAAGTGGGATTCGAATCACACTTGCCTATGGCCTGTGGCCTCAGTGAGCCCATCAGGCCATGTAGAAGGACAGCATCAGCTTTGTGCCAGTGGCATGTTTGTGGCACCTGGAAGTGCCACAGGGATCCCTGGATGGAGACAAAAAACTGGATTTCATCTGTATCTAGTAATTGAATTTGAGGGTTTTTCACAACACACCTTTAATCTCACCGCTGCCCTCCAGAAAACTGCAGCAACAGTGGAACCACCAGATGCCTGTAGCTATGGGGAAAGCTGGATCTTGAAATGCCACTGCTATTATGTCCCCTCAGCTCCAGATGACAGTGGGGAGCTGCCCCTGTGGCCCACTGGCCTTCTAGAACCCACAGGTTGCACCAGTAGCCCACAGCACAAGCGAGGACACCCAGGAATGCTGCCACAGCCCAATGGCTTCCAAAGCATGGTTTGAGTGTTACAGTCACACCACTTGCTGAGCAGACTACATAAGTGTTAGCACTTGGCTGAGGAGAAGAGGTCCATTCAGGCCTTATTGTGGCCTGCCTCGTCAGCCCCAAGGTGGGCTTGTGCTGACCCTGCTAGTGGGGATCTCCCTTGTGACAACCTTCACGAAGAAGCAAAGGTTCTGCTAGTGTGAGGTGAAGCAGCCAGCAAAGGAGCAATGCCTGTTCTGCATGAATCACCCTCACCTTTCGGAGGAAGAACCCATCCATCCCCCACATCCTGCCTGTGACATGAGGCGAGATAAAATATGCTGGGGAGGCATGACCTGGCCTGTGGCCCGGCTGTCTGACCACAGCAACCACACTCTTTCCTTATAAACAGGACACTGTTCCTTCTGGGTATCTGTGATTTGCTAATTCAGCCTTATTCAGCTCACTAGGCTTTTTTTTTTAAATGAATTTTCCAAAATCAATGCAGTGGCTGTGGAATGCTATTGGAAAGCACCGCGTTTCCTGCAGTTTTGGTAAAACATGGAGAAATTTGAAGTTGCACTGCCGCTTGAAGCAGGTTTTTCAGACACCTGGAAAGGTGTTATCAGCCTGGTTCTTCAGGAGACTTCAGAGCTGTGCTCATCTCCTGAGACTGAAAGTCACCGGCACTTTACATCATGGGTCATGAGAGTGACATCACCGACCATCACATCAGGCACTTACAGGGGGAACAGAGGAAGCAGTTGATAGCTGAGGTAAATCTGCTCTAGCAGAGCATCTAGAGAGCAGAGTAAGTGGCCCTGGAGGGGATTTTCTTTCTGCTCTCTAGCTAAAGTAACCACCATTAACCTCCTCACTATTCATTTTTTGCCTTCATTAACACCAGTGTAGTATTCTCTCTATACCAAGGGAGGACTAAAAATAACTCACCATGTTAGTTACTTGGGCATGGTTATAAATATGCCACAAATAACCACTACAAGATTGTCTGCTGTCTTGCTGTGCTCAAGTATTTTGCATTCTCTCTGTCATGCTCTCAAGACTGCTCACCCTCACCTGAACAAGGTCTTGGTTACTGCTGTTCCTTGCTTTTGCCACATGGCAGATCACAAGCACAGATTAAGAAAACAGTCAAGATCATCTAGCCCAACCACTAGCCCATCACTCCCACGTCCTCTAACTACATCCCTCTGTGCCACATCCACATGTTTCTTGAACAGCTTCAGGGACGGTGACTCCCCCACCTCACTGTCTTTGTCATAAATCTTCTTATACTCCTTTTGCAGTATCCATTCATTAAATACTGGCAGCCAAGGCACCTGGCTTTAAAGCCATACTGGTACAATACGAGCTGAGTTTTCAGTTTTCCAGTCAAAACTCTGCTCAGCCAGAAAGGCTCGTCAGCTACTTTACAAGACATAACTTAGCTTTCTTTGCTTCTGTGCTCTCTCTGAAAAGCAAACACTACATTAAAGCAGGCAGAGCATACGTATGCAATGATATCTTGGGATAGGGCAAGAATTTATAGTCTTTAAATGACAGAAAGATCCAGGTGAAGCCAAGAGCCTGCTTTCTGGCGCCAGGGATGATGAAGCAGCAGTGTGGAGCTCATGGGAATGATGTGACACCTTGATCCTTGGGCGTCCTTGAAAACAGCCCTGAGTGATGTTTGCCTCCAGTCGATTCTCCTAATAAATATGCCTACCAGTCCTGTCACCCATAAGACCACAGCTTCATGGAGTAGAAGTTCTGTTCCCCAAATTTAAGATGACACATATTCTTTGTGGGGACCATGACAATAGCAGTTGTAGGAGATGCAGTTCTTTCAGAATTTCCAGTTGTTTTACAACTTTCAGATTAAAAAGGGGGCAGAGTTGACCCATTTCTCTGCCAGCTCTTCCTTCCAGAAGTAGATGCTGATCTTTCTTTGGACTTTGCCTCCGAATGAGAAAGGTAACCAGAAGTCATCAGATAAGAAACTGGACACAACAAAATAGTCAAACAAACCTGAAGGACTTTGATAATAAACACACAAGGAGTTAAGACACTTTCACATGGATTCCTATGCTTCAGCATGTAGGAAAACCTGTGGCAGGGATTTCATTTAGAAGAAAAAAAATGCACCATTGAGATCTTTCTAACAACTTCCACCCACTCTCCCTGAGCCTTTCCATCCCACAGGCAGATCACAAGCTGCAGAGGGGTGATCCTTTGGGCACCACACAGGACAAGTGTAGGAGTGCCCTTGATGGCAATATAATATAAACAGAGATAAGAGCAGCAAAACACGAGTGAGCAAATGAGAATGTACTCTGATGACCAGAAAAATTCTGGCTTTCTTCCTAGAAAAGCTGTGGTACCACCTGAACCACAGAGGCCTCCCAGAGTAGAGAACAACATCCACACTGGCTAAATAAATTGAGCAAGAACATCATCATCATGACAAAACCAAAGATATCCAGATAGGCACAATTAGAAGACCTGGTGTAAGATCGATGTGCTCCCAGCAATGTAAAAGGACATATAAGTAAACTGAAAAGCAGTTTAGCCAATGTAACTTATTAGTTTAAACACACTCAGTTGAATCCCTTTGCCAAGATGCCCCTTCTGGAAAACCCAAAGGGCAGCAGCCATGCCAAGACTAGTGCACTGCATTATGTGCACTACTGGCACCGTGGTGGTGGGTCTGCTGTCCCTCTGGAAAAACAGGCACCCACAGCGACTGATACCATAGCCTTCATCAGACCAAGTTACTGTCAAATCAGCCCCTACCAACAGCCTGCTCTCATTCCCATTGGACTTTGGGTTGTTCTTACCTCTCCCTCTCTTTTTCCTGTGCATACACACACACATACTAAAAATGCATGCAATCTGCTGTTCATTAAGTGTAATTTCTTAGGTTTTACTTTCTAGCAGGCATCCTCTGCAGCTGCCAGCACTTCCTCAGGTTTAAATGTGCCTTTCACTTTGGCCACTGCAGAAAGAGGAGACTTTCTCCAGCCAACCAAATGAACTGAATCGTCAGACCGCAACATGTAGCTACATCCATAGTAGTAGCACCAACATACAGGGAAATCAGAAACTCAGTGCAGCCTGTTGGCTCTTGGTGTCAAAGAATAACTCTGCTTGGACTCACAAAAGGAGCAATTTTTCCTGTGAAAAATTCTCTCTCCTATTTCTTTGATGCCCATCTGCAATCAGTATTCAAGCACATAAATCTGAGCGATCCCCAAAAACAGGTGGTAAGAACCACATGGAACAAAAAGCTCTGTTTGTGCACCTCTCCCATCCCTCTTACATCCCGCACCCAGATGCTCCACTAGCAGGTGCTGGGAGGTGTTCTCCTGCTGAGTGGGAGCAGCAACATGACAGCTTATCTTTACACACCGTCTTCAGTGTCCAGCTGATCTGGGAAAGAGCTGAACATCAGGCACATTCCCAGGCACTCTGCCAAGCTGGGGCCGAAGGGTAAACAGAACGCGATGTGCAGGACGCAATGTGTCTTTTAAAAAAAAACGACACCAGGTGGTCAATGAAATGATCCAGAAGAGGGGTCTGTGAGCGAACATTTCAAGTTCTGCTGTAGCACCTTATTAAGTGTATAGAGACCTGTGACTTTGGAGTGGGCTGCATTGTGGGAGAGCCACGTTGGATGAGATGTTGAAAATTCTCCATCTCCTCCGCAACCGCTGGCAAAACCACTGTGGCACTGAGACCCACTCTGCCAGTCCTCCCTACCAAAACTCATTTCCAGTACGGCTAAACAGCAAATTGCCACCAACAGATTTATTTTGTTCTTTAACTGAAGCCGCCTGTAACACAGCGTGCAAACCCTAACGAAAGGCATTTGTACACCAGTGCGGGTCGATACCGTAGTTTAACAGAGCAGCTTTGTGTAGGGAGAACAAGGATCCTGCAGTGTGCTGTTAGGGCTTGAGCTTCCTATGGCCAGCCCCGGATCTCTGTTCTGTGTTAATAAACTGCTGCTGTAATCTGCACCAGGGTGGTCCGGCGAGACGGCAGCCGTGGGACAGCTCGGAGGGGAAGCGCCGCGTGCAAAGTTCCCCCACTTATCTGGCCTCTTTGCATGAACAATGCTGGCAAAATCACCCATGCGTATCACGGAGCTCTGGAAGTCATGCTGCATCTCTTAGGTTTCACGCTGCTTGCTTTAAAGACTCAGTGGGCAAGAAAAGAGCTCTGCTTCTCAAAGAAATAAGCTCCCTTATACCCAAGAGACAGCTGGCACAGAAGCTGCACCCCTTCAGCAGCAGCTCCAGAAGAGCTGTGGGGTATCGTGAGGGTTTCTTGTGCACAGGAAGTCACCCTGCCGTACAAGCTGATATTCCAGCAATTTCCCTTTGGTTTCGTCAGTCTCTTAGCTACTTCACAATATACACTTCTAAAATTTGAACTCAGAAATTAGAATTCAAATGTCATAAATTTCCATGCCTTCATCCCTACCTTTTCCAACAGAGAAGTGTGTTTGTTCTCTCAGAGGTCACAAACTGACAGCTTGGGACCTGATGGAGGAGACTGCAGATCCAACATCATTAGAAGGAGCTTGGGGAAAGGGAGACATAGCAGGAACTGCTTGGGATTTACTTTGCAAAAGTCCAGTCCAAAAGACCATCAGTGGTATAAGGGAAATTAATTTCTCTTCACCTGTCTGGAAAGGAAACACGGGCTTTTATCCCGCTTGGTTAGCGCAAAATTTTCTACAAGTTTAAGTACCATAACACAAAGCTTTGTGAGGAGGTGTGAAAATGATCTGTTAGTTTATCTGTTCTTAATTGATTTACCCAAACTAAGCAAGCTCTCATTTGCTTGCTTGAGCACTGTGCTGCTTCCCTCAGCATACATGGAGAGCGAATCAAGCCCCCCAGTTCTCAGAATCCTGTAGCTGCAGTCAGCCTACCCTTACCTGCCTTCTTCTCCCTTGGGAAGGCAAAGGAAACCACCAAGCCTCTTCAAAGCCAGACACCAGGCAGAAGTGAGGCAGAAACCACAGTGAACCAGATAATTTATAGGATCAGGATCAGCAATGGCAATACACACCCAGCTGTGCCTTTAGTTACTATTTTGTTACCTTTTTGTTCCGTACCTTCCTCTTCCCACTGCGGGTTTGCATCCTCAGGCTGTGGGGTTTCCCCTACTTTCAAAGGAGTAGCAGAACAGCAGTGTAAGTTCCCTACATGCAGTGGAGACTCTCCAGAAGGTTCATAAACCTTTCACTACACTGGCCAGAGCTTTCAACCAAAGGGCCAGAAAAAAACTTGTCTGCTTTCTCATTTCATAAGGAGATTCTACACAGTTCTAGCACTGGCATTGGAGACAGACCTTTTGAAGTGGTTTCTGGGCATGTGTTTTCTGTTCATTTTCTAATAAAAGAGAATCATATGCACTGAGTTTTCTAAAAAGCAATCGCCCAGGGAAAAAGCTATAAAAACTGTAAAAATCCCTGACGCTTTCTGTTAGCACTGCATTCAGACTGCTTTGTTTACAAATGCAACCAACCTGTTATTTAATTAACTTTTTTTTCTTAGGAAATAAAATCTGGGAAAGTTTATTGCTCCGCTATGGCAAATATGTTTTCTGAACAACAAAGGGGACTGTGATCACTTCTACTGACATCCAGACATCTCAGAAGTGGTTGAGAAAATGTTTCTCGGTTTGCAGAGGGACTCATCGTGGGTCATACACTGCTCCCACCGAAATGTGCAGTTGCATTCCCACCAATGTCACGAGGAGGAAGAACAAGAAGTACTCCTGCCAAAAATCTGAGTGTTTTCACACCACGACAGACAACCTCAAGTCTCTTCAGTTACCAGTCACTTTTCAACAGCACCATCACAGCAACAAAGTGCAAGACTTTATCAAAACACTCCAGAAACCCACGACAGCTGCCTTTATCAGTGCCCACAGCTGACTGCATCTCACCCAAGCACTCTCCTTTCAGTTAATTTAATCGTCATGTGCTTTTTCCTTTTTCCTCTCACTTCTGAGACCTCCAAGGGCTGCCTGGGCAGGGAGCAGCCTCAGAGATAAGCTCCACGAGATGCAGGTCAGGTCTGCACCACCCTCACCTTACCTTTACGTCTCCAGTATCACCATGTTATCTGCCGGAATCTCCCCTCCCCACCTTTCTCTCCACCAGCACCACAAAACTCTCCTTTTGCTGTGATGAAGAATGAAAACCAGACATGCCATTTCTGGCTTTTTTCACAAGGAAACCTTCCATTGCCCATTGCTGTTCCCTGTCAGCCCCTTTTGTTGCCCTATTGGGGTGGTGGATTGAATGTGGTGCTCAGGGATGTGGTTCAGCAGAGAGCTGCTAGAGTTAGGGTAGTATGGTTAGGTTGTGGTTGGACTTGATGATCTTTAAGGTCTTTTCTAACCTGAGTAATTCTATGATTCTATGATTCTATTAACACGTACCTATTTCAGAGGTACAGGCTGCCCTCACAAGAGTGGAGATTTAGGTAAGAATTGTGGAGCGGGGACGCTGTGTGCAATGCAACAAGGATCTAGATAGGGAAAAAATTAAGACTAAAATAATTGTACAAATGTGTTCCCTATAGTATGTATGAATATTTCTGCAGAACAGAGGGTAGTCCCGAGCATGAAATTGTCCAGAAGAAGAAAGTGAGGGAAGGAGAAGGAGACAAAAGGAAGAGATTTATAAAAGAAAGGGGCATTTAAAACTACAGTGGTGGAGCAGCCTATAGTGAAACTTAAACATCAGCCTGCAGTAAAGTCTGTGTAATAGGATCTCCCAGCTCTGAGGGAGGTTTCAGCTCCCCTTCCCAGGCCTATCTCTTCGACCTTGCCTCTGTCACATAAACGAACAGAAATGAACATATGTTTTTAAGTTTGTTTCTAAAATAACCAGAGCGAAGCAGAAATGCTGCACTGCCCACACCAGGCTCTCCTCGGGGGAAAGCGGAGAGAAAAACCATGCGTGCTCGTCACACCAGATGAAGTGTTACAGCGACAAGGGTTTATACAAAACAGAGCTAAAGAATGGTCTGTGGGGTGCCAGCTGCAGCATGCCACAGCTCCCAGCCCAGCCTTGCTGGTCCCTCAGGCATACATCAGCCCTGTGGTGCGGAGGTCACCAAGCGCCTGGTGGGGACGTGTCCACCACGGTGGGGTTGTGTCATGTCCCACAGTGTGCAGGGCTGAGGGTGGGCACTGTGGGTGGGCTGTGCACAGGCTGCATGCAGGGGCAGGATATTGCTGCCTTAGGCTTTGCTGGCCCTTCCAAGACAGAGGTAGGTGGGCTCCAGGTGCTGAGGATATGCTTCCATCCTTCAAAGGATGCTAGAGAAGCTCAAGGCTTGCCCTGATAGGCTCCTTCCTCAAAAGCAAGGATCCTGGAGCTTTAATTGCAATAGCAAAAACAAAAATAAAAACAAAAATAACAAAACGAAAAAAGGTATCGAGAAGTAAAGAGACATGAATGACAAGAGATAAGGTAGGAGACTATGTGTGGATGAAATCAGCTGCTTCCCAAAGAGGCAAGAGAGATCAAAAAGAGCGTGCACACATTTCATCCTGATTGATCCCAATAAAAGTAATTTCTGTTTCAAAATCAAAACATGAAGGTAAGCACCAGAATGAAGAGATCTGGTCTTAAGAGCTGCTTCTTATTGTATATTATTCCACAAATTTATAGCTCCAGGGATAACCTTGTGCCTTGGGGAGGGAGACAGGCAGAGCACAGAGCTCAGGCAGTCTCTTAGTCCCAGTCTGTCCCCACCCTGGGCTACATATAACTCAAAGCAAATCCTATGACCCAGCATCAGTGAGTCCTATAATTCCTCTACATATTTCCGATGTTGTTGCAAGTACACCTTTACCTGCAAAAGCCAACTGTGACTGTATCTACATTCATTTTTCTCCTTTTTGCCCCAAACCTTGAGTCCTGCAGAGCCTTTTCATTTCACGGAGCTGCTTCAGGCTAATGTTCTCCATGGAAGAAACAGGGCACATCCACAACAGGTAGAACAATGTCAGCTTGGGTTTTCGTCTTCCTGAAATTCAGACACACAGGCTATTCGGTAATTATTATTATGTTGCCAAAGGCATTCTCTCATTTGTCAATATGGAGACTTGACAGTTTTCAGAAATGACAGCAATAGGACAAGAAGGAATGGTTTTAAACTAAGACGGGAAGTTTATGTTAGATAATAGGAGGAAGTTTTTCACAGAGGGTGGTGACACACTGGAACAGGTTGCCCAAGGAGGTTGTGGATGCCCCATCCCTGGAGGCATTCAAGGCCAGGCTGGATGTGGGTCTGGGCAGCCTGGTCTGGTGGTTGGCGACCCTGCACATAGCAGGGGTTGAGATTAGATGATCGCTGTGGTTCTTTTCAACCCAGGCCATTCTATGATTCTATGATATGACTTTCCGAAAGACACATCAAACTGGAAGGAGGACTCAAAACCTCCTAAAACATCACTTACAGAGACCGTGAATATGACTTAAAATACATTTACAAATGAAAAAAAAAAAGCTGGAAAAAGCGATTTTCCTTTTTGGAAAATTTTATTCCTTCTTCTTCCCACAACAACATGTGCTTAACTTGAATTGTCATCACAGTATACAGCCAGCATCAGAGAGCATACATTGCTGTTTTGTTTTGTTTTGTTTTGTTTTTGCAAAATGATTAAAAGTTTCAGGATTGAGTATTTCAAAAATGCTTTGCCAAAAATGGGAAGAAAATATCACGAAACAATTTAAAAATCTCAAATTGGCAATGTCTTCAATTGGTTTTAAAACACTTAATAAAACTTTAGTAATACAATCCTATCCTAGGGCCATTATTAATCTGTTATGGCTATGAGAGATCCTAAATAACCTGTGGAAGCTAGAAAAGAACATATTGTTCTTTATTGATGTTGACTAAAGTAATTACAGAAGATTTAATAAATCATCTCAGAAAAACGAAGTTGTTGCAAGCTCCCCTTTCTTGTTATGACAGGCAGCCCATGAGTTATTCTGGGTCCATCCCTAGCTCTGCTCCCCCTGCTTTTCCACTCTTACGCAAACAAGAAATCGCTTATCTGCCTCCATTTCTTAATCCGAAATTGGATCACCACCATTTGATTTGCAGAGATGCTACAGGAGGGTTTTGGGCAAAGAACAGCATCTGCCTCATGGCACGAGATGGCACAAAGCATGGGAATGTGGCAGGATGAGGGAATAGACCTTTAATGAGAGGCAGATAGTTGATCAGTTCATTAAACCTGCCAATGAGCTTCAAATGTGCAAGGTGGTCTGGAAGACTAGTGATAGGCTGGCAATGCTTGGCAGAATACGGTAAGCGTGTTACACAATACACTAGGAGATTTCCCAATCTTACAACATGCATGTAAACAACAAAAATTCAGTGACAACACGGGAAAGAGAAAAGCAGATTGATCTGTTTTTCACCTGCACGGCAAATCAGACAAAAAGAATGGCTGTTCTCAGCTGAGAGGTCCTGGGAGGACAAAGTAGGACAAACCCTTTGTGGTCAGCAAGCAGCACACTGGTAATCACAGAATATCCTGAGCTGGAAGGGACCCAGAAGATCTTCAAGCCCAGCTCGTGGCTCCACACAGCACCACCCAAAATCCAAACCCTATGTTTGAGAGCAGTGTCCTTGAGCTCTGGCAGTCAGGGCCATGCCTACTTCCCTAGACAGCCTGTTCCATGCACAAATAATAACGTGGAATAGGAAGCTGAGTGCAGTTGTACATCCAACCAACCAGATTAACCCTCTTTCCATGACACACAGAAATACAGAGAGCTCTTCCTGCACCTGTGGGCTCCCGCTCACACAAAACCAAGCTCTCTGGTCTCTTACAGTGTTCTGGCACACTTTATAAAGCATGTAGGTAAAACAAAATGCACCAGTGGGCTGCTTGAGACCCAACCCTTCCAGATACCCTGTTTTTACTTACAGAAGGTGTTTCCCACTAGCAGGAGACACCAGTAAAGCCCACACCGTTGCTCATTTTTAAAGCATTCCCAAAGAATACCTGCAAGCAGAGAAACCACCAGGCTGTTAGGCTTTACCTTCAGGAATTTCTTTCTGATCCATTTCCTCCTTCTAACATTGGCTCTGGGGCAGGTGAAATGTGCTTCCTTTAAGGAAGAGCCTCCGTGGAAGAGATGTGCCGCTGGAAGTGCTGTGAGCAACCAGGCTGCACACTTTGGCAGCCTCATCTCCAAGCCTGTGTTGCTTTCACCTTGTAAAAGAGTACAAGGTAAGGGGAAAAGTTCTTATTCCTTGTTTTTTTTTTTTAATCTCACCAGGTGTTGTGCCATGGAAACCCTTGTTGTGTTTTTGCATGTTGTCCCAATTGTAGCAAAGGTGCCAGTGTGGCTCTGCAGCAATTAGTCAGACATGTCTGCCCGTTGCTGAAGGCAAGGAAAGAAACAGCATGCCAGTGAGACTCTTAATACAGAAAACATCTGTTTATTCAGTACAAGGAAATAAAATGATAGTTCACCACAGCTGAACTAGAAGACCTAATGCACAGCCCTAAGGTGAACCCAAGAGATACATGTGATAGGTTATGTGAGGGAAACTCAGGAAAGTAGTGCTGCATGAAGGTAAGGTGAGCCCAGTATGAGCTCTGTATGAACTGGAGGCAAGGAAAAGCTCAAGTCTGGGGAAAAAGCTAAGATCTGGTGGTGCTTTCACCATGTCCTAAGAGCATGATTTCAAGTAGAATCACAGAATCACAGAATGGCCTGGGTTGAAAAGGACCACAATGATTTTCAATCCCCCTTCTATGTGCAGGGTCACCAACCACCAGAGCAGGCTGCCCAGAGCGACATCCAGCCTGGCCTTGAATGCTTCCAGGAATGGGGCATCCACAACCTCCTTGGGCAACCTGTTCCAGTTTAAGAAATAACCTTGGTCCTAGTGATATCACTGGCAAAACACTCTGGAGTGAAGCTACAATCTCACCTACAGCAGAAATGGCAAGTACCAGCGTAATAAAGGCTATTACATGCTACATAACCCTCCCACCTCCAACTTCAGATCATTGGGCTGCAGATGATGAATAACCACTTGTATGTAACAACATACTTGCGAGGCCTTCTTGCCCATCCCCTCCTTCAGTCCTTTTGCCAAGGACTACCAAGAGCTAGGCACAACATGTGAGGTATTTTCCACCAGCACTGGGTAGACAGCACCCTGGAAATCCTCAGGTCAAGTCCTGGATTTACAGGATGCCAAAGGAAAGATGCTTCTATCAGATGGATCAAATAGCCAGCCAGGCTAAATGAGGTGAGATATGAGGACGGTATGAGGAGATATGAGGACTTAGAACCAAAGGTTAATGCCTTCCTGCTTGATGAGGGCAGGTGTCTGAGGAGTCCAGAGGCCACCATGCAGCTCCTGACATTTGTCTGGGGGAGCTGAGAGAAGGTGTTCACCAGCTTCAGGCGTGTGCCACAGCAGACTGTCTGGAGCAGGAACTGAGATACTTCTGCTAGAAGAAAGTGAAACCATCAGTAAACAGACCCAGGAAAAGCTAAGCCACTTTTGTTTGATTAATCGAAGACTCAAAACGAAGAATGAGGGCAGTGCCTGGTGGACAGCCATGCACAGAACCACTAATCATGGAATCACAGAATGGCCAGGGTTGGAAGGGACTTGAATGATCACGAATCTCCAACCCCCCTGCCACATGCAGGGCCACCAACCTCCCCCTTTAATACTAGACCAGGCTGCTCAGGGCCCCATCCAATCTGGCCTTGAACACCTCTAGGGATGAGGCATCATCAACCTCTCTGGGCAGCCTGTTCCAGCACTTCACCACTCTCTCTGTAAAGAACTTCCCCCTGACATCCAACCTAAACCTTTCCTCCCTCAACTTAAAACCATTTTCCCTTGTCCTGCTGTTATCAACCCTTTCAAAGAGTTGATCCCCCTCCTGTTTGTAGGCTCCCTTTAGGTACTGAAAGGCTGCAGTGAGGTCACCCTGCAGCCTTCTTTTCTCTAGACTGAACGAGCCCAGCTCCCTCAGCCTGTCTTCATAGGGGAGGAGCTCCAGCCCCCTGATCATTTTTGTGGCTCTCCTCTGGACCCTCTCCAACAGCTCTCTGTCTTTCTTGTAGTGTGGGCTCCAGACCTGGATGCAGTACTCCAGATGGGGCCTCACGAGCAGAATAGAGGGGGACAATCACCTCCTTGTCCCTGCTGGCCACCCCTCTTCTGATGGGTAAAGGACCAGTGTTCATGCTTATACAGCATCCACTACAGATACTCTCAGCTCCAACACCCTAAGGAAAAGGAGAGTCAGATGTGGAGCCCGCTCCTAGCACAGGATCCACACCAGCACGTGCTCAAGGTAACATCGCACCCTCCAGCCCCATGCCAGACCCAACACGCACAGGGATGAGAATGGACAGAGGTGGCTGTGGCAGGGCCGGGCACAGGCACAGTGGCACAGTGCTGAAGGCAGTGGGAGGATAATGTTGAGCAGCTGCTGGCATTCCGTGTACGCCCAGGAGCCATCCAACTCAGTGGTCGCCTGACTTTTCCAGCATTACTCAGAGTGATGGAACAGCGTCAAGGATACCTAGGAATTTCCCTTTTATCACAGCTGTAGCCACAGCGCGTTTATAGGAAGCAGAAGGGTAAGCGGCCCAGCCGTCAAGTATTTTCCTAATTCTCTCCACAGGCGCAAGTGGTAGCCACATTTTCTCCCCCTCCTCGTGCTCTCCTTACGGATCTAACAGAAGTGCTGGAAAAATTCGGTTTTGCTGCTTTCTAGGTCTTGCAGAGAAGGGTTTCGGCAAACACACACATGTATCACGCTCCCAGTACTGCAGAGCTGCAAGGCAGGCACAACCTGAAAGCAAACTTTAGGCCTCCGAGGCAGCACTCACCCAGAACTAATCCTTAGCAGGCAAAAATAATTTAAATAAACCAGAACATGTCGCTTAAGTGTTCCATTGTTTGCAAAGCAGTTGACATGCAAGAGTGGGAGCCAGGAAAAAGTGTTTGCACAGAAATTCCCAAGCAGGCCCATTAGACTGACTGTTATCCCGGCTGCAATCACGCACATTATGCAACAAGCACGATCAAAGGGAAAAGATCAGGAACGCTCCCATGCGAGCAAACCCTTGGCCACTGCGATAGGGAATTACCCAGCAATATAAGGTAACACTCATCTGGTTGGTGTCCTTGAGAGCTCTACCATGGTGCATGGGAAGATAATTAGAAGCTGAGACTGAGGATTAAATAGATGCTGCAGTATGGTGGGTGCTTTTGGTTCGGGTTTGTTTGGTGTTTTTTTTTCATAGAAAAATATTCTCAATCTCGGTTTAGAACATTTGTTTCCATAGTGAACAAAGTGGTAAGAAAAAAAATGAAAACCCTCACTTATATTGATTTGTTGGGGGTAAGAAGAGAGACTGGAATTTTCTTTTTAGACGTATTTGTTGATCACACTGAGCGAGGAAAAAGGAAAAGAAATATCAGCCTTAACACGTGCTACCAAAACCTCTGCACTAAATGGTTGTAAATACACATTACAAATAGGTGCTCCACAAGCATGACAGATGCTGGTTCATGCGAGTTATTAAGGGACTAGGCTGAAAATACGCAGGCTTTAAGACCAAGTTTTAAGAAATTTTAACTAAAAACACGTGGAGAGTGTGCAGATGATCTCACGTGGCGAGGCACAGCTCCTACAGAATGTAGAAGCAGTGTGGCAACATGCTTTTTTTTTTTTTATCTCATAGAGAAACATTTTTAATCTAACACTATTATCTCATGGAGAAACACAAGCATAATTATGGCACTTCCTATTTTCCTACAGGTCACCCACCTCTAGAAACTCACTAATCTAATCTACAATGTGTAAGCATGCCCGAATATACAAGAACTGAGAGGATGCTATTTTTAACATCATCCCTTGTCCAAATCTCTGGCCTGCTGACAACAGGAGGGCAACCCACAAATCTCAGAGAAAACATGAAACCTGAAGCTCCATCCTTTCCAGTCAACAAATCCTTCTTGTTCCCATCTTTTGACTTGTGAGAACTGGGGAGGTAACATTCAAAGAGAGTGGCCTCTTTTCCTTAACAGACTACTGACGAATTTTGTTCAGGTAAGGGGCCACTATGCATTTTCTTTACCCAAGACTTTTGTTATTTTTTAACAATAAGAAACCTCAGCTGCCTGATCGACTTTTCCTTCCAAAACTTGTATTTTTTTTTTTTTTTCTTTCAATTTTTGATACGTGTGTGTATACAGAGGAAACAAAGCATTGAAGTTGAAAATGCTGCTCTTGAAAACCCTATTCTCTACCACACTGGTATGACCATAAAACTACACCATCAGCCCAGGAATGGTGAATTCACCTCAGCTGTGTCGTAAGGTGTTTCTGCATGCCTTGCAAGCCCTGCCAGAGGCTGCTGGCTGGTGCTGAGATGATGGTGATTCTGCTAAGGCCAGGCTGAAACCTCATTGTTTTTGTTTCCTAGAGAAAGAGCTGAGATCACATCTGCATCTTATAAAAGCTCCCGAATAGCTGCTGATCAACAACAACCGGCAGCCAAAGCTTTGCCTCGAGAAACTTGCATTGTTTTTCAGTGGGAGTTGCTAGATACCGAGTCCTCGTAAAAAGTCTGGTGAAGTCATCTGAGCTCTGAAACGGGACTCTGCTTCCTTGAGCAGCTAGCATTAATTGCCTCTAAGAACTGCCTGCGAAGAGCTCAAGAGCTTGAGGCTGCGTCGTTTTGCTTCCTTTGTTCTTTAGAGGATACTCATCAGCGATCCTAAAGACAACAGCATTTCTAGATGTTGTGAAAGAAAGCTATTTCAAACCAGTAACTAAGACATAAATGGGAGAAAAGTGTGATCATCTGCTTTCTCAGCTGTCACGGCTCTGTGCACATGCCCATGCCAGGCACCCTGGGCAGGGCAGTGCTGGGCTTTACTCAGATCGCGTGCAGCTCCAGTGCCACACCAGATGATGAGCTGGTTGCGCTGAGCAAATGAGCAAACTGTGCTGGAATAGGGGGAGTTATTGTAAAATGGGGTTTTGGGGGTGAGACAGAGTGTAGAAATGCAGGGGTAGTGGAGCCTCCTCGTGGGATACCTGGAGCTGGATAGTGCCCTGAATGCCCTCTGCCACATCACATTCTCCTCAGCTCATCCCACTTCCATCTCACTTAATGCTTTTCTCTGCTGGGAACACAGCAGAAGTAGGACTGTGGCTCAGAGCTGCAGCTGGCATCGGCATGCTCTATAATCGTTGTACTTGTGAGTATGAAGAGAGATCAGAGCTTCTCCTGTAGCCTGCCCATAGCAGCCAGTTACATGGGAGCACTGAGGAAGGTACACCGGGTTCCTTTCCTCCTGCCACAAGGAAATGCCTGCACGCAGGTACCCACAGCCTGAGAAACCACGAGATGCCTGCTCAGCAGGTCCACATTGCTGGACCTTCAGCCTCAGCTTTGCACTTGGTCACCAGCTGCTCGGCAGGTCCCTATCAGCGAAAGCGTAATTTTTTCCATCTCCAATGTGCAGGTGTCCTAAGTGACGTAAGGGACTCTCCCAGAAGGGTGTTCTTTGCTCACATCCCAGCCTTGAGAGCCACTACCATTTCCCCAGACGCAAGCTAGTGTGCACCTATAGATCTCCAGGACCCCGCGAAGATCGCTTGCGTGATAGATGCTCCCTTTTGACTCGCAGACGGGGGGTGTGGGGGAGGGGCTGGCAGCCTCCCTCGGGGTTCCGGACGGGTTAGGGGTATCCAGGGGCCCCCGGCAGCAGCCGCGTGAGCTCCGGGCCGGGGCGGTGCGCGGGGACCGCCGGTGGCCGCGGAGCCGGGGCGGGGCGCGGGGCGGTGCGCGACGGGGCGCGGTGCAGGGCCGCGGCGGGCACACGTGGCTCGGCCCCCCAAAAAGACGCTCCCCGCCGGCTGCAGAGAGCAGTTCGCACCTCGGGTCTCGCACGACAGCCGTCTGTACAGTGCGGTGCGGAGGGATCCACGGGGCGGCTGCGGAGGCGGCCCCGGGCTTGGGGCGGCTCTACCTGGCGGCAAGATGAGTCTGACGGCCGAGAGCCACCGCGTCCCGCTGAGCGACGGGAACAGCATCCCGCTGCTGGGGCTGGGCACCTACGCCGACCCCCAGAAAGTAAGTCCGGGTCCGGGCGTCCCCCGCAGGTGACGGCAGTCCCCGCTGCACAGTCCCGAGCCGGGGCTGCGTTCCCCTTCCTCTCTACCACTTCCCAGCTCGGTTCTTCTTTCCGCTCCTTTCCTCCGCAAACTTAAAAAGCCCGATTGCGCCCGTTAAGAGTGCCGGCAGTGAGAGGCGCGCAGAGGACGAAAAGGTGGGAAAATAAAAATCCCGTCGAGTTCGCGCTGCGCGGTGCCCCTCCCCGCAGAACGGGGTTCGGGGCGACGGGGACGCGCACCCCCGGGCAGGGGACTCTGATCCCGGTGTTCCGATCCGCACCCCGTCTCAGGCGGGCACGCCGAGTTTCGGGTCCCCCAGGCAGGCCCCGCTGCAGATAAGATGAGGGATTTCGGAGCGTCTCGCAGCTGGCCCCGACACTTTCCAAGGAATGTTCCTAAAACAAAGCCCCAAATTCCTGCATCTTGATTCCTGCAGCTCCCACAGCTGAGTGCCAGCGGCCAAACCACTCTCAAATGTTCTGCATCCCTCGGTGCTGTGCGTCCCGGGCAGGCGTCCCGTGAAACTGTCGCATTTGGCGCTGCGTCGGGGCGGTGGGAGAACACCTGATGCTTCTTCCCTTTGCGCACCTGGGAGCATGAAGGCAGCTCGCTGGTCTCGCTCCCGAAGGATCGATCCTCTCGTTCCCTTCTGTTTGTTTCTTTGTTTAAAGAGTAGAAACAGTGAGGCTGGCCAGAGCCCTTCTTGTGTAACAGTATCAGCGTCGAGATGCAATATTCTGAGCGACTCCACACGCCGCAGTGCATTTAAAAATGCCTTCCTAGAGACAGCTCTTAATCAGCAACAAGTAAACGCACCGTTGTGCGTTACCAATAATGGCAGAGGACTTCAACAGAGGCTGCTGCAGGCAGCGCAGGAGTGGAGCAGAGGGCTGTGAGAGGTGCCAGCGCTGCCCATTTCCCCGCTGAGCACCACGGGCTCATGCAGGGACAACCAGTGGGAATCTGTGACTTCAGACGCCGGGCACCATCCTTCCCCTGCATCCCTGAGGTTTCTGGGGATATTTTTAGCGAGTGGTGTTCCTTGAACAAGGGTTAGCGGAACAAAATTTAGCTCTCCAGCAGGAGCTTTTGTGTAGCAGAGGGGCATGTTGCATAATTTGGTGACAAAATAGCTCTGAGTAAACTTAAAGCATCTGGCTCCAGTCCTGTGCATCGGCATGTCCCCAAGCCCTACGCTTGCAGTCTTGTGGGTTCAAAGCTGGTGGGTGAGGCTGCTGGCAGGAGCGGTGCCCCAGAAGAGCCGGCAAATGAATCATTTGTAGGTAAGGGGGTTCCAGCCCCGGGCTGCTGGCTTTTTGCACGTGCCTTCATAGCAGAATGGGGGTTGGGACAACAAAGCAGGGCCCGGCTATGGCAACCCCCATTTGGAGCAATTGCAGCTGCTGGTGGCTGCACCTCCGGTGGGGGATGGGGCTGTGTCCCAGCACCCATTCTCCCTTCCCTGGCACTTGTAGGAGTTTGATTCTCTGAGCTGTATCTTTGCACGGGGTAAACATGATAGAAAGTTACGGGTGGGAGTAGGAGATGCTAAGGCATTGCAGAAAGCCCGCTTTCCCAGCAGACCAGGTGAAGCACGACATGCTGATCAGCAGTGCTGGGCTGCAGCCTTGCGCCAGGGTTGGGATTGGGTGTTGGATGTGGGAAGGTGCCAGGGAAGGCAGCTGGGGAAGCGCGGTCGCAGGGTGCCACAGGATATGCTGCAGAAGTGTTCACAGCTGCTGAGCAGGGGGCAGGATGAACACAAGGGTCATGGCTCAAAAAGGCTGCCTTGCTGATAGTAGAGCTCATGTCAGCATCTTGCCACAGTGATGAAGAGTGGCTGAGCTGCGAGAAGCTGCTCTGCTGAGCGCTGATTGTACCTGGCATGGCTTCCAGCGGGGTGCCCAGTTGTGCTCCCATCCTATGCCTCCTGCTTAGAGAGCTGAAAGGAGCTGTGGCAGTGAGGAACCCTGCAAGGTTTACCTTAGCAAGCAAGGCTATGAGCTTGCACTGGAGCGTCTCCCTTAAAATCCTCAGCTGCAGCCTTTCCTGGCTGAATTGCTTAAGCAGCAGCCTCTGAGCCACCCGTTCACTGCAGCGGAGGCAGGCAGCGGGTGGCAGTGATGGTGCCAGCGGTAACCAGCACACTATTTCTGCTTGTGAGTCAGATCTCTGTGACACGCTGCCGTTCTGTGCTTTGATACAGATCGTGGAGCCGCTCACTTGTCAGCTTATTCATCTTGCTCTTGGAGGCAGGCTTCTTCCAAAGGTTATTCACCCTGGCACCACTGTGTCAAACTGCCTGGTCCAAAATAAATCTGTTTTCTCAATCTTGAGCTGCAGCCTGGTAGCTTGTAACGAGCCCAGAGCGCCCTTCCTGGAGTGCAGAAATGCTTGCACTGGTTGAGCAAACCAGGCATATCTCATTAGCCACAGAGCAGGGAAATGGACTCTTCCGACAGTCAGTTACAAGAAAATGGGCAGGAGGACAGCTTTGGTGTTTCAGGCTTTGTTTGGGTAAACTGCACTGCACAGCAGTGCCTTCAGAATTGAAATGTGTCAGCAGCTCGCCTGCTCATCTTAAATGACTTTATTGTTCTTTTAAAGACTCTTTTGGAAGATAAGTCACACTTCTGCAGTTGTGAAACACCAAGAAAAAAAAAAAAAATCTTTGGCCAGTATTTGGTCCTGTGTGTAAGTTTACTGATTCAGTGAAGCACATCGCTCGGCTGGAGCAGCGCTGCACCATTGAGAAAGGGTCTGTTTGATGATCACATTACTTTTATAGAAAACTCCTTACCCCCGGTACAGGAGACCTTTTTTTTCTGGCCAGATGTTGATCTAATTCCTTGAGACTGGCAGTGTTGGGGGGAGGGGGTGGTACTTTCTGTTTTATTCTCCCAGCACAGCAGGAAAATGCAATGACTCCACTTGCCGTAATACATCTCTCAGCAAAAAGTGAAGAATATTCACTGGCTGTAACAACTAGTGATAAATTCGGATTTAAAAACAAACAAACAAACAAACAAAAAAAAACACTTAGAAATCACTTTTGCTGCTTAAATTGATGTTTCCTAATATCTGTATCAACAATGTATTCTAGCGCATTAAGGTTGGCTCTGTGTTCTTCTTCTCTGCTCTCACAGGGAAGGAAACAAGTAGTCTTGCCTACCAATAAACCCAGCAAGAAAAATCCATTGTTGACTCCTGCTTTTCTCTTTTCTACTCTCCCATGTCCCTTCTCTTAATGGTTTTGGGAGGGAATCACAGGGGAACCAGTGAGTATGGGCTATCAAGACCCTCCAGAAGGCTCTACAAGGTGGGGCCAATTCTGCTTCTTTCTGACTGCATGGACCTTCCTAACAAAGCTCCACACATGCAGGAGTGGTTTTGCAAGGGCTGCACATCCTTCTTTCCCTCCAGAGACCCCCCAGGCAGCCAACGCAATTCCTGGGGGAACAGAGAGGCTGGGGGGTGGGAGGGAGAGGGAAGCCCCAAGTGGGGTGGGAGGGAACACAAGGTTTGCTCTACAAGAGATAGGGCAAACCTTGTGTAGCTGCAGAGCTGGGTCATCCCCGGCACAAGAACTCAGTTCCCAGTGAGGCCAGTGAGCAGGACCTGAACCCAGCAGGGAGCAGATGGCGAACGGAGCTGAACAGGAGTAGAGGAGAAAGGTGTGAAAAATGCTCCTAAATCCTGGAAATCCTACACCTCATTAAAACTACACTTACACCCATTTCACTTCATAACTCATCCCTTTCAGCGCAGCTAGGATCACCAGCACGGTGCCTCCGTGTAAATAATCACTGCCTCTCTGGAAGGTCAAGGGGGCCTTGGCCACAGACCCTCTCTTGCCTTCCTGTTTTTACTGAGGGAGGAGAAGGCTTGGAGGGAAGGTTGTGGCAACCACACTGTACAAGAGGCATTGCTTCTGAAACATAAGATTGGGCAAAGCGCTCAAGTATAGCGCTGGGTGAGGGCTTCTGGCAAGTTGCAACTTCTTTGCTGAAAATGAGGTTCTGAGGTAGCCAAAATCCATTTATGAATTGGAAGCAGTTTTGTGGAATAGTTTCAGGCAAAACAAATGGCAAAGCATTTGATTTTGTGCACTGGCAGTGCAAGCTGAGGAATCAAAGGATTATTAAAGTAGTTGGAGGTAGTGGTTGCCTGATGAATAGCCCAAATAGCCTACTGGTTAGGGAACCCACATGGGAAACCAGATTCAATCTTCTTCTCTATCTCTGGGGACCAAATTCATATCACACAGCCCAGAGACATAACATAATCTTGGGAGCGCGTGATAGTCTGAGAGAAGCACGAAGAACTGCACACGCCCTGCAGGAAAGCGCTCTTCCCACTAACCCTACGCCTTTGGCTACTGAACAGCTCTGTGTGATTTCTACCAGGTAGGAGAGGGCTGTGCCCCAAGTCCTTGCCTGCCACAAAGTCACCCATGTGAGTGTGAGCCTGAGTTCTGTTTAAAAAGAGGTGGCTGTTTTGAATCAGGGAGAAGAGAAGATCACCCAGAGCTCCCACGTCTTATCTTTGTGACCAAGTCAAAAATCTGTTTTGCATAAGTAAAAACACTGTTTTGGCACCCTGAATTGCTTTTTGCACCCAAGCTAGAAGCTGAACAAAGTAACCTTTCGCTGTTCAGTACTAACAGCCCCTAGTGCTGTTGTAGGACCTTTTATGCCAAAACTTCCCCACAGAAGGGCACGCACAGCATGAAATGTTTTGATCACCATTAATGGTGCATTTCTGGTGCAGACTGCCCGTCACTGCAGCTGGGCGTAGGCTACCCTGAGGGCAAAAGAAGCAACAGCTGATTTGTGGCTACAGATAGATCTCTGAACTGCAGTATGGGGGATTACATACCATTTAATTTGCCTTTTTTCCCTCCCGGCCATCACCAACTTCTGAAACATGATCGAATGGAGACAGCAAAGATTTCAGGTGACTCACAGGAAAGTCACCTGGCTTGATCCAAAGCTATCAGACTGAGCAGGTATTGGACATCCCAGGCAGGAGCAATACCCCAGAGCTCTGGAGAGAGGGCTGAATCTCAAAGGCTTCCATTTCCCAATCTCTATGAATTTCTCCTTCATAAATCCAAACCGCCTTTGGTCTTCATCCTGAGGTAAACCTCCCACTCTGCTGCTAGATTTTACTTGAAAGAGATAATAAAGGCAGGAGAAGGAACTGCTGTAACATGCACATGTCCTAACAGCCTCAGCTCACTTCCCACAACACGCTATAAAAAAATGAAAAATACCACAGTACTCTTAACATGAACAGTTACACCCGGAGTTGTATGTGAGCTCAGCAAGTAGTGAGAGTCTGGAGTTAGGTCTGCAATGAACCTGCACAAAATCATCGATTACACCAGGTGTAGGCCAGGGAAGTATGTTACCCTTTTCGTTCTTAACAATGATACTGGAACCCAGACTGAAAAGGGCCTGGGGGAGAGTCAGCTGAGATAGTTGGCTATAGAGCCTCATATTTATGCCCTGAACTTAAGAAGCAAAGTAATCTTCCAGAAAAAAAAAAAAAAGAAAAAAAAAAAAAGTTGCTGAATGATGCCATTGCTGCTCAGTCTCTCAGATTTCAATGCTTATTCCTCAACTAAGTCACAGTCACTGGCAAGACCTGGTTGCCAAGAGCAGATGAAGGCAGGGTTTCTTAGTATTTGGTTTCCAGAGACAGGAACCAATGCCAGCGTTTAGCAGGCAGCAGGATGACAGGCTCTGAGGCAGAAGAGTGGCTGTTGGCTTGGAAGCACAATCAAAAGCACTGTAAGAAGCGACAGGAGAAAGAGCCTGCATGAGGCTTTGAAGAGCTGCAGTGACTATGGGCTCTTATTATTGCCTGAATCATTTCCTACTGTTTGCTACAGAGATGGCAAGTATACCAAAGGATGAGGGATGACCAGAGGAACACTTCAGGTACTGCTTTCGCAGCTCATCCTTCCCATCATCAGATGGCTCTCAACAAAATCCTGCTTTCATCACCAACTTTTGCTAAAAACCTTAGTTGCAAGACGCATTTCAAAGTTCCCTATCATATATGCTTTCAATATTTGCCACCAGTGAAAAGCAGAGTTTATATATCTGGCAGACAATCAGAGCATTTCCCGCTCTGCCATACATCATCTCTGTAGCTGGAACAGCCTTTCTATATTTCTGTGACTTCAACATGTTCTCCTTGGTGCTCAGCCATGACCTCTCCTCCCCTGTCTGCAACCACCTTACGACACCTCTGTTTCTGATAACTCCTTGTAGCCTCATGTTATACAATGGAATGCTTACGGCTTGCATAAATGCAAGATTGCATCTTGAACTCATTAAGAAGAGAAAATTGAGTCATGTAATTAGAAAAAAAAAAAGGTAATCAGAAAAGGAAGCCGTTTTTCTTTCTGATATGTGGCAAGCTCAGAAACTCCTATCTGTTGTGTAGAAACTGTCCTTTTACCGGTAAAGTTGGATTTGACAAAATGATTCATCGCCCTCCATCAAGTGGAAGGAAAGATTCTTGTATGCAAATTTGTTGAGGATGTAAGCTTTTTTCTTATGTCTTTTATTTGCACAAAACTGTGACTCTCAGACACTGCTGAATTCACAGAAATGCCTGTTTACTTTCCTGTGTCTTCTCTGCTGAGATCTTTGTGGCTCTTCATTTCTATGAATCATGAAGCTTAAGAGAAAACAAACTGATAGTATGACTAACCTCTGCTTCGTGCCAGCAGCTTCTGTGGTGTTTCCAGCTCTCAACACAATTAGTGTCTCATCATACGGAGCGCATTAAAAGCTGCATTCACTGAAATGATCAACATGTGAAATGCCCAATGAGGATGGGCCCAGCCTCATATATGAGGGTGAATGAAGGACTAACTTTCTAGCTACAAGGTTCATTAACCTATGAAGGATTTATGAGCAAAGCAGCCACAAAATTGCTATTTGCAGAAAACAGTAGATTCCTTACTTTGCCCTGATGAGTAGACTGTATCATTGGTTAGTTAGAGTTTCTTACCCCTCAGCCCCAAACCTGAGCACGCCTTAAACTAAATACACCCTTCTTAAAACGATAAGACTTGTAGTCATTACTGACACAAGAGCTGCTGTGTGAAAATGTCTCCATGCTCTTCCAGGAGCAGGAGACATACCCCCGGCTGCAGAGGGGAGGACCTCAGCTGATGGAGCTGATGACAGCCAGATAATCTCCTGGCCCCCATGCAGCAGTGCCTGTGTAATCCAAGCTGAGGAGCCAGCTCTCACAGCCAGCCTGGCACGGCTTCCCTTGGCTCCCAAACACGGCACTGACACACACGGAGCTGGACACCGCCTGAGAGCTCCAGAGGGAAGCGTTCCCGGAGCAAGGCAACATTGAGGAGATGACAGTATTGGCTGGGTGCTGGTATGGCTTTTGTATGGTAAATATCAGATGCTAATATCACCCACTGAGCTGGCTGTCTGACTGTGACAGAGGTTGGAATTGCATTTAATAGGTCCAGATGCAAAACTAATAGCAGGTTAATCCAGATAAGCTTTTAGGACAGTAGCACTACCCAAAAACAGTCTTAAGGATATTTGTTTGAAGAGTAACCAAATGGGAAGCAGACCTTTTCCGTTCCATAGCTGTGCGCTGCAGTGACGAGCACTAGCTGTTTCAATATATCCCTCTTCCAAAAACTACAAAGTTAGCTGTTACCAATGCAATAATGTGCAGCCCAAATATTGACAAAAAAAGATTATTTTTTCCTCTTTCTCTGGCATTCTAAAGATGTTGAATTTTTAACTCTGCTCAAGTACCTCAGGGAAAGCCCTTCCCTGTAAATCAAAGTTACGAAGACTGTTCTGCGGAAGAGGAGACAGGGAATTGCCGGCATTGTTGAAGAGCATGGAAAAACTGAACCCCTACAAGTGAGTCATCTGAATTAACACAACTGAAAGATATACTTTTTGGCAAGAACACTTAGAACCCAATTTTCCAGACAGACCTGCTCCGTTTTCTAAAACGTCCCTGAGTGACTCCATACGTTAAATGTGCCTGCGTGCTCCCATGTGCCCCTGATTCCCCGCAGTTCCCCAGAGAGCAGTGTAAACATGTTCCTGCAGCTCACGCGGGAAGCCAACATCTGGGCTGCGTCTTCAGTTGACCTGGGAGGCCACATTTGTCAAAACTTGAAAACATTGTGCAGAAAATGCCTCTCTAAGCTTCAACAACGCCAACTTTTGTTGGTTCAGCTAACTAGGTGGTGGAATTCCCCAAGCTTTACATCTGCCTTTGCAAATGCTTATGCCAACTGGTGCCAGAAACCTCTCCCCTTTAACTCTAAGGAATGAAGTGGAAGAACTACTGGCAACCTTTTCTTTCCCCTCCGCTGTTGCACAAACTGGTGCTTCATCCTTCCCTTGTGCCTCTCGCATCCTTGGGATCATGTTTCTTGTTCGAAGGGTGTTTTGATAGCGTCCACCCTTGCAATTAGGTATGTGCTTTTTAGGGCTGTTTGGATACGGTATGCTCCAGCTCTACAGAAAATTGTCCCAACCCAATTCACTGATGCTGAGAGCAGGGGACCCAGGTGTACACACCATTTGCTTGGTTTGCTTTAATGCTCTATCTGCTTAAAATTGAGTCATGGCAGCCCTTCAGCCCAGGTTTGCATTAACTGAAAAGCTGCAGCGATCCTAAAACGGAGGATTCTGCAATCAAGTGGTAAGAAAAGCTCCAGCAGCCTCTGCCAGCTACAATAATAAGGCTTTCCTGAACACAGCTTTGAGTAAATCCCAGAATAACAAAGTCAGAGGAATTCTAGAAATGCTAAATCTGTAGTTATGCAATCTAAGTTGCTGCTGTTTGGGCAATCAGACCTCAGGCTTCCAACCACTGATGGGACTTCATGTTAGAGACAAAGGCTCCCTTCATCCATGCTCATCTGTGTGACTGGTGGAAGAGAGCATCACCGTTCACCGCATCTACTGTGGGCACATTTGCTACCCTCCACTTTCTAAGGCAATGCACTCTCTTGCACAGCAAACCCCCAGCCAGCACAGCAGCTCCTGGCTCTCAGCTGTGCTCTCTGCCTCCGTTCTCAGCCTTGCTTTTGCAGAGATCCCTTCTCCGGATTTTGCTTCCCGGATGATGGCTGCCAATACTTCCGGGGGAGGAAAGCCAGATTTTCCTGTGTACGAGAGAGAGATGTGCTGGCAGTTGCATTTTCCAAGAAAGAGGTGTACAGTACAGCTTCTCCTTTACAAGATTAAACAATTCTAAGAATGTACCCTTGTGTGGCTTATATCCTCTGGCTTTGTAAACTCAACCTGCGCTTTCCTGTAATGCCTTCAGTACACGTTTTCTACGTTCTCCTCCTGACATCTTAAGCCAGTCCTCTTTTCCAGCTTGTCCGGAAAACAGGCAAATGGAAATAAGCAATTGGGCTTCAAGAAACTTGCATAAGAATCTCTGTGTGAGTGCCGAGCTCTGGCAACGGAGGCGCTGAGCCCAGGAATGTACCTACTTTCTCCTTCCTGTATTTAGCTGACTAAGATTCCTAAACAGCAGCTTCACATCTTAAATTATAGGTTAGCACTGGAGCACTCAGCCCACAGTTTGGATCCCTCGTGTAACTCAGCTGCAGCTCAAGTCAGATTTTTCCAGGAGATAGCCCTCTTTCCCAACACCTCCAACTCTTCCTCCCAGGCTCACCGGTCCCAGCTGGGGGACTGGATACCACTAACCAGATGAGATACTCAGCACCAATTCCTTTCGTTGCTGCTGCCTCAGCCCCCATGCACTGCAGAGGTTGGGGCAACTGCAAAGCTGCATGCATGAAGCAAAGCAAAGTAGAGCATGGGAGCCTGAGTCAGACTGTGACTTTTTGCCATATGCACTATTAAGGAATAAATTACAACAGCGATGTTAAGACATTTAAAAGCACTGCTTGTGGCAGCTGTTGCATGCAAGATTGCTATCTGTCTGACTGCTGTGTCCCACTAGCTTAGTCTTTAGAGGTAACTGTAATCACTTTTAAACAGCTGGAAAGCTGATGGAAATTGCTGATCAGAAAAGGATGCTATAGAAGAAGCAGAATGAATGGCAGGAAGCTGAAATGCAACACTAAATTGCAGTAATGAGTAAGACTACCACGAACACTGCTAAGTAAATACTATTCTGCTGGACAGGCAACAGCAAAATTTGTGGGTATGTCTGCACAATAGAATATTCTCCAGTGGTTTGATCACATGTAATCCTGAGCAGATTTGAAGCTGTACATTTTCCATGGTAGGGAGAATAGCTTTTGACAAAATAGGATGTGATGGAAGGTGTCTGGAACAAACATTACAAAAAAAAAGTTGATGGTCTCAGAGGAAAAGAGAGCAGACCCTTTCAGACAGGCAGACCTGATGAAGCACATTGCTTTTTCAGACTCATAAAATGTGGTAACTGGCCAGTTGGCTACTTCATCTATGGAGAAGGAGCCAAATTGCTTCTTTCTCTTTCAATGAAGTTGCAGAT
This sequence comes from Tetrao urogallus, assembly GCF_951394365.1. Lineage (NCBI taxonomy): Eukaryota > Metazoa > Chordata > Aves > Galliformes > Phasianidae > Tetrao > Tetrao urogallus. The sequence goes on along the minus strand of NC_136813.1, from coordinate 137,909,841 downwards.
TTGAGTCTGCTTCCCTCACCCTTCCACCAGATTTACTTATCATGGATCTGAAGGAAGTGATTGCAGGTTTAATCCCTCATGCGTGCCGGTAAATCAGTAGGTTTACACACTATTGACTGATGGAGGGACAAAACCTGTGTGTTATTTCTTTTAACTGTATGATTTTAAAAATAACTTGCGTGCTATTAAAGGTGTTATTAGCGATACAGTGAGGGGTTCTACTCAACTTACTGGTTCCTCTTTTATCAGAACAGATGTAATAAATATAATGTCTGTTTTGGCACACATTAGTGACTGAATGTAAGAGCACCACAGATAAAATCTGACCTACAATGTACAAGCGGTTATAAAATCCTGGTTCTAAAATAACAGCCCTTGATCAAAGTAGCATGGGTGCAGGGCACTCTGATTAGAGGCTGGAGCATTAATTACAGCTAAGAGACAAGCACACCTCTTATCTACTATTAAATAAAAAGTAATAAAGAAGTAAAATTTTGTCTTAAGGCCAGTGCCTCCTGAATGACCACTGACAAAGCACAAAGGTTCCTAGCACCATGCTGGGACATTTTGGTGTCTCAGCATGCATTTGTATTGCTCTACACATGACTGCTGCTTAGTAGGGAAATGGAGCAAGAACACACAGAGGGCTGCCTAAAGAGAATAGGACAGCCACTTTTTGCACTGCCTGCAGCAAGGCCAACGAGGCCTAGCTGTCCTGGGGGAGATGCCAGATCTTACACAGCACCGTGTTTTCTTGTGAGGGATTTTATCTCCATGAGAAGCTGAAAAGAATAAAACATCTCGGCCTGGGTAGAAAGGAGAGATCTAAGCTTGTGCCCTCTCTGTTGGAAAGACAGATGAGCAGTGTTGATCTGAGCCACCCTGTTTTAATACGGTCTGTCAGGAACAATGGAATAAGATACAACACTTAAGGCAGCGCTTCTAAAAAGTGGCAAAACCACAACATGACGAGCCTGTGCAACTCATCAGCACAGTTTACCACAGCTCATTACTGCAGGATTTGGAAGGATTAGATATGTGAAATGCTAGAGATGATAGTTTCTCCATCAGAATGAAAATAAACATATGGTATAAAGTTTCCAGGCTCGCAGATGTCCCAGGCCTTCAGTTCAGAGGGTTCAATAGAGGCAGGATTTTCCAAAAACTGTTCCCTAGGTTCCCCCTTGCATTTTTATCTGAAGCACCTTAAACCAGAATCTGTCAGAACTAATATACCACATCAGATGAAATGAACTAGTGCAATAAAAACGTTTGTATTTAATGTAAACCCATCTCCAGCCCTTGATAATCAAGTCCTGATCCAAAAAAAACCTCCTCCAGTCCCCAAAGGATAAGATTAATCCTTGAGATGGAGGAGTCTTTCACAAGATTATTTGTACAGATGTGTACAAGTCCCATGCAAAAGAAATAAGAAATATATAGGAGTTCGGCACTAATATAAGTTAGCCTATTCAGGCAAAGCCAGCTGAAGTAGCTGCAAGCTTGCTCATTTCCCTTTGTTACCCTCTCCTCCCAAGTCTGCAGTGATACCGTTTCCCAATCTGAAAGGCTCTGCTCTTCATTCCATGTTCCTTCTGTTTTCATTACCGATCAAAACATCCCTGGTGTCTGAGAAATGATGGAACTCAGTAATCAACATTTCCCTGCTTCGTGGAGTTTAGTTTATAGTTTGAGGAAACAACTGGGAGCTGTGCTCATGCAATCCTGTAAGAGTGCAAGGAGAAAAGAGAGAGGAAATCTTGGGATCAGATCCACATCCCATTTCTAGGCTCTTTAACAAAGAGGAAAAACAAACAAACAAACAAACAAAAAAAAAATCAGGCACTTTTTAATTTGTATTAAGGTAACGTGTCACTGTTTTATAAATGTTCTGCTTATACACACATTAATGATAGTCAAGCTGAAAATGTCTAAAAATCACAGTGTTCGAAAAATCAGGTTTAATAGGGAAAACAGACTGCACTTTTAAAAATATATTTCTCTTTCAGATAACTGTCCATTACTTGGTCAGAGCCTTAAGCTGAGCTTACTTGCTTTTCTGGGCAAGCCATGCCATGCAACCATAGCTCCAGCCCTATTGCAGCTCATAGCTGTGACAAGCCTGATGTTGCTGCCATCAGTAACTGCATACTCATAGCATCTGGTTTGGAGCTTTTAGTCTCTTACCTTCCTCAAATCTGGCTCTATCAGGTTCAGATAGGGACAAGCAATGAATGTGTTGGAGGTTGTCAGCGTGCTATGCCCCATGCTCCTAACATGTCCCAAGTGAAAACTAGAAAACTAGCTGTTCTTGAAAGGCTTTTTGCTGCCCTGATCTTCATTACATTCTACTAAAAGCTCGGCAAGGACCCTGGTGGGGCTGAGCATGCTCCCATGGGCTTCCACAGTGAAAGCAGCAAAGCATTCTAACAAGTGTTTCGTTGTTTCCCTTAATTAAGCAGACAATATTGCATCATGACTGTTCTAATTATTTTAGCTTGTCAAATTGTGTCTTTCTGCCTCTCAGTCATCAGTCAGGTCTGCAGTAAATGAGGGCAAGCATGAGCAGCTTTGTGTTTTAAGTAATATTTAGGCAGACAGCTCCCCCTTTAATCTGAACAGAAGCCAGCTCAGTCCCATCCAATACAGTCAGCCTGGATGGGATGCTGAGAAGCAAAGTGAGCACACAGGGATACGCTCCTGTTACACCCAAATAACCTACCACTAGCTGCAGCTCTGTGATTTAAAGACAGAGATGTTGATCCCACATGTCTTCAATAAGCCTTCATCAGCCTTTCTTCCATGGATGTGAAGAAGATCATTGTCCTAGGAAGCTTCAGCATCCCATGGCATCTTTAAGTGAATCAGATGTCCCTGTCTCACCAGAGCAATGTCAGTGAAAAAGTGGGAGAAAAGTGTTGCCATGCATCACTGAGCACCTTTGGCCATCACTGCTTAGAGCTGCTCACTTGTTAAGCAAACTGTGGCAACAATAAGATGTTTTTTGGTCCAGTGATCAGTCAAATACTTTCTGTGACCACTTGCCTTTTTTCCTTGCTTTGCCCAGCACGTATTTTACTTGCCACATCAGCTTTTAGAAAATATGGCTTTTAAAAAACAACAAAACTAGCTCACTTTGAATTTCAGCAAAGATGAGTAATCGAAAGTGCAGCACAAAATACAGAAATGTCTCTTGGACGTGCCAAGAGGTATATAAACATACACTAAACAGCCTGCTGATTCGTAGCCACACTGCAAAGCAACTGTCCATCCACAACTGGGAATACCAGTAAGCCCCCCTAAAACATCACCTTTTGGACTGTAATACCTTTAATGGTAAATTGGTTCGAAAAGAAAGAAGACACATCCAAACTTCTCTTTCCTGCTCTGCTGGGTCATACGCTATTCATGCAGTTTCTAACGAGACAGAAGGCTGACCAGCTCTGCTCAACAAAAAAGCCTTCTTCCATTAGAAGAATGAATTTTATTAAACAGGTGTTGCAAGAAAATCTTTACTAGGTGAGAAATTCTGAAATAATTTACATCTCAAGTACATTCAGTTCTTACTTTCTGAATACTCTTATACTTCTCTTTCCCAGACACATAGCGAATGTTCTGCTTTTTTCTAGCTTATTTTTGCAATCTAATTCCATATGCATGATATTTTAAAAGAAAAGAACAAAGAACACAGCACATTTTTGTTCAGATGCTGAAACACAGGTATTTGGGCTCAGCTAAACATGAGCCAGCAGTATGCCCAAGTAGCCAAGAAGGCCAGTGGCATCCTGGCTTGTATAAGAAAGTGTAGCCAGCAGGAGCAGGGAAGTGATGGTTCCTGCACTCAGATCCAGTGAGGCCACACCTCAGTTCAGTTCAGTTTTGGGCCCCTCAATACAAGAAAGACATTGAGGCCTGGAGTGTGTCCAGAGAAGTGCTACAAAACTGGGAAGGATCTGGAACACAGATTTTATGTGGAATGGCTGAGGGAACTGGGATTGTTCAGTCTGGAGAAGAGAAAGCTCAAGGGAAGACCTTATTGCTCTCTACAATGACCTGAAAGGAGGTTGTGCTGAGGTGGGATTCAGCTTCTTCTCTTGTAACTAGCAGTAGGACTACATGGAATAGCCTGAAGCTGCATGAGGGAAGGTTCAGGCTGGATGTTAGCAAACATTTCATCTTCAAAAGAGTGGTAAGGCATTGGAACAGGCTGCCAGGGAGGTGGCTGAGTCATAGTCTCTGGAGGAGTTCAAGATATGTTTAAATGTTGTACTTAGGGACATGGTTTAGTTTGGAAATATTGGTAGTAGGTGGGCAGCTGGACTAGAATGTCTTTTCCAACCTTGATGGTTGTATGTTTCTCAGTTTAAAGCTGAATTAGCAACGGGAACAATGCAATACACATTCTGCCTGATACAGTAGGTACCTGCACGTTTAGACCATTGTTACACTCAGTGGTGCTACCTGAGCTGTTACCCACATGTTGTGCTGACATAAGGATTTGTATAGTCACGTACTGAGCCAGACCCGGGCAACAAGAGGGATGATTAGAATGGGTGAACACCAGCATAAACCTTGTGCCTATCTCAATGACTATAGCATTGCACAGGGAGCGAGCAGGAGGCTGGAACGATATTTATTCTTTCTCTTCTCCCACTAGACTCCCAAAGGCACTTGTTTGGAGTCAGTGAAGATTGCCATTGATACCGGTTATCGCCATATCGATGGTGCCTTTGTCTATTACAATGAGCACGAAGTGGGACAAGCCATCCGAGAGAAGATTGCTGAAGGAAAGATCAAGAGAGAAGACATCTTCTATTGTGGCAAGGTTAGAAGTTATGCTCATATTATTCACAATAAGTCTGGGATTTCAGTGAATGGACTTTCTTAAAAACGCCAGTGGTCAACATCCAGTGTATTTCTAGATCCAACATTCTTTGTATTTCTTTCCTCTTTTTACCATGAAGTGATAGCATTTTCAGCATTAGCTTTGCTGTAAAGCACAGTAATCTCTGTTGTCAGTTTAAAGGTGAGTTAGCAAAGGGAACAATGCAGTACGTGTTCTGCCTGGTACTGTAGGTACCTGCAAGTTTAGACCATTGCTACACTCCGTGGTGCTACCTGGGCTGTTACTGTCACACGTGTTGTGCTGGCACAAGCATTTGTATAGTCACATACTGAGCCAGATCCGGACAATGATCTTGCAAATGAGTTACTTTCTGTTAGAGCAATTCCCCATAAAGATTTGCCCTGAGATTGCACAATGGAAGGGGTGGGAGCCAACACATGCATGCAAGTGTCTATGTACAGGAGAACAGCAAGTGCTTATGTTGGTACTGCTGCCAAAGAACTACTAATCAAGCTACACCCTAGTTACTGTATTGTCTGTCATTAAAGACTTCTATGATCATGAATCAACACACTGGGAGAGAAGAGGTCATCACACTTTGGGTTTACAGTAACAAGACTGGAGTAGTGCATGAGCAAGTTATTGTTTTAAAATCCCAGCTGTAAGAGCAGGTTCTCTGCTAGAAGAAAGAAATCCCCTGTCCAATAAAACATACGATAGAAGCTGCTACAAATACATTGACCGGATTATGGGCATGAGAGAAAGCACATTTCTAAAAAAAGATCAGATGACTCCCAGAAAGCCCATGGTTCCTGTCCAGTTTCTAATGGACTCTGTGGCCTCAAGTTCCCCTTCCGACAATGCTTCTTTGAATATAACAGCCTAATATTTTCCCTTTCTCCCTTCCCAAATAAGACGTAATCGACAGGAGTTACTCAACAGCCTTGGAAATAAATATACAGTTCCTAGAGTGAAAGTTCTGATGGGATAAAAGGCCTGTTTTACTATGAGCAATTTAGTTAAGCTTTATGATCTGGGAAAATAAGCTTTAGATTGTGTAGTTTGCAGACCAAGAGGATTTTCAACAACTATAGAGCAACTTCCAAGTAAAGCAATTTTCAGTCTGTGAAATATGCAACTTTACTCCTAGTTCCCTGCTCAGCACTACTGGTTACAGTCACAATTTTGCCATCCTAAGAAAAGCTTCAAGTCCTCAGAATTTCCACTTTGATCAGGGTAATCTCTCAGTTTCTCATATGCCAATACATTTATTTCAATCAGTTAAAATATTTTATTTCAACTGTTTTGTAGCGTCATTACTGCATATTACCAGTAATATTTCAAATTAAAAAAAAAAACAAAATTGTACATGAAGATTAGAACTGAATAACTGCTTTCCCAACTGCTTCCCCCGTCAGCATCTCCAAAAGAGCACCTCTTGGCAAAATTTTATTCTCCAAACTTTATTTATTAAGCCTTTCTATGTTCAGTTGTCTGATCTGATCACTAGATATATTTACCCACTACTTAAACATTGAGTTGCGAAATTTCACCTTCTGTTTCTTGATTATGAGTTCAGTTGTTCCCTAAACTGCAAGTGTCCTGCTAGTATCAAAGCTGCAACTTGCAGTACTGTGGTAGTCAATGCCTGTAGTTCCACCCTTCCTTGGGATTGTGAGATAGGACACACGGATTTATCTTTCTGTTGTGCCCTGCTTGTGCTTGACAAAATGAGGGTTTAATTTTAGGTGGTCATCTTGATTAGAGCACTTCTGTAGCCTTTAAAGTGATCAAAGGCAGAAGTGGAAAATATACTGCAAAAAATGAATCCATCAGTCCAGGATTTTCATAGGTTTCATTGCACATTTTAACAGCCATTCTGAGCCTTCCAGAAAGAGCGGGACTGGATGGCCTTTGTCTAATGAGCTTACATATCTTTAGCTTTGTGTAGCTTATACATCTATACATTGAACAAATTATTGGCAAATATCAAACCAGTAGACACATCAGACCTTCATAGATAACTGACCAACATTAACTGTTGCATCTTCTGGAAAATGTGGTAATAGAACATTCTTGAAAGTAGTAGGCACAACAAAAGTTGTGTTTGTTTTCAATCTCACTGAATCAGAAGTCCTGGAAATACATACAGAAGACTCTGCACATGCAACTCCTTCATACAGGCCTTCTCTTAAACAAAGATGATGCGAGTCAGAGGCTGGTCAATCAGCAGGGACTAACAAGAATGTCTCCACTGAGTGGCACTGTTACTGGAATAGTGAGTTGGTGCAACCATGCTGCAACTGCCAGTTGAAATCATCGGCACTTGCACTTGGCTCTCGCTGCTGGCTGGCTGGTCAGGCACAGCAGCTCAGCATCCAGAAATTTTAGAGGTTTTCTATCAATTGCCAGCAGCTCTCTTGGCTTACACAGCAAGACCTTTTTTGGTCTCCTCTTTCATCCCAGGATATTTCTTTCATTAAAATAAAAGTAACATTTCCAGGAAATATGGTGTCCTGAAATGCTGAAGCCAGCTGGCAGCTTTGACTTCTTGAATGTCTACATGGGTTCTACTTAGGTAGATAATACAATAACTTGTACAAATCACGAAAACAGTTGTGAAACTCTTAAGTTTCCATGGCATTTGTGTATTAAGGCAATACAAATGTTTGCTATTTCTAAAGACTGTTTCCTTAGAATTTCTGCATTTTTTAAAAGTGATGGATATTCACTGGCAAGAATTTAGCTCAACAGCACTGAGCTACTAAGGGCACTAGGCAAAACAGCTCCCAAGCTGTCAATGTACCTTCAGTTACTAAATTTCTAAATCAAAGTAACAAAACAAACTAAACATGAAGGATATAAAGATTCACTTCCTTACATATGTGAAGTTCAGAAGAATATCTCATTTTACTTGTAAAATGAAAATCAAAGATTGGCACATGCTTTAATAGCACCCAGACCAAAGGCTTGCAGGAAATCCAGCTTAACAGCTTAAAACTGAGAGCAGGACCTTGAGCCTTGTACTGTGCTACACCTCAACCCATGTAGTCAACACTTCACTGATCTTAAATTCTTCATTTTTTGCAACAGGATTAAGACCCAGTGTGAACTTTGAGGTGTTGGTGTCACTTTGGTGCTTCAGCTTAGGGCAGGAAGATATGCATGCTCTTAGGACAGCTAAGCTTCAAGATAACATTCTTGCCTTTGCCGGCACAACTAAGTAGTTTACACTCTAAGTAAATAATAATTAAAATACTTCAAAACTTACTCAGGCTATGTCTTAACACCTATAATCCTTATCTTTTGAAAACTTCAGTTCAAGTGTTTCATGTTTCAGAAATGGTTTCATTCTACAACTTGGCATGTTGTGACTTCTGCATTGGTAGCAAAATTGGCTAGACAATGACTATACCAACAAACATCAGTTTTTTTCCAGCCAATGAAGGTGCCAAAAATCACAATATGACTCCAAATGTTAGCTTGGTGCGTTGAAAAACAAAAAAAAACCCAAACACCCAACCTTCCCCATCATTCCCCCAATAAAGATAGAATAGCCCAACTTATTCTATGCAACCAGATGATACTTGTATACCATTGTATGTTAATTTCACTTTTTTGTAGATTTTAGCTTCAGAGAATGGTTCACAAAGAGTTCTTGGTTACTAATTACAATGCTATGGTTCTATTCTTGCAAGAGATTTGCATCAGCAGAGTTCTGTTAGAGGTAGCATTGCAAGCTAATCAACTGAGCACACTCCATAGCAACATCAGGCCATAGCACTGGTTATGATTAAAGAGGTTGCAAAGGCTATCCTTTAACTGATCACACCTGTGTTACGGTAACTAAACAATAATACTTCTTTCAGTGAGGATAGAGGAGTAAGTTTAAACTTTGCTATGTCGGCAGTCACGCAGACTCCACGGCCACAGGAAAAAAACCAAAAGATCCTCTTTGTGCCAGGTGCTTGGCAATTCAATAGCAAGCTCACATGATCTGAGCTTCAGCCTTCAAGCATAAACCTGACCACAGATTTCTTGTGGGAACAAAGTTTTCCAGTGAAAGCATATGCTTGGAAAGCTCATAAAACAAAAGGAATCTGCCTAAGTTCATTGAGCAAGAGTTTGCAATAAACACAACTCTGAATAACCTGTCTTGTAACAAGCAGGTATTTGGTAGCTTTACTGGGTCAGCACACAGACAGTCCTGGGCAAGGATTCCTGTCTTAACTTCTACAAATTCCTGTGGAGTAATATGGGATAAAGCCCCTTGCATTTTTCTTGCAGCAATGTAGACCATGGTATCTTTGTACTGTGTATAATGAGCTCTGTCAGAAGTACAAGAGTGTATGAGATGGAGGGAATTGGCTGGAGGATGCTCGCTGTCACTCATGACACCCTAAACAGAGTCTGTGCTTGTTTCCCCAGCTGTGGAACACCTGCCATCCACCAGAGCTGGTACGTCCCACATTGGAGAAAACCCTGAAGATCCTGCAGCTGGATTATGTCGACCTCTACATTATTGAGCTGCCAATGGCTTTCAAGGTAAAAAGAAAAATTGCCCTACAAAGTACGCGTTTGGCTTGAACCAAGGTTTCCGTCTAGCATCATTCTTGTAGCTTCCAGTCCACATTGAAAATAGCACTTATGCAAGATGATGTTCTTTATACAGCGCCTGCACATATTTCTCTGCTTTACCCACACAGAGGGATTTACAGGTGTGTGAGATTCATTACTAACAGCTGTATCATCAAGTCTCTCCACTGAAAGGACAGGACTCCTAACTTAGGTAGAAGACTAATTATGCTGAAGAACTACTTTAGGTGAAGTAACACAGGTATTGTACAAAGCCATGAGGAGCCAGGAGCAGAGAGTGGGGAAAGAGAAGCTGGGGCAAGAGCTGATGTCCCTTACTCTATCTCGAAAATAGAACAGCCTCAGGAGCACTAAAACCAATGATCAAATCATAGCTGTGATCTTAATCTACTTAAATGTAGTGCTCCTCTCAGACAGCTTGAGTAGGTGACAGTTAACCTCAAATAAGGGTTGTCTATTTCTTGCTCTCAAATGTCTAAAAAGTTAAAGCGTCGTATTTCTTCATTCTGCTGGCTCTTGGCAACTTCTTCCTGCAGTCACAAAACCCTTGAAAGTGAGGAACTCACATCAGAGTTGTATGCCTCCCCTGCAACCAGCTCTTGTAAGTCTCCTTGAACTTTCTGGTTTCACAGACAATTTGCTCTAAAATTTTCACGTGCAAGTACATGATATGAAGGTAAATTAAGTGTACTGAAATTAGAAAATTGAGATTCAAAAAACTTTTAGAGATTTTTTTAACCAAGTAAGTCCTTTTTCTTAAAGATACTAAGGCCAGGAAATTACCTACCTAATTGTTTCTGTGGGGGTGTTAAAGTGCTAAATTGGCCATACCTTTTTTTTGCAAGGAAATTAATTACTAAAATCATATTGTACCACAGATTCCAAACTGCCAGAAGCACGAGATAGGAAGCAATTTAGCAATGGAGCAATCACCTTGGACCTGTAAATCCTTTTTCCTGTTAAGACCTCCACATCAGTATTGGACTTACATATCAAAACTTTATTTATCCAGTCCCACGTATGGAATCCTTTTGGGTGCATTTTTAAAAATTTCCCACCACTTGCAATTTCCTGCTTCCCCTTTCTTGTGTTTGTATTCTCTAGTAGTTCACTCTCCCACATAGTGAAGGTCATTGTCTCACAACATAAAGATATAGACAGCTGGCTTTAAAGTAACGTACATCTGACTCCATGAGGCTTGTATCAACAAGCTCTGCTATTAAAAGAGTAGCAGTCCCAGATTTACTCGTGCCCCTTTTGAAGGGAGATTAAAAAAGAAGTCACCTTCTGCTTAAAAAATGCACGTTTTCGTATGCCAGATGTTTCCTTTTTTTTGCTACCTCCCTCACAAAATACACCCATCCCAAACACGACACTTGCCTTTGCTGAGGACTGCATAGGTATAACATGCTAATAGACTCCTTCTCTTTCCCGCTCTGCAAAAGCTGACACTTATCTGTCTCCTTAAATGCCTTCTAACAAAACTACTTTCTCCTTGGAATCAGTGAAGAACTTGAGCCAAAACTCATAGTCCCATTCTGAAATCAGAAAGGAAAATGCCTCGACACAGCCAACTGGTGCAAGTTCTCACAGGGACTTTCAGGTAGAAAGGAATTTATTTGCTGAGAGTACCACTCATAGGAAGAAAGCCCCACTATGCCAGTACTTGTAAGTACACCAAGAATGGTATCTGGGAAAACATTAATCACTGAACTATTAACTTTAGCCTGAGTCTCCCTTTTCTTTTTGTTCTCCCCTTTATAGGGATTCTCCATTCAGGACTTCTGTCTTTCCTCCCCTTAGCCCAGCGGTGGTGCTTAGCCCCTCTTCCGTGGTAAGACAGATACCATAGAATCATTAAGACTGGAAAAGACCTCTAAGATCATCTAGTCCAACCCTCCACCTACCACTAACATTTCCCTATGAAACCATGTCCCACACAGTTCTTGAAAACCTTGAGGTATGGTGACTCCACCGCCTCCCTGGGCAGCCTGTTCCAATGCATCACCACTCCTTCTGAGAAATTTTTCCTAATCTCCAACCTGAACCTCCACTGGCACACTTAAAGCTGTTACCTCCCACTACCTGGGAGAGGAGGCTGACCCCCACCTCACCACAACTTCCTTTCAGGTCACTGTAGAGAGCAATGAAGTCTCCCTTGTGTCCCCTTCTCCGGACTTGAACAACCCCAGTTCCCTCAGCTGCTCCCCATAAGACTTGTGCTCCAGACCCCTCACAGCTTTGTTGCCCTTCTCTGGGCGCACTCCAGCACTCACAGGCTTTCTCCAGGTCATCACATGCCCTCTCCCTCAGCGGCTTGTATCCACTGGGAGGTTTTTCAGATGCCTCTAGTCAGATGGTTAGTAAGCAGGTACCCACACACTAAACAATCTCTAGATCCCTCCCAGCTACCAGAAAAAGAGATATTTTAGCCTTAAATTGAGCAAGCTCACTTTAAGTATCTTTTTGTGATTTTAAAATAACAAATCAAAACAGATTAATAGCCTTGCTACTTGACTTTTTATGGCCTTCTGTTTGCACAATATGCATTTACAATTTGTTAGATCGCCTTCTTGAGAAAGCGCATGTGTCAAAGTACATTTTGAGAAGGTGATGGGAGGTGCAGACCTGTCTCCCTACATTTGTGTTGGTGAGGAAATTATTACCATGGGAGGAGGTTTTCCCTCTCAGTTGTTACCAACTGCTGTGCTTTAAATATGCAAATTGTCTGGTAGCTTTTGGGGTGTCCCTGAGTTTGAGAACTAAGTGAGCGCTGCAGCACTGCATAGCAGCAGTGGCTGTGTAGTGTTGTCCCAACTGTTTCAATGCTCACATAACAACATGGTAGAAAACCACCTTGTATTCAGTCTAAGCTGTGTGTCTGTCTCCAAGACAACTGCAAGAGAAGATGAACATTTGTGCCAATGACTGGTGTTTATAGTCCATAAGAATTCAAGGTGAGAAATGTGCTAAACTGCTGAGAGACTTCAAAGACTTAGCAACCACCATCATGTTACCTGCAAAACACTGTCAGCATGTTATCCCTCCCCATCCATTTACTGTCAGTTCTGTCATTCAGGGACTTGCTTGCTTAAAAAAAACATAGCTTGACAGAGGAAGTACTGCCTGGAGACTACTGAGCAGAAACCTTGTGTAAATCCCTGGAAGCAGAAGCAAGAATTTATCCTTGTGAAAATTCAGAGTAGCTGGCACCAAACTCAATCTTCAAGCTACCTTTATCCCAGCTTTGTTGGCTTTTTAGAACACAAGGAATAGAAATAGAAAAAAATGCTGCATGTCTGAACTAGTGTAATTGCTCACTCCTATACGTAATGTAACATTGACTACTATAAAAGAAGAAACATTGAACAGAATTTAATGGATTGAAACAGAGCTATCTCCAGAACTCCATGAAATCCATACGCTGTGCCTGTGTGCCCTGAGCTCATAGCCTCTGAATAGCTTGTTAGAATATCATGGGGATAAATGGTTTGTTCCAAAATACATCAGTGTGGTTTTGTAAATAAATTCTCTCCGTTTCAAATTACAATGACAATTAGTTTTCTTTCTGGTAGAAAAATATTTTCAATAACCACCTGCTTCTTTCTAGGCTAGTTGTTTTTCCAGCAAACCACAGCAACAAAGGCAATAGGTCCTCTTCAGGGAATTCATTGAGGAAAGCCAGCACATCTGAAGAAGACATGCTCGTGATTGTAATTTGGTGCCTGTAATCTAAGTCTGTGTTTTCCCTAGGCTCATTTGTCCTATGAAATGCCTTGAATTTGAACTCAAGAATCCCTTTCATAAGGAATTATCATTCCAACAGCTTGCATTCAGTCTTTAGAAATGTAGCACATTGCAGTCAGACCAAATGTTAAACATCACTGAAGGGCTTTCACAAAAAAAAAAAAAAAAAAAAAAAAAAGTGGAATTACATTCAGACAAAAGAGAGGGTGATGTTAATGCATTGCCTGCAATATTAACTGCAGGAAGTAAAAGAAAGCTCATATCGTGAGGTATCAGTTCATAACTCATCCCTGAAGTCTTGCTTGTGGAGCACAGAGACAGGAAGAGTTACAAGGAGTGCCCTAGGAAATGCAGTTAATGCACTTAAAAATGTGCAGCATGTACAATAGCTGTGCACTTAGATTGTTATAATAGTAAATAAAATAGTAAAGTAGTAAATTTTGGAAATGATCACTCCAGCTGGAGCTGGACTGAGATGGTGTTCTTCTCAGGCACCCAGGACAAAAAAAACAGGATCAGAGGAAGGCTGAGAAGAAAGGAGGGACAGAAAGAAAGGGGAAGGAATACAGACTGGCACTCTAACTTAGCTCTTTGGAAGCATATTCATTCTTTGTTTGCCTTACTGTAAGGGTCAAAAGTTTATTGAAAAATAAGGCCATCCTGGAGTTCCTAAGCATGCATTCATGTGACAGTCCAGAAGTGTATCCAAGGACTGTCTCGCAGTGGAGGATGTGGTAAGCCCAGCATGAATGACCTGTTGAACTTCGGGTGTTTCAGAAAGCTTTCGAGTGTACTTATTTTTGTATGTTTGCTGGTAGAAAGACTGGAAAAAAAAAAAATCTTTGCTCTGAGGAGTGAAAGTTTTTCTTTTTTCCTCTTCCCCCCTCCCCCCCCCCCTTTTTTTTTTTTAATAAAAAAAGAAATCTATTTTTACTTTTCAGCCTGGAGATGCAATCTACCCAAGAGATGAAAATGGAAAATTTATCTACCATGAGACAAATTTATGTGCCACGTGGGAGGTAAGCAAACACAATATCTATATATGCTTAACAAACAGCAAAAAAAAAAAAAAAAAAAAAAAAAAAAAAAAAACAACCACAACAGATCCTCATTCTCAGCTTTACTTGTGGTCTTCATAAGCAGAGCTGAGACATACTGACAGAACAAATGGATCAAGTTCTACTAGCTTCATGGATAAATTTGACTCCTGTTTCTAGAAACAGTGCTTCTTTTCATCATTTAATTATTTTTATAACAAAACAAAATATTATTACAGCATTTGATGTCTGTGCTTCTTTCAGAGAGCACACATTTACAAGTTGATATACCTGCAGTGTTTTCTCCCCCGCACCGCCCCTCCCCCCCCATTGCCTCTCCTTTTTAATCAGACCTTTACAGCAGCAGAAAGTTGAAGCCCTGAAGGAGTAAGCAACTGGATCTTCCTCAAAAAAGGAAATGTTTTTCCATTAACGTAAACCAAATTTTTCCCTAAAGCTCCTCATTTAGAAGTAATAATAATGTAATAATAATTATATTAATTTAAAAAGTTGCCATCAAAATAAGTTCACTCCCTTGTAAATTTAGTTGTAGGATGAGAACATAAGAATATTCTGCTAAAGAAGCCTGCAGGAAAACAGCATTTCCTCAGAAGACTGCATTCTAAAATTGTTTGTGAGGTGTGTTAGTTAAGATGTCCTACTGCCATTTGGTCTCAGGTGAGGCAGAAAGTGAGATTGGCAATTTCCTCACGTTCCTGCCTTTTGAAGCCTTAAATAGCCTTTAATTCAGAGCCAAAGATATTCAATGTTCCTTCCACATCAAGTGAGCTGTAAAAGCATTACTAATTCAGCACAGTTCACACCAAGATAGTCAACATGGGCTATTCCACATTCCACTTCAGCTTGCACTGCCCAGAACTGGATAGTCACATCCCAGTTCAGCTCTACTTGAGGTCTGGTAGATGAAGATACATAGAGAATGGCTGAAATCTTGAGCAAAAGTTCAGAGTAGAAGAGAGCCCAGGACCTTTTTTGGCAGTGAAGATATCCAGGCAGAATCTCATGGAGCTGAGGACTCCCATATTAGCTGTTTATTTCCCCATCTGGGGCTGATGTAATTTCTCTTTTTCACAACTAATTGCTCAAGGCAGCAGCTGTCTGAACACTTTAAGCTGGTGCTTTATTGTAAAGGAAATATTGTAGAAGGTCTCTCTTTTAAGCTAGAAGGCTGAGGTAAGAATAGGTAGCGGCAGCTGCTTGCAAATAAGAGCATCAATCTAAATAAACCTGGCTAAACTCAATCCAGATAATTTCAGTCTTTCAGCGTGGTGCCAGCAAGAAAAACGTCTCCAGATGACTGCTGACTTGTCACTGAGTGATACAAAGCATATAGGGCCAACTAGAGGTCGTCAAATACCTGGTGCCTCTTACCTCCCTGCTTTCAACTCCTGTGAGACAGAAAAGAATAACGAAACCTGCAGGAGGGGCAACCAGCTGTGCTGCCTTGAACAGCCCCTAAATCATCTGTAAGCAGTTTCTGGGAGCAAACAGGAAGACTGTAGGAAGATTGTAGGGAAGGAGCCTCTTTCCTCCTAACAACTTAGCAGATAAAGTTGAAAGAAGAAGCATGTGTTCATATATACGGCATTCGTAAAGCTTTTTCAGCTATTAGGATTCGAGACATACAAAATGTAGAATTCCCTTCTTCCACCTTTTCCTCCTACTTTGTATTCCCAAATTAACCTGTCTGCTTTCCAAACAAATTCTACCTTCATGGCAAAACATTAGGGTTTGGTCTGGAAAGCAGGTCTACATGAGACAAAAGGTTAGAACAGTGGGATAGCACCAGCCTTCATGGTAACAGAGCTGCTAGCTCTGCTGCTGCAAGTTTTCTGCACTTTCAAGAACGGACTGGCTTCTACCCCTCCAAAACACACGCTTCAAGGAATCAAGCCAGCTTTTGAGACTCCACTAATCTTTGCTGTCTTTGCAGGCTATGGAAGCATGTAAAGACGCAGGCTTGGCAAAGTCTATTGGAGTATCCAATTTCAACCGCAGGCAGCTGGAGATGATCCTGAACAAGCCAGGACTTAAGCACAAGCCTGTCAGCAACCAGGTATGACCTGAAGCCAAGGGCAGCGCCTGCTGTGGTACCAGTGCCCAGTAGGGAAGATAGAGGCAACACAATGCCTATGCAGCAGGGTGATGCTTTGCCACAGCTGTTGCCCTCTATATAGTCACACTTTTTAGCTTGAAAATTTTACTCATCCTGTGTAAGCTCAAGATAAAACTTGAAGGTACTAGAACAACCACTCTTCTCAGTTCCTGTTTCGGGATTATAAAACTCACACTTCTATGTCAAGCTCCACAGCCAGGTTAAATCTCTGCCATGTACTTTACTTTGCATCCAAAAAGTTCCTAAGACAAACCATTTGGGGTTAACTAGTCCTCAGTGAAGCCACACTTACCTCAGCTGACACTAAGCCTAAAATATCAACCCTAAATATCAGAAACCCTGGGTCACTCTAATCTTCCCGTGTAACAGCCATTAGATGTAATTTCTTTCTCTCTTCTGCCTTTCCAGTAAGAGTTTCAGTAAGAGTTGGAGAAAAGCATTAATTAAAAGGGAAAAAAAATAAATAAAGCAACCGATTGGAGCTGAACGAGCCTATGAAGATGATAGGTGATATCCAAGTTAATCACAGTAGTAGGGCTCAGAGCTTGAGGGAGGTGGCAGTGACCCATCCAAATGCCCAATACCTTTGACAGGCATTTGGCAGCTCACTGTATTTTCTAGAAGTCACTGGGAAACTTTTCAGACTCATCTGGCACAGATGAGCATCCACATTAGCAATATCAGAGAAGAGGTCAGAGACCAACTGGGACCAACTTCCTATCCCCAGCACATAGCCGGGAGGGCTGGAATTGGCATAGGGCAGGGCAGCCTGAAAGAGGAGGAAATTCTAGCACTCTTCATTGGTACTAACATTCCCAGTGGCTGCAAAATTCAGTTGCTGTTCACTGAGTGCCCCTAGGACTGCACTGCTGCTCCATGGGGTCAAGAAAAACTGGGCAAAAATATTAAATCCAGATTAAGTCAGGCAGCCAGAAACCATAGATGTGCCAGCCAGCTCCAGACTGCTTTCAAACAGATGTTTTTCTGTCACCTTGTAGATATTCCTTTCCCAGAGACAGAGAGTACTTCCAGAAAATCCCTTCCTGTAAGGGAATTAGGGACAGTATTTGCAATATGAGAGGGCAGAGCTCATAATGACATCGTAGCTATTGTGGAAATACCTCGCCTTTTGCATATACCTACTCAACTTTCTATACAGGACAGCTTCTGCCAACACTTACCCTAAAAATGACATCAGATTGGTCATCCTGATAAAACAGAGAACCAATGATCTGACCCATATCAGGTGGGTTGCCTTCTCAGCTTAGTCAGACTCCCTCAGCTCCACCTCCCCACTTATTGCCACAAATGTCCTACAACAAAATTATAATCATAGATGTTGATCTGCTGCCCACCAAAAATAAATAAATAAATAAAATCCATCACCCAGCAGTATATCATTAGTACTGTAATCAAATTCCCATATTCATTAACTTATATCCTTTCCTGAGAGCCAAGAAGTCATCTTTAACCTGTAACACAAATACTGTGACACCATCTACTTCCATATCTGGTCTTACTGATTAAACATTCTTTTTGTATTACTTTTGTAGGTTGAATGCCATCCCTATTTCACCCAACCCAAACTCTTAGAATTTTGCAGGCAACATGACATTGTTATTGTTGGATACAGCCCATTGGGAACCTCGAGGGATGAAACATGGTAAGTGCCCATGTTATTCCCAACTAGCAGGGCCATCATCCTGGAAAGAAATAATAAATCTCCATTGATGGATCTGCATGAAATGCCTTTTCAGAGTAGTTTTGAACTCAAGTGTCTAAATATTACAGTTGTGAATGTATACTTATAACATTCCTGATGCATGTTGTCATCAAAAGTGCCAGGTGCCTGTATGGGAGGTCTCCATACGACTCCTCTGCCAGAAAGAGGCTGTGGAAGTCTCCACTGAGAAAGTAGAAAATAAGCTTATGTTAGGATATGACATTGGAAGTTTCCTTTGACAACCAAAGCTTCTCCTCCATCCTTCACAGAATTGTCCAAAGGTGCAATATTCTGCCCATGAATGAGTAGATGCCTGTGTGTTTTAATACTAAAAACAGCAAGACTATGTTTTTCCTCAATTCTCTTCCAGGGTAAATGTGTCCTCCCCTCCTTTACTGGAGGATCCCGTGCTGAATGCCATTGGCAAAAAGTACAGTAAGACAGCAGCGCAGGTTGCATTGCGTTTCAGCATCCAGCGAGGGGTGGTGGTCATCCCAAAAAGCTTCAACCCCCAACGCATCAGAGAGAACTTTCAGGTAAATTCACACTCTAATGGTACAGAAAAGAATCCATTTGCTCTGACTTAGCCCCTATGAAAGGCAGTTTTCCCATCTACTTCCATAGATGGAAAACTTGACCAGTGTCTGTTTAATTCTTTTTGACACCATCACTTAATAGCACTATAGTATGGTAATAACAGAGCAGAACAGTGAAAGAATTCTGGTACCCACTACTGCACTGAGCAGCACAAGTGAAACAAAGTCACTTGGTAGATCTGTAGCCCAAGAATTGCTGGTTGGAAATATACAGAGATCACTGGCCTGTTCTGACTTATCCTCAGCTATGGGGTAGCATTACTGAGGAAGGGATGGTGCTGTATATGGGCATACCAAAAAGGCTTATAACCATACTACTTGAAAACAACTGGCCTGACCCCTCCATCCACTCCAAATAAGGGGGAGTATTTTTTCCTGTGTCCCTTGTACTTCTGAAATCTGGAGCACATTAAATGTTACCTGTGACAAGAAATTGTAACTTATTCTCAACATTTCCTTCCAATAGATCTTTGATTTCTCTCTCACTGAGAAAGAGATGAAAGAAATTGAAGCCCTGAACAAAAATGTTCGTTATGTGGAACTTTTAATGTAAGTCCAGAATAAGTCCAAAATTCTCACCAAACATTCTTGTTTTTTGTTTTTTTTTTTTGAGGAAGTGTTTTCTTTTTAAATCTTCTATTAATATTAATTTTTGTATAATCAACCTTGTGTTATGATAAAACTCGGAAGTAGGAGCTCTTTAATGCAGCCTGAATATGTCTCAGATCATTCACAAAAATAAGCTTGCAACACTTGCTGAAAGCTCAAATTTCAAATGCCCACCTAAAAGATGATGTCTGCTTCTGGCTATTCCATCTCTACAACTCCTTGATCACTATGTGTTGTGATGGCTATCTCAGTCAGTCACAAGCTGTAGTATTGACCTTCTTTAACCACCAGTGTGAATACCAGCTCTGATACTCAAACAGGAATACTTTCTTGCCCTTCTCCCCCTTCCCAACTTCTCTCATTGCTCAGCAAGCATTCAAGTTCACTCATCTATCCCATACTTCCTAACCTTACCTAGAAGGATGTTATGGGAGACAGAGTCAAAAGCTTTGCTAAAGTCAAGGTACACAACATCCACTGTTGTCCCCTCGTCTACCCAGCTGGTCACAGTGTCACAGAAGGCTACCAGATTAGTCAAGCATGATTTCCCCTTGGCAAATCCACGTTAACTACTACTCTTAACCTTTTCTTCTTCCACTTGCTTGGAGATGACATCCAGAATACGTTGTTCTATCACCTTCCCAAGGACAGAAGTGAGGCTGAATCTCCTGTAGTTTCCCAGCTCCGCCTTCTTGCCCCTTTTTTGCCGTATCTTGACTTTCCTCCAGTCTTCAGGCACCTCTCCTTTTCTCCTGTTGAGTTCTATCCTCTTGTACAAAAAGGAGAAAGCCACAAAGCTTGTTTGACTTGCTAGACCACTTTCTAATTCATTTCTTGCTGCTTATGATCTAAATCTTAAAATACAAAAGTAGTTTATCTCCACCAGAAGGTTGCACTGCCCTAGAAGGCTCAGGCTGACCCAGATCTCTTTTGGAGAAAAAGGCCATTAGTTTTACCTTCAGCTTAAGTGTATTCACAATCTGTGACCAAACTATGCTTTCCCTTTTTCAGGGCACTCAATGTGTAGCCAAACACTAAAAGGATTCATGTTGATATATTTCTCTTGTTAGGCTGGGTTATCTACATCTTGCCACTGTGCTCAAACACTAATAATAACAAAAAGCAGGACAGCAGCATCAATAGCCCTCTAAAATGTTGACTGTTGCTCAAAAGATAGGGAAAATGTTGCAAAGGAACAAATAAACCACTTACTGTGATAAACACGACAGAAAATATTAACTAAGTTAAAAGCATCATAATAGAGTTCATCTTTCACATCTAAGCTCTGCAATGTGCTCTGAAGCTTTAGTTTCTTGCAACTTAAATTAGCCTCCAATTAATTAGCAGCACTTAGTTCCAAAAAGCTTCTCACAAATGGCCTAGCAAATATTTATGAAAGTTTTGGTATTGGAAATCATTTGATTTTACAAGGCCAGGTTAAGTTAGAACATCATTTAACTTTTGTTAGTGAGAATATACATTAAAAGTAACCCTAGTGCAGAAAGAGCCTTTTCCAGAAGCAAAATTAGAGGAGGTAAATGCCCATGGGAAGAGAACTTACAAGGTCACTAATCTAAAGCTAACAAATGAGATGTTTTGCTTTATTAGACTAAATTTTGTCACAGGAGGCTACCGAGGACAAGGAAAGCAGCAAGTATGGGATAGACACTGGCAACTCTGTTTCACAGAAGTGCCATGTTTGGGGAAAGTGCTACAGTACAGTCTGGCCTCAATCTTAAATTTAAACTTAAATAACTTATTGGAAAAGTAACTTTGCTATGTAAGGAGCAATTAAACCTATATCTACCCAGTAGTATGTTCTTGAACTAAAGCATCTGGAATTGATGCTGCAACAGATGTCTTACAAGCCTAGACAGATGCCTTATTTCATTCAGAAATAGGTATTTGAGGAGGTCAAACCGCCATATAGAAGAAATTCTGGTTAGCTAGCTTTGTGGAAAGCCTTCCACTGTTGCAACTCAAACACCAGCAAATGGAAAAATACAACTTTCCTGTGACTCTTCCAGTTATCAGCTACCATGTGCAAATCTTTTGTTCTGATAGTGTGAGTAAGCCCATTGGAACAGGATATTACACTAATTGGAATGAGTTAGCAAGTTAGACATCTGAGCAGGAAAAAAAAAAAAAAAAAAAAAAAGAGAGATAGGTGTAGTCCAGAAAGTCTTAGTCTGAAATGGTTTCTTCATCCCTTGAGAAGTCTAAAAGTATTATTTTGGCAAGATTTTCGTTAATCTATCTGCTGAATCTATTTTGTCCATAGCAGAGACTGGGAGGACATTCTTCCTTACCAGTTATTCCAAGCTACCTTATCCCCTTTGAGTGAATCATTTTGGTACACAAGAGGACTCTGATCTTTGAACATATGTGATCTGAGTAGAAAGCATGCTCCATAGATGGAAACTAGATATTATGACAGTGGTGGCTGAGAGATTGTCAAATTATGCTGAAACCAAAACATGACAAAGTGGTTTTTTTTTTTTGAGTCGTCTCAATCTGTTAATGTGTAAACAATTCATCTTGGCTGAATATCAGAATGAAATGTTTTGATGCAACCAATTCAAAATGCTTGATGTCTTCCAGTCAGTTAATTCAATATTGTGAAATGTATCCTTCTCAAATTGGAACGATTCACGTATGGGATAAATGCCAGTATTTGTTGTGCTCTGTTGTAAGGCAAGGCAACCAGCTGCCACGGTGCACCTGACAGAGTTCTTCAAAAATTCTAGGTTTTGCTAGTGGAAAATGTTTGACAAGCCAGGACCTGTGGTTTAGCACCATCTTCTAAAATAAATAAAAAACATTAAAACCCACACTTCCTCACTCAACTACCTCTCTCTTACATTGGCCATTAGCAGACAACCAGTGTTATTTTTCACCTGCACTTTACCCTCAGAACTTACCTCTTGCCTTTTATAATGTTCTTGGACCATGCATCTTCCTTGAGAATGCAGCATTTAAGATGGAGCCTGAAGTGCCTCTACCTTTGCTGCATGCAACCATGAATTTCCCTTTCTTTCCTGAAAGGAGTCATCCCAAAACTTCTTCCTACACTCTGCTACTGGTGCTATTAATCTGGCAGCGCATCTGCACCTCAGCTGAGCTAGTGGGTTTTGAGGAACAGGGACAGCCAGACTTAGTCTGGATATGGGAGCCACTTGAAGAAACAACCAACTAGACCTAGATCTGAAATGTGATCTATAGACCTGAAAAAACAGTCCTTCACTATCCTCTCCTTAAATGCACAGGTGTGCTGTCAGCTCTGCAGGGAAGATTATTAAGGGCAGGCAGCATCAGAATCACAGAATGGTCTTCCACTAAGGCTTCCTCTCTTCAGGAGAGATAAGAGCTTTGCTCGGCACAGCATGAGTACATCACTGATGTGATATCCCAGGAGACTCACTTGTTCAATCTGACCTCTCCACAGGTGGCGTGACCATCCAGAATATCCCTTCAATGACGAATACTGAAAACAAAGCATCCAGGCAGGTTCCTAATCCAACATGAGATTTGGCTGAAAGAGATCCAATGTTTGGTGCTTCCTTTTTCTGGGAGACTGTTCAAATCAGCATTAAAACTATGAAATCTACCTCTTGTTGTCTAATCCGTTGCTTTTTTATGCTGAAGAGCAGATCTGTGTAAATTGATGAATGTAGGTTTTTGACCTAAGAGGCTTTAACACCATGAACACTGAATTTGCAATGCTGACAACAAATAAAACTGAGCATCTCTCAAGAACAAACTTATTCATTCAAACCAAAGTCTTCATTCAAGGGTACATTCTCCATTAGATGTGAAACAAGAGTTTCTACTTCAGTAGATGTAAAGCACCATCGTATTTTTTCACAGCTCAGGTGAAAGAATCAGGGAGCTAATTGGATTTCAAGTCTGTGTACATGTGAATATAAGTATCCATTCATGCAAGGAATGAAGCATATTTTACCCTGACCAGAGTATTTCCTGACCCTCCATTCAACTAGTTCAGGCCCAAACACATAAGCACGTTCATTTCCCCTCTACCTCAGCTGAGGAGCATCACTGAATCACAGACCAGACTGTGTTTTTACATTTGAGCTGCTATGCAAGGATGGTATTGCATAGCATGCTGCTTATGCATCTTACAGCCATCCTGAACCTAGCACTATCATAAATACTTTGCAAGAGCCTTATCTCCTTAAGATAAAAATCCCTGAACCTTCTTTCTTGTTCCATAAACTGTGAATCACAAAATAAAATTTCTACTTTGGAATTCTTGCAGTCCTTTAGCTTTTAAGCAAGAATATTCTGAATTGGTAAACTAAGTTCCAATTGAGGAGAATGTTGTCTTTGTTAAATACCACATTTGACCATGTTTTGAGATCACAGAGAACAAGCTGGTCCAGGAAAGAGGTAGATATAAGACAGAAGGAAGTAGTCTGAAGCCTAGACATTTCCTTCTATCTTGTCCCTGACTGTAACACATGGACAAAAGCACGGACACCAGCATGACGACAACTAACTCCTACAATATGGAATTCTTTCAGAACAGCTGTTTGCTACACTAGTTCCCAGAAAGAACAGACAGCTCTTCCAAATGGATCTCGTGCCAGGACAGCCCAACAACTTCAGTGGGTGCCCCTAGAGAAGCCAGACCCCTCATAGGGTGATAGCCTTTACAAGTCATTTACAGATCCATTTATAAAGCTGTGACAGCAAAGGCATATTCTGTATGCTTGAAGTTACCCAAGGGCAATTCCCATTTTATTCCATTACATACTTATACCATAGAGAGTGAGAGGATAGATCTAAGGAGGAGAAGGAACAGATACATTCAGTCTTCTGGTGTTACATCATACCCAAGGTCAGGTGGAGCTCTGCGGGATGAACTACCATCATAGTGCAGCTTTGCCACTCACAGGAAGTGAGGGCCTGGTCAAAATCCAAGCAAAAAATGTAGAGTGCCAAAGGGGAACAGGTAAGCATCACACGTAATATTATTCCAGTTGCTTCATTATTAACAGTTACTTCATAAGAACAAACCTTAAATAGAGCTATCAAGGCTCAGCTACCAAACAGTAGCACTGTACAAATTTTTGCACTGTAACTTGACCAGATGCAGGTCTCTAGACACAGCCAGCACTCAGGCCAGCTTTGGCACAGGTCTTGTTTTGTACACTGCAAATGTCAGCCAATGCCCAGCTTAAATGATCATACTGGCTTTTTCTCAGCTATCTGCCCTTCCAGACATCCTTTCCCAAAAGTTAGGCATGGCTCTAGGTTCTAACAGAGCTCCTTCATATGACCTTGTAAATGTGAGTAAAGACAGTGATATACTGAAGTCTTTCTAATAGGAAACAGCCCACAATCAGGTCATCAATCTGTACAGAGTGAACAGGCAGGATGGAGTGTGAGAGCTTGTCTGGCCCAAGCAGTGCCAGCAAATCCTTTTCCCCTCTGCCTCCCCTGCCTCTATTTTAATAGGGCTCTCCTCCTAGTTTGAATCCGATAGGGCTCTCCGCCTAGTTTGAATACAATGACAAATATTCAGCTTCTTCCCAGGGGCACACACTCCCATATTCATTCCCACTGGTTATGAAACTGCTTCTGACGTCTAGCCTAGTTTTTCCCTTCACTTTGCTCAGTTTCAGACCACTGCTCCCCATTGTTCTCCATCTTACTCTACAAATAAAAGGTTCAAAGGAGGGAAAAATAAACAAGACTGCAGATGGGGGCTTGGGAAACACATTCCACCAGCCAGTGCACAAAAAGAGAGAGGAAAAAAAAAACAGAAAGAAAAGAGACAAGCCCAGGCTCCAGCCCCACATCCAATCTGCTCCCATCTGGCAAGTTGAGGCATACTGAGCACACTGTGTGGTGTAAATCACATCACTCAGCACTGCCCACTGCTCAGCTCCAACCAGAAAGCCAAGCATGGGGGCCTCAAGCCTCTGCTGCTCTAATAGAAATTGCACATGGCAAGAGTAGATCAAAACTTATACTGGGAAAACTCACTTGCTGTTACCATAAGTAACCTGAATAGTTAGTGACTCTTCCTGTAGCTGTGAAGTGAAATGAAATTCAGGTCAAGGAAGACTAAAACAGGATATATTACATAAAGCTAGAGGAAAACATGAAGGTGGAAAAGAAAGTGACAGGTTGGAATAAGATTCAAAATGCTCATTTCACTTGTGACCTAAACAGAAAACACATTTGCCTTTTAGAGTGGAGTAATCAGCACGCAGTTAGGCACTAGCGCAAGTTTTCTATTAATTGTTTCTCAGCAGTGCCATATTTTAGTCCTTCCCAACTTCCTACTCCCCTAGAGCAAAAACCCCAGCTTATAAAGGGCTTTGAGAGTCCAAAAACCAAAAGAGTTTGTTTTAATTTTTTAGTGTCAGACAGACTCCTCAGGGAACCTTAACTCAACATGCATGAGCAATACTCACAACAACACAACACTTTGCAAATAAAATGCAAAGCAGAACCAAATGGGAAGAAAAAAAAAAAAGCAAAGAAAGAGGTGGAAATAAAAACACACGTGTGTACACACACGCAGCAAAGAAGGCACCACTCAACGCTACTCCATTTTTGCTCCGTAAACTGCAAAACTACCTGGATGGAGGCCTCAGATCTGTCCAAATTCACTGAATATAGCAATGGCAAAGTGCTGCTTCAGGACAAATCTGCACACAACCACAAGTGGCACAAGAGCTCACAATGATCTAGAACAAGTTTTGTAGTAGCCTTGTATGTAACAAGAAGGCAGCTTTGCTAGTTCAGGGTGCTTAAGACACTGGATAGGATCCTGCAAAAAATCTAAGCACATGAAAGTCAGGAGTCACTCTGCTGACTCAAGGCTCACATCAATACAGGGAAACAAAACAGAGGCCCCAGGCTCTTGATGCAAGAAAATCCCTCCTTTTACATTTTCCCAGTTAAATCCAACCAGCATAGTCCTCCCAAGACAGGGCAGACCCTGGGGAAAGCTTGTCTCCAAGCTTGTCTGTTTTGTTCTTCATTGATCTGTACTTAAGAAACTTTGAAAATGGATCTCCAACATCTGGAAAGGTTCTTTTAAGTCATAGATCAGAAATTCATACCCCTAGTCAACAAGCCAGTGCTGCCCTCTGGTCCCCTGGGAGGTACTGTCATCTCAAGATGAGTGGAAGAAACAATGTAGAAGGAAAGCAAATAGTCTAGTTTGTCACATACGAGAAATATCCATGCCATTCAGGATTTCTGCTTTACTATTTTTCTATTTTTTTTCCTAGGCCTAGCATTTAAAACAAAGCAACACTAAATCCTCCCCAGTATACTAGAGCTCTCCACTTCAGAGACCATCAAGTTGCTAGGCTCATGTCCATGCTCAAGAATAGGTCTACTTGGCATGCAAGACTTGGAGGCAATTAAAAGTGTTGTCAGAGGATGGCTGAAAGGCAGGGAGTGAGGGGAATGTCATAACTCCATTCACTCAGCAGTTAGAGCACAGAACTGATGGGGCAAGTGAGGTTCGTTATGACGGTTTAAAACTACACATCTCACCTCATTCAATTACCAAGCTGTATAAACTTTTGGATGGGATCTTTCTCCATCCACCACATCAAGCTTTTCAACACTGCATAAGAAATTCATCAAGGCAAAAACAGGAAGGACTCAGTAACTGATCAATATAATGTGTTCACTTGAGAAGAAGGAGATATGTAGTGCAGTCCTCTCTCTACTCTCTCATTACTGACTGAGAAACACTCCTACAGAAAAAGAATCAAGATTTCCTCCCATCCTCCTCCCCTCCCCTTCGTGCTATAGCTCATTCCTATGCTATGCAAGTTGTTCTCTTTGCTGTTTCTTTTGGACACGACACCATTTATATTATCAAAGAGAATTCTATGTACTGGAAAAGATGATGTGCATACCCCGTCCATCACTATATGTGTAAACGTGAATCTCAGTTCTCTGCATGCCTATAAGTTATTACCATAATGAAAACAAATTCTATAGCTTGGAGTAGCCAAACACTTCTTCCCAACAGGCTGCAGAGATATTACAGATCTGTCTGAATTAAGGCATTGATTTTCACCCACCAAATTAATATCTTCCACCCAAATGCTCCAGCACTCTTGTTAGCCGTTGACCTTGCGTAATTAACCTTGCCCCCTTCAAACCTCATTCCTTTGACCTTCTTTCCAGCCAAACACATCCACCTCTGCTCTTTCCCAAGTTTATTTTGCAATAGTTATACTTTGCCCAAATAACAAGTTTGGTTAAACTTACGTGCCAAGCAAGACTCCCCCTTCACATGCAATCGCTCCCTCTCTCTCAGCCACTTGTTCCCATTCTTCTGGTTTCTTCCCACCCTGTGAAGAAAAAGGCCTTAGTACAGACCACTTCCAGGAAAAGGTCTCTCCTCCAAGCTATTTCCCAACTCCATTAAAACTCAGCACTTCAAAAGAACACTGCATGTGAAGTATTTATTCCTTGTAGCTTTTGCTTTGGAAACACTGATAGGCTGTTCTAGACAATGTAAATTTCAAACAAAAACTTTTTACTTATTTAAGAGAGAGGAAGTATGAGAAATAATGTTGGATGTCTCTCAGTCATTTTAACCCTGTGAAGGATTAACTTTATTCCATGTAAAGGCAAAACATATCCCACAGAATATAGCTTCTGGCAGAACCAATGCAAAAAAGGGGTAAAAACAGTGCTGGGGAAGCCAAGGAAGGCAGCTGAGAGCTCCAAAGACTGGCCTCTTTAGGATGGTAAGGGGAGAGGCACAATTCTCATTTTTCAAACTGTGTAATTAGGGATATACATTCACCTCTCTATTTACAGCTTTTATTGCAGTACAGGAATGATGAACTATTCTGAGAAATCAAAGGGCATTAAGATCAGTCAAGATATGACTTTTTAACTATGTAGGGCCACTCTCCAGAATTCATGGCTACAAGCTGAATAAGGTTGTTGGAGTTTTAACCTAGCAGCTTGTATATAGGCCAGTGCATGATACCACTGTACCTGATACTGCTGAGGCAGCAAGGCAGGAATGCTGTGGGAAAACGAGAACTTTCCCACCTCACTCTGCATGCTGCACATGGGATTAGATGACTGAACTCTCAGAGGGATTTGCTTGGGGCCAGGACCACAGGCTGCTTAGACTTAATATTGTGCAGTCACATTCAATAAAAGAACATTTCTAAGAAGGTAAGCCCAGAGCCATAATTATACAAAAAAACAGATTTTGAGCTTTTCAGCCAGGAGTCAGAGGACACTTAGGACTGCAGAATCCAGCCTTCTGCAGAGGTCTGCTGCTCATCACCAAGAGGGAGATGATGGGACGGGGTCTGCCAGCTTCTCTATGCACCCTAAATATCTCCTCTGCCACAGACATGCACAGCACCCCTCAGACATCCAGGCAGAAAGCACTAAGTAGCTGAAGACTTGTATAGCAGATACAACCTGGCAGAGAAACTCAGTGGGACTTAATAAAACAGCACCCAAGTCCTCTGCATTAGCTCAGCATTAGCCACAGCTTTACTGGCTGTCCTCCAAAAGATTTTTTTTTTCAAAACCAATGGATATTTTTACTACTGCTGTCACCCAGTCCTTCCTCAGAAAACAGCTCAGACTCCAGTCTCACAGGCCCATCCTCTGATCAAGGAGCAGAAGGTCTCCTGTCTTCCCCCAGAGAAGCTCAGCAGGCCCATACCTCTGAGGCAGGCTTTCTTCAGCCAGCACTTCCCTCCTTCCTCTTTCCACCTCTGTGCCCCAGCAAGCACAGAGTGCAAACGTTTTACCTGAGGGAATGAAAAGGTGTAGTAAAGCCAGCAAAACCATGCCTTAGCAGCTTGAACTGGAACAAGGACAAGAAAAATACTGGAAAGTAAACAGGCCACCCAAGCCCTCACACATGGGAGACCTAGAGGCTACAGGGAGCTTATGTACTGCTAATTTAAGAAGTCACAGGTGCAGCTATACTCAGTTACCCTGGCCTGAGAAAGGAAAGAGGTGGAAAAAAGCCCCAAGACAAATTCTAGGTTGGCTGGAGCTCAGGCTGTGAGGTGAACAAGTGAACATGGAAAGTAAAAGTCCATACACGCTTTTGACTCATTTTCTTCTTTCCCCTATTTATGAAATTTATCGCAACTCCTTCTGGGTCATCAGTAGATATATCTGCCTTAGTCACTTGGCTGGGATATTCACAGAAGGAACAATAAATGATTCATGCTCTTTACCGGCATCACTATGAAATAAATTTCTCCCCCTGAACTTTCACGTGCTACCCAAGTGGAGGAAGCTGAAACAGCGTGCTTTAGCCATTGAGTTTCTCCCAGGGTGGCCTTGCAGGAGAGCAACCTCTGCATAGCTCTGCTACTGCTGTTCAGGAGGCAGCTTGCTCTGAGTGGGCTGCACCAACCCCAGTGCCTGGCCGGGGCCCTGGATGTGCCCCTGTGACACCAGGAGACAGTGAATGAATCTGAACCCTTAGGGTAGTGTGGTATAGGCACAGCCCTCACTCTTTCCTCGCTTTTGGTGAGGTGTCTTGGAATTTGCAGCTGTCTAGATTTTGAAAATGAAATTAGGAAGTTAATAAAAAGTCCGAGATAAATAAAATTCAACACTCCAAGTTCCTTGAGCGGGCTTGAATGCATAGTCTGTATTGGGCTGTTTAGGTGTTATTTTGGAAATCATCCTACCCAATGTGGGAAAGCAGGAGGTAGAAGCTGTTCCACTACCGTATGGCTTGCTTTGCAGGGTGGAGGCTTTGGATGGTGCAGTGTTCATCACCACAACATCAAGCTTTGGTCCAGCAATATCTGTGTCTCTAAGGCTGCACTTAGGGCTCTGGTGGGCAGCAGAACCTCAGAGGGCCTACAAAGGGCACAAGCATCAGAAGAAAGTTCAGAGATGAGATATGATCCTCAGTCTATTCAATCCGCAAATTAAACATTGAAGTTTTGGTTGTAGGAAGGCTCTCATTTCCAAGTGATGTCTCTCCTAAAGAAAAGCATGGAGGCTTCCCTTCTGAAAGTTTGGACAATGGATATTTGGTCTTTTGAAATACAGCAAGAAAAATAAAATTTCCACCACTCTTTAACCAGCTCTCTTCTCCACAGTTTTTAAGCAGAGTGTAAGATAAGATCATAGAAGACCACGGTTTTCACTTCTTCCTGCCCTAAAATATCTTCTTGACACTTTCTGTGTCCTAGAACGAGTTCTCAGAAAATCTGAAGGCTTCCTCCCACTGCTTCTTTAGGCTATGTTGTAAGTTTAGACAAATACAACAGTCTGTGCTGGACAATTCTTGCAACCTTCAGAACAATTACTTTCAGCACTTCAGTTCATCATCAGGGTTAAAGTTTGCTTGTCTTTAACTGCCTACTGTTTGTAACAGGAAACCCAAAGAGCACTCCCAGGGTCCCACGTGCAATTGCTCTTGCCTATTTATAACTACTATGGCACACTAAGATGGGACTTTCCACCTGCCCAGGGAACGCCATGCTTTGATGTAATTTCCCAGACTGCAGTCCTGCTGGGATCAGTCTCTCTTCTGAGCTGCTCCTTGTTGAAAGCTCTTGGCAGAGAGTTATGCAGAAGAAATTATGTGCAAAGCAACCTCATTCTTTTTCTTCCCTTTCACTGATTTTTTGCATCTCCTGTATCTTATGTGAACATCATTAGAAGTTGTATTTTGCTAGTTACTGCAATGTTTTGTATGAACCTCCTGTGAATAGAACAGTGCATGTCTCTGAACAATCACTGAGAAGAGCTCTTTCTCAGGACTTGCCTATATTTAGTTGTTTTCTGCATTTCTAGTTCATTTGTGAAATAAAATTACTCGTCCCTCAGTACTTCAATAAAACTTTCCTCTTCCAAACAAGGGGGTGAGGATGTTGTTACAGTGCTACAGCTCCACAAAAGAGTTTTATCCTTCAAAGGACAATTAACAGTCTGGAAACTTTTCAGCTTTGGTAATTCATGTGCAATAAAGTTATAAATGTTTATTTCTTTATGTATGTTCTGATACGTTGCCATTCCCTTTATCACTCCATTTATCCTCATTTATCTTTTGTGAGTCTGTGTTATCTTGCAATTTAAGGAAGCATCATATCAGAGTGCAGAGGGGACTGCATTTGCCTGGAATTTTGGTATTCACTTCTATTTTCATACCCCATTAGGCAGAGTCCTGTAATATTAATTAATACTCAGTGTAATCCTAGCAATTTTTTAAAAAAATCAGATAACAAATTAAAGTCCATGAATCCGTATGTATACCAAACATGCCTAATAGCCTAAAGTAAGCAGCCATCTATCTGTTCAAGTAATCAAATAGAACAAAAGACAGCTAGCCATAACATATCCAGTCTTATTTACTAGCTCCTTTTCCTGTTCCCAGCCACACACACAGATGGATTGCTAACTCTGAGTGATTTATTTTGCTGGTGTCAGGATGGCCAAACATTGTAATGCCCCTGGACAGACTCTCAGGGCTGCATTCAACAGCAGTGCTTGCCTGCACCAACAACCACATAGATGTCAGTGTCATACAGAAGCCACTCCTGCAACACTAACTCACAGGTCCCCATGAGTTTCTGAGAAATATTAGTAAATGCAAGATTTTTGAGAATCTCAGCAATTTGCAGCAAGGCTTAGTTGGTACAAAATGTTTTTCTGAGGTCTAAACTAAATCTTCCCCTGCTGCCATTCAGTCTATGCCTCTTCCTCTGTCCAACACAGACTCAGCCATCCTGGTGCCCTCATTCCCTCTTGTTTCCCTCAAATAACACACAGCAGCTGCCGGGCTGGGTCTTTTGCCACAGACCTCTGGGTTGTCATGAGGTCTTTGGGAAGATTTTTGAGCCAGTTGGCATACACAGTCTACCAAGTCCTTTGAACTAAACGTCTGTGGCAGATGTTGCCAGCCCGTACAGGGGATCTGGTCTCAGTGACTCACCTGGTTGCTTCCAGCACCATGTTTTGGTGATGAGCAGATCGAGTTGGACACCATTTCCACTTTGTGTCATCTGAGGGCACAGCCTGAGCACTAGAGAAAGCAGGATGCCTACGCTCCCAAAGTACACAAACCACCGGTTAGATCAGATCAGGTCATCCAGCAAAAATAATGAAAGGGAACGACTATGGGAAAAATTGCCTATTGGAGAAATTTTATTCTAAACACCCATTAGATATTAGGCTGGGTCATGCCCTGAAATGGTGAGGGAAAGTTATACTAAAATGAGTTTGATGAATATGGGTGATCACTTTGGACTAGCCAAAAAATAAAAATAAATTATTTCCAGCAAAAGGAAAAAATTTTAATCGGATGAGTTGTCAGCCTTCTGCAAATTAAAATGAAGGAACAGTCCTTAAGGGGAAATTGTTTCAAAATAAAACAAAGAAATAAAAGAGTTGTATTTTGAAAATCTAAAACATCTAACTTTCCACAGCTTCCTTTGTTTGCTTTAGTTTATGCCAATCCAGATTTGCAGAGCACATGGTCCACCCAGTACTTCGGCTGTCCATGTTTTCTCTTGCCTCATTTCTTGTTGGTTCAGTTTATATCTTCATATGGTTTCCAAGCACCCTGCTTCTTCTTCATGCAGTTAGCACTTTGGACATGATTCTTACCTGAAAGGAGGTGGTCACAAAGTGGGGGACAGCCTCTTCGCCCAGCTAACAGCAGCAGGACAAGATGCAATGGCCTTAAGTTGTGCCAGAGAAGTTTCAGGTTGGATATTAGGAAAGATTTACTTTTTGAAGAGTGGTGAGGTATTGGAACAGGTTCTCCAGAGAAGTGATGGAATCACTGTCCCCAGAAGTGTTCGAGAAAAATGTGGATGTGGCACTGAAGTGTATGGGGGGGTTTGGTGATTGGACCGGTTGATCTTAGAAGTCTTTCCAACCTAATGATTCTATTATTTGTGGAGGATGTGCTACAGAGAGAGATGCCAAAGACACTGGGCAAAACATGCATTGAGTCCCCACTCAAGAACTTCAGACTCCTCTTATATTTGCTGTAAAAGCCTACGCGTGCTGATGAGAGCTTCATGGCTCTATCACCCGTGTGCGGCGGCGGTGCTCTCTGCCTATCGCAGAGGAGGAGATGATGGGAGGGAAAGCTGTGTGCCTGTCCCTGCTGCTGGGTGCCCCTGCATGGTTTTCATGCTGTTCACTGCCTGGGACAGCTAGCCCTGTATTCAATGGTGTTTCAGGGAGAGGCTTAGGCATGTGTGTGGGTATTGCTGGACTGAGCACCAGGTGAGAACTACTCCCATCCTGTCTCCAGTGACAGGGCTTCCACCGTTTCTCTGGGCAACCTACTCCAGTGTATACATACTTATATGTCCACAGCATAGTAGTTAGGTAATGCTGACCACTGATGGGTTGCCTCATTCCTGCTGTTTTGGCACCTTGATTTTCAGCTAGCGTTGCCCTGTATAAATATAGAAATTTTCCATGTTGGAGAGCTGTTTTGGTGTGGTTATTGTTGTTATTTAACAACATCAATATCCAAGAAACATTGGTAACATTTATTCCATTAGGAAAAGTATGCTTTGTAGCAGAACATCAAGTCTGGCAGAGGAGTAGTTTTCATGGCAAGGCTGAATCTTTTGCTAATCCCAGGAAAACCTTCCCAATTTGGTCAGTTTATAAGTCTTTGCAAAATTATTCTCCACAAATGTGCTGTTGAAATGAAATGCCTTTAGACTTCTTGGCAGCGAAGTTCCCCTAAGGTTTCTCCTGTTGTTCATGCATTTGAACAGCCAGTCCCTGGGACCACAGCTCTTGCAGCCTTCACTGTCTTCTGTGCTGACCTTTCTTTTCTGACTTTCTCAAGCATTCACTTTTGCACTCTGAATGATTTCTTTAACCTCCCAATATTTGTGTAATTGAGTACAGGCAGGCAACAGTCTGAAGAGACTTAAAATGATTAGAGGATCTTGGCACTAGATGCTAGAGGAATACGAAAGAATGTTTATACTGCATCTGTTTGCTTGTAATGCACCTTTGCCAGAGCCCTAATTTAATTTATGTATATGGATCAACCTTTTAATACCTTCCAGGAATAATTGTTTTCATCATTTTATGTTTCAGCATGTGCATTCAAATAAAATATGTCGCAATTGGATTGAAAAGTTTAAATCCTGTTTTGAAAAGCCTCATGAAAAGTTAATGGGCTTTGGCACATTCAGAATAAGTCACTTCTAAAGATATGATGCAGCAGTCTAACAAAAACATTTTTGCAAAATACTGAAACAGAAATTCCTCCGTTTTCTTGCAGAATTTATATTAACATAGTACGATTTCCTTTAGTGGTTTTCTATGGTACGTGTGTACGTATGTAGACAAGGACTGTTCCAGAACTAATGCCTCCTATTTTAATTAGTTGCCTGCCATGTCAGAGATAGATGTTGGGCATATGACAGTAGAGGATGAACCTTCCCATCAGTATTACATTACATTATGTTGCTGTGCGACCGATGACAGCAGAGGGGCAGTCTAACAGAATGGAGCATGACACGGAAGCACATATGAAGCAAAGATGCATCAATGAATCCCTCCACGTGCAAAAAAAATGGCACCCCTTGACATTCATTGACATTTGCTGAATATTTATGAAGACCAAACCATGGATGTCAACACAGTGAGCTGGTGAGTGGTGCGTTTCAGCAGTAGCGATAGCAACAGTTGGTCACCTCCACTGGTGCAGACTTTTATAAGCAGGCTCTTGTTCATCACTGGTGGAAATGCACAGCTAATGGTGGCGATCATGTTGAAAAATAGCATTTTGTAGTTGAGAGTTCACTCTATCAAACAGTGCTATTGCGCTCCGTATATGTGTTATTTTCATGAAAATAAATAGGAGGCATTACTTGTAATGTCATACGTGTATATATATATATATAATAAAAGAATACACATGTACAGATGTATAGATATAAGAAAACCTCAAGTCCCTAACTCTGTATGTTCCAAATTATTTTTGTGACTTTGCCTAAGGCTATTTGACATTCAGTTATTGATTCCTGACTTCCATTTATAATTTTGTTCTGATGCTCTTGTAAGAAACCACTGGAACCATATGCTAAAGCACCTGCAGTAACAACCATGTAGGCAGGTATGAGAAATACAGTGAAGTTCTATACAGTTCATCCAGTTCCAAGAAGTGCACTGCCATGCTTTTCCCACTATTTTAACTACTGAGCTCCAAAATATGGGACTAACCACCCTAAAATAAATCAGCACTAAAAATTACTGCAATAACTACTTTCTCGATGGTTTAAGAGCACTGCCAAAATCAACAGAACTGTCCTCTGTGGTGAAATTTGTCAGTGCTGCTGCTATGAACCATAGGAAACATTATCAGTTGTTTTCTATTGATGGATATGTTTGGTTGGTCAACTGGAGTTAACCTTTCAATTGGACACTAAATGAATGTTCATTTTCACATCTGAGATCACAGGCACCCTCTAGAACGGCTCAAGCCCACATATGCTGACAACAAGGAGTCCTCTGTGCACTGCAGTTGTCCCTCAAGTCAGCTTGACTATTCTAGCAGCTGTTTGTATACACAAACCAAACTTCTTCAATGTGAGTGCACCTCTGGAATAAGCATTAGTGCAAATGATTGTTCTCTTGTCCCACTCGGTAGCTGGTGAGAGAGATGAATATTTGGAAACCCCCAAACTGGGCACTCCCTACTCAGTAGGATTGCTGGAGTGATGGGGTCACAACAATGACTGAGAAAAAATACAAGGCAATTTACTGAGCTTTCTAACAATAATCAACAACTTTGAGGCAAAACTGGATAACTTTTTAACAATAGTCAGTAAGTGTTTGTTGTGGTTTAACTTGCCAGATAGCTAAGCACTGTGCTGTCATTCACTCAGTGGGATGGGGGAGAGAATCAGAAAGCAAAAAAATAAATAAATAAATAAAAAGAAGAACCCATCAGTTGAGATAAAATGATTTTCTAATATAAAATTTCTATAAAATTTTCTATAAAGGAAAAAGGATGACAGTTATGACTATACATATATATATATAAATGCATATAACAAGTGATGCACTAGAAATTGCTCACCAATACCCAGCTAGCCTCCAAGCAGTGGAAGAGGGAGAAATGAACTCCCAACCCTCTTCTCTCTCTCTGCATCATATCATATGGTACAGAATATTCCTTCCACTAGTTAAAGTCATTTGTCCTGATTCTGTCCCCTCCCAGCTCCTTGGGCTCCCCCAGCCCTTTGCTAGTAGCAGCTGAGAAAGTGGAATGGCCTTGGCTCTGTACAACGCTGATCAGCAACAATTAGAAACATTGGCATGTTATCAACATTGTTTTTCTCCTAAAACCAAAACATGGAATCATACCAGACATTCTGAAGAAAAACAATTCTGTCCCAGCTGAAACTAGGACAGTGTTACAAATAAGAATACCTTGGTGCAAGTGTTATTTCCTTATCAACCACTTTCTGGTAAAATTAGGAAACAGCTACCAAAGAAAAGGGAGTACAAGAAAACTGAAAGAAGAAGAAAGAGAGAGAAAAAAGATTTTGCCATTCCTTGGATCCAGCATTGTCTTGAGTCAGGGGTCTTGGTCCATGGGTGGTACATCAAGAGAGGTAAATGTGCCTGCTGACCATTACATGGTGAGCCCAAGAACACACTTTGGGTTGCAACCCCCTCATGTCTGCACAGCTAGGGTGTTCTAGAAGATCCAGGAGTTTTCAGCAAGGATCTCTGGTGATCATGCCTCCTCCTTAGTGAATTACTCAAACCAGTGTTTTTCAACCAGTAGTGTTACTCAAGATGATGTTTTTACTCAAGCTGATGTTTTTCGACCATAAGAGGAAACAGATGTTGTCCATAAAAGGAAGTAGATACTGTCCATAAGAGAAAGTAGAGAAAAGAAGCTTGTCACTTTGCCTCTTCTGGGCTTGATCCGTCTTTCTTCCAGTTCCCCTTTTTGCAATGCTCAAGTCAGTACAGGCCAACGTCCTCAGTGCTCTCAGACAACTATGTCCACTGATGGTTTGACAGAGAATACTGCTGAAAAATGCTGCGGCTGCCATGTCACACCTTTGTCTGGTTCATCTCAACCCATTACAGGACTTTGGAGACTAATCTTTGTAAACTTTTATGTCAGCGATCTCCTGTATTGCCCATACAGTGAACAGTGACAGTGATCGGATCAGTGCCTCCCATCCTCCCACACAGTTCCTGCTCATGCATATACGCAAAGGAACTGCCGAAGTACAACTTCACAGCAGCAAAGGCAGAGAAAGTGTGTGATTTGGCTAAATAATATCTTTCAAGCTGCACCACTGTAATGACATGAATCTGCTGCAGATTTGTACAAGGACACTCCTTTAGACCGCAAGGTTTTGACCAGAAATCTCTCTTCCTGCATGTGCTTCTTGCCCCTAGAGCAGCGGAGACCTCACCTTCACAGGAGACTTTGGAGTTGCTGCACTGCTTTTAGGTATCACTGGTAATTTCCCAGAAATATGTAATAGACACACCTATTTTTCCACTTCTTCGGATGACTATGTAAGATTTCAGATGACAGTGGATCTGTTCTTGCACTGTAGACAAAGCATTTTAAGAGTTAGCCACAGTTTAATATATACCATGGCTACAGGTACCATATCTTGTTGAGTTTCTTGTCTAGTCACACCAGTTTGTAACATCTCTCATGTCAACCTTAACATGTCCAAGTGTTTCTCTTAGTACCATTGGTGAGGGAGAGGTCTTTGAAATAAAATTTGACAATAAAATCTCAAGTGTAATATAATAAATTAGAATAAGTGGTATAATTTGATTTTTCGCTAACCACCACTCAGTAATAGACCGTGTTGTTCTGACTCCAGTTGAGTGAAGAATAAGTTTCATTGCAATGGCTTCTGAGCTTTTGTCAGATCAGCTGGCCTGATTTCCAAACTGCTCTTCAAGAAGACAAGTTGCAGGCAGGGATATTTTTTTCAGAAAAACGGGAATTGGAATAACTTTTCCAATTACTGCAGAAACAGCTACTATTAAGCATTTTGCTTCTGAGTGGGAAACAGCTTGTGGTTTTGTACAGCAGCCATGTTTTGTGGCACAGTCAGCACCACGTCCTCTTCTAAGAAGGCAGCTGATTCCAGTCCTCAGTGTTCCTGAGGCAGCAACCGTCCCTAGGGCAACAGAGCTGGTGACCATGCTGCTGCTCTGAAAAGATCTCCAAAAATGAGTCCTCACCCACTTGTTTTTCAGAGAACAGCGACGGCTTGTTTCACAACAGTATTTGCTACATTTTACTTATGTTTCTCTTGCTCCCTTCGAGGAAGAAAAAACATGAATTAAGCCTTTGTTCCAACCAGCAGCCTACAAGGCTCAACCCGCACCGCACCATGGGCCAGTCAGCATAGCTCTCCTGACACAACACCATTCAGGGACCGGCATGACTTGTCACCCCCACATTCACTCACAGCGTTGCATCTCTTCTGTAGGGCAACATATGCCTGTGCTGGTTTCTAGTCTCAAAACAATACTTTAACAAGCTCAAATTTTAAAACTGAGGTGCCCATGTCCTCCTCGGTACTGAAAATTACGCATTACTGGTGTTTTGCACAGGCCTTTCTGCATACAGTATTGTACTGGTGCTGGTTGGTGAAGCAAGCCGCTCTGTTGGCAGCAGCCTGTCAGCTACCATACATTGCTGGCACATGCAGCAATGTGAGAAAACTTCAGCATTTCACATAGACACATTTCAACTTTTCTACCCAAGGTACTTAAATCTTTGAGTTGGTCGAAACTGATAATAGTTTGCCCAGGCATTTTTTTGGGGATATTTGAAGCAATCAGATATCAACATATGGCTAATTGTTAAGTACTGCTTTGAATGCTGTTAAAGCAGCAGAAGAGTGATGCAGAGCATAGAAGAATGCTCAGTCGCTTAGCAGCTGAGTCATTACACGTCACTGTCAAAGGATGCCAGCCAGTCCAGGTTTGTAGCACTGCACAACAGCATCCAGGGCCAGGTTAATTACTACAGTTACAACTTTGAGAGAAAAATAAACAAGAAATCACCAGTTTCACACTTAAGAAAGTGAGCTGATGACCATGGAAAAAAGAAAGTAGGAAACTGCCAACATCAGAAACTTTGTGGTCAACTGTGATCCCACCTGAGGTTGG
This sequence comes from Tetrao urogallus, assembly GCF_951394365.1. NCBI lineage: Eukaryota > Metazoa > Chordata > Aves > Galliformes > Phasianidae > Tetrao > Tetrao urogallus. The sequence continues at coordinate 137,870,384 of NC_136813.1, read as the reverse complement.
CTGCTGACACTAGTGTCTGGGTAAAGGATGGAGAGGGTGACACCAGCTGACTCTCAGGAGCCCTCTATGTCACCCACAGGTACCAGTTTTTCTGGGCAGAGCTTTTGGGCATGCTGAGAAAATCCTCTGAAAATCCTCTAAGAGCTGCAATGCTTTTACCAGGGGTTACGATACATTATTTGTTAATCAAGACTAAATTCCATGAGTCTGGGTAAAAACCTTGAAGAGCCTAATTGAAAGATTTCTGTGGTCTCAAGTTAGAAGCTGAGCTGTAGCATTAGGACACACTGCAGAAAATGAGCGTACATTAAATGCATAAAATGAGAAACACAGCTGTTGACAGCCAGACATAGAAACAATTTGTTTTAAAATGAAACAACACAAAGAAAATATACAGTAACTTCACTGCCTTAACAGAAGCAGATGCAAAATGTCATAAAGTGATAATTAGAGTGAATTGCTGAATGCATAGTGATGTTGTGCAAGACAGATCCATTTAGAAATGTACAGTTTGTGATGAAATATCTGCTTGTTCCAAGCCATATGAATACAGAACATTGAGTTTTCTGTTCTGAGGGCGTGGGGCTGTTTGGTAGAGCCAAGGTCCTGCCATCCAGAGGGCACCCTGTGCTCCAGCAGGCAGCACCTCCTGCTAAGACTGCCTTCCCTCTTGTCTGGGAGGGCAGACCCAGAGAAGACAGTTAAATGACCCAAATATAGAACATCTCCCATGGTGCCATATCTCAGACCTGCACCATCTCATGGCCCTGCCAGTGACAGTGACAGTGCTAACACCAAAAGGGTATCATGCATTTGAGACCTCAAGCCTGCTGAAGAAGAGCAGCATGTCTGAGTTTGTGGCAGCTGCACTGGACTCTGACTTTGAAAGGAAGCTTCTTGTTTGGGAGTACTGATTTTCCTACTTTTTTTTCTTTTTTTTTTTTTTCATAAACGCTCTTTGGCAGATTGCTTGATTTCAGAGCAGGGTTATTTTGCAATTATTGTTGACTGCTTTGTCTTAATCTATTTCCATGGAACGCACTGCAGCAGGGCAACCCCATGGTGCACTCTCTTGCTCCTGCTTCCAGGAAGCAAACCCATGGCTGCAGAGATTTGAGGAGACACCAAAGTAACTGAATGGCAGGAGAGAAGGTGGGGTGGTTTCTGTCTAGGGTAGGAATGACACAAAGACGTATGGGAACAAGCAGCCTTCCTCAGTCAGCTTCCCTAATAACCATAAGCTAGGGGTTTTCCTTTCAAATATACCTGCAAGGCCCCCAGTGCCTGCCCCAAAGCAAAGCAGAGGATTGATGGGTGGTGGTTCAGATTTTTGCTGCATTTTCTCCAGTAAACTGTTCTGCTCCACCAGACTGCGGAGGATGGGCATGTCTGCAAAGAGAGCCCCTGCACAGATCTGCCTCTGACCAAGAAAATCAGCTGCAGGCAGATGGCTGCATTGTGAGAGCTGCTCCACAATTATGAATTTCTTCTGGGAATCCCAACATATTCTGGGAAAGATGGAGGAGCAAAGGGGAATCCTGGATGGAAAATACTCCTTCTGTCCCCAAGCAAAGTAAACAAATTTTCAGATTCCAAAATCAGGAGACGAAGTGGATTTAACAGATCCCTTACTCAACTTTAGATACTCATTTATTCAAATGGGGAAACATAAGACGTTAAGTGTGTTTGGAAAATATATACAAGTAGTCTCACTCCGTGTAATTACACGTTCCAGTCCCTTAATTGCAGGTTTTGAAAGAGATGAGTTAACCATTGTATTTTGTCTTCTCACCTTATCTCAAGATTTATTCTGAGCACCCTAATGCTTTCAGGTTCATTCACACTGAAATGTTGTTTGTAACAATGCGTTTTTTGATAATGAAACCAAATCAAAGATGCTCTGGTTTTATTAGGCTAAAGTGAAAGTCCTCACTACAGTGTACTCGCAGGCAAACCATACATGTGCATAGCTTCATGAACGTCCACTTACAGGCACTCAGGAAAAAAAGTGCCTATTACACTACTTCAGAATCAGTGTAATACAATCTGTATTTTTAAAGGTAAGGAAATACTGAAATTAAAACCATGGTGGGAGGGAGGGAAGTTAAAGAAGGATCTGAATTTAATGGTCAGAGCTAAAAGAAAAGGAACTGCAGAATGCTAAGGTACTAAAATTCAAACCATGTCCATGACATGTTAAATACACTTAAATGCATGACAGGCTAGTCTTTTTGAAGCACAGGGATACCTATTTTTAAGGTACACTGAAACCAGAAGCATCAGTAGGAACTACAGTATGTCTGGTATGGGCACCAAGCATGAACTACAGAGCTTTCAATGCTCTCTGAAGGTACCAGATGTTTGATGGACTCCTGTTGCCAAGCAGCTGAAAAGAGTTGTAAGCAAAGTGGCCAGAGCATTGTTTCAGTAGCACTTGGAAGAATACGGATCAGCGGCATCACTTCTGTGAACCTTGCTTATACAAAAGAAAACCAGACACAGCCACTAGCTCAATAACTGTATAGTGAACTGGGAAACCTTATCAGTTCATTCAGTAAACGGGCACTCACTAATTTGTTTGCCAGGAGTATTAGTAAATAAGATCCTTCTGAGCGTGACCTAAGCCACAGGACTTGTTCTCACTCAGCTTTGAAAAAAATTAGAGCAATTAATAAAGCAAAGAGTGGAGCTTCTCTTAGAAGGAATTGAGTAACTGAAAATACTTTAAAAAAAAATTACAGAGCTGCTCAGCTGGAGGAGCTGAGTTGTTTTTGCTCTGAGCACACACACAACCCCTACTATTATCAGGGCTTGGTTTCTAATGGGAGCAGAAAACCAGGTGTTAATCCCCAGTCACAATAAACGAGGGTCTTTCTGTGTGCTGTCGTCTGCTCGCTCCTCCAAACAACGTGAACATGAAGACCAATGAGGGGGAACAGAAGCAATTTCATCAGTAGGTGGATTTGTTGCATATAAGGACAGATGTCTGTGTACAGCACTCATTCAGGCTTACATGTTGTTAAACATTCTGTCGCTAGAATGAGGGGGAAAAAATGCAATGATTGATTTCATTAGATGAAAGGTATTTTGTCCAGTCAGGGTTAGTTTTGAAGAATGTTTGTGCATGCTAATATGAAACTGAAGCAGTTTGATACTTTACTTGTAATACAAATGTCTTTTGACAAAAAAAAAGAAAAAAAAGAATTGAATATGTTAACATGTCCCTTTTCCTTCTGACAGTAAGGATGGTGTAGCAAAAGTTGCATAAAAAGACACATTTGTACCCTATGCAAGATAGGAATAAGTTACAGAAGAAGAAATTTACATCAATTACAGAGAAACCTACCAGAAAAAAAAAAAAAAAAAAGAGAGAAGAAAGAAAATGAAATGCATGTATGAAAGAAAGTGAAGCATGATTAGATCCCAGAGCTGTTATAAAAGGATTTGAGATTCATATCAATCCTGCACACTGGTTAAACAAATTACAGGTTCTGCTCCTTACATTACAGTATGAGGGTTTTCCTCATACTATAATCCACACGAGAAGTACTCATTTGTTGGCAAAGCAAATTTGTAAAGAACAGCCAAAAGCACCAAAATGGCAGAGGAACTGATGTACCTCAGTCTTCAGCTTACACTTGCATAATTGTTGTCTCCAAGAACCTTCGAAGGGGACCAGATGTGAATATTAAGTTTCAAGGCACAATGCAGCTAAATGTTTATGGTTTTTGATTTCTGGACTCAATTTATTTTTTTTTTCTTTTCCAATTTGGCTTTTAAACATCAGATTTCTTCTTTCTTGAAAACTTGGGAAGGAGGGAAGAAATTGTCAAAAATCTAAAATTTTCTTCTGTAAATTTCAATTTTTCCAGATTCAGCCTTTTTCTTCAAAGAATATTTTTCATAGAGGTGCTATCAGGGATGGCCATCTCAACACCTACATTTTAGTACCAATAAATGAAAGGTTAAATAATGCAGTGACTGAAGATAATGGTTCTAATTATTACTCATGTCAACAGCATCCTGGCAAAGGTTTTATCGTTTCAAAATTTAATGAGTCAGCTCTCTGTGGAAAAACAAACAAACAAACAAAAAAAAACCACCAATATTTGAGTCAGTTTTCTAAGCTGCCAGTGATTTTGAGGGACAGAGGGTTAAGGAGATTTAACCTTGCTCCCTTCTGTATAACGTTCACAGATTTGAATTATGCTTTAGCATAAAGTACAAGACTATTGGTGAAGCTTAATTTCACTCTCAACAGTTCACTTTCTCTGAGTTAAACTGGAGTTATAATTCTGTTTTATGCAATAAAGTATTTGATAATCAATCTTTATAAAAATAGAAGGGAATAGGATTAAATTTCCTTTACTTTGCTCTGGCTCCTGCTTGACTATAACAGATAATTAGGGAATTGTTAATCATCTGGATTTGCAATTGAGCTCTGTTATACAATGTAAATGAAGACAATCTGAAGACTGAAAAGTTTACTCCAAAAACCATGGGAAGACTTTTTTTTTTTTTTTTCCTTTCCTGCCTTGCTTTGTTCCTCAAGTGCCGTCATTCTTTTCACAAATATGTCAAAGGGAATTTTAATTGCTGTATTTAGAACTCCCAAACTCTACTCAGTATCAGTGTAGTGACACTACAACTCAAACCCTGTGGCACACTCCCAGCTTAGGACTGCTGGTGGCAGGAGGTGAGGAACATCTTGTCCTATGGTCAGTAAATGCTACAAATCACTCTCTCAAAGACTTTTCCCTACAAGAAACATCTGTTTAACATTCAAAATCGGGCCACCTGACTTTTTATGCCTAAGTATCCTTTATTAATAAGATGGGGAAACAGTTTTTGTTGGGTTGTCCGTGCATTTTACAACAGCCTTTATTTACCCAGATGGCAGCCTGGGTGACTTGTGCCTCCTGCTCTTTTGCTACCTACACCCTTGGCCAGAGTTCCACTGCCACTAGCCAGCTGGAAGGTGGTAGAGTTTGCTGCTGCCTCACTGATCAGGAGGTCCATCCACTTGTTCCATCTCTTGATGTACCCAACCTGGCTCCCCTGGTTCTAGCAGTTCTCAGCTGGGAACTTGGAGCTGAATAGACTGCAACTTATATTTAGGTACTGACAGAGGTCTTTCCTAGTTATCACATCAATAGCTTTTCTAGCTGGGATGTTTTAAGTGGCATTAGTTATGAAGGTCCTAAATGGCAGCAGTTTTTTGTGTTAGAGGTCAACATTTTGCATACCAGCTTCCAAAGAAATGTCTCACTTAGAGAGAAAATCTTCCTGCCATACTGGAACATAATGATTTTTAAGGAAAAATACACTAAGGCTATTGCTAACCACAGTTAAGTAATCGTGTTAGAAAACTCACTGGGTGAAATTTTATGCAACTCACTTGGACTGACTCAACCCACGAGTTAATAAAGAAATGGGAAAGCTTGGTCCAACCAGAGAAAAAAAGATGTTGATGCATGAGAAAATTACATGATTGTCAGCAGCCCTTCCATAACCATCGTTTGATTCAGTATTAATTAACCATTGCTTCTTACTGTCAGAACAGACTACAGTTACCAATGCTATATTGAAGCACTTCCTATGAACTCTTATCTAGACATGCAGGAAGCAAAAACTATTGCTTCCCATAAGAGTTACAAATCTCATGCAGTGAAAATAGCTGCATTTATCAGACTCTTCTCCCTGTATGTAGGGATACCGTTTGTTTGTTTGTGGGGTGAGTAAATAAGTATTCAGTTTAAGCCACACGGGGCTTTCTGGATGTCTAGACATCAACTTCATCTACTTGGCAGACACCAAAACCTCTTTCCAGTAAATGCACTGTAGCCAGCTGTGCTGACTAAGGCCAGTAGGAATTCCTCTGTATAGATCAATGTCCATCATCTTCCTCACTTCCTACTGCATGGAAGGACAGTGGACAGTCCTTTATCATACGGCAATAGAATCAAAATATAAGAATGAATTCATAGCAGTGTTCTAGGGTGATTTTCCCTTTGAACTTTACTATCCAAAGAGACAGCATGCTTTCATTTTGTGGCACCCCTGACATGAAAGCTTGCTGGACAGCTGAGGAAGATGCACTGCAAACAGCAAGAAAATACACTACGTTCAGTTTACCAGCATTTGTTAGCAAAGAAGTCTGCAAGCATTCAAAAATATAAAATGCTCTAAGCAATAGCATTTTTTGACATTAAAGAACAGGCACCTACCTCCAACCTCCTAAGCCATGTGAAATGACCGGATTTTGAGTTAGGAGGTTTAACGATGCAGCAGGAAGGAAATGAGCTGTTTACCTGCACCTGATTTAACAGTGTTTGCTCTGTTATAAACCAGTTGTTGTGCTGTGTCTTTTTTTAATGGGCAAATTGGAAATGTGGTTTCTGCAAAAGGTATAATGGCAGACCCCTGTGTCTGTGTGTAGATGGAGACAGGATGCAGTTCATTTGAAACTCTTTGGGGTATTCTGCATTATAGAGGAAATATTTATGCCCAGTGATGGCAAGCGTCCATCTCAGACGCCCACACACATGTACACTTCCACTCCCAAGTCAGAAACTTGTGATTCAATAAAGTGAGACCCTCAGACTGTTATTCAGAGAGGAAATTCATACCCCAGTCTTATCAGTAGAATTAATTCAGATAGATTTCACTAACCAGACAGGAACACTTCAGTGTTAAGGAATGTGAGATCTGACAAACGCTCAACAAAAAGCACATGCATCCCAGCAAATCCCAATGACGCCTAGCAATACTGGTGGTTTGAGGGAGCCTGAGCAGATCTGAATTTGGGAAAGAAAGAGAAAGAGAGTTAGAAAAGTCTTAGAACTATCTGGATGTTTTACCCCTTCCAATGCATCTTTTACCTTCTGGTTTTGTTGAACTGTGCTTATCCATAGCTAACCATATCCATATCCACTGAGTTCATGAAGCTCCTGATGAGATTACCAGTTTGCTTATGAAAACTTTCCGTTTTTGGTAAAATCCTCCTATTCCCCACAAAAGGGTAAGAAAGTGGAAGTAAACCAAATGCAGCAACTCACTCCAGAGGTGAATTTATTTATGGGATTTCCTATAGATGTAAGCCACAAGTTGGGATGTCAGAACAATACGTGTCCGTCTCAGTGAGAACACACGATGCTGGACACTTACCAGTCACCTGGAGAAGTGTGCCAGGCATCAAAACACAATCCCAAACAGCAACCACCAAGTTCAGTCTGCAGGGTGGGAAGGAGATGGCTGTGCAAAGCCTCTTTGCCACACCAGTCACCATTGCAAGCCCTGTTCTGCAGCCCCAGTGGTACACTGCCATACCCCATTATTCAGCTCACTGCAGACTTCCTCACTGGGAATGTCATGGCACAGGGGTGATCTGGCTCCAGCAGCTGCCATACCCCTGCTTCTCCCATCCTAAACCCAAGGAAGCTCTGCAGCAGTGTAGGAAGTTTCCCTGTGGTGATAGGACAACAACATTCAAGGTATGGCGTCACCAGTGGGATGGGCAGACTCAGTGTGGAAGAATGGAGTGAGAAGTGCTGACAGTGACTTGATTGGGAAACAAAGCAAACCACATCCCCAGTGTTCATTATGGGGCTCCCATTGATTTCCCACAGTCCCTTGGGAAAGTGGGAGGGATTTCCCACCAACAGAAGCTACAGGACTCTTCCTCGTGGTATCTCCCTGAGGACGGCTGGGATACCATCACAATCTCTCAGGCATTTCCAACATGCAGTTCTGGACAAGGACAGAAGAAAGAATTCCCACAAGAGGAGATCGTTCAAAACACTCTCAACACCCTGCACCCTCAGCTCCCTTACAGGTCTGCTGTGGGACCCTTATCCCATCCCATAGGGGCCCACCAAGGACACCTGAGAGAAAGGGCTGGCACCAGGTCAGAGCTCAAGGTTGCTTGCAGTGGGAAAGATCAGTCCCCATGTGAGCAAGTGAGAGCCTGCTCTTCCCTCACCAAGAGCAAAAACTGAGCAGCAGCTGCCTGAAATGGCATCATCACTCCACCTCCTCCCAGCCCAAATTTAACATCTAAAGGTGCTGCCATCAGCACACGAGGGCCAGGCACACAGCATGCTCCTGTACACCTATGTGGAAACAGATGGTAGAAATCCACTATGACATTCTGGTGTAAATCCAAGGAACATTTTAGAGGCCTCCTCCAAGTTTTGGGAGGTTGCATAACCCCTCAGCCCAGCCCACAGTCCGGGAGGGCACAAACAGCTCAAAATAACTACTTAGCTCTTTCTAGGGGAGCATGAAATTACTGCTGTTTTGATCTGTGGTATGACTGAACTTCAGTATAGCCTCTAGCAGCTAACCGTTCTCTGAAAGGTGTTACATGAAGACACGTCCCTTCACTAGATGTTCAGCATGTTGTCTACTCCAGCTTTAGCAATGGTCCTGGCAAGCTGAGGAAGACCAACAAAACAAGTGCTTTGTTGTTACTCAGGACATTTTTCTTCTGTTTGAGTTGGAGCCCTTCTGACTCTTAGTGCAAGACAACCAAATGGGACCAGCAGAGAAATTAGGAAACATGATGTAAATCTCCACTAGGATATGATCTAAAAGCCTTTTTTTGCCACAAAACTCAAAGCAGCCAAACCACAGGACAAAAACAGCTCAGAGCCCATTGTCTACTTTTGCTACACCGACATGATGCTGATGATCTTCACTCTGTGGAAAAACAACTCCAAAGAATCACTCCTCAAACATGCTTTTTAGTACTCCATTTCCCCCATTTTCTGTATTCATTTCCCCAAGCATGTCCTAAACAATATCCAGTTATGTACCATATTAGACATGGAAGCAATTAGTTCCATAAATTAATCATTATGCGCACTTAAATCTTGACATTTACATCCAAATCATCATCACATTGTCATGATTATAGTATTTATTACAGTTTAACTGCCACCAGACTGTTTAAGAGGGTAACAACACTCATAGAGGAACCAGCCTTTCCTTTAGTTACCACGCTTGTAGTTTCACTCTTGCAACTCGAAACAAAACTGCAGTGTGGCTGAAAGTCTTACATGCACTTACATGCAACATAGAGTTTAAAAAAAATATCTGAGGTTCAAGTGGCATTTTTAGACAAGCTATGAGGTATTGTCACCTCTTGAAGGATCCTTACTGGGGTGAGCATGTATACTCTAAGACACAGGCAGGGTAAATCTGGTGCTTCTTGAAGATGACAAAGATGGAAGGGTTTTTTCAATTAGCTACACAGTCGTTCAAAAGCCTGTTTGAAATCCCAGGTTTGGGAGGAAGGCAAGGTAGACTTTTCCCCAAGAGTTTAAGCTATGAACATGGTGCAGTAGCCTGTGTTGGATGGGCAGCATTGATGACAGTAACTGGCATCTCTGGCAAAGAATTTTCCTCGGGATGAGAAAAAGCTACAGATCAGGAAACATTTAAACCAAAGGAACAAACATCTGCTGTCAGTAATCTGGCAGCCAACAACTCAACAAGTGCCTTGTTCTCTTTCTTCCCCCCAGGTAGCTCTAAACACATCCTTGCCAGGTGTTTCCACATTGGTTTATTTTAAAGCATGAATACATAAGGTTGATCTGGCAGCTCTGACTGCTGCATTTTGCTGGTTCACTGGTTACAAAAGGTCTAAATAAATAGGATCAGGCCCACACAGTAGGAAGTGCAGCTTGTGCTGTGCTCTTCCTTCAGCTCTAGAAACACTCCAAGAGTTTTGTTGCAAGTCCAGCCCATGTGCTTGTACCTTTGCCATACATTGTCTCATGAATGCCACAAATCCTCCAGCTGAAATTTTGCATGCAGATGTCTGCCACGTGGGATGGACTCATCCCATGAAACAGAAGCCACTCACCCACCCGTCTCACGCTTCTTTCATACGCTCTTTTGCCTACAGAAAAACATATCAGATATTTAGCACACACATATGGCATGCACAAGCACTTCTTGTTTTTATGGGCCTCCTGCCTTTACCACCCAAATCCAAATACCATGGGGATGGAACAAAAATAATTGTATTACCATATGACCTGCCCTCCACTGCATGATGAAACACACTAAAAGCCTTTCACGTGAAAACAAACTGCATGGGGAGGCAGGTAAGACAAATGCCCACAGCACTGTCTGTTCAGCATTGCTTTTGCAAGGCTCTGCTAAAAAAGGAAAGAGGGTATGCAGACTGGAGATGGAAAGGGAAACATCTATTTCTTTTGTGGAGTTAGATCTGATCTGAGCAGATTATGGCCAGTCACGCTTTTTCCTTCTCCAGCCTTCACCCTAAGAAAACTGTCAAAGTCTTTCTTGCAAGACCAGCAGAAGAATCAAGATTCTGAGCTGGAGCTAAGAGGAATCCATGTACTGTGTACAAACAGAAATATTCACAGTAAACTTCTGATATTTTTAAAAGAAACTCTTGTAGTATAACAGAAGACATTTTAGAAATACAAGGTTGTCTTGATGAGGGTGAAGAGTAACAAAAAAAGAAATTTAGAAATTTAGTCTGATATTTAGCAAATAGCTGCTCTTCAGACCTCATACAGGGATAAAGATCACAAGTCAACCAATGCACTGTTTCTCTTCCTCTGCATCCTTGAACTCTAATTCCTGAGAGAGTGAACACTAAGTTTTGATCTCAGGATTCAATTTTTCTAAGAAAACACTGGCTAGTAAGCAGACCACCCTGTCTATAAATTCAATACGTCTATCCTAAGAGAACAACTGAAGCAGTCACTTCTTTAGTTACACTGAAAAGTTTTCAATTCCTCTTTCTATCAGAGGGATAACATTCATTCAGTCTGTTATGTCCATCCCCTCACCGCTCATTAAATTAAACCCAGCTACTGCTTTCTCAGGCTCTATTCAGTCATAGCAATGTTTACCACAAGGAAATGTTACACTTACAGGACAAAGAGTTCTCTCCATCGGAGTTCTGACGAGATGTTTTTGCTGAATTTGCAAGAAATGCTAATGCCAACTGGAATCACCACTTTTTTTTTTGCAAGAACATCCAGTTTCAGTGTTGTTAATTATTGGAAAACCCCAATCTCATGTTGGCATCTCTGGTTACTATACTCAAGCCCCAGTGATCCTTATCTCATGCTCCATTTGTGAAATGATAAGGCTAGGTACCCTAGACAGGGAGCCTCGGGTTCAGTTCAAATTTAGGATTAAGAGTAGGTATTCATATCCTGAGGAAACAGGTCACCCTCTCCTCTGGCTGTGGTCAATCAACATCTCAGATTTTGTGTGAAAATAAAACTCTGGCCTTCTCCATTTCGAACAGAAGCATTGCCTTTGTGAGAAGCCAAACAGTAAAGAAAGCACTTCCCCACGCTGTTCTCCCATTAGGGAGGTTATATACCAAGATCATAATGCCCTGGATTGTTTTAATCTAAAAAAGGTAATAGAATGGAATGGCTTTAAAATAACTCACGAAACCAGATTTGTATGAACCCCAAATCTAGAACCCAGATTTATAAAAGCCATCTCGTAATTAAAAGATTTTAAATTGGTTGGTTTTTCAGACAGTAATTTAAAAAAATCATATAAATTCTAAGTCTAACTCCACAGGACCTTAACCTTTTTCGCAACCTCTCTCCCCATTTGCGTATTGGGTTATTTTTCCATCATAAAACAGAGAATGGGAGCAGTTCACTCACAAGGAATATTCCCACACCCACAACAGTTCAGACCTGAGATCCTGAATCCTCTACAGACTAAGGATGCAATCATTTTTACTGTCTGCTGAAATAAGTCTTTGATTTCCCTGTATTTGCCATCAGCATGGCTCACTTCTACCAGCTGAAAAATGTTAAGGCAACAAAGACCAACATGCTACAACTCTTTCAGCTACACCTCCCTAACCTCTCCCAGAGGACCTATTCACAACCCAACACAGGTGAAATCAGAGGCTGGGATTTTCTGAAGCGTTCTTTTACTAAGAATCCTTCCCTCTTCTCACTCCTGTCCCAGTGCACCCTAAGCCCCTACTCCAAAGACTTGTCTGTGATACAAAGGAGTTACTGCTCTCTGTAGAGCATGTTTATTCTGCCCAGAGAGCACCTGCACTCCTAAGCAAGCTGAAGCGAAGCTGTGCAAAAACACTGGGAGCTTCAGAATAGGTGCCCAGGTGGAAAAGTGAGCATGAAGTAGTTCTTCAGTACCAAGTGCATGCTTATCTTGTTTGTGCACTAACTCCTCTGTAAAGAGGAGCCCTAATGTTACTGTAGTGAGCCATCAAAGCAGCTTTATTTATAATCACGCTGCCTGACATTTCAAAAATACACAAGACGTAAATCTTATCGCAGCAAAACAAAATGAGTCGATGATCCTCCTAAAGCACACACTTTGACTTGAAATTCTAGAGCGTGACTGAGCTTTAAAGGAGAAACAGCTCCGTGATAGAGAGCACTGAAGCTCAAACTGCAGACCATCAGCTGTCATCTAGGTCAAACCAAAAGCACAATGGATAAAGCAACATTTCTGTGCACTGACCTAAAATAAATGGACAGTCTTAATGAAACCTGTGTCCTCTGGGAAAATCTGCTGCACTGCCATCCTTGTCCCTTTTGTCACCATACATTTTGAAGTGACACTTTTGCAGGCTGAAAACTAACAAAATCAGCACCTGGATTTGGGCATGTCTTTTAGATTTGCTCAACACAAGCACAACAAAACTATTAGTTTTCCCAAAGGAGTGAACAGATGTGAGAAGTTATATACCTCATATCCTATTTCAGTCCTTCAGACTGAATGATCCCAGTCTGAAGGAAACATGACGTGTGTCTGCAAAATCTGATTGCCTGTTTAAAACGAATTTTAAAAAGATTACCAGACTTAAGGGACTTCCATGAAACAGTTTCCTGGTCCTGAGACGTAAACTACCTTTCAGGATACCTCAGAAAAAAAGCATCTCTTTAATTTACAATAACTCTTCTTCCTTACTAACTCAAGCTACAAGTAGAGATGTTCCATATATATGATGGTGATGCACTGCAGAACGATTTATCACAAAAAGAATTCATCAAACCTTTTCCTTCTTCACTTGGCTACATACTTATAACACGTCTAACAATAACCTGACATAATTCTACCTGAAGGACAGATTTTCAAGCAGAATCCCTGTATCACCTCTCCTTACCACCTCCAGGCCGTTATGGCTTTTTCTGCCAATAAGCTACAAATGAAAAACAAAACCCAACATGCAATGGCACAAACAGCTCACACTGTAACTACTGATATCCTAAGAAACCATGAGAACTCTCCTTTTCATGATTTTGCCTAGATGTCTATGGGAAGAACTAGAAAATTCGATCTATTGGGAGGGAAATCAGAGAAGGAATCAGACTATCTTCCCTGTCAGAGAAACAGAGAAATACTTAGGTTGGAAAAGACCCTTAAGATCATCAAGTTCAATCATCAACTTGACCTACCCAGGTAGCACCACTAAACCATATCTCTTACTGCCACATCCACACGTCTCAAAAAAACCTCCAGGGATGGGGAATTCCTTGGGCAGACTGTTTCAATGCCTAGCCACTCTCTTCATGAAGAAATTCTTCCAAATATCCCATCTAAACCTTCTTGGGACCATTTTCTCACATTCTATCATTGTTACCTGGAAAAAGATGCCAATCCACACTTCATTACAACCTCCTTTCAGGTAGCTGTAGAGCAATGAGGTCTCCTCTAAGACTCCTCTCCAGATTAAACAGCACCAGTTTCCTCACCACTCCTCATAATGCATTTTCTAGTCCCTTCTCCAGCTTCACTGGTCTTCTCCGCACACATTCAAGCAATTTGATGTCCTTCATGTAGCGAGGGGCACAAAACTGAACACATCTTCCCTGAGCTTTCCAGTTCACTATTAGTCAGTCTGGCAGACCAAAAGTGTATTTTTCCTAGGCTATGCAAGCTCGAGTATAACACTGTTTCACTCACCACCACCAGCCTTGAGAGAAAAATGTAGAACATCACCCTAGAAACACCATTCTGGTAAGGTTTTTCTGATTCCATCAGATTTCCTTCAACATCAATGTAACTTCACATTAGCAGAAAATGAAAAGCTGCCTTGCAGTCTCCAAACCTCTAGGATTTCTCCTTGGTGCATTCTCCTTGCAACATGCCTTTCTTCACCAGTCAGCACTGCCAAATTCATCAACTAGTCTACCCACACCTGAGTTGCATCACTGAATAAACGAGTCATCCTGAAGCAGGAGAGGACTCAATGAGCAGACATTGTCTTCCATGGGCAGGAAAATAACAAGCTAACATTACATGCCTTCCCTTGTCCTGGTTCTCATTGCCGCTGGCTGCAGCACTCACACTTTTCATATGAAATTATTCATATTTCTCTGGACAATTTCTTGAAAGAGAAAACAAACACATAAAGAATGAGAGAGGAGACCTTTGCCATCTGGAAACACAGCCCAGGAGAGCCCATGCCATTGTGCAGTGCAGAGGGATTAGCATTACTCACGGTCCCCTGAATCAAGTCCCCGTTCTGCTCCCTGTCATTTCTGCTTTCGGCACTTCATTGTCACTCAAAAGGCATCTGCACAGAACTTTCTCATTGCAGCAGCTGGCTAAAGAGTTGTTTATTGTCATTACCCAATTTCACCTCTACTTTCCTTCAAATGGGTTCTGTCCCCAAACCCACCAAGACCTGGGCGTCACTAATCTGGATCATCTTGAGGTGCTGAAAAAAGGGCCCTACTCCTCTCCAAACTCCTGTAACAGCACAAGAGAAATACTCGAAGGTATTTAAGCATTGCCTGTTCAAGTTTTGGGAAGTTTGCGGAGGTCTTTTTGACTGTGCCTCACTCTGTGTGTGTGCCACACTTTGACTGTGGTTAAAGTTGGGCAACACACATCATGCTCTTCATTGCATTTATGTCATGATCTTAACCACAAAAAAGGCCTCACAAAACTATGCGGTCGTACTCTGGGGATCTGGGCTCTGCTTAGCCCATCTTCATCATTTCTGCTTTCCACTAGTGCAATGCGCTGCCTCCCATCAAGCCTCTGTACATACGTATGCCACAGGAACTCATATACAATACACAGTCAGCTTGAGTTGTTGTGCCCCTGAACTTTCCTCTTACCTGTTTTTCTCCCCAGGATGGTGGGCACAAAAGTTTGTGTTACTTTGTCATTGTTGTTTTCTAATTGGAAAAGCCTTGGCTGTGCTTACGTCTTTATTTCACCCCCTTACTCCCTGATTGTAAGTACATTTTAAAAAAAAATCAGTATTGCAATTTTAACACAGTATAATCTATAGACAGAGAGGACACTTGAAAATGGCAATTTAGACCAGCGCCACCTCCAGTTTCAATTATTATCCAAACCGCTTCAGTTTTCTCTGTCTTATGTTTAACTTCTTTCCCCTTCTTACTGTATTGAGTGGCTGCTTAGAACTCTATGAAATGTACCCTGATTGCTCATGCATTCAAGCACCAGAGTCATATAATCACAGAATCACAGAATGGCCTGGGTTGGAAGGACCTCAAAGATCACCTAGTTTTAACCCCCCTGCTATGTGCAGGGTCGCCAACCACTAGACCAGGCCGACCAGCTTCACATCCAGCCAAAAGTACTACAGTGACATTTTGGAAAAGAAACTGCATGACAGTTGGACCAATTCTAAATATGTCAAGAGTTAAACACACAGATCTTTTACCTTTGAAATATCTCTCTTATTTCTGTGAACCTTGCTGAAATTCAAACAGGCCTTCCTGGCGAGTTTGAAAGCCCACATTTGCAGAAGTTGTAGAGGCACCACCCCTGCCCGGTTGCTGTGGAGAGGAATATTTGTTAGCAATGGGTTTGGAGCCGCAGTGGTGTGGCATACTTAGCAGACCTGGATTTAGCATCTGAGCAAGTCACGAGGAAGAGTAAGTGACACAAACCTGTCAGATCACTGTTGTGCCCCCACAGGCTCTCCCTCTGTCTTTGCCATCCCCTCCACCCTGCATACAGGAAGGGGCCTCTTCTGACCCTTTCCACCCCGCTTCCCCAGCTCCAAGGTGCCTGCAGTGCACGCTATCTATGCCCATCACTTGCCTGCGCTGCTGTGGTGCAGTGCTGCCCACCTCGCTCCTGGCACCTCTACTCCCTCCTATGCCCCAGGAGGAGAGCACAGCGGCTCTCAAGGAGAAGGTTCGATCCCACGCTCCCGAGTTATTTCTCACAAAGCTTATGGGAAGGGATGGGGCCCTTGATGGGAAGAGCAGGTGGTTTTCACTTGCTCTCTTTTCTTTTGATCCCAAGTACGGAGAAAGCAGACCCTTCTCACATACTCAGGGCTTTTGAGTCAGCCTCCTGCAAGGGTAGCCTGTTTACAGAGCCAGGTTTCTGTGCAGCATTGAAGAAAATCAGCAACACTGAAAAGAATGTGTGAGGTGATGGAGAAAGCACCTGAGCCACATTTATTAAATAAAGCCAGCAGGTAATGAGTTCAAAGCAAGGAAAAGGAGATTCCCCTTTCAAGCAGCTTGCAGCTCAGTTCTGAATATTTACTACTAGACATCGAGGACACCAAAAGTTCATATAGGTTTGAAAACCGATGGAATAAGACTGAAGGAAGAATGCACCCTGGCTTGTTTACATACACAGAGACAACCACGAGCCACAAAGGCGGCAAATGAAACCACAAAGGAGGCAGAGCATCCTCTGGCAGCTTCCCGCCCTCCCCGGCCCCTCACGGCCCGGTGCTGCCGCCGAGCGCGGGCGGGCACCGCCACCTAGGGACCCGCAGCGGGGCCGCCCGCCCAAAGGCGCCGCTGAGGAGCTGTTTCCTCACGGAGGCCGAGGGGCCTGGTGCAGCGCAGGCGAAGGCGCTCGTGGGTTAATTGCCTACGAGCTGGGGTTCCTCGGTGCAGAGGCTCACCCCAGCCCTGAATAACTGGATGCAGTTATTCAATAAACGCTCTACCGCAGATCCCACCGCTGCAACATGATGCCGGTGCTAGAGGTTTGCAGCAATTCAAGTAAAGCTGAACAAAGTCACAGGAGAAAAGAAATCTGACAAGGGCTGTTAAATACAGAGGTGTTGTCTGAGGCTTAGGAATTCCCTGAGCTTCACGCCATACTACCTAACTACTCCTTTTCCAGGGATCCAGCACCAACTGCTGCTGGAGACTGGAGCCAGGCTGGGACACGCTGGCATGTCCCTGTTCAGCCAATCCCATGCAGAAAGACATACCTTACATATGAAAAAATACTAACATAGCCCTACAGTGCCTTATCCATGGCTTTTTCACTGTATTATCTCCACAACACGGGGCCGTTTTCTGTAATGCTGCACCTGCTTGAACTGGCAGCATAAGCAGTGCAGACATCCTCTTGGCCACCTGTGATGCCTCCTCTTTTGATCCCATCAGACAGCAAGTTTCCAACTGTTGCAGTCCCATTCCTCGGTACAAATGTGTGTGCTTCAAATGGTGCATGTTCATGACTAGGTCTTCTCTTCTTCAAACGTCACCCCGTAGTTGAACAAGCACTCCAGAGTAATTGAGAACCAAAAGAATCTCTCACACAGCTCTCTTCCCACAGCAACCTCAGCAGACCCAGATCTCCTTCCTAGCTTTTCCTCTTTCACAACTGCTCAAGTTTTTACTCGTGGCTTGACATGCACCATGACCTAGGTTTTGGTTTGAAATTATCATCCTAATACTTTTGCTCTGTATGCTTTAGAAAGAGAGTCTTTGTAAGTTTTCAGCATAGAATCGGCAATGAAGTATTTAATAGTCTACGCACTTTTTTCCTCTGCTAGGGGCTAGGACTTGGACCTGGGTGTCAGGGCTGCCATGGATTTTACCTGCTTCCCATACCTGGTCCACTGTAGAGAATCATCCAGCCAGAACCAACCAGCATGAATGAATGAGAGTAAGGAAAGACCGAAAGTGAAGAACTGATATAAATAAAAAGAAAAAAGAAACCAAAAAAAAACAACCACACAAGGGAGAAGGAAAGGATCAGCTTCTGGCAGGTTGCTTAAAAGTAGTCTTGAGGGAGAAGTCCAGACTCAGCAGGAATTCCTGGACTGTTGTAATCACTTCACAGCCCAGAAAATAGTCTGGTTTCCAAATCCTCACAGAAGTGAACAACTTCTAAAAGGTTTTTGGTTTTCTTCTTTGACAGTGCTATGCTTGAATCCAAACATGCCATTTTCTGCTTCTTGCATGTCAGCCCCTCATATATGAACAGATGCTTGATTCTGGGTAGTTGGCAATAATATTATTTGGTTTTATCAATGCTTCAACTGTAGAAGTCAATATTCCTGATTCTCTCAGAGTTCATATGCAGAACCTGATTAGTAGCTTACAGTTTTGTGCATTGGATGCTTCTGTTCAATTGGATGGTATCTCTTCCTTTTGTCATATCAACTTCACCACTCAGCTTGGGGTCATCTACAAATTCTCTGAGGATGCCCCTGATCCCAGTATGTAGGTCATTGATAAAGATGATAAAGATCATCTGTCCTAGAGGTGAGGCACTGAGAAAAGCTGTGGGTGCTCCATCCCTGGAGGTGCTCAGGGCCGGGTTGGATGGAGCCCTGGGCAACCTGAGCTGCTGAATGGGCTTTAAGGTCCCTTACAACCCAAGCCCTTCTATGACTCTATCATTTACAGAAAGCAAGAGTGAAAGAGTGCACAGAATGTTAAAGAAAACAGAGAACAACGTGACTTCTAACATCTCCTTTGGACTTAGTAAAGGGAAAATAATTTTGAAAAAGAATTTTTAGGAGTCCATAGCTGAAGATACAGCCCAAGAAAAATGATTCAGAGAACGCACAGTGAAATAATACTTCTCTTTGGGAATGAGTAAAGACATAGCTTCCTCCAGTGGTTAGAATATCATATGCAGACATTTGCCAAGTATTTACAGGTTGAGCTCTGGCACACTGATTAATGGGTCCTTTGAAAATGCAGTAAAGCATCTGGAATGAAAATCAAAACTTATTAAGAACAGATGGATGCGGTCCAGGTCAGCCTTCTCTAGTGCACATATTTGTAAGCTGGATGTAAAAGTAATTTTGGAAAGATAGTTTGAATGGAAACTGTGTCTAGGACTCAATACATCAGACAACAGACTTCATCAAAAAAAGCAGGACTGCGAAAGAACAGGAGCAATTAAAGTTATTCCCTGAGCTCTGAAAGTCTGATTCCAGCCGATAATGCCTTCTGCAATCCTACAAACCCTTGGTCCCACATCATTACCTCAACCACACATTAATTCTGGACTGTTATTCCCTCAGTTCAGAAAGAGCCTTGTTAAATAATGCAATTGTTAAGCATGTCATGCCAAGAACAATATCTGTGTTTTCTCCACCTGGCCCCCATACAGTAGTAGTGCCAGGTTATGGGGCTCAGATTGACTTTTAGGAGTTAAAGTGCTTTGGGAAACAACATGCTGTTCAGCATGTTCAATCAAGAATTAGGTTTCTATAGTTTAATCACCTGTAATAAATCCTCTTGAAACTGTTAAAAGAATTCTTAAAAAATGCTGGAAAGTGAAACTTGGCATCACTAAATTAAAGGAGGGCCTTAAAACTTGCTGAGGTGTCATTTAATAGAAAGCCTGGAACAGGTGCATAAGTATGTAACCAATAATATTAAAACCAGGGACACTGTGAAGGCCTTAGAGCACCACCACCAGGAAATCAATTAGAAATAAATTATAATGAAATAATCACTTGAGCTAACATCTTTGCAGGCAGAGAAAAGCATGTATTTCTCTTATGT
This sequence comes from Tetrao urogallus, assembly GCF_951394365.1. NCBI lineage: Eukaryota > Metazoa > Chordata > Aves > Galliformes > Phasianidae > Tetrao > Tetrao urogallus. The sequence continues at coordinate 137,850,627 of NC_136813.1, read as the reverse complement.
GGAAGAAGTGTCATATTCATATGAGTGTAAAACAATTGATTCTCCTGAAGTTGTTGCTGGTTCCTGAGAGGCAATTGTTAAAGGAATAACTGAAGAAGCTGCCAATACAGAGACAGGAGATCTTCGGGGGATCAAGTACAGAGGAAGAAGACAGGGTGCCCCCACAGAGGCAGAGGAAGAAGCTCTGGCTGCACCTCACCACCCACAGCCCTTCCTGATGGAGCCCAAGCCAACTCAATCCATCCCACTCCCAGCTGGATCCAACAGATTTCCCAGGTGGAGCAAGGAAGCCACCTGCACCGAAACCAACTTTACCTCTCGGAACTGTCTCCCTTTGCCCCATTCCTGGTGGAGAGTCAGCCCTGGTCCCAGACACTACCATCTCGAATTCTCCTCTACAGCCAGTGCCACCAGCTCAAGGAGCAGCTCTGCACTTTGAGCTTGTTCTTCTCTGCTCCCTCCTTCTTGCTCACAAGTAGAAGATAAGTTTTGTGAGTGCATATTTGGATTTGTTTATTTTTCCCTAAAACAAACCCAAAAGCTCCTATTTGGAGATTCCTGATGAGATGGACTGACCTCTCAGCAGAGCCCTCTCCCTTTCCTCTCTTCAGCTGCCACGCTCTGTAAACCTTTCCATCATGCACAGGTAAAGTGCTCCCACAAGCACCCTGCAAACAGGCAATGTTTTGGAAACAAAGAGAAGTAATTAGTCAAGATCCCAACCAATTATTTAATTTCATGCTGAGAGCAGCTTTCTTCCATACCCATCAACAGAGTGAGCTCCACAAACCATGGACAAGCCCATCTTGACACTTGCCCACCCAGCACCAACCCAGCTGGCACAGAAAGCAGCAAACTCCACAGAAAGCAGCCTGGCTACTCACTGTGTTTCCCAGTCAGGCCTTCTCCACCGCTATCTCAATGACTCTGAAGCTGTGACTCTCATGTGTCTGAGTCAGAAGTCGTTTAACCTGCTCTCAACAGAATAGAATAGAGAAATTCTCATGCTTTTTTTTTTTTCTGGTGGTTTTTTTTTTTATTGTTACTGTCAGATCCATGTTCAGTGCCTGCTGACAACTGCGTGTGTTGCTGCCTATTTGCAAGTGTTTCTTACCTGAAGGGGCACTGAGGAATGCTTTCATTCACAGCTGCACAACTTGGAGATGTGCAGGTGCTCGAGACAGCAGGAATTTCAGATCTGCAAAAGTTCTAGCAGATTTGTAATGTGAAGGAAAAACCCCCATGAGGAAATATTTGCAGATTGAATTGCTTTTCATTTTTAATAGTGGTTTCAACACCTTACTGACCCAAGTATTCCCAAATCTTTTACTGCACAAAGCCCTTCCTGGGCTCTAGGTTCAAGTATCATGCTTTGCCAGTCAGTGCAACAGCTTCACCTCTTCTTTATCAATCCTGGCACAAGCTAAACTGGGAATTGTTCTTGTTGATATTTTGCAATTGTTTATTTCAAGTGGTCTGTTTGTTTGTTTTGGTTGTCACCTTTCAAGTAGGTGAATGCACTGCATTTGACCAAGCTCACCCTAGTATCACCAGCACTGGCACTGGGAGAAGAGCAGCAAACCACACTGGAGGTGGGACTGCTGCTAGGAATGATGTAAACTGAGAGATGAACACAGTGATTCTGAAATAGTATGGGCTCCTTTGCAGCCCCAGTAGGATGCTACCACACAGCATTATTGAGCTCACCACAAACTTCCTCACTGTGAATGTCATGGCAAGGTGGTGATCTGACTCCAGTAGCTGCCATACCTCTGGTTCTCCTGGCCTAAATCTGTGGAAATTTGGCAATAAGGAAGGGATTCTTCCCATGGGCTCCAGACAAGGACACCATCAGCAGGTTGGGGATAGGATGAGGACACTCAAGATATGGCATCCCCAGCAGAATGGGCAGACTGCATGTGGAAGAACAGGGTGAGAAGTGCCAATGGTGACTTGATCATGAAATAAAGCAAAGTTAATCATAATAACTTCATAATTCAGCAGTGCTGCTTCCAGTATCAGAACACATGACTGCATTAGAGTATGCAGAGCCACCCCAGTATGTATGCATGACCCCACCCTACGCAAGAGATAAGGTGGAACTTTAGCACCTTCTGTTGGCAAAACAATAGGTCCTGCAACAAAAACTATGCCCCCAAGACCCTTGGGAGACTGATACTGTTTTGCATTACAAAATGTCCTTTAGTATCTTAAAGGAAATTTTAGCATTAGCAAATTCTAAAACTGTACAAACATGAATGAAAAGATTTATTAAAACGTTTCAGTGTAAATACAAAGAATATTCTGCCATTCATTAAAGGATCACACATAGAGAACTGCTGCTGTACTCCAAGATATAGGCAGGGTAAATCTGGAGCTTCTCAAAGATGACAAAGATGGAAGGGTTTTCCGGGTTATCCACACAGCTGTCATAAAGTCTGTTGCGATTGTTTGGTGTGGGTGGAGGACGAAGGTATTCAGAGTCCCCTCGAACAAATTTCCCAACAAGGACCTGAGCTACAAACATGCTGTAGCGGCTGATCCTAGAGGAACAGTACTCATGAGAATAACTGGCATCTCTGGCGAAGTAGCTTCCTAGGACCAGGAAAAGCCACAGGTAAGAGAATGCATCAACCAAGGAACGAACATCTGCTATCAGCTCTTTGGCAGCCAGTGATCCAACAGCCCCAAATAGCTCTGAACATATCCTTGCCAAGTGTTTTCATGTGGGCTTTTTTAAAAGCAGACAGATGCTAGCCATATTTCTCCATCAATATCTCTGTCCCACCTGTCTAAAAGCTTTGTCAAACAGCACATACTTGAGGCAAAGAGGAATGTTTTCCGTCCCTCCTGAAGGCTGCTGACACAGCTTGCAGAGATGCGGATCTGAACAGATGAGATTGCACTAAGGGCAGGTGTGTGGCATCTGGGACAGCCACGTCACACAGACTGGTCACATGTGCAGCCTGTTGTGCTGTGCCACAAACTCCCTCCCACCAAGCCTGCCATTGCCTATGGAGTCCCCACTGCAGCTGGGAGTGGGTCCATGGTAGGACTACATGAGTTGACATGGCTGCTCTCACCAATAGCAGAAACAGCTTTGTGCTGCTTCACCAACAAAAGAAAGTCTAAAGAAATAGGATAAGTAGAAAACACAGCTCGTGCTGAGCTTTTCCCCGAGTTCTAGAAACACCCTAAGAATTTCTATGTAAGTCCAGCTCATGTTCTTGTACCTTTTCCATACATTGTCCCATGAGTGCCACAGATCCTCCAGTCAAAATTCTGCTCACAGATGGCTGGCACATGAGATGCGTTTGTCCCGTGGAACAGAAGCCGCTCATCCACCCAGTTTGATTTATGGAGCTTCTTCATGTGCTCCTTCTGCCTAGTGACAAAAAATGAATGCCATTTTGCCCTGATTTAAATGAGGACAACTTCCCAACCCAACTCCTCATACTTCGGGGTTGTGGAGGAAGAGTGACACAAACCACTGTCAGTGGGGATACTGCCTGCTGTGCCCTCCTGTTGGTACTTTGCAGCACAGCTGGCTCCTTACAGCAAAACAGAAAGTTCTCATATCATCGTGGACCACGTTGCATACAGCTTCACATATCACATTAGAGAATAAAGAGACAAACATCTCTCAGGAGGGAATTGTTCCCAGTTCCCAGGTTTTATAATCCTGAATGAATGAGTATGGTTATGAAATGAACAGCATGAAGCCACAGTAAAAACTGTGTAAACTCTACCTCTGGCTTTATCACATAAACAACAATATATTTTTTTAAGCCCCATGAGAAGAATAAATTTGAGATTCCACAACTCAGTCACAGTGAAGGAAAATAAATTTCTTTTTGAATAACATTAGCAAACACACATAGGAGTGTGGAGGCAGTGACAAGTGAGGGATTCTCAATAACACGCCCAGACAGCAAGAAGCCCCAGTCCCTGCCAAGGGGCCCTTAGGGGCTGGGGTGACACCTAGCACCACAAGCAATGGAAAGGTTCTGGGGCATGGCTCGTTGACTGAGGTGGGCACTCCCTTTAGGAGTATAGAACTTATTATGGGATGCAGGGGAAGGGCATATGATTTGGGGATTACACGTATAGCAAGACAGATGGAAAAGGAGATAAAGAAGGCCCCTAATCATGCATGGACAGGTGACTGACTTGTCTGTAGGCTTGTCTAGCCATGCCCTGTGCCTGATCCATGCAGTCTGACCTATCTCTTCATCAGACTTCATTTCTAGCTCATATGCTGGGTGGTGAACTCTACAGCCAGTGTGCTGGAGTGCATATGAAGGACCTCAGTGCTGCAACTGGACTGGAGCCTCAGGGTAGTAGCAAGTGAAGCAAGGAAGGTTATGCATGTCAGTGCATGATTGCTAGTGAATGTCAAGCTGGACAGCCAGAGAGGAGAGCAAGTGACCTGGGACATGGGTATCAGAGCAGTCATATCTCTGGGCCAGGTGCTAGAGAACAGTTTCTACCTTGCCTACCAGAGGAACAGTGAGGCTCAGGAAAACTACTTGATGGCAGCACAAAGTATAGGGGTCTGCTGAGAGATCCATTTGTACATGTATCTCTCTGTGCAGAATGCAGATGGGAGATGGGAGGATCCCAGGGCTAGCACTCCCTAGGGCTGAATGTCTAAGTCCAGCTCCTGAAGAGACATGTACAGGTGCGTGTTTGTATCTGTTTTCCACCAACAGGCTTTCATCCAGATTAGCCAGAAAAGGGAACAGCATGACATTGTTGGCACTATTTATCATTTCTTGAGTGCTGTGCTGTCTGTGTTGATTTTTTGTTCATCTATATGTATATATATATAAAAGCCCATTTTGTGCATATGCACGTGTTTGTGCTTATGCACCTATTGTGAAACTCACTACCAGCAGGATCTTTGCACACAGAAACGTAGCAATCAAACCTCTGCTGGGCTACTGCCTTTGGCAACTCCTATCACAGACTGTGGATGACAGTAGATGAGGAGACACCCACACGCTCTGCTACCATCGGAATAATGAAACAAAATAGAAACAAACCACTGAAAAATTTGCCAAAGGGTTGGGTTCTGGATCCTCTGCAGCCTGCAGATGCTGTAGTCTTTCATCGTCTTCTGAAACAGACTCTCAATTCTTCTGTATTCACTGGAAGTGTTGCCAACATCTACCAACTGAAAAATCCAAAAAGACCAAAAGTAAGGTATTTCTGATAGTAACAACTCCCAGTCCTTCCAAAGGAATTATCAACTTGCTCACATTAAAAGGAAAACCCTACCAATTAAAATCGTTAGTTTCTCCTGTCTTTCCAATCAAATATTCTATCCCCACTTTCACTCTCTCTTGCCAGACTGGAAGCACAGGCGCTGAGGTGCTGCTGCACAAGGAAATGATTGCAGTCTAACACAAGCTTCCCTCAGTGTACACACTTCTTATGCATCCAGATTATTTCTACTTCAAAGTAACCTAGAGCTGAAATGCACAGCAGTATCCAAGGTGGAGACGAGTGAATATCAGCTTCACCTTAATTTGATACCTGAGGTCCTTCTAGATACTTCCTTACAGGCCCGGCTCTAATTTTACCACAGCAAATGACATTTGCTTCAAAGAGACCAAGAAACGTAGACCAATAAATAGACACAATTCACCCACTCCACTGGAGATGTGAAAACTCATACCTTGTACCCAATTTCAGGCAGTGCTGATTGGTCCCATTCTGGAGGATAAAGTGAACATGATGGTTCTGTATACAGGCTGTGAAAAAGAAGAAAGAGCAAGTCAATCCACAACTCTTCTCACCAAATCTCCTTTCTGGAGAATTCACCTAGCTCTACAGCAGCTTTCAGGCTTCTCTGGATTCTCTTTTTTTCTTTTTTTTTTTTTTTTTTCCAACCTTCCAGTTTCCTTTCTCTCCAGTTTAAATTTCCATACACATCCTAGTGATGTTAATGAATTTCTTGGCAGGCATTTGTAGGAGACCTTTGGTCAAGAATTACCGTAGTTTATACGACTGCTCTCCAATAGACCTCTATGTGAGCTGCTTGAACTTCTAGTGAGCTGGGATGAGAGCCCTCTCCCTCCAGGTGCCTACTCATCTCAAAGTCACTGGCCAGACAAGCAGCCCACCTTCCCTGTTCCCCAGGATCAGCCTGGCAGAGGACATGGGTGGGCAGTAATGTCCCCATGCACTGCTGCATTAGTTAGTCCTTAATAACTTCCAACGCAAGTCTTCAATCATTCACCTGGCATGAATGTTTTGCTCCAGGCAATAGGGGCATTACCATCGACTCAGAAGTTCTAGTTTGCTTTATTTTTAAATCAGCCAGCCTTTGGTTGAACCAGCCCTTAAATTGAACCCATGGGTTCTTATGCACTGCCTGCCAGTAAGTTTCTGAAAGTCAAGATAGCTCTTTTTGAAATAAAGCAATAGCACAACTAACTTTTAAAGCAAACATGCCCAAATGCTGGCAGACCAAACTTCTATGAAAATACAAACTAAAAATGATTGCATCCAGGACACTTCATTTACAGGAATTTCTTCTATTTTATTTAATATTTCAGCTTTCCAGGAAATGGCATCTATCTGCTCCACAGTCTCAGGACTGGCACTCCCCTGTTCCTGCCCTGTGTATGGTTTAGCACTGTTGAGCTATAAGTCAAGGAACAAAAATTCCTGGCACAGTTCTGTCAGCCCTATATGATCTTGCTCTCACAGAAGGAACAAATCTACCCTGGAGGTCTCCAGTCTCCAATGGCTGCCAGGATTGCCACCAAACATCCCTCACGCACATTTCACAGAAGTATTGCATAATTTACAAATAATGTCACAGCAAAAATTAATGTTAAACCAGTCAGCAAATTTCATTTCTAAAAAGGAATTTAAGAAATTTAAAATTGAATTCTAGAGAGAAAAGAGGGATTTCTTAGTAGAAAAATGCCATCATCTAACATCTCCATTAAATAATGCAAGTATAGTACCTTTTGTCCTGCTCACGTCGAGAGTACAAATTTTTTGGCAGCCGCATAACTTTTCTTTCAGTTGCATAGACCACATTTCTTTGGACCATGTCTTGAAAGAAAAACACAATGACTCACTACTATGCAATTTATTACCCAGGGAATGCACGTAGGAAAAGTTTTAAAAGCAGGTAGCCCAGGATGGCTGCCGGGTGACATTCTTGCTATCACATTCACCCCATTCCCTACTTAATAGTTTGAGACCGTTCCCACTTGGGCAGCTTCTGCTTGGAGATCACCAAGGTCAACAGCCTGTTAGTGTAGGCTGTGAAGCTGAAAGGCAACCACCAACTACTGCACCTGCAGATGTACTCACACCTGGGCTGCCAGCCAGAGAAAACCACATCTGATGTCTGGCCTGCAGCAGGGAAGGGTTTTCAATGAGATGGAGTCCCTAAGCCTAACTTTCCTGGCAGTACAGGATTGTTACTTGGTGCTTAGAAGAAAGCCTGTCTTTTGTTTCTCATCCTGTAACAGTATCACAGAGCACACGCAGTGTGACATTGCTAACCAGCCATTGTTTCTTCCTTCAAACGTCACACTTTCTATTCATGCCAGGAAACAGATTTTAATTTTCGAAAACTAACAGAAACCTTAAAATGGTTAAAAAAATACAAATAAATTAGAAACAGATAAGCATTTCTTATTTTTCCATTCTCTTTCTCTGTAACTAGCCCATAATTTTCCTTTGCTGCACTGTGTGTTTTCTCATAACTAGTTTATAAGATGTCTACTAGAGCTTGCTTCACCATTTGACTTTTCTGATCTTTTTTTTTTCCTTTCTTGTTTCCTCTTTAGTTACATAAACCCAAATGCCTAAGTCAAATACCATGAAGTATTTTATTTCAGTTCTTGTTCTCAATATACAGCATCGACTACAGATGCGGAAATCTAGAAGTTTGATCAGAGAATCTCAGAACTACAGAGAAAAGTACATAATGTTCAAGCTCTGCTTGGAGAGAACTGATAGGAAGAAAAAAGACATGTTCCAAGAAATCCGGATACCCACAGGTTGATAATTCTTTGTATGAAAAAGGCTACCTTAGAGTCAGCAACGCAGTGTAGTGAATATTAAGCAAAGAAGTACTTTACCTTTGAAGTTTAATTCATATATCTGAGAACCAGCACAAAATGTCAGAGTGCCTCTCTGGTCAGCTAGAAATGCCTCCTCCAGATCTGCAGAATTTACTGTGGCATGGGGATAAATCGGGTGCTACAGATAGAACAAGGAAATTATACACGTTAGAAATAAGCCTGCGGTGTAAGTGGCACTGTGGGGACATACCAGTTTTTCCTCAGGTCCCTGTGATGAGATGCTGTGTGGAACTAGTCTCAAAGACTTCCAGCATTTTGTTCTTTGGGGAAGGTACCTCACAGCGAACAACTGCTTGATACAACAGCAACCAAAGTGTTTACCCTATGAGGTCAGCTTCAGTCTGCATCATCTCTGGAAAATACGCCCATTTCTAAAGGCAGTCCTTTGGAAGCTTTCACAGAGACTCGGTACTGCTTTGATGGACGCTTTGTAAGATAAATCCACCAGGGCATCAAAGCAGCACTACAGTGGCACCAGCAGGACATGTAAAACACATCACTGCCAAACAATATGTCCTAAGCAACTCTCCAAAGATGGCTGAGCAGGAGCTTTCAGCATCAAACCATGGATCTCACCTCTTTCCCATATTCAATCCACTGCCCCAAGTCATCAAGCCAATACCAGGCATACGCCATTCTGAGGATGAACAGAAGGGTCTGAAGGCACCAGAAGCACAGGAGAACTGGTCAGTGCCTGGCTGCGTCCTCACCCCTAGCACAGAAAGAGAAATCCAGAGTCAGTCTTTCCCAAAGCTGTCAACCTATACAGTATCCTTGCTGATCTCAGAAGTCTAATGACATCTCAGAAAAGGAGACATCTTGGGCTGGGAAGTGCAGAATCAAGGAACTGATATTAATCTATTTTACAGGCTTTACATCATATTTGACATGTCACGTATCAGAGGAATGACCCTGAGTTCTGTGGCTTGGGTCACCATTTTTTCTCTAAAACGTGTATTAGGAGAAAACACGACTGGCGCAATTAACTTGGTTTCTTAGATGAAGGTCAGCAGTGCCACCTGGATAACAGCAACAAGACACAGTTGTTAAGCAGAAATCCCACTGCCTTCAGAAAGCACCAGCAGCACCACTCCTCCTTCTCTGATGAGGAAAGAAAAGGGGCTGTGTGAGGATAGGGGCCCCAGTGAGGAGAGGCTGGGCTTCCCCATGCCAGACACAGCTTGCTGTGGGATGAGACATTCACAGTTTCTCTGGGCAGCCTGTACTGGTGCTTTGCTACATTCTGAGTGAATAATTTTTTCCTAGAATTTCTCCATGTCAGTTCAAAGTGCCCGCCCCATGCTCCACCTTAAGATATGCCACCTCTGAGGACAGAACAGGTGGCCACCAGCAATTCAAATACAAATTTCCCTTTGCTTTTTCTCCCTCCTCCTCCTTCGGTTGTCCCAGCTTTGGATTGCAGCCCAGCTAACATTTTTCTGTGCTCCTGCATCATGACCTCATTGCAGGGCGCACAAATGCAGCCAAGCCAGTTGCCCACCTGCCTGCTATGGAGTTTGCAAGGGTCTGTGGTGGAGATACTCACAGCAGCCCAAGGAATTTCAACAGGCTGTGCAAGGGGAAATGGGAAATGGTCATTCATCTGATTCTGACATCCTTCATGCTTTGGCAGGAATCAGGCTATTCAAAGCAGGCTAATCAAGGGAAAACAAACAAGGAGTTCCCTTCTAGGGTTGGTTGCAGTACAAAGGCCCATGAACAAAGGCCTGGCAGCCCCTTGGCCTGCCAGAACAAAGAGCAAGGAAGGACACAAGTCCCCTTCCCAGCCTTAGCTTGTTCCACCGCTGTCTTCAGACTGTTGTTCTCTTTATACAGAGTAACACTAGCCAGGCTTTTCCTAGAAAAACGCTCCCAATTCATTTTCTTTCAAACCCCATTGCAGGACATTCATGAGATCCAATGCTCCTGGGAGCTTTTTTTGGATGCCTTCGCCCCTTCTTTCCCCTCTGCACAGCGGTATGCTGCTGCCGTGGCAGAACTGTGAGTTCTTGGATAGAGTGTGGGATTTGGAGGGGGTGGAGAAGGAACAGAGGAAAATGGGCAAGGAGGCTGGGAAGAATCAGATGAAGTTTCCAGCAGCTCTTCCCCCTGCTCCCCCCCATCCGTGTTCCCTCTCCCCCTACTCCACAGACCACTGCTACCTCTGCATAGATCTGGGACCCCTGCTCTGCTCTAACCCCACCCTCTCTACAAAAGGGTGCGCTTCAGTCCCGCTTTCACTTTCACTTCCCAATGCTTGTGCTCCCGGACAGTTTTTTTTTTCACTCAGCATCTAACCCCAAGGAGAAAGAAATGAAAGTAAAGCTCTTAATATAGCAGACAGACATATTTCATTGTCAGGATTCAGTGTCCTCCACCTTTTGCCAAAAATATCACTATCTGCTCTTGTGTAACAGATACCCCATAAATTTGCCTTCACGTCCGTGCTGCAATAGCCTGCACAGATGAAAAGCAACCTCACACCACCTTCCACATTGCCTCCGCTCTCAGAACGGAGGTATTAACGAAGACAACCATGGTTTATGGCCTGACTAACAGCAAGCAGGTGTCCTTCCAGCAGAGCCAAAAGCAAAACCTACAAACTGTGAAATCCCCAACTTCCTCCGCCTCCCTCCCCAGCTTGGCTGCATCCCAGGAGAGGTGTCAGAGCCCCACGCGTGCTGCCTCCCCAGAGTCCCCTACTCACGGTGCTGTCAGCAGGCTGCCCATCCACCTCCCGTGACGGACGGGTGTCAGTCACGTGCCTATGAGTCACCACAGCCCTCTGACCCCTATGTCCGCGTGGAAGAGGACCCTAGCACGCAGTGAGATCTTCAGAAATAAAATACAAGTGGCCAACTGGAGCGCCGCTGCCGGACGTCAGGGATGCCTTCCCAGTAGCCCAGGGCCCGTTAAGGAGTGGAGCTAAGCAGCATTTCCTTCTGGTTATTGCGCCATACTCGCGCGCATCTGCCAGGCATGAGCAGAACGGCCAGGCGGAGCTAATGGTTCTGGCAGGCGTATCAGTAAAGTCAACATCCCTGTGAGCCGGCATAGCTTGTCCTTTTTGCTTAACTTCTCACACTGGGCACCAACGCCTGACTTGCACCTTTTCCCTCCTGCCCCTCATGTGGCCAGGAACGCTCCAGATCTTCTGCCATTCAGCTTCTGCTGATAATCATTCTTTGAAAACCCAAAGCTGCCATTGCCTTGCAAAGCGAAACCCCCATCTCAATGCATGAAGTGGGAACACCCCTCAGCGTGCACCTGGGCTGGTAAATGCAGTAGGCAGAGTTGCACAGACAGACCCACAAAAGTGCAGAGCAAGCACAGGACTCTGCAGTGCAGGGCTGAATCAGCCCACACTGAGCTACTTACTCTCTTTTTTACTCCTTTACCTTCAAATGAGAGCCGTTCTCTGCTGAAATCGGAGCAGGATGAGATTTCCTATCTGATTTGCAGCCCCACGGAAGACTGACAGCGTTTCCCAGAAGAGCTGTGAAGCATAAAGCTTAACGATAGGTCAAGCAGTACTAACCACATAAAATACTTGCATCTGAGTAGGTTTGTTTTAGTTGCACAAATTATGTTCAGTTGAATTGCACAGAACAGTTTCATCCTCTGATAATCTGGTCAGACCAGATCGGCGGTGACAGAACCATAGAGAGCTCAGTTCTTGTTTCTGGAAAGGCTGCCTCCTGAGTGTTCTTTATAAACACAGGATAAAAAAAGAAACAGAGCTGTGAGTGTGAAGTTGAACCTTGCTTCTTCCCCATCCGGCCCTTTCTGACTGCCTTTTGACCTCTCGTATCATATCTGCTTCTCATCTCCATAGTTGTGCAACTTTTATGCTCTCTTTGACTGATGAGATTTATCAGCTCAGATCCCTCAGGTTCATTTCTGCATATGGGAATTCTCTGCTAAAATACTCTTCTGAACCGAAGCCAAGAGTTTCAGCAGACAGCGATACCAGCTCTAGGAAAAACATTCTGCTTGGTACAGAATGTTTACATAGCTTTCTGGGGACAGCATCCTCCATAAAACAAACAACGTTCTGCAAGTTGGAGACATACGTTCACTGTAAGCCGGTACATTGTAACATTGTATTTTCCCTTTTTATCACTTTTAATTGCAATGGATGGCTGCGGGGCTGTTGAACCTCTGATTTCTGCTGTCACTCTAATAGTGACACCAGAACTGTCTGCATTTCCAGGGTCTGATAAGTCTCTGAACAGACATTCCATGGCTCTGCCTTTTCCTGCATGCTTAGCAGAGGCACCCACACGTGGTTTCTCTGCATTTGTGAAATTATTTATCACGCACATGAAAAAAGCACAGTCTTTATCTTCTCTCCACAAGTTTCAAGTCTCATTGTTGCTTTTTGCTTCAGAGGAAACAGACCACCAAAAAAAAAAAAAAAAAAAAAAAAAAAAAGTGATGTTTCACATTTCTAAGTGTATTTCTGTAGATACAAATCAGCTCTGTCACAGTTTCAGACCACTCCAAGGTTTGGTGTGCAAGTACTGATGCTACAGTGCAAGCTTACAGTATGAGAACAGACTGACAGCACCTCATGATGCAGGAAAATCCCCCCAAATCTCATTGCAAACCACACTGCCACTTAAAGGCAGCACCTTCTTCCCTAGCTGTGATGGTTTCCCCAGTAATTCCTGTTGTACATTAACTTGTCAGAGGGGGAGGATGAGCCCCGTAACCATGGTGTTCCTCTCTCAGCTCTGTTTCACACAATAACAGGAAATGGTCTCAACAAGAAAAGTAATTCTAAGTTGCTTTGGAAGAAAATAAAAAGCGGGGGGGGGAGGGAGGAGGGGAAGGAAAGAAAAAAAGAGATTTTTTTAAAATGGAAAAAGAAAAAAAAGGAAAAAGAAGAGGAAGAAGAAGAAAAAGAAGAAAAGGAAGAAAAAAAACAAAGCCTTTATTTATTTCTAGTCCTTGACTGTGCATTTTACATGTTTTGGTAAATAAATGCTACTTTGGCGTTACTCTAAGTGCATGAATGCTTGGTAGATTACAAATGCTTCACATTCTGCTCTTGCTCTCTCCAGGGCCATCAAATGAGGCTCAGGATGCTGCTTCCAATCTTCTAGGAAAAGATTAACACTTAAGTGATTGGAAATAGCTAATTGCGCTTTTTATCTTTTTAACTTCGCAACATTCATAATGTAAACCGAAGTAATCCAACAACAGAAACCTTTCTGATGCCAGTAGTTCAAATGAGCATTTCTGTATTGATTCAGCAAGTCTTTTGATTGTAGATTTGAAGTTGAAGCTCAGACCTGAAGTCTTTCATGTCTTCCTACAGCACCAAAAGGTACATTTCATAAGGAATCTGCCCACGACTCATTACTGCTCTTGTCTAACAAAAGGATAATCATATTTCACTGCTGTTGGGACAAAAGCTGAATTTCCAGCTTCACTGGTGGTACCAGGTGAGGTGGGGTCCTTGGGAAAGAATCGAAGCCTATTCTGAACTCTGCTTTGGGGTAGTTAGCTATTTTTTTAATATACATTTTTTACTGCGTCAGTACATTTTGAAATATCATTTCAAAGCAATAAAATTCAAAATCGAAGCATTATTTTGAAGCAAAATAGAGTTATTTCACTTACACAACAATAAATAAAACATTCTGAGTTTTCTTAGCTCGTTATTTGAATTTCAAATGATTTTCAAATATCTTCCCACTAACCCAAATCTTTGCTTCCTGGTGAGTGAAGTTTTATCCCCCCCCACCTCCTGATTTCATCCACATGTACTTCATCTCCGGTTTGCACTCCTTGCCCATTTCCCTCTATAATCTTTCTCCACAGCATCATTCCACATGGTGCTACAGATTTCATAGAATCATAGAACCATAGAATGGCTTGGGTTGGAGGAGACCCTTAAAGGTCATCTAGTCCAATGCCGCTGCAGTGAACAGGGACACCTACAGTGAGATCAGATTGCTCAGAGCCCCGTTCAGCCTGACCTAGACTTCAGTTTAAATCCTGTGCTTCACTTCCATGTAGCCAGATTCTAGTTCTGCTGTAGGCTCTCTATTTGCCAAGTTAGGAAATTAAAAAATAATATATAATTTGCTGAGGATTGGGCTAGACTGCAGAATCTGGATCTTTGTTTCAAAGACACTCTGAAATCAATGAAAGCTTATTTCAGAGAAGTAGATTGTTCTGCTAAAAAAGAAAAGGGTTGAAGCAGCTGTGACTTGCTCATCAGATCCCAAATGGCAAGCTTAGGGCTGCTTGCAGCAAGGTTTTGGCTCAGGCTCATCCTCATTTGCAGTGATTAAATGAATAAGAGCATGGCTTGTGTTTGGAAGGATCAAAGGCATCAGGCATGTAGCAAGTAGATTATATCTTCTCCTGTAAGTTCTGATGGTTTCCTCAGTACGTCTTGATTTCTTGTTGGACTACTTCCAACAGTAGCTGCAGTTTGTGTGTAACATAATCTGAAGGGGGGAAAAAAAAGAAAGTTTAATCTGGACAATATCTTACGCTATGGATAAAAATCAGAAGAACATTGGCATAGGATGGATGGAGCATTTTATGTTAGCAGATGACTGAATCTGTTGGTGTTTTTTTTTTTTGCTGTGTGTTTTTTTCTGTTCACTAGTTACCAATATATCTCGACCCAACACCAAATCAAAGAATTCAAGATTCATAATTGAAATTAGAAGTTAAAATCAAAACCAGGCTCTTGTTTTAGAATAAATCACTGTTCTTGTGCCACCAGAGCTACACCTAAGGTAAACCCGTGCCATGTACTGCATGGGGAGCAAAGGTACTTCATTTCCACACCTATGTCTACACCCAAACCCATACCATTAATACACGGCCCCCCCACCAGGCAGCCTGCACCATCTTTTCTCACCACTCCCCTCCCCAGCCTTTCAGGAAATGTTTGCGCATGGGGCTCCAGTGCCTGCTCCTCCCTCACTCTCTCCACATCAGCATTTGATCTTTTGTTCTGTTTTATCCAAATTTGATAGAAATACTGATCCCACAGATATGATGAAGATATGACAGTGCCAATCTGCTTGGATCTAGACCTCAACCCTATCTTTTCTAAAAAGATTAGGCTGGATTATTAGTACGTTCCCAAGCAACCACCCTACCCCTGAGCGTGCTTAGGTCAAGAACACTGAAACCCAAGAGCATACTTACAGAGCAGTCTGTGGCAGCGATTTGACATTTTCCTATGGATTACGAGGTAGTAGACTGGAAAGCCACTTAAAACCATGGTGCATCCAATGCTAATGTTTACAGGGTCCGAGTAGATAGACATTGCTACTGTGAAGAGGCAGATGATGGTAAAAGAGACTGGAACAAACAGGGGGACCTGGGGAAAAGAGCGAAGGCAAAACTGATCATACCAGCCAGCACAAGCTATAATCGTGTGTACATTTTAAAGGAGAGAAAAGTCTGTCCTGCACGCTACTTCTGTACAATCCGTTATGAACAAGTAGGATGCAGAGAACAAAAGTGTTCTCATGCCACCCTTGGAGCCCAGAGTGCCCTGCAAGGTGCATGCCTCCCTCCGTGCGCACAGACAGAAGCTTCACCTCACTTGCAACCACACACCATGCTGGGGAGAAGTCAACTGCAGCAGCTCATTCTATGTACAGCATGTGTACATGTGCTTACACACACCCCTAAACTTGTCACCTGTGGCAACTGCTGATGGAAATTCTGATGCCAAGAGCAAAATCCCTTTGAAACAATCCAATCTTTGGTCATAACACTCGTGACTCACGTTGAGCTGCCTCCAGCCTGCCTGAGGCCTATGGCAACCAACACAGGATAAACCAGCTCTGCAGCACCTGTGCCAAGAATGCGGTTTTCAGTGACAGTCTGCTGAAAGACCAGAACAGCACTCAGTGCTTCAGCCTCATTCTTTTGGGTGAGTCAATTCGTCTGTGTTATTTGGAGGGCAAAACTGAAGTAAGAAGCTGTGTAACATTTCCTTCTTCTTTAGATCTGACCTCAGCCAAATTACTCCTCACCACATCTGATAAAGGAGCTGCTGACCTCACCTAGGGTGACAACCTCTTTTCTTGTAACACAGATCATATTTTGGATGCTGACCATACTAAGCTGGGGGAGATAGTTGCTCTAGTGATGGCAGCTGTCCAGCCACCAAACTTGCATGCTCTCACTGACTTTCCAGCCTGAGTATCCTTTGCCAGCATCTCCTACGTGCACATATTCACACAGCACATCTGTCTGAGAGATGCATGAGGGAACTGCTCTCTCCCCTTGCTGGTGTTTTCTTACCATTTTCAACTAAAAATCTGCAGGAGAAAAGTACCAGCACAATCTCTTATATTTGTCTTTGATTATTTGTTCTCTGCAAGCAAACTGCTGTTGGACGAAGAAATATTTCTGACCACTGGAGAGCAGCACATGCACACATCACATCCGCGCTGTTCTTTGCTCTTGCAGATAACCATACTTCGGGTTTGAGGTGGGTCTAAAAAATGGGGAGAGAGAGGAAGAGACCACCAAGCTGACTAAAATGCCATCATCTTCCTCACTCCCGTTCTTAGGAATTATTAAAAACCTAAAGCTCTATCTCAAACGGATTTTCAGAAAGTAAAAACATCACCAGTGCTACTCAGTAATACATTTCCCCCAAGAATACTATTTTAAAAGAAAAAAAATCAAACTTATTAAAAATCTGAGTCTGGGTGACTGCATGAGCCAGCCAGTCAGCAAGCTCGGAAGCCTCAAGGTCTCTACTAAATACGCTGTTTCCAGTAAACACCAAGAAGAACTACCCCAAATTCTGCATCAGGCCCCACTCAGCTTGGGGAGGAGCCCTGGGAGTGGTGGAAAGTGCTTCTTTTCACCGAGTTTCTGGCTGATCAGCTGCCCAGTGCCTGTGGCCTCAGAGGTCTCCTCTCCTCTGCAGGAACTGGCTGGAGGCAGTGTGCAGGCGTGACTGGAGAGGGGAACACATTGTGCATGGCCCCAGCCAAATGCTGCCTGCAGATTATCTGGCAGTGGGAGAGTTGCCTTGAGCAGGGGCTCTAAAAGCCATGCCAGCTGTCGGGACTGAGCACTCCCCACGAGCAGGACCCCAGTGGCCAGCAAAAATGTCCAGGAATGGAGAAAGGGGACAGGGCGTCCTCCAGCTTCCCCTTGAGGAGTGGGAAACTGAACTCCCTCGGCTACTCTCTTCCCCTCTGTCCACTTCTAATGCTTTTCATTTCTTATGGCCACAGGTTTCATGCATTCCAAATGTTCTGGAGCTGTGCACATGGAAGCACCATGCATGAGGCAGTTTCTGAAACCCCTCAGGCTGCCTGTAATTGTAGTTCAGACAATATCCCATAGAGGCTGTGTGTGGCAGGGGACTCAGCGAGCTGTGCTCAAGCTGTTTAACACTGTACGATACTTTTGTACCGGGAGATGATTTCCTATGTCAGGTTTGCTCCAATCTTCCATCTGGCAATGCTCTTTTCCCTATGACACATTCTGCTCCTCACTAGGGCTAAGACATACCTGATACTGACATCACATCCAGGCAAAGGTCCTTCCCTGCAGCCTCAGAGAGGAGAGCATGAGAACTGCCTTCTGCAGTTCCCAGCCTGATACCTTGTCCCCTGGAGCTAGCTGTCACTCTGCAGCTGCAACTGGTAGCCCCATGTAGAACTGGTTTGAATAGAATTTACCACATCTGTTGTTTGGGCACATCAATCAACCTTGGGATTTTCCTTACAGAGAAATAGGGATTTAGAGCCCTTGGAGCCTAAAGGCAATCACAGCCACATAATGCTCTAAGAGAGAAAAATGACAGGCATGTGTTCCAGGCTGTTAGATACAAACCATGAATTACCTTGAATGGGCTTTGCAGCTCCGGGTGACGGTAGCGATGGACAATGAGCCCAAGAGTGGCTAATCCTATGAAGAGCCATCGGGAGAAGCTGAAGAAGTTCAGTAGATGGTAGATATCTCCAATACACACCATGGCAGTAACCAAAGGGAACTGAGCATTGTGAAGATTAAATATGGTCAATTAAACCTTGCTATGGTCCTCAGACAGGGAAGGGTGATACGGGTCATCTTCCCCACCCCCCTGCAATCACAGGTAGCTACTTCACAGACCCAACATTTCAGAGGTCACCAAACATGTTGCAAAGCACTCTCACAGACTGAAGAGTGCTGATCAAAGTTCTAAATACAAAATTATGGTGCTACAGAAAGGATGGAGACCAACAGCATTGTTGGTGCTCTATGTCCTAGGCAGGGCAATTCAAACATGCCCAAAGGCCTGTGGTACAAAGGCTTCACACAGAAGTATTTGCTAAGCTTCTAACAGGTCAACTAAGATGCAAGAGGCAGTGTTATGATGGACCACTGCTGGGAAAAAAAAGATGAATGGGAAGGGAGGAAGAACCCAAATCTGAGAGCCTCTCCACAAATGTGCATTTCCAGCATTTCCACTAACCTAGGAATTTCAGTTTTTCAAGTAACCGAAGGCTGGCCAAGAAATTCCCATAGAAAATATCTGGCAGCAATGGTAGGGACAGTACTTTGAAAGAATATGGCCAAGACAAAAAGGTGGAGACTTTGAGACAGTGGGTTTGAGTCCTACTACTGACATGAGAGGACTTGCTTTTTTGCAAGCTGACAGTGTCTCAACACCCTTTAAAACTTTTTAGATTCTCCAGGCTCTGCAGATTGCCATGTAAAACAAGAAAGCCAAGACTGCAAGAAGTGAGATAGGCAGATCTCCTTACCATAAGCATGACAGCAGGAAGGGGTGTATGTCTTCGAATGTGGATCATGGAGAAGAGAGGAGGCCACTGCCCTTCCCTGGAGGCCACAAACAGTGTCCTAGGAAAAGACAGGGAGCTCTATGCATCAGCATCCCACATCTGCACTAGAAATGAAAAGATCAGCAGCTGGACTGATCTCGTCATCACAAGTCTGCTCTTTAAGGCCACAGTTCTCCATTTAGCCTCACTTTTCAGTGGATTTGGGAAAAAAATCTCCAAAGATTTCCATACTTCTTCAAGGACCATTTATCTTGGCATGATGCAGAGCCCACTACTGGTAGTGTCTCTGTGGGTAATAGTTAGTAGTGACCTTTAGTTGAGCACAGCATGAAAATGAATGTGTTGAGGCTGGAAGCAGAAACAAGCCAGTAGGAGGTGGAGGGGCCGCAAACCTCAAGTCTTTAGAAGAGAGGTTGGCAAGTTCATGGAGAGGGGTTGTCAGTCCTTATGCTCATCCCAAAAGGAGACTAGGCTTAAGATCAAGGAAAGCCTGCTTGGCTGTGCCACAGCAGCAGCTATGTGCCAGGGATAATATATGTCTATAAATATAAACTAGATAGAGATATACATAAACTAGAGAGAGAGATAAATAAAGCCCAAGTTCCTCAAAGAGCAGAGCAAGTCTCTTGCCAGTTGTTAGAAAGTAGTTTTGTGTATTACAAAGATGACAGCTACAAACAGGGCAAGCTACAAAACAACAGCAGAGAGCTCCTTGCCTCCATTCCTCTCCTGAACTGTGAAAGGGTAATTAAGGAAAAAGCATTGCATTTTATAAACTTAATATCCACAAACACATCAAGCCAGAGCATCAGCTGGGCTGGAACGGAGCCCGAAGCAGCTGGGGCATGAGTGTGTAACTGGTTTTATTGCTGTCTCTGTGGTTTTGCTGGGGTGTGGCTGGCCATCAGCCAGGGAGGCCCCATCACTGTTCATATGGCCCTTCTGCAGTGATTATGTTAATGATGCCAGGAAGGGGGAGAGAAGGATGACAGAAACATGTAGAACCTCTGCGCTCTCCAGGGACTTCCCATCCTCAAAGAAAATCTCTAGCTAGGGACGTTAAGCAGGGGGATTCTCCTCACCACGTTTAATACAGGACTTGAGGGTAGCAGATCAAATAACTCATTAGCTCTTGTGCTTTGAAACATCCCTTTCATATCAAATGATCTTTCCTTTTGCAATCAAAGCTGTGAAATGGAGCTGGCTCCAGAGAGTTTGCTCAGCTCCTCAGGACCAGGAGGACGCACTTTTCCATGAGCTCTGCCCTCCTCTCCAATTTCAAGGCTCGCCCAAGGACACAGTATAGTCGCCAGTGGAGCTGGCAAGATAACTTTTCCATGGAACAAAGTTCTTATTATTGTTTCAGCAAGGCTTGTTGAGCCTCAGCTATTGCTTTAGGAATGACCTGGCTCTGATAATGTTTCACCAAACTTAAAGCAAAGTTCTCCAGGGAGCGCTTGTTTTAGCCAGAGGTCCTCATAGCACAGAGACTTGTGCCCTGCAGCAAAGGTGCTGGATGAAGCCAGCACACAATGACTCTGCTTCACTGAGCAGCTGTCATGTCAACAAAGCTTGCAGTTCACCAGAAACGTTGATATTTTACTTCAAACTGGAGTATGAAGTGTGGGAGCAGGTGAAAACCTTGGTTTTCTGGCCAGTCAGAGAGAGCGTAAACCTGGCCAGGAAAGGGAGGAAGACAACTCAAGACAGCCAGAGTGTTCTGCAGGTTATGTATTGGGAGTCAAAGGCCTTAGCTTTCTCACAAAATGCCATCCAAATGATTGTCACGTACACGGGTTATTGGTGCTTCTCTCCAAAACATTAAGCCAAAATGCAATACATTTTGAGGGATCTGACCTGGAAAATGTGAGGATTCCTCCATTCATGGTGCCAAAGCAGGACAGCGCAACGAGGACAGGGACCACTGAAATAAGGTTTGTGCAGGCTTGCTGCACAAAACTCTGGAAGAAGAGCAATCATAACTGCAGAAACATGTAGTGATCTCTAGGTAATATCAGATTCAAGCAGAAAAAACTTCCTCCAATGAAGGAGTAAAATACAACTTAAAATCTTGCATTTTTTTTACTGTTATCTCTTCATAGAACAGCTTAGGTTGGAAGGGACCTTAAAGCCCACCAGCCCCAACCCCCTGTCATGGACAAGGCTGCTCCCCAGCAGCTCAGACTGTCAAAGGCCCCATCCAACCTGGCTTTGAGTGCATCCAGGGATGGGCACCACAGCTTCTCTGGGCAGCTGTGCCAGAGCCTCACTGCCCTCTGAGTTAAGAATTTCTTCCTAACATGTAACCTAAATCTCCGCTCTTTTAGTTTAAAGCTATTCTCCCTTGTCCTATCCCTACTAGACTACGTAAGAAGTCAGCTCCCCTCCTGCTTATAAACTCCTTTCAAGTACTGGAAGGCCTCAGTGAGGTCTCCTGGAGCTTTCTCTTATCCAGGCTGAACAATCCCAGCTCCTTCAACCTTTCCTAAGAGAGGTGTTCCAGCCCTCCAGCCCTTTATCTGCAGATTCTTTTTCATTATTTTTTAAGAAAGACTAGAAGGCGATGTTTTCTAATAATTCAGAGAAACAACAAAGAAAAACAAAAGACTTTTATGAGGAAAACTATCTCCTAGACCCTTGTCAAGACCACCCCCTTCAGTATAAACTGACCACACTAAAGACAGCTATCAGTAGGGTGACAACTCACCACAGCAACAGCTGGAGAAGCCAGAACATCTTGTGTTCCCAGGGCAGTGTAATAGGAGATGTTGGTGAGCATATACCCCACAATGACGGTGATCACAGACACAATGACAGCCAGGGGGATGTTTCTGTAAGAAAGGGGAAGAGAGACACGCAGTGAACAAGCTGTTATATCTTCATTTCTCATCATGTTACTGCAGACTGCAGCTGCTGTTGGTTTGGTGAACCCACAGACTTGTTTCCTCCTGTTTTGTTTGCTGGTGTTTAGAGACGCAGTGGTAGCCCAGGACTGAGGCACAAAAGCCATCTACTTCTCCAGCCTTACCGTTCGGGTCTGACCAATTCCTCACGCACAAAGCTGGTCTGGAACCTGCGCAGACACAAGGAGAGGCTTTGAAGCAGCTCTCAGACAGTGACGCACCATCAGTGAGTTGCCCTCCCATCACACCTACCAGCCTGAATATGCGAACATGCCTGCATAAAAAGCCAAGGGCAGCTTATCTGGAACCAGCGACTGCCTGTCAAAAGCATCCTGGAAGTTTTTGGTGTGGCCTACAGAGGAGAAAAAAACAACAGATGTGTCAGATATGGACATCCTTCCCGCAGGCTGCGTACCACCTGCCCAAACCTGGGACAGGTGTGTGTGACATCATGGGCGCCAAGTATTCAGATTTGTTGCATTGTTTTAATTTGCAGTGCTGTGTTGGCATAAGTCAGGGACAGAAGAAAACTATCCTCTCCTGTTCAGCTACAAGAGATACGTCAGGAAAGGCACTGTCTGGAAGTGGGAGATCACAGAGAGGAGAAGACCTGAATTCTCCCATCCTTTCTTACAGCCCAGCTCTGATTCCCTGGGCTGACCCCTCTCCCCATCCACTGACAGCCGGATGCTGGCTCTGTTTGATGTTGTGCAGCCAGCAAGGCAGCTAATGCAGCTCCCCTGGTCCCATGCTGTGCGGAGCATGGGAACCGAGAAGAGGGGCTACTGGCGTGGGAATGGCCCCGCAGGAGGGGAAGTGGGGACACAGGGGGCAAAACAAACGCAGTAATAAAAAGTAGAGGTGATTGGATCAAAGTGCATTTTACCAGCTCCTGCAGTTTTCCTAAAAGTGCTCTGCTTCAAATAAATCTGGGCCAGCACCAAGAAGCGGAAGAGGAATGGTGAGTTTTACAAAACCGTTCTTCTTCAGAAAAGAAAAAAAAAATGTACAGATCAAAGTCAGGATTTTGGTTATAGGGCAGATTTTATCAGACGTCAGAAAAATAAGGAGAGGCAGGCAGGAGCATGGAGCAGCCTCTTATCTGAAGGAAGAGCAGCAAGAACACAGCCAAAAGGAGTTGTATTTCCAACATTTTCAAATCCAAGTGGCCCTAAGTTTGGGTTCCACATCTATGTTTGGTTTTCCATTTCAAAATGTATTTAAAAGAAGAGGCACAGAGTTTGCGTGGTTGTTCCTCCCAGTGAGGCACCTCAGTTGGGCATGGGGTGTGGAGCACTGGTCCAGCAAGGCTCTGAAACAAATCCCAGTCAAAGGGGAAGGCAATGGCAGGAGGAAGAACAAGAGTGTAAGCAAAGAGAGCAGGGAGAGGCTGCGGAGCAAGGCAGACTCATTTAAAAACAAGAACAAAAATGAAGTTAAAAAAAAAATAAAATACATGGATTTGAAGAAAACTAATGTAGAAAATGGAATGGGCCAATTGGGGTAGTCTTTTTATACACTAAAGTGACTGCTTATAAGTGATGGCACATAAAAAGGATTTATTGTCTGCAATATATTAATGAGTGATTTAGAGTCCCCCATGAGTCACATTAAACACAACCTGTCATCCCGGGGTCTCTCGGTGGATTCTCTCTCCAGATGTCACCGGCACTTATCCTCCTCATTGGAAGACAGTGCCAGGGATCCAGATTGCCATTTGAAGGCATCCCTAACAATAATGGCTCTGGATTTCTAGCTACAGGGCAGACCTTCAGTTCAAAAGTGCTGCCTGCCCGAGGGGGTTTTCACGCATTCAAAGGAGCCAGCACCAGACATCAGAAAGAAACATGAATGTTGATCCTCCTGCCTTTGTTGTTTCCTCTGCTGAGGAAGGAAATAGTGTGAAAACAGAGCTGGCTTCATCCCCTGAGTGTGAATGCCATGGGCTTTTCTATAAACCGAGGCTTGGATTATAGCCAATACTCTTGTATCAGTCCCAGAAGATATCGTTGCGAGGTTTTATCTTATGTTTTCTTTTCCTCTGGATATGAGCACACAATTGTGCATGAGTCCATTGGAAGTTTACTGTGTTACTGCCTGTTTCCATTAGGGGGTAAAAAGCATCAGCAAAAGCCACAGGAAGGGTAGAGATGCAGTTACCAGGGCTCAGCTGGGGGCTGGTAACTCCTTACAGGGCTGTGACAGGCTCAGGACACCAGGGGATGCTGTCACATGTCCCCCACGTCCATGGCATCTGCACTGCTTTGGAAGGATTTCAAGACATGCTGACAGTGGGTATCCCAAAGGAAAGGGTCAGCAGAGGAGTGTGCCTCTGTCAACCCAGGTGGGCTCATACAGCCCCACTCATTCCCAAAAAGTACTGGAGTACTGCATCCAGGTCTGGAGCCCCCAGTACAAGAAAGACAGAGAGCTGTTGGAGAGGGTCCAGAGGAGAGCCACAAAGATGATCAGAGGGCTGGAGCTCCTCCCCTACAAAGACAGGCTGAGGGAGCTGGGCTTGTTCAGCCTGGAGAAAAGAAGGCTGCAGGGTGACCTCATTGCAGCCTTTCAGTACCTAAAGGGAGCCTATAAACAGGAGGGGAATCAACTCTTTGAAAGGGTAGATAACTGCAGGACATGGGGAAATGGTTTTAAGTTGAGGGAGGGAGGATTTAGGTTGGATGTCAGGGGGAAGTTCTTTACTGTGAGAGTGGTGAGGTGCTGGAACAGGCTGCCCAGAGAGGCTATGGATGCCCCATCCCTGGAGGTGTTCAAGGCCAGATTGGATGGGGCCCTGGGCAGCCTGGTCTAGTATTGAATGTGGAGGTTGGTGGCCCTGCATGTGGCAGGGGGGATTGGAGACTCACAATCATTCAGGTCCCTTCCAACCCTGGCCATTCTGTGATTCTGTGAAAAACCTGCGGAGAAAGCTGAGCCAGGAACACCAGCCCCACAGAAGTGACACAGCTTGAAGCCAACTATCCCACACAGTCAGCCCTAAGCTGTGTACATCCAGACATCACCTACCCTGGGCCAGCAGCATCATCCCTGGCACGATGATGAGCATGAGGGCCAGCAGCTTGACGACGGAGAGGGCCGTCTGCAGCCGTGCACTCCAGGTGACGCTCCAGGAATTGAGGGTGAGGACTGCATCTGGGGAGGAAAGCATGCTGCAGCCCATGCTTGGCACATGCAGGAAGAACTGCTCTTGCGTTGAGGGTGATGGGGACAAAAGTGCATCCTCCCAAAGAGGGTGTTCAGAGCAAGAGAAGCAGACAGAATGCCTTCAGGTCCTGGGCCCCAATCCCAGCAGATAACACCCCATGGGAAGTCTGAGGCAGAGAGGCCACGAGATGTGGCATGGAGGGTTGTACTTACAGTAGCCCAGGAGAGAGACGAGCTTCACAGCAGGGACGGGAGCTGCACAGGGGGCAAAAAATGGCTCCAGCAGGTAGCGACCAAATGCCAGAGAGACCACAGCACTGTTGGCAGGCCTGGGGAGGGAAACCAGGCAGGGTCACACTTGGCTCTGTGGATGGCCTCAACATGGCAGGACAGAGGGAGCGAAGCTTCCTCGTAGTGCATAGACCCACCCTACCACACGGATCCTGTCATCTTTTTCACAGGTTTTCTCAGTAAATAGGTTAAGAGGCACAGATGCAAGAAGATTAATTCTTAACTCAAAAACAAAAGTTGAGATTAATCACACACGGCAGTGCTGCATGTTTCATGTGTCCTGCTTCATCTCAGCGCACATGGAGGACAGGCCATTGGGAGAGGAGGATTAGCTTTTTCAGGTGGAAAAAAAAAAAAGCAATTTACAAATTTCTAACTTGGTATTTAACTTGGGACTAAGCCAGAAAGCTTTTTATTTTCCACAGAAGAATGTGAGAAGCTTCACGATGGAAGCAGAAAATCAGAAACTAACTTATCATTTGCTCTCAGTGGCCAAAAAATACCACAGCTCTTGAAGGATACCAGCTGCCAGGGAAGAAGAAACAGATTCCTCAAGCACAGATCACAATGAACACATGCAACTATTTGCTCATTCTGTCTTCTTCCTTCTATCACTGACAGTCTTTAAAGTTATCCAGTTGATTGTTGTTTGTTTTTTTTTTCCCATTTCCTTTACAAACTACTTAGACTGTTACCTGGCACCATAACTGAACACCGAAACAAACAAAACACAGCAGCAAACTGCAGAGCACCCAGCAAAAATCAAACAAACAAAATCTCCTACCTGATAGCAAAAAACTCTGCCCACAGAAACAAGAAACTTGGCAGAGGCCCCAGGGTCTCCAAAATATAGATGTAATGTCCTCCAGACTTGGTGATCCTTGTTCCAAGCTCTGCATAACACAAGGCACCTGGCAAAGTATAAATAAGCTTAGTAAATCATCCTTTGGATTTCCTCTTTTCTCTGTGCCTTTGAGGGCCTGAAGGAGTCTGCTTAAAATAAGCAGTGAAGCAGAAGAAGAAAAACAGCTTTTAGCAGAACCATTCCTTTCCACATTTTTGTGTGTTAGGATGTTTAGAAGTCAGTTCACTCTTCTGTCAGGGGAAGGAAATTTTCTGCTAATTTGTTTAATGATACAACTTTCCAGGGAAGTCATGTGGAAAGGTAGGAGAAAGAACCACTGCTACCCACTAACCACTAAACTACAAGAGACCCCTTTTGACCCCTGGAGGTTTGGGTTGTCCCCTCTCTTCTATGCTACACAGTGGACAGGGGATGTTTTACGAGAGATCATAAATGCTTCACGCCTTTGAGCACGATGCCCACGTGAAGGGGCTGAGTGCTATCGGGGTATGACCCACAGGTGAGATACCCCATCTGCTTGTCCCAGCTTGGGCAGCCCTGCAGGAGCCCCGGAGTGGTACAGCTGTGCCCCCCTCTCCTGCAGAGACCATTCATGGTCACGCCAATGGCAAAGGCCCCAGACTTTTCTGCCTCTATGTGAATTTGTGCCAACACCCTGCCCAAAGTCTTGGCAGACCCCTCACATTTTACTCAGCGGCTCTCCTTTGCTTCAAGCTTGTGTTTAAGTGTTTTGTGAAGTTGGGCTAGAAGAACCAAACAACAAATTTAGCCACAGAATTTAGCAGCAACTTGACGAAGAGGCAGCCAGGCCACAAGAGGAGACCAAAGGATGCCTCCCCATGAAGGGGTTGAGCTACATGACCAGCACACACCTGATCACTTTTTGTTCAGCTCAGTTAAAAGAGCATCTGTGATTTTTCTTCAGGCAAAAATAGATCTTTCCCCAATCAACCACGCACAAGCTGTATCCCACATGTGTAGTAAAGACAGCCTACGCTCAGCAGCACATGGAACTTGAAATACTGGAAGGCATAGCAAAGAGAAAGAACCACAATCACTCCCAGGTAAATAATTGAACGTCTCGGTTTCTAAATGCCACATTTAGAAATATCTCATTCCAGGGTATTTTGTCCACATGGAGTATTTTTCCTTTCTTCTTTTTTTTTTTTTTTCTTTTTTTTTTTTCCAAGTGGTGAAAGAGGAAGAACTTTAAAGTTACCCACTGAAATAAACACCAGCTTTCTCCCCAGAGCTGTGAGATCTTGCATTTCTCCCAGCAGCACTGTTGGAGGATTGCTGAGAAAGTGCTTGTATACAGTTAATGAAGAAAACTAAAAGCCAGGGCTTTTTTTGCATGCTAATGAAAATGATATATATAAAGGATAATGAAATAATGTAAGACTTACATTATTTCAGAGGAGCAGAAATCAACATGTCATCAAAAAGTCAACCCTTTGTGAGACAAGAAGGGTACTAAAAGCCAACAGCAGAGCAAACAGAGAGCACTGACATCTGCTCCATCTCCTGCCTCTGAGATAGCACCAGACTCACCCAAAACATTTTGAACAGACATTTGCCTGCCCCAGCAGAGGTGCTGGTAACCCCCAGCCTTAGCAAGCCTTTACTTCTGTGGCACTCAGAACGGGGAGATTTTGCTCCATTTCACTCCCAACTTCTTACGCTTCCAGTTTTGCTGGCTCCCCTCACCTGCTGGGTGCTCAAGCAAAGGCCGACCCAACTTCCCACTCACCGAACATGGAGAGGAGCCCACAGGCAAACCACACCACCAGGGAGAACCCCACAGTGCCCGAGTTTTTCAGCACTCCTTTGGGGGAGATGAAGATGCCGCTGCCAACCATGCTGCCGATGAGAAGCGAGAAAGCCCTCAGCAAAGTTATCTTTTTCCTCAGAAAGACAGCCTCCTCTTTTTTCTTGTCTTTCCCCATGGCTGCTTTTCTATCCCCAGGGGAAGGGCATGCATTTAGGAGATACACAGCGCCTCAGCCGTCTTCAAGGTTCACCTGTAAGACAAGGAAAGAGTGAGGGATCTGGGGCTCTTCCATTCAGGACAAGATTTTTTGCAGCAATTTGTGAAGATCTGTGGAGTCCTTCTCTACCTCGAGATCCACCCAGCAAACAAACTGCAGGTTATTTTAATGGAGCCTAAGTTGGGTAAGCATCGATATTGGCACAGCGGCAGAAAGGATATTTCAAGTTGCAAACTTAGCAATCAAGACCTTGGGAATCACTTACATTATTTTTTATATTATTTTTTTTTCAGAGGAGCAAGCAGCCCTGTTAATTGAGGTACACAAATGATATGTTTCAATTTCCTATTCATCTTTGATGAATGAAAGAGCCCTGACTGCACTTTACCACAAAGCCTTTGTTTCATCAGTGTTTCTTAATATAATGTCAAGCCATTTTATTATCAGATCACTGAAGAGCCAAGGATAACTACTGCTATCAATTGCAAGATAGAGAGCAGACAGTCACTGATACCGGAGATGCTTTTGGTACTATTAATATGAAAACCTTTCTGGGTAACAACAGCATGAACAAGGAGCTTTTCCAAGAAAAGAGAGAACTGCAGACACTCCAGGGATCAAGTAGGCTGACTTTGATCCAGCTCTTGTGCTGCAGCGAACTCCCACTCCATCCCTCCAGCCCTTGTCCCCCCCATGACTCAGTGGCCCTTGGCTGCCAGGACAGCAGTGTTATGAGCCTCGTTTCCAGGCTGTCAGTGACAGGACACGGAGTCCACAGGTTGTGCTCAGGGTCAGTTTGTGGCAGGGAATCATTCTCCACTTTCCCTCTGCTCTGGGCTGATGTCTTCATCAGGAAACTCTCTAACCACTTAGGTAGGTAAGGCAAATTCACATCAAGTAGCACAGCCTAATTTGCTATAGCAAACATGTTTGTAGTTACCCCAACAGCAAGAGGGGCATTTTATGATACTAATCAATCCTGCTAGAGCAGACAAGACAGACATGGAGTGATTTGGGTCCCATTCTCCTGCCTGCCATACATCCCCTCCCTTGTACACTCTGCCTCCGTGTTTTTTCGTTCTAATGCTGTCAGTCACAGGTACAGCAAACATTTGTCCCAGCCTCATGACTGCGTGCTATTGAAAGAGAGACTTTACAAGAGAACCACATCTTCTTGTTTCCTCAAATTATTTAATAATTGTATCAGCATGTTGGTCAGCAGGCAGCAGTCACCTACAGAAACCCAAACTCATTTTGCTGACATACTGCATTCTCTGTCCCCGCGGTTCTGAAGGGACGTTTCCCGCTGCTGCTCACCCACAACAACGCTCTGTGTGCCCCATACAATCCCACTGTAACTGAGGGCTTCTGCCCCACATCCTTGCTCATCTCCCCGCTGGAGGAAGTGGGAGCTATCACTTCTCCCCTATCACACAGATGAACAGCACATGCACAAAGCCCTCTCCTTCCAGTGGCGTTAGCTGCTTTCTCTGAGATCACGCCAAGCCTGCACAAGCATCTTTCCTATCAAGCCAGCCAAGTGTGGTTATTAAGCCCCTAATGAGCCCCAGAGGACTGCACGGGCTCATAGGTCGCGGCAGCAGCACCATGGAGCCGCTGCCCACAACATCATGGGGCTGCCCAAGGCTGGGGCTGCCACCGACCTGCAGCTCCCTGAGCCCTGGGCTGCAGCAGCTCCTGGCAATTAAGAGCACTCATCGAACACCGCTGTCTGCTATTGGGATTTCTGAGCAGAAGAGAGAAGCACAGAGCGTTCGTTTGTGAAGACGAATTAAAATCAGTGTGAAGAGAGATGTTTTGTGCACAGATATGGCTAAAGCACGACTGTAAGAAAATTAAAAGGACACTTATCTGGTTGGCTGGGGGTTAAACCAAGCGGGTGCATTTGCAATCCATCAGATTCCCATTCCTTGCTGGGATCCCGGGGCGGCAAAAGGGAGCAGCTCCTCACGGGCTCTGAAATTCCACAGAGAGGGGGGAGCATAAAAAAAGGAGAGATCAAGTCAAATTTGCACACCAGGTTAATGATCCACTGTAAATAACAAACTCTCTACTTCTGTCCACATGGTGTTTTTCTTCATATACATACTATTGCCATGCAGGTGTATTTGGAGGCAAAACAGTACGGTAAATTTCAGAAAGGTGAAATCTATCAGGACTTCTTCCAGAAGCTGTTGAAGAAAAAAAAAAAAAAATGGAGGAGGGGGAAAGCAAGCAAGAGTAATAGAAAGCTGTTTAACAGCGGTTCAAAGAGACACCTAACAGTGTGCCCAGGGAACCCACTCTCCTGCTCTGCTTCTCGCTGAATTCCAGGCATTAACATGCAGGGATGTTAATCCTGGTTGCGATGCTTAAGAATATTCACAATGTGCTTAGCCCAAAGTAAATGCACAAAGCTGCTTTTTGTTCACCCTGTGACTTAAACTACAGGCTCACATCCTTCTCCTGCAAAAATACCTTTGCTGGAAATCAGCAGCCAGTGGGACCGGAGGAAAATAGAGCCATCTCACAGCTTCCCACCTGCTGCAAGTTTACTCCACTGTTCTTCGTTTTTATCGATTTTTCTCTTTCCAAGCCATTAATCTTACCTTGCAGACACTGCAGCATGGATGGAGATGAAGGAGATCAACGTAAAGGGGAAGCCGTGATTTGCTATCTGTAGCAGTGCCTAGAGGCCCCAGCCGAAAGAAGGACCCATCGCCACGAGCACACAGAGAGATGTCACTCTTCTGGGAAGCCATCCACAGACAAGCAAGTTAGAAGAATTAGAGAGAGAAAGCACCATCCCCAGCTGGGACCTGGAGCAAAGCAGTGACCTCCCTCCTCTCCTATCATGCAGGAAGCGGGTGGCATCCCTGGGAAACAACAGTTCATACCTCCAAAGTCCCAGTTCAATGACTTACCAAAAAAAAGCCCCTACCAGGGAACACTCCTAACTGTTTACAGCTGTATTTTCTTTGCGTGGGCCTCAATCAATACAATACAGCCAAGAACAGGTTAACCCCTTCCTTTTCACATCGCGAACAACAGAGGTGTCAAACTGTTCGCTGCGGTCCCACTGTTTTCGCTTTTTTTTTTTTAGCCAATAAATGTCACTCTGATTCAATGTCTGCCACAAGGCACAGGATCTA
The DNA here is from genome assembly GCF_951394365.1 of Tetrao urogallus. Classification (NCBI taxonomy): domain Eukaryota; kingdom Metazoa; phylum Chordata; class Aves; order Galliformes; family Phasianidae; genus Tetrao; species Tetrao urogallus. Next base: position 137,819,353 of record NC_136813.1, on the reverse strand, counting down.
ACTAAATAAAATCAGCAGTGAATGGGAGTTTTTTTATTCATGCATGAAAGTAGCATAAATAAGCTTTAATGAGGCTGGTGGTGGTCTGTTCTGGGAACATGATCAGAAAATCTATTTAGGAGACCTGAGAGATATTTGTTTATAGACCATAATGAACACAAGAAACTGGCTGAAAAGACAAGATGCGCGCCTAGACTTCTTTTCAGCTTTCTACACTGTTTTACCACCCTAAATAAGAAATCCAAAGGGACAGTAGTTAATAAATCAGCTCATTCTTGCAGCCTGAGCAGTAGTAATAAATGCAAGGTGATTGCTATAGGTGTAAGCATAAGGATCATTTCCAATGTCTCCTCTTTCTACTAAACAAATTTAGTCTTGAGAGTTATCTATGAGAAGAATGGAATGTCCTCATGTTCCTTTCTTAATGAAAATATTTTGTTAAGCTCTGACAGGAAAATGGATTTTGGCTTGGGTCACACTTACCATCTCTGTCACATTATTTAGGGGCTTCCTGCTGTCCTTTGGACAAGAGTGACGATTCCTGGAAAACAGGCTGATGAGTCTGACACGTTGCTGATGTGATTATCATCTTTTAATTGAGAACCTAAAAATGTTGAACCCACACTTCCACTCTTTTGCTAGAAATTGTTCCAACTGAGCCTGGTTTTCAAGCAGCAATATTCATGTTGTTACAGAGCTCCTTCCTACCAGAATTTCTGACCTTCACTTAGTTTAAGATTATTTATTGCAATCAGTCTGCCAAAGAAGCCACTGCAAGTGCATATATTTTAATGAATAGCAGCATTGATTTATCTTCACAAGATGTACAGATTACATGATGTCATCCCACTTTTCTGAGCATCTGAGTGTAACTCTTCATTCAGCTGCCACAAGAAACATGCTTCTGTGCAGCCAGAACTCATTTCCCATGAAAGTCACGCAGGAACATTGGCTCATAAGGATTTCTTCCTTTCATGTCACCTGTGACATATGCAAAACATAAATACGTGACTGATGTGCACCTGACTAAAACAGACTCCACTCTTCTTCCACAGCAATGGCTATTAATGTCTATCAGAAGGATGTACCAGAATCCCTGTGAAAAGAACACAATACTCCTTCCAAACGGGAAGGAGTAAATACCCCAAGTGCTTGCCTCCCTGCCCATCATTCCCAAAGGGCCAGCACCCAGAAAACCAGGCTCTGGGGCACATATAAAAAGAATTTCACAAGGAAACTGTTGAGCATAGCAGGATGCTCTGTGAGGCCAGCGTTTTGGCTCAATAGCATCTCTTGTGGGGCACAGCGTAGGGAACAGTCCTTAGAGCTTTGTTCTTTTGCAGTCTGCACTCCAAGTAGCAAGCTGTTTTCACTCTCCAAATCAGACCTCCTCCCTGGAACAAGACAGTTTGTCCTATTTGAAATTGTTTTCTTAGCTGTGTAAGACAGAACACAAACAAAAATAAATCTAAACTTTTCTATCTGGTAGAAGAGATCCAACAGAAAAGTCTAATGCTGTAGCAAAGCATGGCCAATTTTTCCTAAAATGAGAATTCCTTTCAACCATTCAAAATTTTTTAAAAATAATAATAATCCTGAAATACAGCAACATTCCTGCCCTTCCTGATGATTTGTTGTGCTTCATCAGTGCTGTGGTCTGAGTTCTATTCTGTCTTTGACAGGGAGCTAGTCCTAGCTTTTGCAGGAGAAATTTCTCCATTAACCAAGTCTTTGCTTTACCTCTTGCCCTAGCTGGGAGCTATAAAGTTCTTCCTTCCTACTACTACTCTGTGATTAGCCAGAAGCAAGCTGCAGGCTGTTCCCTGAGGAAATGGGTCCCTATCAGGGTTAGAGGTGCTGTCTAGTACAGAGGGACATGGTTTGGTGGATGTGGCAGTGATGGGTTGATGGTTGGACTAGATGATCTCAGTGGTCTCCTCAAACCTTAATGAGTCTGTGATTCTATTCTATGACTGCCACACAGCCCAGAAGCTGCTATGAGGGGGAGGGGGGGGGCAGTTAATCAAGGCCAACGTCCCCATCAGTGCTAGGACAACAACCCTGTCATCCTCTATTATCCTCCATCTGCTTTCAGATGACAATCCAACGTCAAAGTCTTCTTAGAAATGTTCTACAAGAACAGGACACATCTTATGAAATGCCAAAGTGGCCCCACTCCTCACCATCTGCACTCACAAAGAGGACATTCTCTACTAATGCAAGCTGTTTTATCCAGCCATGGAGACAGTTCTCCCCTCTCAAGATGTTTTGTTGATGCAGAGGAAACCTTCCCCTGCTCCTGCACATTGTTGGATGGCGAGCCCCATCTGACGGAGGTTCCTGACCTAGCCCCAATTTAACCATCTGGAACTGAATTCTTCTAGGACTGATTGTAATAAAATGCCTCTTTCCATATTGCCTCGTATATTATGCTACGTTCCTCCTTAATCTCACTGAAATGCTGCTGATTTATCACCCCAGGCCTCCAGCTCCCCTAAGGCCTCTATCACAGTGCCTGGCTTTCTTCTTTCTCTTCCTGTCTTGAGGGAATTCAAAAGAAAATTTAAACATTAAAAAAAAAAAGGAAATCCTTCACACTGGGATTATCCACACACTCATGATTGCTATTCACCTTTGATGTAGCTGTCTAACTGATGGTTAATCCTCAGTATTTTGTGCTAACTGTCCCACTGCAGTACCTGAAGCATGCACGGCCCAGACTCTGCATCGAACACACCTCAGGATGTGGGGACTCTCCTTTTGGCCTCTGTTCAGCTGTTGCTCATTTATTAAAATAGAAGCCAAAGGCACAATTACACTGGAGGGAACACATTTCCTTGTTAAACTTCTCTGGCTTTCATCCAGAATTTCTCAAGCTATGGAGATTTGTGTTTTACTGCACAGAGTTTCAGATTAATTGCTCACCATTCCCTGTGCCTCTGATGGAGCGGAGGAACACGAGTAGGATTTCTCTGACCAGAAACACTACCTCATCCCCCATGAAACAATACAGGAATGCACATCTTTGGTTTCTGACCATCCATCCCAGGTAACAGGGAGCAAGAGGTGGGAGAGGATTTGTTAAGGATGGTGGTTACCAAAAGGGACAGGATAACGACAGGAAACAGCTCATGCAGAGCTTTAACCCCAGGTCTGGAAGGAGTCCACCAGGCTGTGCACAGAGGTCCTGCTTTGTGACTGCAGTGAAGCAGAAATATGTTATTACAACTCACGATCCAGGGAATGAACATCTGGCACCAGATTCCCTAAGCATTCACTAACTATAGCCTGCTAAAGCAGATGCTGAAGTGCAAAGGCACACCAGAAGCACGTGCTGAAGGGCCATTCAGATCATGACTGTAAGGAGACATCATTCTCTCAAAACCTTATCCCAATAATTGCATCTACATACCTTGGTAAGGGATGGCATTGTGTCATTGTGTCACCATAGGAATGAGTGTGCTGCCTGTGCCAGCTTTCCCTCAGCCCGAAGGACAGAACCAAAAACCCAACTCATGTGCCCTTCCAGGTAGCATGAAGGACACCTCCCATTTTCACTCATTTTTAGTGAGAATCAGATTCTAGGAAGAAGCATGTCAATAACAGTAGATCAACATGCTCACTGGGAAGGTTAAGTCAACATCAGACCATGTTTATTTAGTTTTAATGTAAGTACAGTCACAGAAGTGTCAGCTGGAACAGATCTCAGGACACCGCTGGTCCTGTGCCCCATGAGAAGCAGGGCTGTTACCAGTTCTAACTCAGATCAGCCATGGATTTCTCTAGCTCAGTTTTAAAAACCCCCAAAGATGGGGAGTCTCTGTTCCAGGTGCAGGGCCTCACCGCCTTCCTGGAAGAATCCTCTCCCAGCGTCCACCCTGAACCTCCCAAGCCACCCATCATCCACAGCCACATCATCTGCCACTACGGGCACCTGCAGCAGCTCAGCTTCGTGTCCTCCTGCACAGATCTTTGGTGCTGCTTCTTGCCTTGTCAAACCAACCCCAGAGACTCAGTCCTCCACGTTTCCCTGAAGTCCTCGGACTCAGCAGAACTGTGGGCTGAGATGGCTGAAGCACAGAAGGCTACAGCCTAGAGAAAGGTGCCAAGTGGATGTTCCCCAGCATGAAGGCTCCAGCATGGGTAGCTCATCCATGGTGCTCCCTTGACCATATCTCCCCTGAGCTCCACATCCAACCAAGTGTCTGCCTGTTTTTAGGGTGCACTATTTGGTTTTGATGTAGTTTTAGATTTTCCCTCTTTTTTCCATCCTGGACTTAGAACCTCTCCGTGATCTCTGCTTGTCAGCCTGATTGCATCATCCACTGCAGGCTGTCAGCCTGATTGCATCATCCACTGCAGGCTGTCAGCCTGATTGCATCATCTACTGCAGGCTGTCAGCCTGATTGCATCATCCACTGCAGGTAACTTTAGCAAGAATAGAAGGAAAAACAAACAGCACTTCACACAACACGCAGGCCCAGTGGCTGAGAGCACTTGCAGCCAGCAGAGGTTACAGACCTCGGTCAGGTTGAATACAGACCTGCGTCACTGAAGGGGCAGGAACTACAATTGTAATTATCCATGTTGAAGTTGAGGTCACTACATCTCCTGCTTCAGGAGCAAATCTGAGCACAGCAGGGAACCCCAGGAGGACATTTCCTTTGCGCACAGCCCAACAAGGCTCTGAGTGCCTGCTGCCCAAAGGAAGGAATGCTGCTGTGATTCAGAATGCATGTAGCTTACACACAGAGACAGGAAAGGAACTTCCATTGCAGGACAGGGCCATAGCCACAAGTAGCACTGTGATCTGGGGCCCCTATAGCCAGCACCAAGGTTCACCATCCTGAACATGGAAGAACTGAGGTCAGCACATCTCCTGGGTGCCTTGAAACCATACTGACCAAAACACCCCCAGCCCTTCCCAGAGGACAGAGAGAATGAGGAGAGCAGTGCTCACCTGGGAGGAGCAGCAGGGGAGGATGGTCACCTGCAGCAGATGGCTGCCCTGGCATTGCCAGTGGTGCTGGCAGGATCCTCCCTGCAGTATGGGTGGTTTTCCAGAGGTGTCCTTCATGAGAGAGAGTGTTGCAAAACTCCGGGCCTCTGTATGAATTTCATACCAATGCAGCTGCTCAAATGTAATTGTGAAAAATATTAGCAATTGAATTGTGAAGGCTTTGCAAAACAGCCAAGTACGAAGAAAATAAACTAGCATGCTGTGCTTGATGTAAGCACACAACAGTCTCCACATGTCACTGGAACCAGTGCGATCTGCACCAGCTAAACACTGCTTCTGAAGACAGAAAAACATTTCCAAAGGGAGTGGCCGTACAGCCATGGCCAAGCCCTCACTCTATCACAGCGCTGGTGAGCCCTATGGGCTGCCATGCCATGCATAGATGGGCTTCAGGGACATGAGACCTCCAGCCACAGACTGGGACTCTGCACTTAGCGAGGCTCTGGGTTAAAGCACCCTTCTGCTTAGCTGTGAAATGCTGTCTTGCACAGGCCCATGGGGAGACACAGACACAGTGGTCCCCAGGCTCTGTTGTCTCCTAAAAGCCCACAGCCAGCACCCATAGGCTTAGTGCCTTACCTTCCCACAGGGAGAGCTTGTGCTGCTTTGGGTTTTATAATCACAGAATCATCAACATTGGAAAAGATCACTAAGATCACCCAGTAAAACCATCAGTGCATCCCCACCCTGCACACTGACCATGTCCCTCAGTGCCACATCCATGTGGTTCTTTACGTCTCCAAGGATGGTGACTCCACCACCACCCCGGGCAGCCTGTGCCAGCAAGAGGAAATGTTTCCTAGTATCCAACCCAAACTTCCCCAGTACAAAATGAGGCCCTTACTTCTTGTCCTATCACTGTTACCTGGGAGAAGAGGCCAACCCCACCTCTCCACAACTTCCTTTCAGGTTGTAGGGGGCAATAAGGTTTCCCCTGAGCTTCTCTTCTCCAGACAAAACAACCCCAGTTCCCTCAGTCACTTCCCATCAGACTTGTGCTCCAAACCTCTCACAGCTCCATTCCCCTTCTCTGGACATGCTGAAGGGCCTCAGTGTCTTTCTTGTAGTGAGGGGCCCAAAACTGAACACAGTTGAGTCCACTGCAGAGGGACAATCATCAACTACCTCCTGCTGGCAATGCTATTTTCTATACAAGCCTGGATGCCTTTGGCCTTCTTGGCCAGCTGATCACACACCCGCTGGGTCACGTTCAGCTGGCTATCAACTAACATGCCCAGATCATTCTCCTTCATGCTGCTTGCCAGACATTCTGCCCCCTTGGTCTTGTTGAACCTCATCCCATTGGGCTCAACCCAGCTATCCAGCCTGTGCAGATCCTTCTGTAGTGCCTTCCATCCCCCAGGCAGATCATTCCCTCTCAGCTTGATGTCATCTGCACTCCTACTGAGGGTGCACTCAATGCCCTCATCCAGGTCATCCATAAAGATATTGAACAGGACAGGACCCAATATCACCCCCTGGGGAGCACCACTCATGACCATTCACCAGCTGGATTTTACCAGCACTCCCTGGGCCCAGCCCTCCAGCCAGCTTCTTACCCAACTAAGAGTGTACCCATCCAAGCCATGGGCTGCCAGCTTCACAGAGCATCGTGGAAGGGAAGGAGGCGTTCAGACTTGTGGCAGCATTTGCACCTGCCATGCACTGGTAAGGTCTCTCTTCTCCTCCAGCTGTGGTGGGCAAATACATCTCTGAGCACAGTGCCACGGGAGTGCCTCATCCTGGCAGCAAGGAGAGGGAAAAGTGAGAGCAGTAGCTCTGGAAAAGGAAATGAGGGGGACATAGGCAGAGAGCAGTGAGAGATTAAACCATCAGATTGAAAAGGAATGGTAATTCCCCAGAGAAGAATATAAGCGGGGGAGGGGTGGAGAAGGAACAGATTGCATCTCCATAATGAGGCAGACAGCATTTCCCTTGCGATCTGCCCAACATCTAGTTGGCTTTTCTGACAGAAAAAAAGATCCTGTGCTACCCAGAAATCACTGGTGGAGTGGGCAAAGCTCTCCCAGGAGTGGATGGAGAAAGGCGAAAGACAGCAAGCTGCTGTTCCTCACACCCAGCCCCTAGTTCCCTGTATTTCAATAGGCAAATAACAGCTCGGGGTCAATAGTTGCAGCCTCTTTCCTAGAACTGCAGCAGCTGGAGCCAGCAACCAAACTACTAAGTGGGAGATCTGGGGGTGCAGTCAGCTCCTTTCGTTGCCTGCAGCACGGCACTATTTGTGGCAGAGAGCAACAGCACATCTCTTCTGGGCTGCGGTTTGGAAGATAATATTGCATTTTAGATGGGGTGGGAGCAAAACCAACAACATACTGGGTTCCTTCTTGGCAGAAGTTCTCAGGAACAAATGGGCAGCGTGTTAAACACCCCTAACACAGACCCCACAGTGTGTTTGTCTAAACAAGAGAAGCCAGAAAGAAGCCCGATTGCAGTTGATTCGGTTTCTTTCCTAGAGATTACAGCTCTCAGAGTTATCAGACTGATGCATGCCTTTAGTACTAAAGTACCTGAAACAAAAGAAGCAGCTCAGCACAAAGGAAAGCTCTGCAGGCACAGCGTTGACCTACGGCCATGCAGAGCTCAGCCCTGCAAATACAGCCCCCACCTCCAGAGCTCGCTGGAGGATGCAAACTTACTGAGCTCCCTCCTGCCATTCAGTGGGAGGATGAGCACAGAGACAAAGCTGCCCTCACAGTGCTTCCTTATGATGATACACAAAGGGCTGGTTTGCATCGATCAAGTCCAGGAGCTGCCCACTGCTTTTGCTTCATGAACGCATCCAGCACAGCACCAACATGCCAGGAAGCCCAGGTTCTGCAGGCAGAAACCTAGAGCAAGGTGCTCCAAGCTCCCTTTCGGCACGATACACTCTCAGACACGACACTGCAGTACACTGTGCTTATATGCACAGCCATTCCTTGAAATGTTCTCCCTGCTCTTGGAAAGATAAACTTTCTGTATAGGCAGTCAACTGCCAAATATCTCTATTGTGTTTCCTCTCACAGTCTAATTACTCAAGCTTGCTGAAAGTATCAGCATAAATTTTTCATGCTGTGCACAGAAAAATCTCTGCAGCCAGCTCTGGCTTCCTTTATGTGCCTCAAGGACTCGCATCAGTAAGCACCCAGGCTCACACACAGCTACACAGGTCCAGACTCACAGATTGAAGACTTCACAGCAGTACCACACCAGCAAGAGCTACTGGTTGTCACACAGCCATGCGACATCCTCAGCACAGGACTCCAAGTCAACAAAACTCCTTAGGATATGAATGTGCTGTAGGCACACAGTAGGCACACAAGGTCACCTTGTGGCATTTTAGTGTTGCTCTGGACACCAGGTGAAATGGTTTTAAGTTGAGGGAGGGAAGATTTTGATGTTATGTCAGGGAAGTTCTTTCCTATGAGATTGTGAGGTGCTGGAACAGGCTGCCCAGAAAGGTTGTGGATGCCCCGTCCCCGGAGGTTTTCAAGGCCAGGTTGGATGGGGCTCTGGGCAGCCTGGTCTAGTATTGAATGGAGAGGTTGGTGGCCCTACATGTGGCAGGGGGTTGGAGATTCATGATCCTTGAGGTCCCTTCCAACCCTGGCCATTCTGTGACTGCGAGTTCCAGCCTTCCTTCTGACAGGACAAGAATCCAGCCCCTGCCACATGGAATTATGATGGACTGGATTTTTGCACCACAGTGTTTGCAAAAGGCTTGAACATACTTACACCCTTCTTGATGGAGCAGCTATTCAGGTGTTATCATCAGCTATCGTCCTACTGCCACATTGTCTTCTCCTACAAATGTTTTCATCAGATGTTGGCCTGATGTTCATTCGGCCCTTTATTTCAGGACACTTGCTTACAGAGGGAGGTATGTTTCTGGTTGCTGCTAATGTCACATGTTTTGTTAAGGAAAATTTGCCTGTCAATCTGTTTGGCCAGGATATTTCTGAAAACAATAACAAAAAAGAAAACGCCACTTAAAATGGACCTCAAGTCACCAGTGACCAAAGCACTCCTCTTCATCAGTTTTGCACACAAGGGATGAATTATCAGTCCTTGTGTTTTGTTAAAGCACTGTGCCTGCCTCATACAAAGGGATGTTTCAAAAGCCACTTCTGTCCCAATTCACCTAAATCAAAAAGTTTAACAGGACACGTAACTGCCCTGCAAATACCCATGAGTTTTTTTCCTAATTCAACATAGCAATAGAATACCTTCAAGGATAACAACTGATCTGCCCAAGTCAACAGCACGCAGTTTTCCAGACTGAATCATAGAATCATGGAATGGTTTGGGTTGGGAGGGACCTTTAAGATCACAGAGTTCCAACCCTCTGCTACAGGCAGAGACAGATCCCTCTAGACCAGGCTGCTCAAAGCCCCATCCAGCCTGGCTTTGAATGCTTCCAGGGAGAGAGCATCCACAACCTCACTGGGCAGCCTGTTCCAGTGTCTCACCATCCTCACAGTGAAGAATTTCTTCTTGTTATCCAGAGTAAATCTGCCTTTTTCCAGTTTAAAGCCATTTCCCCTCATTCTGTTGCTACATGCCCTTATTAAAAAGTCCATCTCCAGCTTTCCTGCAGGCCCCTTTCAGGTACTGAAGGCTGCTATCAGGTCTCCTTGGAGCCTTCTCTTCTCCAGTCCGAACAGCCCCAGCTCTCTAAGCCTGCCCTTGCAGATGAGGTGCTCTAGCACTCTGATCATCTTCTTGGCCCTCCTCTGGACCCACTCCAACAGCTCCACATCCTTCTTATGTTGGGGACTCCAGAACTGGACACAGTACAGTACTCCAAGTGGGGTCTCACAAGAGCAGAGGGGCAGAATCACCTCCCTCGACTTGCTTCACATGCTTCTCTTCTTGGATGTTTTATTGAGATCTCTTCTTTCCCCCTTCACTCTTCGCCAATTCAGTGGAAGACAGGTTGCAAGATGGATCCCAATGGAGAGACATTTGGAGTCTTTCTTTGCTGTGACACTGAAGTAAAGCTTTTAACAAACGTAGCACAGCCTCACAGATGAAATCACATTGAATTCTCACCCTCAGTGCCTAAAAACTGATGAACTGGCAAAAACCCTTCTGACTGTTTTATTGTGTGCAGAAATGCTTAAGAAAACAGAAAAGTGCATGCAGGCTGCAGGAACTCTAGCAGCTAGGCAGCGTGTGTCAAGGTAGGGAAGCAACACTGAAGACCTAAGCGACAAGAAGAGGAGGGTTACAAGATGAAAGCACAAGAAAACCCAGCTGCAATGCACATTTGCTTCATTCCCATGTCTCCTCGCAGGCATCTCCGACTACATAAAATGGCAGCCCACGATGTTGTGTTTCTGATCTTACTACAAAAATTCCCAAACCTCCCCAAGTAGCACAAAACCATCGCAAACCAAAACCACAGACCTGGAACAAGATTGCTATTTTCACTTCCCTTCTCTCTCTCCAAAACTTCCCCCAGAAATATTAGTCAAAACATTTTGGTTTTACGAACAGCAAGACAAGCAATGCCCCGTGTCTGAGTTACGTTGCAATAAAAGTAGAATAACTGTTTGGAATCTTTTTTCCTCTAACCAGAAGCGGCATCAAAAGCGGCATCAAAACCCAATGTCTTTTCACACAGGACGTGGGTGCCAAGCATCAGCATCCCATACACAACTCCTGGCTTTGTGGGAATTGCCGGTGAAGCCACGGAGCAGCTGAGAGGTGCACTCGAGAGATTGGCTTCTTCCTACAATGGGGGCATCCCTTTGGTTGTGTGCGACCCTCCACTTCAGCTTACCCTGGGGTACCTCAGCACCACGGTCTCCCACCGTACAGCCCTGACAGCGGAGGAAGTGTTGGCCTCCGAAGCGGCAGCCGTGCTGAGTGCGGCCCTTTGTTTTCACCGGATACGTTCAGGGCAGCACAGAAAGAGCAGTCACATCTGGGACCCTCTCGAGGGGCTGCTGGCAAAAATCCAGAGGCTCCTTAGAAGAAGCGGCAGATTGTGGGTTTTGATGCCTTGGGCAGGATGTCTGCTTCCACAATGGCTGGGGAAGGAAGGAATAGAAGAGGAGATGGTCTGATAAGAGCACAGCTGTGATAAAAGGACTCTGTCTGTTCAGTATTCATTTATTTGAGCAAGAAGCAAAGTGCCCACAGTCACTGCATTACAGATGTTACAGTCTCATGCCTCAGCAAAATGGGAACCGGTCAGACTAGAGGCGATGTTGAATGCCAGCGCAGAAACAGGCGCAGAGCAGAGCAGCGGTGACAGACAGAGGTCCTTCTCAACTGTTGTTAAAATCATTTCCTCAGCCTTTTGGGGTCTCCATCCCACTTTGTCCCGGGCAGGGGCAGCTCTGCAGCTGCAAGATGGGGAGCTGTGCTTTCGGAAGGGCGGCCTCTCTTCCATAATGAAACTCTGGGCCTTTTATTTACAAATTTGTTCTGCTGAGAGCATTCACATCGGTGGAGCGCAGTGACCGGGCGGCCCATCAAGAGCTTTAGCAAGGCTTTCAAAAGCACCGCTCCATGGGAGAGCTCCTGCTTTTGGCTGCCAGCTGGCCTTCGCACCGGCCCGGCTCGCGTTTTGTACGAAGGGAAGACCGAGATTCCAGGAGTGCGTTTGTCACCGTCACATTCCCTGCCCACATGAGGCCGCTCGCAGCGCAACGGAGCGCCGTGGGCTCCGCCTGGCGGTCACTGCTGCCGTACCGACATCCCCGCGCCCTGAGCCCGCAGGGAAAGACAGGTTACTTGGACGCGGTTCTGCTCCTTTCTTTTAATCCTGAAAAAGCGTAGTTTTAAACGGAAACAGAAAACAAAGTATATATTTTGCATTCCCTGCTGGTTGCAGATGTGGCTAAGCAGCCGCACATCCTTTCTTCTCGCTTTGATTCTCCTATAAAAATCAGGAGTTCTACTCAGAAAGTAGCATGCGCATTGCACATTTTCCTCTTAGCAGAAGAAATAATTTCAATCGTAGCTTCAAAGGAAGAACAGAAAACTCTTCCTTATTCATCCCGGGGGTATTCCATCCCTGGAGGCACTCATGGCCAGCTTGTTTGGGGCCCTGGGCAGCCTGAGCTGCTGGGGGGCAGCCCTGCCCATGGGAGGAAGGTAGGGCTGGGTGGGCTTTGAGGTCCCTTAGAGCCCAAGCCATTCTGTGACCCTGTGACCAACAGCCAAAGGCAGACATCCTTCCTATCTTCCTTCACATCTGCTGAAGACTTACAGAATCACAGAATCATAGAATGGCCTGGGTTGAAAAGGACCACAATGATCATCGAGTTTCAACCCCCCTGCTATGTGCAGGGTCACCAACCAGCAGACCAGGCTGCCCAGAGCCACATCCAGCCTGGCCTTGAATGCCTCCAGGAATGGGGCATCCACAGCCTCCCTGGGCAACCTGTTCCAGTGCATCACCACCGTCTGTGTGAAAACCTTCCTTCTAATATCTAACCTAAATCCCTCCTGTCTCAGTTTAAAACAATTCCCCCTTGTCCTAACACTATCCACCCTCATAAACAGTCCATAAACTCCATAGACTCCATATAGGATCTGCAGGGCAGAAAAGACAAAGGGGAGTCACCCACATCATTTTTTGAGATTGGGGCAGAACGGAAAATTGTATTCTACCCAAAATGAATGGACAAAAATCCCTACAGGAAGCTAAATTGTAACTAATGATGTTAAGCCATCATTAAGGGCCAGCATTTTTGGTTAAAACCAAACCTGCACAAGCACCTAGCACCCAACGGCTATTCTCTCAGAAAAGTTCCATCACAAAGGAGCAGCAGTAACACACAAATGAAACAGAAGGTGGAAAAGAACACAGTACCGCAGTTTTTGCACAGACTGTTCTCTAGTGATGGTCTCTACTCCCCTCTGGCTGGCTATTAGTATATGGTATTATGGCACTGCAGAGGATCTTTTCATCTGTTTGTAACATGGATTTGGTTTTCTCCATATGAATGCTGCTATTCAGGTAGGAGAAACAAAAACATGCTCAGAGCCTGGCTGTCAGTCGCTGAGCTGATGTGCTTTGGAACTCACCTTTGTCTGAACATGGCATCAGATCTTTCCCTGATGGTAGACCTTACTAACGGTACACAGACAAAACCTCCCATGTAAGAACTACTGAACCCAGCAACTTGCACCAGAAAGGCTCAGTTTCGAAGCATGATGTTGGCCCTCAACATCAGAGACAGCTGTTGGTGGTATGGCAGTAAAGGCTGAACCTTCCTGCCATACCATCACATGTTGCCGTGTGACACATGGCAGCAGAGGGGCACTCTGACATGATGGCACCTGACCTGGAAGTGAGTATTGAGGCAAAGGTGTGTCATTCAATTCCTCCATGCAGGGAAAATAAATTAAAAAAAAAAAAAAAAAAAAAAAAAGGCACCCACTGACATTCATCAGCAGTTGCTGAATGTTCATGGAAATCAATCCGTGGATGTGAGCACAGTGAGTGATGTGTTCCAGTAGTGGTGACGGTGGGTCACCTCCAGTGGTGCAGATAGTTACAAATGCAGCATGGAGGCTCTCATTCATCACTGTTGAAAATGTACAGTTACCGGTGGTGACTAGGCTGAAAAATAGTTTCGTAGCTGAGAATTTGGTCTATAAGAGCACTGTACTCTTTGCAGCCAGTGTAGTGCCCATGGAAATAAATAGGAGGCAATACTTTTGGAGTGATCTATATAGTATTACTTTCTGCATGCCTCTCAGATGCATTAAATACTAGAAATTAGTAATTGCAGGTTCTATGTCAGAAAATGATCCTCTCTTAATATCCTCCAGGTTAGATCCTTTGCAAAGGTGACTAAAATCTAGACGTCCCAGTTCAATCTTCCTGGCAGCTGATAAAGAAATCTAAGCTAAGATATCCAGAGATCATCAATAATAACCTCAGTGAGGCCATGTAAGCAAGAGAAAGAGGAACCAAAGTAAGCAAGAGAAGGAGATCAGCACAATTTCAACATGAAGCTGTTCATCTGCCCCGAATCATCTTCTGTCCCAGTACAACGGAGACATGAATGCTGATAATGGAGCACTGCAGCAATAACATGGCTTTCCAAGCAGAGCTAGATGACAGGAACACCAGATGAGGCTCCATCCCACTCCATTTTACTGAAAGTAACAATGCAGGTATGAAATACAGCAAAGTGAACACTCGTCAGAAAAAGCTTTTCCTGCATTGCAAACTGGAGATTTTTGTTTCATGTTATGCCAGTGGTGCAATTGAAAGACCCTCCCCCTGCTGGAAGCAGCCCCCAGAAGGCAGTGGATAGGGATGGGAGCCTTCCTGTAAGCCAGTTGCAGTGAGACCAGCCAGCATGCCAACCAGCTGGGACAAGGACGTCCCTTCTGCCTTCCGCAGGGCTCAGCAGTGCTGCAGGCTGCTTTCTCCTGCCTCCCGAAGGATGTGCTCCCCTCTGCTGCCTGGCCATTTGCTCTGAACCTGGTGTTCCCCCCCACCATGACACCCCAGAGGCCCTCAATCACATCAGCAAAACAAAGGCCTTCCCTTGAGAAGAATTCCTGCATAAGATGGCAGCTCCCAGGCAGCAGGGCTGGGCAACTGCTGAGACAACTGTGGGCATCTCTGTGTTATCAGAAGTCTTCAGAAGGGCTATAAAAGGAGCGACCTGCAGCACCACCCAAAGAACGTTCTCACTGTAGCATCTTTAAGGACGCATCACCACATCAGTGTTAATTCAGACCCCATCAAATCAGTGCATGCAGGTAAGAAATCAGAGGTGGGACTGAAGCCAATTGTGCAAATCTAAGCAGACTCTTCCCTAGACAAATAAAACCTTAGTGCTTCTAGCAGCAAGTCAACCCTACTTGTGTCTTATTACTTGCAGCCTTTTCTATCACCTGACAGCCTGATGAGATATTTTGGGTATTAAGTTCATTCACAGAATCACAGGGGTTGGAAGGGGCCTCCACAGATCACCTTGTCCAACCCCACTTTGGTGCAACTCCTCCACACAAATGAAGTGCCACAGGAATGTTTGCTTAATGAATACCATGATAATCATCTAGCATTCTTCTAAGTTCTTCTAAGTCAGGCAAAAAACTACCTTCTTTTACTGATATGGTTTCTTTTCTGTTTTGTACCACAAAGCATATTTTGGTCTAAGTCATCACAGAGCTCCTTTGACATCTCCTTATCCTTTCAAGGAGTCACAGCAGTTTGGCACAGAATGAGATTCATGTTTTTCTTAAAGCTGTAAAATTAAAAATTGAACTGGAAAACACAGTGTGAGATGGCATGAGTGCAAAAGTATATATGTTTATTATTTGAGAAATCTCTGCTTGTCCCAACCAACTGGTAATGATAAAGAATTTAAAAACTACTGACAGAGCTATTCTGCTCTCAATTAAATGTGATAACGAAAGGAGCTGTGAGGACAATCCTTCCCTCATAGTGATGGTTTAAACACTAGCATGGTTGGAGTTTGGTAACCGGTTTTCTCTATTGTATAAAAACCTGTGGAACCAGAGCCAAGAGAAAACGTGGGACAGAAACAAAGAACGCATCATTTTTCCCCTCTTTCTACTACACTAAGTGCCATATAAAACACAGCTTAAAAGAAAAAAGCTATCGAGGGCAACTCTGCTGAATGCAGTCTGTAAGTTACCGGTTCAGAGCAGCAGCCCTGGGGTGAGGACATGAGCACAGGAACATCTGTGTGGAGAGGAGGAGTTCCACATGCACTGCTCTACATGACATCAGTGAGATGGATACAGGATCACTTCCCCCTACAAACTTCACTCACATGGGACCTGTGTGATATTAACATGAAATCTTTCTGCTTTCTGTACAAATTCAACTCTTTGAGAGGAATTCACTTTGAATGCCCTCCTTCCTCAGTAGACATAGGAGCTGTATGATCCCACAGGCAGACAGCTGCCTCCTGGGGAGATGCACATTAACCGTACAGAAAGGGCTTGTCCAGTGCCTGCCACACGGCAGAATGTGAAACAATTCTACACGTGCAAGTTGAGCGCAAGACATCCCTTACAAGACGAGCCTCACTGTAACATTATATATCCAAAGATCCTCCGCAGAAGTGCAGAAACTCCCTAACACAAATCAGCAACCTGAGAACAAAGCATGTGACCCACCATCATTTTTGAATAAACACTAGTATGAAAAGGCAATCTCATCAAACCACGTTTCCACAGCATGGGTCCTATCTCAGCAGACTCAGCAGCAGTTCATACAGTTTGGTTGGCTTCTACATCTTCCAGAACAGAAAGCTGACTTAGATCTTTACCACTTACCACTGAAGTGTATGGCTCAAGAGCAAATGTTTCTTCCTGATAAGCAGAACATTATCATTATTTATAATATATTAATTATATATAATATATATTATTATTATATTAATTGTATAATAGTAACATTATTATTTACTCACTGCAGCAAATGAAACATTCCTTGTGATGAAACTTTCAAGCAAAGCACCACAAAGAAGCAGACTCTTTGTATACTGTTCTTTTAGTTGACTCACATGTTCCAAATAATATTTTTCCAAGACCAAAGTAAATACAGCAGTATCAGCACAGATAAGTACACCTATTAAGCCAAACAATTTAGATGTTGGTAGCACTTATTCTAAAGAGTGAATATAACTGGCTTCAGAGAGAACAGACCTCAGTCTCAGACTCTGTTAGGTGGAATCCTACAAGCTCTGGTAAAGAGAAACTATTCACCATCTTCATCACCAGGTACTTCTTCTGCAGGTGAGCATTTCAGTCACTGGCTGCTGCAGAAACAAAGGCATTTGAAACTCGGGGTCATATCAGAATGAGTAATAACATTCTGTTTTTACAGTTTCAATCTTCATTTACTTTTGGCTTGAGACAGTTGATGCTACTGACCAGCAGTAAAAGCATGTTATGGGCACCCAGAAGAAACATGTCCACCCAAAGAAATAAAGCACTCAGCATGACTGACTTCACCATATCCGTTCGACTACCCACATTTCCATTAACAACCCAAAGTGGAAAATAAACAAGGAGGAGGACTGGTTGTGTTCTCTAATTGGCTAACACAATAGCTTCATAACTTGAACAGGGGATGTAAAGCCCTCCAGGGAAAGAATTGACTTCCACAAAGTGCACCCAAAACTAACCTGGTAGGCACCTTACAGGGGGAGGAGGTACTACATCACCACAATTCTACCTCAAATTCAGCAGTATATTGTTCACACACACACAACCCCAACCTTCAGTTTTCAGATACCAAAGAAATGGTACCTTGTCTATCCCTTAACCTGCAATTCTTTTGCTATATTTAGTAGCCTTGAAGCTTTTAAATTCACCTGTCCATTAGGGAAGAACAACCCAGATTAAGTATTTCTCTATCCTCCCCAAACAGGACACAGAAAACCAGTAACCCTAACTTATAATGGAAATCCATTTCCAGGTGCCAAAGCATCACTTAAAGCAGCACCTTTGAGGTATTTCAATGTTCTCCATTGTATTATCCTATCTATGATCATGATACAGAAGTCAAAAGAAAAAGCACTCGAGTAGCTGGCAAGAACATAAGGACAAATAGTAAACATGCTTATCTAGTTTTTACAAACATACGCATTTTTGTGTTCCACTAATGCCTAACTCAAGCCTACCACTGCATGACTAAAACATGGGTATGAGCAGTGAGTTGTGTGTGACAAGTCCAGATGAGTGCCTGATGGAAGTGCCTGGGTTGCAGCACTGTGCTTGGCCAACCACAGTCATTGCTTCTTTACAAAATATGTTGCTGCTCTGACAGAGCAACAGCTCTTTCTGATCTTTGGCAAATCTTTGGCTAACCAAACTGTTAATGAATTTTAACACATTAAAAAAAAAAAAAAAAAGCAAAAGAAATGCCAACAGGAAAGAAACTATTTTCTGGACATGTACTTCATTTTCACCCTCCACTTAAACCATAACTTTTCCTTGTGATTTCTTACTCAGTGCAAATAAAACCTGGTTTTGAAACAGCATAGAAGTTTCTACCCCCAACACTTACATAACTACCATGCTTTACACGTTAGGCTACAGAACACAGCTGTGTGTTATTTATTAAAACTCTTTCAGTCTTACACTTGAGCAGGACATGGTTTGATGAGAACAGCGTTCTTGCTCTTTGCCTGCCTTGCATGTGGTCTGTGAAGAGACCTCCCAGTCATCACAGACAACCGTAAATCCTCTGTACACTAAGAAGCCAACTCAAGAAATAAACCTGTGTAGCTGCAGAGGACGCCAACAACTAAACACCTTTTACCATCTGATCTTTCCAAGCCCATTCCAAGCTGCACCATTTGTCTAAGGGTCTCATAAGATGACCATCACTGGAGTCTGGGCATCCGTCCAGGCACAATGTTCTAGTTGTTCAGTAGCACAGAGCACTGCGAGAAGGGGAAGAAAATGCATTACATTGAGTGCAACACAGTAATGCTTCCATAACCTCCCGGGAGAGTAGTACCCACATGCCAACACTGTACTGCCATATGCAGTAAAAACAAGGAGCACAAACACATAATAATGTGGAGGGTTAGCAGAGAAGCAATCCAGGATAAAAGTATAACAAACTATGTGGACGTGGGCAAGAGAAATCTCTTCTTCCAGATACACCATACCACTTAAAGGAAAAAGAAATTCAGGAACCAATCATCAGTAGCACGAGGCAAAACTTAACAAAAAACATGAGCAAGGAGACCAGGAAAATAGCATTTCTTTTTACATCCTGCTTACAGTTCACATCTATGCCTCTAGATTTGCTAATAGGACAGGTCACAGAACACTTCCACCTCCCTTTTATATTAAGATCCAAAAAGAATACACACATCTTCACACAATGCATTTGGTTGCCATTTAACACACTTTGATTGAAATGAGATTTGCACTTTGAAAAATAAGAGAACAGCATGAGGATATTCCATCTCAAATTTCTGCAGAAAATATCTCCTTAAAAATGCAATGAGTAAAGGGCACAGAGACTGGACCTAGAAAAGCATTTTCTGTTTTGTTTTCTGTATTTACACTGAAGCAAATGAGCAGAAGTCTGAAGAAATTAAACGCTTTAGAGTGCTAAAATCAAAACATAAGCAATACAAGTTTTTAATTTCAGTATTTTAAAGTACAGAAAGTGGAAACTATGAATATCAAATACAAATTTAAACAAAGCCACTTATCCTCCCCTAGAAGAATCAATGTGAACTACTCATAGAAACTTACAAATTTAACGCAAAATCGAAACAAAATAAATACTGTACATACACTTTCCCTGCCTGCAGGCAAAAGAGGATGGGAAATACTGTTATGAATTGAAAAAATGCTCTTAAAGCTGCAGCATCACCCTTTCCCAGCCAAATACTTAACACAGTAGTGCGTTTGTGTAAAAAGGAAGACACACATACACCGACCCCTACTGAGCAGACAAGCTAATATTTTCAGAGACAGCAGAAGGAAAGACAGAAATTAGACTATCAGAGTACAAAAAGGAGAGGAAGAGACAAACGGGCCAGCAAAACATTACTACAAAACTAGTAAATATAGCCAAGAACTAGCCCCCTCCCTCCCCTCCCCCCCTTTTTTTCCCCTCAAATTTCATGTTTTTTAAAAAAAGATTCACCAAAGCATTGGCAGCAATAGACATTTCCCAGCAGAAGTGACGATACATATCAATATAATCTCTTAAAGTGATCCCTTTCATTCCCTTCCCACAGCATGAAACGCATATGGCTTAGTTTATATTAAAAGTACAAAAAGTCTTTTATCCAAACGGAAATGCATCCTATGAGGAAGGTGCATTTCCTTATCAGTGCTACTTGTATTTCCCATCCACTGCGTGATTCATCACTCTCGTGCTCCCACAGAGTGTTACTAGGGTGGTTTTTGTTTGGGGTTGTTTTTTGGAAACATGGATGTTGCAGCTTTTATTTTCATTTAATCACAAATAGTAAGGCCCTGGGTTCCATTTATATTTCATCTGTGAAACAGAGTAGCTCTGGGCTCACTCAATCCCATAGGTACGAACAGCTTTTAATGGTCTGGAAGTATTACGAGAATGAAATTCTGAAAAGATGCTAGATTTGGGGGTTGTGAGGGGGTGTGGAAGGAGAACTGGGCATGTGAAGCCCAAAAAGGGCAGCAGTTGTAGGGTTGTAGTACTCGGTCATTCCAGCTTCAGCTCTGCTTAGTCTCCACAGCTGCCAGAAAGCAATCAGCAAGATTTGTGCCAGCTGCGACTTTGAAGCCCTGCAAAATTTTCAACACTTTCAACTTTATGGCTTTGAGCATGAAGGTAGCTTATGGCATATAGTAAAGCCCAGGTAAAGCTGAAGCTTCTAAACGGTCACGACGACTCTGTACTCTTACATCACCACTAAAGGTAACACAAGCACTTCAACTACCAAATAATAATACCCAGCCCCCTCAAAATCCCCCACGTGATCAGAAAGCAACAGTATTAACTCTCAACATCTAACCCTTTCAAAATTGTATTTAAGAATGGATTCATGAAGAGTATTATAGGTTGCATAGGTAATCTACCTCAGAGGTCATTAAAGGCTACCTTGTAGCCAAGGGTTTATTAACAAGTCTAGCAGGAGGAGAAAAGGGAAAGTTGCTGGAAGGGTCATTGATAACAGTTTCTGGGTGGTCTTTCCATTTTCATGTTTTGGTTTTGGTTTTCTTTTCGCGGTTTTGTTTTCTCCTAGTTGTAGGAACGTGACAACTTGAGAGAATGGGAAAACCCTTGCAATATTTCTTTTCCTATTGTTCTGTCTGCCTATAAAAAGAAAATTAAGTTTTATGTCAAATCCAAATCCTTTTTTGACTTTTAAATAAGGTTCTCCTTCAGAACAAGTTATCACGCCAGGCTTAATTCTCTGAATGGTTCAGTCAGTGCTACCCACTCCCCATATCTTCTCCATCTCGAGTGAGATAGCAAGGAAAAAAACAAACAAACAACAGGGCTTTTTCTCTCCGCTTCTACAACACAAAGTTCAGTCCATCTATGAAAAGATTGGTGCAGTAGTGTTTTCACCTACACCACCACAAAAATATCCCTACAAACACGTACACAAAACAAGTGAGGTCACCACATCCTCTTCATAAGCTACCAGGAGATTCTGTTTTGTTTTAAACATGGCTCATCATGGCAATTAATTTTAAAATACTTCTTCTGAGGTGGAATATCAGAGTTAATTTCTGCTGGAAGCACGGATATCTGAAGAAAATGGGAATGAACCTCTGCCTGTTGACAGCCTGTGAAGAGACTATTACATAAACTCACAACAGCAACAACAGCGAAGAGCCACTTTGGGAAGAAAAAAAAAAAAAAAAGGTAGAAAGCAGAATAAAGAAAGAACAAAAAGAAGAAGAAATAATATATATGGGTCCAGCCATATCTGTGTTCTAATAGTAAGATGCAAGATAAATAATGTAGGCGGTCAGAAAACAGACTCTGTATAAACCAGTCACGTATAGAAGGATGTGTATTCCGTATTTCAAAATTCCTTACTCCAGATTCTATTCTGGCACACCTGTATTTCCAATTAGTGCTCTCAGAAATCTGCTTTCATGGAGAGATGGCTCATTCTTCTTTCTGTTCTGAATCTGCTTGCTGCCCTAAACTGGAATTTTCTATTCTTAAAAACTATACAGCTAGCTAGAAGGAAGCAGTATGGTTCAATACACTAAAGTTAAAACAGATTTCAAAGCTTGGCAGCCATTAATCCATTTGCTCAAGCACAAGGAATACTTACATGGGTATACAATTTTAACTAATATTGACAACATATTTTTATTTCTTTCACTTACTACTTTGGTAAGAACATATTAGAGGATAGTTAAAATACTCTCTTTTGACTATTTCAATCTGGAAAACATAGCACCTGAGAACAGCAAGTAATTATTGTCACTTTCAGCACCGTAGAGTACCTCTTGGCATAGCTTCTGCTTTTTTAGCAATCTTCTGTTACCTCCATTCCCAACAGTTTACTAAACAAGGTTGATAGCTTGCATTAAATAAAAAAATAATTATTTATTTAAACAAACAAACAAACAAAAAACCTGGGACAGCCTGAATGCAGCCAGTGGTTTTCTCTTTCTGGAGGTGGGTGTGAGAGAGAGACCTATTTTTAGTGGAACTATAAGTAGCAAACAAAAAAAAAAAAAGCTTTTAAAAAATCCATTCACACGCGCACTCACACATGTATACACACGCAGCTCCGAAGTCAAATCAATATAATGTAAAAGCAGGGCTGCAAAACATGCTTAAGTTGTCACTTTCAAATTTTCAAGGAAGTCAGGCCATGAAAGCTACCTGATTTATTTGTAATTGCATTATGTTTTGATGTTTCTCAAGTCAGAAACAGGAGAACATAGTGCTGAATAGTTTTGACCCTGCAACAATCAAAAACACCTGACATCAGAACCATTTCCATAACTTTGTGAAGATACTAATTATCTAGTCTAGAGGAAAAATAACCCTGCACAAATACTCTGAAAAGTCCAAGTCAGCCTGCTTTTAAATTACAATATAAGAAAACTATTTCAGTATAGAATATGGAGGAAGGAAAAACTGGTTATGGAAAGTTACATCAACAAATTGGATAGCTATGCTTGAGTATTTTACGCTTAGAAATCACTCAAAAACACACAAACAAAATAAAACAAAAAAGTCCACAATACTGTTGTCACTAACATTTGGCTGGACCCTGCAAAATGCCCTTTTTCCAGAATCAAGTATTCCCCTTTAAGCCTTCATCCCAATACCCCGAAAGTTAAATATTTAATTTTATATTACAGAAAAAATACAAATTCTAAATCAAAATTATTTACAGTAATTCAGAATCAGCATTTACCATCAGCTCTGTATGTAGCCTGACAGAAATGGCCATTCTGATACCAGTAAGCTACTTAACCCATGTACGTGCACCAGTTAAGACTTCCAATTGGTTGTCCAGCTTTAAAGGTAACACAGATTCTTCTACCCTCCTGATTCTTCACTAAGCTGCTTAAAAGACAATAGTTAATGCTTCTTTCATGCTACATTAAGCACTATGTCCAATCTTAAGACTGCAATGTGTCTTACGAGTTATTTCTGAGTAACTGTGAAGAAACATGTATCTTAACTGAGCTCCCACTTCCTCCAAGAAGATGCATGATGTTTTCCTCCCTTGTACCACATTCTAAATCACCTATGCAAACACAACTTTCAGGGAGCTTTTGCAGAAGAAAATCATCACAGACAGATCCAAACAATACATCAGGAAGAAAAAGATGCACTCCGACTTGGAGGAAAGGGGTGCAGCTTAAAACAAGTTAGCTACTGGACTGACATAAGAAGAATCTTGTGTCTTAGAGAGTCTATTCTACTCCATCAAATAAATAAATCTGTATAAAAAAAGAGAGATCAAAAAATAATCAAGCTGGCAGAAAATATGCACCTTGCAAGTCAACAGAAGCCCAGACAATAGCTTATCAAGAGCAGAAAAAAAATAAGATTCCATAAGCCTTAATTTAAAAATAATTAATAATGCATCTCATTCCTACTTAAGACTATAACCTGAATAACAAATTTAAGAGTCCAGAATAATTACCATTAATGTGGCTCTCCACTGCACCAAACATACATAATCAATACAATTAAAAGCTTTCACATTCTTAAATCTAAATTAATAACTCCCACCAAAAAAAAAAAAAAAAAAAAGTCTTCCAAATAAATAGCTTTTAAAATGAATTTTAAAGTCGTCAAAATCTATCAGAAATAAATTATTGATAAACCACCTTCATCATCTTCCCCTCATGGATTAGGTCAGAAACTACCAGCAACAAATGGTATTCAAGCCCTGAATGAGAGACTAATTCTCACAGTCCATGTCTCTCCGAAGATTTCCCCATTCCCAAATGGTTATTGCTGAGCAGGTGTGGCACAGTGAAAATGCAGCATTGGGTTGTGGATTGGTTTTTTTTTTTGTTGTTGTTGTTTTTGTTCATCAGGCAGTGTTTTATATGGTACATGCAAGTCTGCTTCAAGCAGAGGAAAAACAGCAGCTCCAGGCTCTGTCGACCTCAATACTGGTCTGTATAGGAAAGACAGCAGTAGTAGAAGTAGCAGCTACATTAAACAAAGAAGCGTGCATGGCCATTGCGGTTCAGCTTCAAGATCTTCCCAAGGCGCTGTTTAGCGGTTGCCATTCCTTTCTTTGGACGTTTGCCTGAAAAATGAAATCAAACACTTCAGTTGGGAACTTCAGAACAATTTTCTTTTTAAAAATTTAAGTCGTCATAGAAAAAAAAAATGAAATCCAGCTTCCAAGCTGAAAGCAGGCAGAATTTTCACATGGAAACACTTTTCAATAAGTGCTCTTCATCCATCTGCTTCAGAGCAATCAAACGGGCCATCAGAATTCTAACAACAGCAGCAGTTGTTTTCCCTTAACCTGGCTAGTATTATCATAAATAAAGTGATATCATTATTTCCAAGTACTTGTAGCCTATCGCAGGGCAATGAGTGTGACAGGGGAAAACTTATGCTGAGCTCCCTGAATTCTGCTCATATAAATTATACCCTTGAGTAAATAAAGCAAAATAAACTAGCAAGCAGTATGGTCATCAGAATTTTTAATTATTTCTTTTTCAGTTGGCACAGTTTTCCAACCTTTCCTTAGATAAACAAACCTGACTCAGGCCACTGTTTCAGAGTACAGTTGTGGTTCTGTTTGTTCTGCTCCCTGTAATGAACACACAACAGATACAACTGCAGAGATGGAATGGTAACAATCACAGAATGGCTTGTTGGAGGGGACCTTAAAGCCCTTCTAGTTACATCCCATGTTGTAGACAGGGTTGTCACCCATAGATCAAGCTGCCCAGGGCCTTGAATGCATCCAGCAATAGAGCATTCACAGCTTCTTCAGGCTGCCTGTGCTACTGCCTCACCAACCCTTGAGTGAAAGCGTTCCCACTAATATCTCACCTAAATCTCCCCTCTTTTACTTTAAAACCATGCTCTTTTGTCCTGTCACTATCAGACCACGTAAAAAGTTGGCCTCCCTCCTGATTACAAGCTCCAGTTAAAGCCAAGCAGCCAGTCCGATCTGCCTTACTTCCTCCTCCACACTCTTTGATATTTACAGGCTCCTCTACTTTAGGCGTTTATTGTTAACCTTTTCCCTGCCTTCTTTCCCTGGCAAAAGGGCAACAGAGATGAGCAGTACCTTTTGTCGCCTGGTTGCTGATAGGGGGTGGATTTGATGCTGGCCTCTTCGTTGGATGAAGTGGAACAGACAAAGATGTTTCACCATACGGCCTGTCAGGGCTGAGGCTGCCATCACTCAGCCGGCATTCTCCTTGAATTAGGCTGGAGTCTCGCATACACTTGCCATGCTGAAAACTCAAGCCACTGCTGTGGACTATACTCCTGTTTTCCTGAACCTTATGATTAGCCTCTGATGCACCCTCTTTCTTGATATATTTTTGTGTTTTATTCGTATCCTGGTGGGGAAATGAGGAGGAGAAAGAGAAGAAGAAGTGGAAGTTAATAGTCCCTGGATTCAAATTCACTACAGTTTTTCTAATTACACTACTACATCTTTAAAAAAAGAGGATGCAACTGCACCAGTCTTCATCCACTTCATCTTTTCCATGAGTACAAGTTCCTCTCAAAAATCAGGTATACAACAATCAGAGTAACTTCTTTCATATGCACTTGAAGGCAATGTTATACACATTGTGAAGAATACGATGTAGTTAGACTTTATTATGAAAAACCTACAAAGCATGCATTATTAATGTTAATTAATTAACGCATTATTATAATAATTATTATAATATAATAAATTAATTAATGCATTATTAAAGTTATTAAACAGCACATATCTTGTAATTTGAATTGTTCCTAATATTTTTAGCATATGCTGAAAGTGTTGGAAATATTTTATATTTCTATATATTTTACATATTCCTTCCTGGATTCCACCTAGACCTGGAATGGTATTCCTACCATTGGTTACTGAAAGGTTTTTATCAGTTTCACTGTATAAATTTTGGGGATTTTTTTTTTAATAAATTTGTTCTGAAGCTCTAATTGCAAGCTGCAAGCAAACAATACCATGCTTCCCCAGACAGACTCAATTCATGCTTTTTTGTAAAATATATTTTCTTTTTCAAGATACTGTACTAAGCATCTTAATAGCAGTCATTATGACAGCAGGGAGTTAGAAAGGAGATCAAACAAACAAAACAATGGGGAAAAAAAAGCATGACAGAAATACAGTCCTAGGTTACCAGCACCAGAACTGCTATCAGATTTTCAGTATGTAAGCACCTACTCATTTTGGTGCTTACAACTTCATGTGTTTGTTTGTTTTTAAATAAAAATGTGTTCAAAAGTTTTAGAAGATTCTTTTACCTGAGGGGTAATTCTTGAAGCTTCATTTAGGTGTCTAGTCCACGCTGAAGCCCCCAAGTGTCTTTCCTCTTCCTTCACAGACCTACCTAAAGAGAAGTTCAACAAGCTTAAACTTTGAAATCAGTAATTAGGAATAGAAAATTTATTATACATTTGAGCAGCATCAAAAACGAGTTCAGAAAAAAAAGAAAAACACAACGGAAAATTTTCCCTAGATGTTAAATAGAAGTTGTCAGATTGGTTTGGTTCCACATACTAAATCAGGAAAGCAATCTTGCAGTATGAAAAGGATTAATTAGACTCATATACCTCCATAAGAAGATCAGATAAACACAACTGCACACGTTTGAAAATACTGATGCTGAGGATATCTTACTTTCTCTGTTACACCAGTTTTCAGTTTTCCACCATGACTTTGCCTATACTTAGCTCACACAAAGACCAATGCTGTCTTTTGTTTTCTTTCTAAGCTCTGATTTACTACTTGGGTAGAATATACAGAACAAGATCTAAGCTGCCAGGCCTACAGTAGGAGTTCCCACATCAAAAACATTTACAATACAGTTAACTTCTTCAATGCAAAGTCTGATAATATATTGGGTCAGCTGGAACTTTTTCCCCATAAAAATCTATGTGGAACTACATTTTACGTTAGTGGCTAAAATGTTGGTAGCACACCAAAGTTTTGGCTATACTGGGCAGTGCTTGGACACAGTCACAGTTCTCTATTTTTACCACTTTGCCTTCACACAGTGAGAAGACTACTGGGGAGATAGAACCTGAAGAGCTAACTTGAACTGGCTAAAGGGATATTCCCTATCACATCACATCCTGCTTGGCCATGAAAGCCAGGGCAGAGGAGGGGAGCAGAGAGGAAGGCTGTATTCAGATGCACCTGTGGCTCAGAGACTGGATGGGCAACAGTCTGTGTAGGGGAGGTGGTGAAGTCTTTGTACCACTTGTCCCTTTTCATCTTTCTTTCACTTATTAAACTATCCTCATGTCACCCTATGAGTCCCCCCCCCCCTTATGCTCTCTCTTCTCGTTCTCTCCTCCATCCCCCAGGGCAGGCAGAGCAGGGGAAGGGAACAAGCAGCTGTGTGGATGCTTAACTGCAGGCCTGAGTCAATCCAGCATGTTAAGTAACTAGGGGTTCACATTTTTAATAAAGGCACAATGATTGTAGTGTGATGTGTGTCTGTGTGGTTTGCTGGGCTGGGGGATTTTTGCATGTGTTTTTCTTTCTGTTATTTGGGTTTTTTGGTTTTTTGTTTGTTTATTTTGGTTTTATTTATTTAGATGGTTGGCTGGTAGGTTTTTAAGGACCTACAGCTAAAGTTATCGAAACACAGCCCATAATACCAGGCTTTTCTGTTTTGTGCTCAAACAAACTCAAGGTACTGGTAGTTCTTTGAATTTGTACCCATTTGCTATTGAGGTTTTTTTTTTTTTTTTTTTTTTTTTCCCCAAATATTAAAAGCCTCTTTAATTTCATTCTCATGCAAAGAATTTTTACACACATAATGACTTTTCCTCTCTGTTTCAAAAACTGATTTTGATTCCTCTGAGGAAATTAGTGTTAAGTGCTCGGTTGTCTGTCATTCCCAAAATGCATTTAACAAATGCCTGTTTTCCACAGATGTTAAAATGCCTCTGACAAAAACACAAAGGAAAAAAAACAAAAACCACCAAATCTCTGAATTCTCCTCTTCAGGATTAAAATCTCCTTTAATGAACTGCTTTCACAGCAGAATTTCAGGAGTAAACCTGAATGTGCTTTCCAACGTTACATGAAAGAAGTCAAGCAAATTCCTATGGATGTCTCTGTAACACATCTGCCATGAAAGCTGTAACTATGTAGGTCCTGTCATTTTTTTTTTGAAGGAGTATACACTCTCAATCTAACCATAACTTTGTCATTCTTATTAGAATGTCACAAAACTTACATGTGACAACACTTAGGAGATGTGCTTTGATGACTTCTCAAGCTAAGTTTGTCCTTGCTTTACAAAGCAACTTTTAGTTTTTACAGCAGAAGAAAACTAAAAAAAATCCCATCTTTTAAAAAGTTGTTCTGATTTACTTAAAAGCTTGTGAACAGATCTTAAGTCTTTAAGTACTTATTCTAAGCAGCTCCTCCAACACAGCAGAGAGCAGCGGTGTCATTAATTCAGATACTTACCACATTCTATTGTTTTGTGGCTCTGAGAAGGCTGTCTGTCTTTATGCCTACTTCTAGGATAGCTTCTTTGTTCCTGAAGAGAGGTTCTTTTATCTGTGCAGTCTGTGCTTTGAGTATGATCTGGTAAACATGTGGTATAGTGCAATCCTGCCATAGAAAGCATGCCCTGAATAGCTTCTTCTTCTGTACTTGTCGAGGTAGGACATTCCCTAGAAAAATATGTAAATATGAAACAGTTCAAAACAGAACAGCAAATCTCTCTGAATGAATTGTTTGTTTGTTCATGTAAAGCAGCAACATAAATATTAGTGTGAAAAAGCCTAATACTAATTTATAAACAAATGCCAACAATGTGCTTACTTTTTACTGGGAGTTTCATTTCTGGATGGCTTCTGGGTAGTTTGACAAAGGTCTCTCACGACCTTAGATTCCTCCTTGAAATTTGATGTTACTTCCTGTTTCTCTTCATCACCTGAGCTTTCCGACTCCTCTGTGGAGGAATCCTTCTGCTGAAACAAAAACAAACAGTATACAGAATTGTCATCATGCCATCTAAAATAGAGATGCTACTTTATTAAAAGAAAAAAAAAAACAACCCGATCTAAAGCAAAGTATAACATTTTGATATACATGTGTGTACGTGATACATGTATGCACATATATATATATAGTATCCAGAATGCAGTTAAATTGAATGAACAACTGAGATATTATCTATCCAAGTATTGCAGCAAGCATCTTCAAATCCAGTTTTTTTTACAGAGAACTCTACACACATTAAAGCATGCACAAATCACTGCATTCATTTTTAAAGACTAATGACTATTTTTTCTTTAGTATTCAAAGTAGAGGAAAAAAATATGGAACAAGAGTTCCAAGGAGCAGCCCAGAATTACTCCTACTATTTACGATGAGATACGTGCTGCCACAAGTAACATTTCTCACTCCCACTCTCACAAATGGAAGATAACTTCCATCAGCAGCATATCTACAAGTGATAGCTCTCAGGTAAACCCAGAACACAGCAAGAGCAGGGACACGGCAGGTGCTGCCTCACTTATAGTGGAAAAGCCTAATTTCTTGAATGAAAGTGCTTGTCAACTCCTGACGAGCTTGTATGAGCAAAACCTTCTCAAAGGTGAAGTAACAATATGCATCTTAACATGCCTTTAAGTGAAAAAAGGGCTACCATAGACACATTCAGCTCAGTAATTCAGACTAATTATTTTCAACAAGTATAGACAACAACACATTTTAATTCAAGCCAAAGACTATAGGTGATAACTCAATAATAGGCTTCAGAGTGGAAGATCAGAAAATGGAGGATCACAGTCCTTCAAGACTGCCACCACCAACCACAATAACTGCAAGTCAATGCAGCAGATCACCAAGGGATGTTTTTAAACAACAGCTTCTTTCTCAAAAGCAGCTCTTTAATCTTCGAGACTTCTGAAGTGACACAAATGGGTAATGATGTTATAACTACAATTCAACATTAGTAAGAAAGCTATTGTCTCGTTAAGATCTTCTCTGCCATACAAAAACATTTGAAAGATTTACAGGAAGTACTGAGATAATTCACTTTGGATACATCATTACAACAAAAAATACAAACATTAAATACTACTAGAAATTAGGAAGCTGAAGAACATAGTCCTGAGGAATCAGTGGCATTAATACAAAACACTTCATTCCATGACAAAGTGATCCAAGGGTAGTTACATGCTTGTATAAAGTATTTAATTTAATTGTAAAGATACCATTAAAGTCTAGGCATTCAAAAGGAGGATCTCCATTTATTTTGAGTAGTCTGAAATGCCTCATTAGGGGTTAGCTACTTAAGGTTATTAAAAATAAATTGGATATTTATAGGATTGTTTTCATTTAACCATGCTTTAAAATGAAACAGCATGACAGACACTCATAACTCAAATGATTAAATTTAGCTTCATTATAGAAGAAATGGACAAAGTAACTGTTATTTATCCTTTCCCAGCCTTTGCATGATCCAGAGCAGAGTCATCCTTTGCCAATCCCATCTTAATGGCAAATGAGATCATAGCATTTGCCTCAAGATGGCACATCTTGCCACATTCCTCAGTACAAAAATAAATTAAGAATGAGGCAAAAGTGTAGAGTTCGAAATACTGCCTTGAACAAGCATTAAGTATTTTATTTCCCAGATAAATTTGAAATGAACAAAATTATCCTGAATTGTTTTGTTAACTTTTTCTAGCCCTACCTGTGTAGTGCAATCAGGCTCAGATTCTTCTGAATCAGAAATATCAGAGTACACTGAGGATCCTTTCCTGAGTTCTGATTTCACGCTTTCAAAGAACACTGTGAAGAGAAAAATTAAAATATAAAAGTAAATATTTATTAAACGGAATATTTAACAATTACGAGGAATATAAAAAATAAACATTCTGTGTTTCTAACGATCTGTTTTCAACAATAACAAAAACATAACTATTCACTGATTTGGTTCACAAGTCAAGTTTCCTCAAAATTCTGAATCAACCACTGCTGACCAGCAGACTTGTAAAGTGGCTCACTGGATGGGGGCAGAGGAAGAGAAATCACACGCACCTTTTACTGCCCAAAGAACACAAACTGCACAGGTGGCAACAGTGACAGTTCAGACAATTCTCACTTTTGTATATATGCTAAAGTGGGTCCCAGAAAGAGTGGAGTAGGCTTGCAGTAGATTTAATTCACTCTCAGACTCTGAGCCTGAGATTTCCTTGGTGTAAAATAAGAGTGGTCACAGAGAAACATTATTCACAGAAGTCAGAAAATACTCAATGACAAAGGCAAAGAAAAAAAAAAAACACAAAACAAAACTTTGTGTTACTTGCAATTTTACATCACAACTCAGATATCCTGAATGCTTTGTGCTACTGAAGAGCTGCCAAACAGAGGTTACAATGACAATCTGTTACAGAAGATTAAAATATTATTGTGATGATTCACAATGTTCTTTCATTGGTTTTCATCACATCAAGACCTGTAAAGGAAGGGGTGAAGAGAAGAATTTTTGCTAGTAGTAAGATAAAGTACAATCAGAGAATGACCTGTCAAAAACAGACATCAAAAACACTGGCACGTGACAAAATAATCAATTAAATCAGCCATCTACTCCACCTGATCTACTCATAATCGCTGAAGGAACTCAAGTACCAAGTAGCTAAGATGCTCTCAGAAGCATTCACCTCTTAGGACAGTCTGTGTTCCAAATATCAAACTTTAAGAGTTCAGAATCATCTAAGGCTGTATATCTATGTCCAGATTGCTGGCTGAAATTTTGGTTAAGTACAAAGTAATGGAAGACTACAATACACAGATTAACTGGCAAGTATGTTTTCGAGAAAAGACATGTATCAGTAACAGAATGAAGAACTTTCTACTGTATGTCAAGAAAGTAGTGTGAAAAGAAAGCAACATAAAAATTCTGAAGTGCTTTTTACAAAGTCTCTGATAAGAAACTGAAACAAGTACCATACATTAAGTACTAACACAGGTCAGAAATCAGCTCTGAAACAAAGACAAGTAGAGATAGAATGTTGTCTTTCTTTTGACAGTTTTATATGAAACATAAAAAGAATGCAATCTTTGTAGCTAAATTAATTATACAAGCATTAGAGAGATAGTTGGTAACATATTTCCAGTAGGATTTTGTCTCTACTGTGGACTGTGGCAAGACTCATAAATAAGCATCAAATACATTCAAGGAATAGTAATAAGTTCTGAACTTTGCATAATAAGAAATTTTTTGAGAGTTAGAAGAAAGCTAAGAATAAGACCGATTATCAGAAAGGGAATAAAATGAAAGCCTGGGACGAAAATATAACTAAACTTAAAACAGCACTACAAAGAACTGTGAGGAATATCCCAATATAGTAAATGAGCAATAAAGTGCAAATGAATTTAGGCCAAAATATTCAACATATGACAATAAAGTACATATTCTGAATGACTGTAGATCAAAAAAGAAGGAAGAGAGGAAGATTTCTGATGATAATTTAAGCCTTTGGCTTAAGAAAAAAAAGGAAAGAAAAAGATTCCTGGGATAAGTAATAGAATAGACAATACATAAAATAACACTATCATACCGCTCAACTGAATTCTCCTTTAGAATACTCTATCGTGTCTTTTTCAAGAAAAACACTTCTCCAAAGTCGGAAGCAGCAAAAATTTGTGTGTGAATAGTGAGCCACAATTAGAAAAAATAACGCTGATAAAGGATCCGCAAGAACTACTCTCATTTCAATCCTAGGAAACTTGAAATTCCTAATATTAAATCAACAAAACTTTTAAGAAGAAATGTAAACCTTCAGCGAAATATACGAGAAGGTGAATGGTTTGACAAGACGGAAAAAATGGGAGGTGCACATAATTAGCTAAATACCAAAATAATGAAGAAGATGTAAGATGTAAGACAAGCAATGCTAATGTAGAACCTCGTATTTTCTGGTTCATCTGGGGCTGGGTACTACCATATGTGACATAACATTGTATGAGTCTCAGTTCTGGTCTGCGCTGTTTGGCTGTGCAAATATACCTACAGGCAGCCAAACCACTGTTCATTTCTAACTCTTGTTTATTTTGCAAGCCATGAGCAAAGCAATGAACTCACAAGTGTCTAGTTGCCTATTTCTGTTTTCTATACTGCCCCACAAATGATTCCCCTAGTTTTGTCAGGTTTCGCACACATTTACAGACATTCAGAGGCACACAGTACATATTGTCAGGAACCCTCATCTTGTCATGTATGTGATTTGCAATTGAGCTTTAAAAAAGAAAAATTGCTGTAAATATACATGTTGGTATTGCTTACCACTGCTTAGGTGATTTTCAATAGTTTTTTTGTTGTTGTTTGCTTGGGTGGTTTGTAGGGGTTTTTTTGGTTCAGTATCGTGGTAATTACTAAATTTTAGAAGAATCAGTCTATCCTCATGTAAAGGGTAAGTACAAGATTGTATGTTTCAAGAGACTGGGAGGAATACTCCAAAAATCACATGAATGAAAGCTAAAACATTAAGCTAACCTACTGTAAACATCTTAACTCATCTTCCTCCCATTCTCCAGAAGTACCTTGCTCACTGCACCAGATCTCTCTTAAGCCTTGGTCACCACTTAGAACCCAAATCTTGGCATGACACGCAATGTTGTATAACTTGACCTATGTAAAGGCATCTCTCTACAGACATTACCTCTTGGCCAAAAGCCCAGTAAGAACAATGGAAGGCAGCAGCCCGTTTATAGAAACAGGTAGTTCCTTTACGGAATTCACAGCAGAAGAAAAGTTTCTCCCTCTCTGTAAACCTTCAGATTAGACAAAATAACATAACCAGAGGAAGGTGATTCTTAATAGGGAGGTCTGCAGACTCTTACCATTGAATTACAAACTAGGGAAAGCCTTGAGTGCTCAACCTCTGGAAGAATCTCAACATTCACTTCTAGTTCTAAATGTGTTTCTTAGATTTAGATGCCCACTGCCAAATTATTGAGGTATCAAGTAAGAACAACAATTTTGAAGAAAATGTATCATTTCTGTGTATGATTTGATCTTCAATTCAAGTGTAAAACTTAGCTTTTAAGTGGATAAACACAACATTATGCCTAACCTTTACCCAATAAGCCATTTGCCTTTTTTGTTCACAAGTACATTGGAGGATCTCATTCTTGTGCAGATTTTAAATACTGTCCTCTGTGACCCTTGGAAACACAAGTCAACAGAGACTACAAACCACTTTGTTAGCAAAAATAATTAGATATTTTACCAGGCTGACAATGGACTCAAACGTTGTTACAGATGTGCAGGAAACCAAGGGAACTGTAGGTCTCTAGAGGTTGTTTTTTTTTCTTTAATTATTCATCTTATAAACGTTGACCTTAGTTTGCTAATATATATCCTCTCAGCCTCTGGTAAGCCCAACAGTGAAAGTATGTGAATTTCATAACTAAACAGAGAGTTAAACAGAGCTGAATTTTCACCATACTCAGGCAGAACTACTGAAAAAAAAAGTACAGAAAACAGGCATTTTCTATTGGTAATTCACTAACAGACTTTGTGATCAGCACTGCTGAACACCTAGCAGAAAGACTTGAGGTTACAGAAAGGTCAACAAAGATAACTCCTATTGATAGATGGTTTAGATACAAAGTACTCAAAAGAGGAGTTACAGTGTTTTAATGACAATATTGAATTCTTCCTCAACCTTGCATATAACTGAAAATGTTGAAAGCATTAAGATTTCATTAATGCTAAGTTCTATTCTTTGCCTGTATGGAATAAACCTATTCATTAGGCAAAGTGTACAAAATTGTAACATCAAATAAGTAGCCACCAAATGGAACAGAAAAGAAGAAAGATAAGATGGGGTTGATACCAGATGCATTTTTATTCTCTCAAGTGAATTATATGATAAATTTTTATTAAATAAATAAATAAATCACCATTCCTACGTTATGGAACTGACCAACGTTAACAAATACCTTTCAAATAATACCTAAAACACCAATTTAACCTCCACTCTGAAAGATGCCATACACAGTATCCAAAATGGCACCAATGTAAAATGATTAGCTTTGCTTTCAACTCTACACTGTTTTTAGCTTCTTCAGTAGAATAAAAATATCCAGTAACACTTGATAAACCCATCATTGCAATTTTTAATACTAATTTCTTCGATTTGTTAGCCTATCCTCTCTATACTTCAGTAAAACTGCAGTTAGTTTTCACAATATTAGACCCTCCTTAAGACCATCGAAATGTTGAATTGGTAGGACTTAGAGACAAGCTTACTGTTCAGTGGTTTTTGGGCATCTGCATTCCCTTCTCCTTCAAATCCTGAGGTCTGATCTTGTCTCTTAACAGTCACCTTTTTCGACCTTGTCCTGTCATCTTCGTCTTCACTATCTGCCGTATAAAGACTGCGATCTGTAAACGGACGTCTATCATCTCTGTCTCACAAGAAAAACAACATATTATTCTTACAATGCAAAGCAATTGTCTTCCTCAATTACTTAAAGGACATCACTGAGACAATAACAGGAACATTCTCTCATATTCACCTCTTGGTTCTGAACTGCACATACTCCCATTTTGCACCCTGGGCAACTGTAACTAACAAACAGTACAAAGCTTTACATCAAAATATCTTTAACTAAAATTACCCTAATATAGTGACCCAACTGAGCCACTGAATGAAATGCCATAGGAAAGGAGCTTGCAAAGCATCTCCTACTCTTCACTACGTAACTGTGACTCCACTAGGGGACAGCAAACACAACAGTCAACATATTTCTTCTATATTTTTCACATCAATCTCACTGGTAAAAGGAAACGTAGAGCTACAGAAACAAAAAATAAACACTATTATTATAAAAATAGCATGTTCTGGTTCACAGTGACTAGGAATAAGTGATTCCCAATCAACTATTTGTACCTAATGATTCTTCCATTTGACAGCACAAGGCGAAGATCATTGTCCTTTGTTCGCCAGTCAGGTACTGTAGAAGACGGTTGAAAGGGCTTGTTAAATCTCCCATTCAGTTTTGAGCTTGCTATGTCCTAAAGAAGTAAAAACACTATTGATCAGTATTAGTTTCTATAAATTAAATCGCTTTTTCTGCGCACTATAAAAGCTTCAACTCAACACCAGGATGCTTCTACTTTTCTGATAACCAACTGAAGAAAGCTCAGACAACACATATTTACACAGAAGATGCAGTTTGCTGTTTCTTCCTTTTCCTCAAATCATCTACAGTTTCCTGAAGCATCTGCAATATCTGCAAAATCTCTACAATACTCCTTTTGGATTTCTTTTGGAGAAGCTGGGCTGGGAATTGATAAAGCAACTCCTGGATTAGCTGTCTGTTCTCTAGAATTAGTATTCCTGAATTTACTCAGAGTACAGCAAAACGTTCATAACGGAAAGTAGCCTGTCTAAAGAAAAACTTTCTAGGCTGAAAGAAATTCATGTTTGACACAAACTCTTAAAGAATCAAATAACAGGTTTATGTGCTAAACGAGGAATGAAGACAACAGTTTTGTTTTGTTGTTTTTTTTTAAACGATAGAGAACAGTTTTTTTCTACATGAAATGACAATGACTGATACTCCTGAACATTTTAAATACATAAATGCACAGGTCTATTATTTGTGCTAAAACTGAAGCTCAGCTTCTTTTCTTCAGGAGCTAAAATGTATGTCTCTTTTTTTTGTCTTATAAAGGTCAATAGGTCCCGACACAGTTGTCTGCATTTCTCATTCTCAGAAAACTACTTATTTCCTTTTAGAAGGTTACTTATTTCCACATTCATGCTCTTTCTCCCATTTCTGCTTCTATTTTTTGAAACGAGGCCATCAAATCTGAAAAGATAATATATCAAGAGACTGTATCTTTCTCATACAGTCTGTGATGGTGTTGTAATACAACTGATCAGTTAACAAAACCACACTAGAGACCAAGGCAAACTTAGGCTTACTGGAAGGAAGACACAGTCATAGAGAAAACAGAAACATAAAGGAAAAATGAAGCTCATCAAATTACAGTAACTGAACTGTAGTAAACAGCTACCTAAAAGCTCACAGAGAAGCAAGTCTGGCCCAGAGCTTCACAGAACCAAAGCTTTGAAACCAAAGCTTTGAAAGCTTTCCACTTTCTGCATGGAGCAGATTCAAAGTAGCACCTAATAGCCACAGCAGCCTTAATTCAAACAATATACATGCAGTAGGTGATGGATTCAGGGCATTTTTGGAAAAAAATGTTGAAGGAAGGTAAACAAAAAAGTACCGAGGAAGAGAGAAAGTTCTATGTGGAGAACTATCTACCCATAGCTCATACAGCAAACATTAGTAGGCTGCTTTCTTTATGCACATTAAAACCTTTTCCCTTTGAAAACACGTTAGAAATTACTCTATTCTGGCTTTGTTTTTCTTTTATGTAACACAATACTTGCCTCCTCCCACGGTGACATCTCCAGCCTTTTCAGTACCTCTCTTGTGTGGAGTTCTAAGATATCCAGATTAGAAGGAGTTTTGGTAGCATGGTCTCGCAGTTTCCTCACCCTTCGTCTTGAGTGGTGAGGAGAAGCTGTTTCATGTGAAGACCGTGAAGCTGAACACACACCAAGAATTCCCTGAGTTTTCACTGGTTTGTTGTTTTCCTCCTTTAATTTAAAATAAAATAAAATAAAATTAAGTGCTGCTACCCATTCCTCTAATAAAATGCAAGTTATATCAATAAAATTTTAAGAACTTTTAGAGAAGTATGTTTGCTATTATTTGCTGTATAAGGTTTCGTTAGGTACTTCTTCACCCCCATGTGGGGCTTTTAAACTTTCCAATAACAGAACTCAGCACCAACATTTGTTTGTGAAGGCAAGGTAGGGTATATGGCATATCTGTACTATAGCCAACAGATTGGTTTTGTCTTCAGTTTTCAGAACTCCTTCCACACGCAAATGTAGTTTCGAGAACTGATATTAAGGAATAAAGGAGCAAAACTCTGCTACGGTGGAGGGCAGGAGGAGCAAAAAAACCCTAAAACACTGACTGTACAACAAACAGGGACAAAGCATAAGAAAATGAGATGATGGCTGGCCCACAACTAACAGACAAGGGGCTGGAAGAACAGAATACAGACAGAATTTCAAAGTAACTCATAACATCCGTAATTATTGCTGTAAGCAATATATAAACTTATAATAATAAAATGTGTGGGATCAGTTTAGAAATACAAATTTACAAATAACTTCACCATTAAAATTGTGTGAGTTTTTTTTATTTAACAATTACATAAAACATCCTCACCATACTTTATCTGAAATACAAACTTCATGGTATTTCCAACAGTTTTCTCTTAATCTTCTATTAGAAAACAAACATTAAGATAAATACAAAGGTGAATATAATCAGCAAAGGCCCTGATTAAAAGATTTTTCTATGGAGTTTAGGGTTGCCTCCATTCTTACCTCTACGGAACGAATCACTTTTGAGAGCTCTTTTATGAGATGTCCAGGCCTAATGTTGTCTGGAATTTCAAAGGCATGTTCTGTTACAAGCTGCATGCAAAGGATGAAGATAATTAGTTAAGCAGACATAGTATAAAATAAAACTACAGGAAAAAGAAGTTAAAGATTAATTTAATTTAATTATTACAGCAAATTGCCAGGGCAGAAATACACAAATCAAAGCTTCAAGTCCAAGATTTAGAAGGGAGCAGATACCCCCCAGTGGTGCGATGTTCAAGATATACAAGGGCTCAAGGTTAGACATCCCACAGTTTGTCCAAGAAACTCCAAAGAAGTGTTAATACAAAGCCATTCTGATATTTGCTTCATTTCCTTCCTCCATAATTAACTTTTTTTACTTCCCTTTCAGCACAGTCAGTATAGAGACTCAGGAAAATAATTAAAGATTTTCAGAAACAGAATTTCTCTATGAAATAATATATTCTAAATAGCAAATGAGGAACGAGTAGCCAACAAGCAGATTTTAGACATCTGCCTCATCTCGTTTTTTAAATGACCTTCTCAGCTTGTTTAAAACGTGGTAGGTTGGAGAAAGCAATTCAAAACCATTCCCTATAAAAACAACTCAGAA
This sequence comes from Tetrao urogallus, assembly GCF_951394365.1. NCBI lineage: Eukaryota > Metazoa > Chordata > Aves > Galliformes > Phasianidae > Tetrao > Tetrao urogallus. The sequence continues at coordinate 137,780,122 of NC_136813.1, read as the reverse complement.
AGCTGTAAGAGTTTGCTCCTTTTAATCCTCTGAAATAGTACCAGAGCACAGGCAGATCTACTATACGTTTATTACCAATCTGAGCAGGTCCAAAGTTTCTACATTTAGACCTAGGAAAACAAGTTTTGTATTTTGTATCTAGTTTAAATTTGCCCCAAGACACACTTAGTTAGAATGAAGCAGACAAAACGCTGACACACAGAACAGAGTGACTAACATGAACTCCAGTATCCCCTCAGTTAACTATTTAAATGCAAAAATGTCCCACAGACACTTTCAGCTATCCACACTTCAAAAATTATTGCTATTCAACAATTATTGCTAGAAGCAAATTGATACTGTAAACATACTTCACTGCATCCGGCTTCCTCCAGGTCACTAAAAACTAGTCTTAAGTACGGCCATGCTATATTCATTTCAGTATCATTATACAGGCAAGATAAAATCTGCTGCTATTATTTACCACTGTTCATTCTCAAGTGCATCACCTTTATACTCTGCTTCATACTTGGGAACACAGCATCTCCAGCATCAGATAAGTTTTCCAGTAACTTAACGATAATTTTAGGACCACTCAGTCCTTTCAACATAAGGACTGTTCCAAAGAGCCTTCCTGTCCATGATGGCTACAAGAGGAAGTGACTCTGATACAATTTTCCAAAACACTGACTGGAAAGTTTCACCTGGTTTAAAAATACTGACAAGCCTCTCTAAAGCAAACACAGTTTGTACCAGAAGAAATGGATATTTCACAGGTAAAGTGCAAGTACTTTGAGAGAGGAAGCTCCATCTGCAAGCTCATTTGTTTGCTACTATAAAAGGTATCTCTCCACACCCAAGCTTTCTCTACTAAGCTGCGTCAGAATAATTATGGGAAAAAAATCCAGCCAAGCAATTTAAATATGTCAATAAACTCAAACTGATATCTAAGGAGGTAAAGTAAATGGTGGAAAAAAACTGTGATACATTGAACTCAAGAAATCATTTCATAGAATTGTAGAACCACAGAATGGCCTGGGTTGAAAAGGACCCCAAAGGTCATCTAGTTTCAACCCCCCTGCCATGGGCAGGGCCCCAACCACCAGATCAGGCTGCCCAGAGCCACTTATAAACGCTGGGAAAAAAGAAACAGGTGATCAAGAATATATATATATTCAAATAGTCTTGGTAGGCACATGAATTCACCAATATTTATAAATTACCATCACAATTAAGCATTCTGATAACATTAAAACACAATCGAGCACCCATCCTTCGGAAAAAAAAAAAAAATTAGCTAATTAATTTTATAAAAAGCTACTAAAAAAAAAAAAAAAAAGACACAAAAAAACCCACAACAGAACAGTTACCCCAAATAATCTTACTGGTACATGGATCAAACATCTCAAAAATAGAATCTGAGGCCTGTTGCTTATGTAAGTTGGAAGGAAGCCAGAGCTACAATCCAAGAGATCAGATGACTGGATAAGTCATCATCTTTATTGTGCATATTAACCAGCTTGCAGGCTGACGCTTTGCACCAGAGAAACCAGAAGATAGATATATCAATAAAAACCTTGCACAAATTGAATTCAAATCAAGACATGAAAAGTAAAAATATTTTAGCATCCCTCAATCTCTATTCTCAGCATTTTGTAACCCTAGGCAGTTTTAAAACATTGCAGAAACGAAGACTATGTCACTTTGGTGAAGATGAGTCCAGTGCTGTGCCAAAGCAAATAAGCCTTCCCAGAGAGCAGTAGCAAAGCCAGTGTTGACAACACACTAACGATTTTACAGGCCAGCAAATCTTCATCAGAGACAGTACTCTAATTAAGTTAATATCCTCCTCAATTGAAACCGATTTTTCGGCAGTACAGATATACCTGAAATGTACTCTCCAAAGCACTCACATTAATGGAAAACCCTAAATATCACAGCATTCTGTACCTCCATTGCCTCAGATAAGGATGAATTGACTGTATAAACAAAAGGCTCAATGACCTCTCTAGAATTCTTATCCCATGCTGAGATGAAGGCAAGATTCTGTTCCTACCAGCTATCATACAAGAACTTACTCACTGGGCTAAGACATCATTAGTGTCACACAACATAAAATTTTCATGACTCTTCCCCAGGTCAGCAGCACATACTCTCCATAGTCTTTCATTACTCATTAACAGAAAAATAATCTTAAGTATGACAAGGACACAGATCTTCAATTATTTCTAAATAAAGTCAGAATTCACCGAAAGTAAATCAGACTACTGGTACTTACCTCTTTTTTCATCCATAGTTTTAAAGCAGTAAGTAAAGCCTTCACTCCTTGCACTAAATAGCTTGGAGGCTGAAAACCATCTTCTCTCAGTTCTAAGAAGGACACAGACATCAACAAAAACATAGTAAGTAAAAACAGTAGAATGATACCTATCCTTCAGCCAATAAAGTTGCCATTATGCAAGTCCAAAAAAAAAAAAAAAGAAAAAAATTGTGCAAGCAAATGAAATACTACATTTGGTATTTGCGTGAATACTCAATTAAAAAAAAAAGTTCTGCTTCCAAACCACAGCTCTCCAATGGAGTTCCTACTTCTTAAAGGGTGTGAGAAGAATAGCAAGGCCTTTAAGCTGAGCTGCAGCGTGAGTCCAACTGCCCACTTGCTGTGACTTGATAAAAATTTGAGAATACAATGCAGCACTACATTTTTAGCACTGGATTTTGAAAAATTTTTTTTTATTCTTTTACTGCAGATGAAAACATGCACTGTGGTATATAAGACTAATCAAAACTAATCAGCATTGTACTGGTGGACAAATCACTTCTTCTTAAGTCCCTAGAACTGCAGAGAAAAATGTACGCAAACGCCATATAGCTCACAGCATCAGAATACTCTCCTTGCCCATGAAAAGACAAAACCAGTTGCATGACTTGTTATCCTTTCATAAAAAGAACCAGGAAGATATGGCGTGCCAATTTTGCTTACTGACCTGAACTTCACAAAGCACTGCTAAAAATCATGTGCTCAATGTATTACAAACTGGTATTAGTAATCACATTTCACAACAGAACTGGTATCATTCCTTATTTAAAAGCAAAGGATTCTGCCTGGTAAACATTTTGCAGATGTGAAAGTTGATGCCAAAGCCCAACTTAACCATCACTTTAGCAATGACAGACTAAATCCTGAATTTTCACAATAAGGCACAGATTAAAAATAAGTGAGGAATATGTAGCTTATTTCCATGTTAAGATATGAGCCATGTATCACAAGAGGCTCCTAGTCTACCCACTCAAGTAAGGAGTAAAATGATAAAAGAGGGGAAGAGATGAAACGCATAGCTTCAGCTCTAGGTTACTCAGGAACATACAACCCACTGATTTTCCAGCAGAAATACAACTCCCACATTTTCTGACACATTTGTAAATTTTAATTACACAAACGCGAGACCTACCAAAGAAAGCTTTCAAGACGAAAACAATTTTTTTGCAAGTTAAAAAAATCTTTATTTGGTAAAATTTCTAAAAGCTTTCTAAATTTCATGGCTGAAAGGATAGCAGATAATTTTCAATACCGTTTTCACCTTATAAAAAGGTTATGTGAGTGATCTCTTCCAGAGCAGAGGCTAAATTCTGCAGTATCCTCTGAAGACACATTTGTTTGAAATACATAATTTGAAACATGATATTTATTAATAAGATTAAACAGAGCAGTTAGAGAGGTGAGACATTTGAGAAAAAGAAGGTAAGGTCAGGCTCAATTACACATGGGTATAATAACAAAATTAATGGACTAGATGAGGAAGTTTGCAAAGGACTGGAAACTGTCAAGAATCAGTGCCTTTTGAGGTGTCTACTGTTAAACACCAATATAAGTCACTTGGCACTGCTCACAGGAACTGGTACATCTCTCCTCCAAAAACTCTTATGGATGCCTTTTCTTTGACAAGAAGGAGCAAAAGACAACAGGTAGCTTGACTGAAAAGGTCAAAAAAATCACAGAAATGCAAGAAAACCTTTACATTCAACAGTAAAGCCATCATGTTTCAGCCCAGGGATAGAAACCAGTGGCATCGCTTAGAGTCATCTACTGAAAGAAGGAGAGAAGGGCTTCCAAAGGATACTTGAAGATCTAAAATGATATGGGAGAGGTCTACTGTAACAAGCAACAATGTTGAAATCATATCTGCCTTAACAAGGCCTTTTCAGGTACTGGGAAATTAATCCTATCTGTTTGGTATATAATTGCACTGTGCCAGAATCTCGGATATTCTAGATTATCAGAATATCTTCATTAGTCAGATACACTATTAGCATTGGAGAAAAAAACACTAATAAAAAAATTCAAAAGTTCCAGTAGCTTGCTATAAAATGCTAGTTACACACATCATCTTGTACACCACAAATTCTGCACAGCCCCAGTTACCCTAGAAAGCTTTAAACCCCAAAGACGTTTTCAGAAAGATCCTGTGTTGCACTAAAGCCCGTATTACGACTTGTTAAATCTACAACTGAAACAGTGCAGTATTTACTGCAATATGGTTTAAAAATATGTGACTTGGAAGAAAAAAAAATAAATACCACTGCCTCCTCCCCCCCGAAAAAACACAAATTACTATCTGGCTTTTCAGCTCAAAACATTTCATCTGTTCAAACAGCAGCAACATAATTTCTTCCACTGTCGATGAAACATAAAAGCAGACACATGTATACCATAAAAAGTAAGACAAGGATTACCTTTTAATGTTTCCAGTAAGTTTTTGGCCACAAACCAACAGATGGCTTCAAAGAAAGGAAATTTGAAAAGATCTGGGGTTTTTAGCCTCTTCTCCATTTCATAACACCTGAACAAATAGAAACATTAACTAAAAGCATTCATGTCATCCAACTTACTTTTTTAACTATGTAATTATTCAAATTGATACAATGTCCAAAATAAAATAAAATAAGCACGGCCATGTTAAATAAAAAAAAGTCAAGTACAACATAGTTAAACCCCAACAAGACCACAGACAAGATTCAACTCTGGTCTCATCCAGGCTCTGACCTTATCAAGTTTGACTGCTGCACTTCTAAGAATAAAGTTGGACTTCATAAAACTAGGATACAAACCCAGTGTGTGATCTTTTAACAGATGGAATTTTATCAGGATTCCACTGTAATAAATAAAAACAATATGTTTAGAAGACAGCTCCACATCTTGGACAAAAACTAAACACAGCTGCCCTTTGAGCAATGCTGACTTGAGGATGCTCATTTCAACTCAGTGTTGCACACCTGGGCTTGCTCAGTTTTGGTTTATTTATTCATACTAACCTCCAAAGTAATGGGGTTGGGGGGGTGAGGTTTACTTTGTTTTTAATTAAATTATGCATACCCTTCAGTTTTGAAACGAACTTTGCAGAAATGAAATAAGAGTATGTGGTGGATACAGTCTAACTGCAAATGCCATTATCGTCTGCTTTGAGAGCCTGTACCCATTTGATCCTGGTTACAAGCACAAAGAAAAATATCTATTAAAAGCATATCCTATTTACTGAGGAAAAGGTATAGTAAGAGTTGAGACTAACCTGAGCTGCATGCCAATATTGAGGTTGTGTAAAAAGTTTCCTCCAAAAGCCATACAATCCTGAGATGTGAGCACAGCGTGAATCCAGCCTGACACAAAAGATTCAGAAACTTAGTACATACATACAGATTACTTTAAAGACTATTTTTAAATACTTGCACGTACATACTAAAATAGATAGGAAAAAGAGGGGAGGAAAGGGGAGAGGAAGAAGAAAAAAGGTAGGGGAAAAGGAAAAAAAAAAAAAAAGAGAGAGAAAAAGAGATGGAACAAATAGTCCTGTTTTTAACATACAGATTACAATATGTTTCAGAAATCTAGTTGAACTGCAGGTTAGTAAAGGCACTGTGAACATAAGAAGGTCTTCAAGACATTCTGACTGGGTGGAAGTTGAGGGGACAGAAGAGGACTAATTTCTCAAGTAAAAGATTCCCCAAAGTTCCCCTTCCAACAAACAATAATGGAAATACTACAGAAAAACCATATTGAGCAAAAGACAAAGGAAGACAAATAAAAATTATATTCATGTTTACATGTTGCTTACATAACTCAACTATTAGCACAACACAAAAAAACCATCATTTAGCAATACTGTAAGAATCCAGAAGTAACTCTATACATTATTAATGAATACATCCCTCCTAGTTCCAGTGAAATTATGATTAATTTAAGACAATCTAGATATTCTAAGAACACTAATTTGGCACATAATTAAAATATTGTCCCTATAACACTACCAATCAATATGGCAAAGCATGACCAACACTACACTATCAACCCAGCCAATTGCTACTGGATAATTTCAATTAAGTGTACAAAAGAACATATTAGCTTCCTAATTAAAAATTTGCACTGAAGATTCTGACTGTGCGCTTTTAATGTAAATAAGCTAAAAATATGCACACAGACTTGTTCTTATTTAACACGCATACAGATCTTTCAAAAGAGCAGTTGGTCACAGATTTGCAGATTACGTTGTGTTTTGACTGAGAATAGGCAACATGTATAAACTGAGAAAGCTTCTCAGCTTGATGCAAGGTCAGACCAAATCACAACTATATATTGCTAACTAGCACTAAATCCATGCCCTCATTCAGCTAAAACCAACCAATTTTAGTTTTGGGGCACCACATACAGAGAGAAAGATCTGAAACTAGCAATTATGCTGAGTAAGCACCACATCTGCTATATTGCCTGTGGAGGAAATTTCAGTCTTTCACGTACCATTCTATAGAGTACAGTGGCACAAGCAACGTATGGGTTGGTGTGTGTTGGTTTTGTTGTGTTTGTTTGTTTTTAATATTATAAATTGCTTTGTTTTTTATTTCTGTTCTTTGCAAAGCGCAGCACAATGAAGACTGCCTTGTTTTTCCAACTGCATTTTGCCTTTATCATTATAGTTTCACTTTTTCACTCATCATAGCAGATGAAGGACCAAGGAAGATGTGCACTGCAATTCTATCACATGCACACCTCCCGGACAATGACTAAACTAACAATTAACTCTTGTCCTTACTGCCTCAGCACCATTAAGGGTTGCTTAAAATCAGCACCATTTACTGAGTCTTATGCCATACTCCAATTCTCACAGTGGTGTTTTTTGTTTGTTTGTTTTTTTCCCCATTCAAAATTCCAAGATAAAACAAATATTGATAACGTAATGTGTCATTTTAGGACATCCTTAATTCCTGGTAATTAAACATGTTAAGTTCTAGCAGTAAGAGTAATATCTTACCTGTTGGAACAAATAAAGTGTGTCCTTGCTTTACAACACATTTGTAACATTTGTCAACTTTGTCTCCAAAATATACTTCACTTTGGGTGACAGATGAGCTCCAAGACTCATACAGAGCCAAATTTTCATCAGTGGGCTTGATCAAATAGAATATCTTTTCACCCTATCCAACAAAAACATCAAATAAATAAATGCACGTCCTCCTGGGCAGACAGTACAACCTCTGAGTCATTTGCACTAAATGCACCCGATACAAATGGCAGAATTTTGTAGTTCTACTAGGGGACACCGGTGTTTCCTAACTCAGAGTTTCACAACGGCAGTTGCACAAAAGCTTAGTCAATAGGACAGTAACCAATAAGGATAAGGGGAAGAAGGGGTATGTATCTTGTAATGTAAAAAACACTCAACAGTGTCATTGATTCTCATTTAATTCATTTTTTAAATAAATACTAAAACCGTACTGTAAAACCTACCAATCAATTAAAATGGTCAGCCAACCACATAGCACCGGAGTCACCAACAGTGTGATAAAATAGAAGCATGAAAACAAGACACTAACAATCACGAATTCACTTTCAAGCTCCTCACCTGTCTTTCTAAGTACAGAATTTCACTCTGAAGAGGCAATAATGCCATGACAGAAAGCTAAACACTGAATAATTTTTTGTTTCATACAATCATTAAGCAAAAAGCCTTCATACCCAGAGAACGTGGTACCAAACTGAAGTTCCTCCAAAATCAATATGAAAATCAGTATAGCTGTCCTGGACACCCATCAAGCAATACTTCTGAACAAAAGGCTTAGGGAAGACAGAATCATCTGGCCAATAATTTTCCACCCATGAAAGCTTTCTGGCAATATCTGGTACTTCCACTAACTCAGACATCCTTTAAGAAAAAAATAAATAAATAAATACATAAATAAGATCAAGTGCAAGTGCCTCTAGTTTTTATTTTTTGGTGTTTTTGTTGTTTTTTTTTTTTTCCTCCAAACAACAGCATTAAATGCACATTTCCTACCAAATTATTACTTATGAATTAGTAAAACTGTTTTATACCCATATTACATCACAGTAACTGTCCACATAAAATATGCAGCCTCTTAACTTTAGTGCTAAAGACATTACAGCCATATACATACTGTTCACCTTTGTGAAAACCACTTCCTACATTCAAGAAATTGCAGTCAATACTCACTTTGTGTCCGAGAATTCCAGGCTGATCACGTTCAACACTTTTGGTCGGTCAGGATTTGTGAAATATTTAATATAATTATGGAGCTTCATTTTACTGTCTGCTTGTCTTGCTACATCTATTACATCTATCACTTTGTCACCACCTGTAAAAATAGGATTACTTGCTTAATCCTATCACAGGTAAAAAGAATTATTTAATGTGTTTAAGAGCAACTTCACTTTTTCCTAGCTTTTATCAATGTATTTCTGCACAAAACCTCTGCGACCATCAGCATTCTTGCGGAACAAAGATTGGTATAAACCAACTTTTAACTAGGTCAAGCTTTAATTGTTATTGTCAACTAAGGACACAACTGAGAACAGTGTACAAATAAATCCTCTTTACCCGTGGTCAACAAAAAAATAAAAGGAACAATACAGAATCACTGCAATTGGTTAAAATAATAACAATTGGGTCTGTGGCTTTCACTGGTAAAAACAGTACAGAGAACTTGAATCTTGAATATTTAACTCACTTGAATATTTAACACAATGACCACAAAGAATTCTTCACAAATAACAGATTTTACTGCTCACAGCTTGTAGTTTTTAGCAAGCTGCACTGAACTTCTGACAAAACTGACTAACAGCTTTTTTATGTTGAAGACTATGCAGATACTCAAAAACATCCTACACTCTCACCCTTTCATACACGCATAGCTTTTAAGCACGCACGCCTTAATAATTCAATGAAATTACTAAGGCTAGCTTCATTTGTAAAGATAACACAAATACACACAGCACATATTTAAAGTTAAATCTGTAGAACCAGACAAGCAAGAAGTAACCCTTAGCCAAAATAAAGGAGTAATGACAAAATTATAATAGTAATTGTATTATGTGCATTTAGTTATACAGGGGTCACAGCTGAAAATTAATTCTGGAATGCATCTAGATGCACATTTATAAATATATTTAGTTTAAAACTAAAAATTAGCATAATCCTGACAAATCCTACTTGGAATAGTATTTATTAAGATTTCTTATTTTTAATTTCAGTAACAAAAAGGCAAATCTGCATTTTCTTTTTTTCCCTAAACCACAGAACCCGGCAGGGCAAAATACATGCATAGTAATGAGATGATCAAACTTTCCTCTGAATCTGAACTGACAGTTTTCCAAAAGATAAGCTTCAGAAATATCAAAACAACAATTACACTTTGATGCAGAATACATTACTCTTTATAGTCATCGTAACAGCAACAGTATTTCTTACACTGTGTATTTCCTCTATTCTGTTTCCATGGTAAAATTTTGATAGACAGACGTTCTACTTTTAGTACTCAGAATTATATGAAGTTCTCACAAGAACAAAGACCCACACACAGACTTCTCAACAGTACTGTTTACTACAGCAAACTTCATGCTCAAAATGATTCAGTCTATGTACTGCACACTTGCATGAAGTTGAAATGATTAAAGACTATCCAGAGATCAGGCAAGAAACAAATTGTCGGGAGCTCTGGCTCTCACCAAAGGAGGCCATGGTAGGAAGGTCTCCAGAAAGATTTATTTAGTTTGAAAAAGCCAATTCACTGAGCTCAAAACATCATGTTTTGTAATATTCTGACCAGTGACTCATCTCTATCAATCTTAAGAGTGATTCATTCAATTCTCACAAAATGGACAATCCTGTAGCATAACAAAAACATCACTCCACATTCATCTTGCACCCAAGTCAACACACTTGGAAGTTGAAAAATAATGGTGTTCTCCCATCAGATATCCACATAAACAAAATTCAAATTGGTAGCTTAATTGTATTGTTCTGGTTAGGAGTGCTTAGTTTATAATACATATTTAGCACTCCAGGAGCTCTTAGAATCATGTAAATATTTGTTTTACTTTACAGAGGGGATCATTTGCACTTATTCCACAGTGACCCTTACCTACATAGCGTTCCACATCTAAAACAGAGAAAGTTGGTGGAGGAAGTCTGAGCCCCAGGCCATCTAATTTAGGAACCATAATAGGTACATCAAACCCATGTTTCTCCAAGTATCTTTGTGTCAGTTGGCTTCCATGCATTTTCAAAATGACTTCATCAGCACTAACAAACAAGAAATCATGGAATATTAGCAGAAATACATCCTCCAAACACTAATGAAAAAAAAAAGTCACAAATTCAAGGAGGACTGGTTGAAATGGCTGCATTTGAACCCCCCAAAAAATAGAACCCCGTACTTCTATCAAATTAAGACTGTAAGACAAATAAACCAATATAACCCCCTAATGAAATATTAAGTGTTACACATAACCTGGTAATTCACTGTATTTCTATGTAATCTAACATAGTAATTTAAAAGGATGAGGAAAAAGAAAACATTAAAATACATTTTAATAACAACAACAGAAAGTTCTGTCAAGAGTTATAAGCTACCATATTTATAAGCATGAAAAACAACCACAAACAAACTGGGATGATTTCTGCTACGAACAAGTTTCTCTACTTTCCTATAAAGCATGAGAGAATGGGTATACTACTAGCACATATAAGTGTTCTACATTATTTGGAATGAAACAACTGAGGAGTAATTTCCCATTCTCTCCTTACCTGGACTACAGAGATAGACAATATTCTGATATTTCAGGTGAGAGAGAAAAAAAGCCAGTCACTCTGCCACATCCACTCTGCCTTGCAGAGGGACTCTGACAGATTGGAGCACTGGGTGACTAGCAACAGCTGAAGTTCAACAAACAAAAATGCCAGGTGCTGCAGCTGGAACGGAATAATGCTGGGCACAGGTATAGACTAGGAGATGAAGTGGCTAGAGAGCAGCCCTGAGGAGACGGATCAGGGACTGATAAGAACAGTGGAAGGGGGAGAATTCTAAAGGAGGAGGAAGTCTTAGGTGTTTGTTTTTTCACCAAAATGTTAAAGTGAGCTTCTGTACCTTGGGAAAGAGCGAGCCCGCAGCTGTTTAACAAAGGTCCGTGTTCCAGCCTGCACCGGTTTGGAGCCATCATCCAACTCAGTGTAGTCATGTCTGTGCCAGTTCCTTCTCTTTTTCACTACAAGTTTCAAAAGGATTAAACTTTGAATTAGTTAAATCAGATGGTTCAGATTAACAGTCGCTCTGTCAGTGAACCAGGCATGCCTCAACCCTATCACAAAAATTAACAAACTTTATTGTTTATACAGGTGAAACTATCCATCTGCCAAAAATGAAACCTTCAGAACACCTGACAGTAATCACTTACACTTCTAGAGCCTGTTCCATCAGAGAACACCAGTGCATGTTATACACCGTGATTCAAAACTCTGTACTCAGTGCAGAACAATGAAAGTATACAGTAACAGCCTGACACTCATCCAATCTCAAGTCAATGAAACCACGACTTCAATTTCCTAAATCTCACTTTTTTTAAATAAAGAGAAGAATCTTATCTCCTCAAGATCCTTACGCTTCTTCCTCTCATGCATTAACATAGAATTAATATGACTTATCTCATTGTGCTATCTGACCAGAGGAACATATTTACATACGATCTGACAACACCGTTGTTCACCACTGCAATCTGTTTGAAACAAAAACACCTTTCTTTTATCCACTGCTTATGTTTCCATAACACTTTTGGGTATAAGCTATCCTAGCAGGTACAGTCTTCACTCTGCAAGTACAATACATATAATGCAAGCATTATGCCCCAAAACAATGAACTTCTGAGTTGCTGCAAGCTGTTATTCACTATGGCAAAATATTCATAAAGAACAAATAATAAATCAATGTTATATCACAATTTTGGAAGTCTGATAATCCAGAAGTAACTAAATTGCATTTTTTAACAGCTCCTTCTATTTACAGGGCCAATGAAAATGAATAACAGTGTTTTCATAAAAAGCTGTGCTGGTGGACTCCCATTGAAAAAAAACAAACAGATACTCGAACAAGAAAAAGCTCTTGTAAAACACAGTAGGGCTGTATGGAGCCTCTCCATTTGCATTTTTTGGCTTTAAGTGCACCAGAGGAAAAGGTGATTTATGATTTGGTAAACTTACCCACCTGCCCTCAAATCTGCATTATTTAATAACAAATTATTTCATTCCAAATATGCAATTAATGCATCTTAATCAAACAAGCACCCATTTTATAGCTTCATTTATAAAGAACAGAAACTCACTACTTTGAAAGAAAGTGTTCATTAATAGCACCTATCTGTCAGCAAAAGCCCTCTTAAGTTCCCAACAGATGCCTCAGCAGAAGGGATCTCTGACAGTCCTCAGCTCGCAACCTTGCTAGTGACTTACCAGTGTACCACTTACTACGCTAAGAAACATAATAAACTAATTATTAGGTGGTTGCATTTCAGTTTTCCCCAAAATAATCCACCAAAATTAAGCCAAACTCTGTTCCACATCATTTGATGGTTGCTACTGGAAGTCTACCCCAAGTATATTTACTGTGACTAGATCTAGAACGCAACGACTAATACTGTGCAGAAATTTACTTCCATCTGCAGAAGAAACACAGAAGAGGAGAAAGCTATTGTCATTTGTCAGCACAAATGGTCTCTTACAGGCTATGCACAAACCACCATGCAACACAAATATACCCCAGCTAAGCAACTACATTAATACAAATTTGAACTTTTAGTTAAAGAAGAGCTCATCCTTAAGCATATCAAAGTCATGATAAACCAAACTCACAAGAAGTTAGCACCATACCAAAAACACAACTAACAACAGCATGAAGGATAGCAAATAGCAAAGGATTTTAAAAGGGGGGAAAAAAACCCACAAAATTTCAATGCTGCTTCTGCAGAAATATCAGTTGCTTATACAGGAATAACTAACACCTTACAGCCACTGCATGACAAATAGTTATTCCTACTGATAAGCTGCTTTCCACAAAAGTGACAAAATGTACCCCTTGGAAGACATTTAAGAGAATGAAGTGACATTTATAGCTGTTTGCTACCCTCACAATCACTGCTGAAGAGACTGCTAATGAGCCAACTATCCAAACACAGTGAAACTTCACAAATAACCAAGCCAAGTTTATTAAGTTTTCAAAGCCATTTTCTCATTCATAAATAATAATACAAGAAATTAGTGGCTAATGTTAATTTGCAACAGAGTAGCTTCTCAGAAATTCTGTACAACTGCTGTGTAACAGCTCATTAAGTCTGTAAGATGATACAGCTGGTTAAGAGATTATATATATATATATATATATATTATATATATATATATATAAAAACTTTATATATATATATATAAATATATAAAAAACTTTTTAAAGTCTGACCTTCCAACATTTGAAAAACAGAAATTAAACTTCCTCTACTTAGTACTTGTAGCATATATCATGCTTCCATAAATAAGAGAATGCTAAAAACCATAGAACAATAATGAAGGCTTTCTCTTATGTTGCAGCTTTATAATTCCTTAAGACATTACAATAACGGTTGCAAGAAAAAAATATCTAACTGAATGAATCCCTGTGCTCACATTAAAATAAATTAAAAAGAAATGTTAAAAGACATCAAGAACTGCCTTCCTTCACTTCCAAATCCCTCAAAACCAGTGGAAGGAAAGCATTAACCCTTGGTGTTCCTAAAAAAATGAGGCATAACCTGCAGAGACAACGCTATAAATACGCACCAAACACATACCACAGAGTTCCAGAGGGGTTGAGAAATTTTTCATGAAAAGCAAGCAGGAATTTATTTTTAAATTATGTTCCTTATACATTCAAAACAATGGGCTGATAACTGCATCTAGCTTAGGCAAACTCTATTCCTTGCCTGCCTACACTTGTCTGTTTGTCTCAGATATCCTACATGGACTTGAAAAGGGAACCACCGAGAAGCACTCACAACTGTACAACCAGGCCCCAGTCCTGTGAGAGTTCCTTTATGTGATGCCCACTAATGGAAAAGGCAAGAGAAATGTTAGCATGAGAAGAGTGGAAAATTTTAAGGAGCACACAGTAGCTTTCCTTTCATTACTGGAACTAACATAATTAATTTTGTTCGATGCTGAATGAAAATCCACTTGGTAATACAAAATGTATGTTTCTCGTATGTTTTTAGTAATTTTTTTTTTGCACAATGCCATCTGATTATATTAGGTTGTATACACATGTGCTTGTCAAAATCATAGATGCACTTGTCATCTTAAACTGAACATGGTTGAATTATGGTCTCCTTCAGAACTTCTTTAGACCAATGGAGTCTAGAACATGAAGTAGTAAATAAAAGATGTGCTTTTTACTTACATACATAATTTCATATGTTTCAAGCAGTGCAGCATTACTGCAACATTTGAAGTCATAGAACATCAGCCCCTCCCAACCCTAAAGCACGCCGATGTCCTAACCACAAACTATCAAAGATTTGATTCTGACAGACTAGCTGAGTACAATTAATGAAACTGCAGATGAAGACATATTTCAACATATCACTTCTGCTTGCATAGATAAGTGATATGACTGAATCTTCTACTAAATCTAGACTATTTACTCACTTGAGGCAATACGAAGTAGCAAGGATAATTTTTTTCTACAGATTCTTGTCTTTTGAAAAAGCTATCTAACACAGTATTTCACTGTCAGATTGCAGCAGGTGAAACAGAGCTAGCATGAGAGCTGGAAGTCTCTGCATTACAAGACAGGCTATTCACAGGCATCAAGAGGATGATGAACTATACCAGTTCTGTCAAATCAGAAGGATCAAGTTCCAAACTTCCATGTTTTTTTAGTATTTTTAAAGTCTGATATGAACCCCACCTTTTATTGTTCCTCCCAGCCCCAGTATTCCATATACATACGCACGCACACACACCTCTCCACCCCCCCCCCCCCAAAAAAAAACAGGCAGAAAGGTGGAAAAATGGCTCGTATTTGTATTCTTATGTACAGAATACACATAAGGATTTGAAACTGAAAAAGAACTGTAATAATAAAACTTCAAGCATGTAAAAAAAAGCATTCAACTTACCTTTTAGCCCCTAACATGAAGGTAGCTAATACTGAAGGCATTGAATATAACCCACGTACAAGATATTTAACATATTTTAATTAAGTCAATAATTGAAATAAATCACTTTGCTCATACTCCACATGACTACCAGTGACAGTGCAGTGATTTAAAATGATCATTTCTAAATGCTAAATTCAGCTTTGTAGAGATTCTAGATCTTTTGCTAGCCATAAATTGTTACATGGTCTTCAAGCAAAGAAAGAACATGTATTAAAGAAACACAAATGCCCAGTGTGTGTGGGCACACTAATCATACATAGATATTTTTCAGGTTTGAACATAGAAACTGGAGAGGTGAAACTCACTATCACGTTACTTCATTTGAGAACTGAAGTTGTGGGGGAAACCTAAGGAGTCAGATAAAAAAGCATCCCTGCAGTAGTTACAAAAGACAAAAATATTTTCTTCCTAAGTCCAGTCTTACAGTCTTTCTACTTCAGATCTCTTCAGCAAAGGCACCAACTGAAAGGAGAACCAAAGAGGTCCCTCCTGACTCCACATTCACTTCTGGCAACTCATAAAATTCCACGAGGAATTTGGGGGAATCATGTTCACAAACCAGACACCTGGAATACATGGCTGTGTAATTCTCAAAGACATAAAGGAAAAGCAGACATCAATTCCAGCTCCAATTCTCAAACTACTCTGGACTGTTATGGAATACTGGCCTTAAACATCAAGAAAGCAAAGAAAGCTAGCTTGAACATTTTCTCAAGGTTGCCTTCCTGGGTATTAGAATTTTGATGATTAAAATACAGAAATCTTAAGCAGTCTTTTGGAACTTTTTTTTTTTTTTTTAAATAGCATATCATACATGCAGCAGGAGAAAGCATCACTACCTGCAATTGATTTTTCTTTTTTTCTTTTGATGATGAATTCCTAATTTTTGTCTCTCTCTCAGCCAAGTACAGATTGCTTTCTCGTAGCTCTGTACCCTTTGATTTCTCTAATCTATAGCTGTGGCTTATATTTTATTCTATCTGCATCTTCACATCAAGGAGAATCTCTCAAGAAAAGACACCTGGTAGGTTTTGTTGTTGTTTATCATCGTTGTTTTTTATCAGTTCAAAGTTAGTCACAGAACCAGTAACTCCTAAATAATCAAATTCATCTTGAATGTTCCTCTGAACGGACTTTTTTTCAACTGTACTTGGAGCGCAAACATTAAAACTGTAAAATAAAATCTGAATAATGCATACTCACTCAGAGAAGGTCCATGAAGAACTGCGCAGTTGGGACAATGGTACAGATCAATGTCAACAGCATGATGCTCCTCTACCCCAACACAGCTGCAACGATATTTTTTAAATGTTAATGAGAATACATGCAAGACTTCTTTTTTCAGGCTAAAAAATAATTACATCTCAAGTCTTTACCAGAACATGCTTAGTTTACAAATTCATAATGAGCTACCAAACTATCTCAACTACAGGGTTGCCGCATAAATTTTGAGTAATAATTTGTTCATTGCTAAAAAGAAGAATGCCATTTAAAAATAACAGAAAGGAAACAGGAATTAAGCTACTTTAAAAATGAGTCCACAAGATATATCAATACCCTCTGCTCCCACAAAAGTCTTTGATCCTGATTACAGCAGTGTCCACAGAATCACTCAATCAATTCTCTCTTCATAAAAACATGAAGCCTACATGCTATCAATTTGTAGAAGATATCATGAGGGTTTTTTCCTATTTTTCTTTTCTTTTTTTCTACAAAAAGTACCAACTGACTCCTACCTCCAAGACAGCGAATAACACTTCAGTATGCTCCCTGAAATTTTTACCCTACCAGTACTGGGTAAGAAACTTATACAGGTGATCACACAAATCATACAGTAGCAACAGTTTTGTAATTTTAGAAATACCATCTGTAGTAATATTTTCCTGGTGAAATTTTTGCCTGTTTAAACAGTCAAAGAGGGATTGAAGACACTCCTAGTAGTCACATTAAAACTTCTAAACTACTATCTGAACAACTACTATCTGAACAACACTACTTTTAAAGCCAGAAGAGAGACAATCTTTTGGAAGATGAAATGCTAGAGATTAACTGGAGAAGCCAGGCTCTTGCAGAGAACTCTCAAGAAAAAAAATCCCTACTTACTCATAGAATCTGAATCCTGACAGAGTTCTTTCTCTAAAAAGTTAATTGAAGCTTAGAAAATTGCTGACTTTATAATAGAGAAACAAGGCTACAACGTTGAATATTTACACCATGTTTACATATTTCTATTTAATGTATTCAAGGAACGTGAGAACTTGAACATTACTACATTCAGGTAGCCACTTCATATCAAAAGTGTAATGACAGCCAAAATACTGAAGCTCTGAAACAATCCATCTCCAAGTAATCTTCTTTCTAGCTGCACAGTGCCAAAACTGCTGACAGACCCAATAAACGTCAGTAGATAGTACTACCACAACATACAAGTCAAGCATTCAAAGGGTACCAATGAGCCAGTCAAATCTGAGAAGTACCTCTCAAAGAGAAGTACATCACTCTGAATTCTCTATCATCAGCTTCAGCTATTTCTTCCACTTCTCCAGTCACAAAACGCCACACGTAAATTAAGTTATATAGCTTTTTATACATACATTGTTCTAAAATCTAAGTATAAAACTCAGCTGACAAATAAGTTTCATTATAATTCTTGCAATATTTCATTTCTCTTTTTAAGACCACAACTATAGAAATTGTTATTGCATGACAATTCAGCTGATGTATAAACAGAAACAAAGGCAAAAGCGCTCTTTAGAAATGCATATCCCATCTTTTTCTGCCTATATACTCCATTCTCCTTTTAGAGATCACTATCTCAATCCTAATTTGTAAGAAAACTGTTTTAAAGATACACTCTGAAAGTCCCAAATCAGAAGGCTGGTTTATAGACATATTAGAGAAACCCCATATTTTAGCTAAATTTCTGATTTTTGAACAGCTGTAAGTATTCACATTGCACTGTATCTTGCTCAAGTTTGCACAATGTTCAATGGGACACAGTGTTCCATGCAAAGCTTTCATTTACTGCCTTTATTCCTATCTTGGTATCTATCTAACCCGTCTGTCATCTCAGCCAGATTAAATGGCTAATGGCAAGAACACTGAAAAGCTCAGCAACAGTTCCTTCGAGCTCTGACAACTGTTTGTCATATTCTGCATAAGATCAATAATTTTATTCTCTTGTAAAACATTGCAGATAACCTGAAAATAAAAGCAGAAAATCTTTTAACTACTGTACACATTCTCCGGCTTGCTTAACTCCGTAGCCTTTTATGAAGGCACCACAGGCTTTGCACATACAGAGATGGGTGACACTGGAATGGAATTCAGTAGTTGGTAACTGCTCTATAAAGAAAGCAAACGTTTTCAATCTACAATTTCTACTCCAAGCTCGGAACCAGAAAGGCAAAACACTAACTGGGAGACATGGGAAGGGGAAATACCAGCAGATGCCTAACTGATGCAAAGGGCACATGAGGTTCCAGCACCTGCAAGAACAAGCACTGAAAAAAGGAAGCCATGGAGTCTATCAATCACACACAGCACCACTACCAGTCACTTTCCTGAGTCTCTTTCTACAACATACAGAGACAAATGTGACATAAATCATTCCAGCTACAAGCGAACAATCAATTACTGTGATAAGTACAACGTTGGTCCTCCTGCATCAAAGCAAGGTCACTAGGAGATAGTAGAGAGCCTGGAAAGCATTAACATACTCAAACACAGCAATGCTCCCAAAACACCGGTTGTTTTCCTGAATGAAATATCATTATTATCCTTCACCTCTCCACCCATTTGGGCTGAAATGTCTGCAGTACACATTACCTCATTTCTGAATTGCTCATCTCCTGCAGGGAAGCTGCAGACTAATCCTGTAGTATGAAAGCAAGGTCAGCAAGAGGCAGGAGAAGAATTTGGGACATGCTATGTTTTTTCACACACAACAACATGCCCATTCCTGGCAAGTAAAGAAATCCTTTGCTACTCAAAGTTCAAAAAAACAGTTCTCCAGATTACAATCTCAGGAGAGAATGAATGGCTTTGCTTTAGGCTGAAGTTTCCATCTGATTCTTCAAATTCTAGCCCTGCAAAAGGTGGGCATGTAAAACAACCAGAAGAGTATTACTTAATATATGTGATAGATACTAACACATCCCAGCTTTTACCTGAAGGAAAAAGAAGCCTTCTTGCACAGGAAACAAAACAAGACAAACAAAAAACAACCACACACAAAAAGACCAAAGCCCTTACAAAGGCTGTTCTCTACTGCAGCAATGCTATAAATTCAGACGTTGTTAAATAAAGATAGTACAGATAATTTCAGTATGTTAATTAAATAACTTCAAATTTAGACAATGTTTTGTGCAATCCAGAAGTCCAAAATCTTTTATATTGAGTTCATGAAGCAAAGTTTTGGTAGCAGTGGGCTGCAGGGGAAGCCTCCATGAGCAGAGCGTAGCAGCTGCCTCACATTAGATCAGAGTCAACTCCAGCTGCTCCAAAAGGCACCCACTGTGGAGAGCTGAGCCATGGAGAGACACTGGGTACAACTCTAGGAGAGCAGACTGAAGGAAAGGCAAAATAGCTGCAAACCGCAGCTCAGGGAAAGGAGTGAAAAAACGAGAGAAACAGCCCTGCAGCCAGCAAAGTCAGCACAGAAGGAGGGCAGGAGGTACTTCAGGCCAGAGCAGAAGTTCTCTGCAGACCAGGAGAGGACCACAGTGGAGCAGGCTGTCTCCTTGCTGCCCATGGCAGCAGCTTGAGCAGGTCTACACAGAACATTTGTCCATGCGCAGCTTCTGGAGAAGTCCAGGGTACAGCAGGTGCAGAGTGACCACAAAAGAGTGGTGGAGACAAATCATGGATTGACGGCAAGCTTCACTCCTCATTTGTCTGTACTATTCAGGAGGAGGAGATAGAAAAGGATGGACAAGGGAAGGTGTTTTCACTTTGCTTTTCATTCTCACAGCTCTAGTCTGTTATCAGCAGGCAATAAATTAATCTCTCTTATGCTGAGTGTTTTGCTTGTCATGGTAATTGGCAAATAAGCACCGTGTCCTTAACTCAGGAGTTGTTTTCACTGCATTTTCTCTGTCTTCTGTTTCGAAGGGAGAGTGAGGAAGAACGATGGACTACCTATGGGTGTGAAACACTTGAGACTGTTGAACTGCTTCTGCTGGTCTTACTGAAAGAATCCAGGTTCAAGGGGAAAAAAATAAAGGTTTTAATCAAGAGTGCTTTGTTTTTATTTTTCCATATCCTTAAGAAGGCGACGTTACTTGAAAAGTTGTTTCACTTTATTAAAGCAAATAGTCT
This sequence comes from Tetrao urogallus, assembly GCF_951394365.1. NCBI lineage: Eukaryota > Metazoa > Chordata > Aves > Galliformes > Phasianidae > Tetrao > Tetrao urogallus. The sequence goes on along the minus strand of NC_136813.1, from coordinate 137,759,301 downwards.
ATACACTCTATTGTTACATAAAATTCCAGGTATATAGATGGGAATTAATATAAACACTGCACTACAAAGATAACAGTTGTCAAGATACAAGAAGTTTAGATGACCAACTGCACAATTTAATCATCACAAAGTGATTAAGAGATTAATAGTCCAGATTATCCACTGATAGCAAGATATTCCTCCTAGACAACTCCTGATATTTCCTATTTGCAATGCGTACTGAAAATAAGAATCTTAAATTGAGAAATGCAAGCAACTCATAATGATCTAGTCAAAGGACTGCAGAAATCAGATGGATCATCCTCAACATGGAAAAAATGAATGAATGCATTAAGCCAGTTCCTACAAAAGACACCATTTTCCTTGACTCAGTCTCCTATTCCTTTCCTCCATTATTTCATACAACTTTCACACTGAAAGATACCTCAAAGGATCATCAAATTAGACAAAAACTCTCCCAGTGTAACTTCGTACCCATTGTTTTCTCCATGTCACTAGTGGAGAAGTGAGCCTCTGACATCTCTGTAGTTGCCCTTTAGATGCTGGATGAGATCTCTCCAAGCCTTCTCTTTTCCATGGCAGGAAGATCCAACCCCTTCCATTTTTTCCTTGTAAGGTAGTTTCTCCAGCCCCCTTTGAGATCATCTTTGTGGCTTGCCTTTGGACCTTGTCCAATCTATCCACATCTTGAATTGAACCGTGGGGGCCAGAACAGGACACAGTACTTCACGAGCAGCCTGGTTCATATAGGCGCTAAGCCAAAATCTTCATGAGGCCGCTGCTACAGTACTGTGTCCAGACCCAAGGATGCCAGCACTAGAAAGTCACAGAGCTGTTAGCGGAAGTCCAGAGGAGGACCACAAGGATATCAGAGGGCTGGAGCTCCTCCCCTGTGAAGAAAGGCATAGAGAGCTGAACTCATTCAGCTTGGAGAAGAGAAAGCTTTGGGGCAATCTCATTGCGGCCTTCCAGTAGTTAATGGGAGCTCAAAAACCGGAGGGAAACCATTTTTCTTTTTTTTCCTACATGTCCTGATAGTGATTGCACAAGAGGGAATGGTTCTGAACTAGAAGGGGGCAGATTCAGATTATACATCAGGAGAAAATTTTTCACTCAGAGTGGCGAGGCACTGGCACAGCTGCCCAGAGAAGCTGTGGTGCCCCATCCCTGGATGTGCTCAAGGCCAGGTTGGATGGGGCCCTGAGCAGCCTGAGCTGCTGGGTGGCAGCCCTGCACAAGGCAGGGAACTGGAATGGGATGAGCCATTCTATCATCAAACAGCCACTGTTAATCCTACTAGAGGAGCACACTCACCTGAGTACCTGTAGTTGTAAAGATTCACTGTTGCTCAAGTGGAGCAGAACTGTGGATCTGAGGGGGCATTACTTCCCTTCACTCCTTTCTCAATCTCAGGAAGCAGAGAAACAGCTTCACTTGTGCTTCCTTGCAAGGAGGGTTTTCTCTTTTGGCAAACAGATACATTCTTCTCTCATGTTGCTTTGGATTGACATGCCTTAGCATTTCATTAGCATATTCATTTCCACAGTAAACCGCCAATAATTCTCAAGCCAAATAATGTATTTAAACAAAAGGGACTCTTGAAAGTCTTTCCTTCAATCAGTTTTGAAATATGTTTGCAATTAGCTCTATGCCCCTGAAAGAATTTTAGCTACTGCCTCCTCTCACATCTTGTTCAGTTCAATTCTCTGATCTTCTTCGAGTGCTCTCATTTTCTTGTTAATTTCAACCAGTTACTGTGGCATGTCAGATACTGCTCAGGTTGCTCTTCCTATTCCAACAACCACTATTTGGTTAATTCTCACCTCATTACTCTTTACAGATACCCATGCCCAGGTCATCTACTTCAGAACTTTGCCTGTATTCAATTGCAGAAGCAACTTTTTCACCTCTTTCAGTACCAAGTACAACACAGTCTACTGGACTTACCTTTCTAGATGCAATTTTACTACATGAGTAGTTTCCTATGTTAACCTCCACTTCCCTCAACACTAGCACGACACTTTGTACTTGCAAAGTGAGAAGAAGAGGAAACACGGTATGCCATCGTGGGAATATCTACTTTTCCTCAGCAGCTTACATATAGGTTTACAGCTCAGAAGTTTTTTTTCCTTCAAGTCTGTTACCTTCTTCTTAGGACATACAAGGTCCAGGCCAAAAGATCTCTAGGTTTTCAACAGCCTGATCCAAACAGTCTGACTTTTTTTTATTGACACTGCAGACAAAAATGCAGGCTCAGGATTCTTGATAGTATGTTTAATTAGACAACACCATATATCTTCCCCAAAATACTTCTCACCTCGGGGTTCAGTTCCACTCAGCATAGTTGCTGCCGCTACAGAAATGTCCCACCCTCCTTGCTGCACCTACCTGACCTCTGCCTCTTGTGTCTCCCACCAGATCTAATACATGAGCACCATGTGGTAAATCAGCTCAGCAAGTCAAACCACAGAAAAAAGAAGAAAAAAAAAAAAAAAAAGGAAAACAAGCAGGCACAACTCACTTTTTAGACATAATCTTACTGTTAAGAGTTTCTGAAGTTATAAACACGAATAGCTCAAATGTAGAAAGTTACGTAATACCTAATTATTTACCAAATATAAAAGTTGGTGGTATTTTCAATGTATTGTTTGGAAATATTCTGGTTTATTTCATTTCTACGCTATTTTACCTTTCTAAAAATGTCTGCTCAGTTATGGGAAAAAAAAAGTCAATTTAACCATCTAATGCTGCACATATACATTAACCATCTAATACATGCACATAAGAAGATGACCGATTTATGCTTTTAAGTATCAGACCTTATTAAATTTCAGATAATCACAGATGGAAGATGTTTCTATTAAAAAACTGAGCAAATATCTGTGCAAAAAGTAGGCAAGTACTACAGTAAACTTTTCAGTTTACCTGTCAAAAATGTCAGTCTGCCATTGCTCCAGTATTGTATCTGTTCAAGCTTAACAACGAAAGCCAAAATACTATTGCCTTTATTGCCAAAATTAAATAGAAGTCGCAAGTTATGCAAGCAGCATTTGAAAGCTCAGCTTCATAGAATGGGTTCTGAAAAGAAGAAACTTAGTAAGAAAGGAAGGAGCAATGGGACAAAGCTATTAAATTAGATAACGATAAAGGTTCAGTTAGAATTGCACACAACCTTCTCCCTGTGCTTCGGGATATAGGGATGTATTCAATATAATCACTGCGGTACCTAAAATCTCAGGAAAACAACACTGAAATATATTTTTTGCACAATGATTCTTTCATTCTTTAATTCCAGTCCACTTGGAGCAGGAGCTGCTAAGTTTTTGAGAATGTATATACGCTCTTATCCAAATACATAAATTATCAGTACTGTGCAACTGCTAGAATTTAAATACATTGCTAGAATGAAGAGAGAAAGGAGCATTACTTTTACAAATTATTTTGACACATTTTTGGTACAATCAGCATAATTATATGATGAAAGTGTTATGCGGAAAGCTGATTTTTCACGCAGTGAAAAACCTATTATTATTATTTTATATTATTATTATTACATAGTACTATAACTACTACAAATTACACAAATTGGAAGGGGCATAACTTTTCGAACTGCAGTTCAAGTCCACGCTCAGGTTATCCAAAGAGCTTTACTTTCAATAATGCCCTCGGAAGGCAAATAACCTTTTCACTAGCATGTAACAGTGTCAGGAAGAGACACAGTCCAGTTTAATTCATAATGGCATTAACCATCATGAATTACATGCAGCAGTTTAATGAGAGAAGTAATTATGCTGGTAATGGTTTCATGACAAGGCAGAGTTAACCTCACTGAAGTACTTCTGTTTAGCATCATCCATTAAGCACACACAAAACTTCTCTCTCCTTCCTACGTAAACTGACATTTCTGCTTATTCTTCCCAACTACACTGATTGCATTTAGTTGCTTTAAAAGAACATTTACAATTACTTCTCGTCCCTGCCCTTCTGAAATCACTGTGTTACAGAAATGAAGGTCTGAAGGAACCTAGACCATGCACTGTACATTGCTACCAAAATAAGCTGCCTCAAGAAGATCAGAAAAATCACATTTAAGTACAGCAGACGTGAAAACTAAACAGCGTGTCAGTGAGAGCAGAGAAAAAGGCTTTTAAAAGCTGAAATTGTATTTGAAGAACTTGTTCCGGTGTGAAAATGATTAGTTAAGATAAAACAGGATGACACCAGCAAGCAAATCATGGCCTGTGATTTATAGAAAAGAAGGAAAAAAAGAAAACTATATCAATCTGACCTGAAGGAAATTTCTTTAGCCCTTTAAAACTAACAATCGGCACAACAATATGAAGCAAAGCGCTCCTCTCAGGAATTCAGTCTCTCTGCTGCAGCTCACATTCTCATTGCCCTCCACCATTTTCCCAGTCTGACACACTAAGGAAGGGGAAAAATCAGTTGCCCAATCTTTAGATACTGTCTTAACAGACTGTCTTAACTACTAGATACATATTGAAGTAAATGAAAGCCATTCTATTTTCTCCACAAGTGACGTGGAAAAAAAGGCTTAACACTGAATTTAGAGTAGTTCTAAGAATAGGGGGGTCCAAATCATTTGAGCACAGCCATTACAAATGTCAGTGGTGGTCACAGCGCACAGTCTGCAGCAGTTTTGTGCTCCTGCTCAGTGGCAGTGCCCTTTTGTACAAGAAGCAGACATACCAGTTATTTGGTTCTGGGAGAGAGGCCACTAGAAGAGGAAGAAAGGAGAGAAATTAATTGAATCACAGGCAGTCTTTGAAGAGAAGCTGAGGTTCAGCCCAAAATGACAAGTTAGGAAGAAGCGACATGGTATAGCCTGCACTGATTTAACAGCTGGCAGCCACTAGCAGAGGCGAGTTATTTACTTAGTTCCAGCACTCTCCCTTCTCTGCAGTGGCCCCAGTACTTGCACGATGACAAAGCCACTTGTTTTCACCTGCCTACCTGACAGCAGAAACTAACCTAACCCGTTCAGTCCCTGTTTACCGAGCTAGTTTGCAGCGCAGTCAGACAACTATCAGAGCCAATCTATGAAAGGCAGTGGGACTGCGTAATCTTAAGAAGCAGAACTGCCTCGTTTGACGATGAAAGTCGCCAGACCCAGCCAGGCCTGCTGCATAGCTCTACCCTCATTAGTCACTAGCACTCAGAACTAGTATGAGTTAGTAGATTGCCAACAGCTTACACAACCAGATGGCAGGGAGAGATGCTCTTCTGAAATCGATCTGAAAAGCTGCCTAGAATTTAGCCATATTTTCTGCACAACAGAGAAGCAAGACGTTATCGCATGCAGAGATGCACATACTGGCACTGGGTGCAAAGTGAATGCCAGGTAAAGCAAACTTCTTTAGACAGCACAGCATCTAAGGTGATCTCAGTTTGACTACCTACAGGCACCCTGAGCCCTTCTTTGAAGAGATACTTAGCTTTGCAGTTCCTCGACATTTCCAGCTATCAGTAGCTTCAGCTGCAAGAACAGCTGCTGCAAGTGCTGGTTTTGTTTGACTTTTTTTTTTGTAGTTGTTTCTTCAGGAGTGGATCTTGGGGGTGTTTGTTTCAAGAGATTGAATAAAATAAAAAGCACTAACAGCTCTTGCACGCTCACTTGTAACAGTCTATGAACTCCAGAGCTACCTACACCCAAGCCTCACGAAAATCACGTAATATTGCATGCTTACATAACAAATCTCTAACAAGGGGCATCAGGCCAATCAACAGTTAGGTGATCTGCACCACATATTAAAAGTGTTTTTTGATTCGTTTGGGACACTGTTGCAGTACCTTCAGCTGTTCCACTTCCTTCCTAACATCTAGAAGAGCTGCCTGCTCCACTGCAATGAAGGGCCTGGGCTGCATATCCTACAGAACGCTGCCTGGTTATTATTCAGCTTCCCTAATGAAGATGAGCTATTTAGAAAGACCAGGTTGCCTAATAAAGATGAGCTATTTAGAAAGGTCGTGATGCATGACAAGTAGTACCAGTACTTTGTTATTTCATGCAATGCACATTCTGTAAATCTTTCAACATCTTGAGCAATGCTGTCAGTAGATACCATCAGATGTCTGAAGCTCAATCATAATAAAAGTTCTGGAGGCAAACAGGTGACAAACCCACAAAGGTTCCCCTCAGCCACTGACAGAAATGCCAAAAATGTCATTTTTTGACAGAAGTACAAAAAAAAAAAAAAAAAAAAAAAAAGCAAGAACCGGGCCCCTGCATTGGGCAATTTCAGGCATGCTTTGAGAACGCAGTTTTCAGTTCGCAGTGAGACAATACCTGCTCCTATCTCCCCCAGTCTAGCACCACTAAACAGTATCAGCACAATCTTAATACTCCACTGCTGCAAATCCCTTCTTCCTGGGTTACTTACTGTGGCTATTTTTACAGAAGGCAGCAACAGCAAATTTGCCTTCAGCCTGCTTTACACACCTCTTAATTGGGGCCTTAAACCGAATATACCATATCACCTAACTGCTTTTAAAGTTTCTGAACCAGATGGTGACCGGTTTTAAAGGCCTCCTAACACTCACCAGAACACTTGGTCTTTGCAGTTATGCCTAAAATGAATTTATTTCCTTCAAAATTTACATCATGAAATATCTCTCTTCCTTTAAGGAAAAAGGCTTAAAGCTATTTTTAACCTCCTCTGCTTCTCAGCTGTGCAATTCCTCTTCCCCCTCTCCCCCCCCAAACTACAATCCACTTCAGATACTGCCAAGAACTCTTGTCCCTTGATCAAGCTTTTTTGTTAACAGAATCATTTCTTCAGCTTCCAGCTACAAAAGAGTATATGATGTCCTCTATAGCACTGAAATACCTGACTTTTACATGGCAAATAGAGTTGCAGTCAATAGCAAGCAGAGACAGATGCTTCATTTTTGAAGAAATCCGAGAGCAAACTGGCTCATCATCTCTAGCTCGCCATCCTCCTTTCAAACGCAGATGGAGTAGCTGATTACATTAACTTCTATTTAAGCTATGATACAAGCAAACTGTTTCAGATACACAAATAATGAGTTTAAATATCAGATGTTACTTTGGCTGGCGGGCAGAGCTGTAAGTAGAATAAGCTCCTTCAATCAATTGGATAATGCCCATCATTTAGGGATCTTTATTGGATTTTCAGCTGCTTATAGAGGTCCAGAGGGGCCTACTGGCAAAACTGCATCTGTGTAGTCCATAACGTATCAATAAGTTGTTTCTACACATTATTCTATCTACAGTAATCTAACTGCTCAATCCTTCTCAGATGGATCTAATGAAGCATAGTTATTTTCAGGCCACGTGGAAACTTCAAATAGCACAGGAGAAAGCTGAACAGAGATTGGGAGTTGAGTTACATCAACACTAAGGTTTAATTTTATCTGCATCGATTATTTTTATTCTGGTTATAATTTGACACACTGATTTTAATCTAAAACTCTAAACAGTTCAGATCCAGGTTAGTGAAACCAGCTTCACTCTATCATAAACCATCTACAGTTATCTACATTACTTGCAAAAAGACAAATCACATCCTTCACTCTAGATTTTGCACACAAATCCTTTTAGAGATAATCTTTACATCACAGTCTGTGCAACCCACTTCTATACCTTCAAAAGGGGAAAAAAAACATATATAGGTATTAGTCTGGCACACATACATATAACTCTTATAATGCCTCCTTTCTCTTCATAGCAAGAGAAACACATAACATTGGAATAGAAATGCACACAGGAAGAAATAAAGCAGGAAGCAGAGATCTAATACAAGAGGTCCCCAAAAGTGAGCACAGACATTTACTATTCCTATAAAAAACACAAATGACATTAAGATTCACTTATTTCTAGGGGGAGGGGAGGAACAAACAAGAAGTTAATTCTTCAGAAGATTCCCAGCTCAAATTTTGCTTAATTTGATTGTGAGTGAAGACAGGAAGTCTGCCAAAAAAAGCAACACATCCAAGCATTTTATCTTGGGCGTCAATACAACAAGCAGTGATTATATGAAAATGTTTTGATATAAATTAAGTAAATGAAGTATTTGCAATTCAAGAATGAAAACACACATTATTACAGGTCTTCGGCTTTGTCTGCATCATATATATATATATATACACAGGAGACCAACAGGCTGGAATGCAGCTCTGCGGAATCATAGAATCATAGAATCACCAAGGTTGGAAAAGACCTAAAAGATCATCCAGTCCAACCGTTCACCTATTCCCAATAGCTCCCTCTAAATCATGTCCCTCAACACAACATCCAGCCTTTCCTTGAACACCCCTAGGCTCGGTGACTCCACCACCTCCCTGGACAGTCCATTCCAGTGCCTGACCACCCTTTCTGAAAAGTAATACTTCCTAATGTCCAGCCTGAATCTCCCCTGCCGTAGCTTGAAACCATTCCCTCTGGTCCTATCACTAATGTCAGGAGAGAAGAGGCTGACCCCCAGCTCACTACAACCTCCCTTCAGGAAGTTATAGGAAGGAGTTCACAGCTCTGGCAATCAGCGAGCTGACCATGACCCAGTAAAGCAACCATAGCAGAGGGCTGAAAGCATGTTGGGCTGCATCACCTCGGTTGCTCGCAGGTAGAGGGAGGCAATCTTCCCCTCTGCTCAGCACCAGCGTGGCCACACCTGCAGGGCTGGATCCAGTTCTGGGATTCTCAGTACAAGAGCAACAAGGAGTCATTGAAACAAGTCCAGCCAAGTGCCACAGAGAGAGCAAAGAACCAACCCTTCAGATGAGGAGCATTGAGAGCTATGAATCTTCAGCCCTGACAAAGGAGAAGGTGCAGGGAACCACCTGGAGGGAAGAGGCAGACTTTTCACAGCAGCGATGGGACAAGAGGCAACAGTCACAAACTGAAACACACGTGGTCCCATTTGAACACAATTATTTTTTCTTTTCATTTTTTAGTTTTTCTTTGTTACCGTGAGGTCAGCCAAACACTGGAAGACATTGCCACAGCAAGGGTGCTGTGAAGTCTGTGGTTGTGGAGATGCTCAGAATCCAGCTGGATGCTTTTCTGAGCAGGCTGTTCTAACTGTTCTTGTTTGGGTAGTGGGGTGACTAGATGATTCTTTCTAACAGTTCAGCGATCCTGTGCAAGTTTTCTGGGTCTATCACTACTCTTATATATCTGGTTTAAATCAAAAAATAATCCAACTGCTAGATTTGCTCCACAATGTTAATAGTGGATTAGTTAAAAAAAGTGTGCAATAGGATTTAGCCTTGGAATAAAAAGCTGTAAGAAAGGAATACTTCCAAATTCATAATAGAGAAAAACTACGGGAAATTGTAAGAACGGGGAAGAAGGGTATATCTGCATGAAGGCATCAGAGCAATATCAAAGTTAGGGCATAGACCCCCTAACAACTACCTACATTCATGACAGCCATCCACAGAGGTATCTGAACTCCTCTCACACTTCACTGCTTGACCTGAGAATTCCCAGAGCTCTGTCTATTCCCACTCACCTGTTACTGCACGCCAAGCACACTCACAAGGCAGCCAAGCAAAGCACAGTTGTCACACTTTCCCACAACAGGGCACTGAGATTACAGAGTACAGTTCAGGGATTAGAAGGGGACAAATTACTTTGTTTCTCCAAGAGAGGTGGACAGCAGAGTTCACTCTGGTTGTTGCAGCTGAAACCCACACATCTCCAGGGAATGCTCATCTCAGGGCTACTTTGATTACCTTATCTTCCCACTGAGGCTCTTACTCTGCAGAAAAGGATCCAAGAATTACGGCTAGAAAAGAATGTAACACAACCCAAACAACCTCCTGGTTAGGGCACTCAGACATAGCCAAGATTATCTTCAGTCCTGCTCCTGCCCTTCTCGAACACAAACAAGTGAGCACGTGTTACTGCACAACCTCTTTTGTGCCCTAAAACATACTAATGCTTTTTCTTAAGTCTATTGATCAATTTAATACTGTTTCCTATAGGAAAAGGAAAGTGCAACCCAGTTATGAATGCATTTGTTGGGGGAAGAAAAAAAAACAATTTCAGGAACTGGTAAGAAGGACTTTAAATGTGCCTAACACCTGTCTCTTCAAGCTATTTGAAGAGTGACAACTCCCCAACATTACAATATAATTTGTTGTACATCTGCTTAAATACATCCAGAGTAAGCTTTCTCAAAAAGGAAGTTTTCTTGCAGCAATTCAAACCTTAGAGTTGCATAAGATAACCTCAAACTGAATATTCATCTTCAGAAAACACAAGAATTAAGACTGTACATGATGAAGCCAGTTCAGGTCAGATTGCACCCAGAATAGGAAAGAATACAGAAATATATATTCTGTATATATTGTACACAATATGTTGTAAAGATACAGAAACTTGTGTTTAAAATTAAATTCACGCTGAACATCACTTATTTTCTGTACACCTTAAAATTGCTTCCATCAAAAACTCAACCATATATTTGTGCCAGCATCAGCAAGCTCATGGCTGCAACAGAACAGGTCTTCTACATGTCACTCAGCAGAGCTTGGTCCCAGTAGCAGCTATTTTAACAGGTTTGGTTCTCATTGTTTTTTTTTTGTTTGTTTGTTTTTTTCCTCCTTTGTTTATTTTACATGAAGAAAGTAATGTTCAAATTTACAAGATTGATCATCGGACCGTATTTAAAAGCCAGAGCTTTATTTCCCAACTTGTACAACTTTCTCGTGATTTTGCCTCCTTTCCTCGTCCCCCTCCCACATAACATCACTAGGTAAGATTGAATCAAAACCAAAATGAAATTAGATGTAGTGCTACTGCATTAAAAATGAAGATTTGGCAGCTATCAATGAAATTCACAGGCATTCAAGTCACAGACATGCTCTGACACTCATGCTAGGAAAAGAAGTGCTACAAGGGCACTGACATGCAGTGAACAGCACTGTAGAGTTCTCCTACCTATTTCTTAATGTAAGGAAGCAACTTTTGGGAAAAATACCAGCTGCACGTGAGGCACGTATTCAGTTTTGTGAGAAGCAGATAAGAGTACCTCACATTAACAAGCCAAGCACTGGCACGAACAGAGATAACTTCCTTCCTCCAATAGACAAAACTTCAACTTCTCTTACCTAAATGAGTCTGTACAGTACCCACTACTAGAACTAGCTAGAAGTAAGAATTTTTACACATCTAGAGAGAGTTTCGGTTTTCTTTAAGACCCCCACTTTGCTAGCCCAATCACTCAATACTGACAGCTAGAAGTCACTTTTTTAGCAAGAATAAGAGCAGCATTCAAAGCTACTTCTTCATGCTCATTACAAGAGCAGCACATTTTACTGAAGCACTAAGAGACTTCAAACAATGTCCCCAGAGGTCCCAGAAACTGACACAGGAGAGCACAGCAGCAGCAAGTTGCTGCTCATTTTCCCATCACGTTGACGTACCCTCAGTGCAGACAAGCACTGAAGTAAGAACTCAGTTTGAGATTTAACAGATCACATGTAGACATCGTTTTTGTTAACATGCTTGTGGTCCTTTCCTTCATAAACACAGCACAGTGAAACGCCCACAAGGACAGTTCATTTGGCCCTGAGGCTGTGGCAGGCCAACATGGTGAAGTTAGAAAGCATTCTCCTCAGAGGCTGAGGGGCAACATTTGCGTGGGCACAACATCACATCAGCATGCCTGTCCTGGTGCTGCTCCAAGCCACCCGCACGGCTCACCGCTCTGCCCCCAGCACTCCCACGAGGCACGTGTTGGCTCTGCAGTGACTCAGCCCACCTCTGCTGTTCCCAACACCGCACTCTGCAAGCCAACTGCGTGATGTAGTCATCTACTGAATAGCTCTGAGTGATGTTACTGAAACAAAACTAGAAACCCATACCACTGGCAAGCCAAGCAGAAGTTTTACAAGCGGTTTGGCTTAGTAAGACACAGCAATTTGTTTGGCTGCTTTTCATTTACACAATTTGGCCTTTGTCTATCCATCCCCAAACATCAATATCCCAAAAGGAAAATGTCAGTCTGTTCAGAAAATACTGCCTGATAGCCGGTAAGAATGACAGATCAGATCAATCCTACATCCTGAATATCAAAGGCTTCATTTCTCAGAACGTCACCTCTCCTCTCACTCATTTTCATGAGAAGTGCTTTAAGAGCTTTTAAGTGAATAAAGCATTAACGTAAATGGAACAAACAATTAAATTTATGAAATGAATTTGCCAGCCTACACACGATATCAGCTCAGCCTCAAATGAAAATAAATAGACTTCTTCATACCGCAACGCATTAAAAATTTACAGCAGTCATCCTCACTCCAGTTGGATTTTCAGACAGAATGATGCTGAAGAGTTTTAAGGAAGCTTTCTTACTTTGTAGCAAACGTCAGCATTTACGGCTGCCTGAGCAACAACAACTTCAGTATTTTCAATGAGAAAGGCCAATTTTAAATTCTACTTTAGTTAATGCTGAAGTAATGGAGAAAACAGTATTAAATATTAATTCCATTCAAAAGCAGAATTGACCTGAGGAAATGTAACTAGCCACATAAGCCCACATCACCACCATATAGCAGACTTCTGAAGGCTATTCATACCCCACAGATTGCTATTTCTATGCATTCATGAGCTAATGCTACAGTACATTAGAAAGGACTAGCAGATGAGAAATAGCTTTGCCTTTTTAAAAGCTGTACATTTCACTAAAATCTCCCTTCTACATTACCAGTAAAGGCACAGTGATATGGCTAATTGGATGCTCGTACTTCAGCAATGAGACAACTGTAAAGCTTTTTGTGTTTTTTAAGCAAGCACACTGTACCTGTGAAAGCGTTCACTGATTACTCAGAGCTGTTCTGAGACAATGGTGTTTTGTTTTAAAATTATGTAGGGCAAGTATAAATATTTATGTGAAGACTATGAGTTCATCTTCAATTTGTGCCAACTGTCATGTAAACAGAGCACAGACACTATCGCGTGGCCTTTCAAAGGATGATATAGGAAGTGCACATAAAACTGAACCGAGCTCATGAAAGCTGCTAACGAATACGGTAACCGTCCACAAAAAGCTAGAAACCACAAATGAAGAGTGAAAACAAAATTAATGTGATTTTTTTGCCCACTGGCAGTTAACAGAATGAAACTCCACTGCGAGGCTTAATTTGTTTTATTACCGCTGTGTTTCCCTAAGAGAGCTCAGCATTATAAACAAATCAACAGATCGAGATAAGTTGAAAGAAAAAGGAATACATTTCATTTTTGATGGGTGCCACAGTGCAGAACAGAGACATCAGCGCACCGAGCAGCCGCCTCCTACCCACACCTCTCTCACCTCTGCAGTTTGCAGACATATGAGTCACAAAACTGAGCCTTTGGAAAACATTTTAATTCCTCGGTCAAATTAAGCACGTATTTAATAAAGTATAGGAAAAGAAGATATAGAAGTGCTATGTAAGCATCAACAAATGACATTCTGACATACAAGATCATCATAAATTAACTGACCAATAACAAATTCACTGTTTGCTATTTAAACTACACAAACCCATGACCTTCATTTATATTATGAAGAACGGCTAAAACGAAAACAATGGTATCAGTAAGGCTGATGTTGATCAATCACAGCATTACAAGAAACCAGAAGGTACTGTTTAAGTCATAAATGCTGAATCTTTGCATATTTAACTAACATTTAATAGGCAATGAATTTTTACACTGGAAATTAAAACCAATAGCATTCTAAGCACTGTTTAGAAGCTCCCTAAAATCCTGTCACAACCCTAATTCCAAAAGCTCAGGTATGGCTCCCCCCAACATTTCTCCTAGAAATGCTGATTGGACAATGTTTTGCTTTTTTCTCTTGTTCCTGTTACTATGCCAGAATGCATATTCTAAACTAGCTGCTATGTTTTATCCCAGGACATCAAATAAGAAACAAACAAAAAAAAAAACCACAAACCAAGTTACAGGTCTAAAGGAAAGCAGCGTTAACTTGCAGATGCGCACATACTTCAAACAAAGCCGGTTTTGCAAGAAAACTGGAAAGGACAAACTTCATACATATAATACCACATGTTATTGCAGCTTCAAAAATGAAGAAATTTGAATACTTACCGTTTACAGTGCTTATTATGGTAGAATACATCTACTTTAATATATATTAATCAGCCTTCCCACTTCACAGATGGGAACAGAGGGGGGAGGAAACACGGCTTACTCAAATTAAGACTATAAAAGGATTTGAAACAATCAATTACACAAATGCTAGTCTGGGATCTTTATTACTACTAGTTTCTTCTCAGTTTAACCCAAACCACTTCAGCTTTGGTACTGCTAGAGTCACTGAAATTCCTTAATTCTTTGGTAGAAGACACAGCTCACAGGACTTGAGTTCAAGCCTCCACCTCACAGTAAGGAAACAAGGCAAAACCAAAGACAAGAAAGAACAAAAACGTGTTAACTTCTCCTGAGGTCTAAAACATACCACTAGTTTCCAAGAGAAGAATTTAAAGCTTGCATATCATAGAAGCCAGCAAGTCAGCACAACAGCCTCTGGTGCCAGATGAAAGCTCTAATGACCAGACAACGATTTGTTGATTCAGCTCAGGCTCCTGAACATATGTAGATGTGTCTCACAGTTACAAGGTGTTAATTTTCAATAAACAGAAGATCCACACCAAAAGGCATTTGTAACAGTCTTTGCAGCCATCTCTTGCCCCCTGTAAGAGAAGCTCAGGAGTTTCACGCATCTCTACAGCTGGGACATCTCTGGGCCGCACAACGCAGCTGCCGGGGGGTGTCTCACCCACCGAGGACTCCAGTCAACGAGCACTCGGATCTGGGTCGAGCACATCAGGCGCAAGGCAGCTTGCATCTGCAGACTGAGACACAGAAATGTTCCACTTATCCCAACAGGGCAGCTGCCTCATCTCTCCTCACCCACTGTCATCCTCTCCAGCAACACAGCTCTGAGCGGTGCACTGTAAATGTCTGACACTTATCCCAGTCCACGACGAGGCCGTTGTGCCCAGCAAAAGAACGGTTTTGGTCAGTTTTCTGAGCAGAGCTGACTTATCAAGCAATCAGACAAGCACTGACCCAGCAAAAGAGAAATTACAGGAGCCGGCAGTCAGGAACAGGCCGGCCTCTCCGAGCAGCAAAGGGTTGGTGGAGCCCATCGTGCAGAACCTTGTGTACAGCCTCGAAACAAAGAACCAATTCAGGAAAGGCAGCCTCTATAGCATATACTTTTCCTTCTTTTCTTGAAGAGTCAACCAGCCCCTGGAGTACAAAGCAGGGCAGTGGGATACATGGCACCCTCTTAACAGCTGCAAGAGGGAACCCTGACTTCGGAGCAGAGATCAGGCTAAGGAACAACCAAGAAATGTTATGTTTCTTCAGAGACTAAAGGAAGAACATGTTCAAATCTATATAAATAGCAGAAAAACTCTCCAGGAATTCATACCTCAACGTACTTGCAATTTAAATAATCATTCTCAGAAAGTACATGAGTCACCTTACTTTTCAAATGATGCTACTTCATGGCAGAGTTGTAAAAAACATCAAAAGCTAAATGGCAAACTTCTACATCTGCCATCCAGGATAAGGGAAAAAAGTTCTTTCAAGAAGGCTTTACAGAACACAGAATTAATCTTGAGAGCAAGAATCATCAATTTAGAAACGATTACATAGAAATGCAATCAGTTGGGTTTCATGTAGAAACAGAGGTACATCCATATGTATGTACTGGAACAGGTTGCCCAAGGAGGCTGTGGATGCCCCACCTCTGGAGGCATTCAAGGCCAGGCTGGATGTGGCTCTGGGCAGCCTGGTCTGCTGGTTGGTGACCCGGCACATAGCAGGGGGTTGAAACTCGATGACCACTGTAGTCCTTTTCAACCCAGGCCATTCTGTGATTCTGTGATTCTATGATACGTACATTACACACAGTTGAGAGCAGAATTTCCTTTACTGCCCCCTAACCTGACCAAATAAAACATTGATTTCTAAGCTACCGAGTTTCATTTACAAATCACTGAAGATGCAACCGCACACAAAGTTGCACTAAGGTGGATGGGCATTTCTTTCCTCTTCATGAGGAACTGGAGAGGGCACGGCTTTGCTGACATAATGATGAAGTTTTAAGAAGAATCCTTAATTTTGAACAAAAGAGATGCTCCCTCCTCTTCCCCCATCGTTCTGGCTTTGAAGAATAATACATTACCTTCATTTCAAAAAAAAAAAAATATATATAATTTTTAATGTAAAAAAAAAAAAAAAAAACCATCAAAAAAGGTGCTTGCATTTTAAATAGCAAATATTGTTTGGGGAGCAGGATTCCTATACTTGACAAAATAGGCAAACTGCATAAATCACTGGATAATTTCTTACCCTACCTGCCACTGAGACATGTTGGAAGCTCAGCGTACGCTCGCTGACAGACAAAACATCGCTGGAGAAGTGCCATGCAGAAAGCTGCACAGGGACACTTACAGTTTTTAATTGTCAGTTTGACTGACTTCTCCATGCTTTGTTATAGCCAGCGCTGTACCAGCGCAGCTTCACAAAGCACACAGCCTCAGAAAGCTAACTCCGTGATTATTTATTTCTCAAGCATTTCAGACAACATTACATTGTGCAAACAAAAGCTGCATCACATGCTTAAAAAAAAAAAGCATAAGTTCATTCAAATCTACTTCAAACCCAGTACATGAGAATAAGTGACATCTATGCAATGCCCCTAGATTAAGTTGAGTACACGAGTCATGGATAGGATAAAAAAGGACAAAGACTTCCATGCTGACAATAGGATTTCTGCACAGTCCAGACACATTCTAAGAATAGCTAGCTGTACATCAGGGCCATGTGCCTGCCCACACCACACACCTTTAACCTTACACAGACAATATGTATCATTATGATAAAAGAAGGCAGGACACGGCTGACTTAATAACTGTGAAAGAGCATCAAATTGGAGACTGAGAAGAATCACAGAATGACCAGGGTTGAAAAGGACCATAGTGGTCATCAAGTTTCAACCCCCCTGCAATGTGGAGGGTTGCCAATCACCAGACCAAGCTGCCCAGAGCCACATCCAGAAGAATGCCAAGGGTTAGGCAAGGACACCAGGTAACATCAGAAGACAAAGCCCAGAGCTTACACAGGTGCAAGGAGCTACTGAATAGCCTCAAGGAAAAGTTGAACACACAGCAAGGTAAAGGAGTTTTTCTGCTAGAGTATATTCCATACAAGGCAGAAAGGGACAGGCGGCTTAGGGGGGCATTTATAAGAACAAATGAATAGGTAGATATGGAAATAAAGGGACTGACAGTTTGTCTGTCTTCTGCAAAGCACCAAGGAAACTACGAAGCCCACAGCACACAAACACACGTTACAGTCTTCTGTTCAGCAGACTGTAACTGCACAAGGCTGTGGCCGGGTGCTCAGCCTGTATACAGAGCAACTAAACCCAGAGCGTAGGCTCATAACCTCGTAAGGCACATCACCATGTTTGCCAGAAGAAAGGAAACACATATTTGCTAGCATTAATATATGGACAACAGTAAACCAAAGTGGTCATTTGGAGTTGGGCAGTGCAGGATGAATGCTCCAGCATCACACAGAGCATAATGGGGCTGGCACACATCTGTCAGAGCTGCAGGCTGCACAGCACTGAGGCACTCTCCTGACTACACACGGGAAGGCAGCAAAGAGCCTCTAACACAGCAGTGAGTACTGCCAGCACGACACAGCCTTCACGAAGCATGGCTTTACACGCTTCCTAATGAAGTCACAACAATTTCAACGCACAGGCTGGAAGAGAGGAGCAAGAAGCCAATTCACCCAGAACTTTAAGATCTCAGGCCGTGGCGTTTTCCTTCAGAAACCCGGCAGCAGCCTCCTGTCGCTCCAACCAATGGAAGGAGTCCTCGGAGCAGAGCGCAGCTGGGAGAGGACAGAGACCTCCCACGGCCCGTCCCTTTGTCACCGGCCGGCAGCACGCAGCCAGAGCCCAAGCACGGCGGCTGCCAGCTCCTCCGAGCAGCCTCCCCCACACACCTGGGGCTCCCGAGCAGCTCGGTATCACTGCCCTACTGACTATGCGGCAGCACAGTGACTGCTGTAACCTTTATGCAGCCCCAGACTTCGCAGAGCTGTGCAGCGGTCCATCGCAGCTTATTATCAGTCAACGCTCTTCTTCTATGAACACCTTCAGTAACCAGCGTGGCTGGAACTGAGCGATATCAGTACCAGGGAGTGGCGTTTTGGTCCAGGCGATCAGAGTAATTGCCAGTTCAGAGTTAGAGGCGTACACAGAGACATGGTGAGCCTCAGACCTGCACCTTTACTGCAAGGAGCAAGTTCTGACAAACTTACACAGAGCTCCCATAATCCAAACAAGCCACTGCGCTTCCAGCTCTAAACAGCGAGACGCTGTCCTTAAAGGCGTGACAACCGCGTTTTGCCCGTTTTTACAGTTTACGGAGCTGCCTGAATATATTTTCCTATACCGTGCATTGAGTCGAGAGAAACCCAAGCGCAAAAAAACAACCAGAGCAAGTCAGCAGCCGAAAAACTGGAAGCGCTCCTCTCTCATTACGGCACGGAAGCCGCGAAGCGCGGTGACGGCAGCCGGATAACAGCCGGGCACGCACCCCGCTTCCAGCCAGGGCTCTCCGCCCGCTCCCGACCCCGCTCCGTGCGGGAGCCCCGCTCGGTGCCGCGCCGCGCCGGCAGGGGGCACCACAACCGCCAGCCGCCCGTTTTTGTGACGGGGTATTTAAATGTCCGCTGTCAATCACCGCGCACTTCCTACGCCGCCGCCGGGGCTCCCCGCATAATGGGGACGGCCGCCGGGCCCCGCCGAGCCCCGCGCCGCGAGCCCCCAACTTGCTCCTTTGTTCGGCCGCCCCCCCGGCCGGCAGCCCGCTATTATCCGCGTACAGACACGCGCACGCCAGACGGCCGCCCGGCACCGGGCTTCGGCCGTCACCGCGCGAACAAAACCCGCGGAGACCCGCGGCCCCCGGCTCGCAGCCCCCGCGTCCCGGCGCGGAGCCACAGAGACGCGTCCCCCAAGCCGCCGCAACTTTGGGCACGGGGGCCCGCGGCCGCCGCCGCTCGCTCCCACCGCGTGCCCGGGGCCGGCACCGCGCCGGGAGCGACCCGACCGCGGAGCGAAGGGCGAACGAGCCGGTGAGGTCGTGGCCATTGTCCGCCGGCCGGTACCGGTCGGGGGGTGCCCGCCGCCTCGCCTCGCCCCGTCGTCGCCGCCGTCCCGCGCCCCGCCGCTCGCCGCCGCCCGTCGGCGCCTACCTGCCGTGGAACCAGTCCTTGCAGATGTCGCACTCGATCATGAAGCGACTCACGTCGTAGGGCTCCCGACACACGCAGTACACGGGGGTGGCGGCGGCCGCCGCCGCTCCGGCCATCTTTAAAGAACTCCCTGACTGAGGCGCCCGCCGCTCCTCCCCCGCCCGCCGCCGCCGCCGGCACCAATAACAACAGCGCGCGTGCCAGCCCCACACGCCGCGCGCGCCCCGCCGCCCAGAGGCAGGCGGCGCGGGAGCGAGCGGACAACAGCGCGCGGGGACGCGCGCACGTGCGTCACCCGGCCCCCGCGGGGGGGGGGGGGAAGGGGGAGCGAGCCCCCGCGCCTGCGCTCCGCGGGCAGCCCCGCACTTCCCACTGATCGTGCGCGAGGAGCGGGCTCCCATTGGTTGCCGGGAGGGGGAGCGCACGTGCCGCCCGCCCGCCCCTCCCCTCGGGGGGCGGGGAGAGGGGAGGCACGCGCTGGCCCGCCCCCCTCCCCCGGGCCGTGTCACGCGGGGAGGCGGTGGGGGAGGGGCAGGGTGCCGCGAGGACACGGAGAGAAAGAGCGCGGGCCACGGCGCGCGCCTACCCTCCATCCCCCCCCCCCCTCCTTCCCCTTCTTACGTAACCGCGGCGGAAACAGCCGAGCAGCGCCGAAAACACCCGAAGGTCGGGCTGCCCGCGCAGGCGCAAAAGCGTACGAGCGCATACAGGCTCGGCGAGGGGTCGGAGGGGTCTGTGGACGGTGCTGTCAAGGTCTGGTGGGCCAGCGCCTTACCCTGACAGACTGTCCGCGCCGACAGCATTGCCCTGTTCGCTCCTCTGCCCCTAACTAACAGCAAGGGGCCGTCCTGTTTCCTAATGCGTCCCTGTATTTCCACAACTTGGAATACAGCCACGGATGCACCACCAATCCAAAGAGTTTAACAGCAGTAGAAAGGACTGGGGTAAGTAACAAATGGTGGTTTCAAGGTATCTGGAAACAGTATGTTCCAGAGCATCTTCATAGAATCACGGGATCATTAAGGCTGAAGAAAACCACTGAGATCACCCAGTCCAACCACCAGCCATCCCCACCATGCCCACTGCCCCCGTCCCTCAGTACCACATCCACACGGCTCCTGAACACCTCCAGGGACGGTGACTGCACCACCTCCCTGGGCAGCCTGTGCCACTGCAGCTACACTCCTGCTGAGCAGAAATGTTTCCTAATATCCAACCTGAACGCCCTCTGGTGCCATGAGGCTATTGCCTCTCATCGTATCACTGTGCCCAAGGAGGCTGTGAATGATGGAACCCCATCCCTGGAGGCATTCAAGGCCAGACTGGATGTGGCTCTGGGCAGCATGGTCTGGTGGTTGGCAACCTTGCACATGGTAGGGCGCTTGAAACTAGATGATCTTTGAGGTCCTTTTCAACCCAGGCCATTCTGTGATTCCAGGAACCATTCATCTTACAGTTGTACATGCAGCCACACTGTAGCCTGAAAGCAAACAGCTCCCTGCTCCTTAGTTGCTGTTTCTTGAATCGTCTCTTGCTGAATTTTATCTTGAAGCTAAGCTCACCAGCTGTAGTGGTAACTTTACCCAAATTGGCCATAAAAATGCACACGTGTTGTGTTTCAGGAGGTCTCTCTAAGTGACGAAACCTGTAATCACCTTGGTAAAGCACACATTGGGTATTCCCACAAGAGATGCATGAGGCTGCCTGAGTTGCCTTGTATTCCTCTGTTCAGGGTTGGCTCGGTGTTGCTTCGTTCAATTTCGGTTGACTGCTGACTGTCCAGCAGTGAGAGTGCCAAGAATGAGGAAGCAGAATGAAGCAGGTCCCCTGCAGGGACTTTCCCTTTACCAGCCTTGCATACTGCAGCAAGCACAGGTTTTGGGGAGAAAGAAGAAGTTACAGCTTCAATCACGCAGATCTAAACTCAATATTTAACAAGTACTTTCTTTGCTACCACAAACAACATCCTTTTGCTGTTGTGATTTCTGACAGAGCAAGCTATACCAGCGGCACAGTCTGCTGTGGGCATTCTTTGGGCAGGTGGTGCTCATCTGCTGCAAGAACATAATATAAAACAGCTCCATCGTGCTCCCTGTCAGATCCTCTCTTGTCAGCTCTTCTCTGCTCAAGATTCCTCTCCAAGCAAATCCATTAAGCTGTACTTGAATGTGGCACAACAGAAGTTCAGAAGAGCAAAAAGACCACACACTCACTGAAAGAGAATTACAAAACCACTTTTTATAAGTATTCTTCTCAGAAATATGGGTAGCCTCATTACATGCAGTTTAGAAGCAAAAATGGCAGTATCAGCCTTGAACATACATAAATCAGATAAGTCTGGTTAGAGCACACTCCCTGAAACGTGAGGGAAAAGGTTGTCCTGCTCTGCTCTGTGCTGTGTGGCTTCACCTCAAGCACTGGGTGCAGGTTTGGATGCCACAATATCAGCAGGACACAAAGCTATTACAGAGTGCCCAAAGGGGGGCTGCGAAGATGAAGAAGGGTCTGTAGGGCAAGGTGTGTGAGGAACGGCTGAGGGCCCTCGGTTGGCTCAGCCCAGAGCAGAGGAGCTGAGGAGAGGCCTGATGGTGGCTGCAGCTCCTCACAGGGAGCGGAGGGCAGCGCTGAGCTCTGCTCTGTGTGACAGCGACAGGGCCGAGGGAACGGCATGGAGCTGCGTCAGGGGAGTGCAGCTGGGGTTGAGGACAGGGTCTGCTCCAGAGGGTGATGGGCATGGAACAGAATGCCCAGAGCAGTGGGCATGGCCTTGAGTGCCAGAGTTCAAGCAGCGTTTGGACAATGATCTCAGACATAAGTGTTTGATTTTGGGTGGAGCTGTGCAGAGTCAGGAATTTGACTTGATGATCCTTCCAACTCAGGATTTTCTGTGATTCTTTGATCCTTCTATCCTCAGCTCCACCAGAACGTGCTGTGCCTGGCACAGCCACAGGCAAACCCAGCTTTCACCCTGTGTACCCAGCCCTCCCCAGCTGTGCCCAGCCCCATGCCCAGACTCCAGCAAAGACTCTAAAAGCACATCTGTGAGCGCTGACAGGTGGCAAGTTCCAACGCTTAGAGGCAGTGACTTCACGCCACGTTTTGGCCTGTGGGTGGAGAGAGCATCCATCACCACACACTACAGGCACCCACAGTCCGTGCCTGGCCTCACATATCTCTCTAAGCATGTGCCACACACTGCGTGGGATGTGTGACACAGGAAGCTTTCAGGGAGGATAGAGAAGAGGGAGCAGGGCAGGGAGGCTGATGAAAGGGAGAAAGGGAGGCATCCTATTTTCCAAGACTTCTTTGTTGCTCCTGGGTACTGGCTGAAGCACGCATACATATGCTTTTGTAGACCATGTGTCTCCTGGGAGCAGGGGACAGAACTCAGACCCATCATCTGGGGGCTGGTGGCGCTCTGGGACACCCAACACCGAAGCTGCTGCATTCAGCAGTTGAAAGCCTGCAAGCAATCGGGACCAAGAAAGATCAAAAAAAGAAGTTGGACATTAATGGGTGTTTTCAGAGTAGCGAGAAAAGAATCAGATAAGTTGGTGGGAAAACACAGTGGTAAGAGGTACTTTCCCCATCCTTGGACATTTTTTCACTATATTTTTGTCCATTTTGCAAGAGGACTCCTTTTTAATTTTTTTTCTTTATTTCCACATCAAGAGGATGTAAGCTGCCAAAAACCAAAGCTCTGGGATAAAAAGCGTTCCATTTCTCCACATGAAACTGCCCAGAGTCTACCCAGAATTGGCAGTATGATCTTCGCATCTGCAGAGAAAATACTGAGTCATGTTGTCAGCCCACACACATCTAACAAAAATAAAAGCAGCCCAACGATTCAAGATTCACCCCCTCACCACGTAAAGAAAGCACAAGTCATTCAACCATGCCTCGTGTGTTGGAGACCTTTAGAAAACACCCGGTGCAGGGAACATTCGCCCCCGGAACACCCACACACCATTCCAAACCGGCGACAGCATTCTCAGCCCATTCACCAGCCTGTTGTGACAGCACTCGGTTTAGCGTCCATGCAGGAAGTTGCAAAGACTTAAAGGTTTCTGTTGAAACTAAGTTTATGTTAAGTACCACAGAGCTCAAGCTAGGAGTGTTGAAATGTTGCAACACAGTGTACATCGCTTGAGTCCAAAGCAAAGGCAGCAATGAGTCCTGTACTCTATTGCGTAGATGAAGTAGCAAATTTAAACCATGATTTCTATGAGATGCCAAAGAGCTCTTTTCCTGCAAGAGTTAATCCTGCATGGGACATTGGCTTTCCCTGTGCTGGGCTCACTGGATTTGAAGGCACTCAGCACGTAGCAGAATGGAGGCATTTGTACACACGTCAGGATCTGGGGAATTACCCCTTCCCCTATCTGACATTGTGCCCTAGCAAGAAAAAGCAAGTCTCTGTGTTCCATCTGGCTGTTGAAAAGCCCTCTTTCCCCTTTGGTGGTGGTGCTGGTGGAAGCACTAGTGGATGAGTATGGAGCTGCCTGGCAGGTGATGGGAGGTAATGGCCTTAAGCTGCCCCAGGGGATATTCAGGTTGGATGTTAAGAAGAAGTTATTCTCAGAAAAAGGAAAAAGGTGGTGCAGCGCTGGCACAGGCTTCCAGAGAGGTGGTGGAGTCACCATCATTGGAGGTGTTGAAGAACTGTATGGCTGTGGCACTGAGGGACATGGTTAGTGAGCATGGTGGGGATGGGCTGGCGTTGGACAGGATGATCTTAATGGTCTTTCCCAACCTATGATTCTATGAAGATGGAGCAGGGGCATCACCACACACAAGATGCAGTGTTGCAGTTGCCGTGGTGCTGGTAGCGATGCGGGAGATGTGTCAGGATCCCAAAGGCCGTACCTAATTTGTGTTTCTTTTTACACAGCATGGCAGTAATTGGAGCAAAAAGCAACCCGTTGGGTTTTATGCTGGAAGTTGGGACCAGTTTACATAGCAGCTATGGCAGTGGGATGGAACACTGAATGGGAAGGAAAGACAAAATCTTCTACACCCCATTTCTCAGCATTTCCTTTATTGTTCAGGAAGGCCACATACTATGTAGCAACAGTCTAAGAAGCAACTTGCTCAAAATGCAACAATTGCTTAATAAGTTTTTTCAATTGCATAATACGAAGGAAAAACAAAAAGAGAACTGAGAGCTGCCATAAGCAGCTGAGAATGAGCTCTCTGACATCCCTTCTTGGAGATCTAGGATGCGCCCCAAGGTTCCAGCCCTGTAGGCAGGTGGTTGTGCCTGTCCCCACATTGCTGCAGCAGCACACCCATGTGTGCCTGCGGCCGGCACCAGCTATGGCACGAGGGTAAATGCACCCAGACAGCTCCTGGTGTGTTTGTTTTGTAGCTTGGGCAGGCTTTCTGGAAACGTGGAGGGGCAGCTTGCTGCCCAGGGAGTGCTATTGCTGTAGAACAATCTTTAATTTCAGCCTTCCTCCGTTTGGCCACTGGGAATAAGCCGTTCACATCTTGCTTCAGCTTAATTCCTTGACAGCTAAGAACATATATTAAAAGAAAGAAAGAAAATAAAATCAGACCCAGGACCTTTACTTAGCTTTGGTGTACAGTTTAGATGTGGTTTTAGATGTCAGGTTCAGGGTGGGATGAGCTGCATGCTAAGAATCTAAGGGAAAGCAGCCGGAGGAGCTCAGCTGTCGCTGCCTACCATTGGCCATAAAGCCGGCCCCAGTGGCTCTGGGCCCCCGGAGTGGCCCCTCTGTGCCCCCCCAGCACATCCGCTGCCAGAGCCTGCCTGCTCCCCAAGGGCCTGGCCCCGCTGGTGCAGGGGGACAGGGAAGCGGGAAGCAGATGAATATGCAAACAATCCTGTTTGCACCGTGTGCAAGGTCTTTGTCACTGCGATGGAGCACGCTGCCTGTTTTCCTTTCCTGGTATAATCAGACCCACCCCTTCCATATATGCCTTATCAAGCCCTGTACCAGTGTCAGCCTTGTCAGGGCACAGGCTGATTGCTGCTTGGCTAATATCTGCCCGCCAGCTGTGGCTTTATTTTGTTCAAACATTACAAGCACTCATAAAATCGAAGCGTAAAAACTACAGCTGCCATTTAGAACACAAAAGAACCATTTCTGACCCCGCTGATCAGTTGCAAGACATGGGGCCCCTGGCATCGCCCCAAAAGCACAACATGGGGCAGGAAGGATGGCAGGAGCTGTGCTGGCTGTGCCTGGGAGCAGCCAGATGAGAGCTGTTCCTGTCCAGATCCACAGCCCCAAAGACTGAGCAGCCTCATATACCAAGCACATCCAGCACCCAGGGACAAGCCTATTACTGTGCACCTGCCCTCCCTGCTGCTCACCTGCTCTGGGACAAAGGAAGTGGAGGAGGCCAGGAACATGCAGGTGGCCACTGGAACAATGCTGCCTGGATGGGGCAGGAGGCTTCCCCTGCCTATTGTTTGGCTTCTTTTGTGCTTCTGAGCTGCTCTGGTCCCAAACTGCAACAACAGTGTATTGGGAGCAGGACAGAATGTGCTTTGTTAGGGGCAGCCCCTCATTGGTCCCTGCCCTCCTGCAGACAGCTCTGGGTCCAGGATATGCAGCAATGGCCAAGCAAGGGCTTAGGGCACCAAGGCTGTCAGTGAAGCTGGGCACAGCCTCGAGGTTCCTACAGGGACAGGGGTGGTAAGGAGGCAGGTGGATACATCCAGCTGGATGCCGCTTTTCAGCTTTGTGCTGTGGAAAAAAAAAAGTCCAGACATTTTCTGGTAGTAAGAGTTGCTTATTAAAGAGGAAGGCTCTATCCAAAGTTCAGTTTCTCTTCCTGTTTTACATTATATTAAGTATATTTAAAAGATTCTACGCAATCATTGCCAAAAACAGCTCCTATGGGTGTCTAAATAAGCATTACTCAGAAACAAATCTAAAGAAGTAACCGTAAAATTCCAATTTAAAAATAAATCTTAGAAATCGTGATGTCTGAACACCATCATCTCCTTCCTTCAAGCTTTATGCTTCACTGAGAAACTTCATCTTATGAGCAGCACTCCCACTGAGCACAGGGGACAGGAGACTCCCAGCCACGGACAGGTGATAGACATCTCTAGAGCCACCAAGATGGGACTCTGCAAGGCTGGATAAGGCCAGGTGAAATAGAAGGCCTTCACCTTAGTCTGTAAAAAGAATGGGCAAAGATCAGTGTTATGCAGCAGGTGAATGGTGCTGTTTTGGGGCCAAAGGCTGAGGCAATGGGGCTGGTGAAGGCAGGCAGGGTGTATTAAAGGACGTGGGACAGCCAGGGGCTGGCCAGAGGCTGCTCATGGTTCCCACAGGGTGCTGAGCTCAGCAGGTAAATCATTGATGGCAACATTCCCTTGAGCAAAGGTGAACATGTGGTTTTGCTCTCTTGGAATGACCTTTCGCAAAGCTCACGGCACAGAATTTCTAGGAAGACACCTAAAACAAGCAGCCTAGAGAGCCCACTGCATATCTGATGAACCACCAGATGCTACCCTTAGCCACATCCCCAGTTGTGCCCAGAAAAACAAAGCAAAAAGTGTCTCTGGGAAGGCAGCAGGCATTGCATCCCACATGACCTGAGACTGAGACCACTGCCCCTGATGTACAGCACTTGAAACAGTGGAGTCATCCAGTGAGAAGGGTGGCAGCAATGGCAGCTGTTTCCCTGCTGGCACCCCCGTGCCAAAGAGCCACGAGGTGGCTATTGGTTGGGCAATGACAGTGTCTCCTGCCAACCCTACACAAGAGTATTGTCTGCAGCCTTCTGGGCACACAACAACTCTGACTCAGCTCTGGCTTCCATGCTTCCCAGGTGAATTTCAGCCTGACGGGACAGCCCTGCTCCCTCACAATCACAGAAGTAGGTTGTCCAAATCAACCAAGCTATCCAAATCAACTGTGCCTGAGCTGCCGGGTGGCTGCCCTGCCCATGGCAGGAGGACTGGAACTGACGGGACTTTAAGGGCCCTTCCAACAAGCCATTCTATGATTCTATGATACATACAATGCAGAGAAACTGAGTGGCACTTGAGCAACCACTAACAGGAAGCAATGGGGCGTTTGGGCCATTACAATGATTTGTTTCCTAGCAGAGAAGTCCTGTCAAGGACCGTGCTTCTCAGCAATGGTGGAGGAGGGAAGAAGAAAGCTTAACCACAAAAGAGAACTCAGTCTTTGGGAAACAGACAAAGAGGATGTCGTGAAACACTTCAGGAAGCACTAAGGAAAAGATGGGGGAAGCCAGGGGCTCTGAAAGTTCTGACTGCTCTGAGAGCATGAGCTGCCTGTTCTAGCCAAAGAAATAGCCCCTGAGCCCCCCTCCTGGAGAGGATCTTGCACAGGGCTGGAGAGGAGGGAGCTTTCTGTTGGCTAGATTAATGTGAAAGGTAAAGGTGATTTGTCCCTGACAGAGCTGCACTGAATACATGTCCTCACTCCTCTGTGGCAGATGCAGGGCATCTGAAGCCCTTCTGCCTGTAAGAGAGGGCAAGTGCAGCTCTGGGCAGGAATCATTGCAGCACCAAGTGGCAGCTTTGCATGAGAAGTTAACTGCTCCAAGTCCCCCATCCAGCTGGGCTGCTTCAGCTCTGCATTTGTTTTTACTAACACCTTTTTTTTGACTAATAAAGTCTTTGCTGGGGTGCAGTGCCCTGCTCCTGGATACAGTTATGTGGCTCTGCTCACCTCCCGCAAGCCTTTCAGATTCAACCTGCTTGAACTCAGTAGTTTGAGGAGCAATAAAAACCTTTTAGATGTACTATGAGCATACTTTCAGCAAATGTGGGGATCCAAACCCTGAGAAACTTGACCATTGGGCCAAGAGGAGCCTCCTGAGGTGTGAGAAGGGGAGCCCAGAGCTCCTCACCTAGGTAGGAGCAGCAGAGGCACCAGCAAATGCTGGGGACAGAGTGGCTGAGTGGCTGCCAGCTGAGCAGGAGTTAGGATGCAATGTGTATGGGGTCAGCAGCTGCTTGTCTTGCACACACCACCAACCGTGTGCTGGGAAACCTTGGAGGTGGCATGACCAAGGCGAAGTGATCATTGCCATCCTACAGCCGGAGTGGGAGCAACTCTCATCTCAGCCTCCATCTGCAGCCTGGCATTATGATTTCAAGCATAATATTTCTTTACGAGCAAATTATCGCCAAGGCATCAATGCACGGTTGGCCTTTTAAAAACCTAAGTGTTTAGTATTTTTATTTCTTTCTGCTTTGTGGTTTATGGCTCCCATAAATCCAGGACGTGCTGCAGCAGAGGAAGAGGGCTGCTCTGACCTGCATGAATGAGGAATGGGGCAGGAGAAGGGGGCATAGGCTGCATCCTTCACCAGAGGGTAGCTGCTCCCTGCCCCAAGCCCCTCTGGGGGCATGCATGGCACTGATGCTAACCACGCACCGATGCTTTCTTTTGCAGTGCTCAGGAGAAAGCTTTTTGCTAGATTTTTTTCTAGTTATTATTTACTTGTAAAGTGAGAACCTCTCAGGATTGATGGCAGTGCTAAATTTACTGCAGCCACAGCCTGTTCCAGCTATGGCAGGAGTATGGGGACACACTGACAGTATTAACCACTGGTAAACAAACCCGTGCACTTCAAACCATCAAATCTGACCCAACGTGTTGCTGATCTAGAGGTCCTGACTTCTTGCAACTGGAGGATGCTGTCACATGCTGACCTCAGGCACTTTGTGCTGAATTCCCATGTCCAGCACATCCAAGACTGAGCCCCCGAGGACACTTAGAGATGCACCAAGGGCTATTCTGTGAAGTAAGCAGCAAGCAACTTAGTAGGAAGAACACCTTGCATCTCTGTTCTTCCAAATACTACTAAAAAGATCTCTCCCGTAATCAACCTGCTCTCAGCCCACTGAGGGGTATAGGACTCACAGCCCTTTGTTTCCCTTGCCCTTGTCCATCCATCTGGGTTCCTCAAGCTCCAGATCCTCCAAGGCAGACACTTTCCCTTGTGTGTGTATGCTGCATCTCCACAGAAACCTTTAGATACAAGAGACAGATGATGCATAATGATTCCAGGGATGTCTGAAGGGTTGCAGGCTTGTAGGGTTATTCACCACCAGCTTGAATGCTAGCTGCACTGCTTTGAACAACGAAGTGCTGAAGACTAGTCTTTCTCCCTAGCTACAGTACCTAGAGCATGCTGGTAGCTCATTTTATACATTTATCATATGTTTAAGAGTGACAGAGCCTCAATCCATGTCATAACATGCACACAGGACTGTATGGTGAGCTAAGGGGGAAAGTGAACTGAGCATAAAAGCCCCAGTGAAACATCAGGAGTTTCATTGCAATCACCAACTGAGCAAGTCAGATTTTACTGTGAACACATCAAGAGCAGTAAGGGAGATAAAAATGCCATCCATATGTACTCTGCCAGGAGCTAGTCATCTTCTTTTGGACGGGACAGTCT
This sequence comes from Tetrao urogallus, assembly GCF_951394365.1. Lineage (NCBI taxonomy): Eukaryota > Metazoa > Chordata > Aves > Galliformes > Phasianidae > Tetrao > Tetrao urogallus. The sequence continues at coordinate 137,729,594 of NC_136813.1, read as the reverse complement.
GGCTCTGTAGCACCCATTTCACTATACTTGCCTTTGAAAACTAAGCAACTGCTTAGGTGCTAACATGCACCTCCTTCCCAAGGGGACATCTCCTCCAGCCCCTAGTGCCTGCTCCTCTCAGAGGAGCAACAGGCATCTTGGCCCTGGCTCCATGTGGAGATGTACGGTAGGATGGGCACTGGGGCAATCAGCACTGCAGGGTGAACATGGGGAGGTGGGAAGCCACTGCCAGAGCTGGAATTTGGCCTGGGTGCCATGGAGATGAAAGGCAGCAGATGGCCAAGGTGCACACGGGAAGCACGCACACAGCACCTGACTGTAGATTTAAGGCCAATTAATACAACAAAAGAGGAAATTTGACAAGGAAGCTGGGGACCTACAAAATGAATAAGTGAACCATGAAAAGGGGAGTCTCTTCCCATCCACAAAAAAAAGCAAGCAACACAGCATACAATACCTACAGCACTGTGAATGAGCTCAAGTTTGAACAGATGGAGACAGAAACAAACCTCAGTCTTAAGGATTGGCTCACTTCTGAAAGGACCACCTTGGGAAGGGGCTTCGCACAATGCAGGGTGAAGACAATGGCTCCCACCCTGTGCCAGCCCCTCCGCAAGGTGCTCAGCGTGCCCAGTACAGCCTAATTTAGGGCTGACAGTCTGCTGCGCTCTTGGATGAGAGACCCTAACAAACGGCTGGGAAAGCATATTCTGAATAATAAAGCACGTATCTCTAATTAAAGACACCGGGTGTGACACAGGGTAGACAGAAGACTCCCAACACCACCTCGGAGGCCAGGAGCAAACTCTATCTTGGGCAGAGCCCAGCCCCGTGGCACACAGACTTTTCTTTTGCATTTTATCTGATCAACTGGGGTCTGCGGCTCAGCCTGGGCAGAGCAAGGAGCTGGGCTGCCGTGCTGCAGAACAGCACAATAAGGCACAATGAGAACCCCCCTAGCTGCCAGAGAGCTGGAAATCCGTACTGCCACGAAGGGAAGGCAGTGTCCTGCAGTGCCAGGCAGTGGCTTTGCTGCCCTGCATGCCCAAAACAAAGCGGTGCTGGACAGCAGAAGCAGAGCCAGGCTGGCCAGACACAGGTCTGTGTCACAGGCCCCGCCGCTCTATCTGCTGTGTAAATCCCAAAGGTAAACAAGTCCAGTGCTGCAGACAACATTTATCACCCGTCTGAAAGCAGGGAGGCTGGAGCTGTGCCCCCTGAGAGGCCCCCCTGGGTCTGGACGTGACAAAGATTTCATGGCATTCGCCCCTGCCTGAAGCCACTGGCTCAAGCTCTACCACCTTCAAAGCAGGAGGGCTTTTGCTGTGTGGTCCCTGGGAGCCCTGCCTGAGCCCTTAGTGTTGTGCGTGCACTGGGCTGAGCCCCTGCATCGCTGGCTGTACCTCGTGGCACCAGGGGGACACCAGCACCGAGTTCTTATAAAACAATGCTGGCCGGGAGGCAGCGAGCACAAGCAGCCTAAGCACAGGCACAGGCCATAAAACACCTCCCCTGTTTTTAATCCCCACCTGGTGCCCTCTGTGGCTTTAAGCAAATCATATCACTTTCCCTCCTCAGTTTCTGCACCTGCGAGACAGTAATATTTACCTACCCCAGAAGGGGGTTGAGAGGATTAGTTAATGTTTGCCCAGCACTTTAATGGATAAAATACTCTGTGTTAATTGCTAGGCCAATATCTGCAACCCCCACAGCCTCCAGAAGGTTTTGCTCAGGCTGGGCTGTGCTGCTTCAGAAAAGCTGAACCAAAGAATCATTTGGGTTGTAAAAGATCTTCAAGGTAATCAAGTTCAAACTTCACCTAACGCTACCAAGCTCCCTACCAAACCTCAGTGCCACATCCACATGGCTCCTAAATACCCCCACAGATGGAAGCTCTGCCATTTCCATGGGCAGCGTGTTCCAGTGCATCACCACTCTTTCTATGAAATCATTCATGATATCCAGTCTAAACATTCCCTGGCACATGTTTTCTCACGTCCTATCACTGTTAGCTGGGAGAAGAGGCTGTCTCCCACCTTGCTACATCCTCCTTCCAGGTAGCTGTAGCGTGATGAGATCTCCCCTGAGCCTCCTCTTCTCCAGACTAACCAGCCCCCGTTCTCTCAGCTGTTCTCCACAACTCATTTTCTAGTTCCTTCACCAGTTTCACTGGTCTTCTCCGCACACATGCCAGCAACTCCATGTCCTTTTGGTAGCGAGACCCAAAACAGAGAATGTGCTTGAGTGATCTAACCATTGCTGACTACAAAGGGTCTGCTGGCTGCACTTTTTCTGATACAACCTAGGACGCCATTGGCCTTCTTGGCCACCTGGGCTCGCTGCACCTGGACTGGCCCATCTTCAGCTGGCTGCCACCACCCCCACATCCATTTCTGTTGGACACTTTCCTGCCACTCTTCCCCAGGCCCATACTGCTGCATGGGGTTGTTATGACCCAAGAGCAGCAGCCAGCATTCAGCCTCACCGAACACCATAAAAGTGTTAAGCAAAACGGCCCCACAACGGAGCCCTGGGAAATGCTACTCATGACCAGTTTTCACCCTGCAAACAGCACATCCATCTGAGCCATGAGAGGCCAGTGTCTCCAGGAGGCTGTGGGAAGCAGCATCCAATGCTTTGCTGGAGTGCCAAGCCCATAAAGCAGCTTTGTGCCTGCAGGGTCTTGACCTCCTGACCTGCACCTTGCTGTGAATGCAGGTGAGCACCAGCCCTGCAGCAGGTCCTTGTGCAAGCCCTGTTGTGAAGCAGGACACAGCCCTGCTGGGGCAAGGGCAGCTCTGGGATTTGGCTCTTCCCCTCCAAGCACCTGGGAGGATCTCAAGCAGCCCCTCGACCCCCACACAGAGCACTGCCCATTCCTGTGCAGCCTGCGGGGCAGCAGATAAAGACCAGGATGTTGTTGAGGCTGCTGAGGAAAACCAGGCACGGAGAGCAAAATGTGACTCACTCCTAACACATTGCAGCCTGATTCACTTGGTTTGTGAGGCCGAATTGCTCTCTGCTGCTTTCGGACCAGCTTCCTTCCAGGGTGAGTAAGCAGACAGTGGCAGACAGGACTTAGTTACTCACACAGTGCTGGAGCTGTACCGCTTCTCTGCAGCCAGATGACTAAATCCTCCGCGTGCACTGGAACATTTCTAAGAAGTCGGCAGTGACGCAGAGGCAGCCACACCAATCTGAACTGAGCTCAGCATATTCCAGTGGCTATACTTCGACTCATTAATTGCCTGTGCTCAGCCACTCATTGCTGTTACCCGGGCATTTCGTGGCGACATTCTTGGCAACTTCAGGAAAATTCATGGTCAGAGGTCAATGAGAACAGCTTCAGGCTGGCACTGAAAGCCCAGTCTGTAAAATTAGCAGTGCGCGAGTTAACGTGGGTTTTGTGCTGAATATCAGCAGTTAAGATGGGGAAATATGGAAAAACTGCTCAAGCCAAAACAATGTGAGCTTTTCACGTACTCATGCATGTATTTACAAGCTCATATATATGCAAAAAGGTAAACACAAACACATCTATGAGACAAGGAATTGAAACTTCCTCGGCACAGAGTTGTTGATCCTGAATGACTCACTGAAACCAGCTTGTTACATGGAGATTTTTATTTTGAGAAATACAGAACTTGCACACATTTTGAGACAGAATGGTGAGGTTTATTCCCACCCCAGGTTAAACCACTGTGGCATGTTTTTCTCTCACTGCTCCAAAATTCCACGTTTCTCATTTATATTCCTGCATTTAGACACTTTTAATTTGAATGACAGCATGGAGAGGATGACTCTGCTCAGCTCACAGCAGCACAGTTCAAAATAGCTACAAAACCTGCATCAGCTTAGGCACAAATGTGAACATTTTGTCAGTTGCAGGCACAATAGCCACCCACCTCCCTAGGGCTACGCGGCCCCACAAACACCAAAGCCTAAGCAAAAGCACTTGAATGTAATTGTAGTGTTGTTTACATGAACCAGTTCAAATTCTGCTTTTTCTTCTAGTGCCAAACGTTTAGGGCTCCAGATAAATCACCCTTTCCTCTTGAAAGAGGTTTACTATTGCATTTATGACTCGTTTCAGAGTCCAAGGGCCCAGGCTGAGATCAAAGGGCAGAGCAGGGCGCAGCGATGCCCCACAGGACAACACCGCCGCGCAGTGGGCGAGCCCTCCGCCTGGGCCAGGAACACCCAGACTCTGTTCCCAGCAGCGCTCAGCCTCCTCGGGTAACCTCAGATGTGTCATTCAGCTCCCTATGACTCAGTTCCTCATTCATACAGTGGAAATGACACAAGTTCTTTACCTCGTAGGAGTTGTGCACAGATAAAAATCTTTTGCTGTGGTATCGGAACCTACTTGAGAATTGTAATGAAAGCAGAGATCAGTTACAATCTGATGAAAAGTCACAAGCAAAGGCCAAAGGAAGTGAAACAACACACACGGTAAGTGAGGGCATCTCCCCAGAGCAAGCTGATTTCTTGTTATCATCACCTCAGTGCACCTCCAGAGTGAGAGACCTGGCTCCTTTCGCAAGGTGAAAAATTCCAGCAATCAAAATGCTTCCCGTAAGAAAAGAAGCTCGCTTGGTAAATACCATTTCTATTCTCTCTGTACCAGACTTAAGGGCTTGGTCATGAAGTACAGGAGAACCACAGCACTGACTGTGCCAGGTGCCCGGGTCAGGATCCTGCTCCCCAGCATCCTTTGCACCCTTTCAAAGGAGTGGTGGTGCTGCCATCGCCTCCCGGTCGTGAAGGACCGGCTCTGCAGCTCCCACATCTCTGCCTGTCCCTCTGTCTGCAATGTAAAGTAGATGTGGGACAGGTGCCAGTCCTGTTGTACTGGCAAGGTGAGATAGCTCTGGTCAGATACCCCAGGTTAAGTGGGGATTCCACCTGGGGTGCCTGATCACTTTCTGCTTTGCATTGCCACTCTTGTAACACAGTCATAGTAACCCAAGGGACGTTTCCCCCAGCAGAAGACTGTTACAGCAGGTCCAGAGGAGGGCCATGAAGATGATGGGAGGGCTGAAGCACGTCCCTTATGGGGACAGGCTGAGAGAGCTGGGGTGTTCAGCCTGGAGAAAAGAATGCTCCAGAGGGACCTTATAGCAGCCTTCCAGTACCTGAAGGGGACCTACAGGAAAGCTGGGGAGGGACTTTTTATCAGGGTTTATGGCAATAGGATGAGGGGAAATGGCTTTAAACTGGAAGAGGGCAGATTTAGACAAGCTATCAGAAAGAAATCCTTTACTGTGAGGGTGGTGAGACACTGAAACAGGCTGCCCAGAGAGGTTGTGGATGCCCCCTCCCTGGAGGCATTCAAGGCCAGGCTGGATGGGGCTTTGAGCAGCCTGGACTAGAGGGATCTGTCCCTGCCTATGGCAGGGGTTTGGAACAACATGATCTAAAGGTCCCTTTCAACCCAAACCATTCCATGATTCTATAATTCTGTGTGTGAGATGTGATGAGATTTGAGACAAATCAAAACAAAAGATCTCCCAGCCTTGTTACCAGTGCAAGCAATTTGCTCCACACGCTCCATGGCTGACCACAGCCCTCTCAACCTCAGTGCATTTTGGTGGATGTACGGCAGGAGGTAATGACACTTCTCTTTTTTCACCAAAGACAAAGCTGCAGAAGACAGATTCCATGGCAACAAAGGCAGAGAAGTGTCCCAAGATGTGATTTGCTGTAACGATACCCACCTTGCTGCAGATAGGGCCAAGTCACAGCTCTGGAAGTAACTGTTTCCATGGGATCCTTCCAAGAGAGAATGCAGTGACAACTCAGCACTCTGCCAGAGTGTTCAAACACCAAACAGGTCCGACTGATGGAGAACAAGGCTGCTGCCTGCAGCAAAGGCTGTTCCTCGATGTCTGCCTAACCCCAAACAAGACACACTGCTGATCGCTAATCCACTTAACCCAGGCAATTACACCGGAACAGTGGCCTGCAGAGCAAGTTCCCAGCTAAATATTGGCTATTTTTTGTTTGTTTGTCTAATCCATGGAGTGCTACCTTAAGCCATGTTGAAAGCTCCTCACTGAGCACACATTTATGCTTTGGCAGTACTTGATACGTGAGTGCATTTCCTCCTGACACTTCCATTTATCATACTTCTCCTCTCCCGCCCCTGCCCCTTCAGTTCCCATGGGGAAGTTAGTGAATTTATGCAGGAACAAAGTCACCTTGAGCTTTAATCCACACCCTAGCAGAAGGAATATGTCTGTCGGCAATCACATCCACCCACTCCACAACTGCGTAACAATGCTCACTTTGTTAGCACAGAAAATACCGGCTCCCTTCCTTGTTGTTGGGACAAACTGCCACAAAGGCAGAAGCAAAGCAAAGCAAACAGACTGGGGAGAGCAATCTGGTTCTGGACATTCGAGGATGAACAGGTAACCTGGGGTGAAGCAGTGGAAGTAGGAAGGAAAGAGCAAGCCTGGCAAACCAAGTCCTTGTATTATGAGAGAACTCCTAAAACAACCCCTGCTCCCTCTTTGCCTAAGGAATGAAGACAACCGATGTAGTATGGTTGATTTGCAGAAGATTGGCAAATATCCTTATACAGCTGACAGCAAGACCACAGCCAAAGCACAGAACCAGGCGTATGAGGTGACCCGGGTTTCCTGACTGGAAGCAAAGGCCAGACTCAAAGAACTGGGGTGACATCCAGCTGCTGGTGTAGTGGCCCTGCATTCACCTGACACCTTACTCCAACCCCCTTGAAGCTATCTCTGGCACTGCTTGAGCACACTCAGCCATGATGCTGCTTTTAGAAGGGGCCTGATAGCACCAGGAACCCACAGCAGTATCGCAGATGTGCGCAGAAACAAAACAAAGCAGATAAAAGACATCTCCAGCAGAAGCCGCCATCAGCTCTGCACACACTGCACGCTCACCTGATGCTCCAGCGGTGCACACTGACACAGGCATTGCTTCTGTGGGTACAGTGCTGATACAAGCCCATGAGCGCAGGCAGTGCTCCCACCTGTGTGTCTCTGATACTCCCACCCACCTGGCCAAGGAGCAGGGACAACTGGTTTGTCACCTTTGGAATTCACTGTAGGAAAGCACAGCCTTGGTTAGCCCAACGTTGCTTTTCTCAGCCAGGCTCTCCAGAGAAGATGAGGATGTTTCTGGAAAGTAGTCCCACCTGGCAAGCTGAAAAGAGTGAGGATGTAGATCTCCAGTGTAAGATTTCTCTGCATTCATGCTGGAATCCAGGGGCTGGGGAAATCAAGCCAACCCAAATCCCCAGCATTTTGCTTACTACATTATAAGAAGATTGAAATAGCGCACACCTGGGTAAGTTTATCCTGATCTGCCACATTTCACTTGCATACCCTGGATTATATTGTTACTTCTGTGGTCTGCAGGGACAAGAGGCACTGGTGGATGGATTCCCTGTCCTTGACAGCTGAGCAGGAACACCAGCATCCCAAGCACAAACTTCATCAGTTAGCCCGCAGGTCCAACAACTGCCAGCTGCTGATTTAAAAGCATTTAGAAAAAAGGCAGGTTGGCCCTAAACAGCTTTAGCTGGACTTTCATAACCACAGGCAGAAATCTTCTTTATCTTTCAGTTATTTTAAGCCTAACAAAAGGGTCACAAAGCTTCTCTCATGCTCCAAGAGGCACTTTTAGTTGACACTTAGATAGAAAAGGGGAGAAATTGCATATAGGCTTGGTCTAGCTTAGTCTGGCTACCATTGGATAGAGGGCAGAAGTACACAAGAATAGTTGACCAGAGGCATGTCTGAGACATACCTGAATCGCTACTGCTTGTGAGAGAAGTGGGGCTCTCTAAAAATAGGTTCTTCTACGTCAGAGAGGAAAAAAGACAGAACTCTTAGAACACACCCCTGCTTCTCCTACTTTCCTGTAGAAGGGGATGCTGCTGCTGCTGCTCTGGGCTTGGTCTGGACAAAGATGTATGTTCTCTGAGGCTGTTCAGCTCTTAAGGCAGCAGTCCTATTCCTCCCCCTCTGGAGATAACTGCTGTGATAACTGCCACCATGCAGGCTCACTGCCATTTGGCTCCACACTTCTGAGGAAACCAGGACTTGGAAGCATTGCTTGGATGATACCTATTGCAAGGACCTTCCTTGCTACTGATAAGTATCAGGGGGCTGAAGCATATCTTTTCCTTCACAACCAATTTGGTCAGACAGTCTGCCACATTCCAGGCTACAGCTAGATGTCCAGATATCGTTTCCTAATGCAATTCCCATGTTTCCACTTACCCAACATCAGGCTCTGAAGATCACAGGTACAGTAGTGGGGATGGGATTGATGGTATAAGTGTTTCCAATACAAGTTCAAGGAAAACTCTACTTCTTAAAGTACTTTCAGAGCAGGTTTGAAATCTCTAAGCCAATCTATCAATAGACAGAACAGGGGTAAAATAGGAATAGTTACTTTTCTTGAAGAACAGTCTCAGAGCCCCCCGAGCCACTTGGGGTTGAGTGACCAGAATGTGCAAATGTGTGCTTTTTTTCTTTCCCCCAGAAACTGGGTATTGTGCTGAACTCTGAATTTACAGTCAACTATAAAACACACACACAATTACACAATCCCCCACTGTGTCCATTGAAGCAGTTAAGTGTGGGTGTGGATTTGTGTGTAAAGAAACAAGCCATGGAAGGGAAGGCACAGTGGGGCCGGCTGCTACATGGCAAGGCTCTTTTCAAGGGAAGAACACCTGACTTCTACATCCTGATCAATAAATAATTGAAAAAAAATAAATAAACAACCCACGAGTAAAGAGGCTGGAACTTAAACTCAAAACCATTAAGCACATCGTTATAAGCATCTCTGCTATGGGGATCTCACAGAGCTGCTTACGAGACTGAGGAGGAAGAGTGCCAGAGCGCAGCACATGGGGATGTGGCCGTGAGGCTTTGCTGAACCATGAGGGAGCAGTGAGGCTGACAACCTGGGTGCACAGCAGCTGTGGGATCCTCACCTGTAGTAAGGAAAAGGAGCGTGGCGCTGAGAGGGGTGGCACAGAGCGCACACACGGCTTGGCCCAGCTCAAGTCAAAGCAAGTTTATTGGTGAGAGATCGGTTTGGGCGCTATCAGATTGAAAACTTTTCTCCTTCTGAGCACCCTGAAGAAATAAACAGGACACAAAGGCAGGACGACAACTACAACCGAAATGCTGAAGACAAGGGAAGGCCTTTCTAAGGGCAGGGCCTCAGAGAAGTACCGCACGTACACGTGAGCGGCAGGGCAGCTTGTGCCTGCTCACAGCACTTCTGACACTTCTGGAAAGGGGACAGAGCTGTTTACAGGAAACCATTTGTTCCAGGGGCTGCCACCCCCCGCCCCTGGCGACGTCCCCTTCCCACCCCACCTTTCATCGCAGCTTATTTTGCTCCCGGGCAGCGGTCAGAGAGCCCATCCAGCCTGGAATTTGAAACCAAGCGTCTCAGACAGCACGGCTGGGGCAAATGGTGCCACCATCAATTTTGGAACTCGGTTTCAGGGAGTTTTGATTCTATTTGTACAGGAGCTAATGAGTAGCTTGGGACGTGAACAGCAACCCCAGGGCATAATTGTGAGAGCCTGATGATAGATTCTCGGTCCCCTGCTCTAATTATACAGGCAAAATTGGAATGGGAATGAGAATAGACAAGAACAGAATTTCAGGTCCCCCGTCAGATTAATGGTATCATTTTCCCAAGCACCGACACCTTTTGAGGATTAGCAAAGAAGGCAACAATCACCTCCACCAGGAAAGAAAAAGACTTTAAAAAGAAGTATAAAAATGAAGTAGCCGAGCCTCCGCGTGAGGAAAGCTGTGCCTGGAGCTGTCACTGCAAGAGCAGCGATCACCAAGCAACCGTTCCATACAGTAAAACCATAAGGCACTAATCACATTCTGCTCGTTACAATCATCACATGACTAAAAATTGACATTCATAAATTAAAAAAAAAAACAACAAACAAATCACTGTACATGTTAAAAAGGCAATTTTCCCATTAAAAACAGTTCCCACTTCTCAGTTTCAAGAATTTTCCTGCCCCTGGCTCCCACATGGCATCACCATTCAATTAGGCTGAGTGTTTGATCAAAGTTCTGCTGGTTAACACATATCTACCACACAAACATCCCAAGGCAAAAGCAGAAGACAATTTGTTGAGAACTTATTCAGTGTTCCCATGAATATCACCATCAGGTGTCAGAGGTGTCAGTCAGCCATCCTGCTGGCTGCAGTACTGCAAAATGCTCAAATTCTCTCATCCTAAGTGCAGCCACATGATTTTAGAGCTCACCTGCATCTAAACTCCCACATACAACTCAACTTCAGAACTCTGGAGTATAAGCTCCCTTATGCAGCCACACGGAGAGACAACTGCATTTGCTTCTTGTACTGCACCATGAGGAAGCTTCAGTCCCTGTCTGGAAGCTCTTGTCTGAGAGCAGCCAGGTCTCTTAAATTCATCCAATTTATCCCTTGTTGGAGTTGAAAGTAGCTGCCCCATAAGGACACAATCAGCGACACTCACTTCCTTCAGAGGGGCACTGCACAATCCCATTTTGGTCAGTATTGATCAAAGTACAAAACACAACCTGGTAGTGAAAGTATTTGTGTCCCATCGCTGATCCCCAAAGCCGTTGAAAGTTCCTTCAGAGGCAAAGGATCTGTTAAGGCTTTTTCTCAGAGATCACTGTAAAATATTACCTAAATATTGCACACTGTTTGTCTGCTTAAATATTAAAAAAACAAAATCTCATTTCCCAGAGATTAGTAGTAATATTATTAATAAAAAATGCTAAAAAATAAAATAAAATATGGAGTTAACCTCTCCATGCAAATCTGCTGGAATATGAGACAGTTATTAGCCAGGGACAACAGAGGTCCATTTGTGCAGAGATTTAGCAACAAGATTTTTGAAACAAATGGACAGCACAAATTCCAAATATTTTTGCCCTTTCTAAAAGCTACAGTGATTGTAAATTGAAACTACCCATGAAATACACTGTATGCTTTCGCCAGCACAACAAAGCATCGAAATTCATTGCAAGACAGCCTCTCTAACGTCAGTTTCAAACGCCTGACCTGTAGTCAGGACATCTAGAAATAAATAAGGGGATAGCAGTGAGAGCACCCAACAGCAGATCCGAAGTGACTGCTGGCATGGAGAAGCCTGGTCAGCTGGGACAACCCACCAGCCCTGCAGATTGCCCAGCTCTGAGCAGCAGCTCCATGATGCGGATGGTCTCAGGACAGGTATTTGGTACCGTGATACTGAGCTCGCAAAGGCAGGCGAAGCACAGCTCACAGAGTCATTCTGAACTAGTCCAAACCTGGAAGATGTAACCAATAAGTCTCCCAGGAATCTGATTAGTATCCCAGCCATCAGGTCCAGGCAACAGTCCTTCTGGAGGAAAGCAGAAGTCACTCAGCCAGCATCCGCAGGCGCCGCTCGTGCAGAAGCAGTCTGATCTCCCTCACTATTAATGGTGAAATGAACAGGATGGTTGAACTCGTCTGTGGAAAGAAGCATATTCAGGACAGTCAGCACAGAGCAACAATAGCCACAGCCATCCTGCCATCCAGAGAGTGCTCAAGGGCTCCACTGAGAGATTTGGGCTAAGAGCCACTGCAACAAGATGCGCAGAAGTCAAAGTGCCCGAGTTTACAAGGAGGCTGCTACGACTTCAGCTATCAGGATTTTCCTTCCAGGAAGAAGCTGAGCCCTTCACCTCCTCAACAGCCTTCCTCCCAGCCTTCTCTGCTAGTTACCCATCAACTTCCATTGTCAGCAGAGATACAGAGACAATCCCTGCCACTTCCAGTAGGAAACGAACAGCATTCAACACTGTGGCAATGCTGAGGAGATCAGGGTTTGAACCGTCCCCTCTCCCGGTGCTGTATCAGGACAGGGCATTTTAATTTTAGTTTCAAGTCCCTCGTCGCTTGTCTCACTAACCTTCAAGGGCTGACAAACGAGCAGCTCTCTGAAAACATTAGGAATTACATAGCATGGAGATGAATGAGGAAAGTGTCCTGCCTTGGAAGTCAGACAGGCCAAATGAACTTAGGGAAATGCATACAGGTATTTTTAGGTAAGTATTTTCGTACGTCTGCCAAAATCCCCATTCCTGTTGAGCAATGTGACTTTAAAGGATCCAGCTGATTTACACACCCTGAGGCAAAGGCACACCACAGACCATTCTGATAAGTGCATCAGAGCCTGCAGCTACTACACAAGTAGACTGCAGGTCTAGGTCACCGTGTTTCAGTTCTCATAAAAACTTTCCATTACAAATTGAATAAAAAAGGGGGGCTTTCTTACCATAAGAATGAAAAAATAGAAAACCCACATCCATCCCAGGTTCTCTTGGATCAAAGACACTAGATACTGAAAGAGAAGAAGAGAAAATGATTCAAATTGGGAAGATAAGCATGACATTCAGACATTACTCTTTCAGAATTTGTGGGCTGTTAACACGCCATAAAGAGCTGATCACAAAACCTTCCAGCTGATCTCTTCCTGTCAAGATAGATGACTCAGGACAGCAGCCTTTCTGTGTAAAATCCCATCTCAGCAAAGCAGAGACATCATCCTGAAGCTTTACAGTAACTCACAGCAGCACAGAGACAGAAATGAACTACAGCTTCAAGGGTGACAAATTGACTCCGCTGAATACAGGGTTTTTGCGCAGAACACCAGGACATAAGTGGATGTAAGTACTCTCAGAAGAGCTAAAAGCTCTAGAATGGCTTATAAATTAGACAGGACACATTTTTAAGAGCCGTGCAACTACTAACTACTTAACTCTTCATCAGAGGCGAGGCACTTGAGACTACAGTCTGTTCTGAACTGCATCCTTCTTCTACAGGACTATACAGTGTGTAAAAGAAAATGTATTTCCTATTAGCAGATTTACACTCAATTGCTGCACAAGGGCTTCCCCTCTTCACCACATATTAGCACAAAGCAGGATGTGAGTTTCCAACACGTTCATTGCGCATTTGCTGTTACTCACACACCCCCAGAATGACATCATGCTTGTCTCTGCTGAAATAAACGCCATTTTAGAATGGGAGGCAGGTGGAATTTTTCAGAACTAAAGGCCCAATTTTTGTGACGACGTAAGTTCCAATGGTATGTGTGGGGGAAGACAGAAACACTGAAGACAATGTGTAAGAAAACTGAGTGCAGCAGTGCACTTCAATACACCCACCAGGCACTTGTAATTTTCCATGCTTAATGGAGCTAAGTGGCATCTTTCCTATGAGACAGAACGATTGCATTCATCCGGCAATAAATGACAAGTACAAATCCAAATCCCTTCAGAGAAAAGAAACTTGCACGCCTTGCCTAAACCATTGATATTTCACCAGCACTACAGAATGCCTGGAATAGAACTGGCTCCGATCCTCCTGCTAAGTCCTCCCATCCCAAAGCATCACTGTGTTCTCCCACAAAGTTAACGCTTGTATTTGAGAAGTAAAAATGCCCCCAGTGGGCACTCTGTCTGCTTCCTCTTCTGCAGCAGTCTGCTCTTCAGGCCCCTGGCAGCAGGCTGTAAGGCCTATCAAAAGTAAGTGGTGCCAGATTTACAGGGTGTAAGAGACATTCGCAAATAAAAAGGGGAACCACAAATAAGAGCAAAAGTGAAATTGCTTTGTAAACACTGTAACATTCATAATGCGTCTTCTAATTTTATTCAGTCCTGTAGATAAAGTTTTCTGTAAGCAAAGATTTGGCTATTACCTTTGAGCAAAAATCCCAAGCAAACTTCAAAACATTTTATTCTCCCTCTTTGTGAATCTGACCTTTTCTTGCTTTTTTCCAGTTTGGGGTATGAATGTCTCAGACTCACTGGATTTATGAAATTGCTATAACGATAGGGCTAGAAATACTTAGTCTGGTTCTTAGTTCAACTTCAGCCACTGGATCACAGAACACATTCTCATGGTTGTTTGTTAAACAAATACCATACATACACACATACCCCCCACACTCCATGCACAGAGGAGTGAGCTAGCATCTGTAACCACAACAGACCCTCCCCCTCATTCCCATTGCTCGTTTTCCTTTGTAGCCTCACCTGGCCCACTGCAGCACCAATGCTGCCAGTTCCATCCACAATCCCCGTGACCGTTGCCAAAGCTTCACTGCTGCCTCTCACCAAATCCTGGCGCCCCAGGTCAGCAGAAATTGCAGAACTGATCATGTTAGAAGGGCCACCAATGAAAAATCCTGAAATAGCCAAGAAAACAGCCTTGGTGCAAACCAAGTAAGGGGATGGATTCTCAACAGAACATCTTCAAAACGCAGATTCCAACAGGCACAGCTCGGGAGAAGGATTAATTCTAGGACCAGTGATCACAGACTAACTGCAGGTAGAAGTTGACCCGCACAGATGAGGAATACAGTTCTGATACACCTGGAGTATGCACACACAAATTGTCAGCAAGCACATCTTCATTCAACAGCACAAGCTAGGTAATCAGATGTGGCACACTGCAAGGAGTCGGGATGCAACAGACTGAAAAAGCTACTGATTAACAGCGTGCATATACAAACCCTCAACATGAAGTACACACAGCACAGGTATGTCCCCCATGCTACAGCCTCATCATCCCAGGGTTGGTGGAAAGATGGAAGAAAAAATCTCCATGGGACAGCAAGTTCTGAGTAGGAGTGTTTGAAAAGAAGGGCTCTATTCATGCAGGCTGATCTTAATTCCGTAACACAACATCATACATCTGGTGCACAAAAAGCTTGTGACCCTTCACAGAACACAGGGCATTCGGGGTCCTGGCAAACACCCTCAAAGCTGAACTGCAGTTCACTGCCAGATATTTTGGTAGAAATCCAGCTCCATCATATTGAGCCAAGGCAGACCGCTATAATTCCAGTCCACTCTTCCATGTAGTATATATTCCATACTTCCCCCTGTTAGGCTATTTTTCTACAGGTATATTTGAAAACTAACATAATTTGGGCCTCATATTTTATTCTTTCTACAAAGCTAGTAGAGATGACAGCACATTACCACTACTTAAGCCTGATTTTTCCACAATGTAATATGTGTGTAATACATACACACATTATAAATGTATAACAATGTCTATTGGCATAACAGTGGCATTTTAGATCATACCTGTAATTGCCATGATCACAGCATTGATAGGTTTGCTATTAGGAGAACCTGAAGGAGAAAGAAAGGTTAAGTCTTAAGTAAAACAAATGAACTTGAAAACATCATTTATTTATGCCTTTACAGGAACAGCATTATTAGGTACATGTAGCTGCTTTTCCATCACAATTCCTCAGTGCTTCTCAGACATTCTTTTCCCCAAAACCTCAGTTCCAGGCACTATCTGAACTCCTTACTCACTACCACAACTTTGGGCCCCCACATGATAAAGTTACCGCATGTAAGACAAGTTGCAGCCCTATTGATATTTTCTCAGTCCATTATCGTTCTTGTGTACAACACATATTTCCATCAGTTTGGCTGACAGAAACGTAATTATCACTGCAATAACTTTGTGTTGCAAGTCTGAGACTTCTGCATATCTTGCTCAACTGTACTTTTTGAGTTGAGCACCAAACACCTGGACTTTTGGCTGCTTGCTCTGCTGTCTAGTACAAGCTTCAAACCTCTTCAGCAACAATACTGTGTTTGCTTCCAACTCACTTTTGACAGTAATGAGGTAGCAAAAGTTCTGGCAAAACTCCACCAAACGCAATCTTTGCTATCTAATGCTTATACATCACTGCCTTTAATTTGAGACCATTTGAGCAAGGCAGCATGCCTCTGGAAAGGCATGACTAGCTCTAGCAGTGATTTTTGTCCACAGACCTCAAAGTGCTCTATAAAAGCTGGCCTGCAATGCCACTTCATTTTAGAGGAAAATACAAAGGAATGAAATGACATAAAAGTGAGTCAAAGCACTCTGGAGCCACTGAAGAATACATCTCAAGGTACAAACCCAATGCTCTTAGAAGAGCTTCATAGATGCTTCACTGAAATGAGATCTGCCTATATCAATTTTCCTGACAGAGTTTTTCTAATAGCCAGCCACCAAGCAAGAGATGCATCTACTATAAAGGAGACAGGAACTCTTTTAGCATTTTAGCACTTTCAGAAAAGTAAGAGGTAAAGCCTAAGAGTTTCTACCTTTTTGTAGTATATACATATATATTTGTCAGCACAGATCTTCCCCAGATTCTCTTTCCTCTTACTACAGAGACATGCCTTACATTTCCTGCTCTGCCAGTTGTGGTTTTGATACAGCAACAATGCCAGAAACCTCACTGACACTAGAGAGGGAATAGTACCACAACTTGTCAGCATAGGGAAATCCAACCACTCAGAAAATTCTGTTCCATCTCATTAATCAGACAATGGATTTCTTCCTCTGCAGTGCCACACATGAAGTAAAATACACCAAAAGGCACCATCCTGGTTCAGGAGCAGCTTCAAGAGCAGAAAACATAATTAGAACAGGGTGCACACTGTTTTTCCCTAAGAAGCACCAAATGAACGTCCATCATTATGCAAACAAACCATACTCACGGCTGTATCCAAAGAGAGAGCCTACAGCAAAGAGCAGGCTGATTGCTAGCACTGGGGCCCTCTTTTGTAGCACGTCAGAAATCAAGCCCTGGATAGTTCCACCTGCAAAAACATAAATCATCATCAGGCTTAGAATGCTAACACTTGAACAAAACCAAGTTGTTTCACTGAGTGCAGTGGCCTTCTGATTAACGTGCATTTTCTCTACAATCCAGAAAGGTATGCCTCCTGCCCTTACACCTCAGACGCAGAGACAACAGTACACTTAACTGGCCCAAAAAGAGCAGGGAAAACTTCTCATGCTGCTTTCTCAAGAATTTGTTACTTTTTTTCTCCCCCCTCAGGCAACTAGCCAGCGTTCCTGCTTTCCTTTTCCTTACCCTATAGCAGCAAACACAGCCCTGAACGTGAGCAAGCTTAACATTGTGGCTGATTAGCTTAACTGGAAGTGCAGTTCTTTTTCACAGGGAAAGTATTAAGCACCCAGGCGGCTCACGTTCCCTGCTGTCTCATCTACTTAGGGTAGACGCAGCTAATTGCAACAAATGTTGCTAGCTGACACAAATCACCTTATGCATCACCGCTGCCTTTATAGGAACTCCTATGCTGGTAAGAATGACAGTGTTTGAAAAAGCCTAACTTAGAAAAGGCCACAGAGGCAGAAAAACTGACACTGAAAAGACCCAAACAAGGATGAATGCTCTAGGAAAGCAAACTGGACTAGGTAATAAAGCAAGACATTGAACACAGGAGTGTGGAAGCCTAATCATAGACGGTAGGTTTCTTTATTCTGGAGGGCTAGAGGTAAATTTGGCAGTCAGCAGAAAAAAAATACCATTCCATTTTATCTCACTGAAGATAACAGAGCTGTGCCTGCTCTACTGAGCTTTGTGCTGAGTCTGTTCTTATCCATACAGGACAGAAGGTGTAATACAGCACTTCACAGCACAGACCTCACCTCTCCCTCAAGGGTTCGTGTCAGAAAGGAAGCATCAAGCCGTTGGGATGCTGTTTTTTGTGCCTGGCACTTTTCAGGAAGTCCGAACAAATAAAGAAAAATACCTGCTGGGGGTAGTGTCCAAGAACACAATAGCATCCTCTAAATCATATGTGAACAATCTGGGAGGCTAATATACTCTGCATTTTATAAAATGGCCAAGCACACACATATATAAGAAGCCTATTTGTATATTCACCAGTTAGATTGCAATGAATGTGACTGCTCTGAGCTGCATTTGCTGTCTTTCATTTTCAAACACTAGCAGGGCAGATGCAGAAGATGTCACCATTCCCTTGCTCACTCACCTATGATTCCTCCCACATCATACCAGATGGAAAGCTGGTCAGCTTCTGCTTCTTTCCATCCAAAGTTGTTGCTGAGGTAGAAGGGCAGCCAGAAGAAGAATGAGTAATTCACCAGCTTCAGGCAGGCATAGGCCAAAGAATACTGGAACAAAGAGTGGGCCAGAAAGCAGTTAGCACTTGAGAAAAGTAAAAAGCATTTCTGCTTCTTCCCAGAAAGCTCTGTACCTCACAGAAGCTTTCAGGGGAAGTGCTTCTGCATTTCATATAAGACGACAGCATCATGAAAGCTTAATGCTGAACATCAAAGGGAACCCGGGAACTCAAAAATCACTGTCAAGAAGGTTATTTTCTTTTCACTAAATGCAATGGGTTAAAATGCTTCCAGTGCAATCTTGAGAGGAACTGACACAAGCCTTAAAAAAAAGAAAAGAAAAAAAAAAAAAAAAAGGGAAATTCAATATTTAATTCGCCTTCTAAGGAGAGGGGAATTAACCATATGACATGAAACAAGCTTGACATTTAGTCACCTGCACATATTGCTGAGCAAAATTATGTGAAGTAGTTTCTCTGTGCTACTTTTTGTTCTTCAGAAGGCTCCTGCCTGCAGCACCAGGAGAGATAAAGTTTCATTCATAACCACCAGGTAAGTATTCCAGGACAGGTTTATTCCAGGAAAGGTTTGGCCAAAGCTAAGCCTCCACACGCAGCAGCTGAGTCAAGCTTTTGCTTTTGGCTGCTGAGCTCAACTTCTCCTTAGCCAACAGGAAATCTCATTCTGTAGATCTTTCCTATGTGGAACAGGATCTTTCTCTGGGATCACTGGCCCAGCACGCAGCAGGATGAGGCACACTATTTCTGTAACACCTCCTGATTTACACTGACACAACAGTTTAAGGGATCCACATTGGAAGAGGTAAATGAGGATGAAGGTGGAAAAAATTACCTGCTCGGATCACAGCTTTTGAGAACATATGTGCTCAAATGTTAAAAAGCAGATTATTCTGACACAAAATCAGCTCTTCTGAAATTCTCTCAATACATCATTATTACCAGCTCTGCTCTTTAATAGGACACAAACCAACTTTTATCACATATGTATGCGACAGAGTTATGTCTCTGACTGTGAAGAAGCATGCTGTACAGAGGTATTTATTACAACATGCTTAGAAACTGTCAAATAGATTGACAAATTTGACACTGAATTTCTGGAGGTCCAAGGCAAAACTGTCTATGCTGAAACTCTTCCAAGCACATGACTCAGCAGCAGCAGAAAGGAATTACAGAAAAGCAAGTGAAATCTTTGTAGGATTTTAACAGATCTCTGGAGGTTCTCTCAGCATTTGTTTTCTCACTCACTGATCTGACACAGAACTCTGACATAAGATAAAACTCAGACTCAGAGGTGTTTGCACTGCTGGATTAACACATAGAATGTGCTCTCAAAATCCCAAGCACAGAAGCAACATCAGTCATAGAGTACTTATGTTCTGGTCAATGAAAAACCATTGCTAAGAAATAAAGGTTCTTTTTCTACCATCCCATTGTTAGCACCACCAAAATCAAGCCACAGTTTATATGGCATTCAGCCATATTAGGCAGGAACTCAAGAGGACTACATTTTCTTTTGCCATCCCTCAGTCAAGGTCTTACCAATGGAACCATGGCTACATAAACACTGATAACCATCCACTCACTCCTTCTAGATCTTGTGTTGCCTTAATCACAACAGCCAACTGCTTAGCCTCTTAATAAGGGTACCTGACAATATCACCCTTTCAGTAGTTCTACTGCACGATCAAATCCAAATGGTTCACACTTATTACTGAGTCAGCCACTCTATCCATTTCACTGTACTGACTCTAGTGTTCAGAGGGTACAGAGTTCACCTGCACAGAAAACTAACATGATTTTTAATGGCTGTTTCATTTTTTCAGCTGGATCAAATTCATGAATTGTGCAATACTGCTGATGCAGAAGTACAAGTTCTCATGCAGGGGACAGGATGAGGACATGGGGAAATTGCATCACCACGCCTTGTTTCCAGTCATCTTTTTAAAAATACCTACTTTGGCTCATTACATCACCATCACATTGACTAAGGCTTTTTCAGGCCAACCTTCTGTTCCAAAGCAACTAAAAAAAGCACAGCCGAATATCAGCATCACAGAGTTTAGTGCAATGCTCTGCTAGCAGTAAGAATTCAACCAGTTACCTCAGCAAGAAAGGTAGCTTACTCATTGCCTCCCTTCTAATTCACCAGCAAAAAGGGCAGGATCTCCACAGCCATAGTTGGCTCACCGTGTTCACTAAATGAAGCAGCAGTCCGATGGGAAGAGCAACACGCAACCCCATATCAGGACACTATTACAATGCATGCACACAGAGATAATTACCCCAATCCCAAGATTTTAACAGGATAAGTCATCAAACGTCGGCAACTGAAACACACAGTCTATAAACCAACAATCACATCAACAAGAGCAGATAACACAAAAAGCCACATTCATATTTAAAAAATAAGAAGCCAGATCCCACTCAAGAATCCGCGTTCTCACCAGTACTACACCTGGAAGACAACAAGCCTGGAAAAAGCCGATGGCCTTTGGCTGGCTGTCAGTATCAGCTGCTTGAATGGAGTAATTGCCATCATCGTCATCTGCATCATCATCGCCCATTAAAGGTCTGTTGGCATCTTCCTCAACACTGCCTTCTTCATCTGCTCCAAGCTCAGGAAGGCCTAAGTTGTACAAGGGATACGCAACAGGAACAATGGACCACAGACTGTTCATGCTCTCCCCAGTTTAAGCTACGCTCTGTTCTTTTAAGCAGTTTTCTCTTTGAGAAGTTCCCTTGATCTCCCATACCTCCATCCTCTTTGGCTTAGAAACATTTCTAGATGGTGTTCTTCAATGTCAACAGGTTCTAGCCTTTGTCTTCTAGTGCTCTTGAGAGTATTCTGTCTGATCCTGGTGTTGACTTTGTCTGCTCTGAGTGTCTGGCCATTAGTTTGAAGATATACCAAATTAATGCATTTCTCTCCTTACTTGGTGGTTGGAATCCTTTCACCTGGCTCCTGGTTACCACCTCCACTGTGCACGGAGGCTGAGTGTACCACCACCTACACTGACAGCTGCTGCTTGTTAATGCCTCCTCTGGAATGGAGTGCTTAGGAACTGCACTGAGCTTTCAGGGCTGCTGAACACTTTTATGCAGACTCTTTTTGTGCTACCAACTTTATAGCCCTTACAGGCATCTGGGAAACCTCCTCCATGTCCCTGTCAAAGCCTGAAGAGTCTTTTGTTTTCCTGTTATACTCTGACTTGTCTACCATCTTCTTGGAGAAGGACTATATCCTGGGAGCTGTTTAACTGGCTACTGGAAGCCTACATACTGAAAGCACTTTCCCTTCCTAACATATGGCTAAGGCTTGCCACAGTTCTTTTTCCTACAGTAGCCCACCAACAGTTTGCTTACCATTTCTTAAAAAAACCATTGGTTTCCCAAGTGAACAAAAACTCAGAATTAGGCATATACTAAATGGAAGGATTAGAGGTAGGCTGTTACATCTTGTTTTTTAAAAATTTCCAGACTCTATACAGATGTTGCATAATGACATTCAGTGTGATTTTGGTAAGAGCATTTTATATATTAAAGTGCAACACCATTTTGTAAGAATCCTGAGGATTAGTGCTGTCAGAACAAGCAGCACTTTTAGCACTACATGGAAAGCTACAAATCAACTTCCCATGAAAGAACTGAAATACTACAGCCCTCTGCTACTTACCCACTTCCTTTGGTGAAGTCAGGAGCCCACAGAAGACGATTACTCCTCCAGCAAACTGGACTGAGGCAGTCACCAAGAAGGCATACTGAAGATAAATAAAAAAGATATCATTTTTAAAAGGCTTTCAGTCACATGGGTTTCTTTGATCAACAAGGATCTCTCTACATCCTGACCTTATCAGAGGGCAAATATAGCTACAACTCAGATTACATCCATAAAACTTGGAAACAAGTGATCTCCACATCTTCTGAACAAATTTGGTTCTATCTAGGTGACGGAGGAAGGAGCTCACCCAACACAATCACAGATCTAGCTACACTGGTAGGCACTGCTTGAAGCAGTGGCAAATACCAAATTCAGACCAGCTTGCTCAGGGGAGTCTGTTCAATTGGGTCTCGAAACCCTCCAAAAGCAGACTCCCCAGGCTCAGAGACCTTCCTCCAGTACTTAAGTGATTTCACAGTGAAATGTTTTTCCAAATTCCAGCTGACACGTTCCCTGATTCACTTTATAGCCACTGTTTTTTGGTCTCTTACTGTGCAACCCAGAAAAGAATCTGACCCTGATTTTCACCAATCTCCATACAAGCATTGAAAGGCTACTATTTGGTGCCCAATAAGGTTTCTCTTCTCAGCCCTGTTTGTCCATGCACGTTATGTGCTCCAACATGCCTTGGTTCCCTGTGTTCCCTGCCTGGCATATTACAGCAATATAAAGCACCCCTGGCCTCTTCCCAGCAAGAAGCTGTATCTTTCTATCTGTCAAAACTACTTGCGCAATGTACACTAGCAGCAATGAACTCACTTGAGCAAGAACCTGTGATGGACGTGATTTGAAGAGTATTTTAAGCCACCTGGATCAGAAGAGAATACACTACAGCATTAAGGCTCTTCAAAAACACCAACCACATCGCCAAGAAGTCTCAGGTTCACTCCTCCCAAGTCTGAAGGTTTAGGAAAGGAACAACATTCTGTTCTGCCCCCTGCTTCCTACCATGGAATTACAGAAGATGAAACTGAATGTTCAGATAAGAAAAATATTCCTTTTATTTTTCAAGACAAGAAACTGACTCTGCATAACCCAATCAGACATGCAGGCCTAGCTGGAAGCCAGACAGCAATACCTACCTCATAGCCATACTTGAGAACGCAGGAGGCAAGGAACGCCCCAAGGATATTTCCCACAGATGCACAGGCACTCCAGAGGCCAAACACAAAACCTCTCCTGCAGAAATGAAAGAGAATTTGGAGGGGAGGATGCAGGAGAGGTGATATTAGGAGCAAGACAGACAGACAACATTAGAATGAACTTTAATTTACTTATAAAGTTACAACATTCTCTCGCCTGCTCCAAAGAGAATCAAAGGTCTCTTACAGCAAAAAAAAACATAGAGCAACTTGGGGGCACCAAATAAATAAGCAAGAAATGTTCTGTCCTGAAACACTCACATTACAGCAGAGATAAACTGGCTTACAAGCTATGGCTACAAGTGTGCCCCAGTCACAGACTCAACACTCAGATAAGTCACTCTCCATATGAACTCTTTAGTGATAAGTGGTCAGAACCAGGTAATCCAGCGTCAAGACAAACTGAATTCAGCCACTTTGCACTACAAAACTTTTCAAGTTTGACCTTGTGTCTTTAGCACACACAAACGTGTTCATACCAAACTGCTCCATGGCTCCAGAAGAGATAACAGAAGTAAGTAGGGCATCCCATACAACTTTAATTCTGACCAAAATGTTGGCAAAAGAGAGTTGTGTTGGCAAAACAGAGTTGTGCCCTTTTGGTTTGAGACTTCCAGCACAGCCAGCTACTCAGCAGGTCAGAGAAGTGAGTCACTGTAGAAATCTCAGCTTACCCAGCTTTTCCAAACCAATTGCCCATGACAGCAACCACACAGGGCCAACCAGTGGACTGCAGCAAGCCGTTCACAACCCAGAGACAGCAGTAGAACCACTTGTTGTAGAAATGCAACCACTCTGTGAGTGTGCCAAAGAAGAATACCTAGGGAAGAATAAGTAGAATTAGTAAGAGGTAATAATAAAACAGAAAAGAAACCATGAGGCTACTCTTGGAAGCCGAGAGCGAGAAGTAAAGGCAATTCAGGGGGAAGGTTCCCGGCAGAGCTCAGGCCAGAGGCAGGCGTGGTATTGTTTGAGAAATGGCTCAGAGCTAACAGCACCCTCTGCTGAGCCACCACAGCACCAACTCTGGAGCCCAAACAGCTCAGGAGAGAAAAACATCTTTTCAGCACTTCCAAGACTTATTTTTGTAAACAACTCAGTCATAGCCAAAGAAAGAGACAAATACTTTCAGTAACAATGCTAAAAACCCAACGGCCTCTTGATTTCTTACTGTACTGACATCTGAAACCACAGTTCTCCATGCAAACACAAAGCCTCCAGTAGCTCTTTATCTTTGCAAAAATTAACATAAATATTACAGCCAGGTTTCAAATTGCCACAAGCCCTAATCCAAACTAGCCAAAATAAACACACTGTGTTGGATGCATGTCTGCCTGTGATCACGTGCTTGCAGAATGCAACGGCCCACAGAGGGCTTCATAGCCGACGGGTAAATCAAAAGCACTCTGCACAGTTTACATTGCTTCAGTTGCTAGAAAACCACAAAGAGATAAAACTGATGCCCGCTCATCTGCAATGGCTTGAACTCAAAGAATGGTTTTGTTTTATGCAGTCATTCATTTTTGACGTACACCCTGTTGTCAATTACAAAATAAGCACATGACTGCTTAGTACTGTTAGCATGCCCTTTAAGGATGGCAGCAAGGATTGCATTGGCAGGCAAAAAAATTGATGCCAACATACATGTGTTTGGAATACCGTTATAACACCAGGTGGTCCCAAAAAGTCCAAATACACTGATCTCGTTCAAAAGCTATTTGTCAAGTCTCTAGACAGTGCCTCAAACATAGGAAATTCCTTCTGACACAGCATCCATAAATAGATATTTCAGGAAGAGCTGAGTCATCCAGTAAGTGCACTGAGACCACTGAGGTACAGCTACAGCTCAAGGCATGGTTCACACAGAAATAGTCTCTTCTCCTAAAATAGGATCCAGATCCCCTTACAGAGGTATTTCTAAATCGCACCAGTACATTCTGACTTACCACCAGAGCAGATGAACACATGCCAAAAGACAAAACCCAACGTAAATTCAGGCGGTCTCCAACAATGCCACTCACAAAGAGACCCTGAGAACAAAACACAGCAACAAATAAATCCACAAAATGAGCACTTGTGATCTGCAAGAATTAAAATGAAGTAGAAGGGGCAAGCTGATCCCAATGTTTCTGTATCAGCTTACAGGTTGGTTCTAGCCACTTCTTCTGCCACCAAAAATCACAGAATTGCTCAGGTTGGAAAAGACCTTAAAGATCATCAAGTCCAACTGCAATCCATCCATACTACCCTAACAACTACCACTAAATCACGTCCCTGAGCACCACATCCAAACGGTTTTGAAACACATCCAGAGATGGTGACTCAACCACCTCCCTGTGGAGCCTATTCCAGTGCTTAACAACCCTTTCTATAAAGAAGTTTTTTCTGATATCCAAACTAAACCTCCCCAGGTGCAACTTGAGGCCATTTCCCCTCATCCTGTCACCTGTCACCACTGACAAGAGACCAACTCCACCCCCACTGCAATCACCTTTCTGGTATTTGAAGAGAGCTGTTTTCCTAAGTCGTTCATTCAATTTCTTACGTTTAAAAATCTCAAGAGTTTTTGGAGAGCTCAATCTGCCCCCTCCCACTCACTCGTGAAAGGGGTATAAGAAATGTTGAAGTGACAGTTACTTCTCTTGCACTTGTCAACAACCACGTTCACAAGGGACACAGGCATAGATGGAATGAACACAACCAAAGAAAAAAAAACTGCTCCTGAACCAAGCTTTTTAACTGCATTAGTGCTAGGCAAGTCCAGGAAGGTCCTGTCCAAATGTAGGTGCATCAGATTTAACCAAAGCTCAGCACCACTGAGTTAGTTTTACTCACCACAGCATAGGAAAACAAAAAAATAGTGTCCAATGTTCCCAAGAAGAGAGTTGCTTCTTCTGCATTTGGAAATAGATGGTTGCTGTTCCATAGCTACAGAGAGAAAATTGTAACAGGTAAACATGGAGAAGCACAGCCCATTACATTCCTTGTGATGCAAACCCCAACTCCAAAGCAGAAGAGCATCTGTCCCCAGCAACTTCCTATTCTTCCAACACTTTAATTAACAAATTAAGAACAATTCTCACATTCTTCACTGCAGAAAATGCCCACTGTCATTTTGTTTCACTTCTAAATGACATAAGAGCACTCCAAGTGAGAAATGCAACTTCCACCTGGATCAAGACAAATGACTGGAAAACAAACTCTGCTTCTAACAAGCACACAACTGTTAGACAGTTTCTTACATGCAAACACTGATGAGTATCTTAATGAATAATACAATAAAGGCATATTCTGTTTTATGTGCAGTGCCTCTCCTGTAGCTATCTGTCTTCTTTACATGAATAATTCCCTCAAAGCCTTTGTGGCAGCAACCATAATTAGGCATGACAGACCACGAACAGAAAAGTGAGAACACAGAAGGAAGGCAGGGAAGAAACAGACTAGATAGAAACTCTGCACAATGAACTTCAGTTGCTAATTCTTTCATTTTTGTGTTAACCTGTATTCAGTATGATCAAACAAAGGAAAAGGTTCAATTGTCCCCAAACTAACATTACAGACATCACTGGAAAAAAGCAAGCTTTGAGGATGACTTGAAGAATGAATAAAGTTTATTAGGACAATGCTTCCCCCACACTTTATCCCCATTAGAAAAACAAGCAAACAATCCAAACCTGGCCTACAAATGCAACTAACTCACCTATGGTCAGTTTTTGTTTCTGTGTCCCCAGAGGAGCATCTTATCCAGGCAGCACCAATTACACATCTGCTTAGTTTAAGAGACTTAACTTCGATATGGCCAACCTACACAGCTTCTGCTTAAGTCTCATGCATCAAAGAAAACTAATAACACCCTTGAAAAACATTTGCCACTTGAAGCCACCAACACCTACTTATAGCAAGATATCTCAACTTTTAACAGATTCCTGGAATTCCACAAGCTACTAAGTGTGTTAGAAAGAGAAGAGAATCAAATCTCCTGTCACTAGGTTTAAATTCATTATAAAACCCCTAGAGGACTTACAAATCTGTACAGACTGAAAAGTACAGATCTAATAAAATCATGGTATGGTCACCAGCACCAGAAAGCCAGAACCAGGACGTTAAAGCACTGTAACCCCACTCACTGCTCTCTTGTGTTGCCTTTGGCACTTCAAAACAGGTTCTTTCCTTATCCCTCCCTTACCTTCTCTGCTCTGCTGGCTATATCAGCAGGAAAGGTGTCCCAATCTCCATGAGAACACCAACTTCCTAACAAATTTTTCTCTGGGAACCATTAGAAAAGAGTTCAACACCAGCTGGTGATCCAGAAAACTACAGTTCAGAAATCTGAAGTTCCCACACATATTCAGAGAAGCAACCCTGACAGAAAGAAATAAAAGAGCCTCTTCAGCAGCACAACCCAAGCACACTGGAAGTTACTCATCTTTCTTTGCACCTGCTAGTTACCTCATTTGGCCGGAGCTCAAAGGTTGTGCTGTTTAGGCAGGATGGAGTCCACTGGCTTGAAATGCTGACTTTGACATTACTGAATGTCTTTCTGGAAGCATGGAGCAAGGAATAACTGCCAGAAAAAAACACAAGCACAGGTTGGCCAAATCTTCTCTGCAAATCATGTGGGAAAGAGTAAGACTCAAAATTCAGACATGTGCTCTGAGTAACAGAGAACTGACATTTTAGAGATCACTGCTAGCAACAGGAACCACAAAATCATGGGCAGATACTGATTTTAAAGAGGGAGAATCTGCCTTGTGTACCCACCCAGGCCAGCCCTTCTGCCATGGGTTGAGTTCCTGGCAGTCAGTCTCACCTTTCGTGAAGGCTCTGCTGGTGGCTGGATTCCCCAAGGGCACAGCACACTTCACTTTGCTATCACACGACTCCTAGACTGGCTGTTACTATTGACTTTTGAGTTTGTTTTCAAGGCTCAGAGCCAAAATTAAGAGTACTTCCCTACTTTTGCTCTCCTTCTTCAGACAAGCTCTGTACCTCTCCCAAATTCAGTGAAACGAACGCCTCTCTGCAGAAAGACACTCAGCCTACCTGAAGAAGGTCAACAGGAACACAATAATATGATGGTGAGTGCAATGGGACATCAGGCCTCTGTTTGCAGGCTGTCTCCGCGAGCTTCCAGGCACAGCCATGGCCCTGCTCCTGCCTCAGCAGCAAAGTTTGGTCGGTGCTTAGGTCATTTTGTCTTCTTGCTTAAAGAGAAATAGGTGGGAAGGGAGAACAGAAGAACGGATACAAATTAAAATACAGGTTTAAAATACAGTGCTACAAGATATGGTTTAGTAGCTTGTGGTAGCAGCGCTAATAGGAGGACTTACAGGTCATTTTGCAACCTTGTAATTCTATGATTCTATGATTCTCTTCCTATGTCGATGATCACTGTGCACTATTTACGTATTTGGTAGACTACAGGGTGGTCATACATCATACCTAAGTTGCTCTGAAAGTAATGCCTCCTATTTATTTCCATGGAAACTACAACAGACACAAAGAGCACAAGGACACTATTTGATCGAGCAAATTGTCAGCAGCAACATTATTTTTCAGCATAGTCACCATTAGTAGCTGTGCAATTTCACCATCGATGAACAAATGCCTACACATTGTGCTCATAAAGACCTGCACTTGTGGAGGTGACCTACTGTTTCACAGCTGCTATGATGGTCTTGCAGCTGGGAAATTGTTACCCATGCAGTTCACCTTCCACTGGTCTGAATGCATGGAAGACAAAAGGCCTACATTAGGACTATACAGTAGGTATGGTAGGATGGTCCAGCCAAGACTGGCAATATGCTCCACAGACTTCAAATTGGTATGGCCCCTGTGCTGCAAGAGAAGGATTGTCTTCTTCTCAGGCCTGACTCTGGAAGCTTAAGCCTTCAGCTTAGTCAGCACTGTGATGCAGTTATCAGAGTTGATGGTCTGTCTGGGTTCCAGAAAATCCAGAAGAATCACCCTTTTCCTATCCCATAAGAGTGCACATCACTTTATCCACTGAGGGCTGTGTCTTGAACTTTTCCTTCAATGAGGAATTTGTATGTCATCACTCCTTGGACTGTTGTTTTGACTCCAGCTCACAGTGGTGACACCACATCTCATCTCCGGTAATGATGTGATCCAGAAAAGCGTCACCTTCAGCCTCATATTGGTTCAATAGGTCCTGACAAACTTGCACGTGCTGTTCTTTCTGTTCCCACATCAGCATTCATTGGACCTACTTTGTGCAAACTTTGCAATATTCCATCGTTGTCGCTGTCATTTCCAATGCACTGAAGCCGATATTCAGCTCTGTACACCATTCCCTGGTCACAATCCGCCAATTCATGTGGATGAGCTGACGGAGACATTCGTGGTGCAACAGCTGTGCATAGCAGTCTGGAATGCTACTTGTCCTTCACGTCACTGCTGAAATGCACCACCCACAGCCTTTCTGTGCTCACATCCACTGTTTGGTCTGCACAAGTGTTCAGCAAGCACCGATGAATGTCAGTGAGTGCCATTTTTTTCCAGCAGCCCTCTGCTGCTCCTCTCTCTCCTGCATGCTGCAGCAGATAAACAGAGGTTTCCAGAGGACAGCAACACTTGTGCAACACTGAGGGAGACGTTCCTTCCCCGCACAACCTCCCTGCATAGAGATTTATTGCTATCCTTGTGCCCGCACACACAGACACAGATCTGTTTGCCTGTAGGGCTGAGTACTGGATCTGATCTCCATCTTTGTATAGAATCACAGAATCATTAAGGTTACAAAGGACCACTGAGATCACCCAGTCCAACCACCATCCCATCCCCCCATGCCCACTGCCCACGTCCCTCAGTGCCACATCCACCCGGCTCTGGAACACCTCCAGGACGGTGACTGCACCACCTCCCTGGGCAGCCTGTGCCACTGCAGCAGCATTCTTTCCGAGAAGAAATGTTCCCTTACACCCAACCCGAACGTCCCCAGGCTTCAACGTAAATCCATCCCCCGCCCAGCCGCCATTCACCGGGCAGAAGCCGGGCGCGGCTCCGCAGCCCCACGTACCCCACCGCCGCGGCGCTCAGGAAGTGGCGGCTCGGGCGGCTCTTCCGGCGGTGGCGGCCCACGGGCACGGCGGGACTTGTAGTCCGGGAGTCCGCTCAGCGCCCGCCCCGGGGAGGCTCCCAGGGGTCCCGCCTCGCAGCCGGCGCGGAGGGAAAGAGAGGGGAAGGGAGGGGAAGGGAGCAGCACCGCCCCCAAGCCGAGGGGTGGAGGAAGAAGAAGAATAAGGGCCGGGACTACGTTTCCCGCCGGCCTCGGGGCGGCGGGGCGGGGTATAAAGCGGCGCTACCTGGCCGGCAGGTGAGCCGTACAGGTGGGGCGGCTCTTGTCCGGGTCTCGGCTGCCCCTGCAGGTGCGGGCAGCCCCGGGTCGGGGCGCGCTCCCTCAGCCCGTGCTCTCCCCTCATTCCAGGCTCGGGCTGCGGGATGCCGTTCTCCAGCTCCAGCACGGACGATGCCTTCGATTACCTCTTTAAGATCATCCTGATCGGGGATTCCAACGTGGGGAAGACGTGCGTGGTGCACCGCTTCAAGACGGGGCAGTTCTACGAGAAGCAGCAGAACACCATCGGAGTGGACTTCACCGTGCGCTCGATGGATATCGACGGCAAGAAAGTGAAGGTGGGTGATGGGAGCGGGCTGGGAGGTGCCTCGGGGCGGGACTGCGGCTGTGCCTCCATTACCGCGTAGCGAGTGCGGCTCCGGGGGGACCCCAGGTGAAGGGGGATGTAAGAAAGAAGGGGACAGGGTTTTTAGTGGGGTCTGCTGCGATAAGACGAGGGGAAATGGTTTCAAACGAGAAGAGGGGAGATCTAGACTGAGCATAAGGAAGCAGTGTTTTATGGTAAGCATAGCGAGGCACTGGAGGAGGTGATCCAGACAGGTGGTGGATGCCCCATCCCTGGAGACACTCAAGGTCAGGCTGGATGAGGCTCTGAGCACCCTGATGTAGCTGCGGGTTTCCCTGTTCATTGCAGGGGAGTTGGACTAGATGGGCTTTAAGGGTCCCCTCCAACTCAAACGATCCCATGGAAGGTCAGGTAGCAGACTCCTTCCCTCTGCCTAGCCCTGCAGCAGGTTCATCTGCTTTTCCCCTTCCTACTTGAAAACTGCCATCCTCCTTATCTCTCAGCTCACTTGTGGGAATGTTGGTCTATTTATAATGCCAGCATTAATCTAACAGATTGCTCTTTAGTCTGTGTAGGTTGTCTGTATGCATACAAATATCTCTTTGAATCATATAATCATCATAGAATGGACTGGGTTGAAAAGGACCACAATGATCATCTACTTTCACGCCCCCTGCTATGTGCAGGGTTGCCAACGACCAGACCAGGCTGCCCTGAGTCATGTCCAGCGTGGATCTACTGGTCTTCACATCTTGAATCCTTTCTCTTGCAGATCCAAGTGTGGGACACAGCTGGTCAAGAGCGCTTCCGGACAATAACCCAGTCCTATTACAGAAGTGCCCATGGAGCCATCCTTGCCTATGACCTTACTAGGAGGTCCACATTTGAGTCTATTCCTCACTGGATTCATGAAGTTGAAAAGTATGGTGCTGCAAACTTGGTCATGATGTTAATTGGTAGGAATCTGAATTTAAATATTATATTATATAGCTTTTCTAATAGATGTGTAAAATCCCCCTCACCTCCCTACTGCTGCTTAAAGCATCTATGAACCTATGAATTAAAAGGGAGTATGTTTTAATTAAAATAATGAAAATATGTATTAGTTCAATTTCAAACAAAAAGAAAGTCACAGCCTGGCATGACCAGGCCCGTTGCAGGCACTGAAATCTCTTCACGCATTCCTTTCCTGCTGGAATAATGCAAGGAACTTGCTAGTAGCTTAGCAAGCAAACACAACCCTATTGATGTTAGAATGGCAGTAAACCTGACCCTGTGCTCCTGATGTGCAGGAAGGCAGCAGTTTGATAATTCAAAATGAAGAGGGATGCACAAGCAACACAACTCCTCCTTCTCGTTTTTCCTCCCTGTTCTTGTGATAACGCCTTCCGTTGCTCTGTAATGTGACTCTGACTGGGTAGGACTGTACGCGGCTTCTGCAAAGCACTAAGAATCTGCTTGCATTTCTCTTCCTCCTTTATTCCGCTAGCATTCAAGAAACTCTGCCTATCGCGGAAAGGAATGAGTAGAAACTGCTGAGGTTGGAGATTAGAGGAAGTGGGATGGTTCTTTCCTTTGGGTTTCAGATTGTTACTGTTCTTTCCCTCCCCAAGGAAAAAGCTGCAAATGAGAGCCCTGACATGCTGAAGTGATAGAGCCTTTATCTACTTTCCACTGCTTCTGCCTTTTCCACTGCAGCACAGTGCTGAGAGCAATGCACGCAGCCCCAGCAGCCCAAACTGGCTTTTGAGGGTAGGCAGCACTGAGCCCTGGAGGCAGCAGGCATGGGATTTAAGCTGCTGCTGGTGCCTCTAGCAAACTATGTGCTTCTGGTGTTGTGGTTGTTCCTGTTTGTTTCCTTAGAGGGAGAACAACAAATTCTGACCTGCTTATGAGTTGGGAGGAGGAAGGAAGGAAGGAAGAAAGAAAGGCGGGGGGGGGGGGGGGGGGGGGAAACCACAACAACCCACAAACCTTGGTGATAGGGTTTTTTCTAACTCTTTTAACGACTGAAAAAAAAAAAAAAAAAAAAAAAAAAAAAAACAAAAAAAAACAAGATCTATTAGTGTGTATGGTGGGGTCTTTTTTTGTTTATTTTTTCTCTTAAACTCTGAAATGAGTAACAATCAAGCTTTTGTCAAAGAGCTGGTGTGGTAGTTTCTTCTGGTGCTATTTTACTTACCTTAGCAGGAAACATTGAATTAGTTGTAGCCATTTTCTACACCTTTCCAGTGGGACAGTTAAAGTTTTCAGCCTTTCACATCTGGAACTGAAGGAGGAAAACACGTGGCACTGGAGGAGGAAAGGGCTAGGGCAGGGTGGTTTTAAGATGGCAAACAAACATCAAGTAAGGCAGGCTTTGGGGGCTTGTGCTTTGCTGATAATATTTGTTCCCTTTTGGAAAAGCTAGACGTGACTTACAGGGGAAGGGCAGCTAGGTTATACATACTGTGGTGTCGAGATCTGCACATGATGAAGGGTTGTCTTGGAGCTAAGAAGGTAGATTTAAGCCAGGCACTGCACGTACCAGGACTGGTACAGCAACTATTTGAAACACCTCAAATAAAATACCTTTGTATATTTATAACTTCTATCAGATTATGATTGTTGTTTTGAGTAGTTTTCATCTATGTGCTTTCGAAGAATCCTCTGGCTCTGCTATCTAGAGCAAATAACTAGATACCCCCTGTTTTTTGTGGGTCTTCTTTTCTTAAACTCATTTGATGAGCTATGGTTTTGATCAATGTGATGGCGGCTCTGACATGTTCACATCTTGCTTTTCCAGCAATTAGTTTCCATTGTAATTCTATTATTTAACAAAACTGAAGTAATGCATTGGACTTAAAGGAAACAAAAGTGTGAGAGACTAAATTATCAGGTTATCTATTTGCCTTCTTTTTAAGGGAACAAATCGGACTCAGTGGATAAAGCGACAAGTCCTGTTTGAAGATGCCTGCACGCTGGCTGAGAAGCACGGGCTCCTAGCTGTGTTGGAGACGTCAGCAAAAGAAGCTCAAAACATTGAAGAGGTGTTTGTGCTGATGGCTAAGGAGCTGATAGCCCGAAATACCTTGCAGCTTCATGGAGAGAGTCCTCCAAACAGCGTCTATCTTGAGTCCAGGCCAGTGATTGCCAGTCCAAGTGCAGAGAAGACCCAGTGCCTTTGTTGAATGCTCTTTTCAGGAACAAAAAGTTGGAAGTTATCATTTTTCTGAGGCTATGTTTGATCTCAGTTTAATTCAGATGATGAAAGTTTGCTACGTGGCCTCGAGCCATCTCTCATGTTTCTACCTTGCAGTTTGGTGTGTAAATATCCTCAGAGATCACTGTTGCTGTTGGCAGCACAGGTTGCTTGGAGCATAGCAACTGCTACCTTAATGTGAACTTGTAAGCTGAGACAGCTCAGGAAGCTGCCAGCCTTAACCAAAGAGAACTGTTTTAAAAAAAAAAAAAAAAAAAGCCTTTAACTATATCTTTAAGACACTTTTCTGGCTATGTCAGGAGATAAATTTGCACTAGAGCTTGCATTGAGTTGATCCTTCTGAGATGTGCAGTCTGCTGCAGTACAAGCTCTTCACCTTAAAATGTCTGCACTCAGACAGCACTAACCCACTTCTGCCTTAGGTTTCATTTAGGGGAGGGCCTGATGTAAGGCACGGAGCCACCTGTGCTGAGCTATTAAATACCAACATTTGTAAGAGGGTGCAACTTCACAACTGTATGGTTTTCTCACTAGGCAAACCTGGAGTCATCCTTGGTGCTTCAAAGCAGGCAGAATGTGGTGCGGTAGGGTCCCAATCTTCTCCTGGGAGTGAGAACTCCTGTCTTTCATTTTGTTCTTGAATTGTAAGAATTGTAACTAGTAGTGAGCTGTCTTGTTACACAGTTATTAGGAGCACTGAAGCTTCCAAGGCCACAATAGCTTCCATTAATGCTGGGGTGAAAGGACTACTTTGTTTTGCTAAGCCTGCCTTGCTTTTGATGTACTGATTTTAATCAAAAGCTGACTGTTAGTTGGTGTGAAAATGCAATGGTAGAGTGTGCCTGGAGACTTTCAGAGGCATGTGAAAGAAGGGATTCAAGTCTATGTAAAACAGCAACAAGGAGTATGGTTTAATAATGCAACCTCACCTCAGAGCAGTGAAGGGGTGGTGTTGAGCATACAAGCATGTGTGCTATTGCCTGGGAGACGTCATCAAACATCTTGGTAAGCAGTGGAAGATTTTGTCTCTGCCCTCCGAAGTGCAAGCAGTGCTACTGGAGGGCTCAATTCTATGCACAGGAACTGAAAGTGTGTGTGTGTGGGGGGGGGGGGGGGGGAGATGTTTTTCAGTAGATATGAACAGTGGAGGAGAAAGGGGGGAAGAAATAATATACAGGAGAAGCCTTCAGATGACACAGTCCACGTGTACTGAAGTGTATCACTGAAGCTGTTAACGTTTAAGCTATGAACTAGAAATCGTACTCTGTAATGATTAAAATACAGTCTGGGTTATATGGAAAGAAGCCCTGGGAGGGTTGGCAAGCTGCCACTTCACAAGATGGCACTTTACCTATGATGTTTCACAAGTTCCTGAAAAGTGGGGAAAAAGATGTAGCAAATCCTTCTGGAAAAGCTTGTCTGAAAAGCACAAAATAGAGTAAATCATTGCTTTAGTCTTGAGCGTAATTTCATTATTATGGCTTGCTCTGGCCAGGTTCTTTGCTAGTGCACACCAACAACAGTGGTTAATTCAGCTGCCTGTAAACAGAGCAGAATGCTGCACAGCTCAGGCTTGCAGTTGAGCTGTTGTGCTTTATTCTGCACTGTTCCCTTTTGTTTGATGGGTGCAAAGGTCCCTCTGTCCTTTTTTTTTTTTTTTTTTTTTTTTTTTCCCCAAGAGTCTGGTCTAAAATAGCTCCCCCGCCATTCACCCTTGTGCAACTCAAAAAGGAGTGTGTGCTCTCCTTTGGTTGCTTCTGCCTGGTGCCTTTCAGAAGCCCTCTAAGCACAAAGGTTCCCCTGGGGTCACTTCTCATTCACAGAAGGAGCTTAGAGTGAGCTGCAGCAGTTCCTGGGTTTTTCAGAGTGTAGATTAATAGATTAATTTATGATGTAGTTAGTACCTGACATGAAGAAAACTATTAAGTCTGTTAACAAGCTTTATTCTGTTGTTGTACAGTGTATGATAGCAACCACTATGTTTGTAACTTTCGTCAGTGCCTTTTTCCATCACAGCAAATGGAAGTGTGCAGCTGCTGCCCATGCAAGTTAACCAAGAAACAGGTTAACTGCTGCAGAACCTTATGTTACCATTTTTGCTCTTCCAGCATCATACGCAGATCCAGCATAGTTCCTGATGGCATCGTTAGCATGCTTGTAGAAAGGCAGCTCTTCTATAAATGTTGTTTACAATACTATGCTACCAATTACTACTGTCCCACGGTTGTAAGAGCTGTGCATCCAGCTGGAGGAGATGCTCGTTTGTTTTTACCTACCTGGAAGAAGTATTCAAACCTTAGCTGTCTGAATTTGCTGCTGTGCATTCTTTGCACTGATACCCACACCCATGTCACATGAAACAGAGGCAGCGCCTCCCCACGTGGCAGGGCAAAGAACTGAAAGAATTCTGAAATGGGGCATGCGCTGAAGCCCCTTAGAAGCTGACTGGCTTAAAAATAAGCATAATTACAACCCAGTGATGTGGAAGGCATGTGGCACTGCTTATGTGGTCACACTTTTCTACATACATAAGGTACAGGTTCTTAATAGCAAAAGCTGAGGTTCTTACCTAATAATTCCAGTTAAGTACAGTTGGAAAGGAGACCAAGAAGGCACATCTCAGGCCCACATCTGGTACAGAGCTCTGTTCTGGAGCCTCCTTTCAGGAAGCAGATGCATGCTGGTGCTTTGGGACAGAACCAAATCTACCTCCTTTTCCCAGTAGGCAAGTGTTCCAACCATAGCTGCTCCTCCCCAGCTCTCATATATGGAGGAAGGCTGCTAATGAAGCTGAAGTCTACATATGCAAAACATTCAACTCAAGGCAGAGGGAGTTTTAGTACTCAACACCCTTTCTACCAAGTCCTGGAGCCATTTTCCAACGCCTCTCTCAAGCGCAAGGACCACAACCACAACAGACAATGCTAGGATATACGAGTTGCTTTATTCAGAGCGAGAACCTCTTTCACTGAGAATTACATCAACTTTTAATACGGAATTGCACACTTGAGCGTTTCACTGTTAGCTTGAGACAGTTAGGTCCTTTAAAGTCATTTACTGCACTTACAAGAAGTTTGAAAACCAGCCTCAGCTTAGCTGCCCACAAAGGCTTTGTCTGTGTGATCACATTAAGCTGCTGGCAAGGAGGTGTGGACAGCAGCTGGGCTGCCAATGACAAGTAGCATATCTAAGGGTAACAGCAACAAGTTATGGCAACATGTGAGGGGCAGAAATTGAATATACTTGCAACTCTTATTTCCTTGATAAAAGCTGTATCCATAAACATTAGTGCTTATTAGTTATCACTGCCAAGTCTGGCTAGATTTGCTCACCAGACGTAAGGCTTACCTCAATTGCACACGTACACAGAGTTAAATGATGCCTCTAATTCTACAGCTGACTTAAGTTGCCTTTGCAGCTCCTTTGTTGCTATCTGATTCATACAGCACAGTCCTGTATTCTATCTGAATCCCAAGAACTGTGTGGATTCCCTCCCTTTAGGCTGCTGCAGCATTAATAACGCCATGTAGGCAAGTTCCATTCCAAACAGGAGACACTCTGTACCTCAAGTCACGCTCCAAACAGAAATTCATGTCGTGCCTTCCGTAACAGGAAAGAGTTAGTATGCATTCCCTTAAATGAACCAGGCCTCCCAGCAGCAAGATTACAATACACATTGTTGCAAGCAAGAAAGAGCAGCACTTAAAAGGACTGTAAAGAAGTAGAGGCTCTGAGGCAGCAGTGAAGCTGTTAAGAAGTGCCATTTGCTTTTACAATTGCCATCAGACCAACTGGAACATGCAAACACTTATTTCACAGTTACCACACAACGCAAAATTTCAAACGAAATCAGAAGTATATTTTGCTGCACAGGGACTGAAGCCAAGGCACTTCAAATGACAGCATGCAACTTTTTCTCCCCCTGAATATCTTGGTTTTGAAATCAAGATTTTGTATAAAGACTCCACAAATTTCCATCAACCTTTTTCATCTCAACACTGCCATGAATACTCTCATTGTCCTCTCAGTCTATTCAGTTTCTGTATCTTGGGAACTTACTATGTTTACTTACATACTTACTATGTACTACGTTTTCTTTTTGAGCTTTACTCTCCTTGTTTTCACATTAAAGGTTGATCTTCATCCTCATAAATTTATTTGTTCTTAAGAAGAAAACCACAGCAGCCTACCAACATTCTTCACTCACTCCAAAGGCCCCACACCTTTCAGTCATTCCCCTTGACAGGGAATTATAGCACAACAGCACACTTCAGAACAGGCCTACCAGCAGCTGGATTCACACAGGAAGAAACACACAGTGCTGCTCAGAGTAAACACACACAGCTCCTCTACTTGCAGAACAAGAACCAGCAGCACTCTTCAAAGCAAGGGAGCAACCAAACACCTTGCCACGATGAGCTGGACTACACCAGTCACAAGTGGACAGAGCCACCTCCTCATTAAATCACTCACTAATGTATTCCCAACTTGCCTGAAATCATACACAAGCAAGGTTTAGAAGCAGCAACACCTAGCACTGTGCAGCAAAAGTACCCAAACCAAAAGCAGAGCATGCTATATCTGACCCTTTGGGAAGGAAAACGATTCACATGCTTGTGTCCATTACCATTCTCCATCCTCATGGGTCCCATCTTCATTACACTTTGAACACAGCTCTCCAGTAAGAAGCTGGCAACCTACCTTTCACTGTGTGAAAGCCTTGTTCTACTCCACAGCCCTAATTTTTTCCTGGTTCTTCCTACCTCCATTCCATTTACATCTGCATTTCTCCCTCTGCTGCTTGCCTCTGGAAAAAGAAGATCTGACAATGATTTCAGACTGCTCGGCCTCATCTTTTCTCATATTTCTGAGCAAGGCAAAATATGCTTCTAGCAGTTAACTTCCATCTTTATGCATTTTAGTAGAAGAATGCTTCTTTCTGAACACCCACAGGTTTAAATAAGCATGTGGATTCCCAGAAAGCAGCCTGTAGCAATGCTTAAACTTGCTGTCCAGGCAGCATTACAACAGGAAACTTAATAGAAAACACACTGCAGTTGACTTTTGTTGAGGACAACAGAAACAGCACCATAGCATGGGAATCATTTCTGAGGAAGCCACTTCTGTTCCCAGCAACACCTGCAAATGTTCCTTCAGCAGCTCAATTATCTCAGCTGTCCATTCAGAATGTGTTCACAAAATCTTCATTGGAAAAGTTATAAGAAAGTTAGAACTTCCTTTTAGCATGACACAATTCTGCAGGAGCTAAGCAACAAATGCTTTTGTACAAACCAAACACCCTCTCCCCACCCCCCCCACTTTCCTGCAATAAAAAATACAGAGGCTTCAAACGTAAAAGAACAGACAGACCTCACTTGATTTTTTGGGGGTTTTTGTTTTTTTCATTTTTTTGTATTTTTTTATTTGGGAAAAGTGCTTCTTACAAAAGGCAGCTGCAAAACATTACATTATAGACCTCAGAACAATTTCTCATTCCAATTAAAAGTGAAAGGAGAGGCAGTCTAGGGGACAAGAGCAGCAGGAAAACAGATCACGGGGCATCCACAAGTCAATAATAAAAAAAAAAACAACAGCAATAATGTAATGCAAGGTTAAAATTCCTGTACGGGAGCTTTGGTGGCAATGTAATTTCTCAATGCAAATTACAGCCAGAAACTGCATGACCGACTTCCTAAGCGCTAACTCACGTAAGCTGAACAGCTTGACCAGGCAACCTGCCCCACTCAGAGGCCGAAAGGCACACGGCCCTTGAACCAGCTGAGAGGCACAGAGATTTCCTAGCAAAGCTCGCGGCTTACGTGGTCAACCAAGTTCTAAAACTTAAAGAGCAATGCAGCTAAAGGGGCCTCTCGTGTTCCTCTGACCCCACTCAGCTAACCGGACTTCTGCTCCTGGACCACCCTAACGAAACACATGAAAGAGAGCTGGTGTATCAGGGAGTTGCACATGACAGATCGTTGCCACAGACTGAG
Organism: Tetrao urogallus; assembly: GCF_951394365.1. Lineage (NCBI taxonomy): Eukaryota > Metazoa > Chordata > Aves > Galliformes > Phasianidae > Tetrao > Tetrao urogallus. Next base: position 137,689,891 of record NC_136813.1, on the reverse strand, counting down.
CTGAGACCACTAAACCAGTTTCATGTCCAATTGGAGGCTAGACTTCATGCACCAAGAGGGGATGAAAGGTGGCCTTGTTACTTAACTTACACAGAGTCTCCCCATCCTCGAGGTCCAACTCTACGTTTATCTGTATATACACATAGAAAGTTCTCCTTTCACTAAGACATTATCCTTTCATGCTAGACACAGTAAAAACTTGGAACATTCACACCTGGTTCTGGTTACACAGTAGTAATAGTAATGTGCAAGTAAACAAGAGTCCAAAATCACAAATGAAGATGTGTACATGAGGGGGCCGGAACGGAACTGATGTCAGAAAAGGATTATTTGTATCTGGCCTGACGTCAGAAATATTGATACAGAGACAGAAAATAGGCCATCAGCCAATTTACATCCCCACTGCATGGCCACCGCTCATTTTTGTATCTGGGCTCTTCAAAATGAGTGTGGAAGTCCTGTAAACACTTTAACCCTGGAACTGGGTGAGCTCTGTTGGGTACATAGATGAAGCAACAAACCTAAGCTAACTGTTTGACAGTTAAATTCATTTTTACAAAAACTAAGATTTTAAAGATTTCTTGTTATTTGTTTAAACAGAGGAGAAACAACACTCTTGGGGCGGGAGGGGACAGGAGAAGACAGACCCTGGGTAAAAGTTATTACAACAGCACCTGGAATTGATAGGCCTGCCTAGGAGAAACACAGGCACTGCCACAACACCACAGGTAAGTAATAGCTACTGCCTGAAGCCAAGACGACAGTCCACACTCCACTGTCAGGTGCTATAGATCCAGGTCATAATAATCTTCCAGCTCATCATGAAACAAGTCCCACTCGTCCTCGGAATCCGTTAGCTCATCATCACCTCCTGCTGCCAACAGCATGAGCAACATCTCACCGAGCTCAAAGGTCACCACTTCGTCCTCATCGGTCTCAAATGGGTCACCGTTCTCTCGCTCCTCAATGAACTCCCAGAACCGATTCCTCCGCTGGGCCTGCAAGCAGAACACAAGCAGTTACCCGGGTGATCAAGCGTGCAAGGAAAGGGCCTTCCCACAAGCCAACAAAGGTTAGCTCCTGTGTACTTTCTGTGTTTCTCCTTCAGGGAGACACTGACTCCCAGTAGAACCTACCGTCACACTCTTATTAATGCTGCCCAACATTTTACCTCAGTATGTTGGTATGAAAGTTTGAAAAATTCATTCCTTCCATCTTAGCTCCCATCACTTGCAAAATTTAGACCACCCTCTCTTTCAAATTCACTACAATACAGAACTGTCAGAAGTTAGAAAATACAAAGTGCCCCTATCCTCAGTGCAGCACGTTCCTCTTGTGCATTTCCTGCACAAAAGGGACAAAAGCCAGCACTGACCCTAGATCTACTTGCTGTACGCACTTTGGGTCTCTGTGGCTCCTCTTGACGGCCATCAGGATACGCATGTTTGTAAAAGCAGTTCCCTCCAAATGGACAGCTCCCACGGCCTTCATCAAAATACCTGCATGGCTTGTTGCTGGAAAGGAAAATATCACAACTCTTATTCACAGCACATCCAACTAGACTTCAGAATTGCATTTACCTACAGACCAAAAAGATCTCAAGCACCATTTGGAGATGGTCAGTACAATGCCTGTGCGAAAAAGTGGTGCATTACGTAGCGTTCACACCCAAGGTGTGTGTGGATGCATGCATAGGGGCACTGATGACTTCCACAGCACAAGCTTGTATTACTTAATGACGAGGCCACCCCTGTTCAGAGTGCTAAGGGAAAGACAAAGCACATAGGACCAACTTGGTGACTGTGTAGCTGCATGCATCTGTGGGTGGAAAGGTGAGGAAGTACATCACACATTGGACTGGAAAGGGAAAGGCTATGCATTGATACCCTTCTTCTCCAGGTGTGCATTACTTCTCCAGCCTCACAGCTTGAGAAGCTGCAGTGCTCATACCTCATTGCCTCCTTGTACTTCTGAATGAGTTTCTGCTTCTCTTCCTTCTCCTCCACCCAGTACTCACTTGGAATGACAAAGTTAGATGTGATCCGACACTCTGGGCAGGACCTGGGGAATGAAAAGACCTTGCTGCAAGACTCTGTATTACACGGCGCTCTCACCTATGTAACAAGTGATGGCACACATCCACCTTAAAAGACATTTTGAACATACTTGCTATATGTGCTTTTCAATCTATATTCTGTCTTAAATACAAAGATAATCTAAGCTCAATGACTTCAAGACTTAATGTTAATGGTAGCTGGTCGTATCAAACCCTAAGGTTGTATCAAACCTTAAAAAAACACTTAACACAGACTCCTTTCTCTTTAGAATTAAATAAATTTATTTTTGTTTGATTTCTATATATATTTGACTGGATTTCCTTCTTTTTCTTTTTTTTTTTAAAGAACAGCCTTTAAATGGAGAAATGATTTGCCAACTGATTAATGCACTAGGGCAGCAAAGAACTAAGCAGCATACATTGTGAACTGGTTAATCTGTTATCAGATTTCTGGCTGGGTGTCCAAGACATAAACAGTAACCATCAGATAACAAGCTAACTAAGTAAGTGAAAGGCTTACTTCTACCATGAAGTGATTTTTGCAAACTTAACGCGCATTAACTAGATCAGGGTGTAAACATCATCCCTAACAATTATTTTGCTTCCAAACTGAAGTTAGTATGCATTAAATGAAGTCTCTTTATGGGGGAGGGGGGCAGGAAGGGGGTGGAGGGGGAGTCTGTTGCAAGTTGTCACAAGTTACTAAGTTCTTACAAAGCACAATCAAAATGAGAAAGTGTCTCACTTTATAATCTTGCTCTCAAATTGTTTAGCACTCCTCCACTTGCGGATGCACTTGAGACAGTAAGTGTGGTTGCAGTTGGAGAGGATCCCAAAGCGGCGCTCACTAGGATTAGCTTTTTCATACACCACCTCCATGCATATCCCGCACACCATGTCTTTACTACGCTGGACGGCAAATGAAAGCTCCATGTCCTTCTCGTGAGCTTCAATGCAAGACTGCAAAGGAAAGAGAAAACAACTGCAGACACGACTGGTCACCTGGGGAAATCCAAACAGGTTTTTAAGCTCAGTTTCACTCTAACATTTTGCATAAGGAATGGAAAATGATTAAGCTGCAGAGTCTTCATCCTCAAAGAGCCTTGCTTAGACAGTGGGAAACAAGCAATTCAGAGTTCAAATACCTTTCTTCAGACATTCCTTTAAACATCAGAAAGGCAATCTGGAAGACCATCCAGTTTTACTAGGCTAAGAACAAAGCTTTAGTATCTTCACACAGACTGCTCTCCCAGCACAGATAAGGAAGCGCAGCTGCTTCTGAATACAGCTCTGACTGGAAACAGTCCGTTTTACAACAGGAATTTCATTCACTGCCCAACCCTGCATGCACCTTCAAATAAAAGGGAATGAAGGACAAGTGACTTCAGGGAGCTAGGAAGCAATAACTTCAAGCTATTTAACACCAGACAGCTGTCTGCTCACCTTTATGTGCTGGGATCTCTGCGCAGCATCAATTGGATGCAAGACCTGCAGTCCGCACATATCACAGACATCCCCATGGATATACACGCAGTTTTCTCCATAACGACACTCTCCCACTGCAGCGTAGGGGCACAGCTCCTTCTTCATCTCCACGTCTGCTTCCTGCTTTTCATACTCTTCCTCAATCACCATTTCCTCCAAGGGTAATTCAGTGCAGGAAGGGGCAGCTGGGTACAAAATTAAGGAGCAAGAAAGGAGATTTCATGAAAAAAAGTTTTAAAAAACCCTTCGGGTGACCCTGCTCAAGTCATTCAAATGGATTATAAGAAAAGTGAGACTCACTTCAGTCCAAGTTCCATGTACCCTCAATTTGAACTAAGTTATTTTCTGACTCAAGAAAGCAAGATTGATTTCTAGTGTAACTTGTTGATCATTCAATTCAGACAAGACTAAAGCTATAAAGCCCTCAACAGTCAGAGCAAAATCCATTCACAGCTTCAGTCTGCACTAGAAAGTCTCACTAACTACATTTTTGTGCTGACTACAGTTCAGCAACAAGTAAGGTTAAAAATCTCTCACTGCTTTGAGAATCAGTTCCACTCCAGCTAGAAACGACTCTCAATTTTTCCCCACCACAATTACATTGCTGAAGCAATAGAGGTGTATCCAGCACAAAAAGTGCCAGTACAGGGACAACACACCAGCAGTTTCTCAAATGCAGGTTAATCAGTGTGTTTTTGACACTTCCACGTGGCTCCAGGTCTATTCTAGACACTTGCAAAAAAAATAAATAAAACCCATCCAAAACAGACATCCAATCTGCCCTTATCGAGAGAGCAATCCTAGCGGTAGGAAAATCTGTCATTTTCAGGCTATTCTCACTTCATTCTAGACTAGTTATCAGTTTTGCAAAAAGAAATCCCACTGAAAAAATACCACCACCTAATCCTAAATTGAACTGAAATCTGTTCAGCTTCTCTTTCCTGCACAGATAGGCTCTGTTTAAGACTTCTGTTTCTCCCACAAACGCGCTCATCTGTGCCACCATGAGCCAAACAGCCTTTTGAGGCTGCGATATCAAGCAGGATTATGTTACAAGACAAAAGCAGACAGCTGGAAGATGCACTAAATGTGGAAGAATGACACAGCAGTTCTACATCCAGAACATGCACAAGGAAGAAGAGCAACTGGATTTCATCTACATAACCAGTAGCTGACAGAGGAGTGAGAAGTCATCTGTGCCATAAGAAAGTGGAGCTTTATAAATCCTCTGACCACTGGGTTTGGAGAAGCAAGTAAATACAACTAAAAGGGTACTTGGAACAGTAAAAGAAAAGACTTTCTCAAAAAAGAATCAGGGGCCACACAGTTTTTATTCCCACGAAGCAAAGATGCACAGCAAGCATCCAACAGCCCAATGGCCTTCAGAGATACAAAGAAAAAGCACGTGCTAGAAAGCTCAGTTTCAGGGGAAAATGCAAGTATGAAAAAATTAAGAACAGGAGAAGAGGAGCACCCAAAAGCTCAAGTCTGCTTCCTTTTGGTTCCCACTTAAGAACAACCATCTGACTTCAGAGGTTACTCACACTGCTCTCAGATACTTTTCAAAAGCAACTAATTGATTAAGTAACAAGCCAACCACTAACCTGCTGATTTTCAGAGGATCCCAAACAAAAAAGAACTAAACCTTCATTACCTCCTCTTCCCTAGGAGTTCTAGTTGCTCTTCTCTGGTGCTAACTCAAGTACCCATTTACTTAGACCTACTTAGTGTTCCATCCAGCTGAACACAATAGGAAAATTCTCCAGCCCCTTTTTCTGGAGCTTAAGAACCATGGTCTCCTCAAACAGCAGCAACAAAAAAAGAATCACAAGTACCAGACTGTTTCCATTCCCCTGGTTGTCATTTTTGCCAGATTTTTTATTATTATTATTTTTAACTTTGTGAGGAGGGAGAGTTTAATAGATCACAGGATTCACAGATGGAAGTCTACTAAGCAGATAAATGCAGCTGAGTTTCAAAGGAATCTATTGATACAGCGCCTCTTTGAAATGGGGCTGGCAAGATTATCTTTTGCTCAAGGCAATCCTATATCCCTGGAAAATGTATACTTTGAAGCAGAGGCACGCTTGAAGCTTTTCTTAATGGAGAAAGTTTCCAGAGTCACCTGTACTCCTCTGAAGGATATCCTTTATAAAACCTTTCTTTGATAAAGTTTTGACAAAGAGCTGCTTAGCTGAGGCTCTTTTGAGAATAAAGATTCTGAAGTCTTATTCCCCAAAGACTGACTTACAATCCCATTCACTTTCTATGCTGGGCCACAAAAGAAAGAGAAGAGCTTCAAATCTTGGCAAAAACGAGTATACTGAATTATTTAAACAACAACAAAGAATGCAACATCACCAAAGACTAAAAACAACAACAACACTCAGCGTAGCTAGTAAATTCTAGCTAAGTCCATGCTACCATCCTTGTGTCCAAAGCACAACCTGTTCTTGTCATCTAGAGGTCAAGACATTAAGATACAGCTCTGTGAATGTCAGTCTTTAATAACAACTTCAGGCACTTTTACAGTATGACAGTACAGGAGGGGGAAAACACGCTGAAACTGATCTAATTTTTCAGTCTGTCTTCCATGCTATTCCAGCACTTCCTCTCAGCTAGAGCTATATTTCTATGAAATAAAAATCTGAACAATCTGAAGCCCTACACGTGTAACTCTTGAACCTACTGCTCCGTTTTGTTCCAACTCCGAAATTCCAGTTGGGAAAACTCAGTCACTGCCTCAGCAGTTCCACTTCCAACACTCCACAGAGTAACACTTATTCTCTGTGATTCTGCCCACTGTTTTCAAAGCCATTCTTCAGTAGGTTAGATCCCAGAAAGCAATCTTCCCATTCTCCATTTGACTTGGAAGGGACCTGCAAAATCATCTAGTTTTATTTCATAGTCAACATGAGTGACTAAATCATTCTAGGGATTAAATCATGACTATGGTACAAAGGTAATACAGCATCTCATGGACTTGCATGCAACCTACTTCCAACACTCAAGCCAGTTTCGAAACTCAGAGCAATACTACACACAAATCTCACTTCAGTACTTCAGCACGTAATGGATTGCACTTTTGAAAACAGCCTCCCTACAAACAACTCCTACTTTTCACAATTTGGCTCTCATTACACAGCAATCTCAAAATAAGAACCAGATAAGTTTTGGACCAAACTGAACAATGTTAGGAGCACATCTGATGCTTGAGCTGCAAAGAGATCTTCAGCCCACCGAAGCAGACCATAGCTAAGCCAGAATGACAACTGAGCCAAGAAGCAGCTGCACTGAAGAGTGCAATGTTGCTACCTCTGCCAGCAGTTTCATTCAACAGATCCACTTGTTGCAAGTTTTAGAAGAACTCTCTAATCATGCAGCTTTTTAGAGCCCAAATGTACGGAAAATAATGAGGTTACTAAGCTCCTATTAAAGTGCATGATAACAGCATTTATGAGCTGAGGAATATATCTCAAGTTCTGAAAAACTCAATTAAGGCATTAAGATATTATCTACTCTGTCAAGATGAATCTGTGCCCGCAAAGTAAGCAGTAGTTACTTTCAAGAGCTTGCATTCTCCAGCTTCAGACTATCACATTCAAATGCTCAGCTCTTAGTAGGATTACTCCAATTACTTTTGTTTCCCTTAACAGGGCATACAGAACAAAAGCACTCTAGTCTACTTAAATCCAACCCAGATAGTTTAACAAAGTATTTTCCACACAACATTTTCCAGTCTTCAATTTATAAAGTAGGACAGGTATACATTCAATTAGAATATTCTATTAGAAGATATTTTCAATGAAACTAAGACATTCCTTCCTGCTGGCAAGTCTACCATTTACAAGGAAAAATTAAGTTTCTCTACAATGAAAGACAGCAAGTATGTCCTCATTCTGCAGGAATTCAATAAACTGAATCTGAATTGGAAAAGAATTGTTTCAAAGTGTGTGTTGCTTGCCTCAGAAAATAAGGAAAACCAAGAATTCAGCCTGACTACCAGTATTACACTTCAAACACCAAGGAGACTTCTGAATGTAAGTGCTTCCAGACAATCCTTAAACTTACAGTACCAGTATTTAAGTAAGCTATTAAGCCTTAGGCCAGCTACAAAGCAGAATCTTCCATTCCTTTAGTGACACTGCTCAAAAACTCTAACTTGTGGTATTAAAGGGTAAACTCACCTCCTAATCAGCACTTGTGGATAGCCCTCCCTGGAGGCGCTCAGGGCCAGGCTGGATGAAGCCCTGGGCAGCACGAGCTGCTGGGTGGCAGCACTGTCACAGCAGAAGGTTGGGACTGGGTGAGAGTTAAGGACCCTTCCAACCCAAACCATTCTATGCTTCTCTGTAGGAGCAGATACCTCTCAAAACCCAAACATACTCCAGCAATTAATATGAAACTTAACAAGAGCATCTTCAACTTTTTTTTTTTTCTTCGACGTTTTCAGATTAAAATCTTTACAAAAAATACCTAAATAACATTCCTGAATATTTCAGTTCCACTTCTTCTCCCTCTTTTCAATTTGACTTCAGCCCCATACTTGTCCAGACCACTTTCCTGAAAATCCCAGGAAGATATGCATAGAAAAATTCTTTTCTGTATATCTTAACTTGATGTAAATCCTTCAGACTTCCAAAATTCTAGAGAAAAGATCTATCTATGCCCTAATAAAGCTTTAGTTAGGAAAAACTGTTGCAAGACAGATGTCAGATGCCTCAAGTCCTAAAGATACTGAAGGAAAGTAATCCAGTGCAGACCAGTTAATTATCTTCAATTCACACACTTACTTACACGTTGGAACAATTATTAACAAGTACATACATCTGGTAGTCCAGAAGGCAAAGTGCATTTCAGGGTGCGCTCATAACCAGCCAGCCAAAAGAAAAGGCAGTCTCCCACTGCATTCACCGTTGGTGCAGCATCACCTCAAATACTGAGTGCAGTTTGGGACTCCACAATATAAAAGGGATGTTAAGATACTTGAATGCATCCAGGGGAGGGCACCAAAGCTAGTGAAAGGCCTGGAAGGCATGTTCTACGAGGAGAAGCTGAGCACACTCTGGTTAGCCCTGAAGTGGTCAGGTAGCTGGACTAGATTCTTGTAGGCCCCTTCCAGTTGTTATTATCTTTTATTCTCACAGCAGCGGGAAAGAGCAACACTGTTCAGTGCTGCTTACATCTCTGCCATTTTACTGCCTTCAGTTACTTCAGAACATCTGGCAGCAGTAGCAGCAGAACAAACATGGAAATGTGGTGCACCTGAACCTCAAAAATTGAGTATCTGAAGAATTGTCACTATTTTCTTTGCTGAGCTCACTGTCAAGATACAACGCTTAGTCCCAAATCAGAATCATTTGCATTAACAAAATGTCCTGTCTAATAGTAAAAGACAAATACTGCTAAATAGTATAATCTGAGCATTATGTAACAAACTTCAAATTATTCTGGGCATAAAAATATCAGTTTTTGATTCAATCATTATTTGATCATTCATGCCTATACATCTTCAGTTTTAGAGAGCCCAAAACTAGAAGTTAGACTAAATGCATGCACCCTCTTTTTGATATCTTTGTGCTACCTTTCTGCAAGGAAAGTAAATGAGAGGTGTGGCATACTTAAACTGTCTGGTCCCATACAATCAGCTCTTCCAATTTCATTCTCCTTATGAGCCATCACAGTACCATAAAATCAAGTCTCAGAAAAGTAACTAGAATAAATGATCTTCAGTTTCTGGTCTGAATTGCTATGGGACTCATGAAAGCAAATACTTGGTCAGAAGTCATTCTACAGGAATCAACACCTCCACCAGACATCTTTCACAGTAATCAGAGACTTTGCATATATACCTGGTTTTAGAACACCATTACAGCAGTAAGAAGGGATTTGAAATGATCCTACTATTCACGCAGAAAAAAATCAAGTAGAACTTAAGAACAGAACAGTTGAAGTGATTCATAAATACGATCAGCTGTACTCAGCTAAATCAGAAGCATTAAAAAAAATGCACTATGCAGAAACTGTTGACCCATGACAGAAATTCACCATTATCCCATGATCAGCTTACCACGTCCGCAGTATGGCTGCCCAGGAACAAACTCTACAGCATTCACCCAGTCTTCAGCACCTACTCCAGCAGCTGCCAGATCTATATTTTCATCTTCTATCTCAATAATATCTTCTTCAACAATTTCAGGGAATAATGCGAGGTCTGAGGATACTGAGGGATACATTTTTGCAACTGGATTCACAGTAGTCTCTTCTTCTTCTTCCTGCATCAGCGGCTTGGTGTGTTCATATCTAACAAATGAAAAAAAAACATGTCAACTCCTCACAAGAAAACTCCTCCACAGAGCTGCCTGAAAAATTGGAAGCAAACCAATTTAGATGCTAACACGCTATACTGAAGAAAAGGCTTGGAAGAAAATGCTAGGTGACTCTTTAAGAGAAACGCATCCACTTGTACAACATGTCAGCACTGCCTAAGGAACCCAAGCCTACTCCATTTGGAAGAAATGGAGTGATGTGTGCAATTTTCACTTAAATTACAAAAAAAATGAACTTCATTTACATCCAAATTCGCTCACATACCTACTACATATGTGCAGTAGTAGTGAATGAAGTGAGTTAATTTAGCCTTGAAGAGACTAAAGACAGATACTGCTGTCTTCAACTATTAAATGAGAAGGCACAGAAAAAGAGTGAGCCACTCTTCTTAGAGATGCAGTGATAGCTAAAGGCCAGCAAACAAGCTCAAAGTGGGAAACTACCGTAAGTTTACCATGAAATTAGTTAAACACTGAAGGAGATGCCCAGAGAGGCTACATAACTTCTGTTCCTGCAAGTACTCAAAACTTGAGTGGACAGTGTCCCAGACTGTGACCTAAACTGACCCACTTTGCCTCAATCAGATGTTATGTTGGCTTTAGTAATTATTTTTAAGTCCTTCTTCAATTTACTGTGGACAACGATGCTCAGAACACATTGATCCCTGCCACCCACAAACAGATAAGTGCCATTTCTCTCAGAGATCTGCCTTCGAGCAGCTAGTACACTGGAAGAGACATAATTAATTTCCCCCCACAAAGTCTTAGATATCTGCTAACTAATTTCAAGGATGAAAGGAGGGAATTCTTGGAGATTATATACAACCTTTAAGCAACTGTGATTCACTTGCCTTGTGTCAGGTTGAAAACAATTAAGCTTTACAGATCTTGCATATGAAAGAAACACGCCCGACCAAATGTCAGCTTCAAAATCTCAATGAAGCTTTAAAGCACAAATTAAAAGGCAAGCCTCCAGTTTTCTTTAACAGTGGTTTCCAAAGCAAAGCACACGCACCCCACGCATTATACAAGATAATCCACCAGAATTCAGGACAAAAACAGTAGGGCTTTTTAATATCTAAAATTGTAAGAAAGAACTCAAGCTTTTAATATTAAATATATAGAGCAAGTTGGTGCTCTTACTCAGTTTGCATGCCAAAGGGTCCTCTGTCACACACAGTACACACAAGGTGTCCTGAAGGAAGAGCAGGTGTGCCACAATGTGCAGGGATTTACAGCAGTGCCTTTGCTTGTTTGCTTTCAGTGCATTGATATTGTAATTCACATCTGCCCACTAAACAGAGCTGCAGATTACGTTATCCAGTTTTAAGTTAAACTCTCACAAAACAAACAAGAGGTTAAAAAACATTTCTGCAAAGTAATTGTGGATTTAAGAGAATCCTGAGTATGTGAACAAAAACAACGACAGGATGTCAGATCTGATTAGGTTGTAGTTGTTTTTACCTTTGTAATGTGGTTGAGGAAGAGCCGAGAGTAGAAGAGTGAGCGCTGACAAGAACTGTGGGGGGAGTGCAGGGGAGGGAAAACGGAGGCAATCGAAATAACTCAGAGGAGGATTTGAAACACAGATTCACTATGGTTAATAATCCTTGCCCTCAGCGTACGTTATGTCTTGAGATATTAGACAATGGCAGTATGAAACTAGCACAGTGACAGGACTTGATCTAAGTATCCCCAACATGAAGATGAACTTCTATAGTTGTTGCTTTTTTCCCCCTAGAGATGTTTCAGATCGTGGAAAATCTGGGTTGAGTTGCAAAGGTTGGTGATAAATGCTGAAAAGCATCTCCGATGTTTCTTAGATAACAGCAAAAGACAAAAAAGCTACACACAAATTAGAACACTTGTTCTTCCCGATGGCAGAAATAACACCTGGAAAGCAATACAGCAACAAACAAAAGTACTCTTTGTCAGCAAATACTGTTGGGAGACAGAACTCTGCAGAAACAAGTACTAGAACAAACTATGTAGTGTTCAAGGTTCATAACAGAGGCAACTGGAAGTACGTTACTAATAATGCTTCAGCTTATGGCATTCCCTAGATTATGCTGCAACAATGAAATACACAAACTACATTTCTGTGAGCCACTAAGGAGATACACTAGAGAAGATGTATTCTCAACAGTAAGTGAGTTCTCTATTAAAAATGGTGTCTTACAGGAAAAGCTGGGTGAGTTTAACCACCAAAGGAGCAGCGGCATTAACTATAATGAACTATTTCCAGTTAAGATTACAGGGATAGCACAAGTGAAATTCATTTGTTGCATCATAAATAAGATACTGCAGCAAAAAAGCTGGAACCAGAAGTGGACAAAATGCTACCACCACATCATCAGTATGGTTAACTCAAAACTAAAACATTCTGATAGTGAAATCTTTCAATATTTTGTAACAAGAAGTAGAATGATGATGAAAACCTTCAGTACCACTCAGTGGTTTGCTGGTTATTTCACGTTAAATTGCTTAACAATTCTTGTAAAAGATGAGTTGCACACTTTTCTTTCACAATACTACAAGTGCTGCAAATTTGTTGACCTACTCTGTGATTAGAGGTAGCTGTGACTAGTATGCAACCAATAAACATTTTCAAGAAATAAGCACACTTAGTCCCTTCAAATTAGAAATGATGTTTTTGGAGTAAGAGCAAGTGCTTTTTGAAAGAAGCTTGTGCCATGGAGATCACATTTTGTAAGTGGCTGTTGGGAAACACTACCATTGCGAGATGATTTTGTTGTCAAAAACAATGCGTGTTACGTGTAAATATTCTTGCATCTGTACATCAAAAAAAATTTGGAAACGGTTTTATAACACATTTAAGAATCTTCTAACAGAAGAGTTTCAGTAGAGCTTAGATTTGTTAAGAACTTTGATAACCATTAAGCCCAAGTACCACAGACTGACCTAGGAACCTGACCTTCCAGTTGCCATATCCAAGTGCTACACTGAGAACTTTGAAAGATAACAAAGTGCACTGAACCACAACACTCTCCATAAAACTATGTTTTTAGTGAGGGTAAAAAAAGTTTTCTGTATGTTGTCGGCAACTGTGAGACCCCCCCACGGGATGTGACGTGACAGGCCCTCTCCCTGCTCTATGATTGATGTGTGGCACGTGCCCTTAGGGGTGTAGACGAAGCACATAGGTTATATAAGCTAGAGTTCAGGTGTAATAAAGGCCATTTTGCTGTTCATTATATTGGTGTGCACGTGCAGTCATTTGGTCCTGGCCTGGTTTTAGGTCAGTACCGTAGGAGGCAATGCAACATCTGTACAGTTAATAAATAAAACCAGTGTTTTTAAAATATTTTATTCTTTATCTTAATCTAATCTTATGTTGCCCTTGTGGCCAAGAAGGCCAATGGTATCCTGGGTGCACTGAGAACAGTGAGGCCAGCCGGTCGAGGGAGATGATCCTCCTCCTCCACTCTTCCCTGCTGAGGCCACATCTGGAGTGCTGTGTCCAGTTCTGGGCTCCCCCATTCTAAAAACACAGGGATCTCCCAGAAGGATTCCAGTGGAGGGCCACAAGGATGGTAAAGGGCCTGGAGCATCTCCCATATGAAGATAGGCTGAGTAACCTTAGTCTGTTCAGCCTGGGGAAGAGAAGACTGAGAGGCAATCTGATTAATGTTATTAATACCAACAGGGAGGTGGAAGGCAAATGGATGAGGCCACGCTCTTCTCAGTGGTGTGTAGCAGTAGGAAAGCAGTAATGGCCTAAAACTTGAAGTTTTGTACTAACATGCAGAAGAAACTCTTTTCCGTCAGGACATCAGAGCACTCAGACTGCCCAGAGGTAGAATATCTTCACAGGAGACTCCACAAGATCATCTGGACACCCACCTGTGCGTCCTATTATAGAGTACCTGCTTCATCAGGGGGTTGTACTCACTGATCTTCAGGTTCCTTCCAACCCCTGCAGTTCCGTGATTCATTTTATCCATGTTTTAGAACATGTGTAATGCAATAGTAAAGTAGTACATCTGTATAATTTATCAGCAAATATACATTCAGTGGGGGTGTGTGCTAAAGAGATTCATTTTTTTATTCCATCTACAAGCAACAAAAGTTTGGAGACCACTGATGTACATGACCATGAATGTAGCACTGGCAGACATACAGAAGGCTAGAGACTAATCCTCCATTATCTTTCTTATACATAGTTACTGAATACTAAACACGTAAGAAAAGCAAACTATAGCTACCACATGAGGTCATGATGCAAATATTTAATCACACATAGGACCTACAACAATACAGTGTTAAGGCCCCTGGTAAGTTGTAATACAGAGAACTTCAGCGACAGAAAAAGATCCCTAAGCCTTTATAAAGCTTTGCTACCCTAGGAAAGCATTATTTTCTTTTGTTCATTCTTTTAGTTTTTCTTCTCTTTTTCAACAGTATAGGTTAATTTATGTCCTCTCAACACAGGGCTGATTTGTACAGGTATTTTAAAAATCTGTATGACTATAGCCCAGTTACTTCTTCAAAAGTGACATTTAATTGTCAGAACAGCAATTTCTGAAGAGAGATGCAATACAAAAATCATACCTGTTTTACCATAATTGACCCAATGTTTCTCAGTCATCAATTCGGGTAGTATGAATGTAGTCCCAGATTTCATTTCATCTACTCATACTATTAACAAAACAAACCACAAGCAAAAACACACCTTGATAACCATTGCTTTTCTGAAGACTGGTTCTCTTCACATCACCTCTTATTGGTTTTCAAAACAAAGTAAACACTACCACTCTTAGCAAGAGAAAGCCATTACTGAACTAATTTCTGTAGAATTATGAAGTTCCAAAGCAAGGAGGATTTCTTTTTCTCTTGCCTTTCTCTGAGCTCTCTACTCAGGAACTCTAAGTGAATTTACTCCTACAGCGCAGTGAGTAGCATTTCTTTACCTGCAGAGATCTCCGTAAGCACAGCATCCACGCTGATAATACCTGCACACCATGGCAGACTGACTGGTGGACAGGTCATGAGAGTAGCGACAGTTGTCTCCCTCCTTGCAGACTCCATGCATGAAATACCTGTAATACAGGGAATTACTGTGAATTAAGAAGTACTGAAGCTGTAAACACAGTATTTGGAAGACAAGTTGTTTTATAAATCAAGGTATGCTGAATTTAAGACATAGCTAACAGCTCACAGGACCCTGTCCCAGTATAAATGTACAAATGAAGAAGTCTGAAAAAGGACAAAGCCTTTTCTACTCCAATGAAATGTAAAAAATCACTCAGAAGTGTTTCCCCCCCCCCCCCCCATTCTTATAAATGTTTATCTAGAAAGTGTAAGCTTCTTTAAATGCACGGCATTGCAACTACTCAGACTTCGTATGAGAGCCATAACTGAACATATTAAAAGAACACTTAACCAATAGACAAGTAGTACCAAATTCTCTCCCTTAAGAGCTCCTTATCAACAAGAAGCTTACAGAAAGAAGCTCTGGCCCTCAAATACGAAGTAAATTACAATCTCTGAATTAATTTATCAATACTTACCATACAAGAAAAATTGCCAGGGTTCAGGTTTCACACGAACTCTTAGCTAGCCTATAAGGCACAGCCTGAGCAAAGATTCAGAAGGCCATTATACCCTTAAGACCATCCCACTGCTGAAAGGAGTAGCTCTGCCTCCCTGCTCCACACTGCTCTGCGTGGATGCTGCCACCCACACAGCCAGCGGAACCAGGCCCTCCAAGGAGGTGACCGCACAGCCACCCTGCAGTGCAGCCAGCAGGAAGGACAGCTGGATCATCTTCTGCAGCACCAACTAAGAGGATGGCACTTCACAGAGCAGCATTTGAAGTCACGCTCCTAAACAAAGGGTGTCAAAATCTGGACAAGTACTTAAGACTGCTGTAAGGTAAGAGGTCATAAATCAAAGCAAACAATTCACCAAATTATATAAGCAAAGCAACATTTGTAGTGCAATACTAGGGAAGTGCTGTAACTTGAAGCAAGTCTGAAGAAGACTGACGTGCAAAGCCAGTGGTGTACTCCAGATACTTACTAAGAGCAGGAGAGCTGAAGTGGTTTTATAAGCCACCAGCTGACACTAACTGTCAGGCTGCAATTCTCACTTTCAAGGTACCATCTGTCTGTACACTGTGGCTACACAGCAAACCTGATCAGAAACGTGATCCTACAC
The DNA here is from genome assembly GCF_951394365.1 of Tetrao urogallus. Lineage (NCBI taxonomy): Eukaryota > Metazoa > Chordata > Aves > Galliformes > Phasianidae > Tetrao > Tetrao urogallus. Next base: position 137,673,841 of record NC_136813.1, on the reverse strand, counting down.
AGAAATAAATAATAAAAAGACCAGATGACACTCTGCAGGCTATTCTCCCCAGAGACATCAGCACTCTAGTCAGGTTTGCCAGGTGGCTGCACCAACCACCATGCCAACACACCCCAGGAACCAGGTACTACCCCAGGACTCTCCAGCATTCCTCACCACAAAGAATAATTCATTCCATCCTCTCTCCCCCACAAGCACACAAACACCATCACACACTTGTGCATACACAAACACACCTCAAAGCCAAAATTTAGCAACTCACAGACCCACGGAAGCAGAACCTAACTGGAACTTCTAGATTCTTTTAAGGAATGAGATTTACACCAACAAGTCAAAATTAATTCAGGCTGTTAAGTTACCAAAGAACAAGCTAGGAACATTCATCTCCACCCTTTGCTTGTTTCAGCACAGCTCTGCTTCTCCCATGTGTCAGGGCACGCAGATCCACAGCCACCTGCTGACTTAGATCAAGGAGCTGCTCAGATGTAACCTGACATTCCTTCTGCCACCCCTGCGGTTATTTTTAATGCAGTTCAGATCACGGCTCAGACCATTGCACAACCACCGTGCTACTCCAGCCATAGGGCTGAAATAAGCAACTAAGGGGAAGGCAACAGCTACAGTAAGCACTTTGGCTGAGAAGGACCTGACCAGTCTAACTTACTCTAAATACTGAAGCCTTGGAACGAGGCTCTCCCACTGCTGCTTACTCAGAGGAAATGGAAGTCTGAGGCACTTTCCAACCCTACATCAAGAGACTCCTCTGTAAGCACAGATCCTCTAGAATTCTGAAACTAGCCACAGTGCATTACATCAAGACAGTATGTTATAAAGGGGAAGGGAAAAAAACCTGAAGCACTCATGAGCTTCATTTAATTTTCATCACTTTCGCACTGCGTTCCCATGCAGCAAGCTGAGCTCAATTCAGTAAGATAACTCAAGTGAGGGGAGGGAAAGGATCTCTAAGGATTACACCAACTCCACCTCTTGCCCAAAGGAGGGAAGTTTTGACTTCAACATCACAAAGAAATTGACATTTTCCACGTGAAATTGCTGAATCTGGCTAAAATGTGCTTTGGCCATACTTGAAAACTGGGTATGTTAAAGCACAGAGTGCATTATTTTTGGCTTGGCATGTAAAAATGTGGAAGAACATCTTTACACAAATATAATTGTAACATTACATCCTAGCAATACCAGCCTCTTGTTTCTGGATACAGGACAAAAGGATTCTAAAAACTGAAAAGTGAACAGGCTACCTGCCTCACTCAGTGAAATGCAGAAGGACGTCCAAACTTTGCTTTCTGTCAAACACACATCCTCTGATCTGAAAAAGTTAAACTGGAGCAGGATAAGTATACAGCTGCATTCTCCCTGGGTGCTTTCACACAGCAATGCACTGCCTTTCCTGTTCAGATATAGGAATACAAAGTGGTGAGACTGCCCCCACTCAGCTCACTGCAAGACTATGCAAAGCTATGTGGTACCAACACATGGCACAACCCATCCAGGAGGTACCAACTGCAGACAGTGATATTTAAGCACTGCAGAACAGTGCTATACTTAATTATGTATCCTTTAACCCAAACAGCAAATCCTGTCTTTCAAGGGGTGCTTAGAAAAGCCAGAGAAATCAGGCTCTGCGCATCCAAAAAGCATCTAATCCATAACCAAAACCTCACGGGCATTTTTTTGGAAATGCATAGAGAATGCCATCACCCAGGGCCATGGATGTAGATGCCTTAAAATAGCACCTTTTAAATATTTTGTTTTCCCACTGTCAGAAGGATATTACTTCTACTACCTGCCATAAGCTAGAGCAAAAGCACGTGTAATGACTTCATTAAGACTACAACACGGTTTAAAACAAGACAGCTGCATTCTAGAACCTCAGCGTGTACTAGCTGCCTTCAGATCATCTCCTTCATTTGAGTCTTCCATGTGTAATCCTATTAGTGAAATCACTATGCAAGATCTGTCCCCACAGCTTTAGAAGGTTGCAAGGAGTTTGCTTTCTCAGGTGTGGCTTGTCCTTTACTTCAGACCCACTTAACTCTGCTATCAGTCAACCGCATATGTTTATTAAACCACTGGTTTCATTGAGAACGTTACACCCAGCAACAGAGCTGAGTTTCCAACAAGAACAAGAAGCACTGCCATCGCTGGCAGATGGGAACCTCTGAGGAACAGCCAGCTGCACCCTCTGGCTGCTTCAGGAGTGACAGAGGCTGAGAGGTCTTAACAAGGGAGGCAGCTGAGCAAAGGCCAGGCATGCTGCTCTAGCACAGCACGTATATATTCAGCTATGAGCAGCTGGCAAAGTTCTACAGGAGTCAGCAACCTTATAAAAATGGAAAGACAAGACAAAAGCGGGTCTTAATTGCATTTATCTGCTCGTCCTTTCCTTTCCATAACCTTCTTCAGCAAGAAGGTAGTGGGAGGTGTCTAGAGAGAGCTGCTAAAAAGGGGCAGTGCTGCAGGTTTTAAAGAGGCTTGTGCACCACACCTCATCACTACTGTTGCACCAAATTAAGGAGGCCTGCCTGTGTGCTTCAGATTCTCTTCTCTGTTTAATACAAAAACAACACAATACCTGATCTGGGTTCTCAGAAACAGAAGCAGTTACACACGCCAGACAACTCTCAAACCACACCATCTAGTTGCTAAAGGGTTTTATTTCTGTGCAGTTACTGAATGCAATCTGTTTACATCAACTTGATGGGCTGAAGTACTGCTGCATGAGAACTGGAAAACTCAATTATCTGGAGCTTAACAGCATTATCTTTGGTTTAAGTGTCAGCTATACCACCACTCACTAAAGTTTCCTGTCTGTCTAAAACAGGAAGGACAGAGACACTTGATAAAGACTACCATTCTTTTTTCTTATTTTAAATCTATCTGTAATGAAAGGATCCGAATATGAAATAAGTCCTCACAACCTACTGAGGAACAAGATTAATTTCGTTTTCACCCCGAGCTCTAAACTAAACCTGCAGAAAAAACAGAAGGGCAGCAATTGCAAAACCACAAACCTAGGAGAAATCAAAGCCCTTCCTCTCAGCCCCAGTGTCTCTCACTCTAAGACGCCAATCACCCAGCCAAGGGCATCACCGTGACGTAACAAGCAGCAAGAACACCCTCTAATTCTACAACTTCCCATTTTGGTAAAACAGCTCTATGCCCTCACCAACCATGAAATGCCAAGTATTCATATCGAAGATACTCCTGTTTATCTGAAGTTTCTCAGGCAGTGTCTGCTGTTACCCATACGACGATCCAGATAAAGTTACAGATGAAAGTAACTCTGCAGCATTACTCAGAACACAAGCTGCTCCAGACAATAAAGTGAAAAAAAAAAAACCCAAACCTCGATTCTGAAATGTTACTAACCCCTTCATCTCACAGTTAAATCCTCCAGCTCATTTACAAAGGTAAAACAAGGCTCAAGAGTGTGTTCTCTTAACAAGCTAACAGGAACTCCATCCTACTGAAACTTAACTTAGAAAAACCGAATTCTTATAACGCAGCCCCAGAAGACCAGGTCCAATCACTAATTTCACTTCAAAGCCTGAGGAAAGCTTTGCTGCCTGCAACTGGAAGGGGCCCACTGAAAACAGACAAACAAAGGAACAAACAAGCACCGGGGCAGCTAAGAGGATTAGTCAAAAAGAACAATGGAGAGGCTCATTAGGTCGAAAGCTAAGATCTTATTTTTGTTTAAGCTCACATTACTGCACACGAATGTGTTCTCCGATGATCAAGTTTTCCTGAGCGTTTTGAAATAAATATTTATTCGACACACTCACTGGCCGGTACACGCACAGGTCAGCTCGACTGCTCTGCAGTAATTGTTTGCAATCAAGCGATTCGCTGTGCCTGAGCAAGTACACAAAGCTCATCTACATACTTCCCTTAATTAGCTTTTTAGTCTTCAGAAACATACAGCAAACTCACGCAGAAGGAGCACCGACCTCTGCCCTCGCAGCCCACTGGAGAGCTGAACTAAGCACCATTCCCAGCCATTTCCTCATCTCCGCCCTGTGCTTAACGGCCTTGCAGCAAACATTAACCTGGCTATTCACGTTAAAAGCTCTTTGCACGCAGAGGAGTACTCAGAATTGAGAAATGGTGTTTTCCAGATGAGCACCGTTAACGTGCTTAACTTGAGGCAATGCAAACAATACTCAGGGTTAGCAGGAATGCCTCAGACACCGCAGGGCCCCCGCAGCAGCACAAAGGGATGCAGCGAGCAAGCTGCTGTGAGAGGCAAGCACCGGCTCTCGGGGCCGCCCTTGGCACCAAGGGGAAATGGCGCACAAAAAAATCTCACGTTAAAATCTAGAGCCTCCTTCCCTTCCCAGAAGGAAAACGGAAAATATTTTGGATTTGTAAAGTATTCTGATCGGGAACATGTTATGTTAAATGGAATACAGAGACTTAAAAAAAAAAAAAAAAAAAAAAAAAGAAAAGAAAAGAAAAAAAAAAAAAAAAAAGGAAATGCTTCTTGAACCTCGGCTTCGATCATCCGTTTGTGTCATAGGAACTCCTCTATTCTCTCTTCGCAAGAACTGCTTTATGCTCCTTTTAGCCTGCAGTCCCAGTTTAAAAATAGTCCCTCTGGCAGCGCTGCAACATGCGGCAAGATCTGCACGCTCATCGCGAAGAGATTTATCGGAAACGCATTCTGCAGGGAAATGCAGATGCAAAATGACGCAGCGCTCTGAGCCATGATGTAAGGCGGGCAGCGGCGCTCCCGGCACTGCGGGGACGGGTCACGGCGAGCCGCGTCCCGAGAAAGGCCTCACCCACACCCGCGTTATTGAGACATCTAAAGCCCGATTCGAACTCGATGGCCCAGCGCTGCCCCCATAGCCCCTTTCGTGGCGACCGCCGTGACTCAGGAGCCCCGCGGGCCTCCAGGGCAGCGCGGCCCAGTCCCCAAGGGCGAGGCGGGCGCGGGCCGCAGCGCGGGGCCGGCTCCAGAGGGCGGCGCAGGGCCGCGCCGGAAGTACGGGCCCCGGCGGCAACCTCGCTGCCCGCGGGGCCTCCCCGCCCCGGCCTCGCAGCGCGGGCCCTCCAGCGCGCGGTCCCGCGCCGCCCCTCGCCCCCGGCCCCCCCCTTCAGAGGCTTACGGGGCGCTGCAGTGCCTACGTGAGCGAGGAGGGAGGGGCCCGGCGACCCGAAGAACGGCCGCATGAGGGAGGGGGGAGGGGGGGGGGGGGGGGGTGGATGGAGAGAACGCGGGGAGATTATGGGGACGAAGGGCCGCCGCCCCCGCCCTCCGCCGCGGGCAGCGCCTACCTGCAAGTGACCTGTTTGGTCCAGCCGCCGCCCGGCCCCAGGGCGAGGGGCGGCACGGCCGCGGGTCCGAAGATGGTACCCGTGGCTCCCGCGGCGGTGCTCGGCCCCAGGACCGCCGCCGCCGCGGCGTCCGCCGTTGTTCCCAGAGCCACCGCCTCAGCCATTACTGTTTATCCCACACACGGCGACAGCACCGGAACTTCCGGAAGCACATCCTTCCGGGCGGGCGGCGGCGGGGCGGGGCGAGGGGAAGGACCGTCCCCCCCCCGCCCGGCGAAGGCTCCGATTGGAGGAGCAGGCGGGGGAACGCCCACTCGCTCCAGAACGTTCCCGCCGCGCGGTGTGGTCCTCACCCGCCCACCGTGGGGGAGGGGGGGGGAGGTGGCATAATGGCGGGCTGAGCCGTCTGTTAACAGAATTAATGCTTTGCTGGGCATCTCCTTTATCTCTAGGAGATTGGGAGATTTCTGTTTTTCTTTTTCTTTCCTCGTGTATTTGCTCTTCTGTTGTTCCTGCTGGCAGAGAAAATGACAGCTGCATTGCACAATGCATAGGTTTTTATCTCAACAGACCCTCAGCCTGCTGGTGCTGCCCCTGTGTATTTCAGCAGTATGTTACAATAAAATATAAGTTCTCTCAGAGCTGAAATAAAAATTACAATTCACTTCTCCGTATGCATTCTATCTATAAAACCTGACCCAATCTTAATTTCATATTCTATTTATTTACCTTACTTTGGTGAACGTGGTGGTGTGTGTTCCCACCTCCCCGTCCTCCATTATGTGTCCTTTTTTAACCAAGCAAAGTTGAAAACCTTTAGAGGAAGCAGTGCATGCCGTTTGTAGAACAGGAAGAAAACTGTTGAGCTGTTGAAAAGAAAATTGTACCTTCGTTTTAAATAGCGTTCTAATTCTCTTTCTTTCAGACTTTCTTGTCTGTAGTCGATGTGCTCACCAAAAGCCAGATGGGGTACAATTCAGGCAAATATGAAAATGCAAGGGTGGCATGAGAGTGGCTGGGGCCTGAGGGTGCAGTTCGCAGCAAACAGCAGGAATTTGCCATGCCAATCTGTATTCCTGGCCTCTCCCATGTCACCCAGCAACCAGTTTAATATTAACCCTTGCTCCCGAGGCCAGCAGGAGGAAGTACGAGCAGGAAGCTTTGAGTTGCTGCAGGCAGACAGTACTAAAAAGTCAGCAATCCATGGCAAACAGAGGAGCACGTTATGCACAGCCCCATGGTTTCCAAAGCTGTCCCCAGCAGTTCTCTGCGGCCTTCTCCTCCCCATCATCTGCACACCTTGGTCCTGACTGCTGGCCTGGGTTGCCATCAAAGAACCGCTTGAGCGGCCATATTTGTTCTCTGAAATCTGCAGTTTCCAAGTGGAAAGCTGAGCTAAGACATCTAGCAAGTTGAAGGGCTGATTTTCCATTTTGTTTGAAGAGAAAAAATGAACAAACACACGTTGTTTGTTGCTGTGTGGTTGCTGTGTGGTTGCTGTGACTTAATGATGCTACAGACTGAAATGGGTGTCCATGGCTTAAGATCATGTTAAGATGATCTTGATTTTAAGAGAAAGATGAAGACTCAGAGATCAGCTTGATTACCAGAACACCTCCTCTGATAGCATGCCAAAAAAGCTAATAGGCTAGATAAGTTCCTACAGTACTGCAGTATTTCTAAATCCACCTAATTGAGATTAAAATGATGCTGTGAGAATTTGTATGTATTTTTCGTAAATGTAATTTTGCCTCCACATTTGGTTTTCAGTACCTTTGGCCACCCATCCTCACAAGAAAACCATACCAATCACAAAATCCTCAGCATGCATTGGTTGTATCTGAGGATGTGATGTGCCATTTTTTCAGTTAAACTCCCTGCAGACCATGTAGCAGAAGCCAGGGGTGGATTTTCTTTGTAACTTAGCAAACTTCGAACTCTCCCTGAATATGTTTATTCATGTAGAAAAAGTCGTTCTTTATAACCAAGTTAAATAAAAGTTACAGAAGACTTCTTTAGAAAGGGATGAGCATAAGATATAAATGCAGCTTTAAAAACTTCTGTTTTACAGTTTCCAAACTGGTGGATTACAGTAAAATCAGACACTGTTTACTTTAGCATAAAAGAAATATGTTAGTAATTGATTTTGATAGTTTTATATTATGCGTGTAAGTTGCATAGAATCATGCCTTCCATCCAGTAAGTCAGTGCCTTTTGGGATAGCCATCTAGCTCTGAAACATGACATTTTTTGCAGAATACAAAATCTACACATGCATAATGTCAGTGCATTAGATCTCAAAGTGTCGTGGCTTTTTATGATGCAACAAAAATTTTCTAGATTCAAAGTTCTTGTTTGAAACCACCCTACACCTGTTAGAATACGATGTCCTTGTAGTGGGAGACTATCCTGTGCTCAGTATTTCTCTGCATCATGAGCAGTTCTGCCAGCATGAGACCTACAGCACTGGAACAGGCTGCCCAGACTGGTTGTGGAGGCTGCGGGGTGACCTCGATACCTAAAGGGAGCTGACAAACAGGAGGGGAATTGACTCTTTGAAAGGGTTGATAACTGCAGGACAAGGGGAAATGAGGGAGAGAAGATTTAGGTTGGATGTCAGGGGGAGGTTCTTTATGGAGAGAGTGGTGAGGTGCTGGAACAGGCTGCCCAGAGAGGTTGTGGATGCCCCGTCCATGGAGGTGTTCATTGCCAGGTTGGGTGGGGCCCTGGGCAGCCTGGTCTGGTATTAAATGGGGAGGTTGGTGGCCTTGCCTGTGGCAGGGGGTTGGAGATTCATGATCCTTGAGGTCCCTTCCAACCCTGGCCATTCTGTGATTCTGTGATTTTTCTCTGGGAGGCTGAGAGCTGTGTTTGGCAAACCTGCAGGGGAAGCATGACCGCAGTTTCTCTACGTTTTATGAATATGTACAAAGGAAACCAATCTACAGAGACACTGTTTTAATGATTCCTGAATTCATCGATTAAAAAAAAAAAAAAATAGCAGCAAAAGAATCTGAATTATAGAGTGAGGGAAAAATGTGGCACCACATGAACAAAAATAACCCCAGAAGCAATCCTTGCCCTGCAGCTAAATCGCCCCTTTGCCCCAGGCAGCAAAGTGGCCACAGTGCTGAGCTCATCTGTGGTTAATAATAAATGGCTGTCAGCCCCACAGCTCCGGCCCTTCCGTCACGCCTTCTGCCAGGGCTGCCCCGGCACAGCTCCAGAGCCCACCCAGCCTTGGACACGCGACGACAGCACCCGGAGGTAAGAGGCACACCAGGCAGTAATGCACCAAGGCAGGTGCGTGGGGCGATGGTGAGGGGAGGTGAGTAGCGTCGGTCTGCAGGAGGGAGGAAGGCCACTCTGCGTGAGAGCTGTGCAAAACCTGTGCTAGCAGTTTGCACAGGTTTGTTATGGGGCCTAAGGTCAGACAGGTCTCACTGCTAAGCTTGCCAAGCTTCAAAACTTCCAGCTGGCTGGCCTCCATTCCAGCCGAAACCGGCTAATTACTCTCAGGTTGCAGGTGGGGACAACTGGTTTGTATCCACAGCCCAGCAGGGCTTGGGCTCTCCTGGCTGCTGCGCTACAGAGTCCGGGGGTTTGTTAAAATTCAGAGCACTGCTAGAGCAGCCCAACTGATCCTCGGCATAACCTTTGTGGCTCAATGAATAGATTCCAAAGCTGACTTTGCCCAGAGAGCCGAGGGGTGTGTACACACCCTCAGCAGAGCAAAGCATTTACATGAACTTCTCAGGCTGCTGGCTGCGAGCTGAGCGCTGCACAAGCAGGGGCTGTAAGCATGAAGCAAAGCTTGTGCCATGTCTGTGCAACAATAGGATTTCATAAAGTCTGTTTGGATTTTTGTCTTAAAAATGGATTTTGAATGTAGAAAAAAAAGATCTTCTGGTTTTGGTTGGGTGTGTATTGTGTGTCATGATGATGTATGGCCTGATGGTTTGGGAGATGTCCCACAAAATCAGCCTGTCTCTCCCTGTTACACCACCCAAACTGCTCTGTATAGCTGAAGCCTTTAGATTCTGGGGAGAAAAAAAAAAAAAAAAAAAATCAAAACACATTTCCTGGGAGTACTATGCTTCTAATGGCTGTGATGCCACACATTGTGCAGAGATCAGAGCCATGTTCTGTTAAATATAACACAGAGTACTGTACTCCAATTAATTTCCTATCTAAATTAGCAATAGGTACAAAGGGCTGAAGAAATAAATCCTTTCCTCACAGTTAAGGGATGAGGAATAGGAAGGCTTGAGAGAGATGGCCAACTGCCCAGCAAAAATACGTGTAGCAGTCTGGAGTTGAGCGAGACTGCCCTGGGGCCCAGATCAGACCAGCCTCTTAACATTTGCAACTCTCTCCTCCTCTTTCTCTGTCCTGAAATGAATTTAATTAAAGTGAATAGGAGTTGCTAAGAGACGAGAGGAGTTCTGGAGTTCTTGCTGGGGCTGAATTGTGCCTCTGCTTCCAACACTTTATGCTAAAAAAGATGATGTAACATGAGCATACATAAAGCACTGTTGGCTCTAGGAAGAGCTGCTCTTCCCTCCTTACAGTTACAATCTGGCTTCCCAGTCCTCAGCATCTTTCTTTATTTTAGAGAACTGCTAGTTTCCTCTGAGACACCAGCAAAATATAGTTACATTTCTCTGTAGTATCCCTGCAGTTTTCTCCTTGTGCTCTTTTGGGTTGGGGGTGACAGCAGCTGAGCCTGAAATTTGTCATGAACAAGTATCTTTGGAAATCAAAATAGGAACTTCGGAAGTCTTTCTACTTTGTTACTCCTCATCCTTTCCTCAGCTCTACCTTGATTTCAGCATCAACAATGGGCTAGGTAAACTCAACTCCATTTCTTCAGTTTAACATTTTGATTTGGCTCATGGCCCAGCTCATGCTTGAAACACAATAATTTTCCAGGCAGTTTTCTGGTCAAGCCCAGGATTGTTCACTTTCCAAGATCAGGGTAAGGGATGGCAGATTTAGCTTCTCATGGTCACATTATTGCTAAATTAATACTTCCATTTTTACCCGACTTTTGTAATCTTAGGACCATCCTGCTGTACAAGATGATTGCGAAGATAACTTACAGGCTGGCAAGACATGTGTCCACTGAGACACATAGGACCACGCAGGTGAGAAGATTTCTGCATGGTGAGTAGTGTATTCCAGAACAGTCCCTGGGTGGAAAGCATCTTCCTCATCTGAACACAGCAGGGACCTTGCTGGCAGTGTTTTGGGAGCAAAGCAAAGAGCTGCTTTTTCAGCTTTCAGGAAGGTACTTCAGGTCCTAAAAGCACAGGGAATTTCCATTGTTTCATAATAACGCTAAAATAGGTGACATTTTGATGCACAATAGTCTTACTATATATTTACTCTTGGTGCTTGCGCTCTTTTAAAATATAGCATTATTCAGGCATGATTGCAGTGCTCAGTTCATTCACAGAAACATTAATTTAAAGTAATATTAAAGTAATGTTATTGGAGCCAGTAGCAATGCAGCTGTAATAACGGTGGGAGAATAACATTCAGATCATAAGAGGAGCATTATTTGTACTCATTATGGTAATTTCTTCTTTTTTTTTTTTTGTAAATAGTTCAATCACATAAAACACAGTTTTAGTCTTCATGAAGTTACTTGCAAACCCCTCAAAAGAAGAGCTGAAGAGAGGAATGAATTTACTGTGACTATGAGAAATTGCTTTTTTATAAAATAGCTCAGTAGTAACTGCAAATACCCCTGTAAATAATTGACTTCTTTATGTTTATCTCCAGGTGCTTATTTCAGGATTCAGCCCTCTATACAGGAAGCCCTGGTGGAGGGGAGACCAGTCGTAGCCTTGGAGAGCACCATCATTACACATGGCATGTCCTATCCTCAGAATCTGAGGTTGTAGGTTTATGTTCCTTGTTCAAGGAAGTTGTGAGAACAAAGTGAGGGGAAATGTCAGGTTATTAGAGATAGTGGTATAAAAAAAGTCCTATTTGGACTTTCTAAGTAGAGCAGAATCATAGGACACACATATTCATACCTATTTATCTCCTTACCCAACACCTTACATTTCTGGCTTCTTTTGAAATGTGGCAGCAGATAATGTCATCATTTTCTCTAAGACAGAGATACCATAATTAATGGCTGCCCAATGACAGACACTGAAAACTCCCATGTGGTTTCTTTTGGTATACCTTTTGTGATACAAAAAGGATTGGAACACAACATTGAAATCTGCTCATTGGCACCACTCAGAGCAGCTGCTGTGAGAACTCATGGTCCCTCTCAGTGCCTTCTGTGCCCTATGCACAGTTTTAGTAGTTGAAGATTGCCTAACATATGTAAATATACCTGCAATCAAAAGATAGAATATCCCACAAATGATCAAGTATAAAGCCTGCAAAGCTTAGAAAGGCCTAGTTTTTAACCTTAGAATATCCTCAGCTTGCAGCTTTTCAACACTATTGGTACCCAGTACCTAACTGCCTATACTGTAAAAAAATATCCTGGTCATTTGAGTAGAATTGAATTATCAGGGGTTTCTGTGAAGATTTATGATCTCACAAATAACAAGGATTAGATACAGAAAGGTTCTAATTTGAGAAGGTCCCTAATATTTAGCAGTGTATTGTACAAATAGGTTTGCCTGTAAGCCAGGCTATTTTACAGCTCCTGCCTCAGAAATGAAGCATAAAGCCTGTCCATTGCTATCCTTAAAACAGGAGCTCTGAATAGCTCTGCACTGCTGCAAAATCAGGTGTAAGGTTTTGCCATTAGGAAGATACAGAAGCAGAACTGGACTTAGCTGAAATCCTAACTGTGCAAAACTGGAAACTGGGAATGCCAGCCATGAATCTCGGCAGGCTTCTTGTCTGATTATTTGTCTCACTAATTTTGTGGTTGTTGTCTCATCTACCTTCTTCTAGCATGGCCAGAGAGGTAGAAAAAATTGTAATGAGAAACGGAGCAGTGCCAGCCACTATAGGTATTTTAAAGGGTCAAATCCACGTGGGACTCACAGATGAGGAACTTCAGTTCTTGGCAAGCAGTAAAAATGTAGTTAAAGTGTCTCGGAGAGATCTTCCTTATGTCCTCAGCAAGGTATGATATGCAGACTTTCTACTGGGGTGTTTTCAACACAGCAACAGGGTGGTCTCCAGCTTTAAGCCAGGTAGCTTTGAGCCCCTTACTGAGATACCACATGTATCCGGAGTCAAAATATATCTGAGTCAGGGAATAGCAGACCTGAAATAGGGCTCTTGAAAATTCACTCAGGATTGGCTGGTTAAGCAAAGAATATTCATTTTGGCATGATAGGGCTTCATCATGTTACACATGAACTATGTGACAGCAAGTCACCCCAACGTGTGCACATAGTGCTAATGATCTTGTTAACTGCCCAAGAGCCCTGCTGGTTGAAAAGCCCTGGAGAATGAAGGCTTTTGCTATTATCAGACCAAGAACAGCTTATATAGAAGGGATGATGAAACCTCTGCCTTTTTGCAAAGAATGTTTGTGTCAGAATTTCACTTAGCTGTGCCAACAGGCTGTTGTGACACTGCTGTTTGTCAGAACACAACCACAGCCACCTGCATGTGGCATTCTCTGAGTCACTCTGGGGGCTGCCTGTGACCTCCTTTCCCATATAGGGTTTGTCTGGTGGAACTACTGTATCTGGAACAATGATTGCAGCACACAAAGCAGGAATCCCTGTGTTTGTGACAGGAGGCGTTGGAGGTGTCCATCGAGGAGGAGAGAACAGTAAGAAAATTAATACATACTACATTCATCTGTGAGCTGAGGAGGAGGTGGGTCACACCACACATGAGGTTTATGCCCTAGTCCATGTTGCTCTCTGGAAACCTGGGATATGGCACAGCTTTGGCAGTGCAGCTTGTGACCTTTAAGTACATACTTTTCTTTTAGCTATATATACTCATAGTACAGTGTAAACACACCGCTCTGCTGAGTGCTATCTCTTTCTGGTGTAAATTCCACACTGGCGGTTTCCAGAGGTCAGCAAAGCTTATGTGGTGTTTCTCTGCCAGTTGTGTCAATATTGATATCAAAGTCTTCTTATATTCCATTTTCTTGAACTTTGTCCTTTCTTTTTTCCAACTCAATTTTTGCATGCTATTTAGTGACGTGAACTAACAACTGAGACAGTCAGTACAAGGCTGCACCTCTGCCCTTAATCAAGTGACTTCTGTGTTTTCAGTCCTTCTTACAACCTTAGCACCTTAAAGTATGCTTTAAAATTGTAATATTTGTGTGTGGATCAGAATGTTTACAAAAAGAGGCAGATGTGGCTTTTTAACAGGGCAGATCACATTAGCACAATCACAAACAACAGCTGCTTGTCCCTTGACAGCTCTGGATGTGAGTGCTGACTTGACAGAGCTAGGACGGACTCCAGTTGCCGTTGTATCTGCAGGAGTCAAGTCTATCCTTGATATTGGCAGGACATTGGAGTATCTGGTAGGTATCATGGGCTGCTGAGCATGAAAGCAAGTGATTATGTACTTGGTATACTGTGTCCAGCAGCACTAAGTGGGCCCAGTGATGCTGGGGCAGTTATTAAGCCTAAGATTCTGATGAATAACTATTTAGAGGATGTGAGGCCTGTCTTTTCAGTTCTCTAGTCCTGGGGCTATTCAAGCACTGGACTGCCCCCAGCATCATCCTGTCTGTGCCCGACAGGCTGTTGCACAAGTGCTCCAACTGAGCCAAAGGCAGCCCAAGCCACGGCCTCTTCTCTGGGTTTAGAGTCACTCACTTTTCTGTCTACTGGGAGAATGCTCCCACACTGATGGATCAGGCAAGCTAGATCTATCAGAGACTAAAACAAAACTATAATTAAATTAAGAAACAATACGATTTTTAGTAGAGTCCGTTTTTAAGGTTTGTTATATTGGAAACCACCAGAGGCAGTACTTCAGGTGACAGCCAGAGTCAATACTTTCCAATCACAAATAGAACTCATTTAAATTCCTGTCAGCTCATGGCATAACTTCAGGTCACAGCTTGTTACCTTGGACTCAGCATTGTGCTAGTGACAGCTGCCCTGCTTTTGATCAGCTCCGTGCAAAGGACGTGTGTGTCTCACATGTTTCAATATGCCAGATTCTGTCTGACTAGTTACCATGTCTGGCTCTTTGCTTTGAAAAATGTTGGTGACAGAACAGAATAGAATGGGATGTATTAAACATGCAAAAATAATCAAACCCTGTGCTAATTCTGTGATTCTAAAGAAAGACGGTTTCTAGCTGGTTAGAAGGGAGAAGACTTATCTCTCTCTGAGTCCCATTTCCCTCCACTGATTACCTCACCTCCATTACTACAGGAAACTCAGGGGGTCTGTGTGGCTGCCTTTGGAGAGTCAAGGATGTTCCCAGCCTTCTTCTCAAGCCAGAGTGGCTTCCAGGCACCGTATCATGTCCAGGACGAAGAGGAGGCAGCTAAACTTATCGGTGTGTTTCAGCAGGGAAAGGCTCGTGTAAGCCCTGGAACAGATGGTCAAAAAGTGGAGTCATTTTTTGATATTTGGTTGGTTTGTTTTTTTAAAAAAGTCTTTGCCTCTTATTGTACAAACAGCCTCCAAAGAAATAGGGGGACATAAATTGCTTGCTAACTAGACAAGAACCTGTCCTTGGGTGAGCTAAGAACAGGAGCTCCAGCTGTGGATTCACATACTCCCCACCCACTCTCCATCCTTTTACATTCAGTTTGTCCAAAGAGAACCTCTATCACAGAATCACAGAATGGCCAGGGTTGGAAGGGACCTCAAGGATCATGAATCTCAAGGATTATGAATCTCCAACCCCCCTGCCACAGGCAGGACCACCAACCTCCACATTCAATACTAGACCAGGCTGCCCAGGGCCCCATCCAATCTGGCCTTGAACACCTCCAGGGACGGGGCATCCACAACTTCTCTGGGCAGCCTGTTCCAGCACTTCACCACTCTCACAGTAAAGAACTTCCCCCTGACATCCAACCTAAATCCTCCCTCCCTCAACTTAAAACCATTTCCCCATGTCCTGCTGTTATCTACCCTTTCAAAGAGTTGATTCCCCTCCTGTTTGTAGGCTCCCTTTAGGTACTGAAAGGCTGCAATGAGGTCACCCCGCAGCCTTCTTTTCTCCAGGCTGAACAAGCCCAGCTCCCTCAGCCTGTCTTCATAGGGGAGGTGCTCCAGCCCTCTGATCATCTTTGTGGCACTCCTCTGGACCCTCTCCAACAGCTCTCTGTCTTTCTTGTACTGGGGGCTCCAGACCTGGATGCAGTACTCCAGATGGGGCCTCACAAGAGCAGAGTAGAGGGGGACAATCGCCTCCCTGTCCCTGCTGGCCTCCTCTAACCATCTGCCTGTCCTCTCCCAGCCAGCGCTCTGGACCTAGGCCTGAGCAGCGGTGTGCTGATAGCAGTGCCCTGTCCCCAGAAGCAAGCTGCCTCGAGCCAGCTTATTGAAGATGCCATCCAGCAAGCTCTCAGCGAAGCCAGGTGAGAAGTAACCTAGGCCCTAACCTCTGTTCGCTCCATAGTTTTGAGGAAATAAGTGACTTCAGGGACACTGCTAGAGGGGTTGTAGCACAGCTTAATCTTGGGTGTGGATGAGCCCATAACAAGGCTTTCACCATGGTTTTATCTAACCTGAAGCTTGTTTACAGGAGTTTTTATGCTATGTGGTTATGGAGATAAATTAATCTGCTTGCAGCAGTGCTTCTACTCTGATGCCATTTCAGCTCAGTTTGTCTCAGTAATTTTCTTTACATTTGCAGGTCCAAAGGGATTACAGGCAAAGAACTGACACCTTTTTTGTTACAGAGGATCAATGAATTAACCAACGGGAAGTCACTGGACTCCAGTATCCTTTTACTAAATGGAATGAATAAAGGAGTAGTATACTTCCTATCTCCTCCAATGATGTTTGCTGGAAAATGCTGACATTTTTTTGACAGTTCAGCAAGGGGCAAACACTTTGTTACCTACAAATAGATGAAAGCTCAGTAGCTGCATCCTGATTTTTCAGTAGCACCCTTACTGTCCTCCTCCACTTTTGCATTAAAAATTAGATGCCAACACAGACAGCAGATAGTCAAAGAGATCCTTCACATGTGATCCCTGAGCTTGCCTGCTCTGTGATGGAATCTCAGTTCACTCTTGCCCTCCGAGGAATCGTACACTGGAAGATGTCTGGGCTTCCCAGAGCACTGAGAAACTTGGAAGAAACACTCCTGTATAGCATGAATGCTCTTGCACAGGCAAGAGGAAGGCAGATCTACTAGCTAGGATACTGGTGTAGGGTCTGGAAAAGATAGATTCAACTCCAAGCTCTGCTACCAGTTCCTTGGGAGACCTCATGGCTGGCAGACTGGTTTGAGGATACTGGAGTTGTATGCTGCCACAAAATGGGGCTTTCAAAGCCTCTGATACTCTGCTCCCAGTGGAATTAATGAAAATCGGACATGGAGAGACTTGGCAAAAATCTCAGTAGGCATTCAATACTGGAAGGGTGGCCAAGATCCTCAAAGGTTGTTACACTCTTAGCTCCAGGTTAGGCACTTCACCTCGTTTTCTGTGAGGCCTTTTCTTCTATTTTCTGTCTGTAAAATGGAGATGTTAGCTTTACTCTCCGTGGACACAGAGGAAGGTGAATACTTAAAACTTCAGCATGCTCATACAGTACTGTAATCCAGCATACCTGTTCCACTGGATTTTGGCTTCTGGGAATCAAATCTACCAAGTCTCACAGCATGCATTTCCTGCTTTCTCCCTCTAGGCCGTTTCCTACGTAGGCTTCTGTTGGGCCAGTCATGCTGATATTTTCTCTTTTCCTAAAAAAATGCCATACAGACCTTGCTCTGATCCAAAACAATGCCAGAGTGGGCAGCTGCATTGCAGTGGCTCTGAGCAAACTACAGAAAGCCACAAGGAAGGGGAGCTTGCCTCGCAGAGGGGACACAACCGTGCCTCAGCCAGTGAGTCCCCTGCTGTCCTCCACATAACACCTGTTTGCTGACAGCACTGAAGATAGTTTTTTATCTATTTCCAAAAGCATAAGGTGACTCAGCCAGAGACCAGTCGTTCTCCTTTATGCTGGCAGACATTCTCTCTTTAATTTTCTTTATTATTCGCAGCTAAATATTCTCTCCCATTCTGTGTACAGAGGATGAACTGTGACAATGCCTAATCTCATTAAATCTTAGACCATTGTATCCACTAAAACTTTCATCACTTTTTCACCTTTTATTGTGTACAGCTTCAACTCTGTTTCTCTCATGCCAGGGAATTTATGTGACTGCAGGAGTAGACTTGGAAGAGGGTGTTGGCAGAGGATATTTTGAGCTGCTGAGTCACACACATTTTATAAATATCTTCTTTCTTTGGCCTCCTTCTCATGTCTGCCAGAATTACAAGATGTGCCGCTTATCCCAAATATGATCCATTATAACTCTAATACTCCATTCACGATCTTAGATTTCATGTGTGCTACATGATTTACAGCAAATCTATTTTAGGTAGACTTTAGAGAGCTGAAAAAAGTTTCTAAAACCCATTTGCACTAGGATTTGTCAACATAAAGAGTGCAGTGACTCCAGAGGCAGTAACCTATGTCCCCAAAGAATCTGGGAACTTTCTGTTTGTGGAGCTGTGCTGCTTTTTCTGGCTTTGTGGGACAGTAAGACAGTGATCCATGAAGTTGCACTGGTTAGGTAATTTCTTCTGGGAGCTTGCAAGACATGACTGCGTTTTTCTGCCCATTTTTATCCATTTCCTCCGTGTCCGTCCTTCCTCTCACTCCTGTTAAACAGCACTGCCTGAATCTTTCTGAGGGTTAGTATGTCAAAAATTGTTATACTCTGTGACCACTCAATAAAACTGCCAGCTCCTCTGTATGTACTCCATAATGTCCTGCCTGCCATGCTGGGACTGTATATCAGCAATTATAATTCACAAATGCGGAGGAGAGATTTCCATTCTTTCAGAATGGAAGTGCACAGACCTGTGTCTAGCCAGCCAAAAAAAGCACAGGCCTTCACTCTGTAAATCAGAAGGCTTTTCAAGACGGTGCAAAAAAAAGCCAGTGAAAATTGGAACTTTTCCCTTAAGTCCTTCCAACCACTTTCTACCTCTTTCTTCCTTTTAAAGGTGGTGATTGGAGGTATCAACGTTGACTTTATAGCCAAGGCGCAGAACTCTGTCATCCTGGTATAGTATTTTTAGTAGCTTGCTTATCACTGCTGCCATTTCCAGCTAGTTTTACAGAATTGCCAAGCCAAAGAAGGGTGGTGGGGGGAAGATGATGTCAGTGCATGTTATCTTTGTGTCTGTATGAACACACAAGCACACACACGGGAAGCGTAGTGCTATGCATTTGGTTGTGTTGTCTAGGTGGACACACACATGTCGATCTGCTGTGTTCATGTGCTGAGTCATTGCCTCTCAAGGAGCAGAGCAACATATCATCCTTACAACCTCCACATATCACTGGCCTCAACTGGTACCTCAATGCAATTCTTTGATGCCAAAAACCCAAAGACCTGTTTTAGTAGAAGTGCTGCCCAAGTCACTCACAAAATACATATGCAAAGAGCTAGAAGCAATGGATGAAAACCCTCACTGTGCTAACCTATACGTAATTCAAGATTAGAACCTATACTGAGGAAATCCCCAGATAAGAGCCAGTTCTGGCTGCTTCAGGCTGTCTTAACAGCTTGAATAGGAGCCAGACTATGTGCAAAGTACCCAGAGTAGTAAGAAGCCTTTGAGAAAAGTAGCAGTCACAGCTAAATGAGAGCCATCTTCCTCAACCATAAGAAATTTAAGACATAAAAAGAAAAAAAAAAAAAGATTGCTTTTAAAAAATAAGCATTTTAAGCATTGCGAGACCTTGTGTGTTTCAGTGTGGTTTGACCAAGAAGCTAAAGACTTGCAGACTTTCCCATTGCAAACAGCAGTCATTATATGACCTATACAATTTATTTTATTTTATTGAGATTGAAGTGGTAGAGCTTGCTTGTAAGCTTGTTTAGTTTCTCAAATCTCTATGCTGATTGCTGAAGCAATAAACCTGTAACAAACTCCTGCCTTCAAATGGGGCCACCTGTGAAGACCTCTCAGTCAGATAGAAGACGACCAGCTGGTGAAGCTACTGCTAAGGAAGCTGGAAATTAAATGATAAGGAAGCAAAGATGAAACCATCATAATGGTTAAGGGTGACACATGCTGTAGTGTCAGCTGTGCAGGCTTTCAAAACCAGAAGTCCAGCAGCTTCAGCTGTGATCAAACTGAGAACATACATACCCTGCACTAAGCTATTAAGGCAAGGTGCAATCAGAGGTAGGCAAACCACCTGTTGGGATAGCAGCAGTGAGTGCAGACCCCTGGGGCATGCGTGATGTGGTGAGGGGCTGAGGGCAGTTACAAACCCCATTGGGAGCAGCTGGTAAGGGAAAAGGAAGATTTTTAATGTTGTATGGTAGCAAGCCCTGGAGCTGAAGGCCCATCACAGCAGCTAATCAAATGCCAAGCTGCAGGAGGATTTGGGAACTGACAGCCTCTATGGTTAGGCACAGAAGAGAAAGCAGGCTCAATGCTATTGCTCTGCTTTGGCTTTTAAGGATTTTTCCAAATTGCTTAGCACCCAGCAGGTCCCACCCTTATGCATGCTGTTTGTTGAAGAGGCTTGCAACACATGATGTCCCATTTAGCAAGAAAACAGCAGTATTCTGTACTGATTTTACCTTGTATGTGGCTTTCAAGGCTACCCAGAAGTGAAGTGCCTTTTATAACTATTTGCATGTAAGTAACCAGCAGAGAAAGATGCACATTGTCTAGGTTTGGGAAGGTTGCTGGACAAGTAACTATGGCTATAATGGTTTTAGAATGTCCAGAAGAATCATAGAATGGCTTGGCCTGGAAGGGACCTCAGAGATCATCTAGTTCCTACCCACTGCATCAGGTTGCCCAGGGCCCCACCCAGCCTGGCCTTCGACACCTCCAGGGATGGGGCATCCTCAACTTCAGGAAGAGCAGAGTCTTATCTTTACATTAGGAATTCAAGCTTCTTAGGATGCAGAAAGAGGTCCTAGAAACTCTTTCAATTCCTTGAAGCCTTGTCAGAAAGCATCAGCTCAGTTATCTTTCAAACCACTTCAGCAAGCCCATTTTCATCTTTCTTTCCCCTGAGTGCAACAGAGAATAGATACTCAAGTGCTGCTACAGATTGAGCTCAGTACAGCTGAGCTGGCAAGGTGTGATCACAGTCAGTCATCTCTTTGCCTTTACAAGCAAGCTGCTTCATCTCTCATCGCACCCACTCTAAAGTAATTTAGCAGCTTCATTTCTTTTAGATCTTGTGGGGTTGTACAACAGCAGGGAGCACCCACGGCTGGATGCCTGCGTGGCAGGCTGGTACATCCGCTGTTAGGGTAAAGCTGGGCTTAAAAAACCTGAAGCTGTGCCATTGGGATGCGGGGGCAAACTGAAAGAGAAGAGCAGCAGGCAAAGAAAGGAGCTCATGTGTATTTTCAACGTTCCTGATGGCATCAGCTTTGAAAAATAGATGATGGTGCTGCATTAAGTAGGGTTTGTGCTCATTACCAGTGACAGTTAGTATCCTCTTTTAATGTTGAAATAGAGGACCGTGTTCAAAGCTATATTGTTTGACTTGCCTAAACAAGCATCCTTGCTTTTTGATTTGGAATATATATATGTATTTTCACTTGGCTTCTTCTATTATGCACAGTAAGTTGCAGAGCTAAAATAGACAGGCTCAGCGCTTTGGAAATCTGCAATGCTCAGTAGGAGACAGTCACAGATGGAAACAGCCTTAGTCCTGGCAGTGCCAGTGGCAATTCAAGGGGAGCATAAGCAAATGTAACAGAGAGGCATTTGGGTTAATGAGGAGTGACAAGTAGTGGAAAGGTGGACAGAGGCGATAGGTTGCTTACATGGCATTCTACTCAGGTTGTCCAAACAGTTCAGGGCTTGGAGAACTGCTAGGCAGAAAAGCAAAGAGATGGAGAATGAACATGGTGTCTTACAGACTGCACAACTGGGGAAAGCCAAGGGAAACAAAAGAAGCCTGGAGGTTAAAACAAACAAACAAACAAACCCCAAAACACACATAGTAGGGAGAACAGCCTCTTACAGTTACAGGACTGATGAAGACAGTATTGTGTACTAAGGACAGGTATTGTCCATGATTTCAATGCTCACTAGAGGGGAAGAAGGGTCACTGGAGAGCTTTGATGCAAGTTCAAAGAATGTCCAAGAACTGTGAGAGGGGAGGGAGGAAGACTATCTTGTACCCTGAGATGGCAATACATCTGCTTGGTTAGGAAGGATAGAATGCTTACAAGCAAGAAAAATGAGCATGTGCAGAGATATTCTTGTGTGCCTGGGCTGACGCGGGGCAGAGAGAGTCTGGACCTGGAGCAGCACTGCGTGGGTATGCACATGCTTCAGTACTTGCAACCCAAACACTTGTTGGGAAATTTTTTGTTCCAACAGGTTTGCTTCATTATTTTTATCCCCAAAAGAGACAGGGGAGTTGTTAGCTTTCTTTATTTGAACAAAAGGAGAATCCACTGGGGCGTGCATCTATGGGGTCTCTCAAATTATCAGGGGAAACTGTTATCTCCGTACCCAATGCTAGTGAGACGTTCCCCCTTTCCCCACTGTCTTGGGGTTTGTATTCATCTTAGTTCACCTATTGCATGCTCATCCTCCCCAATAGGTACCCCCCACCTTTGTTTATACATACTTTCTAACTTGGATTCAGAGTTTGCTGTTTTGCCCAACTAGATCTTTGTCTCCTCTAAAGTCTATCACTCTGTTCTGTCCAGCACACAAGATTTACACACAGGTGCTAAGCTAGCATCTCCTGCCATATACCTGCAAGATAAGTTTGTGTAACTTGTTCTTCCTCTCAGATCCTATATTGCAAGACATCTCATCCTTTCTTCTCTCATGTCACAACCTACTCTTGAAAAGCTCTGGATTATCCAGAAGATTATTAGGCATGCCAGTGGCAAGCTGTCTTCAGAAATGGAAAATATGTTTCAGGATTTTGTGAATCAAGAGCTTTAGAGCAATTTGATAGTCAGTGATGAAGCCCAGAGAGATTTGGACATTTACTGAGGTAATTCTTCTGGCAGGAGAGCTGGGAGGAGGGACGAGGAACTGTCTGTGCTCTGGCAGTTTGACCATTTGTGACAGATGGACAGAGGGAAGAGAAAGGAGAAGCTGATAACCACAAAAGTGGACAAAGGTTTTTGGAGAGAGAGATGTGTGGGAAGAAAATGATAAGTCAAAATAAATAAAACTGCAGAGGCAACACTTGCAAAGGCAACAAAACCTGTTTTATCTTCAAAGTGAAAAAAATAAAACCAAGCAAACAAACAAACAATTGCTTACAGGTGGGAGGTAGGTGGCCTGGAAAACAGTTCCAGAGCCCATCAGGTCTGGGTCAGTAGCTCCAGAGTCCCAGCGCTGATGTGAGCAAGTAAATTCAGAAGGTTGCTCTTCAACCAAAACTCCCTTCCGTGTTGTTCAAAGAGGTTGTAGTCAATAAAACCAAGATAGTTATGCACGGAGAGACCAAAATGATCTCGCCTTCTAGGCAACGGGCCTTTTATCACCAGAGCTGATGTGTTTAGATGGGCTGTGGGAGTTTGCAGTGCTTGCAAAACTAGGCGGTCTCTATTCACTGCCGTATGTTTCAGCAATTTCACTTCAGATGTTAATGGAGGCATGGCATCTATACCAAGTAGCTCTTCCAACTTTGCTTATAAATAATTTATTCCTCCAGGGTGGCGGACAGACAAACGCTGGAAGAGTAAGACGAACTTTTGGCGGCGTTGGAAGAAACTTGGCAGGTGCCTAGTGCTTGGGTTTACCTGTGGGTGCCTGCCAGCTGTGATTTGTCCTTTGGTATTCCTTCAACAGCAGGAGCTCTTGAGCTCTGTTCAGATCTGGGACACATTAGGCAATACATCAGGGGACAGACTGCCTGGAAAAGGCAAAGGATGATCCAAAAACTGAGATGGAAAGGAGCCGAGCAGAGGTCTGGAAAATAAAGAACCTCAAATATGAAGTTAACTAGTCTGTAGCACAGTGGCCCCAAACTGAGGTTAAATAAGCACCATTGCTCTGCAATGACTGCTGAACAACCCAGTCCTCAGTGTTGAATTAATGCCATGTTGTGGTTGCAATAGGAGTATGTCTCAAGGAAGGATTTGAAATGAATATACCTATTCAAAGGTGATTGACTGCGCACCAAAGACGAGAGGAATTGGAGCACAGAAGTTACTGTAGGAGAGAACAAGCTACAGTCATTGGCAACAGCAAAGAACCATAGCATGCCTGGTGCTTTAGCACAGGCAGGAGCAGACCAGTGTTTGAGTGCTGAAATTAGCAGGGGGACAAAATGTGAAGACCTTAGGATTACTCTGGCTTTTTGATCTTTCCCAAGTCTTCCTAACACAAATCTGCTACTGCTTCAGATCACAGATGGGGAAAGCTTGAGGAAAAAATTGCAACCCATTCACTGAGGAATGAATTGTGGTAGCTTGAAGGGAGAAGAGGAAGGGTTTCCCACGAACCCATGAATAAGACAGCGTTGCAGGACAGCCACACGGCAAGGCCACACACAGAAGTGATATCGGCAGGCCTGAATTCTTGTGATGGGTACAGGAAATGTTGCCAGGGAAGTGCATAAGTTTCCTGTGACAGACCTGTGAACGTCTTTTCATTTGCTTTTAGACTGCTTAAGCCGTCTTGGCCTGACCCCTCTCCTTCTGTCAGCTGTGGGGAAGGATGAACATTCAGAGTCCATCCTGCACTACTGTCAGCACATGGTACGTTTCACAGTAATGGCTCTTCAGAAGCATGGAGGTGATGGCATTACAGAAAGGAAAAAGTATTTGTAACCCTGGCAAACATAAAAGCCACCTTCCATTGCATCTCATCACTAAGAAGGAGAATAATTCAATGCTGCTTAGATACAGATCATTAAAAGCCAAGGAGCTACCCCCAGAACGCAGATGAGATGTACACAGAGCTTTAAGTCTGAACCACATGGTCTTAATTCAGCTCCAAGGAGCGGTGTTTGAAGGAAAAAGAGAAGTAAAGAAGGAGGAACTGCAAAAACAAGTAGGAAGGCCTAAGCACAACTAGAAATATGCAAAGCCTGATCCTCAGGATAAACAAAGCAATACCAAAACCAGCCTGATTTGGGCTATAAGACAAAGAAAGCCTAGAACCAGAAGCCAAGGCTAGGTACCTCCCAGGTTTGGGGGAACAGAATCTTACAGCCGTATACACACACAACTGTACACCAGAGAAATACCTGACTTCAGCCGCAGCTTGCCCTCTGACACCAGGAAGCCAGAAGCAACCCCAATCCAGAGCATCAGGCACTCCTCTGGGGAAATGGCAGAGCTGAGAGCAAGCCAGGGCTATGGGTGGAGACCCCAGCTGAGGCTGGTCAGAGCCATTAAGGCCTATTGGTGCCTTCAGGGCCCTGCTATACAGACATAAAGACCACCTGAGACGTTAGTACTGGTAATTTGAGCAGCTCAATGAAAACAGTAATAAGAACAAGAACTCTCTTTTGGTATAAAGAGGCTTTATAGCTGCAGATTTATAATCCTTCCTCTATCTGAGCACAGTACAGTTTGAGCTATCTCAGAGAACAGCCTCTCAAGAGAAGGTGGAGTGGGACTATTTGCCAAGAAATCCTGGTCTGCAAGAAGCCTTACCAGCAGTGTTGGTGACGACCTTGCCCTTAAAGCCTCAATATTCCCTGTGAACTAAGTGGGGAGAAGCACTTCTCCATCCTAGAATGTATATTCCAAGCATTGCCGTGGGTTCTCATAGCAGATCATTCAGAAGGCCCACAGAGGGGAAGGACACCTCACAGCTATACCTTTGACTGCTGTAAAAATGGTTCTAAGGCTACCATCAAAGTCAGCTTCCCTGCTGTGCAATCAGTGAGATGGCTACTGTAAGCACTAGCTGAACCATGCACCAAGATTTGCTCAGTTGCCATCAGATGTGTCACAGAAGTTGTAGGAATGGATAGCTGGGGCAAGCAGTGCTCTGCAGGATGCTCTGCCATCACAGCAGAGCGACACGATGTATTGAACTGCATGGCAGAGGCCTGTCATGCTCATTTACTAAACAATTTCTTAAATCTTTGCTGTGGCTCCTGTTGCATTACACTATTAATAGTTAGCCATCTGCCTGCACTGCCTAGACCAAGATATCTCTGGAATGTTGCTTATCTGAAGGGAGAAGGGAGGATAAAGGGAGAACAGCAAGCTGGGCTACTGCTACAAATTGGGTGGGTGCAGAGAAAGTATACTGATGTTGAGCCAAGTGTAACAGAGAGGAGGAACATGCTCCTTTTATAACTGTTCTTACTGTTTTAGGACATGAGTGCCATCCTGCAGCTAGAGGGGAAGAGCACAGCTACTTACAGTGCTATGATAACCAGTGCTGGGGAGCTGAGCATCGGCTTGGGAGATATGGACATCCACCAGCAGATCACAGAGCAATACGTATGCACGCCAGCTGATTTGCAACCTTCTGCTTA
Source organism: Tetrao urogallus (assembly GCF_951394365.1). Classification (NCBI taxonomy): domain Eukaryota; kingdom Metazoa; phylum Chordata; class Aves; order Galliformes; family Phasianidae; genus Tetrao; species Tetrao urogallus. Next base: position 137,647,931 of record NC_136813.1, on the reverse strand, counting down.
TGAGAAGCAGTGTGGAGGTGTGACAAAAACCAGCTAGTAAAGTAGTACCAGGAGGGAGTGGGTGTGCAGAGGGAACATGGGCATTCCTGAAGTTAACCCCAGGTATTGGCCACTGAGATTGCAGCGTGGCAAGCTACCAGAGGTACCTTTTACTGCTTACCCGGATGGAACGTCTTCATATTTCTGTTTCATAAGAAGTCACCATTGCTGTCATCCCATGAGATGTAAGCCAGAGTCCCCTGCACTGATGAATTTCAATTAACCTATCATTTTTGGCTTTTTAAGGTCAGCAGTAAATCCAGTCCAACTGCAGAAATTATATTTCCCCCTTTTAAGAAAAAAAACAAAAGTAGACAGAACACTGCCTAAAGTAAGTTTTCCTGTTCCCCTCCCACCCCACCATCCCTGTTGTTTCTCCATGCTGAGTTGTACAAACAGGTGCTGCTCCTCAGCACGTCCAACCCTTGGAAACATCAGGGCTAATGGAATTGCAGTAATTGCAGATTGATTTGGTGAAACCCCCATCACTGCACCCTCTTCCCTACTCGTTCTGCTGTCAACAGAACAAATCCTGCACTTCATGACTAGCAGTGACATGAAAATTAAGTGCAATTTACTTATTGGTGGGCTCTTAGTGAGGGAAAAATATGGTCACTGCTCCCACTTCCATCCCCACCCTGCCTCTCCCAAGCTCTGGCACAGAAAACCATTACATGACAGATTAGTTCTCCTGAGTTTTACAAACCAGTTGTGGCCAATGGAAATTGTGATCCAATCTTCTGCTGCAAAGTGCATTTTGGCAGCCCTTCTTTCAGCCAGGATTAGCAGAAACACAGGAGGGAGGTGTACAAGAATGCCTGTAGTGCAGGCCTGGTGTTTAGGCAGTGGTCGTGAAGCCTCAGAGAGGCAAGAGAATGAGCTGCAGCTCCTCACTCCATTGTCAACCTGCTGTCTAAAGAAGTACTGTAGCCACTAGATATACAACTGGACAAGGCACGAGCAGACCAAGGGAAATTTAACATGATAAAAAAACAAAGAGCCAATCTGTGTGCCTTCACAAGAGGATGACTTGTCTTCCTCCACCTAAATACAGAGCTACAGGCCAAAAGCCCTCACCTCACTGCGGCTGTTAGCTCTGGGGCTGTTCAGAAGGGGCTCTGCCTGTCAATGATGGGGAGCAGAGAACAAGAAGGGGAAGAGATGAGATAAATGGAAACATCCAGCTTCCTTAAGGAATCGCTTTTTTATGTTCATTCCTGTGTTTAAGAGCTGTGAAAACCCTGCATCCTGAGTATGACCAGGAATCATTTTGTCTCTCTGCAATGACTCAGCCTGTCTCTGCTCTGTGTCTTGGATTTTGACTAGGTGTCCCAGTTCAAGGAGAACCTGTGCCGGGCCCCACTGGTTTGCATTGATGGAAATGTGCCTCTTTCCACTATCCAATACATCTGCCAACTCGCTAGAGATCATCAGCTAGCAGGTAAGGAGAACCCACCCAGCCCTGGCCCCGTGGCTCCCATGTGTGTGTGCACCAGGGTACTCCACATGATCTGAGCACTCTCCACTCGTTGGTGGAGTTATCCAGCCTGACATGCTGTGTTACCCATTGCTCCTTTCCATACACTGCTACTCCATTTTAAATGGATGAAACACTTCTGCTTTCTCTGAGTTTATCTCATTCCGCAGCTAAGTCACATCTGCTGTAACGTAGGAGCTAGAGCCCTTCGGCACTGCCAGAAGGACAAAAAAAGCTGTTCTCTTTGCCTTTAATCCCAAGGCAAGCACAGATGTACGTGCTTCTGCCACTCTGAGCAGTGATGGAGTTTTCTTCTCAGAACAAGTGCTGAAGCATCATTTGGGAGGGTTTCTCTTCCACTTCCCATAAAATCCAGAGCTCCTCCCTGGCATGCTGAGGACACTTTATAAGCCTTCCCAAACCTCTGCAGTTTCACCTTCATTTTTAAGAGCAAATCCTGAAGAAGATGATGTTCTTAATATGTGGCAGAGGTTGCCAAAGCAGATAAAGGGAGTAACAGACCCAAAGACTGATTATATCATTCCAGAGCCAGAAACAACTTTGTTATTGCTGAGCAGCAAAGAGGAAAACTGGGGAACCCTGGACACCAGTGTGGGGGAAATCATATTTAGGTTTCTGATACTCTGCAAAATAGCCCCAGCTGTACAGATCACATTAAGCCTTCTGCACTGCGTCCTGCTCAGATACAGGAAAAAAACACTGGTTCATCAGTTAATTAACCAATTGCAATCTTCCTTTAAAGTGTGCTACGAGCCGACAGATGAGAACAAGGCCTCTAAGCCATTCCTCTCAGACAGCTGGAAAGCACTCACGTACATTTCCCCCAACCTACAAGAGCTAAAAGCAATAAACCGGACTCTTGGGAACCCTCTGCCAGCAGGTATTGAACACTCACAAGAGTCAGTTGTGCTGACTTTGCTTATTTCACATAACCTAGATCAGGAAAGAGCATTTTCCTCCTGTCTCCCATTTCAATCACACTGGGTTATAACACAGCAGGAATTCATGAGCAGTCTTGGCATCTTCCACCTTTCAGCCATCTCTGTGTGGGTTGCTTGGCCCAGGCCAGACCAATGATCAATCAAAGAGCACAGCAGGCCTAGCGTGGCTCCTTGTGCAAACCAAGAGGTCTGTTTTCCTCACTTTGTCACCGAAATAAGAGCAATCTCTAGTTTATAAATATCTCAGTGACACAAGATGTTCTGAGGGCACCTGCCCCCACACTACCATTCTTTGGGGAAATGAAATACCATACTGTATGCAAGCGGGATCCCAAAAGCATTAAAACATGGAAGTCATGCTTCAGGATGGTGTTTTTGATCTCTATAGACATGTGTAGTTCCAGGGAAGCATACGATTGACAGTATGGAAATCTAACACTGGAAAATTGTGTTTCCCATGAATCAAAGGAAAAAATATCACATTTTCAGTAGTGCTCATAAATAGGAGCACCGTGTAGGCTGCTCCTATTTACAGTCTGCCAGCCCACAGAGAGATCCACTGAGATCCTTCAAAGTTACACCCTAGCTTTTCCTCTTCTCTGTCTAAAGAGGCACCATCCAGGCTGGAGGACATTGTCAAGATGGCAGCAGCCTTGGCCTGCCCTTTGCTGTCCCACCTGTGCTGTGTGATCGTGACCCTCGGTTCTCATGGCGTCCTCCTGTGCGGCAGGAGCCTGGGAGGGAGTATCTCTCTTCGTCCAGCACCTCACGACCAGGTAAGAGAAAACTAACTCAGAGCTCTCAGCAGCTTCTGTCTGGGACTGCAGAGCATGATTACTATTTCTGGTGGTGAAGCGGTGATGCTGGGAAACGTGGCATCAGTGCTGGCAAATGTTCGTGTTTGTGGGTGGAATGCACAGCTCTGAGGATTAGTGAAGAAAACTGAGTTGTCTGTCGTGGCTCCTGGCAGCAGTGCTTATAGCCAGCTCATTTTACATGTGCTTTCCCTGAATATTCATGACTGCAAGCTTCATTTTCAGGAACTTAAATCACTGATCTCCTTTGAAGTGTGAAAAAAAAAAAGATTATTAAGATTATTGGCTTATTGGCTTATTTTTATTTCCCTTCTTTGGCATCTATGCATGCTTGGATGACACCAGCCCCAACAAGCCACATCAGCTTGAGCAGTGCTCACTGTCCTCCCTCTCTCCCCATACAGACTGCTGCTGCCAGCCTATGTGCCACCCACTACCCCGCCATCCCTGTCAGCAGGGAGGAGATAGTCAACGTCTCAGGAGCTGGTGACAGGTACATTGCTAACTTCTCCGTATTCCCCAGCTACATGTGGAACCATCCTAACATGATTTCTTTTAAATTCTACTACAAAGATAAACTATGGTCTGTTGCTTGAGGAGCAGGCACAAGAACAGGACCGGTTACTGTGATTCCTTGCAGTGCTCACTAGAAATGTCTCACTGAGCATCTTGAAGCCCACTTTGCTCTTATTAGCTTTACTTCTGTTTAAGATCCAAGCCCTCCATGGCCATCTAGTATTTTCTGGATTACTCTGGGCTGAGCTGCTGAAAGCTGAGTAAACCACTGCACATCAAAGCACCCTTACCAGCTAACTAATTTACCTCCAGTGGAAGTGGGACTGATGTTCAAGGGTTGCCCTATGAAAGCACTCCATCAGGCTCTGCACTTGCCTCTGGCAATAGCTTGTGCTTCAGAAGAGTCTGCCGTGCAACTCGCCTGCCTGTTTTCACACTGCTGCACATAGGGATAGGAAATGACACATACTATTCCTAGCCTCAGTGATCCATTCTCCGTCTGTCAGGGAAGTATTTCATTATGCGCCTTGTTAACTTGTCAAACTCTATATAGCAGTCAGGTTTAATTTAATTAAAAAATCTGGTGGATTTTTAAATTATTATTTATTTAGTTAGTTAGTTATTTTGCTTTGTGTGCTGCAATAATTGATTCTCTCCTTTCATTGCCTTACGCTAGACCAAAAGGCCACATCTGACAGATATTTCCTTTCAGTTTTCTTCTCTTACCTACCAATAACTCAACATAGCAGTATCTCTCCTTTTTTTCTTATTTAGGTGAGCAGAATAAAAAGTCATTTTTGTAATAACTCAATACTTTAGCCAGGATCAATCAGTATCTTCTTGCCAAGCTAATTCATCCACTTAACACCAGAATCCTTCTTTACTTCTCATATCCTAAACTGCCTCTAAGGCGAGTTGGCTGCACTCAGCACAGCACTATGGAGACTGCCATGTTGTGCAATGCTGTAGAGCCAAACACAGCAGTGGTGGAAGTTCACGGAGTCTCTGAATATTGGGAAATGAATCCCATATTGATTTCTTCTCCTGAAATCCCATTCCTCAGAGTCTCCAGGTTCATGCAGGAGTTTTCAGAGCACTCTTGTTTGTCCTGGAGTGTCCTTCTGGCATCCCTTGGCAGCTTCTCTGAGCTCCTGTTGCATTGAACAGTGCCAGAATGGGCCAGAAGTGCTCTCTCTTTGGCATACAAGCAGATGAAACAGCCTGGCCTGCTGCCTCCTCCAAGGGACCATGCAGCAGGCTACAGTCCAGGGCTAGACTCACAGCTCAGCCTGGAGAGCCCTAGTGCTTCCAAAGCACTGTGTCAGGGATGCTGATCCAGGAGGCCCCAGCCCTGCTCCTCTCCCAAGGCTCTCCTGTCCTTGGAGGTGCTGCTCTGCGGCTGTTTGCTTCCTGCACCCAGCTGCCCTGGCAACATAACACTGCCTGCCCGCACACGGCATCGCTAGGGGATGCACCCCCAAATGTTTATTCTCAGTCCTTGGAGCTGTTGAAAGATGGAATGGTTTTGGAAACCACAATCTTCTGTGCCTTTGTTAAGAAGAAAAAAGAAAAGAAAAAAGAATGATATTGAGGTAATCAGCGAGAGTGCAGAAAAGCAGTCATTTTCCCTTTCACATAGATTAGCTCATTAATCCTCCCTGCTGCCATGTTTTCTTGCCCTTGCTTCCTCTAATCTCAAATGTCATTATCTTTTCCCTTCACCTTCCCTTCTCCTTTGTCCTTCCCTGGTTTCCTAGCATCACTCCGAGTTTGGCTACAGACAAATGCTGGCTGTTCCCACCAGCAGCACCCTGCATGTCCCCATGCCTCAGCAGAGCTGTCTTCTGCAAGACAGGCAGGTGATAGCATCACTTCTGATGCCTCCTTGCTGCCTGTGGGTTCAAGTACCTGTTGTACAAGCACTCGCAGCATTCTTACTGGCTAATCTCAAATGGACAGCCACAGAAGAAGCTGGCAGAAATCTGAATCCAAAATCTCATTTCAGCTTTGGATTTTTTTTTCCCATCCCCTCTCACATTACATAGGGAAATCTACCTCTCTGCCCATCTACACCTTCCCAATGGGGGTAAGGAGGGAATGTAATGAGGTTTCACCAAGGAGCAGAGAAGTGACAAAATAATTGAAGAGGAAGGGAAAAATAGGTTCTTCCCTTTGTAGACCCCCTTTCTCCAGTCTGTCTTGGAGAACTGGGAGGAAAAGAAAATGGGGTGGAATGGGGTGTGACATCAACTTCTCAGATGAGAGGCAAATAAAATGCAAATCAATGGCACTATTTGTTCCTCCAAATTTTAAAATAAATATAATAACCCCCCACAAACTTCTTTTCACCTCATTCCTACTCTGCTTCTGTAAGCATTGATCTGGATTCATAGGATCATTAATGTTGGAAAAGACCATAAAAATAATTGAGTCCAACCATCAACCCACCACCACCATGCCCTCTAACCACGTCCCTCAGATGAGTTGTATTCCAGCCAGCCATGTTCCTGAGGCCAAAGCTGTTCCCAGGGCTCAGAATTGCTGTTCTTTCTCTCCACAGTTTAATGGCAGGAATTGCTGCAGGGATGCTTGCCAACCACGACACAGACACCTGTGTCCGGATGGGCCTGCTGGCTGCACGCCTGTCTCTCTGTTCCTATGAGCCCATTTCCCCAGAAATCAGCACATCCACCATCAGCCAGGAACAAGTCCAGAGCAAGCCCTGGCCAGAGGCGAAGGTATGGAAGCTGGACTAGATCGACATCGCTTTCTCATCCATCACCTCTTCATGCACCCAGCAGTACTGTCTCCAGGAATTAGGCCGTGTTTTCTGTTTCAAGCTCAAAAGCTGACTAGAAGACTTGAGCTACTGGTACACACTGCTTTTTAGGAGGTGAAGTCTCAATGGAGTGCATCCGGCATCAACTTGTATTGCACTGTTCACATTCATGTTTTTCTGTTGTTACTTCCTCTCTCTCATGAGTTACAACCACTGCTTTGGTCTTCTGTCTGCTGCCTGCTAATAGTTTATCTCACATTCCTATGGGGAACACTCACCTGTTTTGGTTTGGTGTAAACCATCAGGGAAGGAGGCCCCAATCCAGGGAACTTTTTTGTAAAGGAAGACTGGTTTCTGATCCTCAGATCTTCCATCTCCCTGAAGTTACAGTCCCTCACATCATCGTTCATTACCATGGTAGCTCCTCTGTCACTGACTCCCATATCTCCAGGACCATGTCTTCAGGCGGGTCCAGCAGCTTCTCACTCCTGTTTCTCTCCAGGAGGTCTCATGGACCACAACCAGTGCAGCTGACAGGGACGTAATGCTGTACGACAACCTGATAGGCCTTCCCAAGCTAGCCAGCGAGTGTTGCATTTTCTTGGTCATTTCCAGGGAGGAGGGGAAGCACAACCCTTGTTTACAGATGGCCACACACGCTGTGTAGCTCAAATGACTCAGCCACATTCACAGTGAGTTTGTGGCAAAGCCAGGAACAGAGAAGTGACCCTCTCCAGGATAGGACTGCACACCAATCCCTCTGCTTTTAACACCTCCAGCATCTTTATTACTAAGGACAGCTCTACTTAGGTCAGTTAGGTAGGAAGTCTGGCCACTGCCTTTTGACAAGCAGCTGGCAGAGCCAACTTGCCTGAGGCTGAGCCATTCCCATCCAGAGATGAGGACAGTGGTCACAAGAACTCACCCTTGGTCCACAGGGAACACCTAGTGGGCAATTACAAATGCCCAAGAAAGGGCTTTAAAAGACAATGGATGAGGGGTTCATTGGGTTTTTCTCCTCTGCCAGCTGCTCGTTCCGGAAGGCTTGTAACAACTCATCAGATTGGAGTCTGACACCTTTCATCAAATTTGGCTAGGGATGGGCAAAGAGCTGAGAAGGTCTGAGGTCTGTGACAGTGCAATGACAAAGTTCTGTCACATCAGTAATATCTTCTCAGGGTATCAAAGATAAAAATACAGCAGATGCCTTTATGGAGAAGAAAGGGATTCACACACTGACCAGCAGCCCCCCTTTATCAAGGCCTCAGCTGAAATGCTGTGCTTACACCACACATAGTACCCATCACTGAGAGAATCTGGGTGGCCTGGTGGGAGGGTGCTGGGCTGTTTGGGAGTGCAGGGATGGGGACAGGCCCCCACAAGCAGCCTGGTTAGCTCACAGGAGGGGAGGTGGGACATGGCAGGGGCGGGGGAAAAGAGCTGTGCGCCGGTGCTATAAAAGTGACATCCAACCAGTGCTGGGGAAGAGAGGCAGCCTCAGCTTCAGCTCCTGTTCCCAAGCCTCATTGAGCAGGGCATCCCCGAGCCAATCCAGGTCCTGAGGATGGAGGTCTGGGTGCTGACAGCCGCTGCCCTGCTGCTGGCACAGCTCTCCCTGGCCCCAGCACACATAGAGGTGCTGGGGGAGTGGGCAGCTCTCCCAGCAAGACAGCTCGGAGCTGGGGGACCCACAGAGAATCATCGGCCAGCTGGAGACGGAGGGGACAACCAGGCGTACGGCAGCCACCCCCAGGTCGCAGTGTGGGAGGCTCTGGCAGAGCACCACCCTACCTCTGGGGCTCCCTGCAAGGCCACAGGCAGCAGTGCACGAGACCCCCCCAGCAGGCCCCGCAGGAGCCCACCACAGCCCTTCCGCAGCAGGAGCCTGGGGCTGAGCCATCATCTGAAGGGCTACGGGAAGTTCAACAGCGACACGGTAAGCACAGGGCATGCCTGCCCATCGCCCAGGGCACAGGCAGGCCTCACAGCACCTCTCCAACAGAGCAGGATGTCCCCAGGGCTCAGCCCTGGGTCATAAGGGGATGCTGCTGGGTGTTTTCTCCTGTAAATCAGTAAAGTGATGGAAAGCCTGCACCGGGGTGACGAGCTGCCCCCCGGGCTGTTGGCGTTAGGCTGAGCTTGCTGCCTCCCCTGCAGCACTCCTGTCGCGGCATCCAGAGCCGGCCCTGCCAGAAGCCTTCGGACTGCGGAGGCTGCCTGGGGCTTTACACCTGCAAGTCACCCGGCACCTGTGGACTGAAAGCTGTCTCCCGGCAGAGAGGTGAGCAGTGCCTGCAGTGCTGTGTGGTTTGTGTGCAGCCGCAAGGCTTCAGCTAGCATGGCTGCTCTCTGGGCTTTGTCTTCACAGGGGGGTTCATGCAGAGCATCCAGGGGCACGCCGTCCCAGAGCAACGCAGCTCAGTGTAGGGGCTATCCTGCTGCTGAGACCATCTCCTGCTTGAGTTTCATGTTCAGTCCTTCATTAAACAGTTGTAAAATGTTCTTTCTCTGTGCTTTTCATGCTGTTAGACACTCCTGGATACTGTATGCTGGGTTTGAGCCCCACATTCCTTACTGCTGCCAACAAGGCACTCACCCCTCCACCACCCTGCCTACCTGCCCTTTTCTGTCACCACCACTACTACCACCACCACCACAATCCATTTCCAGTTTGCTGGGTCCTATACCCAGCAAAGAAAGGGGCTGCTGATGTTGGAAGCTTTGGCTTCTGAAGCCTTCTGATCCCCTCAAATCCCCTCCACTCTTTTGCGAGTGGAATTAGGCTCTGCTGACCCTATCATTGGTCACCATGGCCATCAGATGTGGGGAAGAGGCACTTCCAAACCCTCCAGCAGTCATGCATGGCACAATGCAGAACTGGGCTGCCTGCAGTGAGGCATTCCAGCACACAGCCTGTCCCTGACACTCCCAAAGCAGAGGAGGAGATCTCCATTCAGTCCTGCATTGAAGACCATTGAGGGATTTCTTTCCTCTCAGCTTCAGCCAGCCCCAGGCCTGTGGAGAGCCTCAATGAAGATAGGTGAGCAGCAGTGGGTGGCTCACTAGGGGAGCTGACATCCTCATTTTGTCTCAGCAGCTTACCCAGTGTTAGAATGCTTTCTAATGCCACTGAGATGTCACCAGAGGAGAACCTGCTCGGCCTGACGGGAGTCTCCACAGCCAGACCCCGCAGCTGAGCTCATCCTCAGGCTCTCTATGCACGCAGCTTGGGTGAGGGTACAAGGTCATTGGGCTCCAGAGCATGCAGGCATGGCCAAGCCAAGGGCTCAGCCACTAGATGTCTCCTCCAGTCCATAAAGGCAGGCGGCAGACACACCACAAAGACACCCCAGGGGCTGCACACCTTTTAAACCACTCACTTTTAATTATGCTGCATAAGGAAAAGACTCTCCTCGTGCCAGGACCCGATGCAGCCAGCCTGGCAGCTGGCAGGCTGATCACATCCTCAGTAGGTTTAGTGGTTCCCTCTCACCCTCAGAAGCTCCTCCTCATCAGTCCATATAATCCCTGCAGTTCTCAGCATCTTTGCACTGCAGAGACAGGTCCACACAACTCCATTGCTCCCATCCTCGGTGCTCAAGCTCTGCCAGCTCAGTCCTGTGGCAGTCCCACCGCCGTCCTGCAGCACCAGGCGGGGAGGAGGCAGGGCGAGAGGCATCGGTTAATATTTGTTCTAACCCCAATATAAATAGAAAAATACAGCAAAACGAAGAACTGATTAGCTAAGGGATCCGATCTGCTGGGCTGTCTACAACGTGCTAATGCAGAGTTCAGAGTGCTTGGTCCAGTGCATAGTACTGTCGATATCCAGAGACCTGTCCCAGCAGCCCCACTGCTGTCGCATCGTCCTGTGGCACTGCACGTCTGTGTGAGCGCGTCCTGGCCACGGTCAGCTTGCCCAAGGCTGCGGGCCCCTAGGAGCAGGTCAAATGGGAATGGTGGATACATCTGATTTGTTGATGTTAAATGGTAAAGCCATTCTCTTCTGTGGAATGAGGATGTGCTCCGCTCTTTACTTTTTGTGGAGGAATTTCATTTTGCTGCCTGAATAGATGGAGAAAGGAAAAAGGGTTTCCCACAGTGACAAGCAAAATAAGTGTCACTCCCCACTACTGTCCCAGCAAACCTGTACAGAGAAACGCTGTGGCTGCCAGCCCCAGGTCCTTACCCAGCCCGTCACCCTGCAAAGCTGGAAGCAGGTGCCTGCAGCACGGGCACAGCCCTGACCATAGCCTGGGAGCAGCACTGCAGCCTCCAAGCACACCACCTAGACCCCATTTGTCCAGCAGACTTGGAAGGAGAAGGTATTACTGAGCTCACTTAGCTAAGTTACATGCTTAAGAGGCAAGGCCACCAGTCTCATGGACAATGCTTCTCCTTAAATGGTCACGAAATACTCAAGGTCTGAGGATCTCTTAGCCATGGTGTTCAACCAAGAACTTCTAATCTTGGTCTGGAGCTCTCATTACTAGAACTCCTCTACAATTCAAAATGGATTCAAGCAAGAAGAAAATGCACAAGCAGTGGAAACAGGGACAGGTACTGCGGGAAGAGTATAAGGAAGTTGGTAGGCTATGTAGGGATTGGGTCAGGAAAGCTGAGGCCCAGCTTGAACTACACTTGGCAAGGGATACCAAGAACAAGAAGAAAGGCTTTTACAGATATCTCAACCAGAAAAGGAAGTCCAAGAGGGCATACTCCTCCTAGTGAGTGAAACAGGCAGGCTGGTAGCAACAGACAAGGAGAAGGGTGAAGTACTTAACTTCTTTTGCCTTGGTCTTCTCTGATAATTGCTTGTCACACAGCCCTTAAATATTTGGTTTGGTAGGAGAGAATTCAAGAAGCAACACTCCTCCCACTGTAAGCAAAGATCAGGTTCGTGACCGCCAGAGGAACCTGAACATCCACAAATCTATGGGTCACAATGAGATGCATCCCAGGGTCCTCAGGGAATTGGCTGATGTATTTGCCAAGCCATTCTCTAGGATATTTGAAAACTCGTGGCAATCAGGTGAAGACCCTGGTGACTGGAATAAAGGCAACATTACCAACCTGTCAGTCTCATCTCTGTGCCAGGAAAGATTGTGGAGGAGATCCTCATGGAAGCTACACTAAGGCACATGGAAGGCAGGGAGATGATATGGGAGAATCAGTGTGGCTTCACCAAGGGCAAATTCTAAAACCTAGTGGCCTTCTATGATGGTGTCACTGCATCAGTGGACAAGGGAAGAGCCACCAGTGTCGTCTATCTGGACTTTAGTAAGGCCTTTGACACAGTACCCCACAGCATCTTCTCTCCAAATTGGAAAGATTTGATACTGTTTGATGCAGGAAGAAATGGCTGCAGGATTGAGTGCAAGGGTGGTGGTCCATTGCACAATGTCTGGATGGAGATTAGTGATGAGTGGAGTCTCCCTGGGATTGGTGCTCAGACCGATACTCTTTAATATCTTCATCAGTGATACTGACAGTGGGGCCAAGTGCACCCTCAGCAAATTTGCTGATGACGCCAAGCTGTGGGGTGCAGTCAACACACCAAAGGGATGAGATGCCATCTAGAGGGACCTAGGCAGGCTTGAGCAGTGAGCTCAGGTGAACCTCATGAAGTTCAACAATTCCAAATACAAGAACTTGCACTTGGGTCAAGGTAACATCCAATACCAATACAAGCTGGGGGATGAAAGGATTAAACACAGCCCTGCCCACCGGTACCTGGGGGTACCGGTGGATGGCAAGCTGAACATGAGCTGGCAATGTGCCCTCACAGCCAAGAAGGTCAACCATATCCTGGGCCGTGTCAAAAGAAGTGCAGTGAGTAGGGCAAGGGAGGTGATCCTGCCCCTCTTCTCTGCACTGGTGAGATCTCATCTGGAGTACTGAGTCCAAATATGGAGTCCTCAGTACAGGAGAGACATGGATCTGTTGGAGCAGAGTCCAGAGGAGGGCCAGAAACATGATCCAAGGGATGGAATGAAATGATCCTCACCCAAGTGAGGACAGACTGGGCGATCTGGGGCTGTTCAGCCTGGAGAAGAGAGGCAGCAAGGTGACCTGAGAGCGGCCTTTCAGTTTCCAAAGGGAAGCTACAGAAAAGAAGGGAAAGACTCTTTAGCAGGGTCTGTGGTGACAGAACAAGTGGAAATGGCTTCAAGATTAAAGAGGGGAGATTTACGTTGGATATAAGGAAAAAGTCTTTTACAGTGAGGATTGTGAAGCACTGGAATGGGTTGTCCAAAGATGTAGCTGATGCCTTGTCCCTGGAGACTTTCAAAGTGTGGCTGGATCAGGCCCTGAGCCACCTGATCTAGCTGTAGGTGTCCCTATTCATTGCAGGGAAGTTGGACCAGATGGCCTTTAAAGGTCCCTTCCAACTCTAAGGATTCTGTGATTCTATGATTCAGCCTTAGGATGCTCCTGGGCAATTCCCACCCTCCACAGAAAACCTGAAGTCTATGGAGAATGTGCTGCTCATCCCAGCAGAAACTGCGTTTACCTCTCCTGAGTCACTGTTTACTCAGTTTCCACCTCACATCCACCTGTATCCTTTAGGATACACATAGCTCAGAGCCCACATTTTGATTCTCCCCAGCCTCCAGGCTGGAGGCAGACCAACAGCACATCAGAAGCTGGGATACGTGGCTAGGCACTAGCCACTTCAGGACTCAGTTGTTAACAGAGCCCTGCTACCCGTCAGGAGCTCCTCTGCTGTCAAATCTCAAGGCAACAAGAACAAGCTCTGTGAGAAGCCAGTAGTCTTGCTGCTTCCTTACCAAGTCCTTTCAAGAACCGATTGACTCCACTCTGCTCCCCACTGGGAAGTGTTTCCAGGTACTCCTGAGCCCGTACCTCAAACAGACCTGCAGGAAAAAGGAAGTCAACAACTTTTATTTTGCTGTCCTATAAATAAAAGAGCGTGCATCTGAAAACACATTCTCCTAGCTTACCAGTACACTTGTACAAAGGAACAGTGTACCCAGCCTCCCCAACTCACTGAGTGCACATGTAGGACAGGAGCTCTGGTCCTTGGCTGTAGGACTTCCAGCACATAAGCCCTGCTATGACCTCCTCCCCACCACCGTAAGGCTGACTGATTTTTCTGTCTTACAAAGGGAGAGACAAAACCTCCATTTACTCTGCTACAAACACAGCCTGCACCAGCACTTACAGAATCATGGAATCATAGAATGGTTTGGGTTGGAAAGGACCTTTAAGATCATGTAGTTTCAACTCCCCGCTATAGGCAGGGACAGATCCTTCTAGACCAGGTTGCTCAAAGCCCCATCCAGCCTGGTCTTGAATCCTTCCATGGAGGTGGCATTCATAACCTCACTGGGCAACCTGTTCCAGTATCTCACCATCCTCATAGTAAAAAATTGCTTTCTCATATCTAGTCTAAATCCTCTTCCAGTTTAAAGCCATTTCCCCTCATCCTGTTGCTACATGCCCTTATAAGAAGTCCCTCCCCAGCATTCCTGTAGGCCCTCTTCACGTACAGGAAGGCCGCTATAAGGTCCCCCCAGAGCATTCTCTTCTGAAGAGCCCCAGCTCTCAGCCTGCCCTCATTGGAGAGGTGCTCCAGCCCTCTAATCAACTTCGTGGCCCTCCTCTGGACCCACTCCAACAGCTTTCCCATCACCTAAACCGGCACGGCCCCTGCACAGGCACTGCAGCCTCAGCCCATGCTGCTGGAGCTGGTGGCATCTCCTGCCCCTCCTGCAAGTGACAGCAGAGGTTCCAGGAATACAGAGCCCTGGCAGAGCCCCTCACCTCTGACTCCCTGCTTCCGCAGCTCCCGTTCCTGGATGAAGCCCCCGAACATCTGAGTCTCCATGAAGACCTCCAGGAAGCGCCGGAGGCTCTTGGAAGAGACGGACTTGCGGAAAGCCTCACGCTGCAGAGTCCGCTCCTCTCGCTCGCTGGGGGTCAGGAAGAGGGAGTAGTGGCCCACGATCTCCACAAAGAAACGGACAAAGGCCTCGGACACCACCTCGTTCAAAGGGCTGGTCTCTGAGGAGAGGAGCAAGAGGCAGCAGTGAAGACAATACCATAAGGATGTGCTAGGAAAAAATGTGTTCTCTGTTACTCATTTGTATACACAAAGCCATACCAGCTTTGGGTACAAACAGAAAAGGACTGGGCTGCTATTATTTTGGAAGTAAACCAGCTTTGTCTCAGCTCCTTCTCAACTAGGATATGCCCTCAGTGCCTCTCAAACAGATGCCTCAGCCCTGTGCTGTGTGTGCAGACCGTTCACCGGAGGAGTCTGCCTCCTTCATGTGGTCAGCAGCAGAGCACCTGTGTAATCCTCACCAGGAAGGATGAGTGATGCTCCCTGGAGCCACACGAAAAGGAAGGACAAAGCCAGGAAGGGGATAAGCACTGTTTATCTTTGCACAATGAGAAATGTTTTCAGTGAGATGGAACATTTAATAAAGCTTCAAGCAACATCCTGACCTACTCTAGTTTCTGTGGAACTAAACTTAGTATGAACGTAGCTTTCCTCTAAGAAGTGAATGAAGTGAACAAAAAGGGCAGGGAGAGAAGTGGTTTGACCTGAACAGTGCTGTGCCTTACCCTGCTTGCCATTCACAGAGCCCTCCTCTTTGTCACTTGCCAGCTCGTTCCTCTGCTCCAAAATGTGCTCCAAGGCGACCTGCAGCTTTCGGGGCAGGATGGAGTCCTCATCTTCCATCTGCAAAACAGAAACAGCCACCTCCTGAGGGCCTGGGGCCAGGACACGGCCAGCTCCTGGGTCATGTCCTATCTAGTTTCCGACACGGCAGGGGGAGCACTAAAAGCAAACGGTGTGGAGAAGGAAAGGGTGATACACTGGGCACTTTCCCAGCACCTTCCTGTCAAAACGTGGAGAAGCAGGAGAGGAGGATCTCTTTGCCCAAATACTGCTCTAGCCTGTGAGTATTCAGATGTCCAACCTGCAGACTACCTGGCAGGGCACATCCATCTGCCTGTGAGCCCTCCCAGCACCATGAAGAAGGCTGAGCTGAACAATGCTGGCGTGCAGCCAGGCAGGCGCAGCCGCTCGCCTGGCTGTGCTCAGACACCGATCGCGTTACGGAGGCTCAACAATTCCCGCAGAGCAACCGAAGCCAGGAACTGCCTGTGTGTGTGAGCTCTCACCAGCTCCTGCTGACACAATGTGACTCAGCTTATGTTTCTCAAGGAGAGGTGCGAGGTGGAGCATTTGACCCCACATCTGCTGCCAGCTGAAAGGATGCAAACGCAGTTCCTGCAGCTCAGGGAGCTGGTGAGCCAACACTGCACTGAAGGAGTGGTCTTCGCCCACGTGCTGCTTCCCGCAGCAGGAGGTGCTCTCCTCCCACTCCACTGAGGCACGGGTTAGACCTACGCAGCCAGTGCTTCTCAGCCATTTGAGGAAGAGCTCAGGGTCAAAGCTAACTTCTAGGGCCACGAGCATGTTCTGTTGCCTGTGCTTTCCTCTTAAATACCCATCTCCACTCCATGACAAAGGGAAGCAAAAATCAGCAGGCAATCTTGTCCATGCAGTTAGATCCCTATTTACCGGCTTCCGACTTGTGACTCAGTCAGTACAAGGACTGGAGCAAGAAATCACAGACGTCATTCCTGGAGCAGGAATGATACAAAGAAATAATCAGGTGATGATTTTGCATCCCTGCTCAGCCATGGTCTGTGAGAAACAGACTGGGAAAGCCATGGCCTTCTGGGAGCCTCAAGTACTGAGCTGACGCTTTTCAGTTCTGCCCTCAGGATGACAGAGAAGAACCTGCAGTACTCAAATGCCATCCTTCCCTCTTTAAAAACAGAGAGAGAGAAAGCACAGTGATTCAGTTCTCAGCATCTGTGGTTTGGGACTGTGATACTACCTGAGGACACAGCAATCACTGTAACACTTCTAACCACAAATCTCACCCCACTTTTTGTGGGAAGTAAGCAATGCAGCCACACAGGCAGGTCAGCAAATCCAATCAAGGTAAGGTGTGATGGAGAAATGAAACAGAAGATGGAAGATGCGAAATAGTTCCACTCACCTGTCTCAGAAACCGGTTATTCACAAGGTCAACAACAAGGACCTAAGAATGAGAGAGAAAGAATGAAAGCAGTAAATCACTATTTCCGTCATCAGAGTTTATCTTGATCTACAACTGGTCTAGAGGAAACACTTGAGCCCTGGCCCTGCTCCTCCTAACCACTGCAGCAGCTGGAGGGAGCACCCAGGGTGAGCCAAGAGGAGCCCTTGTTGTGGCTTTCTAGCAGCTTCACCACTAACCACAGAACAGCCTGGACAAGAAGAGCCTGCCATCCCAGCCTCTTCCATCACTCCTCGCTCCTCAGCTCTGCCATTAAAAAAAACAGTCATACATGCTCAGCAGCCTTTCTAGGCCAGAAGACAGCTGAGCCTGCTGGAAGAAACACTGTTAAGCACGGCTCACCTCCTCCACCGGGAGCTCCTTCAGACGGGGCAGGGAGCTGGAGAGCAGGCCGATGAGGAACGGGGTGGGCGAGCACACAATGTCGATCATGGAAGGTGGCAGCACGGGGATGTAGGTGTGCTGCCAGGTAAAGGGGTACAGGAGGGCCACTGTAGCATGGCAGCACTTGGAGAGGGTGCTGGAAAACAAGGCACAACCCAGAAAAACAGCGCATCAGTCAGGAGGTGAGTGGCACCCACTGGCAATGAGGGTTCTTTCAGTCATTCCCTGAGTGAGCTCCATAATTTACTAAGCACATTCCCAGATTTCTGTTCCCAATTTTCAACTTCAGGTGCAATGACCTGTGACAGGAGCCCAGGTTAGGAAGGATAATTGTGCCCCATGCACACATGACAAGAGACCCACCCCACTGAACACCTACCCTTGCCCCTCCAGCGTCTTGACAGGAAATACCCCATGGATGTGGGGCCTTCTGTGCCACTGCCCTTCATTGGAGAAATGAGTTTATTCTCCCACAGCATTCCTCTGCAACTGTTCCCATGGGAAAGCCACAGGTTTGAATGCACAGGGGCTGTGCTGTCCAGAACAGGATGCTCTAGCCTGCCCCTCAGCTTGTGCACTGCACCTGCTTTGCCTTTGGGCAACCCTTTCCACGCCAATGGCATGCTTTCCTACATCTCCTAGGCACACTGACAGTTCTCAGTGCCAAGCTGGAGTGAAAGAGGAAGGAGTACACGGAGGTTTGCAGCCGGCAGAGCCCGCCAAGATTGCTCAGAACCATGGCAAACAGGAAAGTGAAACCCAAGGAGGGGAGCACGTGGCTGGGCTCCATGCAGTGCTGCATGTGGCTCAGAGAAGTGTAATATGCCTTCTTCCTCCTTCAAACCCTCACAGCAGCTTTGCTTTAAATGCCTCCATGGTCAACTCCCAGGAAGACCTGGCCAGAAGCCCCAGTGACTCCCCAGCAGCCGACTGCAGGGACACACAGAGCTGCCTGCAGGGCACCGGTGACCCATCTGCCCTGGGTCTGGGAGCACTTGCATGCATTGAGGGAGGAGGAAGGCTCACCGCTAAAAATGGTGTAACTAACATCATCTTGTTTTACTAGCATCCAGGCCCCAAAGGCTGAAGGAGGGGAGAAGGCTGGTGCAGCCTGGAGGAACCACGTGGCTGGGAAACGCCAGCAGCTGGTTTGCATTAAACTCCACAGGGGAACTCACATCGAGCAACCCGGATCTGGCAGTTTATTGCTGACTTGAAATGAGAGGGAAGGGGGGAGATGGGTGTGGGCTTGCTCCTCTTGCTCCAGTGAAGTCTGATGACTGCAAATCCCTGCCCAGCAATGCTAACACGAGCTGAATGCAGTGCCGTGGCTGCAGCTGGCTGGCTTTCAGCAGATACATTCAGTTCAGCAGAACATGATTATGATTGCTTGATTATGATTGCTGGGACATCATCAGAATGCAGGCAGTAAACATCATTAACCACATGACACTTTTTGGAGATAAATCCCAGAGGAGGGGCTGGAATGTGCCTGACGTGGGAACTGTACTAGGACTGCAGCAGGTAGGGAGTGGGTGCCTGGGAGGGACCCCTGGGATGTGCGTGCTGAGGACATCTCTTTGCAAGATAGACGCCATTTTCTCTGTGCTCACAGAGTTTTGTCTTAAGTGGTACTCTATAAAAACAAAGGAAAACCTTTCAAAATTGGTGTCACAGACCACTATCTCTAAACCTTTAGAGAGGAAAATCAAAGCCAGTTCCCCATCCTTGCTCAGGAAGCTGTCAGAGCATCCTTTTCCCTTCCCAGTGTAACAACCAAACACACACATAAAAAAAACCAAAACTAAAGCCAACCCAAACCAACACCCACAGAAAAAATGTGGGACCAATATCAGAGCAGATTGCTTTCCTTGTAGCTTTAATGAATGCCATACCTGAAAGGAAAGGCAGCGAAAGTAGAGGTTCCATCTCAGGAGTGCACCCAAGATTAATGACACTCTTTAAAGTCTGTCTTCTTCAAGGTGGTGCTACATGTACACCCAAGTGGAAGTGTTACAAGTTTCACCGTGTCACAAACCCTTGATCTTGAAGGCACATTTGACTCACCTGCCTAGAAGGCGCTTAACAGCACACGAACAACAAGAGAGCCTTTGTGGTTCCAGACAGCTCCAGGGAAGAACAGTGTGCAGCTGAGGTATGTGATTATTGATGGCACACTGAGATACTATGGCCTGCTGTCTCCCAGTGTATTTACTGTGGCTTGCTCTTCCCCCAGCCCTGCACTCAAGTTCCAGATTACACATGGTACGTGAGAGCTTAAGTGGGAGGAAAGATGGCTGAGGTCCAGTTAGAGAAAGTCACAGAGCCGTGCAAGTTGTATGTGCCGTGGTGTGGGAAGCAAAACAGATCATTTCCCCTTCCAACTTTCCATCTGTGGCTGTCTCCTCACCTCCAGGATAAACCCTACTTCACTCTGCTCTGAAACACTTCTCAGCACAGAAGGAATTGCCACTGCAGAGGACTGTTGGGGTTGAGGTCTGTGAGCCTCCCTTGAAGGCAGAGCAGTTCAGATGTGGGCACAGAGCGGTACCACTGAAGCATCTCTTCTGCACGTGATTCAGCCAGATATCCTCTGCGAGAAGTCTCAGGGAGCTGCAGCTTGCCAGGAGCCCAGCACCCCCTTGCACCTTCAGAATGACTCAAATCTAAGCTCTTTCTTTTTCCTACATAAGACATTTGAGAAAGCACTAATTGATCGTCGAATCATGCCAAGATTGCTGATCCATGCAAGAGAATTCAGTCTGATAAATTCCTTTTATGCCATCTGTGCAAGTGTGTATTTTTCAGCCATCAGCAATAGCCAAGACTGAACCACACCACAGTCACAGCATGGCACATACCTGTCTGAGTAGAAAGTGAATAAGGTCACTGAAGTTCTGGGCACCATTCAAAAGGCTGGATGCCTCTTTTTGTGCTATGTGCTTGTCTCTCAACTCAACTGTGACAGTTCAACACACTCAAGGCACTATTTAAATCAGTAAGCTCTCAGCTTCTTCTCCCAGTGCTCTTACACCAAAAGGGCAGGCAATGCCTTTGGGTAGCTACAGTGCCCCTCCTGAAATCCCCACCAAAATCCTGAAATCCCTGCACATATGCATTACAGCCATCACAAGGGCTGCTGCCATTTGAACAGTACTGATCCAGGGTGATGTGTTGGGCTTGGAACAATCCAGGTGCCACCAGAAGTTGAAAGGTCTACCAGTGTGATAGCAGGGTGGTCTGGGGGGTGCCAGGCACTAATTTCAGGCTACAAAAGTTCACTAACAATTGTTCAAAATGAGGAACAGACTCTATTTTTAAGGCCTCTGGTTTCAACAGCAAATCCTTAAAATATCACCAAATACTAAAGAACACTGTCAAGATCATTCACAGCTTGTCAGATCGTGGCTGAGCTGTACTTCTGGTGCTCCTTGCACAGGAGCTCGCAGGAGACAGTGACTGAGTTATTGCTAGTACAGCGGCTAAAGAGTATCAAAGGACACAAGGACACAAAGAACCATGTCATACTCTCTCCCTATTGATTTGAATATTGACTGACATGCAGATCTCCCTGGCTGAGCGCTTCCTTGATCAGACCAAAGATACCACAGCAACTTGTTTGCTTACTCAACAGGCCCTACCACCACACAGCATCCTACACAGAAGTGCATTTGCAAAAGCAAACACAGCTGTTGCTTTTCTCAGTAGCCACCTTGTACGGAGGTGGTCAATATGGAATCTGAACAAAACAGCTGCAACCACGCAGAAACTCTTCTTCCTCTCCTGGGGAAACTTGCTCCAAGACTAGGTTGACTTGCTCTAAAAAGACACTGACAACATGAAACAGCTTCTAAGGGAGAATGTTAGCCTGATCGGTTTGAAAGAATGATAGAACATCCCAAGCTGGAAAGGACCCATAAGGAACATCGAGTCCAACTCCTGGCTCTATACAGTAACAGCCAAAAAGTTCTGATTCTGTACTGCATATGGAAGCAAATCATTTGATTATTTTCTTCCCAAATTGCAGACCGAATACAGGTTTTTCAGCTTTGAAAGCAAGCACATCTGCTAAAAAGTCCAGCTAGCTGATCTTTCCTTGGGTTTGGCACACTTAACAAATTTCTGAAAAATACTGTTGAATCAATCAGCCTTTTGGAGCTTAGTGCTGGTAAGTCCTTTGGTCTCTGCACCAGCCAAACTGCTGGAAATAGGCTGGCATTTTGTGATTTAACATGGCTTGATTACCTTATTTTTATTTCTTTATAAGCTCTGCTACAGTAGGATTTACTTTACAAACACCTTTGGATTTCTGACGCTGCATAACATCTGGATTTACTTATGTCGGATCACAGAACTGGTTCACAATGTTTGAGAGACCCAGGAGCTTCCAAACCTCGGACCGTGACTTGGCGAAACCCACCAGGGTGATGCTGGGTCCCACCATGGGGGGGGATGGCCACCATCTCCCAGAGATTGATTAATAAGAGAGGTTTGTGCACACAAAGAAGCAAACAGAAAGGGTCTCAGAGGAGAGTGCTATTACCTGACATGGAAATGTCCTCGTTGGGCTTCTGCTTCTCCCCAGCCACAACACAAAACCAAGAAATCCAGGAGGCTGTGCTGACAGGCACAGATCAGACCACATTTAAAGCCCATGGAAAGGGCTGCTTTTAATCTTTTCTTGAGATGACCACATTTAAAGTATCTACTCTACTTCAAATCTGCATTTGATAACAATGGCCACTTTGTGTTGTTGACACAGCTGTGGTTTCTGGCAAGGGCGGATGCAATTGCTCGAGTTGCTCAGATCCACAACAGGCTTTTGAGGAGATCTGGAAAAAGGATGCCTTGATTTGAAGCCCGTGTACATTTTCCAATTTACAAAGTCCTCTGAATCTAACACATCTCCCTCGGGGCACCAAAAGCCGCCCAGCTCCATGCACCTTGGAACATCGGCCTACTTTTGTTTGGAAGACGCCCTTCGAAATGCTGCCCTTTGATGCCTCAAGCATGAGTGCAGATGAAGGCAGGCAAGGCTACAGAGACCGGTTTTAAACACGGTTTTAACACAGTCACTTTTCCTGGGTTGCAAGCGAATGTATACTCCAGTCTCCATAGCAACAGAGAAAAAAACAACTAATATACCAAATTCTTTCCTTTTCCGCTGCCAAGCGTTGGACTGACAGTTCTTTAAAAAACACTCAACATTCATTCTTAAGATGGAAAAGACAAAGTATTTCACTTGCTGTACACTTGTTAGATGCATTTTTTTGGCTCAGCTTCAAAACATTTCACAGTTCACACAGTATTTGGCAAAAGACCTTTCAGCTCTCTTCCCCAGAGACTGATTTGATAGCAATTAAGAGACGCAAATACATTGCACGCATTATTTTCCCCACTGCTCACACCCATACATACCTTACAGCCACGTACAGATAATTATTGATAGTGCCTACATGAAGAACTGCAAATTACATTTATCATGCATCTTTCACCATGTCACCTGCACTCGCCCCACTAATCCATCTCAGCTGGATTACTTCTAGCATTCCAAACCCCTGAGCAGTTCAGAGCAGCTGCTTTTATCGTTGTTTTTTTTTTTTTTCCCTTCCCTTAAGCTATTGCCAAAAAATGTTTCTTTTCTTTCCCCTGAAATTGGCATTTTCACCCTTCAAGTAAATACGATTTAGTACTCATTGAGTTCAATGTGTTCCTGTCCCAGGAAAAGCACCATTTGGACAGAAGACCTCATATCGACAGAACTGTTAGCATTCAGAACATGGAATTTCCACCAACAAATACAACAGATCGTTGACCTCTCAGTTATGAAAGACTCTCCACTCCTGCGTACTCAAGCCATTGCCTGGATTAAAAACACAACAGTTTACTTCATTTTCAGGGTTGTTTTCTTTGTTTTTTGTTTTTCAAGCCTTTGCAGTCCTTTGGGGTCATTTTCAAGGTTTTCTTCACAAGAAAATTCTTGTTTTGTGAAAGGAAAATAAAAATTCTGACCATCCCAAAATTGCTTTATGCTAGGAGCAAGGTCTTCTCAAACACATCACTTACTAAAAGCCTTGCAGACAGCAATCGATATTTGGGCCTACGATACCCAAGATCTTTAAAATATGACTTTTTTTTTCCCCACAGAAGAATGCCGTTTGTGTTGTATTTGGAAACTTCTAGAAAGAATGATCCCAATGCTTTCTCCTGTTCTTTTTTACAGGCCTGGGAAGCTTGATTCATTACTGAAGATCCTGTATATATTGACAGAAGATAGAGGAAAAAACCAAATCCATAGAAGCGACTGAAAGATATCCCATAACACAGATTGCTCAGAACACCGTGTGCTGTCAGAAAAACATTTAGTACAAAGAGATCTGATGACTGAAAGTTCATTTTAAAGTGATGACTTAAAATGCAAAAAAACACCAAAACATTGAACGCTATGCACCCTACCATACATTCTTAGCACCCTGTCCCTCACAGAGATCACAATGTCCTTAATAGCTTTTCCCAGAATGTAAAATTTATCCTGTAGTGAAGGAGAAAAACCTCAGAAAACAAAGCCTGTCATCATAAATTATAACATAAATCATATACACTCTGTGGAAATATACAGTGGATAAATTCTGGTTCAAACGCAAAACTGAATGCTCTGATATCTTACGAGGCTTAAATACCCAGAGCACTAAACATCTATGCATACAACATATCAGTGATTATAAAAAACTAAATTTTTCCCTCCCCAGCTCAAGGTAGCTGCCAAAAAACTGCAAATGGGCTGTGCTGCCATGATGCTCCAGCACCCCTCTCTGCAGCCGTCCTGTCTGAGCTGAGCTGCCATGAGGAGTCCTGGAGCCATGTAGCATGATTTTTTTCCCTTAGCTTTCCTGCAGAAGGAACCTCCCCATATTTTGCCCTGGCACTCAGTCCCATGGCTGCAGCCTGCTGGCTGTAAGTTGTGAAAAGAGACAGCTTAGGGGTAGTGTATGCGCCTGAAACCCGAGCTCGCTCCTAAGTGTCATTATTCATCCAAGCAGCTTTTCCTTCCCCAGCCCTGGCGAACTCTCCTGCCTAAATCCTCAAGTGCTTTGAGGGCTGGAGAGCTGCCAGCCACCAGCTGCACAAGATCTTAAAGAAACCTGGGCCGATTTTTCTAAATTAAGAGAGTAAATTTAAAAAAAAAAAAAGAAAAGCAAATTGAGCACACATAAAAATAGAAGGGGAAAGTCCTCTGTCTCATTTCTCCTTGCTGCATCTTTTACTTTCATCCCTCGCAAGAATGAAGTCTTAAGGGAAAAAACAATATTAAAATTCAAGCTGAAGTTTAAAAGATTTCAGAAACAAATCTTGTGGCATCGGGGAACAAAACAGAAGGGACAGCTCTCCCTGCCTGAAGCCTTCTCTCTGGAAATCCAGCACAGCTCAGTGGGGAACACTGCAGAACCGTGGAGCAAGACAGGCTTTGCTTTCTCGGTACCAGTGCTCCACTCTGAAACCATGCAGAGAACAGGGAATTTGTTTTTCCCCATAGATGGGAAACTGCTCACTTCTTGTAAGCTGCGAAGTAAAATTACAGTGAGCGCCCCACTCCTGGGAATTACAGCGCTACTTACATCAGATATAAGTTGGAAAAGAGCAGAGAAGAAAAAAGAACAGGGAAAAGAGATCAGAGCCTGCAGCCTTCTCAGCCTTCCTTCCTTAGCAGCATTTTGTTGAAAATAATGCAAGAGGGTACCTGAGCTTGTCTGCAATGAAGATCACCCTTCTTTCCAGGAGCAGGGAGGCGAAGACCCTGCTCAGGTGCCGCACGCTGAGGGATGAAAACAAGGACTCAAAATCAACGTGCTCGAGCCTGGAGTCAAGAGGCCGCCGCAGCTCAATGACCTTTTGGAGAGAGAAAGACCACAGGTCAGTCAGCTCTCACCATCCGCTGGTGCTGTGGGAACAGGACCTTGACAGGTATGTAAGCAGCTAACAAGCATTACTGGCTGTGCTGGCAAACACCACTTGATGTTCAGCCCCCAAACACAAACTTTCCAAAGGCCTCCCACAGATTGTTCTTCCAGATGATGCTGAGGACCATCCAGAGTCCACCTCAATGTGCACAGCGTGGTACCAACCACAAGTATGCCCTATTGGGCTGAGGACAGGGAGCTCTTCATAAGGAGGAAACCAGTTTGTGTCCAGCTAGGAATGGTTTCCAGGCTTTCTCTCACTCTGGCAGCAGTTGTACAGAGCCTTTACCATTTTCACTCTTACTTTTACAGATGCTTTTTATTTCTGGATGTCTGACCTACTGACTATAAACTTCTATACCATTACAGAAAAGAGTAACCCATGAGCCTTTTCCTTTGTTCACAACTACTTCAATAATTTCTGTCACAGCACCTTGGCCCTTCATACTCTTTGTCTTACAGACAGATATTCCTAAATTGTTCTTGAAAATCCCCAAAGCCAGATACCTTACAAACCCCATAATAAAATCTCTAATTCTATATAACCCTGACCAACACCAAGCCTCTAGCTGATCTATCTCAGTGGCAAAACACACCCAAGTGCTTGTTGTTCTACCCTCTTTATGCTCTCAGAACAACAGGTCACCTTTCACTCCATAGGAAACTTCTCAGATACTGTTTATTAACACCTGTCCCCCTATGTTCTTTGTTTTCTGTATAAAGCAAACCATTCTCTGGAGCTTTGTATTTTCTAAACCACTTAGCAATTGGAACTACATTTCTGGGGCTTTCTCCTAGTGTTTACATTTGTTTTGAAAGCAATACTCTAAATAAATCTCCCCTGATGCTGGAGAGTAGGAAAATCACTCTCCTTCATTAATCATTCTTTCACTTTCTTTCACAACACAGGAATCCATCTTGATAACATCATTGTTACTTCTGCTTATTTTATGAGTCCCTACAGCACAAGCTCCTTTTCTGAAGTACTATTGTTCATTCTTACTTGCACACTGTATCAGACTACTGATTTCTTCTTCAGAGCATTTTGCTCCATATTTGTATCCATATTGAATTTCAGACCAAATCTCCCATTAAGCACAGTCGTTTTGAGTTTTAATCCCTAACTCTCCAAAGTGCCTGCACCCCATCTCCGTGCTGTCATCTACCAATTGTACAAACGTGGGCTTATGCCATCAGCAAGATAACTCACGAGCAGTATGGATCCCAGAAACAAAACAGCTGAAATGTTCTCAGACTGTCAAGCACACAACTGGGAATTTACTCCTCAATTGCAGGTTTTTAACCAGCTATGCATGTGCTCTGCAGTAATTTAATTTAGTCTGCACTATTCTGCTTGGCTGACAAGAATATCAACACGTCCTGCTATGCTGAAGCCCTCCTACATTTCCTTAAAAAGCATTCCACATTCTCCTATCTAGAGCAGGTACTTCAGAGATGAAAACAATGTGAGTTTAACACAACTCTCTTCACAAATCCGAAGTGACTACTTCTCCCTATTTCATGATCCTCTACACACATATAAGCTGAGTATGTATTTTGTTCCTGCATACTTTCAGCAGTCAAAGTTAGGTTGTCCCTGTTAGATTTCCATGTATCCTTGTCACTTTTGAATACAGACACGAGGCTTACCCTTCTCTGCTCTACCGGGACTTGCTGTTCTCGGAGCTTGCAAAACAGCTGCTTTTGCAACACAGTAAAAAACACATCACTGCAGTTGTTTTTCACAGAGCCATACCCTGAGCGTCCTCAGCTCCCAATTACTTTAAAACAACTAAGCTGTCTTTAGCTAACTCCCTCCTATTCTGCCCTGTACCACCAACCTTTCATTATTATTAACAGCATTAACTATGTGATTGTAAATAATCTTCCTGGGCCCATCACCACAAGAAAGACATTGGGGCCCTGCAGCGTGTCCAGAGAAGGGCAACGGAGCTGTGAGGAGTGTGGAGCAGAAGTCTGATGGAGAGTGGCTGAGGGAACTGGGGTTGTTCAGTCTGGAGAAGAGGAGGCTCGGGGAGACCTTATTGCTCTCTACAGTGACCTGAAAGGAGGATGTGGTGAGCTGGGGGTCAGCCTCTTCTTCCACATAACAGTGACAGGGTGAGAGGGAATGGCCTCAGTATGCACCAGAGGACGTTCAGGTTGGATATCAGGAAACATTTCTGCTCAAAAAGACCGGTGCTGCAGTGGCACAGGCTGCCCAGGGAGGTGGTGCAGTCACCGTCCTGGAGGTGTTCCAGAACTTTGTGGATGTGGCACTGAGGGACGTGGGCAGTGGGCATGGGGGAATGGCTGGTGGTTGGACTGGGTGATCTTAGTGGTCTTTTCCAACCTTAATGTATTCCTTCTGAAGACTGAAGCATAAAAAACCACATAGAATATGACAGTATGTCTTCACTTGCCAAACATTAAAGGCTTTCTCATATTAAGAAGGAGAAATGAATCCAGAATTAGCATTCAGTATTTCTCCATTTCTCTCGTCCTTCCACTGTATTCATAGATCCTCTCTTATTTGCCTGTGTTTCAAAGGAAATTAGATTCCTAGTAGTCATGCTCCCACTTGGTTCCTTCCGTTTGCAATAACTTCTGAATTCCCAGCTGGCCAGTTTCCCATTTCAGTGAGCAGGGGTCCCAAAGACAACTAAATTCTGCACGTCTGCAGAAAAAAAGCCGCCTACAGAGGGGAGTTGCATGCATACAGCACAGCATCCCTGCTGAGAAAGAGGGGCAGTGCAGAGCACAGCCTGTACACATCCTGCTTTGCAATAGTTTCCTTGTGCATGGCACTTATACACTGACAGGATAGATGGCATGGAAACTGCTTCATGCACACAGAAGAACAACTGTGAGGAAGCAAGTTTCACTCATTTCCCTGTTTGCAGATACCCATCTTTTCTTTTATGTCCTCTGCAGGCCACAACTCATTTTAGCCTTTGTTTATTTCTATTTTGATCCTTGTGTGGTTTACTGTTCTTTACATTAGATTTTAGCGACAAGTATACTTATATTGCTAGATAAACTAGAGCCAGCTGTTTTTGTTTGCTTAAGGAGACTGCTGACACTCTGTACTGGGAATGTTACCCCTTAGACAGGACCCTCATCAACTAGCTCTCTTTCCTGTTGCTCGTATTTAGGGCCTAACAGGAAGCATGGCCAAGATCACATTCAGTTTAGCTACCTCCATCTGCCCACAGTCCTTCAATGCAATCCCTCAGATCTCTAAACTCTTTAAAAGCCTTCCCTTAACAACATCACGCTGTGGGAGATACAAAATGTACCCTCATCTCCATGCTGTGAAAATGCTGTTTTCAAAGGCTGTAGCATTGCCCTTGTGTGATTTCAGATACTTTTTACTGGAACTTCCTATTCTGTCCTACACCAATAGTGATTCTGCATTAAGGATCACAGAATGGCTTAGGTCAGAAAGGACCTTAAAGATCATCTAGTTCAGTGCCTCTGCCATGGACAGGGTTGCCAAGGATGCTGGAGCACATGCTATTGATCAAGAAATTAAGCATATGGGGAGTCTTGAGCAGACCCAAATGTATACACTTTGCAGCATGGAATCTGCCAGTCTGTGCCACTTGGCCTCAGGACCAATGCCTTGCTTCATTTTACCACATTGCTGATGTGTCCACACCTTCAGTTTTACCACGATTTCCTTTTCTATTCTGAAACCATTGGAAAACTCTCCATGTCACCCTCTCCAGTCTCCAGTTATACTCCTTCGTTTCCTGCCACGCAGCTGCCAGACAATCCGCCATTCAAGAGCATCTCTGGTCCCAACTTTCAGCCGCCATTTGCTGGCCCAACTCTCCTTCCTTTTAGGCTGATGTTTTTACCTCTGTTCCTGAGCCTGGCAAGAAGTTCTTGACTGTAATTGTCCGGCCCAAAGCTGGGAAAGGTGCCTCCATGACGCTCCTCATGAGAGGCTGCACCAAGGCTGGAGAAATGCCTCGTCTCTTCTCGACCTCATCCAAGATCTGGAATCAAACCAAGAAACCACAAAAAAACCCCCATGTAAAATAGGAAGAGGGCAACAGTGGAATGGAGTGCAGCAGAAATTTACATTATATTCTTAGCCCAACACTGACACAGAGCCTCAACTCAACTAAGGAAGAAGGTAACATGGGACTGAAAGCCTTTTGTCTTCCTCAGCAAGAGAAATCCAACTCCAGCAAGGTCAATGGAAGGCTCACAACGCCCAAACTTCCTATGACCTTCAGAGTCAGGACTCCAGGAAGTTAAGTGCTCACGTTCTGGTAGCTGTGCTGAACAAACAAGGCAACAGCTGACAAATTATTTTTCCTTTAAATTGCATTGAATTTAATTGTATTTAACAGGTTCTGAAATTAGCATGCAGTTGCCTTGCCAACACCATTTTTAGTGTTTCTCCAGCCATCAGCTTCCCTGATTTCCATTCTTTTGGCATGGACGTCATTTTTGGGTCCTTCTTGCCCTACTGCAAAAATTCCCCACTCACCTTAGAAAAGAGATTGAAGCATCCAAGGCGACTCACAATGCAGTAAACTTCTGGGAGGCGCTTCCCTTTCCCACTGGGCTTTCAAGACAAACACAAATACACACACACAGAAAACGAGAAGAAAACATCAGAGTTGTAGCTACTGCAGAGACAGAGCACCTGGTCTCTTAGTTCTGCAGCTCACTGACTGGCTCAGAAACCAGCACGTTTGACAAAGTGCTGCGGATGACAATATCTTAAGTCTGACTCTAAACACTGGCAGTCTATAAATTATTAACAGGGGAGAAATGGGCACATCCATGGTATGATCCAGACCTACCTAAGTGACCAAGACAGGGTAAGCTGTTCCACAGGGACAACTCAGCCTGCAGGACCAGTACTGTTCTAGACAACTGTTCACTAGCTATCTAAACCTAAGGGAGAGAAACTCTGTCTTCAGTTTAGTGGTAAAAAAAAAACAGTCTATGATCATAGTGTTAAGCATTGGTGCAAGGAAAGGACAAAAG
Source organism: Tetrao urogallus (assembly GCF_951394365.1). Taxonomy (NCBI): domain Eukaryota; kingdom Metazoa; phylum Chordata; class Aves; order Galliformes; family Phasianidae; genus Tetrao; species Tetrao urogallus. Next base: position 137,617,882 of record NC_136813.1, on the reverse strand, counting down.
TACTACATCTGGAGTGGAGAATGACATTTAGTGAGAGACCTTGGCACTGAGAAGAGCAGAACAGAACGAAGTTGTTCTGCTGCCGCCCTTTCTACACTAAAGAGAAGGGCAGCAGCTTTCTACTTTCCACAACAGGTGACAGTGGTATCAGCTCCAGAGAAGGTTGCATCTGTTCTGCTAGATGAAAAAGAAGAGATAATTACCAGCAGCCTCCTACAGTATCCAAAACGCCTGCTTCCATCTTCCCCGGTCAGGACAAATGAGAATGTCTCACTGCAGAAAGAGAAACCAGAATAAGAAGGTACTCGTCACCCACACAGAAACTCTCTGACATAGAGATGAATTCATTCAACCCACAATCTTTTTGCATTTCCAAAACGCCCTCTCAGGGCTCTGCCAAACGGCTCTCACATTTAATTAGCTCAATACATAAATCCATTTCTCATGAGTCAGGATACAAAGTACAGTACTTTTACCTGGCAAACTGATGGATGGGGGCCCAGTCCTTTGCATCAGGAAAGCAAAACTGGGGAATAGCTTTCAACTGATCTTCTGCCTCGCGCATGAATTTGAATGAGCGCTCAAGCTAGTTGAGAACAGAGAGAAGGAATGTTTCCAATTAGTCATGTGGGGATGGAATGACTTCAAATATTTTTCCTGTGACAAATGAAGAGGTGATGACAGAGGCTAAGCTTCTGCCTGGAAGATATTAAAATTTCTGTGATTCTGGCTCACCTAATCTTTCGATATCTTAAAGTAACTCTGTACCCTCAATTCCACCAAGTTCTGTGTCTGCAGCACCTGCCCCTGCTCAACTGTGACTTCAATCTGGGACATGTGTTCCAGAAAGGGACCAGGTACATGAAGTCTAGGGAAACTCTGGGTACATCATCTTTACAAACATGCTGTCACACCGGCTCTCTGTTTCTCTTATTTCTCATTCCATATTTTCAGCTAGACTACTGGCAAAATATGTGCCTTCCCTTTAAGAACAGATCGTCTCCCAAGTGTCATTCTTCCTTTAAGAAAAAAATAAAATGAGGAGAAAGTAATAGCTACATAAAAGTCATAGCCAAAAGCAGCAAAAGATCTGACTCAGCAGCTCTTTCAACAGCATGCTGAATGTCATGACAATTCTCAAGAGGCTACTGCAGCCCCTCTACCTTCCACGTTACTGAACAGTGCCACAGCAGAGGGGTTACTAATTCAACATGTGACCAACAGAAATGCTGTGGTTCTCCAGCTGTGCGGTGCACCATGCACTCTGAGACACGCTACCCAGAGCTTCCTGACAGGCACCACACCTTCAGAGGGAACTGCTGGGTAACCTCAGGAACGTAGGCAGCTCCAGCCTGCTTCTTGTGCAGTGACACCACGACGAAGTACTCAAACAGCTGCCTCTCTTGATACTCAATCAAGTCCCGTTCCAAGGTTTGATACCGCGGCGTTTGCTTCAGGCGAGATTTCACGTGGACAAGGCGCTGGCTGTGAGCTACGACAACGAAGAGTAGAGATTGTCATTTTGTCTACTGCTTTGCACAGAGCACCAACAGTACTTTGCAGACTTAAAACTGCCTCACTGCGTTTATTTTGTTAGCGGCTGAGCAAGAGGAGGGAACCTTGTGGAAGTCCCTATGAATACTGGCAGGGATGGGGACATAATCTTGTTAGTACCATCACATAGAAGATCTCTGGCAGCAGAAGTATTTCACAGACCGTTTTACAGCTGAAGACAACCCAAACTGAGATCTACATAGGAAACAGTGTAACAGTAATACCTGGGCACTCCTCCTCACACTCATGTATGCACTGTCTGAAGGCGACAGTCAGATGGCTCAGAAAGCCCTGGAGGCATTCAAGGCCAGGCTGGATGTGGCTCTGGGCAGCCTAGTCTGGTGGTTGGTGACCTTGCACGTAGCAGGGGGGTTGAAACTAGATGATCTTTAAGGTCCTTTTCAAGCCAGGCCATTCTATGATTCTATGATACGACTCTATGAAAACTGTGGGTAGCAACCTCCACGGTACTTGGATCAGGCTACGGCTATGGCTCCACTGGCTCAGCAATGCTTGGGACTCCCAGGTTTGGTAACATGGGCTGGGCTGCAAGCCAACAGCAAAAACAAGGGAAGTGCAAATGAAAAGGGCTGGCTCATCTCTGCCTGATCTCTCAGGACCGCATTTCTACAAGTTCTCCCAAGATAATGGGAAAACAAGAGAAACAGCCAAGCAAGCTATAACTGCAACACATCTGAGCTGTGGGACAATAAACATTCCAGCATAGAAAGTAATGAAAAGCTGCCTGCTGAGAAGAGACCAGATGAGATTCCCTAAGACCATCCCCCTGCTTCATTTTACAGTTGTATCCAAATTAAATCTCCGTGAGTCTCCTTTAGTCCTACTACAAAAGAAAGAAAGAATTAACTACAACCAGAGGCTCCAGCACATTCTCACACATGTGCTTTTTGCTAATGTGGGTGGTAAAGCAACATTTTTTACAGAAACAACGACCATAGGGATACTGCAGAAACTCCACATACACAGCACATCTGCTTGGGAGAGAGTATATATTCAGTCCAGACTCCTGACCTTTTGTCTGGTAAAGCTGTGCCGCTCATGGACTATTCCAGACAATACAACTCAAAGCAATCTTGAGGTGCCTCTTAAATCAGAGAGTGACACAGTCCCTGGACAGTTACAGCACGGAAAGATGGCTCCGACTCCTTTCTCTCATCAGCTGTTATGTGATTTGCTTTAAGGCTGTAACTCTTCAAAAGCTTTCAGAAATGGTCTCTCTTTTACCAGGGACTTCAAAACAAGCTCTGCCACAGCAATGCTGAGTGCTTCTGAAAAGCTCACTTAGGCTCTGCATTGTTTATATTCTGTGCAACCTACTAAAGATACGGGGATTGTACTGCTGTCATCGTGGCAGAGCTTGTCTTTAAATGTTTTTCCTTCCCAAGGGTCGGTACTTATGGCTCTGATGTGCAGTCTCACAACCGCTGCCTGATGATTTACTGGGTCTCAGCTGACGTACAGGGACTTAGTAAGCAGTGGTAAGTGGCTGGTGTGTTTGGTCTGTTAAGCACAGCCTACAAATTTGAAAAGAAAGGAGTGGTGATCACAGCCAAGTCCAACCCTCGCGGACTGAGGTTTCTGTTCTAACAAACTGAAAGAGGGAAAGGATGAGCTCTCCTAAGCACAAGACACTACAGCTGACATGTGGGAACTGCTGCTTATCCCCCTTTTCAGATTAAGAACTGATCTGTTACCTCAATTAGGTGTGTGTGTAAATCAGGAAACTTTGGATCCTGAACGAAATTCAGTTTTGCATTCCAACTCCATCAGGATTTTTAATTTGCTTCATAAATTCCCAAGAGAATGTAATGCTACCAGCACGTTACAAGGCTAATTACAGTGCAAGAAGATTCAAAAGCATTATGGAGATCAGTATACAATACACAAGCTCTACTGCAGCGAAACAAGGAATGCAGCACTTAACCCCAATTTAGCCGATGCAGAAGAGTTTACTTATAGCAATAAATCACATAGTGCAATTCCACTTTCCTAGCTAGCCAGTCTGGCCAGTGGGTTTTCTCCCTTAATCAATTTGCAGTGGGGCTACTGAACACTCTGTCCCACTGCCATACTGCCTCTGTCAGCTTGTTCACACGTTGGTGCCTGTGCACTTAGAAAAACCTCATTTTATTTCCACAGCATATAAACCATCTGCTATGATAGTGCAAAGAGCTTTGAAGCAAATTGGAACAGACATTTATTCTGGACTTCTATAGCCCTTTACTCTTTTGTTTTCTCCTGCAGTTTTCAGATCTTTGTTCTCTTACTGTGTTCTGAGTAGAAAGAAGCTCTTTCTCCAAAGCTGGAACACAGAGGAAAGATCTTGACCCAAGAATGCAGAGGAGAGCTTATCAGGAGGCATTTGTTCTCTTCACACATTTGCCTTACCTTTCAGCTTCTCTTCGGTATCACTGTCTGATTCACTATTTTCATCTGTAACTAGGAAATAAGACAGGGGAAGACAAAGTAAGTGAAGCCTATTTATAACAGTGCATTTCCTATCACTGACACGAGAAAGCTGGATCTAACAACCTCAGGGGGAAGACAGCACAAATCTCAAGTGCCTCTAACTTTTCAGGGACACACATACACATGCTTAACTCATCGCCTTCAGTATTTTCCCATTCATTCATCTGGGGAACCAAAAAAAAAAAGCAACAAAATCCATTTTGCACAGCCATTAGAGTTACATAAAGAATAAAATGCCAGAACAGTCTTTCCATCCATGTTCATATAAGCATGACACAAGGGCAAAACACTGATTAATATGCAGTAGCATGTGGGATAAACGGTAGAAATAAACATAAAACCCAACAGTTGCCAGAATGAATGAGACTCAAGGCCTATATTGTCCTACAGCCTGTTTGTGTCGGTGCTTCAGAGAAGAGTATAAAAAAAATGGAAAGACCAGTCTGGGATGCTTCCCTTGAAGTTCACCTAAACACACACACTCATCCACTTTACAAATAGGACAGGATAAGCAGTAGCAAGTAATTGTGGGAAAGAAACACAGTTGTAAGCCACCTTTTACTAGAAATTAGAGTGTTTAAAAAAAAAAAAAAACTGTGCTGGAACGATATAATTTATAGTTTTGCAGAGATTAGATGTTTAAAAGTAATTGCTTTGGAGTACCTGAACAATTGTGGTGAGCTACTGATTGACAGTGAGAGGCTGAAAATCTCAGTCTTGAGATAATGGAGATGGTTCTACGGTCCAGAATCTAGAAACCGTGATTCCCAACTGAGTCTATTTACTTACTGGAATGTTGAAAAAAGCAGAACTGCTTCAAAATCCACTATCTTCTATTGGACAGTTCATTAAAGTGACACTTCCCACAAAATATTTTGATCTCAACAAATCAAGACTCTTTGGACAGAAAATCCTTCTCCAAAGCTTATTGCCAGTTTCAGAAATAAATAGCAAAAAGTGGAAACATTTCTGGTATGACCTAGGAGGTTATCACATAAAGCCATGAAAAGAAGATGAAGCAGAAGAAAACAAAAGAGTGCCTTGTCATTAAAAGCCCCTGGGCAGCAGAACAATCTTTATCTTTCCAAAAGAAGGGGTGGAAGTCCCAGCAAGGACTGGAAGAAGCATTAAAAAAACATCACATGACACATCAAGTCAGCCTAAACTCAATGGCAAGTTCTCAAAAAGTCTTAAATATGTAAGGAGTCAAAGTTCCTTTACCTTTTCCTGAATTGCTCTCTGTAGATTGCGATAGTCTCTTGACACGTTTCTTTCCCCTCCGTGCCTCATAAATGGCATTGATTTTCAACACAAGCTGCTCATCAAAAACACAAACAAACAAACAAACAAAAGGTTATTTTCCTCCCCAGGCAAGAAAGAATGTTAGAATTTCAGGAAAAGTGTTTCACTTCCCAGTCACGGCTGTACTGTAACACTTCACTGGATGCCCCAGAATCAGTGGTTATCAGCATCTGCCTTGCACAGTAACCTACAGAGTAACTCAAAAATCATACGTGCAAATATGGATACAGATCTGGCAACCAGGAAACAAATAGGATAAACAAATATGTCCCTTTTTCCCCAGCATGAAAACTATGGATTCAGGAAAAAAAATCACCACACGTAGACGCTGGTAGTCTCTGCTTGTCCTGCAAAGACTATGACACACAACTTTGTTTTTATAACTGTGCTTTTGGAATATTCAAAAGAAGGCCTGCTGCCAAGCCTCATTTAGATTGAATACAATTCCTGACAGTTCTGAAACAAAATCAGATTGAAACAGAGTCATGCTGTACCCAAAGACAAACTAGGAGATGTCACTCCAGAAAATGCCCTTCATCACAATCAAATGCCAGATTTTCACATATCTCATGATTTGGCAAGATGAAAAAATATATTCTTCAAAATTTGCAGAGATGTTTGTACACCTTCCCCTTCAGGCAGAAAGGCAATTAAACACAAGTCAAATCAACTGCAAGGACAATGGCTGCAATGCAGGGGTATCACACTGGAAACTGAAGAAAACTCTTTCATACTTGCATTCCAGCTTGAAGAAACAACCAAAAGAAAGAAAGACCAAGATTTACCTTGGGAATCTTCCTTCTCCTCTTGCCATTCTGAGGATCTCCCAAGGAGAAGAAGGTGTCATCTGGACTGCTGGGAGTTGAAGGAGGGCTGATTTTGGATGGTGACCCGGTTCCATCACGGCTCAGTTTCCTTATGTCTGGCAGTTTGAAACTCCGCCGCTCTGAGTTTTGTCTAAAAAAAGTGGGCTTGGAAAGCAACTGGAAACAGAAGAGGAGGAATGACTGAACACGGCACTTCATGTACCTTTGCTTCATTGCTAACAATGTCACAATAGTAAATCCAGTGGGGAGTCCACACCACTCAGTTGCCAGAATTGCCTAACTTCTGAGTATGCTCAGAGATTCCTGCACACACAAGGAATTCGTCCAGCTGCTAGGCTAGGCCATGACTATCTGGACAGCAATTTAATCATCCCATGTTCATTCCAGAACATAACACAGTCTCAGAACCTGGTCAAGAAACCTTACTCTAGTGTGCAATCCAGAGGCTGGTAAACAACCGGACAGCCACAAGCGTATGGGCTAAGGAGCAGATGGTCAGGAGGAAGAGAGGAGTAGCGAGGCTAGATGAAAAGCATGGCCAGTGTGGCTGAATATTCTGTCTCTGTCAGGACAGAGAATTAAATATTTCAGGATGATGCAAGAAAAGTCCTGATGGACAATTAGGGAAATTGGTTTCCCCCTAATCCCAGCAGCAAGTTCAGTGGGAGCGTAGCAGTAGATATTCCAGTACCATACTGAAGTTTAAAGTCCCTGACCAAAAACAGCACAGAAAAGCAGAAAGCTCAGCTCCAGACAAAGGAGGACAAACTAATTCTCACGAGAAATAATGCTCAGTAAGAACTTTTTTTTGTCTTCTAATTTCCCAGTGGTTATGGTGAGTTTAAGTCATGTTTTTTTCAGGCACTGTATACATCAAAGGTTACCCCAGCATGGAACTGGGAAGAGAGGTATCTAAGCTTATTCTCATCAAGTTAGTCCAGCACTATCTGAGGTAGCATAATGGTCTGTCTATATACCCAAATATACCCAGCAGACTTACTAGCCAGACTGACACATTCATTCAGGCTAGCTCAGGTGTCTCTGAATGGTTTGCAGAACACTCACAAAAAGGCATACCACCCACAGAGAAGTCACACATGAAAATGACTCTTGGAAGAATCTTTGCACTGAGCAATCTCATCCTGCACTAGTGATATAAACCACTACTGAAATCTGTCCAGACTCCATCCTGGGCACGCTCTCCAGTGTGATTCATACTGCAGTTGCAAGCCAGATCATTGCCAAGAGAGCAGCAATACTTCTGCTCTGACTGATGCAAATCACAGCTTTGGGATGTCAAAGCATCATAGTGCAACATAATTACTTCCATTCAGTTCTTCAGTAACTGTCCTGCTGGGAAACATATTTAGGGTGAAAGACATTCCTGAGTAACACTGCAGCACCACTTACACAGTATGGGTGGGAAATAGGTACACAAGCGACTGCAAAGCTGTCTGACAGAAAATAACTTCATTCCAACACTCATGTACAGACTCATGTTGCTCTAGACCTAACTAGTACAACGAGAATGGAATCATAACTGCAGGACAATTTTCATTTGGAAGCATTAAGTTATCAAGGAAAACTTCAGTTGCTGGTTAAGCTGGTTGGAAAAGAGGAGCACATCCAGAAATACTGCACTGACTTCTCAAAATGTTGGCTAACAATTAGCCAACAAATAGCCAATAATAGCTGCAACTTGGAGAGCACGGGAAAAACCTTCAGTCGGGGCTGAAGGGTTATGTCCCTACTAGCTGCAATGTACCCAGTTGTTGCCAACATTATTTCTGCCATCAGGCTGCCCCTTCTGTTCCAGGCTTGGACAATCTAAATAGGGAACAGGAAGCACTCAATCCAGCTCAGGACTGGCCTCGATGAGTTCTGAGCATGATGTGCAGACTCATACTTTGCCTCTCCACTTGGTTTCACTGTCAAGGAGAAAAGTGGCATCTGTCTGTAAGCTGTGCTGCTAGCAGGGACATCCTTTTAGGATGGGCTCCCTAAGCCCAGGACTAGTATTGCATTGGTTACCAGCAACCCATCCCATCAAGCAGAGATCAGAAGTGGCATCCCAAAGGAAAGGTCTGCAGAGATATCTTGGCGTCAGCATGAACAGACTCATACTGTCCACAGACACAGAGCCAAGACAACCACAGGGCTGGATTACCCAAGCACTAAAACGCACTCTGTGAAGGAGGGAAGGAGGAGCTTTCCTGTACTAGATTCTTCTCTCATTGTTTAGTATCTGGAACAAATTTAGTACTGAACTTTCGTCCCAGTACAGGTATAAGGCAAAGACACAGCAGCTCATTTTCACTCCCATCTCTGCCAATGTAGCCCTTCTGCCAGTGAGGTAGAACACTCACTAGAAAATGTATTGGGATTTTTCTATGGATTCAGAGATAATTCCCAAATCCAAACAACCTCATGATATGAACATGCCCATTTCTGGATTACCATTTTGTGTCTGTTGCTCCTGAACTCATTTGTCCTGAGGAAAGCAGAGATCTTAGTTCACTGTCACTCTGAATTCATTAACAATCTGGAGACAGGTTCCCAGAGGTGAGGGGCTGAAGTCACAAGCTGTCACTGCTGTACTCTCTGCATACACAAACTGTTGTTCTTTTCTATCTGCACAGTTGCAAAATCACTCAGAGGACAGTGACACAGAAAAAAATTTCTGGGGACACACATTTGTATACAAATCGGATTGAGAAGAGGATTTCTTCCCATCCTTTTATTACATCAGTCTTGGATTGCAGCTGTATAAAATTCCAGTGTAACAACAAATAATTCAGTCCTTTTCAGGCCAATTGCTCCTTAGTGCATGGCAGATGCAAAGTACCAGGGGAAGGAGCCCAGGTGTGAAAAAAAATGAAAGCCAAAAAAACACTTGTGTGAAGGAATGTTGTTTCTGCTTTGCTAAAGGGCAACACATCTTTTTCTATTACATCATACTCTTATCAGTGGTAAAGACAAAAAGGCAGCAAATCCTACTATAAAAGTCAGAGGCAAGACTCTACCATTTCACAGAGAAACAAGATTTCACCCAAAGACCTCTGGAGCAAGAGAGGTGGCCACCTGAAACAAAGTACCTTAGTGGGAGTCCCAGGTACTGAAGAAGTGGGGGATGCTGGGAAGGTCAGGACACATTTCTTCCCCAAACAGCGGCTGTTGGTCTCAATGTCTTCATAAGGGTTTTCCTTAGATGGTGGATCTGCAGTAAAAAGCCACAAACAAGAGATTGTAAGTGCAGAAAATCCTTGAGGTTTGCCATAAAAATCTGTTTGGGGATCTGCTGGACTTCTCTCACCTCCCACATCAGACATAAAGACCTGTTCTCAAGCATTCCTGCCATTGCTTCATTCTCTCCACAGCCCCAGAAGTCCAGCTGCTCACTGGACAGTGTCCAAACCCTGACACTGTTGTATTCAGCCATAGGAACATATCACAGAAACTACAGATGGAAAAGATGCAGCAAGTCCTCAAGTTCATTTCCTTCTCTTCAGAGGAGCTGTGAGTTTCTCATGCACAGCGGTCCATAATTACAGTTCCATCTTTCCAGTCTTCTGCTTAAAATTATTTCTGAATGAAGCTGTCAGCCAAAAGCTAGCGTAAGAGACCCCTTTCCATTTCAACCCCACATTTAGAGAGAACTCTAGTCGTCATTTAAGTGGAGCCAGCACTGCTCTTGGGCTGACTGCCGCAGCATGGATGACTGGCACACAATACAGGCTTTTGAACACATTTGCCATTCATGAATGCCTCAGTTCCCACAAACCCCACTTTAGAAAGAGGAAAGGATTCACCTAATCCAGGCCATCCAAAGCCAGGATGCTCTCTCTAAAAAGAGAGAAAAAGAAAAGGAGGGAATAAAAAGGCCATCTGAAGTACGATCTGGTCCATTCTTACATGAGAGCCTCTCAAAAACTTAAGCTTGAATGACCACCCAGAGGTGTCCTGTTCTTGAGGTATGTGACCAGTTTGAGTTTTAAATACCCAAGATTAAATATAATGAACTTCTTACACCCTGATCTTCAGCAGTGTGGAAAACACTAACATAAGCATCTTCAAAGAAAAGTATACCATTCTGAAAAAGCAGGTTGTGGTATCTTCAACTGAGCGTCCTAAAAGAACAATGACAAAGTCTCAGTCCAAGCACCTTCGAGTGCAGGCAACTGGTTATGAGACTTCTCTTTTCACCAGCACCTTTTCATGAATCCCAGTGGACAGCTGGGCAAAGCAACTGCCTTTCTGTTGCATTCATGTAATGCTTGACAGAGAGCTAAGACTGGAGGCCAGAGATGCTGCAGGCATCTGGGAACAGGAGCTGTGGATGGCTGTGGATGGCTCCAGGATCTGTCAATTTGGTGTGCTCTAACCTGATTGCCCTGCCAGGAAGGGAGTGCAACTGAAGTTTTCAGACAAGGACAGAAACCCAAGCCTTTTCAACACTGACTTCTGTCTGTTGCTTCGGGATAATTACACTGCAGTGGTGGGCCTGAATTCACCAAGAAGGAAAAGGTAAATCTGTGTGATGCTGGCAAAGTAAGTCCGTGCTAACATTTTTTCTGCATTAATGCTCCGGTCCCTGGAAGTGGTTCCACCTTTAAATCCAGTGGCACACTTCACAGCTGAGGATGTATTTCAGCAGTCACATATTGGGTGGACTGGAGAAAGAAGAATGAGGTTATGTTCTGCTGCCAACCTCATCCTCAAACTGCTTGCCAGCATGTCCAGTTTTGCCTCTTTTTGACACACAAACCTCGATATTCATCTGCCCAGTACAGCTTCCAGTATTCCACATAACCAATGGCAAACAGGTAAAAAGATGCTTATGAAAAGAATCTGTGTGACTTTCTGGAAAGGGCAACAGATCTCCCAGCAGCAGCTGAACCCTGCTGAAAGTCATGCAGATGTCTACGGGATGTGCATGTGTGCTTGCATGCCCCATGGATGCACACAGTTAACAAAGAATCATAGAATCATCTGAGTTGGAAGGGACCTTTAAAGGTCATCTAGTTCAAATGCCCTGCAATAAACAGGAGCGCCTACAGCTAGATCAGGGTGCTCAGAGCCCTGTCTAGTCTGACCTTGAGTGTTTCCAAGGATGGGGCATCCACCACCTCTCTGGGCTATCAGCAGTCCCCATTACTCCTCCACTGGTGTGGTTTTCACATGTTTATATTCTGTGGACTTTGCCCACCCGTGGTCTTGTGAAGAACAAAACTGGCTTTTTTGGAGTTGCCCCGTCCATCTCTTTTCCCAAGCTCCCATGGGAAGACCAACCAGGATTGCAGGAACCAATTAAAGATCACTGACTTTGGGCAAAGCCTAAATATGCAGCAATAAAACAAACAAAAACAAAACAAAACAAATCATGCCCCATTAGCTGACAATTGTCTGTAACTTTGTTTTCTTCTAATCTTTGCAACTGAAAAGCAGGAGGGGAAAGGAATTTCAGCCTGGTACTGAAGTTCTCTGCAAGCTTGGGGCACATGGGTGTGCTTGTGTTTGGATGGATGGATTTGCATACACAGCCACCCGGTAATGCTATCCTTGTTATTCCAGCTGACAAGGTGACAGCTACATAGTGATTTCTGAGACCTCCCATCACGCCCTAAAACACACACATGAAAAAAATACCAGCTGTTCAGACATCCCCTGGATCTTTGGCCCTCAAATAGAGGGAAGATAAAGACAAATGGCTACTTAGCTTCACAAAAGAGCTTTCCATTTGGCATCGCCCTTTCTGCAAACAGTCCCAAAGGAACAGCATTCCTTTCAGAGATCCTTCTAATCAAATACGATGAGATTTTATTAGTATCAAAATAATAATGCTCTGATTGCTCCTGCAGAAGTGCAGCTGCCTCCCCTGCTGAACAGCACAGACCACCTCTGTAGGTAACAGCTGCATGGTCAGAGCTGATGTAGCTACTCTATTCCTACACAGCTAAACTCAGCCAAGAGCCTTACACAACCCAGCCTACAGCTACAAAAACTTACGAAGGCTTTTTCAAGAGGGATGCTTCTATTCTATGTTCTGTGTTCAGTGATCTACCATGCTGTTCATCGGTGACGAACTCACAACAAAGCACAAACCAGAGGTGTGAGAGCTTGTCCACGGGATGCAAAGAAGACAGAGGACAGACACCAGCAAAAACTAAAAGCTGGTTCCCACATGCCTCAGGTTCATCTTTGAAGCCGATGAATTCTGAAATATTTGGTACGTTTTTCTTATAACTATGCCATTAAATCATGTAAACTATGATCTGCGTAAATCTGTTTTGCATGTGGATAACAAACAAACTTCAATCAGCACCACCAACGCGGGGCTGTTGACCACAAGTCCTCTGTGTTATTCAGTGCTCGCAGTCAAATCCCTCCCTGGCCAAAGCTCCTACCCAGTATGTCTTCATAGACGTTCTCCTCTGATAAAGTGCGTGTGAGGGCCAGCTTGGTCTGCGCGTACCAATCCACCCTTCCATTCTCTGATGACGACTGCAGCAAGTCTTCAAACTCGTACGACTTCCTGCACGTTGGTGGGAGAGGAAAGGAACAGAGAGTGATGCAGCTTTTACAGCCAAATGAAAGCATTTTGTAATCCACTCACAACACTACACAGAACCTTAGGCCATGACAGGTCCCATTTAGGGCACAGGAGTTTCCACCCTCACCAGTCGTAAGGGCCTCCCAAAATCAGGTCTCTCAGCAGTACAGGATAGCAGCACTCAAGTGTTGGGTGCTAAAAAGGATAAAAACTAACGAGTCCTTCACTGATGAACCTGGAGAGTTTCAGTTTCCTTCTGGCACCCAAAACAGGAATTCTGATGTGACATTTCATGCAGCTGTGTTTTCTATTCTCCTTGCCTCAAAAATGTGCTACAATCATGAGGGTAGAGATAAAAGACAAGAAAGCGTTCCAGGAAAATACATACACAGTAGATTCAGTTAGAAGAGTAAGTTTACTATTAACAGTGAAAATGTTGTGGAAGAGTCTAGAGATTATCATCCCAGGGCTGCTTCCAGATCAGCTGTATTAATTTTACAATCACAGTTTTTGCTAAAAACAAAACAAAACACACAAAAATAACACAACCCCCTCAATCTTGGGCTCGAAGGCTAAGCAACGTAATGCAGTGACCTTAAAGCCCAATCTACCATGACATATCTCTTCACAATTACCCCATGAAGTTATGCTGACTGCTCAAAGTTCTCAGAGATACCACAGAATCACAGAATCCTTAGAGTTGGAAGGGATTTTAAATGCCATCTAGTCCAACTTCTCTGCAATGAACAGGGACACAACTAGATCAGGTTGCTCAGAGCCCCTCCAGCCTGACCTTGAGTGTCTCCAAGGACAGAGCTTCCACCACCTCTCTAGACAACCTGTTCTAGTGCTTCACAACCCTAATTGTGAAAACTTCTTCCTTAAATGCAATCTAAACCTCCCTTTTTAATTTGAGACCATTTCTCCTTGCCTCAACACAGAAGCTCCTGATAAAGACTCTGTCTCCTTCTTTCCTGTAGCTCCCCTTCAGATACTGAAAGCCCACTCTCCAGTGTTCCTGGAGCCTTCTCTTCTCTCCATGCTGAACTCCAGCTCTCTCAGCCTGTCCTTGTAGGAGAGGTGTTCCATTCCCTGGACCATTTTTGTGCCCTTCCTCTGGATGCACTCCACAGATCTATGTCTCTCCTATACAGAAGACTCCAAACCTGGACACAGCAATCTCACCAGTGCAGAGAAAAGGGACAGGATCACCTCCCTCACCCTGCTAGCCGCACTGCTTTTGATGCAGCCCAGGATATGGCTGGTATTTTTGGGCTGCAAGGGCACGTTGCTGGCTCATGTCCAGCTCGCCTCCCACCAGTATCCCCAAGTCCTTTTTGGCAGGGCTGTGCTCCATCTTTACGTAACTTAGTGCAGATCATGGCAAGCAAGGCTCTCATTTACTGGGGATTACGTGTGACCAAGGAAGATGCAGCTCTTCCAATGAGATAGAGGAAGCGGGGGGGTACTCCACCATTAAGACCAACACCTTTGTGAAACACAGCCCAATTACCTGTGGTCAGCGTTGTTCTTGTGCTTCCCGCTCCAAAGCCTCCTGCTGACAGCTGATGGAGGAGGAGAGGAGGGGAGAGGAGGGGGAGGAATGGATGGCAGAGGAGGCAAGTTTCTTTTATTCCTAGCTGCTGGCACCCAGTCCTCTTCCCCCTCATGTTTGAAAGTCCGCCGGGGCTTTGGCAGTGGGTTGATGAAAGGTTTCTTCTCTGGCACCCCTGGTTCTGTGTACACATTTTCTGTAGTGCAGTCCTTGGATTTCACATGAGAAGTTCTTACCTCTTCTAGAGTCCCAAAAATTGGCTCGCTGATTTCAGAGTCCAAACGAAGAAGCCTTTTGTTGAGCTCAGTCCCACATATGCTCTCATGGCCCTCTGGAGCAGCGTGTCCTTGTGCTGCCTTCTCCTGCAAGCACTGTGGGGAGTAATAAGTACCAGGCAACTGTGGCTGCAGCTCTGCTGAGCCATCCTTCAAAGCCTGCTCCAGCTTCTTGACCTGACTAAGCACTGAAAGATTCTCCTTCTGGCCCTCCCACTTCCCACCTTTCACTTCTTTGCACTTTCCAAGGCTGGACTGCACTTCCTCATCCTTCTCTGTTTCCCCTTTCCGCTGTGCTCCTTGTCCCATGCCTTTCGGAGTTCCTGCCTTCCGCTCATTCTCTTTGCCTGCCCCTTTGCACTCCAGCTCCCAATTCATAAGTCTCTTGGTCTCCACTTTCCGAGATGTCAATGCTTCTCCACTTGTCTTCTCAACTACACATGGTATCTTGTGCTCCTCTTTAGTTCCTTGCTCCTCCTCCCGACGAGGAGCAGACTGCATTTCCTTTTTCCCTTCCCACTCTGAAATTTTGTCCTTGATGCTGAAGGACTTATTCCTCAAGCCAATTTTTCCAGGGGTCCGTGTACTCTGAGTACCTCCTATTTGTTTCCTGACGATTCTACTGTTTTCTTTAACGTTCAGATCCACAGATGGGTCACTGATGATCATTTTGGGACTCAGCATGTTCTGCTGAAAGCAGTCTAGCCTTGGATCGAGCATCAAGTTCTCCAAGGCTCCCAGAGGGTTCTTCACCACGCAAGAAACTGGTTCAGCTTCAGGTGTTACACTCAGGGTGACAGAGGCACCTTCAGAACATCTCTCACTTGAAGATCCACACAGAAGTCTTCCTAATTCCTTCACAGCCACTGTACTGTTTTTATCTGCAAGTTTGATCCTATACACCAAAGACAAAAAGAGAAGAGACGTTCACTGCCATTGTTCACCCTCGGTTTAGTCAGTCCATCAGCTCCACAAATTCTACTTACAAATCTGGTAACAGGACAGGATGCTCACACTGAGCCCCTGAGAAACAGACTTGTGGGAGAGAATGCCAAGGAAATGGTCTTAACCAAAACACAATGTTCCTCTCATTATGACTAGTGAAATGAAATCTTTCTCTGTGGCAGAAGTAGGTGGCAGATAGTAATTTCTGTACAACAGACATGCTGATACCAATGAGAGGTTCAACAGAATTTTGTGTTTAGAAGTGCAGCAGTTTTGTACAGCTTCAAGGCATTAAGCAGGTCCACTGCAAATAAATACAAAATTGATCCTTAACAAAAAACAGCAAAATCACTGCTGTTAGAGCAGACACCGTGTGGCACAGACAACACTCCTCTAGATCCACCTCAGAGGGTCTGTCTGGATTCATTCAAATATTCCCAAGTGCACATTAAAGTACAAGCCATGCACTTCTATTACTACATTTCTACATCTCTACCATCCCAGGCTACATGTGGGATTGGGCTCCCACACACCCAGGCACGCTCCCTCAGCCCAGAGGGTGTGATATAGCACCCAAGCACTAGGCTCAGCATTCTCAGAGCAAGGGATTCAACATTTTCATTTGTTTGAGTACAAACCACATCAAAAAGTCCCTAATATCTCTAGTCTGGGGGACCTCCAAGTGCTTTTTTTTATTCTTTTCAATACTGTGTTATTATATCAACACAGTAAAGTTCCAGCTGGACAGACAAATAGTTACTCCAACACAAAATACTTCTGAACCGAAGTACTTTCCAGTGCTTAGCAATGCTTGGGCTTGGAAAGTAATACCAGCACAACACAAGGTAGAGATGCAAGCCCTTATCATGAGTCCCATTTAACCACAGTACTAACGCTGAGATTCAACTCTGTAAATTGTTGTCAACCTAAATGTATCAATGCGCCTATTCCAGAGCTTAAGCACTCTGGTAAGAACATCCTCTTGGATACCCTGAGTGCTGGCAGGCCTTGTGCTTTGTCCTGGAGCTAAGCAATGCTGGCAGCCATTGCAGGCTCAGTTGTAGTGCAAATTGAGTCTGGGATGGGTTTCTGAGCAGGAGGACCTGAGCCAGATGCTGTTCTTCCTTAGCCTCGCAGATATTTAACTCGTGGCTGTGTCAGTGACAACTTCATGCTTGGGGCAAGAACTGGCACTGTGAACATCATGGACCTTTCCCTGGGAGCAAGGCTTGGCAGTGACATTGTGGCTGGACTGTGCACTAAATACCAAGGGTGGACACCAGAAAAAGCCTCTTAGGGGTAATGACAGTAAGGCTTGTCTGGGGAGTCTCCATGATGAAGATTTCAAGTGCAGCTGGGGTATCATCAACACAATGGTTCTGCCCTGGGGCAGAGCTCTTTTAGCACGGTGCCTCTAGGACATTATCACTGACAGGATGCTAAAAACATAATGTGGCAACCTTGAGATGGTAATGAAACCACCTGAGGCATACAGGGGTGTGATCTAACATGTGAACAGAGAAGGGTAGTGTTAAGCTGAAAAAATACTTTCTTCATTTGCTTTTCTTTCTATTGGGGATAACAAATGAAAGCAAAGCAGCCCAGCACCGAAACCTGGAAAGCTCCCACCTCTCAGCAGACTTGCAGACACTGCTCTCAGACCTGCTGCTCACATCGGCCACCTTGCTAGCTGTCATCATGTCAGCACACAGCTGGGCAGCAGTTCACCTGCAGACAGACACAAGGAAGAGCTGTCATTCTGTGCTCAGCTCTCCCCTCCTGCTGCAAACAAACACACGCACATACATCTCTTCCTGAAGTCCAGGAGAATTAACAGGGGCAAAATATGACAGCTCCCAGAGGACATCCTCAGTTTCACCATCTGCGAAACGGGAAGAAGGGTGACAGCACCACCCCTTAGAAGCCCAGGGAAGAGCTAACAGGTTTTGATAAAAAGAACAATCTTTGATTCAGTATCAAGTGCAGTACCGTGATTTGAATATGCAGCATGCTTTGTGAATGCTTTTATTATTGCCAAAGTCTCAGAGGATTTAGGCTTTTTCTACTCACAGAACAAGAAAACAAAAATGATTTTATTAAGAACTGTGCTAAGGCCACATGACGTAAGCTCTTCCAGTTGTCACAACAACCCCTTCAACATTTTATGACCAAGAGACAATGCACTGAAGCATGTAGTTATGTTGCAGTGTGCCCTCCAGTGGGCCGTGATAGTCTGTTGGTCCCCTCTCTACCTCTCAGGGCAGGAAGGGGCTCACCATCCCAGACATCATGCTTGGAAAATCTGTGGCTTCCCCAGTCTATCCGCTCACCTGCTCTGCCTGATGCTACTCTGCCATGCCCAGCACCCGGCAGTACGACTGAGCGTTCATGTCAGTTCTTGTAGCTTTTAAAAAAAGCATACCAACAACAATGAAGAACAAAAGAATCCCTCATTTCCACTGCTCGAGTATTTTGGGCAGAGAGAAAGAAAGAAAAAAATCAGTCTTGTTTGTTCCCAGTTTTCTCTCCCTCCCTTTATCCCACACTGGCAGTGTTCCTAAGATGAGGAGTGAACTCTGGGTCAACTCAGTGTGTACACATTCAGGGCAGCTCATGGCTAACCATTTAGCAGACTCTCTTTCCCCAGACAATAAACCCCTTGGCTTCTCTTCCTCATTAGGAACTGGAACAAACACCCATTTCACTTCTAGACACAGAGCGGCCTTGCAAAATAGTCAAGAAAATTTACCAGCCCGAGAAACAAAATCTATTCATGCATCCATTAACTGTTATGCATTGTGAATAATGGAAAACTAATGATTGCCCGTGTCTCTGTCCAAAGGATGACTCACCCAGGCAACCAGAGCAGATTCCTGCAAAGCAGCAACTGAGGCTGCATAGCACTTGGCTTACAGCTTCCTTACGGTGCCCTGGTGCTGCACCACTGGGTCACTGATCAGTATGCCCAGGCACTGCCATTAGCAGTAAGAAACCTCCCAACAGCTGGCAGTGGACGTACAGCCCCTCTCCAAGTTTTGCCTCAGAGATGACCTAGTTCCAATCCCCCTGCTGCAGGCAGGATTGCCAGTTGCTACAACAAGCACTAGATCAGGCCGCCCAGGGCCCCATCCAGCCTGGCCTTCAACGCCTCCTGAGACTGAGGCCAGGAGTCTCCTAAGCAACGAGGGATCAGATGCTGCAATATGAACACAACCACTAGGTGTACATATCCAAACACCTTGGAAGATGTGGAAGAAAAAAAAAAAAATCAACTCTGGAACAAAAGAGCAGAAATGAGGTACCTCCTGATTAGCTCAAAGGTCAGATAATTAGCATGAGGACACTCCCAAGCCCAAATGAGATGCAGAGCGGATGGGGCTGAGACTTTAGTTAATAAGGCTACCAGAACCAGCTTGCAGACCTGACCCACAGACACTCCCAAAGCCTGAAGGGAAGAAAGTGGGAGAGTAGTGATGGAAAATCACCTTTGATGGGAAATGAAGAGTAGACCTCCTCTCCAGGTTTGGCTCCAATGGCCCCCTGAACTAGCATGGCAGGCCACTGCAAAGGGCAAGGGGAGCTCCTATTTCTCCTGCTTCCCATCTCTCTGCTCAGATTGATCATGCAGGCAGAGCTGAGTTCAGGTTGCATATGACCCAAGGAGAACTGACATACACCAAGCAGGTCCCCCTTGACCCACAGCTACTTTCTGCATGAACCACATGCAAACTTCTGCCATGCAATCCAAAAGCACAGACCCACGGCAGCAACAGCCCAGAGCCATGTGTCTGGCATGTAGATCCCGCAGCAGCCAGGCCATAGAAGGGGAGAGAAGATGCCAAGATCCATTTGGAGAGTTCCATCACTGCAATTAGTTTGGTAATCCTCATTGTTTGGGGGAACAAAGCCATCATCAGATAGCGTCTCAAAATTAAACCAGGGAAGGAAGGGCAGGGGAGGAAGGAGGGAGCTCCCAAACCTGCTGGCGGGCTCTGGGAAGGATGTGAAGCTCCCAGCAGAAGCTTCTCCGCACAGCCGGCCTCATGTTTCCCATGGCCATGTGATAGGGCTTCCTGCCACTGAGCAGAGCAAGACCTACCCCGACCTCTCTCTTCCAAACAGAGTTCCTGCCTGCTTTGTGTTTGCAAAGAGGCGTTTGTTTACTGATCTATCATTGGCATGCAGGAAGCAGCCTTGAAATGAGCTGTAATCATCTGTCTCCAGCAAGAGCTGTTAGGCTTTCTGCTAATTTAAGTTTTCCTCCCCCCCCTCCGCCTCCCAGATGCCTTCTTCCCCACTTCCAATCAAAAGGCAGTAAGGAGTGTGCTCATCTGGTGCAGAGCACTGGACACCATAATTCCAAAGCAATTGGGGAAGAAAAGGAAGCACTGACAGCGGACATGTTCCTACCCTCAAAGGGCAGAGGGGTCTTCCACTGGGATATGAGCTAAACTTCCTAGGAAGCACCCAATACCCTGCAGTTTGCCTCACCAGAAATGTATGCAGCCTGCACGTGGGTTACACACGTGGTCTTGTCTCCAATAAGGTCAGGCGATGGTCATGGTGAGCTTTCTAGGCCTCCCTATTTTGCTATTACCTTTATAGGGGAAGAAACAAGCGTACTTCAGCAGGGCTTGTGGTTTGGGGATGGGTATCACCCTTGCAATATGCTGCAGGCCACGTCTCAAGATCTCCTTTGCTCCAATTATACCACACCTCACACAGAAACAGGATCCGGGCCTGTAGCTGGGATCGCAGCCACCACGGTGGTGCATGCAAACAATGAGGCTTCACATCCCCACAAGCGACCCGCAGCTGTCAAACGATCATCCAAGAGGAATAAAGCCGTGCTGCGTTTAAAGCCCACGCACATTTTCTTCCCCTTGGTGCTCACTGAAATATCCTCTCCAGTTACTTTTGTGACTTCTGTGTTCGAGCCAGTGAACTGCAGCAGCCAGACACAGACTGCAAGCTCCCAACCCAGCGCTCTGCAGAACAAAGGATGCAACATACATGGAGGAACAATGTGACAATATACAACGTACATATGTAAAGAACAGGAAGGATGCCAAGAAGACAAAACACTAACAGGAAAATCGTGAGTAAGGCTACGCCACAAGTTAAAGCCTTGCACGCTCCCTCCCCCAGCTCTTACTCTGTTTGGAGCCTGTTTCCCTTTGGGGGAAGAGGCAAGCGTGGAAACGCGCTCTTGTGCACGAACGCACACACAGGGCCACTGATTGTACCCTGAGCGTGGTGCCAGCACCAAGCAGCATCTCCAGGCTGTGCGCGGAGCCATGTGAAGTCCCCAGAAGCAGCTCGCCCTATGGAGGGGACTGAAGGCACTAACAGCAGGATTGTTGGTTCATCATACTCACAACAGGATCCTAACTGTGGGTTGCCAGGCTCAAGCCATTTATTTAAAAAAAAAAAAGAAAAGCAAAAGAGAAAAAGTTGGATAAAGTTATGTAAACATAAACATGAAGGCCAAATGACTGAGAAGTGATATACTCCTACAGTACATTTTAGAGGACATTTCAGAGCTGGATCCCACATAGTTTCCTATCCCTCTTGCCTCACTCTGTCCTAACTGTTCCCTTTGATCTATGATAACTTACCACAGTGCTTGCAAGGGAGTCAGGAGAATCCCATGTGTATAAAACTAGCTATTTTCAAAATCCCCAAAGGAATGGTAGTACCACAGCCCCTCTTGTGCAGCACCCCCATGTCAGAGGGCCAGTGCTGCAGTTCAAGGAATGCAGAAGCTGGCAGGGTTGGCATTCAGCCTGTGCACAGAAAAGCAGTACTATGGTATGTCCTTAATTTTATCATGCAATTCTACTGATTTTCTTCCCTCTCTAAGCCCACAAAACAATCTCCGCCTGCTTATATTGTCACTGACCTGGTTCAATAGATTGCTATACTGAAAAGAACTGCCCTACTTCTCCTTCACCCTGGACCCCTGCTCCTCCTTTGGCTGCCAGCAATGTGGTCTCACCCTTGTCCGTGGCAAAGGATGTGTCTGATTAGATCTCACAGTTGCCACTGTCTAAAAGTGCTCCCTCATATTCCTTCCATCACAATCGTCCTGCTTCCTTTGTACAAGCCCTGATGCTTGTAAAGCCCTTGCTAGGCTAGTACAACTCATTGAACTAGCAAAAAATGAAAGGTTCCCTGCTCAGGTAGTGACATCAGTCACTTGTCATGAAAAATCAGACAAGCACTGAAGCACCGTCTGACGTCATGGTGAGCCTTGAGAAGGGCAGGCAAGGAGGTTCTCAGCCACTCTTCCTCATTCCCTGCCAGATAAAGCAAAGAATCCCTGCAGGCACCAGTTCCACCACTGGTTCACCTCTAGAGTGGGCCCCTTCTGTGCCAAGTGAGGCATTTCTTTAGAAGACGAATGATGGCACCTTTATGCCCAAATCATTGCCTTTGACTGAGATCAAGGCTTTTTTTCTTCCTTTCTGATCCAGGCTTCAGCTTTCCTGGATACCGGCAAAATAAGTGGTTTCTACCTCTTTTCCATTATAGTGCCAGAGGGATAATTGATGGCACAGAAAAAAACAAGTAACTGCCAGTTCTACTCCACCATTTCTGGACTGAGATTCACAGGGAAGTCCTACTAAATCACAGCAATGTATTTTGTACCTCTGGTTAAGAGGCCAACTTTTGGCTCTGAAATGGAGATGCTACGTATCCATTACCATACGACCCCCAGGCTGGGATTTCATTATAGGATCTCAGCTGCTGCTGCACTGGCACAAGGCTCTGCTCTGAAAGGAAGCAGAGTGAAAAGCAGTGAAAAGAGGGGAGCAAACACGAGCTAATGTGGGTAATGTTGGTGGGTCACCCCAGGTCTCAAATGCATCCATAGGCTGTCCTTGTTCTGTAATAAAGCATCCTTCTTCTCTAGTAAAGCAGTGGAACCCCTGACAAACTACTCTCATTTCCTACCCACTGTTTCCATCCACCACCCCTTTGCTGAAGATTGTAGGCGATGCTCCACAGGGACATCACAGACATCATAAGTGTCACCTGTCTGTCACAGTGAGCTGGAAGGACGGCACTGGAGATCTTTGCTACCAAAAATTAAAAAAAAATCTGCTGAACATATAATCATCAGGGCTGGATAACTTAAGCTTCAAGATCACTAAGTCCAATCATCAACACAACCCATTGAGTCCCATCACTAAGCCATGTCCTTCCATGCCACATGTGCAAACTGAAATCTTCTTCCCACAGAGCCATGGAAATTTGAAGATGATACAGTGGCAAAGGATGCATTCCTGATACAAACAGCATCCCTCACCTACACATAGCACTTCTGTTAATAAGCACAAGATTAATCTTAGCAAAAGAAAGTCCTGATGTATTCTAAATGCAGATAAAGTAGTATATTTTCTTCCCTAGCTTCACTCTCTAAAACAGCTGAAACATTTTGGTTGCAGGCTTGAAAGCAATTCAGCTAGAGACAAATACTCAGAAGGGAAACAGCAGATTGAAATGATACAATTGACCTAAAGGCAGAAATTGAAAACAGTCCTACAATATGAATTGTGCTCTATTAAAGGTGGGGCTAGTTGCACCCTCTATTATTAAGCTTGTCCCACACTTCCCTTTGTCTTATTTTCCCTTTGTTCCTCCCTTTAAATACATAACAAACAGAAGAAAAGCTCAAAAGGGAATTCAACATCCCTCCAGTTTCCTGCAGACAACCACACCCTCAACTGGAAACACAGCACTTCCAGAGGTAGCAGTAGGATGGGACAGAACCATGTCTAGCAGGACAGAAACATTCCCTAATTCATAGATTTAAGTAAGCCTCAGATGTATAAATGGTAAATTACGTTGTTTCTTCTGCTGACAAGAATGGTTTCTATTGCTGCTTAGAGACATCTTTACTCCTACAGCAGGTTCCCTACACATGGGAAGGAAGAGATTAATCCAGCATTTAGCCCAGGGAGGTGGTGGAGTCACTGTCCCTGGAGATGTTCAAGAAACATGTAGGTGTGGCTCTGAAGGACATGGTTAGGAGGCATGGTGGGGATGGGTTGGCAGTTGGACTATATGATCTCAATGGTCTTTTCCAACTTCATTAATGATTCCATGATTGCCATTCTAGCTCCTAAAATTAATTCTAATTACAATGTGTAGTGGAATGACATGTTCCAAACTCAGCTTTCTGTAACAAAATCATAAACAAACAAACAAAAAAATCCAGATGGAGAAACCAAGACCCTGGGAGATGAAGGCAGGAGTAGAGGATGACTGCTGTGCCAGGTCTTGGCAATACAAATCCACCTCTGTGCACTTCAGATTTCACATAAGAGCATCCATGAAGATGGTGGAATCACTTAGCCCATTTCAAAGTGGGATAATCATAGAATCACACAATTGTCTGAGCTCGAAAGTACCCTTAAAGGCCATCTAGTCCAATTCCCCTACAATGAACAGGGTCACCCATAGCTAGATCAGGATGCTCAGAGCCCCTCCAGCCTGATCTTCAGGGATAGAGCATCCACATGTCTGGGCAACCTGTGCCAGTGCCTCACTATCTCTACTATAATTTGTTTTGTTCTTATATCCAATCTAAACCTCGTCTTTTACTTCCAAACCATTTCCACTTGCTCTATCACAACAGACCCTGCTAAACGGTCTGTCCCCTTCCTTCTTACAGCCTCCTTTTAAATACTGAGAGGCCACTATCAGGTCTCCCCAAAGCCTTCCCTTCTCCAGGCTGAACATATTTACTTTTGCTTTACATCCTCACAAAAGAAAATTCAATTACATTAAGCCAAGGTTGAATAAGACATTAATGTGAATCCTGTGTTCCTGAAGCAAATGCAAGCTTGCTGATGACATCAGTGCAGCCAGCACTCCATACCTGTTTTCTTTGGCTTTGAAATTACCCACATACAAGACAACCACAGTCAATATGGAATAAATCAACAGAAATACGGGCCAGATTTACATAAGCAAACATGTGCCAGCAGAAGAGCCCATCAGCCACAAGGGCAGGCAGGATTCCTAACAGATATGGTAGAAGCATCTCCAACAAAGACCAAACTCTAGTGGCATAGCACATTTCTACCTCTGTAGCCAACTGGTGTAGCTTCTTTCATTCCTTTGATTGGAATGCTACAAATATTACAAATACACCAGTCCTACTATGACAGTAAGTCAATTCTAGTGTAAAAAAAACTGGAAAGACTTTAGAGTTATTGTTAAGCTTGTAAGAAACTCAAACGTTTGACAGCTTAGGAAACAACCTGCCCCTAAAATAGAGCGTTCAGACCATGAACCACACTGGAACTAATTTTTAGTGCAGTGAGATAACCTCTGATATTTTAGCACAAGCGAGATCCAAAGAGGTCCCTTCAAGGAGCAACTCTGCAAAGAGTTTCCTGGCAGGAAGACAAATTGTCTCACATTGGGAAAGGAAATGAGAGCATTAAAATGAAGAACTCACAATTCTTCCAAAATAAGTTATCATTGGGGAAGATAAACCAAGCCTCAGCAAATCTCTCCTTCGGTGGCCTTCACCCTGCAAGATGCTGACTGCTTCCCTTCCCGAGGAGGGTCCAGCACAGTTTCCTACAGCGCCCATCACCCTGGCCTTGGATCACCAGCTGTGTGCTCCAGCAGACCTCTGAGCTTCCCAAACCCGCGACCTGCCCACAGCTTACCTCTGAGCATCACCCTCCCAGCTCAGAGAGCCGCCCGGGGATCATCTATTCCTTCTGGAGACCCCACTTCCCCTTGCCTCCCTCCTGCATACCTAAGGCATTGCAAACGCAGATCTGCTTACTGCAGATCCCATTTCTTACTGAGACCTTCCAAGCGCAGTACAGCACACACCACCACACCACTCAGCCTTCCTTGCAGGGCCCAGGCCAGGTGTAGGGTAAGCTGCCAAAGCTGACCCATCACAAGGAGGAAATCTGTACAGCTTTAAAAAAAAAAAAAAAAAAAAAGCCCAAAACAACAACAACAAAACCCCCACCAACCTCTTGCATTTATTTATTTTTCCAGGAGGAAAGCTGCTCTCTGTGTATGTGTGTGTGTCAGGACAATAGGAAAAAAGACAGTGCAGGGGAACTGCCAGGAAACAGTCAGCCATCTGCCTGCATGGAGAGCAGTTTTTCCTTTTCTTTTGTACCAAAAGGAATGCAGCCCAGAGCCGCCATCCCCATCCGCCTGTGCTAGGGAGGAAATCTGAGCGCCTGTTCCCTGCCAGGGAAAGGAAGCAGGGGGAGTGAGCTGGCCCCAGCCCTGTGCTTACGTGGGTCACTGCGCTCCTGGCCAATAAAAGGGGGAAAAGCCAACCCCAAATCCTGGGGGAGAACAGCTCTTCCTCCTCTGCCCTGCTGCTTTCTGTGTGGCTTGCTGCCCCCATAAGCACTCACTCCTTTCTCACCAATTGCAACAGGAGACACTGCCTAAGCACCTCTGGAAAACCAAGAAGACATCTGTCTGCACCTTCACGCACTGACATACCTTGAGGACTCTTGCACTCAGCCGACATGTCTGTGCAGCTCAGTGCCAAGTTCAGCTGGCAGAGCTTGCTGCCATGGAGATGGCTGAGATAACAGGATATGATCCTGAAGAAGGCACTCCCAGAAGAATCGTTTGTTCAGACAAGTCCAGAGGGCTTCCTCATGCCCCAGCAGCTCAGCAGAAGGAGAGACTGACCCTGTGATGCACCTGAGCTTGTCCAAGTGGGAGCTGGGCTGCTGTCTGCACGTCCCAAACTCTCTGAGACCCAGGTTCTCAGAGACTGCAACGTATTTCTGAATGCATTACCCCCTGTAATGCAAAGCTTGGTGTAGAACAGGGCATGACATGAAACCACATCCTTGGGTGCTTCTTTCTCATGATGGAAGAGAGACAATGTGCACAGCTGGAAACAAGACAGATCTGACCTCAAAAAAAGTGTGTTTTTTTCACCAGCAGGATCATAAAGTATGGGAACAGCACTGCAGCCTCCATCTCTGCAGTTTTCCGCAGACCCAACATGAGAAACTTACTCTGAACACAGAGCTGAACCCACTTTAGCAAGGTGGCTGGAACAGAGATCTCCTGCAGTCCCTCCCAGCCTGCACTACCAGATGATAATCTATCATCAGTGACAGCAAAACAAAGAATTCACTCTCATTTTCTTTGTGAAACATCAAACAAATGAGCAAAAAATTGCAAAACTCTCTCCCTTTTAAAACTCTTATTACTGATCACCTTTCATAGAATCACAGAGAGGCTTGGGTTAGAAGAGACCTCAAGGAACAACAGGTTCCAACCCTCTTGCCACAGGCAGTCAGTTTTTCCAATGGATTATTTTTTGCCTTTCATCTTCTAAAAACTCTCCAACTGATCAGCAAATGGGCAGTAAAAAATGTCTGCTACAGCAAAACATAAAATGATACTATTTCTAACACGTTCACACTGTTCTTCCTCCATTGTTCAGCAGTGCCTAATAACTGCAGCAGTTCAGTGAGAGGTATCAGGGAGGCCACCAGGAGGACTGCCTTGGCAAACACTGATGGATGGTGTACATTTTCACTACGGTATCAGAAAAAGAAAATATTTTCTTCCCAAATTTATTCCACTTTCAGAGAGATCAGGGTTTAAAAACTCTAAAAATTAGTGAAAGCATCCCCTTGGTTTCTCAAGAATAGAAAACCTAGAAACAAATGGGCACATATTGCTCACTGCTGTCTTCAAAGGGATGTGCTAAAGGCAGTGTGTATTCTAGAAGACTTTTAATTTCCACTGTTTACTTTCTTTCACGTGCACCAAACTGTTTGATGAGGGAGCACAATCAGGGAACCCGTGCACAACTTCCTCCACAAAGCATTTATCTCATGACTGAAGTGGAGTTTTCTAATAGAATCTTCCAACCCAGAGAAAGTGCATCCAAGTTTTGTATTCCAGGGTAACCGCAAGGGCATACTCCACCCAAGATGCTTCAGTGTTGTCCTGGATGAGGCCCCAGTGCTGTTTACTGTGCACAGGAAAAGCACATTTCTTCAGAGCAGCCAGCACTGAACGCATTTCACAAGAGCACAATTTACAGCACCCCAAACAAAATACCAAGTAGGAGTCTTCTGGAGCCAGACCCTTAGCAGAAGCCCCTTGTACAATTCAGTAAATACCATTCTTTTTCACCTGCAGTCATAAACATTTGCTGTTCCAGCCCAATGAGAGGTGAAATCAGCCCTACTCAAGGCACTGATGTGGTCCCAGAATGGTGTGGCTTGCACTGCACCCAATCCTCCACATTCACCTTGTTTCTGCTCCTCACCAACATGCACAGGTCCAGAGAAGCCTCAGCAAAGCCCCCTCAGCTCAGCCCCATTAAGCATCTACTGGGGGGAACAAGTCCTACAGATTTCCCTGCAGCATCAGGAAGTCTATAAACTTTTCCTGCAGGGCAAGAGATGAGGCCTCCCAAAGCAGATAACCAACACTAGGAGCGAGGTGGCCACTCTAGGACAATGTTGTAACGCCCCAGTAGAGGGCTTACAAACTTCACAGCTTCCTCTGTGAAGTTCCCATTTTCCTTGCCCCCCAAAAACACAAGCTTTACAAACTCAGCTCGAAGGGCTCTGCCCAGGAAAGAGGCTCTCCCACAGATCTCCCTCCGGAAGACAGTAAGTTGAACAAACAAGCACACCCCGCTAGATTAGATACCCTACTGACTGGCCGCTTAGGGAGGTATCTCTCTCCAGAACCCCCTTCTTTATACAGAGCTGTTGCTTCAGTTACCCATGGCTGAACAAAACGGATCTTTCAATAATGGCCAGATTTACTGAAAAAAGTAAGGCTATGGACATTACTGGCAAACTAAGCCCAAAGTCAACGTTCTAAGGGAAATTCCCCAAACGTTTTCTTCAACTAGAAGAGCTTATGCAAAGCTATACTTGATTTACTTCTTGGCTGGTATAAAAAATGTTTGGCATTCGACTAGGCATTCTTCTTCCCATCTCTTCCACATGTAATTCAAACATTCATACTGGATAGCTTTTACTTAATAAAAATCTGCCATCTGCTTCTCTTAGCGGGTTCGTTCCATTTGTATTAAAAAGAAAACATGGCAGAAGGGAAATTTCAGCAGTAAAACAGGCTAGCAAGAAATTGTTTTGTTTTTTTTTAACATGCCTTGCTGAGCAAAGGAAATATTAGAGGTGCACAGTACTTGAGAATACAGTTATCATATAAAACTAAGAAATTACAAATAGATTTGCTGGGTGAATACATTTCTTATGGTTTCACATCAACTGAAACTGATTTTGAGAAGTTGAATACAAAACAATGTGCCCAGAGAGAGAAACTAAGAGATTCAAAGAAGCGTCTGGTGCACACTGAAGGAAGCATACAAAGTTAGGTTCTCTATTTTAAAATGTCATCTCCTAGCAAAACGTACCTAGATTCTGAAGGTTTAAGCTCTCCTTTCAAAATTTGTTTTTCTGGTGACCTCATCCAGATACATCCTGCTGTGCTTCATCAGCCTATCACCAAGTCCTGCTGACACACTGAAGCAACTGCTGAAGAAAAACTTGCATTATACAATCTTTTGCTTAATTCTGCACTCAAGTATTTCATGGGTGATCGTACCAAAATCTCCTCTATTGCAAAATACTGTTCACAAATTAAAAAAGAATGAGTTACGTGTGCAAGAGAAACAGCACAACAGCTGAACTACTTAAGCCCTTCAGCAAAAAAAGAATGGCTTGGTGATGAACTGCTTCCAGCCCCTTTTTGAAAATGCCTTTTTTCTTTCTGTTTTTAAGTAACGTAGTCCAAGAACAGCCCTGACTGCTCCAAAAATTATCTTTACATGGAACCTGAAGTTTATAAAAAACAACCAACAACCTGAGTAGAGGGTCAAACGGAGTGTGAATTAGCAGGACTGCGACCATCAGCACATGTGCACAGTTTGGTATGAAGCACAGAGGGCCAACCACATCCTGGGTTGCATCAAGTGTGACCAGCAGGTCAAAGAGAAAACTGGAAGAGGGTAGATTTAGACTAGATAGCAGGAAGAAACTCTTCACTGTGAGGGTGGTGAGACACTGGAACAGGTTGTCCGGAAAGGTTGTGGATACTCCCTCCCTGGAGGCATTCACGGCCAGGCTGGATGGGGCTTTGAGCAATCTGGTCTAGAGAGAGGTGTCCCTGCCTGTAGCAGTGGGTTGGACCAATATCATCTTAAAGGTTCCTTCCAACCCAACCATTCCATGATTCTATGAAGCACAGAAAAGCTGAGATCTGTGCTCCTGTGGTGATCTCCCTTTGGAGCTGAAGTGCTTCATGGCTCCTGCAGGGCAAGTCCCTTGTTCAGACAATGCTTCCAGATTCCTTTGGATGAGAAAAATAGTTTTGCCCCAAGCAAGCATTACACAAATGGAACATTAAACAATATATAGACCAGAATATATTATTTAAAAGTAACCTCATCAAATCCTGAATGTTTTACAAAACGTGAGGCTTGTGGAGGCAGTTGAAACATTCCCAAAATTGCCTCTCTCCGTCTAATGGAGAAATTCAGGAATTTAACAGGGGAAACCTTCCTACAAGGAAAGTTTCCTGCTGCACAAACACGAGGACACCAACAAGACAATCTTAAGCACAGAAAAAGTGGCAGTGTCTTTTACCAATACAAGTACAGGATTGTTTTACGTGAGAGGTGACAACAAGGCAAGATTTTGGAGTCACTCAAAGTAATCTCAGGGGAAAGAGAAATCTGATGAAAAAAACCCAAAAACAACAACAACAAAAAAGCCAACTACAGCGTGTGTCGATCTCCCAATAGGGAACTTTTCTCCAAGTTTGACATAGCTGAAAAAGGGCAGCCAGCAAGATCAGGGTTTCTTACATCATCTGGAAAAAGCTCAACGCCTTACACATCTCTTTTCAGTATGCTTGCAGAATCGGGCCACAAATTGCTACACACACAGCCTAACATGTTAGGGCAGGGATAAACAGATTCTCAGTTACAGCTCGCTGATCCCAAGCTCACTGAATTCATGGAAAAGATCCCACTGACTTCAGCAGACAGTGAACGATATCTCATCTCTGGTTTTGGCCAGATGCTAATTTCCAAAGAGTCCCTATGAGCTCTGGATGATCCAAGACTCAACTCTTACCTACAAGGAAACACATAGCCTATGCTCACAGCATGTTTAGCAGCTGAAATACCAAGTTCTGTGTGCAGAATACACATCTATCTTCAGGGGGGCTTAGTGCTTTTAAAGAAAAAGCTCAAATTGTCTGAGAAGTCTTTGGGAATTCCTTCCTTTTTAATTTAGGAAGGTGTTGTGTGGCTGACACTAGCAACAGAACTCGTATTTATGAAGTGCCCTCGTGCTGCCCTGAGAAATTTGCTGTTTCCTTCCACGAAAATTGGCGCTCCCTATCATGAGAACATAATCCCCCAGGACAGGAGAAGCAGGCCTCTTCCCTGCTCTCCTCTGCAAACAGATGTGTGCATGTTCCCAGCTCTGTAAGTCACGGCTGCCTTTTGGCAAGGAACGCCAGCAGCTGCACATCTGCAGAGGGGAAGAGCTTTCAGCAGAAAATAGAGGGGGATCTGATCCTCCCCCCCGCCCACAAAGCAAGCTCAGCGTTTGTTCCTCTCCAGATGACACCCTGATGGATTGATTTAATCATTTGCACATGCATGCCTATTCACGGTGCCAGCAAAATACCAGGGCAGTGAAAGCATCTCACCTGAACTGCTCGCAGGACTGTGCCTCGTCAGCAAGAGCTTGGCAAGGAGTTTCACAGGATATGAAGAGGAAAGTGGTGTTCAAGGATATCACCGACATAAAATGATCCAACAGAATACAACTGTGTGTGTGAGACCGTTTGTGATGAGGGAAGCACCTAGGCAGGTGTTTAATTATAAGTGTATGCTCAAAGCCCACTGTCTTCAATTAGATGTGAGGCTGTGTTACACACAGTCCCACTCTGACTTCCCACAGAGAAACAATGCACTGGAAGCCAAAGATCTGTGCTGGAAGGATGGAAGCTTGTACACAGACCTACACGTCTGCCTAAATGACTTAACAAATGGGGGGCATCCACAGAATATTTAAATGTGGAAGGATCACAGAAACACTTCACCACATTTATTCCTAAAGGGAAAATTAGTTAAAACCTGGAGTACCCAGCCATTTAAAACAGTTCTGGCTATAAACACCAGTAAATCCATGTCCTCTGAAACAGCCTTTCCAGTGGGCTGCCAGTCCCCAGAAGGGATTCTTCTGAGTGCTTCCCCAAGGTTTTCCACCATGCAGTCTTCTACACAGACACCTAACTAAGACAAAACCCGAACCAGATCGGCACCTCAAATACCAAATTGTTCAACAAATCCAATTACACACTGTGATGCCTGATGAGGATAACTGGGGATGGCTGCAAGCATCTGTGCACAGAGCCTACCTTACTACCACCTCCAAACCAGATTGATAGCTCTCTGCTGAAAGGAGTAAGACCCATGAAACAAAACTCCATCAGCATTAGCTGTATTGACTAACAAAGGAGCCCAGACCTGTTTCATTTAAGGATGGCATAGTCAAAAATAAAGTAATGCCCCTCTGACTGCCCATGCAGCAGTATCTGCCTTACTACTGCCAGAGCACAGCCCTAGCCAGAATTCACGGATCCCACTTCAGGCACTGCAGAGCCAAACATCTAATGTAGTTGCCCAGATCCTTCCTTTTGCCTTCTACTCTCATCTTCTGTCACACATCCAGGAATGACCGGTGTCCATGCCCAAGTGTCAGCAATGAGTGAAGCACCCAGGGGCTGCTCTCTGTGTAGGTCACTGCCTTTATTTCAACCCCTCTGCTCCTGGGCCCCATTGCCTCTCGCCCCTCCCTGCTCTCTCTCTGCTCACGAGGACAGAGTTTCCATCCTGGCTGTGGGCCAGCATACGTACAGGCAAAGGCAGCGCTCAGGAAAAGCCATCTTCTGCTCCCTTTTGGTGCATGAACACTGCCCGTCCACAGCTCAGAAGGACCCTGCTGCAACACAGAGGGCCCAGGGACCTGCCCTGGTCCCATGTGAGCCGGTGCACGACCCAGGAGTTACGCATGGGATGGCAGACATGGACATATCTCTTCTAACTTGCACCTTCAGTCTTATGACTATAGATACAGGGTGCCTTGACCCAGTCACCTGGTGAAAGGGTGATAGGTTGGGTTAGATCTTCAGTAGGACTGGCCTAAGGGACTTCCGGTATTGTCTTGTTTAACAAAGTGATGGTGCCTTTCAGTGCCATACCAACAACAAAGACCTTGAAATGGCCCAGATCCAAAATCAATCATGGCCTCTGCCGAAGTCAACACTGCAAAAGCATAGCCTGAAGCAAAGAACCTGGAGTTCAGTCATGCAGTATGCTGGGCTGACCATGGAAACAGAATGAAGGCAGTCCTATTTGGCCTTCACTAAGACCCGGGCTGAAACCACCAGGAATTACATTCATATTCACACATTTCAGCTTTTCCTTTTATTTCCAGTAGTTGGTAAAGCTGTTTAGAGGTGAAAAAGAAAAAACCTCTAAGTCCGATAAGCATTTTCCACAGTCTTTTCCACAGTACTTCTTAGCAACAATTGAGAGAACCCTGCCCCTTTCCGGTCTTGTCTGAGTAAAACAATGCCCAGATGCAATGTTATTTAAGCCATGCCTAGATAAAACCAGGCTCGTTCATTTACTTTCAGAGCTCAAGTCTAACAAGGAATTTCCTCCTAGCTACATCCCACTCGCTTCTTCCCTGTGGAGTCTTCTCAGCCCTTAAGGAGCTGCCATGCAAGTTAATTAAAAGTCTTATTTCAGCATTTCCTTCGCAGTAGAGGCCTCTTCCAGCCAGCTCTTGGGATCCTGCCAACAGACATATCAGCCAGTAGTACTTAAATCCTTCCACTAAAAAATGCTTCCCTAAAGAGCTTATACCCCAGTTCTGGATGCCTAAGAGAGCTGATCATCAAAATCAAAGAGCTTCTACAAGAGCTTATGAGTGGTTCTTCTCCATTCTCATGGACTTAAGTGCACTAAAGAGGCTTTTCTCCCCTTGGTTTGGCCCCCACTTAGAAAGGAGCAGCTTCAGCACAGGAAATAATGACAGGTGCTAGAAGAGAGAATTAACTGTTTTGGATGAAACATTTACTGAGGACCCAAAGAAAAGAACCCTTACCCGGCACCCATGCTTAACACTGGCTCTCATTGGAGAGCACACGTAGTGCAAGGACTGCATTTGCCTCTGTGTTCCCAGAGCACAGAGCATAACAGAGGTTTAATTACAGTCCTGATAAATTGGTTGCTATGGCCAATATCCAGAGTAACTCATCACAAAGCTTCCACTGAGTTTAAGTTTAGATCACCCCTGAACATCACACACACAGCCTTCTAGCTGATATGGTCTTTATCATCTCCTTGTCAAAAAGAAAACTTCTAACATAAAAACACCAGGCATGAGAGAAAGAGAAGCATACTGTAAACGCCTGACAAGGGATCTAAATGCCCTCCTTGTTTTTGGAGAACAACTAGCATCACGTGGTTCACTCTGCAGACAAAATGTCCTAAAAGATTTCCCAAGGCAGGGAGTTGGGAACACCACAGAAAGTAGCACTTTGGGACACGTAACTTGTGCTTGTCTGCAAGGAGGATTGTGCACAGGCTGATGAGTGGGACAGGGGACATGCCAGTGGCTCGCCCAGGCTCCTGCACACAACCTTCTAGCCCAAAAGCAGAGAGTGGTCCCAGCTGAGCTATAAATCTCTAGCCTGCTTTAAACATCCCGGGTTGCTTCAATGCCCTTTGTTTTCAGTGTTCTCTTCGAACCCACAACGAGGCACTGGGACATCTTGTCGCTGTCCTCTCAATTTCATCCTTACATTTTTCAGCTCCGTCCAAGTCTACCCCAAGGTGGTAAGTATCCAATCCCACATGCCAAAGCAGTTTGGATTACTTAAAAAACAAAAACAACCCAAATCCACAAACACTATGCTGATGACAACAACCCAGAACACAGTGCAAGGGTCGAAGAAACGCATTCCTCCTCTGGCAGGATGCAGTAATGACTCCTTTCTGGCAGTTCAGAAATGGAGCCAGCATGCTTTATAGGACTTTGCTACCACAAATCAAGAAATGGGTTTTGATAAGGTACCAATCAACAAACAAAAAATTTTAAATCCATTATTTAAATCCATAAAATTTTAATCCACCAGTGCCTTCCCAGCAACATCTGCACAGCCTGAGCAAACGCTCCACAGAGATCCCTCCATTCCTCTCCACTGCCCCAAATGAGCTCTGTGCAGGAGATGCTTGTTGTTGCCCCTTGGCCAGGGAAAGGATGCCAGCAAACACTTCTGGGTTGGAATAGGGTCTGTACAGTTTGCTGACCTGGCCAGGAAATAAATCATGCCCTACTGAAACACCAGCACATGATGAAGCACTCCATGCTCAATGGCTATGACCCGCTCCTGTGGGGCTCACGCACAGCCCAGGGCACCCCAAGGCCTCACTGCTCCCAGACAGCCCCACCTCCGCCAGCGACCACCAGGAGCAGCACCTCTGCACACGGTCCAGCTGCACCTTGTCCTGTGGACATTCCAGTCTGCTTCTCAGCCCACAGCAGCAGACGGTCTCTTGCTGTACAGTCTGCCTGCCGGCCCCCAGGCTCCATGCCTTCCCCATCAGCAGCGCTGCCCCATACCCAGTGGGAAGGCGCTTCTCTCCTGAGATGTTCTCGTGGATCCCAAGCGGGATAAAGGCACACGGGGTGTGGAAGCTCCTCTCAACTTAGAGAAGCAAGAGAAAGGCGGGCTGTCCGGAGAGTAGAGCGCTACACAAAGCCAAGAGGATGGAGGGAACAGGACATCGCTAATACTACAGAGGGTTTGGCCACTTATCAGAGCAAGTTTCCCCCAAAGCCCAGCGAGCGCCCGTTCCTCACTTCCCCACCCTCGCTAAGATGGTGGAGGGCTTCGGCTCGGCCCTCCGGCTCCTGCCCCTCCTGCACCGAAGGGGAACCACCGGGGGAAGAAAAGGCATTTCGGGTGACTTAGGGAAAACAACAACAACAACAAACGCGAAACGATCGATCTCCTGCGCGAGCAGCAGCGGCAGCTCGCTCGCACCCCGGGGCCGCCCACCCAGTCCCCTACCTTCCTCGGCGGCGGCGGGGGGCCGTGCCCCGGCATGGCGGCGATGCCCGGCGCCGTGCTGGCGGCCTGCGGACGCGAGGCTGGAGGCTCCCCGCCCGCCCCGCCATGCAGCGCCGAGCCGCTGCCGCTGCCCCCGCCGCCGGCACCAGCCCCGAGCCCGGCCCCGGCCGCCCGCCCTCCGCCCCGAGCGCCGCCCCGACCCGCCCCCGCCGCGCCAACCGCGACGGGCAGAGCGGGCTGCGAGTTGCAGCGCGTGTTACGGAGTGTTCTGGGTTGGAAGGGACCCCAGTGGGATCATACAAGAAGAAAGAAAGGGCCGGCAGATTAAAAGGAAATGGGGCGCAATGGATAGTTTTCTGATTGCGAACAGAAATACCCAAAGGAAAGGAAAGTCCCTACTTGCTACCAGAGTGGCACCAGTTGCTCCCACAGATTCCCATTGCTGGAGGAACCTCTGGCAGCTTTAGAATGCTGATGTGCCCGGCAAGACAGGGCGTCCTCGGGAATGGCTTCACAGAGCCACGGAATCGCAGGGGTTGGAAAGGACCTCTGGAGTTCATCGTAGAATCATAGAATGGCCTGGGTTGAAAAGAACCACAAGGATCATTGAGTTTCAACCCCCCAGCTATGTGCAGGGTCACCAACCACCAGACCAGGCTGCCCAGAGCCACATCCAGCCTGGTCTTGAATGCCTCCAGGGATGGGGCATCCACAGCCTCCTTGGGGTAGAAGGTTCATCTAGTCCAACCCCCTGCTAAAGCACGTTCCCTACTGCAGATTCATAGGAGAGTGTCCAGATGCATTCTGAATATCTCTGGAGAAGCAGACTCCACCACCTCTCTGGGCAGCCCGTCCCAGTGCTCTGTCACCAGTTCGATATTTGTAAGCATAAGGAAGATCCCCCCTCAGCCTTCCCCTCTCCAGTTTGAATAGTCCCAGGGCTCTCAGCCATTCATCATAAGGGAGATGCTCCAGGCCCCTCACCATCTTGGCAGTCTCTCTCTGGAAGATCACTGCACATCACTGCAGTCTGGCTCTGTGTGTCGATCCATTCACCTGCACAGGGCTGTAATCAGCTCCCTGCTGGCACACGGGTGTGTTTGCACACAGCTGTGATACTCACTGAAGTGAGGGAAAAAGCTGGTTTGGAAAACATATGCATTTTTCCTACAGGGTTTTAGTTCCGAGGGTACATCAAAAAGGATACAAAGGGATTTCTTCCCTGAGTAGGTGTGCAGTTAGTAACATACATTCCACGCTGGGTTGTGTGCTGGCAACCCTGCTGGCAGCAGGGGTTGGAACTGGGGGGTGTTTGAGATCTCTTCTGACCCAAGCGGGGGGTCAGCCTCTTCTCCCAGGTAACAGCAATAGGATGAAAGGGCCTTAAGTTGCACCAGGGGAGGTTCAGCTTGGACATTAGGAAACATTTCTTCTCAGAAAGAGCGGTGCTGCAGTGGCACAGGCTGCCCAGGCAGGTGGTGCAGTCACCGTCCTGGAGGTGTTCCAGAGCCGTGTGGATGTGGCACTGAGCGATGTGGGCAGTGGGCATGGTGGGGATGGGATGGTGGTTGGACTGGGTGATCTCAGTGGTCTTTTCCAACATTATAATTCTACATTTCTGTAATCCACCAGCTCTACAGAATGACCACATCTCAGCAGCACTATTTTTGTTTGGAGTTGCTGAATTTTCTGCTTTCGTTCTCACCCGGGGCCCGGGACCCACGGCGGTGCCCAGCGAACAGCGGGACGCCGCTGGTCAGGGAGCGGCACTTTTCCTCGCGATGCCTCTTTAAGGGGCGGGCCGGCACAGCCCGCCTGCAGCGATCGGTCGGCCCTGCCCGCAATCCCCACCCCGCGCCCCGGCGTCCGTTGGTGGCGGGCTGGCGGGCGATGGTGGCGGGCTGTGCCGCGCGGCTGCTCCCCCTGCCCCGCTTGGGCCGGGCCGCCGGGGTACGGGGGGCGCTGCCCGTGTGGGCGGCAGCGGGGCGCGGCAGGCTACGGGCCGGGCGCTGGGCCGCCGTGGTCTTGGCGGTGCCAGCCGCGGTCGGGCGGCGGGAGGGGCCGGAGCGGTGGCGGGCGGCCGTCCGGCCGGTGTGGGCTGGGGAACTCGGCCCGGAGCGGCCGGCACGGGGGCTGCTGAGGCGGCTGTGCCTGGTGCTAAGGCTGGGCTTGCGGGCCTGCGTGCTGCTACTGCGCTTCGGGCCCCTGCTGCTGCTGTACCCACTGAGCCGCCTGCGGCCCGGCCTGGCCGTCCTGTGGCTGCGGCTGCTGCGGAGAGCGGCCGAGGCCGCAGGGCCCACCTGCATCAAGCTGGGCCAGTGGGCCAGCACCCGCAGGGACCTCTTCTCCGAGGCCTTCTGCGATGAGTTTTCCAAGCTGCACGTCGAGGTGAGCCCTCACCCCTGGGGTCACACCGATGAGCTCTTGAGGAAGGCCTTCGGCGAGGACTGGAGGAGCATCCTTACGTTTCCCAGCCAAGAGCCGGTGGGCTCAGGCTGCGTGGCACAGGTGTATAAAGCCTATGCCGATCTCACGGCTGTCGCTGCACCCCCGGCCGAGGGGCTGGCACGGAGCTCCGAGTTACAGACTGCCTTTGAGGCGTGGGAGGTGTCGGGCCTCAGCGGCCTCTTCAAGTGGCTGAGAAGGAGGAGGAGCGAGGGGATGTGGGAAGAGAGGAGCGGCTGCTCCCTGAGAGGTCCTGTGAGTGGAACACCCCACGTGGAGCAGATGGCCACGCTCCTCCCGAATGCAAATCCGTCATCAGCCAGACACCTCACACCTGTAGCTGTTAAAGTAAGTCACGCGTCTTACTGGCAGACCTGTGAATGTAGAGTGCACGGGACAAGACAAGGAAGATTCTGGTTCTGATGGAGAAGAGCTGGCTGGATATGACCAAGTGGAGCAATGCTCACTTCCCTCTGTATACTGTTTTGGTGCTCTGGTTCCAGCCAGCTGCAATCCAGGCAGCAGTGTCCCCAGCTCTTTTCAGCTCCAATACACACCCTCTCTGTGGCACTATTTGACGTGGCACCTGGATACCAGAAACTGCCAGGGCCCCATATATGTATTAAAAGAATGAATATAAATTGTTTCACCTTTCAGTAAATGAGACCCATTCTTTCCTCATATGGAGAAATCTGGAACAGACATGTTCTTTCCAGCAAAGCTTATTAAAAGAAATTTTACGTTGGAGCTGTTCCAAATACTAGTCTGTACTACATGGCAGGAAAGGGGCAGAAGAACGGAAACAGGGGAAAATGGCATTGGGTGAAACTTCAGGCTCTGGGACAGAAGTTTTCCATTTGAAAATTATGCAGTGTTTCTTCACAGCTTAATTCATGGCAAAATAAGAATTATTTTGAGGACTGTCTTGTGAAGCCTTGTTAGTTCCCAGCTTTATAGGGTAGGTTCTGTTCATTTCAAATACATAATTTTAGCTGATAAAAATGGACTATCATTTTTACAGTGTTCTAGGAGTTGACTTGCCACCATTTCTTCTTGTGCAGGTCCTGCACCCAGGGCTAGTCCACCAAGTTCAGATGGATCTGTTTCTCATGAAGTTGGGTAGCCACATCATTGGACTTCTCCCTGGATTCAAGTGGCTCAGTTTGACAGAGATTGTAGAAGAATTTGAGAAACTTATGCTTCAGCAGGTGTGTGCAATGCCACGTACTGAAATAAAACTGTTTCTTGCTATTGATTGGCTCTTACTCCATCTATGTTACTACTTTTTAAAAGATTAGGTGGAGGTTTGGTTGTTCTTTCATTATGATTTCCTGTAATCAGGCACATAAAATTACTGTAGGAAAACTTATGTGCTCACAGCATAAGAAAGCAAAGCTACAAAGAAGCTTAACAATTGTTAGGAAACTCAAAATTTGTTTTATAACTTGAAGTGTGTTTTCTAGCAAACTGGAGCAGCAGGTTAGCATAACTGCAGTCCTTTTTGCAGAATTATGAAGGAAAGATGAACACTGGTGAAAGACCTCTCTAGACGAAAAGAATCTCTGAACAAGTGCTCACGTGTTTTGCTCTTATCCTGCATTTAAGTTTACAATCTGGTTGTGCTGGTCATGTTTCCTAGCCTTGAGGAATACATATTAGCGTAATTAACACCCTTTTAAATGAGGTATTATTCTACATTGTATCATCATCAGACTAGTAGTGTTGAGTGAAGTTAAACTTTGCAAGTAGCTCTGAGAACATGTCCCAGTTCAGTAAGTGCTGAAATATCCTTGCTGCCAAATTCACAAAGATTTCACTGCAGAGTTAAATGCTTTTATGTTTGTTAAAATGAACCGTTATCTGCTGATTACATTTTTTGTGTTTAGATATTGCAATGTGAAGTCTTTCAAACTCTCAAAATTTGAACTGTTTTCTATTAGTGCAAGAAATTCTCAGCAATCCATGTTGTAAACTGTATTCAGATGTGACTGAAGGTCATTAGGACTAGTTTAGTGGGACAGAACTCTTGCTGGACTCTGAAAACTTGGGATGAGGAGAGTGTCTCATTGGCCTGTTGTCATTTTTCATTTCTCTTTGAAAGGACAAGAATTATGTCTGGGATATTTCCCACAGCCCAGTGAGGGAAATGAGGCAAGGTTATCTTTCCTCCCACATCTTGAGCAGTGATGGTGGACAGGAGAAGGTTGAGAAGGTTCTGTCCACCCTACCCCTCAGTGGGGCTGGGGGTTCTCATAGTATATTATTTTGTATGTGTTACATTAAATTTCTTTCTGCTCCAGCTGCCCATCCATCTGTTAATTGAGGCTAGGGCTGCAGTTCTTGTAGCCTGCCAGCCTGCCTTGCTATTTGGACAGTAATCTTTGGTTCCTTCTTACCCTTGAAAATAAGGCAGTCCTGGTCTTTTCTGAGACGCTATGCCTGTAGTATTTCTTGGGTATTTTTGAGGTGCTGGGTTATGTGCCACTCATTACTCAGTGTGTTACTCTGTTCTCCCATCAGGAAGGCTATAAGCTTCTAAGAAGCATTGCTCTGTTTTATTTTAATTCTGGCTTTCTGACCATGTTTGTAGGTATTGTGTATTGCACTCTACAGACATATCCTAATAAAAGGTCCCAAAGATCTAACTGCATCTAACTCCCAATCTGCTTTTCCTTTTTCTCCTTGGAGATCGACTTGCACTACGAAGCCAGAAATCTGGAGCGCTTCTGTCAAAATTTCCTAGATGTCGATTTTGTGAAGTTCCCAACTCCTGTTCGCCCTTTGGTGACAGCAGATGTTCTCGTGGAAACATTTGAGGTAAGAATTGCACGTGTGGGAGCAGTGGCAGCAGGAAGAAGGCCCTCAGGGGAGTGCTAAAGATGCATCTTTTGAGAAGTAGCAGTCACAGGCAGGAGGGTGCTCTTTTTTGCTTAAAGAGATTGGTGTCCTTCTTCATTGTCTCTTCTACTCTGTTTGTAAACAGTGCATCCCAGTAGACAGATGGTGGACGGCTCTATATAGAAGTAAACTCTTGGCCTGAAACCAAGCAGACCAGCAGTGTGTGCAGCCACCATGTACTTGCCTGTGCTTTGCAAACCAGCGTAATGCTTCAGCTCTCCTCTGGGGTGGGTCAAAGCACAGAGCTCAGCAGCCCAACACTATCTGATGCTTGCCTGACTTTCCTTGTGAATGTTTGAGTCATGGACCAAAGCTACTCTCAGCCCTAGTTTTTGTGCATGCAATTGTGGCAAGGGTGTCTCTGCCCCAGGCTGTGCTGCACACTTTTTCTAAAGAACAAACCCTTGATGTTCTCATGTTTACCATCTTGTTAGGTACAGTCCCAATGAGCTGGTCCTTTAAAGGTTATTCTTACTTTCTTTCCTTGTCTCTCAGCACGTAGGTAAAGGTATGATTGCATGTGGGTGTATTTGATTCCAGGTCTTTTTTTTTTTCCTTCAGGAGAGTGAGCCTATTTCGCACTACCTACACACAGAAGTTGCCACAGAACTGAGGCAGAGACTCGCAAAGATGGGCATGGACATGCTCCTAAAGATGGTAGGCACTTGACAAAGGCTGGAAGTGAAGGTTATTTTCCTGCAGAATCTTTTCTATTGGGGTAATAAGACACTGTGGCTAAGGAGAGAACCTGTTTGCTCCCATATCTTCTCCCCTTGGACTCAAGACACATCTGTGCCTTTTGGAGCCAGCTCGTGGATGTCAGGTATTGTGACAACCCAGGACTTGGGCTGCCAGGTGCACTGTGCAGCTCCTGAACTGACAGAGGGAGGGTCTGTGCTTCACATGCAACGTAAGACATGACCTGAGTAAAGCCTACATACAGCACTTCTGCAGGCTTTGACGTGGAGCACCTTTAGCTGCAGAAAGGAGATCTGCTTGCACGTGGTAGGGTCCCACTGTGAAATGTGATCAGAGCATTGTTTAGCAAACCCATTGATCCATTTAATGAATATTCACAGATTGCCCAAGTGCTGTAAAGTACCACATAATTAGTAGATGCCACGTTCTCTGCAGAGGGCTGTGGATGCAAATCACAGGGAAAAGAGAGAAATTATTCAGTTATTCACTCCTATCCCAAAACTGTCTTTTTATAGGGAAGAACTAAATATGAAGTAAAGAAAAAAACCTGTCCAGATATAGCTTTGAATTCAGCTTCTGGCTATTTAGTTCTTTCATGGCCAAGACAATAAAAAAACGAGCTGGAAGTGCATGCCTAAAATTAATTTGCTTGTGAGAAGCCATGAGAAGGAGCAGGGAAGAGCTGCAAATAACCTCAGTGCTGAGCAAGTGAGCAGTGGATGTCAGGTAAAGTTCAGCTGGTTCTTGTAATATTGTGCTAAGGCAATATTGTGTGTAGGGAGGCTTGCAGTTATAACTTCATATAGCGTGGTACCCTCAAATAGCTTTTACCATTCAGAAGAGCGGTGGTAGAACTGCAGTAGATAGTTTTATGCTAATGTTAGATTTAATTAGCTCTGAAAAGCAGAGAAATTACAGCATCTTCTGATAAAGATGTATAGAGTCATGAGTATAGGACTGTAAATATGAACCTATTGTTTGTAGTTCCTTAAAACAATGAAATGGACATAAAATTATCAGAGGTTGTTTTTTAAGGTGTGGGCACGTTTGGCTGGAATCAACTGCTCTAAGCCTTGCTCATCTTCTAGGTCTTTGTTGACAACTTTGTCCATGCTGACCTGCACCCTGGGAACATCCTGGTGCAAGGCAGAGCCTGCGTCAGCAGCAGCTGCAAAGAGCAGACGGCCATCGTGGATGTGTGTGACACCCTCGTGCTGGAAGTGCAGCCGCCCTTCAGACCGCTCTGCCTGGTGCTGCTGGATGCAGGGATCGTGGCGGAGCTGCAGAGCGCTGACATGCAGAACTTCAGAGCAGTTTTCACAGCTGTGGTGCAGGGCCAGGTGAGGCCTCTGTCGTG
Organism: Tetrao urogallus; assembly: GCF_951394365.1. Lineage (NCBI taxonomy): Eukaryota > Metazoa > Chordata > Aves > Galliformes > Phasianidae > Tetrao > Tetrao urogallus. Next base: position 137,574,816 of record NC_136813.1, on the reverse strand, counting down.
GCAGTTGTAGTTGATGTGGTAGTTGAGGTTGGGGAATGGAGACAGCTGGAGAGCCTGGTGGCCAAACTGTAGTTCTCTTTCTGTTTTCCTTTACAGTCCTCCCCAGGGGTGCAGAGCTAGCACCCCTTGCTAGCTTGGAAAGCCTACCAGACAAAGATGCACGCCTAAAGCAGCAGGCTACTGAAATGGAGTGAGTTCAGTTGCCCAGGAGACTGAATGTGTTTGATAGAAAGCAGCCACTGCCCCTCCTTGGTTTAGAGTGCTTCTGGTGCCACTTACAGCCGCTTGGGGGTTGCTCATAGAATCATTTGAGTTTTGTGATGCCTCCTGTAGCTGGAAGAAGGCTTCATCAACAGGCTCCACTTGATTGGGCAGCCAGTAGCAGACCCTATCCACAAGGCTCCCTTTGTTATTGTCCTTGTTCTAACTCTCACCCATAACTTTTGATTTGCTCATGGCTATTCTCCAAGGACAGGTCTCCACACTCTACGCCTTTCTTGATAAAGAGGACAATGCTTCCTCCCTTCCTTCATTACCTGTCTCTACTGAACAACTCATAGCCATCAATAGCCACACTCCAGTCATGGGAATCATCCCACCAGGTTCCAGTGACAGTAACTACATCATGATTTTCTAGTAGTTTTCCAGCTCCTCCTGTTTGTTTCCCAAGCTGTGTGCATTGGTTTAGAGGCACTTCAGCTGGGCAGCTGGTCTTGTTGCCTTCTTGGAGGATAATTCCTTAATTCCTTTAAGTATTTCCCTTGAGTTTCCCTGTTGCCTTTTCCTATTGTCTCAGTGGTCCCTGGCTTGTTAAGATTTCAGTTGTTCTGCAGTGGTGCCAGTACATCTCAGGGCAGCAGGTTGAGGGCCCTACTAGCACTGTGTTCCTCTAACCTAGCTATCCTATCCCATGCTTTATTGCAGGTAGGCTCACTATCATCCCCATGCTCCCTTCAAACCTACTTTAACACCCTGCAAATGAGCCCAGCTAGCTTTTCCCCATAAACTGTCTTGCACCTCTGAGAGAGGTGAACCTCAACTGGTTCCTGCAAGCCTGGTGTCATCTGGGCCATCCCACTGTCAAAATACCCCAAGTTTTTGTAGCAGCACCAGCCAGGAAGCCAGGTTTTATGGATTGGATTGCTGCAGTTCTTTTAATGTCCTTACCCAGTACAGGAAGCAGAGGAGATGATCTGTGCCCTCAATTCATTTAGCTGATGTCCCAAGGCCCTGAAGTCCCTTTTGATGGCTTTGAACTGTGTGTAGCTGCTTCATTGCCCCCCACATGGAAAAGCAGTAGTGCATAATGATCTGTTGGCAGTACCAGGCTAGGGAGTTTCCTGGTGATGTCTGTCCTTTACCTGAGCTCCAGGGAGACCCTCTTCTCTAAGAGGGTTTGCCTGAAATATTGGGCATTCAGTTCCCTGCAGGGAGGAGTCACCTACAACTAATACATGTCTCTTTTCTGAGGATGTAGCCTTGATACTGGGGGAAGGCAGGCTTTTCTAGTTTTGGTTTTGTTGGTTCCTTTAGTGTAGGTGGGCTGTTATCGTTCACAGACAGGCATTCCACCCCCACAGCCTCATACCTATTGTATGAAGGCACCTGGGGGAGCAGAGTGGGCATGGACTTGCTTCCATTCTCTCTTCTCATTTAAGTTCTTGTCTTCAGGCTGGCAGTGAGGGGATACATGCTGCCACAAATCTTGTGCTTTCTTCTGCAGTAAAACTTTTTTTTTTTTTTTCCTGCCCTCAAAACACACTTTAACCTATGTATTTCATCTTGCAGCCTTGCTGTGAGGCTGAGCAGATCGTTCACACGCATCTCACACAACCGTTTTCACCTCTGCCACATGGTGCCAGAGAAAGGCTCAGGTACTCTGTGCAGCTGGAAGACTGGAGGGCTGAACGTTTGCCTCGGAGTTCAGCCTGGGTTTTGACATCCTTTTTGATGAGTGCAGATAGTCTGTCTCTCTGTCAGGTGGATACCATGACTGGGCTCTCTATTCTCAGTAGGTGCTAATCCTGCACTTAGACCATGAAACCACCTACAGACCTTACCTCTGCAGCCTACAGAGTGCTTGCCCTCCCTGCTCACCCTGCCTGTGTGAACTGATGTGCAAATTGCTGCATCATGCCGTTTGTCCATCCTGGGCACAATGTTCCTGGTTGCTTGCGCTCCTTAAGGGCTGCCTTTGTACTTGTGGTTGGATTTCACCATCCTTCCTGGCTCTACCTGTGCTGTATCAGAGCTGCCTCTCATTGGGGCACTGCACTTCTGACTGGGATTTTAACTGGGATCTGTCTCACTTATTTGAAATACACTCTCAGATGGGCTAGAGAATCCAGTGCTGATGTGTCCTGTTCATTTTGTAATAAAGCATAATGGCATACTGCTGTTTCTCAGCTCTGGGTTGGATGGCTTACCAGTGGATAGGAGAGACAGGTTTTACCTCAGTTTATTTATCTACAGAGGCATAGCCAGGAGCTGGTGCTAGAACCCAAGCATTCATGCCCATCCTGTGCTGCCAGACTTCTCAGCCACTAAGCCGAAGCTGTGATCATTTAATTACCCATCCCTTGTGCCTCACGTTTGATGTATTAAACAATATGCAGGTGAAAAAACTTGTACACCAAATCTCATTGCCAAACCTGGGGCCTCTGGCTCTGTCCACTGCTATGAGACAACTCATCCAAGAAGAACTGTAATTTCTCTCACAAGTGAAGGCTGGGTACTGCTCTTGCCACGCCTTTCTCACCAAATGTGCTGGCATCATCACTTTCCTCCAAAGTGTGTAAATGGAAGGCTGAACTTGGCCCTTAGGGAAAGGTTAGAGGATGCTCTTCATTACACCGTTATCTCCACCTGTAGTCCTGCTGGCTTTCTTTTTCTCCTTGAAACTTCTGACTGAGAGATGATCTTTGTTATATCTTCCCCTACAAGAAAAATAGAGCAAGGTTCTGCCAGATATTCATTAAAAATTTTGGCCCAATTCTGCTCTTTCTGCACCTGGCTTCTGTTGGTTGCTTGGGTGTCTTGCTGGAATGGGAGAGCGTAGCCCTGGGAGTTCTCCCTGCAAAATGCCTCCTCCAGGAACCTTTGCAGCAGATGTCTTTCAGGTATGATTTCCAGCTCCAGACCTGCTGGTAACAGTGATCTAGTTCCACTGATTCTTCTTTTCCATTTGTTTCACAGGGGGAGAAAGTGGCAGAACTGATTCTTCACCATGCTCGGGCCAACCAGTGCCAGGATATTGAGCGATTCAAAGCTGAAATGGCAGAACTAGTGACCAAAGTTCGAAGGAACACCATTGCCCTAGGAAAGGCAAGTCCACAAACCATATCCCGCCCTCCTGTAGCTGTACTTCAGTGCAGCTTGGCTTTTAAAGTGGTCCAGGTGGAAAGGCCAGCTGTGATCCCATCAGCGCCATGCACTACTTGGAGCTTTTAGTGTCTCAGATGAAGTTAAGTCTCTAAAATCTCTTCCTAATTCCCTCTAACTAAGAATGAAACCATGTGTGTTTAATTCTGTTCTTTAGATCTCTAACATCTGCAGTCCTCTGTGAGGAGTCACTAAACTGTGTGTGATTCTGTGTAAACCTGATGTTACAGCTTGTATCCTTTCAGTAAAGGCCAGCCTGGCACTTCATAGAATGTAGTACAGAGGTATTGAGAAAATTAATGCTAACCGTGTATTGCTGTAAGGTTTTCAGCCTTACTGGGCTGGCAAATAAACACACAGGTCCACAGGTCAGAGCTGAACTCCTTATCCTGGGCAGGGTGGAAAAGATCACATCTTGTTGGCCATCTTCAGCCCAGTAGTCTTGTCCCACCACTAGCAGTAAGGGCTAACAACACTTTGAATCCTACCAGTCATGGATGTGGCTCAGTTGTCTTGAACAGGGGTACTCTGAACAGCCGTTAATTTTTCCTTTTGTATTCCAGCTCCAGGTGGCAAATCTCCTCTCCAGTGTCTTTAAATTACTGATGACACATAAGGTGAGGAGCTGTCACAGTCTGCTTTCAACAGCTGGAAGTTCCCTGGGGAGGGAGAAGTACTGGGATTGCAAAGGACTGATGAGGAGGGGGACTGTGACTATAATTTCTTTCTGCCCTGGTGTACCTTCATGCAGTGGTAGCACCTGGCTGGGAACTGTTTGTATACAGGCAGAGCAGGGGGCTGTTTCCTCTCTAGTATCTAGAGCTCTTTTGTGGCCCTTCAAAAGGTGAGCTGCCCCTTACCTAACTGCTTGTGTTCAAGCAGGTTGGATACTGCCATGGTTTAAAGCCCCATTAGCAGTAGTGAGTAATCCTAACCTTCTGCTGCTCTAGTATGGAAAATTACACGGAAACGAGAAATAAATTTTTGGGTTGTCTGAGAGTGCTTCCCCTGAAACTATGTTCTTGTTTTTGTACCTGCTTAAACTCTGCCCCGCTTCTCTCCCACTTTGCCAGAGCTCGTACCTGTGTGAAATGAGCTCAGAAGGTCTGCTGTCTCTTGTGCTTCTAGGTGAAGCTTGAGAGCAATTTTGCTTCCATCATCTTTGCCATCATGGTTCTGGAAGGTCTTGGTCGTTCACTGGACCCTGAACTGGACATTCTAGAGGCAGCTAAACCACTGCTCATCAGAACTGCAGCTTCTGTCCTGGAATAGACACTCGTGGCTGCTGCCCTCTCATGGTGCAGGGTTACCTGTGGTGCCTGTGAGCTGACAGGAGGAAGCTGAAGGTGAGAGCAGTTCCACGTGTCATGGAGGAATGCCACGTGGTGGTAACCCTCCATACTCTGCCTGGAACCCTGTCAGCTAAGCAGCAGGCATGGGATCTTCGTGAGGTCTGAAAAGGTCTGTTTCAGAAGCCTTTCTTTTCCAGGAAGATTTTGCACAGATGGAGAGTTCTGACTCTTACAATTATGTGGTTCTATGAGCTAATATGCTCTGGTAGTTTTTAACTGACATGTCATGTAGCCTGTGTGTAAAAGATCACTGTGGGCTGATGAGGAAACCAGTCTTAATTGTCTAGAAGTCTTTAATAAGATGTTCAGTGATCAAATTTGTTTTGAAATGAATTGGGTGAAATATTAATTTGCTGGCTGATCTCTCAATATGGTATAAAAAAATGACGTTCTGATGCCACCTAAGCAAGTAATTCAGGCTGAAAAAAGCCAGGAAGCCTTTTTGTCTTTTGTACTTCTACTCTGATTGTAGAATTGCCCTGAGTTCCTGTTCTTGGTCATTTTGGATGATAAAAACAGACCAGTATATTGATTTTTTTTTTTTTAAACTATACTGTACAATCATGTATGTATGGCAGAAAAACTAATTCCGTAATAAAAACAACTTTTGGGAATACTCGTACTGGTCTCAGTTTTCGTTGAAGCTTTAGAAAAGGCTTAGGAAGGCTTTCTCCTTGCTGTGCTGTCCTTCCCTGCCTCCCAGCCCTCACCCTATGCAACTCCCAGCCTTAACTCATCCATAGAGGTGTGGTTTTTCTCCTTGGGCAGCTTGCAAAACAAGGAGTCCAAATATTTTCCTAAAGGATGGAAAACACTGTGAATGTTTAAATCAAATTTAAGCCAACAAATGAGCTACATCATATAGCTTTTACAGTCCGTTATTTTAATAAAACTCTTAATGTTATTTTATGGCCTTATTTTTATGGTAAGATACGTAGCCTATGAATGACTGGAAATATTGTCATGCTAAATGTATTTCCAGATAGGCTTCATGTGCAATTGCAGCCACACACGGCTCTGTGCAGTTGCCCGTTCTCAGCTGGTTAAGCAATGAAGAGAAAGCACATATGCAGATGATCTGTTTAATGGTGATTATAAAACGATGATTAATGATACATAAATGAAGTCTGAAAAATTAATTTAGAGTTCTGCTCAGTGTATTTCATGCGCTTCCATCATGAAATACTCCATTTCCAAATGTTTGAGGATAAAAAGCAGCAGCAGAGTTTAATGGTAGCTTTCAAACTCTCTGCTTGAGTCTAAGCAGGCTCAGACTCAAAACTAAGTATGTTATTGTCCTAAATAGTGCATGATTTTGAGTAAATAACTCTGTCTATATTAAAAAAAAGCAGAGCAAGCAACCTCTGAACTTTACACTGAAGATAATCTCCATGTGCTGCCAGCACCCAGTAGTGTGTGTGCCCTACTGTGTGTCTGTACCCAGTGGGTGCCACGCACAGCACTGCAGCCTGGGCTCAATCCCCATCTGTTATGTAGCTCGTAGGCACAACCACCCACATTTGCACCAACAGCAAATATCAGCCAACTTTATCCTGAGGTGAAATAGAGCTTAAACCAAATGGTTTAACAACTTAATTAAAAAAAAAAAATAACAGAAAGTCAAAACCTTTACCTTATATTTAGGTTTATCTTTGTTTCCTGCTGCATTTTTTAAACATGTAAACCTCATGCTTATTATGGATCCTGAAGTAACAAATACTCCTTTTAGCTATGAAGACCTCAGAATAGTTTGTAACCACCTGGATGCCTTAGCCTTCATTCTGTGGGGGAAAGCAAAGCACATACCCCTCAGTTAGCTCTGCAGGAACACAGTCCAAAACTTAATGCTAAGAAACTGTTGGCCGTGCAACAGATTAAGCAGAATTTCAGAAAAGAACTCGCAAAGGGGACTTCTTAACCTTTTTATTTTTAGAAACTACTATAACTGAAAATGTATTCCTGTAACAGGGATGAATTTTTCTAATACCTGTGCTCTTGGCTGAGTGATATTCCAGAAAGTGCGTTACGTGTTTCCAAGCTGCAGCACCTCAGTTTTGTATCCACTTTGGCTCTGGGTGCTACATAAAACAAGGTATCTCACGTATTTTATTCCCATTACTTTATATCTTAGCACACCTTTATGAAAAATAAGAAGTCCCTTCATTGTAGTTCTGGACGTGGTACAGTTTGCTGGGGCACTCATTCTCATTTCCTAAATACCCGTTTTAATTAAATCATTTCACTGCCCAAAGCTGATGATAATGGCATTCTGTGACACCTGTATTTGACACCTGCATTTTATATGGTGACAACTGTAACTTCCTCATCCCTTTTGTGAATGAAGGCGCTGCTATTGATCAGAGCACAATCATTAAACTCATCTCCTAACAACCTTAACGCTGTGTAACAGCATCTCTTGGTGTGCCTTATTTTTTCTATCCTGGAGAAGGAAAAAGATGGCAGCTTATCCATGGGAGCATCTGACACCACATGCCTCACTATCAGAAGTGAGCAATGCACTTGAACAGGGGCCAACAGGAGCAAGTTACATTTTGGGCTCCAGGTGGTAACTCTGTTTTACCCTGCAGTGGGAATGGGGAAACTTGTGTAATGCTGCTGGCTATCCTGGTTTCTTACACGATTTGTTCACTCATTTTTCAATTTACCATTTTGTAGCATCCTTCTCACTTATTTGTGGTGTAGCCTATTTATTCTGATCGTGTGCCTTACCTGCACAGATATGCCTATCTTTCTGACATAAGATTTCTAGCTTTTGGAGACAAGCAGACCAAAAAATGAGATAATAGCAAAATAGAATCCCTTGCCCACCACTGGGTTTGGTGATTCTCCAAAGACAGGTATTTCAGAAAATTAACATTTTTGTCACTATAATGCATAGAAACTGTGTCTTCTCTCCTATACACACACACACACACACACACACACACACACACACTCTAAGTCACTCTTCCTCTGGGGAAGTGACCTACATTTTCTGAAGAATACTGACAGTGGAAGGATCTACACTCACTTGCAGCCCAAGCTGGATGGTTCCAAGCTGCCTTACCAGGTTTTTGGGAGCAGATCTCACATTACTGGATTCCTGCCCTGCCTCCTACAGCAGTTCTGGACCTACAGCAGTTGCTGGACGTAACCCAACTTCATCATATGTATGGACCTCTTTCCTATGGATCTCTGCAAATCAGATGCAGGGGGACACTTGCAAGTGTCAGCTGCAATAATGGAACTAGCAATGGACAACTGATGCTGTATTTCAGCATGTACATTTACGTTGCTGCACTTTTTTTTTTTTCCCAACCAACCGGTCTCCAAGTTCTCCTTCCCTGCAGGTCACGTAACACTACGATTGCAAGGTAAGTCACATGACAGCATCACATGGCTTTACTTACTATTTGATGTTGTCCTTGACCTTTAAGAAACGTGCTCTCCTGGTCCTGTTCTGGAAGAAACACAGAAGGGCAAAAAGTGTCCAGAAGTCAGCAGTGGAAGCCTCTCCACGCTTGTATTTAATTCCCCTGCAAGCTGCTATAGCAGGACATAACCTGTATCTGTGTTTTCTACCACTTGAGAGACTCATTCCCAGGGAGATCCTTCTGACCTTTGTGTTTTTCACTTAGTAAATTGTGTGGCCTGTGCTCTCACTAGAGAAATTCCTTTCTCTGTCATTTGCATCTTGAAAGCAGTTACAACCCGACATCCCTCTGCCAACTTCCAGCTCTTTCGTAGCTCTACTCTGTATTGTCCCATGACACTGTCATCAGTCCTGGACTACAAAACTAAACAGTACAGATGCTGACTCTGTGGGCTCCTACAAAGCTGGCCCTTTTCAGATGCCTTTAGGGCAGGATGGCAGCACTCTAGCTATTAAATACCACCATGGCTTTTGGTTGCAGAGATAAGACGTCAGTGGTGTTGTTGCCTATGCCTAAAACTGAACAACAGTCTGACCAAGATGAGAGCCTATGCCACAGGCAGCTGGACCAGAGCAGTTACTCCAGGAAGAAAGACTGGTAAGGGACAGAGCAGCAAAAACACATGCTGGCTGCAATGGAAGGGAGATACATGATTTCTCCAAGAGTTGTATTTGTCACAACTGCATTCTTGCACCCAAAGTGCAGCACACTGACACACACACACTTGTGAACTGATCAAGTGCCTGCTTACCCACTGCAGTTTCCTTACTCTAGTAGTGATGCTCGGAACATCAAAAGATTCTGTTCTCTGAGGTATTGCTGGAGGTCACAGTGTCTTTGGTCTTCTTTTTGCATCTTCTCATGTAAACGATCTCTGTTCTGGAACACTTTCCTTTTGGCAGCCTGGTGATGCTTTTGTTGCCTGTCCTGCTCCTCTAAGTCTTGTGTCAGCACTGCCTGCCGTGACTGCATTCTGTTCCTCAAAAAATCCTACATTAAAAAAAATGACACTTGCAATTGCGCAGCCAGCTTTAAGTCTGAATTTCACCCCCAGTTATCACTGGAATAATGGCATAATTGATTCATTTCTATTTATGAATGACATAGGGGGTCAGCAAGTCTGTGGATGAAATCAAGCTGATTGGTCAGCTGATACTTCAGAGGGATCTGGATGGGCTCAGAAGGTAGGCTGATGTGCACCTCATGAAGTTCAAGTCCAAATACAAGGTGCTGCACTTGTGTCAGGGCAGTCCCATAAGTAGAAACTGAAGGCTGAACAGACTGACAGCAGCTCTACAGAGGACTTGGCAACACCGATGGAATAAAAATTGGGCGTGAGCCAGCGCTGCCTGATTGCAGCCTGGAAAGCCAACTGTGTCATGGGCTGCATCAAAAGATGGGTGGCAGCAGGGGGAGGGAGGTGATTGTCCTTATCTACACTGCCCTCGTGAGGCCCAATCTGCAGCACTGCATCCAGGCCTGGGGACAGTGGCACAGGCTGCCCAGAGAAATTGTGGATTCCCCATCTTTAGAATTAATGAAGGTAGGGTTGGATGTTGCTTTGAGCAACCTGATCTAGTAAGAGACGTCTCTGCCATAGCAGGAAGTTGATCTAGATGATTTTTAAAAGTCCTTTCCAACCAAAACCATTCCATGATAATTCTTTGCATGCAGGAAGGCTACTCCCAGCACAGATACAGATTAAATTCCTATCTTTAATCTTTATACACGTTAAAGAAATAATAATTTTCATGTACATATCTCCAAATGGTACAATTATACTGGATATACAGGAGAGAAAGATAAATACTCAGTGCTACTGCTGGAAATACAGTACATGTAAAACTTCCTTGAAATTTCCCTTACCAGCCTTTCTTTTTCTTGTTTAAAGCTCCGCTCATTGAGTTCTGCAAGAAAATTCTCTCTCTGCAGTCGCTGTGCATGTAGGAACTGCAGCCTCTGACTTAACTTTCTGTTATCCTCCTCTGCCAAGAAGGATTCCTTCTTGCTCCTCTCTGATTGAGCAGCTTGCAGCAGCGCCATGTGCTGCAAAGCTCTGTTTTTGTGCTCCAGCTGTTTCTCCAGCCCTTGCAAAGTTCTCTGATACAATCGCTGCCTGTTTACAAAACAAAATTTCTCAGAAAATAAAAGCAACTAAAGAAAAAGTGCATAAGATGTTAAGCAGACATTCTGGCCAGTAGAGAGAAGTAATCGTGTTCTCCCCCCCCCCCTTTCTCTGCCTTGGTAGGCCCAATCTGAAGCACCCAGCACTAGAAGGACATGGAGCCACTGGAGCAGGTCCAGAGGAGGACCATGAAGATGTTCAGAGGGCTGAAGCACTTCTCTTATGGAGAAAGTTGAAGGAATTGGACTTATTCAGACTGGAGAAGAAGAAGGTCTCAGGAGACCTCATTGCAGCCTTCCAGTACGTGAAGGGAGATTGTAAGTAGGAGTGGACCAATTTTTTTTTTATACAGTCTGATATTGATAGGACAAAGGCATTCCTGAAAGAGGGGAGAGTTAGGTTAGATGGTAGGAAGAAATTTTTACTAAGAGGGTGGTGAAGTGTTGGCACAGCTGCCCAGAGAAACTGCGGTGTCCCATCCCTGGAGGTGCTCATGGCCAGTTTGGATAGGGCCCTGGGCAGCCTGAACTGCTGGGTGTAGCCCTGCCCATGGCAGGGAATTGGAACTAGATAAGCTTTAAAGTTTTCTCCAACCTCAACTATTCTATGATTTAAATATGCCAGGACTCTTTGTTAAGTTATGAAGGTTAAACCTGTATCCTAAACAGAGGCAGCAAACTCCCCAAATGGGCTGGTGCCTGATGTTATCAGCTAACTGCAGTCACATTCACATGAATGCATGACCTGGTAGGGATGTGCGGTCTTGGCCCTGAAGATCAGGAGTGAAGGAAACAGGCTGTAGGGACCAAACTGTAGGCAAAAGCCAGGCAGCTAGGTAGCTTTATGTATTGCTGGTGGTGCTGCAGGAGCAACAAAAGAGACGGAAAGAAATAGGCCACGGGGCAAGGACCTGCTAAGCGTAAGGGCAGGGGGTAGAGGAGGCAAAAGGACTCCAGCTCTGAGGATGAGACCAACGGGAATTTGCCCTCAAGGTAATGCTAAAGGCTACAGCTGGTTTGCACCTACTCACTCATGCACCAATTCATTCCCATTAATGAATCTCCCTGAGCACTCTGCAGGGACTAGCATAACATGCCATGTTCGGAGACTGAATGAGAATGCAAGGAGTGGGCACTGTCAACCATTTGATATTTATTTCCAAAAAAAACCAAACCAGTTGGCTGTGGTTTATTACCTCTGGTTGTTCCTGCGCAGCTGACGTCGGACAGCATCTGCCTCTTGCTGCTGCTGCCTCTTCAACTGCCTCTCTTCCTCTTGGTGCCTTTTGTGCTCAATCTTGGCCTTGTTGAGGTCCATCTCTTCCCATCTCTCCTGAGATGCACTGTTACGCACAGATTTCTAAGAAAAAAAAATATATTACAGATTCCTTATCAGATATTGTTAGAAAGAGAAATATCTGCCTCCCTCTGAGCAAACACAAATCCTCCTGCAGCTCTAACTCTCTGTTGCCCAAGATTTCTGCCCATAGTCAAGAAGTCTTACTATTTTCTTTAGTAGTAGCCACATTTCTGGGCAGTGTTCCTAATTTGAATTTTGAAATACACTGTGCTGTGTGAAGGAACACTCACAAGGCTTCTCTTCACAGATACAGTACAATATTTACTTCTGTTATCCTTATAATGCCCTACCTGAGGTAAACAGCAAGGAGACCATCAAAACTCAAACGTGCTCTGATTTCCATTTCTACGTGCAATGCTACAATGTGATGGAAAGTACAGCAGTAATAGCAGAGTGGGCAGGGATCTCCAGCAAGATCCCCTTACCTCCACTGCCAACCCTTACATGAGGTCTGGGAAGTGGTAGATTCTGGCTCCAGCCCTTCTGGTCACTTAGGTACATTACATGCACCTGAGCTCCCCTGGGTTGGCCCTGCCTTCCCACCACTGTCTCAAGCCATGACTTAGCATTTCTGCTACTACACCATGGCTGCTAAAAGCTAAAATAAAGTTTAGACGAAATACTTACTCTCTCAAATGCTTTCTCCCTTCTACTCCCAGCAGCAATTGGCATGTTCCTGCCATTAGCCACTCTTCTGCAAACCAAACGTTCTCCAGAAAGAACTGGAGGGAGATATCTCCAATACCGTGGGCTGGGAAATGCCACAAGACCTTCAAATCATGTCCACTGCCTCCCTATTATTACTGTCCCTGCCAGTCTCATTATTATTATAGGAGAGGCTCGCAGAAATGCTGAGCACAAATAGCAGAAGTGCCCAGTTCCTGTACACCACTGAATGGAAACCTTACCCTTCCACTTATGCATAAACATTATTCTACATGTGCATGTTTTTTGTTGCAGCAAAAATCTTTGGGAAAGAGATCAAATGGGAGTATAATCTCACTTGACATAAACAAATCACCCAGTCCTAATAGCTAAAAGCTACTGGATCAAATACTTACTGAAATGCTTCTGTCTTTTAGAAGACTTAGATTTGTGAATCTCCCAGCTTGTGCACTGGAGGTACTGCGTGGTCTCTGTACATGCAGGGCTGATTCAATGGCCAGGCTGTCTTTCTTTAGTGACTGATGCACTTGGTCAAAGAAGCTCTGTCGCTGGAAAGGACACAAGGCACTGGCTCCTTTGGGAGAAGTGATCCTTTGGGAAGGTTGAATTGGAGCATCTGCCACTCTGAACTCAAAAAGACCTTTTAAATAAATTAAGCAGGGACATAGCAAGTAGGCAGCTTATAAAAAGAAAAAAGATTTTAAAAGTCTTTTCACATGAGATATGTTCAAGCAAGACTTTTATAACAAGTATCAATGTTTTCCTCTGACAAAATGAGATGTTTCTTAGTCTCCACAGAACAGGTCCCAGTGCTCCAAAAAACAAGCTTACCATTGCAGTCAAGCATGTTTTTTACAGGATCACTTTAATACAAGATAATTGACTACACTTACAGCTACTCAGTTTAAGGGTTTATTTACATGTTATTTTGTGGATAGGCACGAGATTCTTCTGCCAGTGCTCTGAAATAGCCAAAAATGATAAATATCTTGATACTGCAAAGCCTGAGCTATGAATCCTACTGAGAGACAGGAGAAATCAGCATGTGCACAACACTGCTAGCACAGTTCCCTAGCTTTTGGGTAACTGAGAACATGGGCAGAGTTTGCTTGAATCTTCCTGATAAAGACAGTGTAGATTGAGAGAGCAGTTACTGCATGGAACAATGCAGGAACATCAGCTGGGAGGAAATACACCCTTATATTTGACTGCATTCTCCTTCCACCAGCACTGCAACTGAGCACTGCAAAAGCTGTAGTACTTGGAAAAAGCTTTAAGCCTTCAGAAACCTTAGTGAAATGCTTGCACTTATCCCAAAAGTAGCTTAAATGAGAACAGTACCAACTCGATTGAAATCACGATCCAAAACCTTTTGAATGATAAGGGAACAACAGAGACATTGCAAAGCAAAAATTTTCAGCACAAATAAGAAAAGGGGTGTTTCCTGTAGAATGACTCTGGTGAAATAATTTTGCTAACACTACAGATGACTTTTTAAAGCAAGAAATTTTTTTGAATTAATAATATTTGTAGTAAGTGTTACAATAAAAGTTAAGAAAACCCCAAAGCTGCTACTGTAATAGCTTTAAAGGCAAAAAAACATGAAAATCAAACCCAAATCACTCCAACTTCCATCTGGAAATAGTTTCACCCTGAGAAAAAAAAAGCACATCTCAAGCCAAACTACCATTATATCTAGGGTGGCACTGACATTTTTGTTTGACACACTGGGAACTACGGCAGTAGAACACTGTGGCCCTCCACAATGATTCTGTGTGGAAAGCCTTATGCCTGGATAAAATAGCTACAATTTCACTACCATGTTTATGTTTAAAATGAGCCTCTGTTCCAGCATCCTGCTGTCTGCTGCCTGCTTCTTCCTTGTGGACTGACTCCATCAAGCAACTGTCTGTGTTGACAGCAGTATCAACCATTGTAGCATGAGCCACCTCCCTCTGAGGACTCTAGAAATACGAAGAAATGCAATCATAATCTGACCTGATGAGGAATAAGTTAGCTTTGTGAACTTAGAGTGACAGATCTTATGTTGCAATCAAAGTTTGGGAAGAATTAAAACAAGTGGGGTAGAGTTCTTCACTAAAGAAACAAAGAACCCTTAAATAGATTAATTTCTCATCATGTTTCTGTTTTCCCCACATCTTCAAACGACCTAGAAAGTGGCCTGGAATTGTCTGGAGGGGCACAAAAAAGATCAGGCCAGAGAAGCTCTGACTGGAAGGCAGCTGCATTCCAGCTCTCACAGAGCAATGGGGCAAAGCTTGGCAGCAGTTGGTGCACATCAGCCTCCTCCTTCCTGATCCCCACCAGTGCTCCGTTCACACACACCAAATCAGCCACTAACATCACAAAATTCACTTTTGATCTCTGATTCACAGAAGTGATACCTGCACCCTGGGCGATGAAATATTTTCATATAATTATGCCAACGACTGCCCTGGTATGGAGGAATCCTTACTATAATCCTTATCTGGTATGAAGTTTTTCATCTGACACTTTTTTGTGCCTCTTTCACGCAGAGGCAGAATGTGGAAGAACTGGGCTAGACACCCACATCCAGTGACAAAGAACAGCAGCTTTTAGCTCCTTCCCAGGTCAAAGGAGTAGGAATACAACTACAAATAAAGTCAGAGTCTCCATTCTTTAGGAGGCATACATAAGGGCCACATCCAAAGCCATCAGTAATTTTCTGATACCAAGAACAGAAAATGTAAGCTAACAAAAAAGAAATCATGCAGATAGCAGACTATGTGTTAAGAGATAGTATGAAATACCTTTTACCTTCTTAGGGCCTAAAACCTCACTGTCCTCTTCCGAGCAAGACTGAGCATCTTTTGGAAGATTTTCTGTCATCAAGCTCTTCTCTTCATTTTCCTCTTCCTGTTTGGAAATGCTTCCTGAAGGGGAAATCCTCACTTCAGACAGTTGCTCTTCTATTTTCTTGCTGAGCTCTTCTTTACTCAAGGATGCTCCTGGGATGACGAAATTTTCTTGCTGCACTTTGTGCTCTGTAGGCTGTGGGCTTTTGCAGGCTGCAAGGCAGCAGTGGGGAACTAAGGTACACCTACAGCTGCACTTAGTGCATGGCTGAACTGAACACAGCCACCCTGGCCAGCAGTCCAGCCCTGAGTGGCCCCGTCTGTAACGGCCTGAAGCTCTGTAACCTGGTGCCACTATGTATGGGTAGTCCAAGCTTGACTCCACCACCATCTCCCTGGCTGCCAATGGCATCTGCAGTTCTAGGATGACGCGCTCACTTAAGGGCAGAGGGATCCACAGAGCTTGGTCAGAAGATACCTCCTTAGTTTGCCCATTCCAGAAATTCACAAGCACTCCTTTTCTATTGTGTGCTGAGCACATTAAAAAAAGAAATAGAAAGAAAAAACAAAGAACATATTAGAAACATATCAACCTGCGTGATGTCTCTCTTAGAAACCAGATGATCAAAATGACTGCTTGTGTTACACACAATTTTGTTACAACTTATATGAGTTTTTTACTTAGAGGTTTAGAATTCAACCTTTTGAATTTCCTATGATACACAACAGCAAAACTCCCACTAGTCACAGTGAGCCAGGAGCTTACTCCATAAAAGCTGGAAACCAGACTAATAGCTTATTAGGTGAAACTCATAAGGGCCAGGAATATTTTTCTCCTTGTGTTGGCAGGACCCCCCTCTCCCAGCAAAAACCCTCAGTTTAGGTTTCCATTCACAGAAGAAAGCAAAGGCTGGTGCTGGGAGCTGAAAAAGTTTGCCACTGAGAAAAAATACCCACAAACCAACCAGGAAGAGAAACCAAGAAGCAGTTGGAGAATTTTTCACAGTCGAGACTGTTCCATCTTTTCAACATAGCGGCCATCAACTGCGGCAAGACTAGAGCTAGAAAGGAAGGCAGTACCCCATACCTAAAGGTGTCTCCTTGTTTTCCATAACCTTGAGCACAGTGCCCGGGCCAAAGCGTTCGGTGTTAGCCTCCCATGGGGCCAAGACTCTGTCTCCTGGAGCGAGGCACCGCTGCGAGGCACCTTCGTAGTGCAGAATGTCGTAGAGAGGTGTTTCCTGCATACGAAGCTGCACCTTGCCTTTCAGTGTGCAACTTTTGTCAAATTCAATTAAAAAACATTCCCTGGAGCCCTACAAGAGTAAAACATGCAGTTTGCAAGACAGACATCTGGGTCCAATTAACGGCCAAACACAAGTGCTAAAAGGAAAATGGCAGAAATCCCAGGAAGCAGAATGTGATCTGTGAATGTAGTTGTCCTCTACCACCAGGTTTTTCACCATACTGTATCCATACTGGATTTTAAAAGTAATTAAAAAGCTGTGGCTTAAGGGGCTTGACAGCCTTTCCCTTCCTTTCTTTTGGGACTTAGATTTTAGTAGGTTAACCTGGCTCAGAAGAACACAGTTGGCACTCTGAGAAAGAAGCTCACCAGGAAAATCATCCATCAGAAGAGCAGCCAAAATGAAGTACTAGGTATGATGCAGCTAGAGACAAGCAAAGCAAAAGGATAAGAGATGAGGGAAGTGTCACAGCTACCATGAATTTGAATGCCTTCACTTAAGCTTCCAGCAATGGGTGTGGGGCAGATTCTACTGCCAAAATCTCAGCCTTCTCTGCAGATCTGGGTGCATTTACATGCTGATGGCCAACAGCTATTCCATCCCTCTACTAGGATCACTATTTATTCAACTAAACTGTGAACTGGAAAAACGAATTGGATTTTTAAAGGAAGACTGCAGGGGACATTTTCTATCTGGTATCCTAAATCATGTCACAGAAACACAGAAGGAAGAGATCGATGAAAGCCCTCAGTTCAGTCAGGAGAAAGCAGCTTCTGGAGGTGGATGTTTTCAATTACTATTACTAGCAGACAGTTGGGAAATGAAGGACTTGTTTGGTTTGACTGTTTCATAACCAAGGAAATTGACTGATTTCCAGACTGCTTCTGCTTGCAGAACTCTTCCCAGTAAATATCCCATCATCATCAGAAGAAAAGGAAAAAAAAAAAGATGAAAATAAGATACGGGGAGAGAACTGTGCTGTATCACAGGAGAGCAACTCTGCACCAGAGCTGTGGGACTGGCAAGCCATGGCAAGGGCAAGATAAAAGACTCACTGAACAATAAATAACTACCTTCACTTGTCGTGCGATGTGGCCCAGGTAGTAATAGCCATCAGCTTTCCTCCTTGCCAGCACACGAGCCCCCCTTATAAAACTGGAAGCCTCTGGGGATGAGTGAATGAAGTTCCATCTTGCTGAGGATATCAAGGACGTACAAATGGAGTCTGGGTTCCATGCACAAACAGGAAGGCTGTAGAAAGCAAATACCAGGAGACCCCAGTAACAGTACTTCTGCAGCTTGCTGTAATGAAAACAAACCAAACCCATATGGGATCTCTCCAGCCCCCATCCCTCATAGCTGCCTTTGTTTCCTAGCTTTTTTCCTTCTCTGCATGTGATTCATCGACAGCTTTTGAACTTACTGTGTTAATGGACATCCTGGCAGCACAGAGCCATAGAGAGCTTTACTGGCTGTGTGACAACACGGGACATGGGAGGTGTGCATGGAGATTATCTGGAGGTGGGAAGAAGATGGAAGCACAATATGAGCAACACGAGGCTTTTGAACACTTAAATCTTTAAGCAGCAATGTTATTTATAAAATGGAAATTGCTTTCCAGTGTGGTACTTCGCTCTGATTTATCACATCATTTCTTTTGCCACACAATGCTGTTTAGCTGTACCCTCATCACAAACAGTCTTGATCTTAAGTAGCTGAGCTTGGGGAGGAGGATGGCACGTGAAATGTTTGAGAATGATGACAAAGGTAACAAAGTGCCAGGGACAACGAGAGGAGTGAAAGACAAAATAGAAGGAAGTAGGGAAGTTGTGAGGACAACCAAACTATGAGCTCCGTATTACAGCATTCAGTTTTTGTGAAAAAGAAATGAAACAAAATGTAACAAACTTACATTGCATTAATCAAGTGTTCAATAAAAACAGCAGTTCAGTAGTTTGCCACTATTCCCTGTGAAGCGTTGCTGAAATTAAATTGTCTGTAACAAAACTGATGAGCAGGGAAGTTAAAATCCCAGTAACTACACATATCTTAAATCTTTGTGAGGATGGACATGTAAACTCATGTTACGTCAGTTGAGGACTGTTAGATGCAGCAGCTTGGGATGTTAGAAACTTAGAGCTCATTTAGAAAAATATTATCCATATATTATCTTTATATTTAATTAAAAGATGGTATTCTGCCACTCTGCCTATAGGTAAAACAATATCAAAGTCTATGAATGAGAGGTAGGCAAAGGAGGCACAGGAGGTAGGCAAAGCTGTCAAGTCACCCAGAAAAGAAAGCATACAATCAAGGCATGGCACCTGTGCTTTCCTCTGGCACCTCCAGCTGCCAGTGACAACTCCTTGCATGTGCTGGTTGGCAGAGTTCCCTGGAGCCACGTGACAGCCCTGCAGAAGCAAGTACTGCTAGGCCAAATGAAACCTGGATTTGACCCCAAGTGTCTGTGACAACGCCTTTTGCTTAGAAGCTATGGGGAATGTTCCCTTTCCTTTCAGACAAAGACTTCAGGTACAAGTAGCGTACAATTAGAAGGGTGGCTATGCCAACATATTGCCTTAGGCCACCACAGAGAAGCCAGATTTACTTAGTTCATAAATTACCAGGCAAAATAAGGCCACCGGAGCTCTCCTCCAGTTCTGAGGGATGAAAAGCCATCCAATAAAGGTTCAGGAGGGATAAGCAGTATGCACTGTACCTTTGCAGGAGCAGCAGGGCAGGCTTTGATCACTTGAGTGGACCCCCCACTTTGTCTGGCAACTTCCTCCATGACTTGTTGCTTGCCTCCTTCACAGGCAGAATCTCCCAGTGAGCACTCTGTGGGTACCTGTTGTCCACAAGAAATTGATTTCCTCCTACTCTGCAAGTACGACGGTGAACAGCTACACAGACTGGTGGGCTGTGACTCCAAACACTGCAGGTAAGCCATATCTGCTCAGGGTAATGCAGGTATACAAGGAATCCATTCTGCAGAAGTTCCTTAGGCAACATTAGGAGTTGGCAACACTGTGGAGCTGGATATGCTGACTCACAGAAACAGCAAGGAAGGTGGATGAGCGATATTTAAGTGGAAAAACAGGGATTTCTCAGAAAATGAGCGATATTTAAGGGGAAAAACAGGGATTTCTCAGAAAATAAGCGATATTTCAGGGGAAAAACAGGGATTTCTATGAAAATAAGCGATATTTAAGGGGAAAAACAGGGATTTCTATGAAAATAAGCGATATTTAAGGGGAAAAACAGGGATTTCTATGAAAATGAGCGATATTTAAGGGGAAAAACAGGGATTTCTATGAAAATAAGCGATATTTAAGGGGAAAAACAGGGATTTCTATGAAAATAAGCGATATTTAAGGGGAAAAACAGGGATTTCTCAGAAAATGAGCGATATTTAAGGGGAAAAACAGGGATTTCTATGAAAATAAGCGATATTTAAGGGGAAAAACAGGGATTTCTAAGAAAATGAGCGATATTTAAGGGGAAAAACAGGGATTTCTAAGAAAATGAGCGATATTTAAGGGGAAAAACAGGGATTTCTCAGAAAATGAGCAATATTTAAGGGGAAAAACAGGGATTTCCATGAATATCTGCGATATTTAAGGGGGGAAACGGATTTCTATGAAAATAAGCGATAATTAAGGGGAAAAACAGGGATTTCTGTGAAAATAAGCGATATTTAAGGGGAAAAACAGGGATTTCTATGAAAATAAGCGATATTTAAGTTGAAAAACATGGATTTCTATGAAAATAAGCGATATTTAAGGGGAAAAACAGAGATTTCTATGAAAATAAGCGAAATTAATGTGGAAAAACAGGGATTTCCATGAATATCAGCGATATTTAAGGGGGGAAACGGATTTCTATGAATATAAGCGATAATTAAGGGGAAAAACAGGGATTTCTGTGAAAATAAGCGATATTTAAGGGGAAAAACAGGGATTTCTATGAAAATAAGCGATATTTAAGGGGAAAAACAGGGATTTCTATGAAAATCAGCGATATTAAAGGGGAAAAACAGGGATTTCTATGAAAATAAGCGATATTTAAGGAGAAAAACGGGGATTTCTATGAAAATAAGCTATATTTAAAAGGAAAAACAGGGATTTCTTTGAAAATAAGCGATATTTAAGGGGAAAAACAGGGATATCTATGAAAATTAGCGATATTTAAGGGGAAAAACAGGGATTTCTGTGAAAATAAGCGATATTTAAGGGGAAAAACAGGGATTACTAAGAAAATGAGCGATATTTAAGGGGAAAAACAGGGATTTCTATGAAAATAAGCGATATTAAATGGGAAAAACAGGGATTTCTATGAAAATAAGCGATATTTCAGGGGAAAAACAGGGATTTCTATGAAAATAAGCGATATTTAAGGGGAAAAACAGGGATTTCTATGAAAATAAGCGAAATTAAAGTGGAAAAACAGGGATTTCTATGAAAATAAGCGATATTAAAGGGGAAAAACATTGTGGAGTGAAGACACTGAGGCCAGGCTCTACGATACCATAATCAGGATGGGAACTTGATGTTAATATGGAACTAATAGGCCTCACTTTTGCCACCCTGAGCCAACAGCGTGCCGTTCTTTGACAAAACACCATCCTCTGGGTGAACTATTGTTCATTGTACCCTCTTTATGAAACCAAACCATGCCTCCACCCTAAAAGCAACCTGCCTCCAAGGTGCAACCACCTCTCACTGAGCTCATGCTCCGAATTTCTCTGTAACTTTAAAAGCGAGGCAAGAGAATTTTACAGCATTCATAAACAAAGGCACGTATAAGTGGAGTCATTTAAACTCCACGTGAAAAATAAAGGAATAGTAGTACAGAGACGGCTTAAGAGAGGGAGGACACGGTTGTATAGGTCTGGGATCAGCTGATGGGCTGAGGGTTCTCTTCCCTCCACAAGGACACGTGATGGCACTTCACCAGGAAACTTAGAAATCTCTGTAGAGTTGCTTTTACAACTTCACGTGAAAGCGCTCACCTGGGCGAGATGTGAACTCCCTGACAGGGCATTTCCGTATTTGGCCAGGTCACAGCAAGGAACTCCCTGCAGCCGAGGCGGGACTCAGCAGCACAGCAGAAGCCCTGCCGCTCACCTCCGCACTGCACAGCGCTGCTGCCTCTGTCCGCACACCTCGCTACGCCGTGCTGGGAGCGCCCCAGGCCGCCTAGCAGGCGGGAAGCCCCGCAAGATGCAGCTGAGGGCCGCCGGGACTGCGGCCGGCACCCGGGCGGACCCGCACCGGAGCGTCCTCTCCCCGTTGCTGCGCGACCAGACGCCGTGGGCTGCACCAACTGCGTCGCCTGGAGGGGGAAAGGAGCGAGCTTTTTCTTCACCTCCCTTCTCAAACCGCCTCCTCCTCGGGTGAAACGCTCGCTGCAGAGCCCGGAAGGTCCCTTCGCTCCTTCCCACGTATCCCCTGTGGGAGATGCCAGCTCTGCACAGCCGACTGCCGCACCCGTGAGCGAGACGCCACCACCCGCCGCTCGGCACGAAGCGGATCGGACGGATCGGGATGGCCGTCGCTTGGTGGGGCGGAACGGACCATTCGGGGAGGCCGCCGCTCGGTAAGGAGAAGCAGGCCAATCGGAGAGGCTGTTGTTGGTAAAGGCGGAGCGGACCGATCAGGGAGGTTGCCGGGCCGTCAGCTTGTGACATTGGGGAGCCGCCATGCTGGCGTCGCTGGGACGTTCGGCGGGACGGCTGCTGCGGGTCGGCGGCGGCGCGGCCGGGAGGCGGCAGTGAGTGGGGCGGAACGGGGAGAACGGGAGCGGCGGGGCCGGGACGAGGACGGCTGAGCCGGGAGTGAGGCGGCGGCTGCGCGTTTGTTGCAGTGCGGGCGGCGACGTGCACATCGAGCCGCGATACCGGCAGTTCCCGGAGCTGACGCGGTCGCAGGTGGTGCGGAGCGAGCTGCTGAGCGGCTTCATGTGGTTCTGGATCCTGTGGCACTTCTGGCACAGCTCGGACAGCGTGCTGGTGAGGCCCGGCGTAACGGCGGGGGGCGGTGGGGCCGTGCCCGGGGCGGGATCTGAGGGCGTGTCGTGGCGCAGGGCCATTTCCCGTACCCCGACTCCTCGGCCTGGACGAACGAGGAGCTCGGCATCCCGCCCGACGACGCCGAGTAGGCACCGCAGTCGCAGAGGTGAAGGTAGGGGCGGGTTTTGCGCTCTCGCCGTCTCTCCCGGGGTGCCGTGTTGAGCGGCTACAGCTGAAGGCGGCAGGGCGATGTTGGGGTCTGCCCTGCCTTCAGCTGTGGGAGGGACTGGCCGGAACTTTCTTGGAAGTCAATTCGGTTGCTTGCAGGTCTGTGGAACTGAGGAGGCCCTGGAATTGATGCTTTGCTCTGCCGTCCCGGTCTCAATAAAGTGAGCTGTTGACAAATGCTGAGCTGTGGTGTTGTTGAGTGCCGTAAATGTCACATTCCTTCTCTTGGAGAGTTCTAGAATGGGGGTGTTTGAGTCCAAATGAGCCTGTTTAATCCTTGCGAAGCGTTTAAAGCGCGCCCCTCTCACTGAGGTGATACATCTTTGTTCAGGCAGTGACTTACAGAGCACATGGGTGGTAGGGAAGGACTTAACTGCTGAGTGGCTGCCAGCCACTAGAAGGGGCAGCAAAATTTGACTCTTTAAATTAGTTTTTCTACAGTTCTAAAAGATTTCTTACTGAAATCTTGTCATAAAAAACGGCCTTGAGGCTTAGAGCAGCAGTTGCTGCAGGAGCAGGTGCAGCTGCCTGAGGGAGAAGGGAAGGTGTGCCCAGATCTCCTTAGGTTGAGAGGGAATCTCCTTCAGGTAGCAGAAATCCATCACTAACGCTGGGAAGTAAGTGTGCTGAACACAGCATTCGAGGAATCGTAGAACCATAGAATGGCCTGGGTTGAAAAGGACCACAATGATCATTTAGTTTCAACCCCCTGCTATGTGCAGGGTCACCAACCAGCAGACCAGGCTGCCCAGAGCCACATCCAGCCTGGCCTTGAATGCCTCCAGGGATGGGGCATCCACAGCCTCCTCGGGCAACCTGTTCCAGTGTGTCACCACTCTCTACATGAAAAACTTCCTTCTAATACCTGACCTAAACCTCGCCTGTCTCAGGTTAAAATCATTCCCCCTTGTCCTATCACTATCAACCCATGTAAACAGCCCCTCCTGTTCATAAGCTCCCTTTGAGTACTGGAAGGCCACAATGAGGTCTCCCTGAAGCCTTCTCTTCTCCAAGCTAAACAAGCCCAGTTCCCTCAACCTTTCCTCATAGGAGAGCTGCTCCAGCCCTCTGATCATCTCAGTGGCCCTCCTGCATGAGGAAGACAAATGGAGGTGGGTTACTCTCTAGGTCCAGTCTTATGTTCCAAACTAACCATACAGAAATAAACTTCTATTAAATTACTTGTGGAACACCGTGAAGAGAGTGACTTGGGAATGATCTGATAAACAATCTCCTTCAGACTTTTCCATGCAGTCAATCTTTATTATAGCAGTATTCTCATATTCACATCAAGTACATAGAACTTTTTGCCTTTTATATAATACAGAGTTCTTTAAATAACTTTACACAGAAATAGTTTTCTTTAATCTGAATTCAGCTATCAAATTTTAATATGTTTTAAGTCTCCATGCTCTCTAACCAAACTGGACAATATTTCCCATTGTACAAATTTACATGAGAAAAAACTCCAAAATACAAATGAAGGGACAACAAAAGTAAAGGGGAAGGGAACAAACAAGAAAAATAAGTTGTATTGGCAATTACAGGGGAGACTCGAGAGGGGAAAAAGGGGGGTTGCCATGACCTTCTACGTAACAGAAAACTGAAAATAAACATTTTGTTATGAATTAGAAAATAAATACAAGTTTCCAAACAATTACTCCATTGTAAGATCTTTGAAAAGCAGCCATGGAAATCTGCTAAAACAATTGCTTTTTTTTAAGTAACTGGACTGGACCTTTTATTTTGTCGTCGTAAGCCCCTCACAAACCTCTGGTGGTCAACAAAACACAGCAGAGAGGAATGTTGTGTTAGCACAGTTCAAATGGGTGGGATGTACGTTTCATTGCACTAAGAAACCAAGAAATCAAATCTGTATATGAATTTCCCTTTCCTCTCCTTACTAGTTTGCCTCCCATAAACAAGCCTCTGTATTATGAGGTAATGCAAACGTCTTGACTGTATATAAAAATAATCAAGTTTAAAGGATATAGATGTCTGTATCTATAAACTTTAAACGTGCCAGTCCTTTCTTACTTCCCCACAGGGTCCAACGACCGAGTGCAGCACCTTCCATCCCCGTTTAACAAAAGTATGCAGTAAGCCTCCTGCAGAACCCCGAGCGAGACTGCTGCCCCTTTCCTAACCTAGGAAGAGCAGCACACGCTCAAGTAAGAAAGAGACAGGGCAACTGGTGCGCAACTGGTTACAAGCAGGTATACCTGCTCCTTCTAAACAAGGCAGAGTCACGGAAGGCAACAGCGGCCAGTCTGCACGTGTGTTTTGACAGAGGGAAATGGATCCAATGAGGCAGCTGCTGACTGATGACTTTTTGCAGGTGCTAAAGAGAAAGTGTCATCTGTCCAGCCCTGGGAGGCCGCCAGGAGAGCTGTGGCAGGGTGGGGAGTCATGGGCAAAGGGCTGGCAGGGGAACCCCAAAGGGAGCTGAGGGGACTGTGGAGCAGACGGGCCGGCTCCCTTACCTGAACACTTGCAGACCCGCTCTAGCAGCAAGGGCTCCCAGAGGAGTCTCAAGGGTGGCAAGCAGCAGGGAGCAGGACGTTTCCCCAGTCCCAGCAGCTGAGATGGGAAGAAACACAGCAGTGTGATTTGGGTTGCCAACACATGCAAGTTGGCTGCTGCTGGGTATCTGTCAGTTGAGAAGGGTGGAGTGGGGAAGGAAGAGGAGACAGGTAGGACACAAGGCTCACAAAGGAATGATGTGCATTTTTGTTTTCTTTTTTTTTTTTTTACCCCTAAAGGTTCACAGCTTTGAATAAAAAAGCACATTTATTGCACTTACATTTTATTTTAGACAGAGTTAATTTAATTTAAATTATGCCCTCACAATCCCCCACCATCCCAAAATAACCCAACACCCCCCAGTTTGGTCCATTTTGCACCCCATACCCAACATTTGCGCCCAGACAGTGGGCTTCGTTTCTTCTGTTCTGTTAAGCTCAAACAGATTTTCTTTTCAACTACGGTGATTACACAAATGCAACACAGAATGACATTCAGCAAAACAAAAATTAACCATTTTCCAAACCCAAACGAAAAAGAACGCGATCCTTTGCTTTTCTGTGATACTGCAAAGCCAATGTCACACAAGGCTTATTCTGAAGTACAGCTGCTGCAAATGCCATAAGCTGGACAAAAGGACTGGACAGGCCTCGGCTGGCTCTTAAAGGGACTGGAGGAGCTGAGCACACTGCTGCTCTATAAAGCAAACACCTAGGCAGTTCAGAAGTTCTTAACACTCCCATCATTTCCCTTCTGGTGGAAAAAATAGGGAAGTAACTTCCTTGTGATTTTGTATTAAAAAGGACAAAACACTGTCTCTGTATGTGTACTTTTAGTGCAGAACTTGGGGTCAGTAAAAGAATTTCAGACAGTTCCTGCAGTGTTAGTAAAACATTTTTTAAAATTATGCTTATTTCTAAAGGGAACAAAGAACAAGTTAAAATCAGCCTGGGATTTGTATGGGCTGTGCATTCAGACATAACTGCCACTTACAGTTAGGCCCAAAGTCTCACTCCAAAAAACAAAAGGAAAAGATCTGCAAAAGAAAAAGCACTAACAGCAAAATCCACTCTTTCATCCTTATGGACAAACAGGTCAAACAGGACACCAGTATGTAGGTACTGCCAGAAGCCTCGGTGAGCAGCAGGCCGCAATCTGAACAGCTCAGACTCAGGCACACCGGCCGTCCCTCAGCAGACAAGGTACCTATCCTCTCCCAGCATCAATGCACAATGACACTTGGCGTTGTGAAACTGCAAGAGGCTTGAGGAAGAGCTAAGGAAGCCTGCTGCTATTCCATAGAACAAAATTAATTGCACTTTCAGGGCAAGGGAATTCACTGTATTTCATTACATGAGTACTAGCCATCAATTACTCCTAATTTAGTTCTCATTTTCACCTATTGTCTCATTCTAAGATACTATGGCCATATAATAACTTCAGCCCTCTCCAAGTCTTTATATTACTTCTCTTTAACAGGATCCTTGTGTCTCTGGAGGGAAAGGAGGGCTGCTTATTTTTTAATTTAAATTAACCTCATTTCAGTTTCAGCAGAGCAGATTTCAAATAGCTGTAACCAAGTTAGTATACTTCAGCTCCTAGCTCCGAAATGATTTGCAGGCGTTTTTGGGAATGTTCCCTGCTCTCCTTGCTCCTTTATAGAAGTTCACCAACTTCAAACCGCCTATCTATATTAACAGCTATATACAAAACTACTGCATCAGAAGTAAACCAAAGCCACTGCCCCACTTACAAAGCACCTGGTTTACATTCTGTTGTACTTTTTTAGGTTGCGAAGGCACATGATCATTTGGCAAACTGCAAAGACTCTTCTGGGGGATCTTTACGTAAACCATTTAACAGAAGGTCTTGGTAGCTCTGTTTTCTGAAGAAAAGGTACATGCCAGTTTCATATAGAATTTGCCCTTGGTATCCTCTATATTCTGCAGTTTTTAACAAGTATCCTCCACAATTTCATAATTACTTAGTGCTGTCTTCGTGCTGACTTAGTAGCTTTTATGTAAGCATCACTGCTCTGCTCTTTCAATGACTTCATTTTCTAGGTAAGAGACGTATCTGCCAAAGCAAATGTAGAGTGCAAGCACACATTAACATGGCTGCAGTAAACAAGAGTTTGTTTCATGAACTTCTACGTAAAATGAAGAACAGAAAACCCAGCACCTTCAAAGTGATGCCACAGCAGCCCATTCATGCAACTGATTTTTCAGTGAACTTGATTGTACCTAGACGCTTTGCCTGCCATATTGTGCTACTGGTGAAACGTTTTTCAACGGACAGAAAGACACGTTGTCTACAGTACTACGGATAGTTTGTGCTACGCATGTTGTACTCACAGTCAAGAAAGGAATTACATTTACAGGCGGTAAAGGTGTGAAATCTACACGCTTCTTCCCTAAATCTAGCCCCTTCAGTTATCAAAACCTTAACATACAGCTGATTGTGGGGTTTCTGAGGATCTGGCTGCTCCAAATACTCTGCAAAACACTGGAGGCGCACACAGAAACAACCCTATTTATGAACAACCTCTGGTGTTTCTCCCCTTTCCCTTGTTTGTGGAATTCCTGGTATTTATCGACAGCCAGCATTTCATTATGTCATAAAGGCCAAATTCTGCCTCCAATGAGCACATACTAATCCAGGCAATTCTAAGAGGCCACAACAAGATGGCTCTGTGAGACCTCAAATGTTCTGCATCACCATCAGCTACTAAAGCATTCCAGTACAAGAAAAAACTATTTTAGGTATGCATGAAAAATAGAATGGGATTCATTTAATGGTATGCATGAATTTAAGGAATAATTAAAAAAAACATACAGGATTAATTCACGCAGAAATTACTTTCAAAATAACGAGGCCTTTGTGCTGATACTTTTTGGCTTACACCTTGCCAGTGTTCCAATTCCAGCCCATACACCACAGAAAACAGTCACTTGCTGAAGAGGGGGATGTAACAAGTCTCTCATAACTGTTTGGAAAGGCAGAGGAAGGTGTGTGTGGTGAATAAAGACCTCGTGAGTAGCTGGGACTGGATACTGGTAGTTTTGAAAACTTATTAGATACTGCAGTGCTGAAAGCAACGTGACTGTCTAGATGTTTGTCCCAACATAGGCACACAAAATACATGCTATCATTTCCCACACTATGGCATGTGTTCGTGTTTGGGATGCCATAAAAAAGCATAAGAAATTTGGTGCAATTGACGTGAATCTGTTTGTCATTTCAATTTATTTCCTGCATTCCACTGCTATACAGGATCCCCAGTTCTTGCCTACTCATCTCTCCATTCACTAAACATCTTCAGGGCAACTTTAAGACTGATTCTGATGGCATGTGAGACATCCATTACAATTCTTGAAAGATTAAAAAAAAAATTACAATTATTTACAAACCAAATTTCTTCCAAAGGTTTCCATGAGTGTTACGCGGGACCTCTTAAAGAGAAAACACAAAATTACAGGGAAACAAACATGAAAACCAGGAGAAACGCATCCTGAAATGACTTCTCTACACAGCAGCCAAACAACTTGCACATTCCTTAGGGAAAAATAAAAACAAACAAAACAGAGAAACAAAACAAAGAAACCCTAAATAAGAAAAACAACCAACAAGACAAAGACCATCTGTTACTTATAAAGTGCTTTGCATGGACAAGGAGAGCAATTTTCCTTGTGCTTTTCCTATGGGCTCAAGAAGCATACTGTAGACTAATGGGTAATGAATCTCCACAAAAATAAGTTCATTTTAAGCAAAGAAATTCCTAACAGTTATATTTTAGCAGTTTTCTGCTCGCATGACCTCGTGGAAGGAAACTAGGGCTTTTAACAAGCTCTATGAAACAAATGACTCTTGAACTACCTGTACACAGTCGCTCAGATAATCGTTTCTTTCAAGAGAATATCAATTTCCAGTATGCCCTACGCTTACAAACCAGGCACTGCCTACACAAGGGCTGACACAACGCACGGGGTGGCTTTGCCCTCCTGGAGCTCACACCTGGGCACGCTCCCGGCCTGCTGAGCACACGGCCCTGCATTGCTTCCACCTGGGCTCCACACCATCGCTCACCTCAGCAGCTCCTCCGCACTGGGAAGTGGCTATTGCTACTATGGAAGTTCCTGCCAATCTCAATAAGGAGAAAAGCCTTACAGCATCTGAAGACCCACAGCAGACAAGAAAAAAATTGTGCTTTTTTTTTTTTTTAAATGCATCCTGTACACAAAGTCAATTCTATTCATGTATCAACATGAATCGCTTCATTCTTGTAGTGACTATTAAGTCATTTACTATTGCTGTCTTGCTAATGTTTGTGGAATTAATATGAATACACAGTATTTCAGCTATAATTCCCACTTCAGATTAGTCGGGTCCCTATAACCCCAGTAAATATTTTCTGACAAAAAGAACAGACAACCAGCAACGCTGCAGAACTCCAAGGCTTTAGAAACACATTCCACTACCGATGTGTGTTTCTCCCATAGCCTGGAAGCAGCGTTGTGCAGACAGGAACAGTCCAACTCCTTGCAAGGGAAGGACAGCGTCCTCACCCTTTACACAGTTTAGTACGGACACCACGTTACACACATTTAACTCCTTCATTTATTTGCCGTGATTTTGACTAACATCCTCCTCACCCCAGGAACCTCCCAGCTAGAGGTGGGTCAGTTCTCCTGCCTCAGGTGGGGTGGTACAGGGCAGACAGGAATCAAGTCCTGAAAACTTCTGAGCTTGAATTTCTTTCTAAT
Organism: Tetrao urogallus; assembly: GCF_951394365.1. Taxonomy (NCBI): domain Eukaryota; kingdom Metazoa; phylum Chordata; class Aves; order Galliformes; family Phasianidae; genus Tetrao; species Tetrao urogallus. The sequence continues at coordinate 137,544,891 of NC_136813.1, read as the reverse complement.
GTGGTCTGACTTGCCTTTGTACAAATAATTTACATGTAATACCACATACCAGAGAACTCCGCAAACAGATCACATCACAAGATATTCTACTAGAGGTAAACAATGTGCAGAATTGGATGAGTTATTTTCCCTGACTGGGTAACTTATAAGAAAGCTACCGACTGTTTGAAAACCAGGACTGGAGGACAGGAAAACAGAGCACTCCTAAGTAGATACCGCCACCGTCATCCTAGTTTGCAAAGAGTACAAAAGGGAAAGACAAACAGAAGGGAAGGAGATCACAGGGAAGGAAGCAATGTGAGGAGAAGGAATCGGCGTGGATCCAGCAAGTACCGTTTTGTTTTGATCGCACAACTTGCCATGAGGACAAGATGCTCCACATTTACACACACACTTATCAGAGGACGTTTAGTTAACAGGATAAAAATCCTTTTTTTTTTTTTTTTTAAAAAAAGTAAACAAAAACCAACAACAACAACAACAAAAAAAACAGCTCCTGAAAGTACCAAAACAATTTATGGAATGTCTAATTCTAGGGGGTTCTGTATTTGTATTCAATTCAACCTGAGAACTTTTTTCCTCAATTATGAAAACATTACATATTGGTAAGGTACCTGGCATTAACCTGCACCCTCATTTAAAATAAAACTTTTAAAGTAGGTACATACACCGTTCACAGCCTGTATCAGGAATTTACAGACTTCAGATGCTGCGGTAGCATCTTTGATAAATATACTGTATCATATGATACAAAGAAAAAAAAGGACAATCTCGCTACTTTTTTTTTTTTTTTTTTTTTTTTAAACTTCAGTTTGTTGCTGGACCAACAAAAGAAGGATCTACGTAACCCTTCTAAAAGATGTTATATATGCACACACCAAGAACATACTGGAAAAGGAAAAGGTTAAGGTTGGTGGTTGTCATTTGTTTTTTGAGGAAGTGATAAAGTAAATCTGAAAAAAAGTGCAGCAGCATCCCCTTTTCCTTCAGATGAATCTCTTCGCCTTCAAAGTAACACCATCTCCAGCTCCCGCTACCCCTTACTTTTCAATTTTACTGGAATAGAACCCAAAAATTTAGATAAAATTAGGCGTTTGACATTCTGATACAGTGAAAAGGGGATACTGCATTGTCCACAAACCAGTGAGTACACCAGGAAAAGAGATCAGAACAAAGGATGATTCTTTTAATTAGCATTCATCAGATATTCAGCCTCTGATGATACGTTATTAGAGGGAGAAAGCCGACCGGCAGACCATCCAAAGCAAGTCTCCTAATTTGCAGCAGCAGCTCCATCCCCTCATGCCTGAGCACCAAAGTCAAACCACGAGTGCCCTCTCCTCTCTCCTGGGAATGATGCCAACGGCTCAGGCAGCCACTGCGGGTATCCGAATGCACGTGGTGTTTTGTGTTGAAGGAGGAACACTGGCAGCGGAGTATTCCGGTTCCTAAAAAGGTACTTTTCCCCATTGTGTTGGACTGGCAGTTCCATTCCACTCCACTTTTAAGCTTATGGATATCTTTTCTAAATTACTTTAGGTTTGTCGGAGCAGAATAGAGTTTTGATGTTAAGAAACGGTAGGAACACAAGACTTAAATAACAGAGTGGGTGCTGCCATGGTGCTGTGGCTACTTGAACGCTGCAAATTCTCCTGTAGAGGGAGGACAAGAGCTTGGTTTAAAAAGTGATTTCTGTTATGAGGTGGTCAGAGATTTTCTCCAGACTAGCTGAACATTAGGTTGAATAAAAAAGATGTTAAAAATGCAAACTGTTAAAATTAAAGCATAAAAGAAACATAGTGAAAGAACATTGAATACAGACCCAACATACTTTACTGAAAAAGAATTTTCTGAAAGCAAGCTATACCCATTCTTCCCAGGACAGAGGCAGTAAGATCAAGCAGAGACTACTTCATCATGCATTTAAAAGTAAAATATGTCAATTAAATTTCACTTTCAACTCCCTATTGCACATATCCTCCTGAGAAGCAACAATTGCAATAAATGCATCAGACTGCAAACTACTTTCTATCCTGGTATAAAGCTGGTTTAGTAGCAAAAAACTGTTTGACACACCCATTAACCTTTAAAGACTATGTATAGTAAAGTGCCTTAAAATTAAACTCATACTAAAGGATGCTAAAAGCTGGTATACAGACCAACACAGCAAACTGCTGTGCGAAAATGAAGACTGGTGAGAGTGTCTACTTACTCTGAGAGCAGAAATCAGGCCTCACTAACAAACAGGGAGCACAAGAAATAAAACAATCCTGTGCTCACTTCAGAACTACTGAATAAGCTGTAATTCTACACATTTCTTTCACGTGCAATCATCCCATGGAACTCTGCAGTTTTAGTCTCAGCACGCTACTGAACAGACTGGTAGTCACATTTCAGAGATGAAGGAACACAGCACAGAGTAAAATTGCTGTCCGAGGTTCTTAAGAAGTTACCAGAATCTTGAACAGAAGTTAAAACTAAGACAGTAATCTCCTTAATCCTATGCTTTAGCCAAAAAATTTCCCTGCCACCCACAGAAATTGCATTCTACAGGGTGTGCAAAGATGCTTAACGAAAGGACTCTACAGTGGAATTAAAAGAAATGCACACATCACTTCCTCTTGCTGGGTTCCACATAAATTTTAAGTTAGTTTATGCCCCTTTCTTGACAGAACTCCTCAGAGATCTAACAGTAAAGGAGTGAAACAGACAGAAGAGACCCAACAGAAGTGTGCCAACACTTTCACATCCAAACAACTGCTCTCTATTGGTGTCCTTCCATCATTTTTCAAGAACAATTGTTTTCATTTTTCTCAAGAGTTTCATTTTGAATACTGGAAACAAACTGGAAACATCCCTACAGACACAATCTTAGAGTGGCAGCATTAATTCCAAGGAATGTTTTGTCGTAAAGAAGGGAATCAAGAAAATGATCAGCAGCCTGTACGTGGAAGGGGAAGAAACAGAATCTATGGGCCTGGTAGGAAAAGCTGTTATAGCAGATATAAGCAAGAGAAAGTAAGTATGGAGAGACGAGAGGACCCTATGTCTCACAGGACATGAAAAGGGAGTGCAACCAAGGTCTGAAGTAAGAACGCCGTGGTGAATGTCAAGCTCTGAGAGTCCTAATAGTCTGTGGTGATAATTATAACATAAAAAAAAAAAAAAAAAAGACAAAACACCTTCATGATGAGTCTAATCCACTCCCTCCTCCTGTTTCGCTTTGTTTTAAATTAAAAAAAAAACCACACCGTTCTATCAAAACATAAAACCCTTGCTCTAAAATACTATTTGGTATATTTGCTTCCTTCTCTTTGGCACATTTCACCAATTGCCTAATTTTCTTCACAGTGTCTTCTAGTACTGCCTCAATTTTTGTACTTCCCCTCCCATCCTTCTCTTCTTTTAAGAGAAGGACAAAAAAGTCATCGAGTATCGCCTGTAAGGCTAATACTTAAGAAGGACGTTCATGCTTAGCTACACTTTCAAAACATGCTCTACTTATTTTCTCAGTCTGCTCTCCTAAACTGCTGATGAAAGATCAATTTATAAACAAGAGATTGTTCCCTCATTACTCATCTTGTCCTTCTGCCCATCTCTGGCAATTATTGAGCTTTTGATAGTTGTACAGGGATTTCAGAAGATAAAAGATGAACCATTAATTAGTAAAGGGCAATGGAAAAACAGGAGAAGCGAGGAAGTTTCTGAGACAGGACAGTACCTCTAAAAGTTGATTTTCAGAATTTTCTTCCATTTAAATAAAGACTTAGCAAAAGATTTTGAGACAAGCTAATGCTAAACTAATCTCCCCTTTCAAAACTGAGGTGTTAACCTGCTCTCAAATTGATATGTGACCAAATAGGTAACATATTTATATATAAAATGTGGGTACCAGTAACAGCTTTCTCTAGATCAGGAATGTAGATGGCCATATCTATCTTTACGCGCTGCTTCAGAAGCAATGACTCCAACTTTATGTTGGTGATACAGCAGTAGAGGTTGAACCTTCCCACCAATATTGCATTACACGTTGTTGCCATGTGACAGATGGCAGCAGAGGGGCACTCTGACACAATAGAGTCTGACATGGAAGTGCATATGAAACAAAGGTGCTGCTTAAATACAGCAGCATTTAAGAGGATCTGGTCCATCTAGACGGTACCAAGGCAGATTTTGTTTCAGTACTCCAGTGTGAAGAAGAAAGGGATCCCACATAGAACAAGTTACCCATTCAAGCAAGTCTGGTTTATTACAGACCTTTTTTCAGGACCTGAAATAGGTATCTGTTTCTAAACAACGTAACTGAACTGAGTTGCAACTCTGAGAACAATGACCAAAATCCACAGGTGTATTTAGACATTTCTATGCTATATATGTCTCAGGATTTCATTGAAGCAAGAATCATAAACTACGTAAGTTAAATGCCTGTATTTCAGATAAAGATAATGATCAACAAAACCAGACTTTTTTGGGGCTTCAAAAAATGCTTAGTAAGAAGCTAAGGTTATGTTATCATCATGGATCCCAAAGCATCCTTGATGTCTAACAACAGCAAGTGACACAGGAAGAATTCTGATGCAGTGATGACACGGAAGAAAACTGGACAAAACATGTCCAAAGACGACATAAATTATAGTTCCTATAGCAATGAAGAACTGTTTTTAACAACTAAGTCTACCTCAAGGAATAATTTGCTTGAATTGAGCTGGCATACACAAAAAGATTCAGACTGGGCAGGGTAGCATTGCATCTTCTTATTACTCCCAGAGTGGTGAAATGAGATGCCGCATTTCTAGATTTTGCAGAAGATGCAGCAGCTCTCCTCTTGCTGTTTACTAACATAAGCATTGCAGCCTAAACTAAATAGTACATCCCAAAGGCGGAGAAGCATTCCTCTGGATTGTCTAATACATATATAAAAACAGTGAGAAGACAAAAAATAAAAAAGATCCTGTTTTCATTTTAAGATAGGCCTGTCAAAGTCACCGGAAAGCTGGGAAACAAAACAGCAACAACTTGCATCCTTAAGAACTATTTCCATAAGAGACAGATTTCAACAGATGAATTTTCTTGGCTAACATAAAGAGAAAAGTTAGTTCCAAAACTGTTCCAACTGTAGAAGCCAAGAAGACCATCAGAACATGGTCAGAAAGCGTACAGACTGCTTACATTGCTGTAAGCTCTTTAATTCTCCCATTTTAAAAGGCTCAGTTTCCAGAAAGAAGCAGAAAGGAAAACTTTTGTGGAATTTCTTGATCCATTTCAAAAACATATTGCTAGCAACATGCAAGCTTCCCCTGTAAGTACAAAATTCAGAAGCTATTAAGAACATTTCTGGCCATTTAAGTCCTAACAAGAGCAGCAATAGCTTGTTTCTGATGCAGAAGAATCAGTAAAGATGAACAGCTTAACAGTTTTAAACAAACAAAACCACATAATTAATTTCAAAATATGCAAGAACACAGTCATTAATAACATTACTGCTTGTTTTCGTATCTGACATCAAAACTGATGTAACCTGAGCCAGTACTCTGATTCACCTGTTCCACAGGAATGGTCCAGAGAAAAATAAAATCAAGTGAGCTGACAGGATCTTGATACGGTTTCTAGCTTTTTCAGTTAGATATCTAGTCTAACTGATTCAGTTCTAGTCAAACTAGCAGCTTTCTATGGAAGTGGAAAAAAACAGTCACTGAACTGAAGTATGTGCCGTAGTATTATAAACAGTATTAAAAAATTTCAACCTAGCAGAATTTATGGTATAATACTGATTTCCAGGAGAAAAACTAATTTTCAAGTTTTCTTCTCCTGCTACGGGGGTTCATAGCTTTTTTCTCGTTAAGTATTTGGTTATGCTCCAGACTTGATTTTTTTTTTTCTTTCTAACTTCAAAAGTGAAGTTCTTGCTAATTGAAAGGCAGAGGGGCCATTGCCAGTAATACTCTTGCAGCTCAGCAAATGCAGAGATTCAGAATTTCTTCTGTGTTGCACGTAATAGAACACTTTGGGATGGTCTAAACTAAGACAAGTCAGAGCATTAAGGAAAAAATAAAAACTAAAACAAAAAAAACCCAAAACAAAAAACCCCCTCCAAAAAAAAACAACAACAACAACAACAACAAAAAACCAAGCCACCACTCCTCTACAAGAAGAGATATTCTCTACACAGCTCTATTTTAAAAACTTTCAGAAGAGTTACACATCACCAAGGTCTTTCTTTGGAGGCTGTGCTTCTCCTCAATTCTGCTAACAGCAAGAAGTTTAAACTGCACTCAGCCTTGTAGCTAAGTTCAGTTCTCCAATTGTTTCCCACTTACGAGTAGCTTTATTAACAAAAGATCTAAAGCCTTATGCTCATAAATAATGACCTCAATCGGAAAAAAAATGTGTTTTTTTGAGTAGATTAACAATAAATATACTCTTAAGTAACTAATTCTAATCAATAAACCAGGAAATGACAGCCAATGATCTTTAGAAGAGTTTTGCTTATTTTGAAGTGACTTCCCCCATTTCTCTTCTAAGTGACCTTCTAATTCTTCTCGTGCCAGCTGTTCCCAAGACATTCCTTACCAGCACAGACACGTGCCTTGGACATTCAATGCCCCATGTAAGGAAATGAGTCTTCATTCCCTCAGTAAACCTTAAAGAGTCGCTGGTAGGAACTGAGAACGTACATATGCGTTGCACACGCAGGAACACACCAGCACACGAGCAAACAGGCACATTCTTTCACATTTCTTTTCAGTGTACTGGAAACCCACCGTATCCCCCTGCTTGGATGGGCGTTTTTGGAGAAGCACAAGCATACAGACTAAAATCCTCGGTCTGGAAACCAGCCCGGTTTAGTGACGGCTCAGATGCACTGCGGTGAATTTTTGGCAACGACCGGGCCAGAAGCTCAATGGAGGCAAGAATCTAAAACAAACAGAAAACAAGTAGTTGAATCCATGGTTTTCAAGTTGCTATAATACCTTAAAACCAAAGGCAGTACATCAACTAACGAAACAAAGAAAAAAAAAATTATACACAAATTTAAATAGAAACTTTAAAAAATAGATGAGTGCATTTCACTCTGGTGTTTGTATTCTCGTAAGCTGAAAAGGACATTTTGTGAAGAAACTGCCTCTTTCTCCTCTAAAAGGACATTCTGACTTTCCTCTTTAAGCATTAGGAACACATTACCCTTTATGTGCCTCCTTCTTCACATGCTAGTATCCACACTCATCATCGCTGAAAATTAACAGCTTTGGAAGCTGCCTCCCTAATACCATTCACCAAAAAGCCAGTAGGTGGAGCTCAATTTTCTTTTCAAAGTGCTTTGGCACATTCAAAACAAAATAAAGGCCTTCAGTTCCAAGCTTTTAATTCCTCAGCAGGCACAATAAATAAAGTTTTATCACAAAAATATCAGCCACCTCTCATAAAGCCTAGGAGACATGAAGGAAAGGAGCATACAGATTTCAGAGAACAAGTTCTAATTCATGTGTCTAACTGCAACCATTAATTTCACTATTTCCCAGGAAATTTCCTCCAACAAATAAATGCTAAATGTAAGTCATATTAATATCTGCATTTTGGACTGTAAATGAACATTTCTAATTAAACAGCTCTAACTAACTAGGACTCATGAAATCTTACGTAGCACTAAAAATAAATCCTGCACTAATCGGTGAAATCATAAGCGATCTTCATTTTTCATACTCAGGCTGTAAAGGCTACTGAGAAAAGATAAATATTCCTCACCTGTGGAAAAAGAGGTCTCTCATCTCTTTTCTTTTTCAAGCATTCTGCCATTAGTCTCTTCATAGCTTTTGGACAGTTACTTCTTACTTTACTGAGGTCTGGAGATAGATATCCTCGTCCCACCATAAAAATTATCTTTATTTTCGAGAAGAAAAAAGATGAAGACAGAAGAAGATAAGCTCATAAAGTAAACAGTAAGAACAACAACAACAAAGATGAACGTTTTTTGCTAGACTAATAATTTCCAACAAATTTTTTGCTCTCAGGGAACAGGACCTGAAATTGAAATGGCCAAGTTTGTTCGAGCCAACCTACTCAGCACAGAGAAGAAATTAGACTTCTCCTCCTCCTTCTCTTCTATGGGAGATTGATAAGGAACATGAACGCTATTAAATGGTTACTATTTATAGCAATAACCATCAAAAGAACTGTTCTGTGGTGTCAAAAACTGTTATAAAACAAGAATAAGCAACTGTGGTTGGTATACAGCTCCTAAAAATAAACAGTCTTTTATTCATTGAACACTCCATCCTTGGAGGTGCTCAGGGCCGGGTTGGATGAGGCCCTGGGCAGCCAGAGCTGGTGGGTGGCAGCCCTGCCCATGGCAGGGGGTTGGGGCTGGGCGGCCTGTAAGGTCCCTTCCAACATAAGCCGTTCTATGGTTTTGTGATTCTAGGAAAGTAAACCGCAAGTTCATGCTGAAAGGTATTTTAAGAAACTTAAGATATTAAAAAATAAAAAGCCCCGACCTTCTACACTGCCACTCCTCTGCAAAAACTAAGTATTACTGGCCTATTTGACATTTCAGGTAGACACAGGCTTTACATTTTTTACAGTAACTAACGCAGAAGACTTACATTTCACCTAAGGATAAAATTTAAGCACAGAATGAAGTAAATTAATAGCAAGCAGGAAAACAAATTTGGTTCGTGTTCTTTTGGACACATTAAGAACTCACCAAACATCGTCATGTCAAGCCAAGGTAAAAACTAATGCAGTTTGAGTGTTACAGTCATGCTGACACTAAAAAGCCCTTTCAAACCAGCTTCTCAAAGATCCATTCATGCTGCATGAGATAATCACTACCTTTTCTGAACAGTGAGACAGAGCCAGCAGGTGTATTATGCCTTATTTTTAACAAAGTATAACTATTTCATATCTTGACACTGGCAAAAAAACAAAACACCACCAAAAAACACATCTCAAGCAAGCTATATATGCTGTTGATACCAACACTACTATAGTTCTTTTTCAACTTTCTGATTCAGATGCATCTGTGTTTGCATTAAGAGAGAACAGATCTCCCATATGGTTTCTTCAGGAATTCCCAAGTATCAGAGCAAACTTCAATAGTAGAAGATTTTTCTACCTCATCCCTTACCTTGCTGCACTCAGAATCATTGTCATATAGCAGGTACTTAACTGCAGCTCTTAACTGCAGGTACCCATATCATTGGGTTCATGACTCAAAAGGTAAAATGAAAATTGCTTCTAGAAGGTTACAACCATGTAAGCCAGGAATCTCAATGCTTCCCTTTGTTTAAAAGGGGAAAAAAAAAAGAAAAAGAAAAAAGAAGAAGAGAAAAGAAAAAAGGGAGTCGCTCCAAATCTGATGAATTGGAATGAAGTGTTCTGGCAAACATGGAAGCAGCCTTATAAAATGGCATTCACACATGAATGTTGCTATGGTTGCAATTCTCAAGTACTGACAGTGAAAAAACAAGGGATGTGGACACAGATAAAACAGAAATACATCACTAGGCAGCTAAGGAATAGTTTACACCAAAGGTCTTGATGCATAGATCTTATTTTCAGATTAGACAGAGAAATAATAAATCAGACAAGCCTTCGCAAACACATCTAGCCTACTGAAACATGTAATAGGTGTGGAGTATCATTAAACTTATAGAAGATTTGTTCACAAATAAGTAATCTTCTTACAGGATTCACTCTGGAAAGTCATATGCTTCATCAAGGAGACTTTGAGAAATGCTGATACCCTGAAATTCAATTAGATGGTGCATGCATTTCTCAAGATTGAAATAAATATAAAGCATTCAGTTAAATCCATTTTGTCAGTCCCGTTCCTCAACTATTATTCAGTGCAATTCAGGAGGCAAAAAAAGAAAGGAAAAACTGAACATAGGGAGAATTATTTCTCCTTTGCAGAACTATTCTAAACTAAACTACTATTAAGTAACCTGCTCTCTACCTAATAAGTATCCTGGCAACCAGCTTAGAATCTGAAAATCTATACTTGAAGAAGAAAAAAAAAAAAGAAACCAACACAAGAAAAGTGCGTAAATTGGTGCTGTGTGGCTGAGGCAGATCTAAAAAAAAAAAACAATAATGTAGAAACGTCATCTCAGAACATCAGAGTCAACCAATAAATGAAATACACAAAACAACAGAACAGTCACTTCACAGAGCTACATCAGTCTGGTTCAGGCCACTGCTGACTAAAGGCAGTCCCTTCCCAAGCCCATGCTCTCTTTACCTGGTCCCTGTTGTTGATGTTGGAGTATGGTAACTGTCCCGTCATCAGTTCATAAAGCACAATCCCAAACGCATACACATCTGACTGAAAGCTATATGGGTTTTTGTCTTGCATCCTGATCACTTCTGGTGCCTGTATCATAAAAGGAAACAATTAGGTTTTATTTCACCGTGTCAGACTGTACCTTGCATAGCGGGAACATGATATGGACATTTCCAGAGTATAACAGATTTAAGGCCTCCCTCTCATGGCTGGGTTTCTGTATTAGAGTCCACATCACTGGGTTCTACAAAAGTGTCTGCTGACACGAGTCCATTGGTTCTTTTTAATTTGGTGATCCCCTTATTGAACTATGATAGAACATCTTCCTCAGCCCTGGATTGATTGTGCCCTCTTTCCTTACACAAAACTGTCCTGTCAGTTCAGCCCTCAGAATAATGAAAGTAGACACTGAAGTTTTTTTTGCTGAGTACTGGAAAACATATAGTTTAAGAAAAATTGACAAGAACTTATTTAGTACCACATATTTTTGGTCTTTCCAGCCTCAGATGGCTTGCATGTGTCCTTGCACGGAAAGGATAGTGTTATAAAGCTTGGCCAAAGGCAATGAGATCACTTACAATGAATATACCGCTTCCCCTTTACTTACCATCCACAGAATCGATCCAGATAACTGTTCAAATTGATGAGATCCACTCCATCGTGATTTCACTGTAGCCAGACCAAAGTCACCTATTTTTACTGTGAGGTCTTCATGAAGAAAAATATCTAAGGGATAAATGTTAAGGGAAAGCAAACAAACCACACTGGTCCTTTCCTACAAGAAACAATTAACGGCTACAAATGTGCACTTTCAAATGCAACAGTTTTAACCATTCATCATCATTAAATACAGTTATCATACGGCACAGGCTCTAAGCAGTTGGGATAATGGATTATGGTAGTTCAGGGTTATACACGTAATGACTGGGCTGGTGTTGAACAGACTACGTCCCAGATGACTTTAAATGCCAGGTGCTCGAATACTAGAAGCTGCAAATACTCCACTAGTCAAACTGGTGAAATCTTTCATCACAGGCAGAAATCAACAATGTAAAAAAATCTTTCTGAATCTACAGCAAACCTTGCCACGTTCTTGGAATCACAGCAGCATACAGGGACTTAAGTCAATACAAGTCTGTGACTCACACTCACTGGGAATTACCTGTTCATGAGGAATAATTGCAGCCCCCAATCACCAGCACAAATGGGGTTCAACGGGTTACCTGTGCCTGCTGGCATCAGGCAGGCACAAGCTGAGCCAGCTAGTTGTATAAGCTATGTTGGCAATTAAGAGTAGTATTTGTCAGATGTTCAACAGGCAAAGGCATTGTAAACATGCAATAGCTCCCAACAGAAGTTTGAAATTGCTTTCAGTATCTTGCTTACAATAGTTTATTGGCATGCTGCAGAAGAAAATCAAGAAATTCTGCTATACATTAGTGGTCAAACAAAACAATGTACAGACAACAAAATATGTTTTTACAAAAGAAAAGAATATTTAAAAGTAAAATGAAAAGATTAATCATGTCACATTCCAAAACCCACAGCCCATTATATTAAATGTATTCTTTCTACAGGAATCATGTTCTTTTTAACAGATTAATGTAAGCATTACTTTTCTAATAATCATATTACACCTCCTCAACCAAATTTCAACTCAACAAATAATCACGCATGAAGAGCTGTTCTCTTCAATAAGAACATTTCTGGCAGGAAAAAAAAACAGCCAGGAATGCTAGTTCTACAATCCCATCTCTGAAAAAGGATACTATTACTCTTGAGGTCTCTGTGGATGATCGACTTGGCATGCAAGTAACTGAAAAGGAACATGACAGATTGGGTACGTTAGATGTCATTCCACTAATCAACAGCTCAAAGTTTATTGTGTTACTGAAACAAATTCTGCAGATATTCAAACTGCACACTTTTGGCATGAAAGCTTCAGTACCCACATCAGTTCCTGCAACACTCACAGGAGAAAACAAAAACAAAGTAAAGCTTAGATTTCCAGCTTAACCCTGGTCCTACTGAAGAATGAAACAAATTACACACCAATTTCTGATTTTCAGTTGATGAAGTCAATATTCAGAATCAAACCAAAAGAATTTCACTAGTTTTTGACATGTTGAAGGCTCTGCTTCCTAGCCTTGAAGGTGACTGTCATGATACTTTGTGGGATAGTCTCAACCTCAGGCAAGGTATTTCCAAATTGTGGCACCTATAAGTGCTTCCCAGCCTCTGTCCCCCATGAAAGAAGCTGACTGCTCCTTAGCACAGGACTGGGAAAGAGATTCCCCAAACTGCATGTCAGATAAATACATGAAGAGTTCCAGCATAAGAGCACCTGCCTCACAGCATAGACAAAGTCTAAATTAGGCAGCGAGTCTCCCTTGGCTCTGTTTAATCAATCAGTGGCATACACCTGCTGGAAGAGCCTCATTTTGTGTTTCATTCTACCCTTTCGTTCACTCGGTGTTTCTTTTTTAAACTGGGTCTTATCTCCTATCCTAAGACTGTTTGCACTGTGAAGACCATAAAGACTTGGGCAGAAATCTTTGCTCACAAGGTTAAAGATAATTGCAGTGTGCTTAAACTTTCATTTTGTTTTCAGAGACCATATTACTTGATGCCACATATTTCTCTATGTTCCAGAAAAAAGAGCACAAAAACTCTATTCCACTGATCTAAACACTTCACCAAATACTTTGATTAATGCAAGATTCTGGGCTTGTAGACTGAGCAGACAGCCTAGAATGAAGGAAGTATGTGGACAGGGTCCCAACAATCATCTGCAAACAAATCATACGATACTTACTCCATGCCTTGTGCAGTCTGTCGTGCAATATCAATTAGTTTGATCATTTCAAATTTGGTCTCAATTATGTGCAGATGGTGATATAAACTGGACCCCTCACACCACTGTGTAACAATAGCCAACTGAGGTTTTGTTGAATAACCCATAAAAAGTAGGATATTCACATGCCGTGTTTTCCTGTTGAAAAAAAATAAAATCACATATATGTATGTCATATATATAAAACTCAGGAGGAAATTGATGAAAAGCAAACAAACAACAAGAACCAGACAGAACTAAACACATCTTTCCAAATTGAAGTTCTTGGTCAGTCTTATCTCCTTAGGATAATCTGTTTCTATATTGAGCCCAGTGAATGATTGCAGTCTTTAGTCTTTATTCTATCAACACGGAATAGCTATTTTGGAGCAAGCACTGCTTCTTCTTGATTTTGAAAGCAGCTTAGAACAGAAATGTTCAGAAGGTGCCAACTAAGTCTACAAGGGACAGTGACTGCTTGAAGGCAGGTCTCAGCATATGTAACACTAGTTCAGCTATGAGATGTTGCTGCCCATCAGGAAGACATTCAAAATGAAATTTCAGACTCACGGACACCAACAACACGCCTTTTTGGCAAGACTTCATTTTTAATTAGTACTTTGTTTGATAACAACATTTTACTCTCTGTGTGGAGCCAGCATACAAATAAGGATGGAGATAGATGTGAAAACTGTATCTCACTACAGTCAAGATATTCTCAATGAAGTTGTTTCTAAACAGTGCTAGAATAGACTTAAGTTCACCAGAGATTTGGCCAGATTAAATCAAACCTCTTTCAAAGAAGCAGCAACTCCAGACATTAAAACTTCTTAAAAGAGAGTCCTAAGAAGATGATCTCAGCAGATATCCCAGTAGATTCAAGGCCTGAAACAGTCTAGTGATATATTCTAAAATGCAAAAGTTTATCCTGATCCTGTTCCAGGAAAAGCCAATCACATTCTTAGTGTCACCAAATGGATATCAAGAAGAACTAGATCCCTTCAAACACGTCAAATAGAGATCACAAAAAAAGTGATCTCTGCAGTCTTAGCCAGCTTTTCCAGAGGCTGAGGAAAAAGACAGTCTTCTTCCAACACAGCACAGTACTGCAAGCAGTTTGCTCACTGCCTGATGAAACCTGACAGACCAAGCTTAAAACATGTGGCAGCTTTTTAAGTCTGCATGCTGTGCAGCTGATGACAAAGCGTTCCATATTTTCTTATATTAAAAAACTAACAGAAGAGCCTGCCATGCAAACTTGTTTGTCCCCTACCAATGCAGGCTACGACAGTTCTAACCTATGTGACTGGGCCTTTTTCAGGTGCAAGGATTTGTCAAGTGATGCTGAGACTAACTGCTGAGTGAACAAAAATCAGTGCTTTCTTGCAAATTTTACCTCAAAGCTAAGAAAGTACTGATGAAGCATAATGGAAAATGCACTGACAAATATAAATGGCTTGGCTGGGTCAAAGGATAGCACCATGGACTTCAAAGGCCAGACTTCAGGTATGAGACCAAAAATATGCACACCTCTTCAAGACAGCATACTCCTGCAAGCTTGTTACCACAGCTATAGACTTCAGAGCTTCACCATGCATTTTACTGTGGACCCTTCTCCAGGACAGGCATCCATCCCAACTCGTGAATTTACCAAAGCCAAAAAACTCCTTTCTATTTTGCTTCTTAAAACAAAATTATGCTCAAGATTGTAATTGGATGCTAATGCTCTTCCCCAATAAATATGATATAGCATTGATAGATTCTCTGTTCAGAACTGAATGCAAGACAAATACTTTACCTAAGAAATTACAAGCACTAAACAAGAGAAAATCAAGAAGTGACTATGAAATAGACATTTAAAAAAAAAATAATAAATCAAGGATGAGTCAATGCTGCTACAAAACAATGGAAAACACGGGCAGAGCTATGGCTGGAAAAGAACAATCAGTTATACTCTCCTTCAATCTCAAAACTTGGAAGAGAGCAAAGGTCTGAAAGTTCATGCGTAAGTTTGACTGTCCTGTGGGTACTACAACAGTAAAACACAGACTTGTCTTGAGTGCTTGGATATACCATATACTCAGTAACATCAGTCTACAGACAAACACACATGGATACAAAGCAGTGGATAATAAAGAAATGTTTTAAAATAGTAAGTTGTATTTTCTACCCAAATTATCATAATTAAGAAATAAGACCACTGCGATGTAATGGAAATGTGAAGCTCAATCATTACAGAAACATAAATCTACACAGATTATTTCATACCACAAATATTCTTACCTGAGCACTCCTACTTCATTTTTGAAAGCCTGTAACTGTTGAGGTGTGGGTGCTGTAACATTCAACATTTTCACTGCCACGTCACCTTCAAAATAGCAATCTTTAGTAAGTATCATTGACACAGTTTCCTCAATTGAGAAAATGCTATATAGAAAAATCAGAAATATTTAGACTCTGTTTTGTAGCTTTAGTGAAATAAACCACTGCTATATTAAAATAAGTATATATTCTGTAAACATGTATAAGTATTATTCTTATTTTACTCTGAGAAATTCTAGCCACATCTAAACTTTCTGTATACTCATACATTTGAGATTCTGGCATAGTGAGGTGGCTACTTCAGCCTTTCTAGTAATTATGTTTCATCTTTACCCTAATAATTACTTCTGAAGAACACACAGGAGTCAAGTTTCTGCACTGATTAAGCTCTAATGTAACTTACTTAACCCATGATTCTTAGATTTAAATAGCATTCATAGGTCACAGAATGGTTGAGGTTTGTTGGGACCTCTTGGGGCTATGTGACCCGACCCTGCTGCTCAAGCAGGCACCACCTATAGCTGTACACACAGGGCAATGCCCAGAATGCTTTTGAGCATATCCAAAGAGGGAGTCTCCACAAACTCTCTGGGCAACCTGTGGCAGTGTTTGGTCATCCTCGCTGCAATGAAGCGTTTCCTCATGCTCAGAGCCTCTTTTGTTTGAGTTGGCAGCCACTGCCTCTGACCCAGTCACTGGGCACCACTGAAAAGAGCCTGAGTCCATCCTCCTTCTAGCCTTACTTCAGGCATTTTAATATATATATTAAATGAGTCTTCCCTTCTCCAGGCTTAAGAGTCCCAGCTCTCAGCCTTTCTTCATAGCAGAGGGCCTTTGCTGGAGTCTCTCCAGTATATGTCCACATCTCTCTTGTAGTGGGGAGAACTGGAACTGCCACTCCAGGTGCAGTCTCACCAGTAATGAGGTAGAGGGGAAGGATCACCTCCCTCCACCTTCTGGTAATGCTTTGTCTATAATGCAGCCCAAGACACCATTAACCTTCTTTGTGACAAGGCCACGTTGCTTAATCATGTTCAAGCTGGCATCCACGAGGACTTACAGATCTTTTTCTGTAGAGCTGCTTTTCAGCTGAGTGGCCCCCAGCAGGCAATGCCACTTGCTTAAAAGCAACTGTTTGCACTGGGAGCCACGTACCATGCCACTTTCCTTTGTAGACTGTTCCAAATGATCCAGATCCTATCCTTTGTCCAACTGTGATCTGCCCATCTGGTATTTCCCAATCATCACTTGAATCTCGTCGACCAAGGGTTTTCTTTACATATTTACACAAATAATAAAAAGAAAAAAAGAAGAAAAAGCAACAATTAATGCTTGTTAAAATACGCCCTTTATTAAAGATTCGGTATCAAAACTTCATGCAATTAAAATATTTTTTCTCCAAATACTGCAAGTGACATTTCAAATTAGGTATATTCAAAACCTCAGCATACTTGTATACAAGTAATTTCCTGACAGGAAATACTTGCCACAGATTTCGGGCAGAATTAAAACCAGTAAAAAAAATGGAGAATTTCCTCCCAAAGGGAAGGTCTCATTTATGAATTTTTCAATTCTTACTCAGTCATAAGGTTGAACTCTGAATTAAAAGAACGCAGTCATTTTATCCATTGTTAAATTTGACTCATTCGAGAACTTCACTGTTCGTGAAACATGGTGAGAAAAAGATTAAGATAATCTTTGAAGGGAAACTGGCATTATAATATAAAGTGCACCCAGACACTTGGGTGCAATGGAGGAAAAGTGAACACAGCTGATGATTTATATACTAGTCTCATGATTTCAATATTCCATTATTTACTGGTTTAAAATCCTTGACCATTATATAATCATCTTGAAAATAATTCACGTGGCTATGATGAAAGAAAACTGAGAAAAACACGGATGTGTGGTATTTCTGTACTATGAGGATGCGTGGTATTTCTATGCTATGAGTATACCACACTGTGTACTGCGTGTGAAAATAACTCATCTTACCATTCTATTTCTGTCTTCTGAGGATGAGGATGATTTCCTTTCCCGCTGGGGGCCCGGTGATTTCTGTAATGCTTTCACATTGGTAAGTGACCCAGGCAAAGATGCAGGAGGTGTTGCAGACAAACCTGCAGTTGAACCTAAATTTCAGAACAGATAATTTTTATCTTTAAGAATCGTTCTTTTTTACAAGAACGCAACTGGTGTCAGGTGCAAGAATTTTGTTTAAGATGCAGTATCTCCAAACATCAATGTAAATGTTAAGAAGGAACAAACATACACTCAGGAATATTGTATTAATACTAGATTAGCTCAAGTCTTAGGTAACAGAAAGAGACGAGTCTATAGCAAATGTTCCTGTGTATCATCTAGTCCTCAGCCTTTTGTTCTTGAATTAGAGGGATAATGTTTAACAAGAAAAAAAAATGTTTTGTTGTTTTTAATTCCGCCAGCCTCTTTGACAAGTAGTAGCATTTAGTTAGCTGCAGCTGCCTCTCAGATTTCTTGTAGCTAACGTTTTAGGGACCCAATAAATAACTGAGATACTGTATTTTGGAATCAAAACAGAATACAAAAAAAAAAACAACATGTTTTCTAGCTGAGTCTTCAAGTGCCACCTCAAAACCATTTGGCTGTTTTAAAGCTATCTGTTAGTAAAGAGCTTTTATCTAAAAGTAGATATTAGACTGCAGAAAGGCTTACAAAGGAACAAGTGCTCAATCTACCTATTTGAGGCATATTCTAATAAATCCAAATTAGAACAGTTTATCTCTAACATATATATTGTCTAAACAAAACTTCATAGAAAAATCACAGAGCTGTGTTTCAGGGCCCCAGTGCCTCTTTACAAATAGAGCACTTAAACTGGACATTGCTTTTTAAAGTACACCTTAATTAGCAAGTTTATGCTGATCCTCTCTTAGTCCAAAGGACATAAAATAGGGTCAACTGTTAATTAAATTCACCCTGCTCTGATAAATGATGTATGTCATTGTACAAGGCCTCCAACATTCCAGTACTTTCTCTAACATCAGTGGTGAAGGACAGTACTCCTCCTCCTATTATTTCACAACCCCCTTTCCTACCTGCAAAGACGACTCCTAATGCCAACTTGAATTCAAAATCCATTTTGAAGCTTTTGTGACTGTTGCTTGTGCTCAGCCCCTCTATGTGCTAATTTACCAGATTGTATCTATCCATCACTGCTTTCCTTCATTGAGCTAAAATCCATATGTTTAGAAGTGGAAGCACATTATACTATCAAAAATGGAATGCAGCATTCTTGAACTTTTCCCCATGTTAAAGCAACAATAATGCATACTGGGTACCTAATGAAACTTAGAAGCAGATGGAAGCCAGTGACCTAATGGAGGAACCTTTGTTCCTATTCTCTGTCAATTTCATTTTATGTCACTATATTATTGTGCTTTTACGACATTATTTGTCTGAAAACAAAAAAAAAATCAAAATTAAATGTATGATGTTCCCAGAATAAGAACTTTTTTCCAAAATTCTATTGGCTTACAGATTTTCTCTTAAAATTGTACTTTAAGATATTAAAGGGAACACTTTATGTCTCCTTCGGAAGTAACTGGAATCTCGTACTTAAATTTTTATACTGAGATATAGCAGCACTAGCAGAACATTTACTCTTTAGTGGATCTGGTTATAGCACAGGGTAGGACATTACAGTTAATCTGTCCATAATAACATCAGTGGACCTGTTTTCCAAGTTGTCAGTACCATGCAATACTTTAGATAATACTGGACTTAAGTCATTAGCATGGACTCCTAAGCTGTATTTAATGTATTCCATTCTGTACACAGTTTGCTTGCCTCTTTATACCCCTCTCCATGCAAAAATTTCTGGAACAATTTTAGTGTTCTTGATACGTTCTGCAACAAAAGTCTTTGAAACAGCCAAGGTGGTAGCATTTGAAAACTACGCTACATGCACTTGACTATTCATTTCTACATGTATACATAGATACACAAATATTTTTATTTCATGCTATAACTTAACAGTAGGTTTTTCCAGCATATGAAATCCCAATGGGGATTTTGTGCAATAAAACAGATCCATTGACAGCTTTAGGCCTGAATTACTGAAGAGTCAGTGACGTGTGAAAATGAAAAAGTATTATTTTGCATTGTTCAGGACACAAGCAAGCATTGTTTCACTGGATATGTACTAAATAAAAATGATATACTCTAAACCATCCAGGGCCCCAGTGTAGTATAAAAAAAAAAAAATCCTCAAAATACATTTCTTGTGGAAAGTTGACATGGCACATTGTGTGAAAAGCTTAAGACCTGACAAGATATCAATGGAAATGTTTGTAATTCACATTTGATTTCCTAGATTACTTTTCAAAATAAAGATTATTAAATACATAAAAGTGTTAAAGCACTGAACTGACTTAAATTGAGCAGTCAAGGAAATTCTAAGTTAAGGACATGTCTTTAAAATCACTGCAATGCAATGCAATCCAAGGACCTCTGTTTAGAAGAAATTACGTCTTGGTCCATATAAATACCTCAACTATGAAATTCCTTGCTTTAGAAGATTTAAGTCAGACTTTACAGTCATCTTCAAGCATATAAACGTGAAAGTGAATATGTGTGGAAAGCACATTCAAAGCATTCCAGCCAGGCCAAGCAAAAAACAGAGGTGTTTTGATAAACTCACACACTTACATACACACGGTGTGAGGGTGAGGCACAAACAGCATCTGTGGTTTTACTTATTTTGTTTGGGTGAAAACAAGAAAGAAGAGCCCAACTACCTCTGAACACTGGGCCAGGCTCAAAATCAAACACTATTTCACTGGGGACAGAATGAAGGAGGGGACTGGGAGTCCGGGATTGGTATTTCCGAAGACAGCGCATCAGCTGGTTCAAAGGGGCTGTTAGAGAGAAAGAGACGGGCAGGCAGAGACAGAAAGACAGACACATAGAAGAAATGAAAGAAGTCATGGGAAATAACTAGGATGCTTTGACTCCTATTCAAAGTTTGCTTCTGTACTTCGAAGGACAAAAACGTCAATTACTAAAAACACCGTTTCAAGAATGGGAATTGCCAATTGTTTTCAGATGCCAAGCAGACAGTTTATGATCCAAAGTTAAAACCAACATGATACCACAACACTTAAATGCTGGACAAAATGGGCAAAACTGTGGAGAGCCACACCTATTGAGACATACAAAAATAGCTAAAACTGAAAACTTGAAATTAATTTTCTGGCAGGATGCTAAAGGAAATTTCTTTTTAAAGAAGGGTACTATCAGTGGCATAAGAAAAAACAGCTCCCTCAACCACAAAGTGGTAGGTAGGCCCCATCCTACCCATGTCATGGATGGGAGAAACAGTTAAGAGATAGCCCATGGTACAAAACATTGGAGATCGGGGTGGACTGCAGTGAGGTAACTCAATTTTCTCATGGCTGAAACAAGTTACAAGAAGTAGTAGATGGCTGAGTCAATAATCTGGAGTTGGAAAAACTTCCACAGGTCTACAAAACTTACTGCTCCTTTATTAGTAGTATATTCATAGGAATACATACAGCATATAAGAAGCCCTCTCAGGACTTGACAACCGGGCTTGTGCATAACACGAGAAGAAAAATTAATCTATCTTCTGCCACTAGTTCTGGCTTAATTGTCAATTAGGGTTGTGTTTTACCAAAGAAAACATAAAGGGAGCTGGCTTTAACTTAAGGTCCTAACAACTCGGGTCCAAGATTAGCACAGGCATGCAGTATAGCAAAGCAGCATCTTCAGCAGGGGTAGAGGGGGAGAAGAACCGGAGAACATCATGCCGCTTTAGGATGCAGCAGTTCATATGGAAGGTCCATATACTGTGTTGATAATCTTCAAAGGAAACTACTGTAGTTTCCACAGGTGGGAAGGTAACAATAGGCATAAAAATTTTTGAGAGAGATGGAAAGCTGTAGCATAACTGCACGCAGCCATGTGAGTGAGTGACTGTGTACGTGTGCGTGTGTATGTGTGAGTGAAAGAGGGGAAAAAAAAGAGTGCAGGATGATTTTAATACTAAAAGACCAGATAACACTTCAAAACTTTTTCTCCTTCTGTCTCCCCCACTCCCAGAATGACTGGCAAATGACTCAAATCTTTGTCAGACAAATACTAATTTAATGGACAAGCAAACGCAAATTCATTCTTTAATTCTAGTCATATTTTCCTTTGTGCCCGTGTTTTATAGAAGGAAGTAGAACAAAGGGAAAGGACAGAGGAATTGTATATTTAAATATAGCACAGTAGCTAGTTTAAACACTACTTACCTCCCTCTCCTCGTACACCCTGGTCTCTAATCAAGTCCTATTAAAAAAAAATTGCATATAGGTATTAACATTTACATTCCAGAATCAGTGAGAGCGATCCAATTGATAATCCATGACCTTATATGCTGGTCACAAAACAGAAGTTGTTTCCTATTCTGGCTTACTAACACCAGCGACTCTAAACTATAACAATCATTACACTTTTCCAAATCATTTGCTTTAGAACGGTATCTCCCAGTAGTAAACCGAAACTCATAGCCCACCAAATCAATACTGATATAAAAATATTGATTTAAACATGCAGTTGGCCAAAACGTACAAAGCTGTATCAAATCAAACGTTCTGGTTGCAGTGTTCGTGATACAAATTATTTGAACTGTCTTATCAGAAGCTAGGACACCAATTTCCTGTACTGAGGTAAGTCAGTCAAACGAGTTCTGCTTCATGCTTGTACCAACGCACCGCATTTGCATACCCAGATGCACTCTGCTCTTTTCAGAAATGACTAACTGCAAAAGACTTCCTTCACCTTCAATCCACTGTTAACTGAGAGTATCTTTTACCATATATCCAGACTGCAAGTAACCAACACTAATGATGTTCTTCGCACAAGAAAATTCTAGTGGCTGAGGTGCATTTTCACCATTAAGGTTTTTTTTTTTTTTAATGGGTGTATGATTACTTTATATATTTGCACTGCTGCTGAAAAGCACCAGTCCTGCCTCTCAGCTACACCACCGCCATATGCAAATGTCCAGTAAGCTGCTTTCTTAATACACAGCTAACATTTCACCTTTCACTCAGCTCGTATGTAGATTTTTGTGCCTCAGTGTCCAGACAGACTTCAAGACCATTCACCTGACAAATGACAGATTTCTAAAGAGTGGATTCAAAGGAAAAATATAAGCTGTACAAATTAACAAAATTAGAAAGAGGCCCTCGTGATTCAAATTTTGAATGATGCAAGCTGCTCTTATGTTTATTATCAACTATTATTGTTAAGCATTACAATTCAGCATTCAGAAATCCCAAAAATGTGGATAACAAGTTAAGCATAAGAGCTTCTGAACACTCACATTAATATATACTGGGTTCATGGAATGCTAACCAACACTCACTAAATCTGAGCTCAGATAACTCCAATAATGTCCTTCAATGCCAGAAATATTGCTTGTAAAGCAAACTTTAAAAAAAAAAAACCAGCAAAAACCAAAACTACCTTGCATGCCAAGAAACTTACTTAATGCATACAATGGTCTGTAAGGATGGTTGCTGGCCTTTACATTCTTAATGCTGTACAGGTAGCAGTATGAGCCTTAAGACTGATCATAAAATAGAGAACAGCAGTAGTTTGTGGTAGAATGCTTTTTTGAAAGCTAAAGGCTGAACTACAGCCTACACCTATATAAAGGTAGCTTCTGCTTGTTGAGATATTTGTATTCCTACAGCTCTCATCAGAAAAAATTCTTTCTTGGAATCTACAAAGGTTCTGACAGACCAAGGATTAGCTTCGAAATACAGTACTTGTGTGTGCACATGATATACTTAACACCTTGATATTCATAAGAGAAACACCACATCTGCTGTTCATGATCCAAATGTTAATACTTACATCAATATTGACTGGCTCGATTGTATTGATGTGAACATTGGGAGCTGAAGAGGATCGGTCGCGTTGCCCAAACTGATTCCGATGGTCTTCATCTGCTGGTCGGAAGGGCTGTGGGATTGGAATGGATTTTGAAGGAGAAGGACTAGGGAGAATTGGTGGTCTGAGAAACAAAGTCAAGGAAAAAGAGGATTTAGGTCTACAAATGGCTTCAAATGCTGCATAGTGGGTGTGGTAAATCCTTTTCAACTATAATAACACATACATAAGAAACAGCTGGTCTAATGGCCTGCATAAAAACAATTTATAATGAACAGTCTCTGCTCCCCTAGGGTCAATCGCAACAACTCTCTGCTGCACAAAATACTTGATTACATGGCTGCACAGTGTTCCGAGTTTACAAAACAAATCCTAACACACCGTATCTAACTAGTAATATTAAATCCTGACCTGAAACAATTAATATAGCTCAACATGCACTGCAGATATTGAGACTCTCTAAGTTTCTTCACTTCAAAGTTAATGCAATACAATCTTTATAATGGCATCTTTTTGAGAAAGAAAAATGTTTAACATCTCACGCCAATATCAAAGTCAAATTATGTCATAAAAATCATATGGATGGGATTACTATGCAACAAAGAAAGCTGATTAAATAGCTAATAAATAAATGATATTATGGCCAACGTACTAGGAATAATTGATATTAAAAATAAATATATCACCTGTTTACCTCAGCTTGTAGGAAATAAGTTTGAATAGTGAAACATTCCCAACATTATTTACAGTGCTACAGTTAGGCAACAGAAGAGATTTCACTTCAAAGATAAGTGTTCAGACTACACAGACAAGTTTTCTGAAGTAACACAACTGCTATCAGTCATGAATGTGGATACAAGTCTATATACATTAACAGACAAAACATCTACACACTCTCTTTGTTGTGTTGTTATTCATATGAAGGCAGAACATCACTTATTTGGTTACCTTGCTGATTTGGTAAAGTAGAATAAATAGGCATTTCTCTCTTACTCAAGTCAAAGTTAATCACTGTTAAGTCCCATCATTCAATTCAATGGATACAAGTTGAACAAGAAATCTGTCACCTTCTTCAGAAAAAAAAACATACTTAAAATATATTGCATAGTTGATAACGAGGTTTTAGAATTCATACAAAAATGCAACTCCTAACAGAGTAGTCCCCCAGCTATTAAACTACTCATGGGTTACCATGCCCACAAAGGCAATGCCCACAGGGAGAAGTTTCAGAAATAAACCATAGAGCAGCCTGCTGCAGCAAGAGGCCATGATGCTGTCTTCTGTATGTAAATAGCCCCTGCCTCTCCAAAGATTTTCAAGGGCAGCTAACATTTTCAACAGCATCTCTAATGTTTATTCCAAAATAGACATGCTATTACCTATCTGCTATTACAGATCTTATATAGTTTGGCACTGATCTCAGAACTCAGTGCTATCAGTACTCTTAGTACCTGTCATTTTTTCCTTCCCAGCCTACAGTCTCACTATCAAGAATGGTCTCGCTCTCAAGATCACAATTGATCACCACTTGCCAATGAATTCAGGTGACAGCGTAGTTAGCCTTGCAATAAAATACATAGATCATGTTTGTGAAATGAGATAGAGGGAAGAACTGGTAAGGCATACAGTCTTGCTCTAAAAAAAAAAAAAAAAAAAAAAAACTATATAAAAAAAATGGAGAGTAATTACCTAACAGCACATAAGAATATATTTATTGCAAAGATGATGGGAAGCAACTGAAACTGCCAACAGACAGATTTCTGAGGAAGCATTTTCAACAGCCCAGTATTTCTGAACGATGATCAGAAGTCAACAGAGTAAAACTTTTCTGATGAAGAGGAAGTTTTCGAAATCCCCAAACATGTTTTTAAGGAAATTATGCAACCAGAACTCACATCAGGAGATAGGACACTGCAGATGCATGCACAGGATGTGGCTGATATTCCAAGATATCGTATTTTCACGTCAAGGCAAGTATGTCAGATGGAACACACAAAGATTTCAGAAAAGTATAAAAATCATCTCAGCCAGCCCAGAACTGCCATTGACAGGACAGCAGCTTCCTGTCCAAACCTCCTGAGGAGTTTGAAACAGTGAAACCAAGGAAAACACGTAACAACAAACACCAGATCACTGCATTACAGTTGACTATAAGAGAACATTTAAGCTCTGCCACGCAACTACAACAGAAATAATTGAAGTTACTGTGATTGTGAGTTAGCCAAGGGAAAAAAAAAAAAAGAAACACCACACGATTTCAGAAATGTTGGTTCAATTAAATCTTCCTCTGAGTCATAAATGGTCATCTACTAAAAGAATCCACAAATATGCCTGTGTTTCTGGACACAGGTCACCAAGCCTACCATGCTGCTAACACAGTTAGCACGCTACATCAGGTCATGTTTTAAAAACAAATTGAATATCTTTTTCTACTCATGGAATCCTGGAGGCAGGTCAGATCTTTAGGAAAAAACCTACAGACTGACAAAGAGCTCTCTTTTTTGGCTCTACTGTTACCAAGAGGAAAGACACAAAAGAATCAAAACATAGTTACGTACGCTATCTATACAACCAGGATTTTTGGTTGTATAGTATTTTTGGGACATTCACTAAAATGCAGAATATTTTTTGCTAAACGTGGACATGGCTTTAAAAAGGTAACTAGTGAAGAGAAAGACAGAAGAGGTTGCTAGCAAGGGTGGCCTACTGAGACCACAAGCTCAGGAGTGATTACCAGCAGCCTCCTCCTGTGTGCTTGATCTGCCTCAATGCCACAGGAGAGGCATCATCACAAGGTATACAGTGATCCTCCTAGATATCATAAGCCCATGCTTACGTGGGCTAACTTAACTGCTGCAGGAGAATGGAAGGGACAACAAAGCAAAAAGGAATGGCTATTTTAATTTATAAGAGGATGGCACTGCCCGCTCCAGACAAGTTACAACACTAAATCTGCAGGCTATGCTGAAGGACTAAGTGCCAGCAAACAAACTGGGGAAAAAAAAAAAAACAACAAAAAAGACAACTAGAGCACAGCTCTGCAAAGTACTGTTCACTGTAAGCAGACCACAGCTTAGAGAAGCAGAGAAGTTTAAATACAAGGATCTAAGTTTCTGTTGCTCCTGCAGCCTTTGAAGCAGCTGGCAGTCAACTCCCTTGCTAGAAGAGACCTACAAGTAAGAAGGTCAATATTCTGACTTATTAGAAAGGCTGTACCATACTTTCTTCCAGCTATTTAAGTGTGGGCATTCCTGCAACAAATGAGTCTCAGCTTCCCAGGCAACAAGCTAATGGAGCTGTCAAATCTCAACTTTTTTTAAAATAAATTATAACCTTTCTTGGCAGTACGACAGAACGTACCTTTTCCTTAGAACATGGATTTGGGATAAGCACATTGTTCCCTTCCTTTTTATCAAGAGAGAACAAAGAGGTTTTGTCAGCAGACGAAAGTAAGGCTAAATTACCTAACTGGGGCTACTAATTACAGATAGGTGCAGCTTTTCAGCCTTTGTCAATGATAGCAAATGTCAATATGTCCACAGATTTGCTATCCCACAAAACTGTGTCCACTGGTAAAAACAAGGGTAACTCAGAATTGCCCACATATACTACTTTACATATAACAAACTCATACAGTATTATTATACACAGCATCTCTCTTATATCTTAGAACTTACAAACTAGCGCTCTTCAAAAACATGAAAGATAATTTTAATACAAATTACCCTTGATTTTCTTTAACTTGCTTTCCAGGTATTTAAGAGCTGGTCTACTCAGGAAAGATTTTTCCTCAAAAGAGATTTTTGTTTGAAGTTTTGTTTTGCTGTAGTTAGATGAAGACACTACTTGAAAATTCACGTTAACACTGTTTCAGTCATAGTGCACGTGCTACTTCCCTTGTGGAATAACAGCACTGCTATTAAAACAGGACACCCAGTAGATGCATCCTTACCAAGCTATTACGAGCCAAAGTGCACGTGGGACTACCATTGCATTTACATCACAGTACAGGCTTTGCTTTTTGTTAATGAGAAGCACTGTGCACTTCCATTTTCAAACAGTTCCCGTGGACGTAATGATCTGGAATAAAATGATATTTCTGCTACACTAGCAACAGTGATGGGACAGATCTTCAACAGGCAAAGCTTCATTTGGATTAGTGCACTTCTTAACATCATGGTAACTTGTTCTCAAGCATGTCACTTTGTAGGTGTAAAATATGATTATCTCAGTGGTATGCATTCATACTTGTCTTTGAGTCCAGATCAGAGCTTTGCAATGTTTTTGTAAAACTTCTGACTGCTTCATATACAAGAGGCTATTGAGAGGACCCACAGAGCTGTCGCTAGTCCTCCAAGCCAGGTCTCAGGTCTCCATGCTCTTGCAAATAAAATTTTGAAGATCAACACGTTTCCCCTACTTGCTGTGCACAACAAAGATGAATTGTTTAAGGATTCTAACGCCAAGCCTTTCCAGCTCATCAAGGCAGCATACCACATCTCACAACATAGGAAGTTTGCTAACAGTTTTACGGAGTGGCTTAGAAAAGGTCTGGTGGCAAAAACCATTGTTTTGCACAATAAAACAGATCAAAACGGTAATACTGAAGTGCAACCTCTTAAGAACGTGTCTTTGTTTTGTTGGCTTTTCAGAAGCTTTTCTAGACATTTAAGTATCTTCAGCTGAGGCAGAATAATCAGCGAACATTTGGAAGACAGAAAGGAAAGCAGAGGTGTTTAATCATAGGTTAGAGCCTGCTTTAAGGCAGGAGCTGGCAAGCCTCCAAGAACAGTGCACCAGGCAGTCCCCTCTTCCTTCTTCAAATGTAGAACATTAATGATGAAATGTTGTTTATCAGGGAGCAAAGACTCTGCCAACTGCTTACCAGCAGCATCCTACCTCAAGCAAAGCAGAAGCTTTTATCAAGTCCAGCCTGCCTCTGTGCTACTCAAGTCTGATCATACAGCCCCCCACCCC
Source organism: Tetrao urogallus (assembly GCF_951394365.1). Classification (NCBI taxonomy): domain Eukaryota; kingdom Metazoa; phylum Chordata; class Aves; order Galliformes; family Phasianidae; genus Tetrao; species Tetrao urogallus. Next base: position 137,516,533 of record NC_136813.1, on the reverse strand, counting down.
CTCATTCTACATGTTACTTTCCCTGCCATAATATCTGCCTCATGGGTTTGCTGAGTTTTGCCCAACTTCAAAACATCTGAGAGAACGGATAGAAGTAGAAAAAGACAACTTTGGAATATTTTGAATAGCTAATCTCTCTCCTTTTCATATATATCCTTTTATATATCTATATTCATATATATATGAAAAGATCCAGTGAACTGGATTCAGTCAAATTCAGTGCTCATGTTTTACGAGCATAGATGCAGTAGAAACTTTATGATAGTGCAATGAATAAAATGAATACAATGTATTATATAGTTTATGTACTTCAGTTTTATTACAAATGGCTATCATTAGGGACACCTACACTTCAATAGCTCTTTCCAGTTAAGTCCAGATTATCAGTGTCTGCTTGGGCACAACACAATAGTGCAAACTGAAAGAACAAAAATGGAACAGAAGACCTGATCTTGAGGCTGGACACATTTTTGTAAAGGGTTCAGAAATGTGCAGGCAAGATTATATATGCTCTCTTATCTTCAGGTGAACATATGGAGGAACTGCCTATTGCTTGCAGTTGGAGGAATGGAAGACTACAGGACTGGACTGATTTAAGATGTTACATGTGAGTAAAGTGCAGCACAGTTCTCCAGCACATTTATCAGCTTTTGCACCATGTCCATCGTTCTTTTCCTGTATGTCCCTTCCTCTTTGCAACTTCTCCATTTGACCCCTTGACCACTTCTCAGCATGTCAAACACTCTTTGCTCTTGAGCTTGTCTTGCAACACGAATTCTTCCTTTCTTTGGACACCTTCCTGCTGCTGGAATCCCTTCACAAGGCTAAAGATGAAGGATGTTTGACTCCTTTTTACCAAAGAATTAGTAACATCCCTTCCTCTGTGGGCTGTGCCATGCAAAATGCTACGAGGAGAACAGAGAAATTGAAGGAGCAGTTATTAAACTAGTAACAGTGTTAATAAAGCACTAGTTTTTCATATTTTCAGTCCCATTGCCCAACTCTACATAATTTTATTAATTTACTCTCTTCTCAGTAAAGACAACCTTAAATGTCAGACTTTTTGATTCCATTTCGGCTGCTGCCCCATATTGTACTCTTTAACAAGAACCATGTCTGTGATTTTGTAGAGAAGGCCAGCATTTTTTATTTACTCTCAAAAATAATCATTGAAATTAGTTTTTCCACAATTACATCCCAAAAAAGCAGACAAGTATTATTAAAGAAGGGGAAAAAAAAAAAAAAAAAAAAAAGATAACTGGAGAAATACACAGACAGTGCTATATGCTCATACAACAGTGTCTGAGCTGCTTCTGGAAAGAAAACAGTGCCAATACAAATGATTGGGGAAAAATGCATGCCTTTGTAACACGCACACTACTTTTTGAACAACTCATAATCATAAACCATATTCAAAAGAATTTGAAGGCATGCTGCATGCCTTTTTATGTTTTAACGACAAAGTGTAGAGCAGAGGAAAGAAACCAAAAACGTGGCGAGCTGGAAACCTTTAACAGCTCCTGCAACCACAACTATTTACTGATACATTAATCTTAAAGAAAACAACAAAATACCTTAAAGCAAACACAACAAAACACCTCTATAATCTAAATCAGCAAGTTTATTTAACTTCACAAATCAAAAACTAAAAAACTTTCAAAACCTTAGGGTATTAACCATCATTTGTTTCAGTTTTTCCTTTCAGTTTTCATTTCACAAAACTAAGCCTGCTCCACGTACTGCATGTATAAACTAAAATAATTCATCCTGTTGTGTCCTCATGAACCAGTAAGAATCATAATTGTGAGGGCAGTGGCAACTGTAAAGCAGGAAAACTTACTATATACAACAATACTAGGACTGGTGCTGTATAGTCCCTTTTGGTCTTCACATGCGTTTAACACATTTGGTGCAAGCTGCATCACAGATTAATAATTCTGGCTTGGTTTTAATTTCAGATGTATCATGACAGTGCCAAAGCATGCTTAGCTTACAAGACTGTCTCAGCAGGCTTGCCCACAATCTGCTGTACTAACCTACAGTATATAAGAACAATATTCACTATACAGAAGAGGCAACTCCAAAATTTTTCTGAAACTTCACAACTTATTACAAACAAGAATATTGTCTTTCTTTCTACTTACCAAACGAAGTTCCTTCTGCAGTGCTGTCAATCTATTTCCTGGGATGTATCACATTTGAGCTTTCATAAAATAGTCTCAGCTGTTCAGGGAATTTTTCTTCCAATCGGAGTCCTCAGGCGCTTGTGCAGCTTCCAACTGTGTTTCTGCTTTAGTCAGGCACAATGCACAGCATTCCAAGATAGCTTCTCTGCCAAATTCAGTTCATCTCCACAGAGTACCACATGTCCTAGGAGCATTTTCCTGAAGGCTTTTATCTTTGGTGCTTTAATAAATTTGCATCACGATTCTTGACCTGATACACATCCTTGAATTCATCTTTCCTGGAGATCTGTTCCACTCTCTAATGTTAGTTGTCAATGATCTCTTAATTACTAGGATCACAATCTAAACATGATCCATTATCTTTCCACAAAGAAAACTGCCAGAATCTTTATTGGGAATACAGGGGATGGATGCTGTAATCAATTCGAGAAGTCTGATTTTACAAAATCTGGATCTGCAAGCAGATACTCTTGGTACATCCCAGCATCTAAATAGGAGGACATCTGGTCTGGACAATACTAAAGCTATGCGTATGTCAAAAAGCACCTTGACTTGGCGTCTATGCATATCAACGTTGTAGTGCTGTGGCTTATTCTGAAACAGAGGTTTGTCACTCCAAGGCAAATAAATTTTCATTTCATTACACAAACTAAACAAATTTGTAAAGACAGCATTTTAGTTTGCACTGATTTGAAGAATAAAATCTTTCCAGTTTAGACCAGGTCTGTGCTACCATAGAAAAGAATTCCCTTTAACAGGTAAGGCCCCAATTCTACACTTAAACACGCACTTAATTTCAGTCTATATATTAATATATGTCATTCAAGTGAATGAAAACATTCACTTCTTTGAAGTTAAGCACAAGTTGACGTATTTGCACGACAAGCCAGATCACAGAAGAAATGTAGAGATGGTTGCAGAGCAGCATTTTGAAAGTTTCTAAGCATACAATACTGAAATGTTATGGTATTAAAGAGCAGGAATAAGGTCATACCCAACAGAATCTGATGGGGGCACTGAGGGGTACGATCCTGATGCCGGGGTGGTCTCTCCTAAGGTGGTCTCCTCCTGCGATATGGGGTGATGTTCAAAGAACTTGGAGACAAACAGCAAACTGTGAGGCAAAAACAAAACAAAAACAACCGAACTTGTGCAAAACCCAGAAGATTTCACAACACTCAAGAGACTGGAAAATTTTTTTTAAATCCAGCACTGATTAAATCCTAATTTTTAAAAATGAAGTCTATGCTTACACCTTACGTTGAAAGTTATTTAATAAGTATTATTTACTAGAGAAAGGATCAAAGGATGTATTTTCAGAAAGTAATTTTTTAATCTCTTTCTTGAAATATCTGGTTCCTTGAGAACATGCAACTTATACACTGAGTAAAGGTCCCAGTTTGAATGTTTGCACTGATGCATTGCCAAAATCAAATGCCAAAAACAAACAAACAAACCCCCAAAACAACCAACCAAACCTTAAGTATGGATAAACTAGGTTATCCGTAAGTCTTGATCACACCTTATGAAGGTGCCCAAGGAAACAGCTGTAAATATCAACATAAGCAAAAAATTAAATACACATTTGAGGGAAAAACTAGCATTTTAAGTGATTCTTTAACTGAAAAGATTTATTGGCCTCTGCTCAGACTTTGTCAAAGGCTTATACAAATCAATAATTCAATTCAAGAACACATGAAAGTTCGGGGCATGTTCTTTTATGCTTCTTATTTAGGCAAACTTGCATATGGATTTATATTCAATTGTGATGTGACCAAGTTAAATTCACATCTCTCAACATTTTTTTTCAGATTGAAGAAAATAAAACCGTATCTAAATATTTAAACAAGGCCCTTGCCATCCCATAATAAAGAACCAGTTTTGATTAAGAATTACATCTGTGAACAATGAGAAGTCTGTCTCAAACGGTCAAATGCTCAGCCACTCTATTCATGCTTCAAAGAAAGCATTTCATAGTCCAGCAAAAAAATTTACATATATGACCTGGCTGTCTGAACCAGCACTGACAGAATACGAATTAAGCAGTCTCCCAAGAACAGCTGAGCTCCTATAGATTTTCAGGCACCTCTTCTGACTTCCTGAATTACAGATTTAACATAAGAAATCACGGACAGCTATCAGCTGAATCGACGGCTCAACACAAAAGCAAAATACGATGACTTACTCGAGTTGGTCATAGTTAACACACATCAGTGGCACTTCTGTACTACAGCGCTGGTGAAATTTGTAGCCACACGTCTGGCATCGGAATCCCTGGAAAAGCAGCTTTCGACAGAAGTCGCAGAACGCTAACGTGAAGAATGTTTTTCGTACCTATGTTGTCAAAAATAACAGTAATTAAACAAAATCCTTCTGTAAGCCTAATACAAACCTCTTTTTTTTTTTTTTTTTTTGGATGATGATGAAATTAAAACTTTATCCGTTAAAACAAAAAAGTTGTCTTTTTTGAAATTATCTTCATGCATTTAAAAGGTTCTTGGAATTAAAACGTCAGTAGCCCCAGGAAAAACAGCAACAAATCTGAAGAAAAACAATGTATTATCATGCTAGAGACAAACATTCAGAATTGAATTGGAAACAATCTGTAGCAACAAAAACTGCTGAAAGATTATCCTCTAACTTTTCCAGGAGCCAAATAACATTTCTGTCTAACATCTACAGCACTGGAAAGACACAGATGGCTTGTAGCTACTGTTTCTTGTTGAAAACATTTAAAATTGCAAGAAGGAGAAAATACAGGGGAAAAAAAAAACACTTTAGTTTCATTTTCAAATTTAGCAGTATTTAACATATAACATACATATTCAATATACAACATATATACATACACTAGAATAATGGTACATACAAATATTAAAACATGTAATAATCTAGATTTTAGAAGGATATTCAGAGATATTACATGTTCTAGAGTTTAATCTAGCTAGCCAAAGCCAAGTTAACTTGAGCAAAATAGTTTAAGGTACTTGCACAAATAGAGTTTTGATTACTCACTTCTTTATTTAAATAAAAGGCCAGTCTTATCAATGTGAAAAACATTATTTTCAATATTTTGTATGGAGCCAGAATGGTGTAGATGGATTCTGTCTAGCACCTTCTATTTACTTGGTGCCTTATCAGGTCAAAACATATTTGAGCACTAGCATCACTGGTGATGTCAGCAGTGCTCTGGGAATAGTTAGTTCATTAGTTAATTGCTGCTGCAGAGTCAGCAGGGAAGCCCAGAATACATTTTATAGATACAGCAGTACGAAAATAGTAGATTATTATTACAGCTCTGCAATGCAGTGCTGATTTAAAATCACTACATTTATACATTTTAGAGGGTATATTCCATCCCAATTTGAAAGTTTTAAGGGATATCAAGTACCCTTTATCAGCATTTATTTCAATTACAATTATAATTACATAACCCAAGCTATTGTGATTAAAAACTTTAAAGTTTTTGAGTTGACTTAATTCAAGTCAACATTTCATTGAAAAATGGTACATACAAAATTGTGCGTTGTGAGTGGCACATTCTCCAAGACCTCCACATGTAACTCCTCTCCGGTTAGCCAGGAAATGTCAGTGTCCCAGCCAATTGGCTTCTTCTCTCTGAAGCATAAATAAGGCTGTCATTAGCACACAAATCCCTGCAGGTCTTTGGAAGTTTACTACCCATTCTCTAACTGCAGGAAATTTTAAAGACAAGACACTAAGTTCAGCATGTACCAAGCAAAACATATCTTCCCTGGACAAAGATCATAAAAGAAATTCACTTCTTTTTCCAGCTACGTTCAGTAGTGGCTGACCTAATTCCAGGGTGACATACCTTTCTTATCAAATGAAGTGTGTGTGAAACGACCTGTTCTGAAGTGATTGCTAATTTTGCCCAGTAAAACAATCCACTAACTTTTTAGGTTTGGGAACTCAATATGTATTTTTTCGTGGAAACTCTCCATTCATTTAAGGTTACACGTGACCAGGTCATAGAAAACAAAAAACTTTACAAAACCTATTTTATACTTGTTCAGCTAGCACAAATTGGAGTTTAGCACATTACACTGTATTACACCCAGCCTTTAAGGAATTAAATCATTTTCTAGGAGTTTGTTATTCTTTTCGGACATGTTCATAAGGTACAAATTATTTTAGTGCAAAGTATCATATAATTCTCAACTCTGAAAACAGTTTCAATGAAGTTGGAGAGAAGCGGCCATGCTGGATAACTCCACCAAGGAATTTTAAGAGCAAGAACCACCACACACAAACCATACCCATCCTGTATTCTGTAAACAGCGCAGCATTCTGGAATAAGACCTCTCATCATCAGAGCTTTCTTCAGGCTGTCTCGGACTGTCACCCCACATCTTGCCGGAACCTACATGACAAATAAATAAGAAAGGAATTAAAACAAATTCCAACTTTTCTCCTTCAACTGATGCAAACATTTTGATGCTCAAGTGCTAGAATCAACTTTCATTATGTTTTACAGAACGTTAGGTAAGAATTTCTCAACCTTTTTCATACTGTTTTACTGGTGACGAGTATATAAACAATCTAGCTCAGCCAGAAGAGAAAACAAGCCCTGTATTTCTACTACTGCTTTGAATGAAACCTTGACCCAGCTCTAAAAGGTGGCCTTCCAACTCTCTTTACCTTGAAGAAAGTGGAAGACAGCACACAGACAGCTAATAACTAACTATGTATATGTATGAAAAAATTCAGGCCAAGCTGCAAGATTAAGTAGGGCAACATGCCAAAGGGGAGTTAAAGTGAAAGAACTAACAGCTTGGACTGCTCTCCAAAAAAACATTATGAGATGCAAACATTCTATTTTTAAAAAAGAAGATAACCATGCAAATAAGATAAAGCTATCACCCGAGATAGGCAGACCAATACCTCTGTATTTGCAACTCTACAGATATTTCCTGTTTTTTTCCCTTCATTATTCCCAGCGTTGCCACCAGGAGCAAGGAAGTGACCCTCCCTCCACACTCAGCACTGGTGTGGTTGCACCTTGAGTGCTGTGTTCAGTTTTGGGTGCCTCACTGCAAGAAAGACATCGAAGCCCTGAAGCATGTTCAAAGATGGCCAACAGAGCTGTGAGGGGTCTGGAACACAAGTCTGATGGGGAGTGGCTGAGGGAACTGGGTTTATTTAGTCTGGAGAAGAGGAGGCTCAGGGGAGACCTTATAGCTCTCTACAATGATCTGAAGGGAGGTTGTGCTGAGGGGGTCGGCCTCTTCTGCTGTGTGTAACTACTGGTGATGATGAGGATGAGAGCAAAAGGGAGGTTCAGGTTGGACATCAGGAAAAACCTGTTCTCCATAAGAGCAGTCAGGTGCTGGAATGGGCTGCCCAGGAAAGTGGTGGAGTCAGCATTGCTGGAGGTGTACAAGAAATGCTTAAATGTTGTACCGAGGAACATGATTTAGTGGGAAATGTTGGTGATAGGTGGATAGTTGGACTGGATGATCATGGAGGACCTTTCCAACCTTGGTGATTCTATGATTCTACTTGAAGAAAAGCATTCCTCTCTTCCGTTTCACTATTTGAAAATAGTGGGTGGATGAGACGTGCACTAGCGCTGGCCAAACAAAGAAGTGGAAACTATGCAAAGCAAAGATATTTTTTCTTGTCTCTATTCTTAGTTGTAAGAATCTTTTATAGGAATTGTGTACGTTATTTCTAAGCACTTGTCTGATTAACATAATATATCATCAAGCCATAAAAACAGAGCAATACATAATCAGGTGATTAACTAGTTAAGTTGTCACGTATTACCCAGTTACCACCTCTAAAACCATAAACTGAAAGTAACACTTCAGTTCATACACGCCCTATAGCCTTTCCTAAACTCATGCACAGTGTGACATACCTGAAGCACAGAAAAGCCCAAAGATCCAACAAATCAAAGTCTGCCTGAACACCTGAGACTCAATAATAGCTTAGAGAAGTCTTAGCCAGAGCCTTGGTAGCCAAAAGAAGGCTCTTAATCAGATTCAGCTGGCTTTGGATCAGAGCCGAGTTTCTGCTCCTTGCACTTCAATTTCCATGAGTATTTAGGTACCATATGTCCTACTTAAGGATGACAGTGAAGAGCAGCAGTCTATTTCCAGTAGCTTTGTGAATACCATTTGAGTTACGCGATATATTGCATCCTTAGAACTCAAACAAACGCTTTCTCAGAACAGACAACTTAAAGGAATATTTTGCTTCACATTCTTCCTCCCATTAATGACAGTCATTCTTACATGGTATTTGGGCCTTCCGTATGATCAACATGTAAATATTTAAAGCAAAATTTCTACCAAGTCATTGGAAAAACCATCCTACAACACACTGCTTCATCATTTTGATATTCAACCTCAACTGACTTTGCTTTATGTAGACCATTAATAAAACCACGCATTAAGACATAATCTAGACAACTCCTTCCCATCCTATAAATTAACATTATGGCTTTCAACCACTTGCAGAAGTGGGTCACTTCTCCAGCATAAAGTACCCGTGGATGTTACTAAGCACATACAGAGCCTGGGAGCAGCTATTACTGTCAGTATTGTCAACAATTTTTCATTTTAAGCAACAGAGGACTAGGACTGACATCTCCACCAACTTAACTGTTCACACTGAAACTAACTGCTTGTAACGTATTTCTCCCTGCTTCCAACATACATATTTACAAATAGAGAGTAAACATTCTTCACAAAAATCTCAGAGGATTTCAGATGCATGCTCCAGCCATCCACACAACAGCACCAACCAAGAACCATCTCCACTGAACAAAGGAGTGTTCTTCAGCTCAGGGATACTTTCCCTGCAAATATGGGTCTTTCTGGATTGAGGTAGAAGTTCCACAGAAACTTCAAGTTTATCTTTCCAGCACCCGCACTTATTTCACCACAAATATCCACAGCGGTCAAAGAAGAAAAACAAATACAGAGAAGGGTGACAGATCGACTGAGAGAAAAGGGGGAATCTGTTTACAAGGGTGGATAGTGATAGGACAGGGGCAATGGGGAGACAGAAGAGGCTTATGTCAGATATCAGATACTAGGAGGAAGTTTTTCCACACAGAGGGTGGTGACGCACTGGAACAGGTTGCCCAAGGAGGCTGTGGATGCCCCATCCCTAGAGGCACTCAAGGCCAGGCTGGATGTGGCTCTGAGCAGCCTGGTCTGGTGGTTGGTGACCCTGCACACAGCAGAGGGTTGAAACCCCCTGGGGTAGATGATCTTTCAACCCAGGCCATTCTATGATTCTATGAATGCATACAGGCAGGAAAGTAACTGATCATGACGGAAAAATGGAAGAAGGGAGGCAGGACAACCGGCCGGAAAAAGCACGTATAAAGTGGGAGATGGGATTGGCATCAGTAGATTGGTAGGAAAGAACTAAGTAGGATGGAAGGAAAATAGACTGAATGACTTAATGAAGCAGAAGGACAGCAACAAAAATAAGATTAACAGCTATGTAGGGAAAAGCTGGTTGAAACAACTGGGGAAACACTGGGAGCACATACAGAAGCAGCAGCTTTCATGATGTGATTAAGAAAAAAAAAAGTTCAGTGGCAAACAAAAAAAAGGCTGCCTACAAGAAGCATTAGAAACAACCAAGAGGAGGGGGGGAGGGGGAGGGAGGGAGAGGGGGAGAACTCTAGATTAGGCAGAGAACCTCAAAGATTTTAATAAGTGTAAGAAGAAACCAGGGTAGGAAAATGCAGACCTGGGTAAGGAACTGGAGCAGGACAAGGAGGAAAAGCCAAGCAGCAGAAGGACAACTAACATTAAAGAAACAAAGAAGAGAAACAGGGAAGGAATCTTCTGCTCATTAGAAGACATTTTCCTCCTCCAGCACTGAAGGAAATAAAAACCATCCCATATTGAGAACAGCATGCTACAGCACCTGAGGAAACAAAGGGCTGCATCAGGAACTTGAAGAGCTCCAACTCTATCAATAAATTACACTGGTGTAAATAATACCACCTCAAGCAGCTTTTTATTCATTTGAGTTGAAAATAAGATTATGACATTACAGACTCCTTTTAAGAGATCATTAAGATCAGAAAGGTAAGCTACCAAAATTCAGAAAGCATAAAAGTTGCCCACAACCAAGCAAGTGCAATAGGATGATGATGAAAACGTGCATTAACTATTTCCCTTGCTTATCGTTCACCGCTCCTCAGTATCACTGTCCCAAGTTCCTTTCATTAAATTCTGAACCATATTTAGGCATCTTGCAGTCAGAATCATAGCCAGAACATTTGTTCTCTTCACTGCCATTTACAAGAAGATCTAGCTAGAAAACAGTGTTTTAATTACTCTTAAAACCATCAGGATCCTGAGTCAGCATAACATTTAGAACATTCTCTTATAGCGCTCATGAGCAAAGAAACAGAAGGCTAAAGAACTAGGTACTTGAATAGATCTCTCTAGTACTGATTAATCATTTTCCCAGGCTGGAACAGCGCGGTCCATCACCATCTGTGCATGTAGCCCTTCAGCCCCCTCCTTCAGTCCACACCACAGACTGCAGCAAAGCAGAAATCTCACCCAGCAAAGAACGCATATCTAAGCCTTTCTTCCCCCCCCATTCTCTTCTCACACTCCAATGGGAAAAGTCTTGTACCATGAAAGTGATACGACTCCACTTTAAGAAACCAGCAGAACTCTTTCCTTAACCTGATGGACAGACAGGCAACTCGGAGTGATTTTTTGGGAGCAGCGGCCATCTGCATGCCAGCGGCCCCAGTGGGCTTCCAGTTCTGTCAAGGGATTTGATGGGCTTCCCATAGACTGCTTTGGCCAAAGCACAGTGGCACTTTTTTTTTTTTTTTAATTAAAAATGCTCCCCATGAGAAAGCTTTTGATCTGTTCCAATACATACTTCCTTCTTACTGTAATCCAGTAAATTGGACAAAGTTTGTGTTTTGTTGCATCAAATAAAGAATGCTTAATACGTCAAATCCTTTTTTGTCCACATCCATTCATTATCTTTTTATCCCTTTATTTTGTAACTAAGAGAACCAAGATGTTTCACAACATTTACCTCTTACGAAATCACACCAGTCCTACTTAGGGGACATGAGTCCAAATTTTAACTGTTTCTATCATGCTCAATTTTGCAAATATGAAGTCCCCAGGAAATGAACAAAAACAACTCTGGTGCCTCCAAAAATTCTAAAGCCAATTTTACCACATAAGGAGATGAAACTGAACCATAACACTTAATTTCCTTTATTCTCCTCATGCAAACTACTTCTGTGGACAGTAAGTGTTCATAAAAAATATTGCTGATATGTATTTAATGTTGCATCGACAAGCATTTAAGCAACGCATAATACATTTCTAAATCAGGTCATTCCTGACTCAGTAAGAAATTCGGGGCTACATCCTTAAATAACTCTTACATCATTCACCCAACATCAGAGCAGAAACTCAAGGCATAATCTCAGTAGCTTAAAAATGCTTCCTTACTCTAGTGCAGCTTCCAATATTTCATAACAACAGAGACCGACAAGCACTTCAAAATCAAAATAAAGGTATTCTCTGAAAGTGGGCAGGCTGGGCAGCTCTGAATCTCTAGCGTTACAATTCTCAAAACTAGTTTGCCAGATCAGTTTTTTTCCCTCAGCTTAGCACTGTAGTTCAGTTCACTCCTGTCAAGTGTTATGTATTATGGTACCTTAGAGTTCCACAAATATTCTCAACAGCTGGAGCAGTAGCTATAACAACTACAATATTTCACGTGTGGTTTTGAAATATCACTTCAGAGTACTTACCTCACCTTCCAAGATCACATTTTGTTTTCCTCGTTACCTATCTTGATGATTACACGTCAGCCACATGCTCACAGTATTCAATTGTGTTAGGTGAGAAATGAACTAAGCTATTGTTCTGTCAAATAATGATAGTTTTCCCCTTGTACAGGGAAGGGTCTCAAAAAGCCAAGCCTGAATTTCACAGTTACTTTCTTTTCTTACGTATGAAGGACAAATGCTTAGCCAAATCAGCCAGTCCTCTTTTAGAGCACTAACAGATAAGATTAACTCCCTTCTGCAGCAAAGTGGACTTCAGGTGATGCTGAACAGAATATTCTCAAATACAGTGAAAAACATGGCTTTCAAACACTGCTGTTCTTGACCTCAAGGCATGATGCTCTGACTAACTTCCAGAGGAAAAAAAACATTTAGGAATACTTATCTTGAATGTATTAAGCATATAAAACACATGGGAGACAACTGCATTGCACTACATGTTGCTTCCAAGTGAAGTTGAACAGAATTTACCCGTTTACAAAGCTGTTACCATTCCATCAAACACATCCTGCTTAACTTGTGTAGACATCTGCTGCCAGCATCCGCACCTCTAATGCCATTAGAATGTACTCATTTATAGAACACAACTGATTTATGTCAACACAAATGTTTGATCAAGAGTACACCATGCCTAAATCACACTGAGTCAGATCTAGCGTGCCTTCTCAACAGCAGCCTTCAACTATAATGTTTTCAAGCTTTTTCTGAACGCGGTATGGGATTTACCCTTCAAAACACTCACTAAGAAGATCAGAGCAGACATCTGGATCACCACCTTAAAAGCTTTGTTAGGCTGAATGCCAGCGCCTGAAGATGTGAAGCTGAGTGACTCACTAATAAAAAGAAGTTCTTATTTAGGAAAATATCCATAGCCACTGTATGAGATTCAAAGCCCCTGAGTTCTCTGCTCTTTCAGTGATGAAAAAGCCCACCCAAACCCAAAACCTAGGTGCATCAGAAGTTTAAAGCTACAAAACAGATTATTTAAATGTTTCTAATAGGCCAGGCCCTGAGCCCACTTGTCATAACTTTCTGTCTTGAACAATCCAACTCGAAATACTTCAAAGATAACAGAAAGATATCGTACCATGGAAAGCTTAGAAATCACATCCTTCTCTAAATTGGTTGTGACAGATCCTAAAAATGAGTACACCCATATCAAAGTAGTATATATACTACCATATACTGTTAAAGCTTTGGTTGATTGGTTTACTTAAATGACACTTGAAGCCACACATCTGAGTATGATGAAATGAAACGGAAACATTTCTGGTTATTTTCAGACATGTGATTTTCATTGCATTTCACCAAACACTTGCCTACTACATCGTGGGCTGAAAGAAATACTCCAAACAGTGGTTTTTGTACCATTGATTTACTTTATACAGACAGACTTCCCATCTCTTAAAGTACAAAATCTTAATTCCATAACTGACCTTTCGCTCAGCTGCCACCACACACCAAACAATCCATACTTGAGGAATACCCTTAAAAAAAGCAACGACTGATGTAGCACAAGGCATTTCAGACGATGTCAAGCCATCGATTTTATAATGAGAAGTTTTCCTTATTTTGCCTTTGCAATATAAGACTGTGTCAATAAAATTGAAGTGGATTAAGTTATTCTCTTTGAATTCAACTACTTTGAGTTTATCCAACACAGCTCAATTTGCATGGCAGGTTAGCCCCAGCAGGCAGCCAAGCGCTACCTAGCTGCCTGCTTGCTCATTCCAGGTAAGGGGGAAGAGAACTAGAATAGAAGTGAGAAAACTCGCAGGTCAATATGAAGACAGTTGTTTTTTCTTTCAGTGAGGAGAAAAAAGAAGAAAAATTAAAAACCACACCAAAACATTCCTCTCAAGCAATGCAGAAGCAGCTCCATTGCAACTAAAGCCAGTGCAATCTGCTATTGTACCTCTGCTCATGCTGCTTCACCAACCAGCTTCAAAGAGGCATTCTTCTGTCTTCCTGAGATACAAAGGACTGACTTACTCCTGGGCAGTGGTAAAGTCTTGTTTTATAATAACATCTTGGTTGCATTTTTGCATTTATGTCCAAAAGAAGTCTTTCATGGCTTAATTACTTCCCAATAAGAACAAGTAATTTAATGTCTCATTTGATTCTGCCTTTCAGTAATAGGAGAGGCAGGCCAAATGCACTCCCTGATGATCCAGATATTTTTAAAAATATTATCAGTAATTTTCAGTTGAAAGTCAATGATTCATTCTACCAGTTTGTTCATATGACGCATAAAATCCCAAAGCATTTACATGCATTCAGAAAGCATTCACCAGCATAGGCTGCATAAACTGCTTTTGGAGCATTTGATAAGACATGGGAATTTGTAATTGTTTTTGATTAGAAGAACCTAATCATGTTAAACCAGGTGTGTAATTAAAAGCCAAAAACTAGTTTATTCAGCTGCCTAAATATCCGCTCTATGAATTATCCTTATACTTGACAGGTGAAACTGGTAGGACAGCTTGAATGCCTACAGAAATCCAACACTTATTTGTCTGCAAGCTTGAGGCACAAACACACATCATTACCTGCAGAAAGTAAGGTGCAAATCTTTACTCAAAATAAACGTTATATTTGTAAATCTGGTATTCAATGCATTCAAATGAATCCAGTTGTGAATGCATGGTAAATTATTTTTACCTTACCAAAATTGTTAGCATAAATTATCTGATTCTCCTAGTCTTCATGACTGTAGAGAAGACTATATATGATTGCTCGTCTAATTAAAAGGCAGATGTTCTAATTAATGAAGGAATGACAAGAGCGAGAAACCTGAATTAAGAGTTGTCATCTTGTACAGCATCCACAGTCCTGCTTAATTTCTTAAGACTTAGAAGTACAAATCTCGTGAACTTTCTGATATGTATATACTTGTGACCCTTTTATGATACGTACCAAGACAATAGTGAAATGATCTTTTCTGGTCCAAATTTATACTGACTTTTTACACTAATAATCTCTAATTGCTGTTACGCAAGTCCACACAATCTTCTACAACACAGAAGAAAAGCAAACTCTTTTGAACAAATTAATATGGTTTAGAAGCTGCCATTGGCAGTTTTCAGATCTCAGTTTGGTAAGATGTACATGCTGACCTGATTCTACTGACAATGTGCAGACAGCTGCATTACTTGATGGCCACTTTCTGAAAGCAGGAGGAGCGTCTGCAACCCCATTTTGCCCCCTAGTTTCACTGTCTCTACTCAGACCATTACAGGCAGAAATGAAATTCCAAAGAACTGAACACAACTTGCTCATGCTCCCAGAAGAAGAGCGGACACTGAATGAAAGACCATCTCTAAACTCAGAGCCCAGCAGCAGAGACTCCTTACGGTCCTTGTAACCTCCACCAAGGAGGTCAGATAGCATGAGGCAAACACTTCTTCTGGAAGCCAGCAGTGTGCAGACAGCAGCAGGCAACAAACAGATTAAGAGCAAGAACCATCATCACCCGATACATTTCAACAATTCATCATTTCTCACACCTACACACCAATTCTGCTAACTTTCCACACTCCAGCACACCATCATTCAGGACTGCACAACTGATTTCAGACTGCCCTCTTACACTACTAGTATTTAGCTGGAAGAGATTTCCTTCGGTAATCAAGATCAGTCAAAAGTGTTAATCTAAAAGCAACTTAAATCTTCTCCATAAAGCACCTCAGTTACAGATAGCCCTAACCATGTTCCCTTCTCTCCTACTAGAATTCAGAACGCTGACAGAAATCTAATACCATCCTCACTGCAATTATGATGAGTTTGAGCCATTTGTTGTTGTACAAGGTCTTGTATTAAACAGCTTCTCTGAGCAAATTTTACCTCCTCCAGTATGAAGTGCAAAAGCTAGAGATCCTGCGTGCAGCAACCAAGTCCAACACTAACTACAATTATTCACACAACGTACAAGCATGCCAGTGGAATTCTTTGCCACAAGACAAATTTCCAGTACCTGCAGCACAGGTTTAATGGAGACTGGTTTAGCAAACAGAGAACACTTCAACTAAAGATTTCTGCATGACAAACAGTTTGTACTCAAAAGAACACTCCATGAGAATTACACATGCCTGCTCTGTTCTTGTACTCTTCCATAGGTATCCATTTGTGACCACTGATGGAAGAAACAGGGCTCACCTTAAGTCTGACGCATTACAGATGTTCTTATGGCTCTTACATATTGCATAAAGATATTCAAAAAAGACACGTTTTGCTAGACTGAAAGAACTACTAGGAAATGACCAGCAGCAACTTGAGCAAAATGAAGTGTACAACTACGTCGTAGTTCAATCCCAATTTTTTGCTTCAATAACCCCTTCTGCCCTAGACAGAGGTTTGAGATACTTGCCAAATGTATGCCTGCACAGCTCTTAACACTGACTACATGCCACAAGTCTGACCCCACAAGCTACAATAAACTCAAGAACGACGGTTCCTTTCTCCAGTTTTGCTACTGTCCTCAATATTGCAGTAGATCCTTTGTGACCCTTCACAGAAACACATTCCAATCATCCCATCAAGGCTGACAGCTCTTCTAGACAACTGGGAGACTCCAGAGGCTCCAGTGCACAGTGTTTATCCCATTCAAGGTCGCGGAGCACATTCCTGCAAATCACAACTGATGTGTCACTGGAATCCTGTCTGAAGTCTTAGTAATATCTTAAGTTCTACAGTAACCACGCAATCTCTTCAGTGAAATTCCTAAGCAGTTGCAACTGTGGGTTGTCAGCTTTTACAGAGAAAGGCAAGCGACACAACAGCTCTAACAGACGGGAACTGGGATTTTTTCTTATCCGAAGCCTATCAGCTTAAAACCTAAAACAAGCTTAATTTCATTTTCCTTAAATTCTCTCATACAAAGTTGGGATAAGTCCCATCATTTTTTTTCCCCGCAAAACAACTGATGATGTCAGGCAGACTCTTACCATCTTATGTTCTTATTACTTCAGAATTCTCTCTCTCTGGCCTAGAAAGCAAACAAACAAAAAAAACTCCACACAAACTTATCTTGGTCACACTTCCGCAGAACACTTCTCCAAAAGATATTTAAGATGCAAGTTCAACCATGCCACTGAAAGCAGAGGAAGCACGTGTATTTCTTTGAAGGACTTCCACTCGGACATTTATCTCCCTGCATCACAGGGGATGAGCGCTTCCTTTCTCTAGAGAATCACAAACAATCCGGTGACTTTTCTGGGAGGTTGTTCAGAAAAGGAAACTTTGTCTCCTCCCAAGCTGATTATGCAGGAAAACAATCTTATTTCTGACACTTGCATACACGTTGCTCCCCCTCCAGTAAACCAACCCAGCTACTTGTTTTTGCTTTCATAAATGTTCTCTTCTAATTCTGCTGTGCTGTCAGCCGAAACAAGATGCTGACTTCAACTGCCAATTAATCAGCATAAGTAGGCTCCACCACTTACTGGTTAAGTTTTCAGTGAAGCAACTCCAAGCCTCTTCCTGCATTAGGATAACAGTTCTGTCAAACGCTCTGCTTTACCATGACACATACAAAGAAACTTTACTTCAGCTACACAAACTGCTTACACTGGTCACCATGGTCTTGTTTCTTTGTACTCCATCAATTTCCTCATTGTATTTCTAGTTGGAGCCAAGCAAAACAGATGTATTTGCTTGATCCTACACACAAACAGTACTACTAATAAACACAAATGTAGAAACATCTTCAGTATCGAGGCAGTTGCTAGTCAGAAATGTAAGCAGCTCCCCTCCACCATTTCCTGCATTTCTCGCAGCTCTAAACAAATAACAGAAGCCTGCTGTTGTTTTAAAATATAAGCAAAGATAAATATGAAGGTTGGCTCTTCATTATAGACTTAATCACAGTCAGTTTTTATAAAGTCTGTTTAAGAAGTGTCATTGTGTTCCTCGCTATAAGAAAACAAAGCCTCTCTTGTATCTGACAAGCTCTCTCAAGAGTGGCTTCCCAGTTCTACAGTTAGATATGTGATTGGTAGTAGAGATTGTAGGATCAATAAATATTGAAAACAGAGCAACTACATTAAGAGTTGTCATACAACAAATTCCTAACATCCTCAATAATATAAGTTTGTTTCAAATTTCACAGACATAAAGTTCAACTTCAGGACCAATAACCTCAACACTCAGAATCCCTATAAGCACCTATTTCCAGTTCTAAAACAGAGAATTCACTATGTCTACTAAATACACCTTCAATTTAGTAATTTATGTAGATGCAAGCAGAGTGCAAAACTGAATTAAGAAGCCACTCTTTCTCTGGTTAGCAGATACTGCAAATTAATGATTCAGACCTGTGCATATATTTCTAATTGCTTATTTTTCAACCAAAAATGAGTCGCTCCAAGCAGCCCAGGAGCTGACTTCCATCTTGCTATACAGCATATGAAGCAGGGTGAAACCTCTGCACCAGACACCTGGCAGGAAACAATCTGGCCTGAAGTCTGTCCACCACCAAAGAGAACCTCCCCAGACTGCTCCCAAGAGACAAAGCCTGGTTACATTTCTCAGGTCTAGCCTCCTTTTGTTGACAGTGCCCTACAAGTACCTGCTGAATCTTGTCAAGCTGAGCTTCCAGTCAATGAATCCTCACGTGCATCTCATTCCTCTCTGCATCTGCATGCACCTGTCTGTTGCTTTACATAAGCACAGCTGCTGACACACACCAGATATGAGACTACGAAGACGTGCACCTTCCCTTTACCGCTTGCTTGCCTCCTGTTCTTTTGTTGGTACTGGTGTGTGGTGGTGCGTGCAGGGGGGAAGTTGTTTGTTTGCTTTTAAATTCTGCAACAACATGAGACTACAAATTTTCATGAAACTCTATGCTCAGTGCCCCACATCTGGCAAGCTGGAAACAACTCTGGGAATGCAAATGGTGCTTAGATTCGAGTAGAGAGCAGGAGACAGGAACGAGGGCCTCTCCCTGATTAAATACCCAACTTAAACCTCATTTGCCTCCCATAACCAAAAAAAGCACTTAGATTCAGTGCTGGAAAAAGTCTTCTTCCAAGCATTACTGCTAAGTTCTGGTCACAATTCCCTCAAACAACAGCACATCTTCAAGCTAGAAAGTTAATTCATAGCTAAGACATTGTCATAGACAAGCTGGTATTCTTGAATTTGATCACTTAATTAGAGCAATTAAGTCTGCAAGCTCCAAATGAGCATGGCCAATACTGCCAAATCACTACATTCATCAAAAACCTCAAAGCTTAGGGATTAAAGTGAGAGGAGTCTGGGGAAGAAGAGTCTCACATGCTTCAGAGCATACCATGCTAATCTGTTACTGTTACTTAAAACTTTAAAGATGCATTGGTTTAAGACAGCTCATTGTACTTTGATTAGAGTGGGCTAGCAACACACATAAAGCATTCTCAGATGAGGCAAGATACTTCTGTACTGGCCTAAATAACTGCTTGTAACTGAATTTCAGTATGAGCTATCTGATACCTCTTATTGCTCAACTGTAATCAGATTCACATATTCAGACAGTGACTGAACTTGTTTGTGCAAACAGGACACCTAAAAGAAAGGCCAACGATATTCTCTGGCCATCCTACTTGTAGTCTAACTCAAACTTGGTGAAATGCACATTTATAAAAAAACAGAAAAAATAACAGATGCCAACAAGATTGCTGCAGTGTATTACATAACTACAGATTCTTCTTCATACAAAATGATTGCTTTAAAAGCAAAATAGCTCAGACTTGCTAAAAGCCTTAAAATACTCCTCCAATAAAAGGATTGAGGAGGAAGTTAAAAAAGAGGAGGAGGAAAGGAGCAGAAGAATACTGCATGCGAGGAGAAAAAATGAGTAGAAACATTCTATACGGCTTAGAGAAGAGAACATGCAGAAAGAAGAAATGCACAGAACAATGCAGGAAATGATATACTTATGGACAACTTGATCACAGGGTTTGAGGCTTTAACAGCCAGACAGACTGGGACACAACACAGAAAGAAGAAACCAGGGTCCCTTCTAAGTCCACTATCTTCTCTCCAAATTTCAAATATCGGTAGCACTAGGTGCCTAGCCAAAGCTCACACACAACAAAATAATCTTGTTTAACACTATACATCTTCACTGTGCAAAAAAGTGGCTGTAGTTTATATTAAACCCCCCTCTCTCCAGGTTAAAAAAACCTAAAAACTACTTTCACACTTCAGCAATATCCTGCATTATTAAGCTATCATTTAAAAAAAAAAAAAAAAAAAAAAGTAAGTCTTCTGGTTTCTGTTGCTTTGTGGGAGGGAAGAAGGGAAAGTAGCAGGGGAGGGACAGGACATGCCTCCCAGTGTCATTTGTGTTTTCACCTCTTTGCTGGCAATGAATTTCCATGTGCCGTCACAGGTCAGTGATAGCCAATTTCTGGCTGCTATGAAAAGCACTGGTTTCACATAGACTCTGGCTGTGCAATCATCTCAATTTCCACTTTTACTGGGACCACAGCTTCCCTTGTAAGTGGAAGGACTTGCAAAAAAGGGCTTAGAAACTGCTGACAGTCACGTATCACTGTTTGCTGGTCAGCGTATTGTTCAAAAGCACATACTGAGACTGTTCTGTAGGTATCGTGCTTGTGAAACCATCATGCCTATAAAAGCACAGTTAGATAGTCTGCAAAAAGTCAACTCTTTTCCTGCAACCGCAGGAATCACTGCAACACTGCCAAAAGTGATAAGCAGCAATTCTGGAGCAGTTTGCGGGTAACACTAACACAGCAATGCTTGCAGGCTCCTATTAACTGCAGCAGTGTCCACCCCAATGTCAGTTCTCTACACGGCACCTGATAGACTCAGGCTCCCGTCATAAAGCACTCATCACAGTGAGCTGGGAGGGAAAAGACAACAAAAGCCAACAAGCATTTTGCACAGCCCTTCTTAACTGCAAGAGGTTGCTTCTAGCTATCAAGCATTCACAGTTGCTAGCAACTTTGACTATATGGAAAACATTAACTTCCCCAAACTTGTCCTTTTAAACCAATAAGTAATTTTGCATATTACAAGAAACAGAGCTTCCTGGCCTCCCCTATCTGTTGAAAAATGGTAGAATACTATTTATTTAAGAGAGCTGTTTTTAGACAAATATTTGAGTTGCTTCAACTCTTATAGATCTCCTGAAAGTGTTGTCCACTACTGCAACACAGCACACATCTTCATATTAACAGTGTAGAAAATATCCAACACATCGAAACAACCAAGTTCTGCAAAGCACAAATACAGCTGTCTTTTCAGGTCCTAAATTAAGTTTTGCATGAAGAAGAACACAGGAAATACTGAGGTTCTAAGAACGCTGAAAGAAACTGACTTACCACAGTCCTTTGCTTGTTGGGCAGGAAGACTCTAACAATAGGCTTCTGTGGAGACTTAGGGTTATTCCGCGACATATCAGTAGGATTTTGATAAACTGAAAGGGATAAAGGTGCTACAGAGAGGCTAGAGGAGGAAGATGATGCAACTGTGTCCGTTGAAGCTGAACTGGAGACAGAGAAATCAGTTCCATTTCCCATGGATTCCAATAACTGCTGTTCTCTCTGCTGTAGAGCATCTAGTTTGCTGGTGTACTCTTCATAGGCCTGTGAAGGAAGAAGGGCTATTTTAATGATGCAGTAGCCTCAGATAAAAACAGAAGTGTAAACTGAGAACAAGCAAAACAAAAAACATTCTGAACTAACTCATATTTCCTATAAATATGAACAAAATTGTCTGGTCAAGAACAGGAAGCAAACAATTAATGGCTTTCAATTTTCATGTTAAAACCTTCTGAACTAATTTTAATCCATGAAACAGGTAAGTGGATAAAAGAAATCACAGATCATAGTTTTAAAGCACCTGCACTGTACAGTCTAATTTAGAACTGCTTTAAAGAACAGCAATCTTTAACAAGTGCTGTCAGCTAAAGCTAAATGCACCGTTCTGTTGGAATGTAATACATTTAACACAATAATTAAGAGAAGCAAAAGCCTGCTTTTTGCCATCAGTATCTGACAACTTACCTCACTCACTGCTCACCATTCACCACTGGCACTACATTATTTTTCCTTTTTTTTTTTTTTTTTTTTTTTTTGACCAGAGTATAAAAACATGTCTCAATTAGAAAACAACTAAACTTGCCCCACAACAAAGTTGCACAAAAACATGCCAAAGTGATCCTTGCTTTTTCTTAACTATATGCGATTAGTTTGTCTTTTCACAAGTAAAGGCTATGCAAGTCCATATCAACTGAAAAAGTTCAGCACCATTCGTCCATGAAGTTTTAAACAAATATGCCATGAACACAGATCTGTAAGAGTAGATATTTTCATTTAAAGATGGCTTCCATCAACTTTCTTTGTAACAAGACCATTTCCATCTGTATCCAGAAGCATTAGCAGGGCAGCTCCAAAGGTAACGCCTCCGAGTTTATGACCTTTGCCAACAGCGTCAGAAGCAGAGGTTGGTGGGATGGCAGGAGAGGCTGAACCTTCCCATCAACTGCCATTACACGTTGTTGCTGTGTGACAGATGGCAGATGAAGGGCAAGCCATCACAACAGCATTTGACATAAAAGCATCCATGAAGCAAAGGTGCGCCAATGAATTTCTCTGTGCAGAAAAAATGGCGCCCACTGACATTCATCAACACTTGCTGAACATTTCTGGAGACCAAACAGGGGATACGAGCACAGTGAGGCAGTGCAAGTGTGTTTCAGTACTGACAGTGACAGCGGGTCACCTCCACTGGTGCAGAATTATTTTTATAAGCATGCAGCTCTTGCTCATCATTGACAAAAATGCATTGCTAAAGGTGGTGATCACGCTGAAAAATAGCGTTTTGTAGCTGCAAATCTGCTCTATCAAACAGCGTTATTGTGCTCTTTGTATCTGTTGTAGTTTCCATGAAAACATACAGGAGGAACTACCATCAGTGACCTACATATCTTCAATATTCTGAATCTGAAAACATGCATCGGTTAGGAAACTTTTGTTTCATGCTGTATAAACATTTTGGTGCTAACCAAGGATGTTACATAGACAATAAGAAACAAAGATGCCACAAATGTAATATCTGAAGAGTAATGAAAGGAACTTCCTACTTAGACCTCCAGCAAGACTGAGATTTGTCAGGCCACACATATCTAATGTGAAAAGCAGTATTTACATTAGGGAAAGGTACATTTCTACTTAGTTGCTTTCCTCCAGTTCTCTGTGCAGAACTTGTTTCTAATTAAAGTTATAGAATTAAACTGACCAAAACATCTGCAGGAAAAAATATATTATTTTTAAGAGGAAAAAATAACTATGCTTTTAGTTTCAGCGATGCTGCCACAAATACTGCATTTACTATGGATTTATTTCTCCAGGGGTGTACGTGCAGCTTTAACCAAACTCAGGTAGTTTATAGTAAACAAACAGTGATTGGCCTCTCTCTTTTGAAGGTTTAATATCCCTCAGGATAGACTCACTCACAAAATTTGCATTATCATACCAATTGCATTAACAAAGAGAACAGTAATTTGACAGTGGGGACTAAGAAAGAAAAAGCTGCTTAAAGGGTAATGGTGAAGACCACAATTCTGAACCCTAAATGTTGCAGGAAAACTGAGAATTGCTTGCAATTCCTTTTAAGAACTGAAAGTGTCTAGGGTTTCGTGAACAGACCACAAACTCTGTGACGTAAGGCCAAAACATTTTCATCCTACCGTGAAAAGTAAATTTGAAAGTTACACGATTATAAATAATGGCATTTTTTGGCAGTATAGTAACATAAGCACCTCACTCTTACTTCCAGGAACAGCTTTTCGTGTAAATTCCAGTAAGAGTTCCATGTGTCAAGAACTGTTTTCAGTAAACAAAAATTAAGAGTCACAAACTACTGTCATTTCACCGATACTTTTCTAAATACTTACTTCCTTTTCTCATGAACATTGCAAAAGATTGTTTGAACTAACACATGCAACGTTACCCCACTTCCGGATACTTGTGGCCTCCGTTCCTTCACAGAGTTCCACGCATCTTTCAAAAAGCCCAATCCTACAATGTTGGTACCAGCAGCTCCATCTGTCACTAATGCAATTCAAAAGTCAAATGATTTTTCTTAAATGCATAAGCAATGAGCATAGAAGACTGGGAACTGTTGCTGGGTTTGGATTCTATACCACTGGACTTTACATGAAAAGCTTTTTTTTTTTTTTTTTTCTTCTTTTCTTTAAATGGGGGTGAATTCCCCAAAATATTGTGTTGTAACCCAATGTCACAGCAGATCTAGCAACAGAACACCAAGAAAGCAGAAATCTACTATTAGCCTTCAAATATGTTTTTCTTTTCTTTAAAAAACAACTATTTTTACATAGAAGCTGCAATGGTTCATGTAGCAGAAACAGAATAGCTCCAATGAATCTCATTTTTAAAAATTAAGCACTTTGGTGAGACATCAGTACCAGCTGATGACAGAGTGAGCAGCACCAAGTCAAAACAGAATTGTCTGACTGACTTAAATTTAAGGAGTGTAAAAAAAGCAAAAATGATCTATGGCAAAGTATTTGAAAGCAGTTTGTGCCACACAGTTGGCCTACTGACATTACAGGCCATATTAGCTGACATACATCAAGTCTTCAAGTCAGGTAAGGTCCTATGGATCAACCCTGATGCTGATTTCTAACATCACTAGTTTCTGAAACACAAATCTATTTAGTTAGTTTGTACTTTATCTACTATAGAAAAAAAGATTATGCAGAACATTCTCATAACTAATGGAATGAAGTATTTTACTGGCACTTCAGAAGTAAAGGTGCTATTTAGGCATTCCATTCAAGGCACAAAATTCTGAGTTCATCTTTGCTGTTGTGCTTGTTGCTGCCATTGGGATTCTGTTGGTTCACTCCAAAAAACAAAGTGTCTTTAATCATGTATATTATCCACAACAAACACGTTTGTGCACTGTATCAATAGAAGGCTCCCAATTTTGTGTCAATTTGCAGTATTTCTGTAAGTCATAGAAAAGATATATTCTAAAAGCTGAATACTAGATTTAAATTGGTGCATCATTTAAATTTACAAGCAACTCTATAGTTATCTAAGCTAGAAGGAAAAGCTGATTTTAATTACACTGCGTGTCAGTATGTATGCAAGTCATGAGAGAATATTCCTGAAACTTCAAGTAAAACGTACACAGGCCTGGTAATCTGCCAAGTTCATCTGAAGCATAAGAAATTCCTACATGCAATCTACATACGTGCCACAGGATGACAACTGCTTGCTGCAGAGCTGAAAAAAAATAAAGTTACTACTTAAATGTTGCAACATATTGATAGAATTAGTACTGACTTCAGAAGTCAACAGAACTCATGTTACGATACGGGATTTCCTCAAAAACATGAGTATTTTTACATTACTTACTATTCACGTTACATTTGAAATTTGCTTCCACAGGCTGCAACCAGGCTATACATTCCATTTAAAACATTTAAGTAAAAATAACAAGTCAGATATTTAAAAAAAAAATACCTAGGACAAAGCCAGGTAGCAAAACATGGTTTCTCCTTCTCACATCATTAGAAATTTAGTCTAAGCTCCAGCACACCAAGTGGTTTTATCATTTTCTCTCCCTTCCCCAATCATTTTTTTAGGTAGTGTCCATACATTCTAAGGATTTTAGAAGCCTAAATGACAGCTTCCAGGCTGCCAGATTGTATTTCTATTGAAAAGATGTCCAACCTTTTAGATTGTTGATCAAATGCAAATCTCACTGAAGTTAAATAATAGCTGAAAATAGACAGCAACGTAGATCAGGATTTCTGCACTTAGTAAGATGCCTAAATCTGTTCTTAGACTAACTTTAGACACTCCAGTTTGAGTCCAACGTATTTGATCAACTTGTGCTAGGAGCCTGGTGAAAGTTCATGTGAATCTCTCCATGGAGCCACTAAGTTTCCTAGTGTAAATATTTTCTTTGAATACCACCAGCAGTTTGAAACAACCAGAGTCATCATTACGATCCATTTCAGACTGTATCTGCCTGCTGATGCATAAAACGCACTCTAGATCAGCAATCTTCTTTAATAAATTTATAGTAATACAGCAACAAGGAATGAAATACCCTCTCAAAATTCAACAGCCAAACTCTCAAAAATGGCAGCAGCAAGGCCTCTGGATCAAAATTACTTCCCCTGGAGAATTAGACATAAACTAGAAAAACCACACCAGTTAGGGATAGGCACCTCTCTAGTACCATCATTCTCATTTTCAATTGCTTCCAATAGCTAGGCTAAGAAAGAAGAAAATTTCTGTAACACTAAAAAGCTGACTGAGCTTCGAAACCTATTTGATACCAATATCATTCCACCTATGTATTTGTACATTGCTTTATTTTGCGCAGCACCTGAATGCCAAAAGGTCAGGCAGCTTGCTCTTGCACTGACAGCTGAAGGAAAGTACAGGCACAATATGCAACCTCATTTTGTGAGCAGCTGTTTCCATTTTAATGGGTCAGTACAGCTAAATTAAGTTCTCAGAGAAATTTGTCACAGGTAATGTTAAAATATAATAAGATAAGAAAGATATGACATTTTGGAATTTTAAATAAGGGCCCTGAACCGTAACAGAGAGTCTGGAACAATCCTGTTTGTTAACCTTTCCTTCCCTCTGTGTGGGAACTGTTGAGTCACGGCCTGAACCACTCATTGATCACCTGGGGAAAGGACCAGGTCAGCCCAGGGAGCACCGGTGAAGGTAATTCACCTGCGAGACAGGAAGGGGGGGAGCCTGGCTGAACCTCTCTTACACCTCATGTAAGAGCTGACTGCCACTGGGGAAGAATCTCTTTCTGGAGATCCCTCCCTGGTGAGGCTCTCCCCTGTGAACCTACAACATTCTGATATGGGGGAACAGTTTTCTTTCCTTCCATTATAGCACCTTTCTATTGCACTGGTCCTTCTGTCATCACACCCTTGTTACAATGCCTTTCTCGTTGCATTGGTCTGTCCAACTGCTATACCTGCCTTTATAAATTAAAGCCAATTGCTTTTGGCCACTTTGGATCTATGTGTGTTGTTTCAGTTTACAAACAATGTTTACTTTCACATAGCATTAGGAATGTCCAGATCTTTATTCTTTTTCCCCTAACTCGTGTTGCCCTTTTCATCAGTATTTTGTTGGTAGAGATGAAAAAGGCTTATTTGATCACAGAAGACTGTACAACCCCACATTTTCAAAATGTTTGCCACTGCAACCCAGGACTTCCCAGTATCATAGTATTCAAGTTGTCTGCAGTAAAGATTTCCACTATTTACACTGCTTAGATAAATCTTTAGGAAAAGGGTTTTTCCACAGTGAATCACAAACTGTATTTTGGGAAACATCATCTCAAGGACAGATATAACACAGTGAGAAAGTATGTGGGAAGATAGAAATCATTGATGTTTTCAGCTGCTGCAATACAGAGTACTTACAAAAATGTGGTAGAATCTGTCAAAGAGCCCCTACAGCCTCTTTTCTAGAAGAAAAGTGTTATTAATGCTATTTCTACCCATACTGAGTCAAGCAGTTACTTCAAACGTTTGACAGTTATTTCCAGGGGTCTGTTAGATCTGAGAAGCATCTCACACAGGGGAAGGCATTAAGAGCTATGATTACCTAAGAAAGGATTTTATCTACATTCCAGAAGCCATACTTAGCTTTTAATACAGCCAATGCTTAATCCATTAATTATTTCTTCCATCCAGAACAAGCAGAAATGTTTTTCTTGTACTCAGATTAGAAAGCCTTGATAAGATGCCCAAAGCTATTACTAATTACAGCCATTAGAAGAAAATTGTATGGTTAATGAGGAGTGTTCTTTTCTATCATCTGTCCACTTAGTTCCCTATCCCTGTATCACAATGGTTTCACTCTCCTTCCCCAGCTCCTTCTTTCCAGTGCTGAGAGAAGGGAGACAAGTAGGTGCTACCCTACAGCTTCATGCTATTTCTTCCACTCCTAGGAGCTGGACACAGTAACACACACAGGTTTGAAGGCCCTACTCCAGGTGCTCAAAGAGTCCTTTTTTAAGACCATCAGTAAGGAGTGACAGATCAAAGCAGGGTGACTCTGAGTATACCTCTTGCAGGAGTAATTAGATATATGCTGAACTCAACATAGTGTCAATTACTTTCAGTATTTCAGGTAATCCATTCTTCTTTCATAGTCAATTGACAAATCCTGAAGTGATGGCTGCAACAATAGCTGTCAGTTTTAAAATTCTTCTTATGTAAAACTCATCAAACTCCATCCTCCAAATTAAAAAACCTGTCACACTTTTTGTGCGTCTCCTCACTTGCTCAGACAAGCACAGAATTAAAATCTCATTAGCACCTATCTTCTTGAGCAACTCTGAAACACAAATTCATTTTTATTTTTAAACAAGGTGCAGATCTTACATTCAATGCAAAAATAATTTACTTAAATTCTTTGTATGTTTTCAGAATTTTTTTTATTCAGTTCTTCAGATCTCCTATGGGCACTTTCTACACCTTTTATTTCTTTTAATTGAAATGCTCTTTGGTAACCAGACTCAATTACAGCTTTACTTGACAGGTCTATAGAGGCAGTACCACTACAGGCCAGGAGCCATTATATCAGGTGCTTTAAGTCTTGTAAAGTTCAGCAGGTGCTAAGAGGCATAAGAAACAAAAGATATAAGCCATAGGAGCACTCAAAAGAACTGAACGAATACTATGGAACTCATCAGAAAATATCAGCTGTCAGACCTTCAGTAGCTATCAAAAAGCCATGGTTTTGAAGAAAGCAATACAATAACAAACATCTAGTTCACAACAGCAAAAGGCAACATAGGTGAAAGAAATATGTTCAGTTGCAGGTTCTTATCCAGCAATTAGTTTTGGATAATTCCATCTTTGTATAAGAAAAACAGACATTATTACTGATAGCCCCATCGGAGATGATCAACAGACACAGTCCACAGAAGTCCTTAAGTGCTGCTCACATTTCATGAAGAATTGAGATGATCCCAGCCCAGGAAACAGGTAAGTGACATCATCAATATGACAGAAATTATACAAATACATTTTGGTGAAAGCAAGGTAATATTGCACTGTACAGAAAAAAAAATGAGACTTTGGCAAAACAGTACGTAACAAATCAGAAAAGGCTGTATAGAGTTTAAGTTACAGTGCTTTCCTGTTCAAGAGTATACTTGTATGTGCTTGAACAGTGACAAGTCCAAGGTGTGAAGCTCTGGGGGAAGGTGGAAATCATGTACAGAAGTCAGCGGTGATGCCCAGGTACAGAAACTGAGCAAAAAGCCCAACAGCACCCAGCAGCTCTGTGCACAGGTACTTTGCTATTTCTAACAGATGTCAGAAGGATGAGTTATCAATTGAACTGCTTAAGCTACCCACGTGTGTTCTGCATAATTTCCTGTTCTTTTTATGCATATAAAAACTACTGTATTTTCTTAGTCCTGTGATTTCTGGAAGGAAACGTTCTTCACTGCTTTATCAAACTACATTCACAGCTTTTTACATACAACTTCATCCTCCCATCCTGCAGCCAGGATTGGTCTGGTCCTTCTTCTGATAAGGAGATGAGTGCAGAAAGTTGAACTATTAGCTCTAGCAGTGGCAGACTACACTTGGATAAATGGCTGCAAAGTAAGTTCTGAAAAAAGCAGCAGTCTTTGTTCTTGGTCAAGCCAAAAAGACTAGAAGGGCACAGAAAGGACACACCAGATAGATAACTGTTGCTCAGCTGAAATGAATTGTCAAAAGAAAACAATAATCTTGTTTCTGTCTGCATCAGGTTACCTGGTAATGTATTTCTTTTCCTTCCCTCACACTTAAGTTCTACTGCAGGAAATCTACACAGTACACAAATGACTGGTTTGCACATTCAATGCTATTCACTTTCATCAATCTGAGGCTAATTTAATCCAAACTGATGATCATCCATACCTCTATGTTCCCCTCTCTCTCACCTCTATCTCTAGGCTCTTGGCTCACAGCTGTAAACTATTTCCCTTCCCTAACTCTAATCACGTATCTGGGACTCATGGGACTTCACCATAATCACATTCAATATACAACTGGTTGGCAAATTCAGCAAAACCAGAACATTTTCCTCTTAGATTGTCTCAAAATATCTTAGGTACTGCAAATATCTGAGCAAAGGAAGCAGAGGATCCATAGAACAAAGAGTTGGGAAAAAACCAAGTCTTTTCATTTCAATGATGGTAGGCTCTTTTTCATAGAATAAAATAACTGAAGTAGCAGCAGCATTACTTGTCATGAGACTCACTTCATGTGAGTCTCCAGCACAACTCACTGTGGTAACAGCCTGTTCTGCAAGGTCTGTATATTCCACTGATGAACTTGAGTTGCTGCTTTGTCTCAGCTACACAAGCAACCATCAAACTCAAAAACCTACTTTAAGCTTGATGATTCGCTATCGTGAAACATTTCAGACTTACCAGGCTCTTTACATTTTCTGGGTAAAGACTTACTACTGCAAATGTCCTCTATCATATCAATGAGCTATGGAACAATCTAAAGGCTTCCAGCAGAGGGATCTCAGTTTTTATTTCTTTACAAGAAAAAGAAATAATGACTGCAAAGAAACTAATCTTTTTGTTACCTGAAATCCAGACTTAGTAGACATTGGACTTATTATTATTCCAGTTTGATCTATTACCAAATAAAACCAACATATACACAGCAATATCAAATCCAAAGATATGGAATGAATAGGTGTGTGTGAAAACAGGCGTAATTACGTCCCACTGAGTGGTTAAAGTAGCTATGAATGCTCACTCAATACTTCCATTTCACATCAAATAAAGGGAATACAGAGGGTCTAATTTGACCTTAACTTTTAAGGACATTTTGTCAACATTTGTACAATCATGTTACTGTCCTGCTCTCACATATTACAATAAAAGCTAGAAATATGTCAAATAATGGGATCTTTAATTACTCAGTGCCTTTGGGCAGCAATTACAATTGAAGAGACTGCAAAATAAGTCTGCTTGACTTCCAGTTATTTCAATACTTGAAAGAAACAAGAAGAGGGCAGGTTTTGGAGCAAGTGATACTCATTCAGATCCTAACAGATGATGTAACTTGTGAATATGGTCTTTTATAGGCTTTCTATGGTGCTTAATGGACTGTTTCATGCGTGTCATGAAATTCAACACAATTTAATGAATTTTGAATAATGAAAAAAAGATTTACTCTGTAATTAGTTTATAAATCAAGTACAGTAGAAAACTATTTCTTCCTCCCTACAATTCTATAAGAAAGGTTCCTTCTACCAATAACAACTTTTGGATTCTACATAACTGTACTTGAAATGGAAAAAAAAAGCAAGGCAACTGCTTTAAAGGCAAAGATAGTCCTATGCCTTCACGTGTGTACAGAATCATAGAATTACCAATGTTGGGAAAGACATGTAAGATCATTCAGTCGAACTGTCCTCCTGTCACCAATATTTCCCACTAACCCTGTCCCTCATTACAACATCTAAATGTTTCCTGAGTACCTCCTGGGACAGCAACTCCAGCATCTGACCACTCTCTTGGAGAAGCATTTCCTAACATCCAACCTAAATGTCCCCCCCAGTGCAATTTGAGGCCATTCCCTCTAGTCCTGTTGCTAGTTACACATGACTTGTAATAACAGAACATGCATTTCTGTACTACACAAGCACCCATAATTTTTCCCCTTGCACCAAAAAGGATGTCTTACATTTCAGTTGCACAAGCACAACTGCTAGAACACGCTACTGATCTTCTCTTACTGATAAATATCAGAAATCCCATGCAGTTCCCCTCTATCTCCACAGAAAAAGAGTTAGGTTTCTAGAAGATGAGGAGAACGTACTCTTACTACAGTTATATTTAACATAGGATGCTTTACATAAAGATGTAGATATCACACAATAATCTAACCTCATTCATTTGTGCACAAACTTACCTCTAAATATATTGATGGTGGGTTGTGTTCTCCTCCAAACTTGTCTAACAGCGCTTCTATATGTTCTTGTGTTAATTTAATCATCTGTTTGATATTCCACACCTAAAATAGAAAATTAAATATTTTAACTTAATTAAATCCTAGACAGTCTACAGAATCAGCCCTAAACCAAAACAATCTATATTTCCTAGATATTTAATAACAGAAGCCCATAAAAAAATATTAGGATATCAGGTAGAACGTACAATGCTATTCGGATCATCCACTGTCAGTAGCATACAGCTTGCTTCCCTGATACAATAAATTTGGCTTTAAAATTCACAAACCATTGAACAATAAACTTCTGACGTTCTATTTTTTATGTTTATCAAAACTATACTAAGTACTTTTCTTGCAAGGCTCTGTAGTACGATAGAAGTTGGGTTACAAAGTTTAGTGGAGCTTTTTTAAGTCATAAGCAATCCGCATCAACAGCATTCACATAATCCAGACCTAGTGTTTTATTTCTTGATCATAAGCACTTTCTATAACGTGAATTGTACATTCCTCCACCTTGCAAGTTGTTTTTTCTTTTTAAATGAACTTGGATGTGATTTGAAAGAGACAGTTACCTGCTCAGAGAGACATGGAATTGCAGTATGAAATAACTCAGGTCATTACATAGTTTTCAGTGTCTTTAGGACTTGGAGACTAGTATAGGGAAATAACACTATGAATTCTAATCCTAACACCTATAAGGGCACCAATGCACTATTCAGATTAGGTTAAAAAAAAAAAATTACACATATTTAAGCAGCTATTTTAGCCCAAACAAATTCAGAAATTTACTGGGGGGAAGAAGGAGAAAAAGAGAAGAATTACTTCCTCACAGCTACTGCTGGTCAGAAAATTCATTAAAAAGAAAAAACAAAAAATAAAATATTGTAAAACATTAATTATTATAGACCAAAATAAAAAATATAAATAAAAATACAGTGCTTCTTCCAAAGGAATTTTAAGGATTCCTATATATCTTTTAGTTTAACTCATACCTATTTCATGCATTATAATACATACGTACTCAAGACTGGGTCTGGACATACAAATTATGACAACTTACCTCTTCAAAAAGAAGATGCAAGTACGTACCATTAACAGGGACCAACTCAAGTTGGATCAATACAAGTTTTACTAGGTAAAACTTGAGATGTTCACTCAAAATGCAGAGCTCATATGCTACCTGGGTAATCAAGGTGATGCTCAACAACACCAACTGCCTGCCAACAACGCGAGGTCTGACTACCTTGCTGGCTGATGCCCAGCAAGCCTTTAGCAGCAGCCACTCCCCATGGCTTTACAGCCTACCGCATGCAGTATGGAATAACTCCTGGCCTAATTTAGGAACAGCTGAACATCAAACAAAGAGTGCGATACTCAAATACTCTGTAAGTAGATTCTCTTAAAGCAACGGTTGAAGTCAGCTTCCTTCTCAACTTAGAATCAATGTATATGTTGAAGCTAGGATAGCTAAGCAGCAGCAAACAGCAGAATTTCTGCAGTTTGCTAATGTTTTTTTCAAAGATGGCAAGAGGTGGGCACATGCTTGGTGAAGAGAACGAGCTAGCATTAGTTCCCCATGTCAATTAATGTGTTCAGTATAAAAGTTTTTGATGTTTGGTTACTGCATAAACGTTAACATGCCATTAACCTCATGGTGTATACAGAAAATTTATGTCAAACTAAGAAAGAATATCTCAGGATTACTTTCAGAAAAAAAGTTTCATTGCTGTTTTATGCAACTTTTCTTATTCACTCTGGCAACTCTACCCACAGAAGTCACCCTCAACATTTATTATATCTTAATATCAGTAACTTACTACACTTAATGTCTGGTAACAACAGGGAGAGAAAATGCTTCACCTGCCAGATGAGTTTTCAAATACTTTTTTTGAAGACTGAAAATCAACTTCTTGGCTCATAGGTTATTTTCTACTTCGTGTGAAATGATCAGAATGTTCCCTCACACAGAGAAGCTACTGAATACAAAAATAATTGTTAACAAAGCCACAATAAAATGCACATAGGAAGTGTGCTACTGAAGAGAACTCAGCAAGAAAGTCCAACAGCCTCAAACACAGGGCAGAAATTTTCCTGTTAAATTATTACCAGGACAAGAGCAAAAAATTAATGACTAACAATTTTTTTTTTTTTTTTTTTTTTTTTTAATTTTCTGCCAGCTACTGGACTGCACCATCTGAAGAAGCTGAAGTTTAAGTCATATATTGCTCAGAGTGGCTGGAAATGGTGCCCTGAATTACCTACTGTATTACCTTCTGAGCACTGAAGTAAGAGCCTTTCACAAATGAATCTTGCAGGGAAACAGCATGGATTTCTATTATCTTAGAAAGGCAACTCATAGTTAGGAGTACACTGAAATTTATCAAAGTCAGCCATGGCACTGAATCATTACTCGTTGCTCACAGAAATGGAAAACCTATCTTAAGTGCCTTATACATCAACAGCCTTTTGACAAGCTGAAAAGCTCTCACAAGTCTTGTACCGACCAGCATGCGCTAGCCGTAACCAGGCATGCATAAGAGCATGGGACACAGCAAATTTCCAAGCTTCACAATTTCCCTGCACATGATAACTAGTACTACTAGCATAAAGCTACCTTCTGGCATTCTGTATCAGTGAATATATTTATATACTGTTGTTTGTGTCCAGAGCATCCCTCATCTGGGTAGCTAATTCTCCTTGAGACTCAACACCCATGCATGCATACTGCATTCTGTTGTGCAGGACCTACAACAACTCCAATTTAATTGAATGAACTTAAACCTTTCTCTGACAGGAGTTCAGACCTGCTGCCCAGTGCAAGTTACCTGCTGTGACACCAAGATGGCTGCTTCTGCACACAGCACCCCTAACTTCCTGCTCTCAGGAATTAAGCCATTAAGGGCTGCACTTGCACAGCCAGCACTCTCCTTTCCTCCTTGTAAACTTGCTTGCTCAGATATCCTGCCCCAACTCAGTCTGCATCATGCACAGAGACAAGAGACTTTCACATACCATGTCCCCAGCATACGTATTACACAGATGTGAGTTTTACCATGAGCAAGAGAAAAATAACATCTACTCTTTCTCAATGGCCAGCAGATTTGTGCAGTTTTCTTCTAGTTCTAGAGAAGGCATGCATAAAATGCAGATAAAGGGATTACTGTAAAAAAATTACTGCCAAGTATCTTGCAGAAATACAAAACCTGTTGCCAGCCTAAGAGAGGTGATAGAAACACTGATGTATCCTGAAGTTGATCTGCAATGCACACAATATTGTCCATGTACAAATCCAGCCACAATCCACTGGAAGCAGCATGGTTGTTTTTTTTTTTTTTTTTTTTTTTGAGACACACTGTTTCATTACAGTTCCACAAAAAAGTAATGAATCTTTTTTTTTTTTTTTTTTTTTTTTTTTTTTTTTAAGTCTCTGTCTTCTTTGGTAGCATTAGGTTAAGGTTATTCTCTATCACGAGATGAGATTTGATTCTCCTTTTAGTGCTGCTGACAGAAAGAAGCTGACAGAGGCTGACAGGGATACAGACAGATAGAAGACTGGAGATATTCCAGACACTCTGGAATACATCAGCTTGTATCTGCCCATTGTGGATAACCGTGCATTAATTTCACAAATAAGCACTCTCTTGCAATGTAATGAAAAGATGACAACCTATTTCAAGCCAGAGGCAAGTCAGATACATAGGAGCCCAAATCCATTCTATTCAGCAAACGCAACAGCTCTGCAACTGAAAGACTATAAGCCATAAAGTTATTTTTGCATTCTTTGCTGCTTGTCAAAATATGCACTGCCCGAGAAAGCACAAAGTGAAATGTCTTCTCTACCTTTTGCATCTGATATCAGAACTCAAATCTTGCAGCACATCCCAACTCTAACCTCCACATTCACATTTGGTAGAAGACGCCTGGAAGTTTGAATATATTCCATAAACAACAACAAAAAAGTCATTCTTTGCACAGAAACGGTATGTCCTGCATTTGGATTATCACAATTGGCAATGATGGATGGTACTTTAATGGGACAAAGCAGCTATTGAAGAATTTGATTTCAAAATGGCTTTACAATGAGGACAGAATTCATTAACACCTCTCCAGTACTGTTCTAATCAGTCCCTCCAGGCTTCTTTCTCACAGAATCCATGCAATTGTTTAGCCTTCTGGGCTAGTGCCCACTTGTCAGAAACTGCTTTTAGAAAGCTGTCATGTCTGAAGTCATTCTTTGATGGACTTCACTAGCTTGAAAATGAAGGATTGGAGTTAAGGCAGGCGAGGGGACACAGCAATGGGACTAACTCAGAACCCCACCTTAGGGTGCGCACAACAAGAGAACTTGCATTTCCCCAGATAATGAAAAACCACTGCTGCCCCTTTCTCACATTTTGGTATCTTCCCCTGAGATCTGTTCTCCACTCAACAACCCAGAGCAGTGCAAATACTCTCCCTTCCTCTTACAAAGCCCACTTTCCCTGTTCTGCACTCATACACCGGAATGTAACGTGCACATAGAGTGAGCAAGACAGTCTTCCCTCCGGTTCTAGCTTTTCTCCATCTCTCAAGAGAAGCTTCTCTTAACTCACACACTCTGCTCAGTTTTGCATTTTTCTTGCTCTGACAGCTCCTTATGCTTATCATATTTTCTGTGGTGTAGCAAAAAAAAAAAAAAAAAAAAAAAAAAAAAAAAAAAAACACTAAAACAAGCATGATGAAAAACATGAGCAGAGGAAAAATTTCACTGAATCAAAAACCAGGTTGCAATGAGATTCACACAGGATTTTATAGAAGCGACAAATGCTAACACAGAGACTGCCTTTTCTAGTTTATCTTGCCGAATTCAGTACTCACATTTGCAAATCATTTCACTGCAACTCCTATAAAATGTCTGAGAAACCAACTTTGACAGTGTATTTTTATTGTCAGTTAGCTAGATAGTTCAGAATGAGTCTGTGGAAATTTACACTCACAGGAGAGTAAACAAGTTACAGACATTAGTATCTACAGACATTACTGTAGCCAAGAGAAAAGGTCTCTTTTTCCACAAAAGTGGAAAAATATCCAACTGTGTTTATGGCAGCATTATGCCTGTAAACAAAATCCCCAACAACTCCCTCCCTGCTCCAAAAAAAAAAAAAAAAAAAAAAAAAAAAAAAAAAACAGAAAACATTTGACCATGTTAATGCTCATGTATCAGTCTCACCATTAACGAGGAGTTAACAGAAGAAACAATCAACATTAGAATTGCTGAGTAACTGTTCCACCTTGTAACACTGTAACGCAACGGTAAGCACAGCAACGTAGTAGTAAAGTCCTAGGCTGTAGCAGGTGAGGATATGCTCAAACAGGGCAGCAGTGGACACAGAAGTTAAGGAAAGAATCTGCTTACCCTTAGAACACCTGAGGTACACAGAGATCTCCAGCAAGATCCCCTTGCCTCCACTGCCAACCCTCACCTGAGTTCTGTGAAGGGATGGATCCTGGCTCCAGCCCTTCAGGTCACTCAGGTGCACTGCATGTAGCTGAGCTCCAAGGGTTGGCCCTGACTTGCCACCAGGTGCTCAATCACTGCTTCAGGCCGTGACTCAGCATTTCCACTACACCCCTGTAAGACAAGCACACTCACTAAAGACTTTCTTTCCTTACCAGGAGACTTTTATCACATCAAATCCTGGTATAATAAACGTTTAGTTTTTACTTAATATTCTGACATCTCTCATTTATTCGCAATCCAGGCAATCCATGTCTTTTCCTTAGTTTAATTCTAAAGGCAAATGGCATTGCTCACCACTGAGCTCTTCTTTCGAAGCAGAATAAGCAGCCTTTCAATCTGTCAGGCCCCTCCCTTTCAGGTTGCCTCCTCTTAAAACAAAAGAAATTCATACTTCAAACGTTCCTAGTTGCCTGAACCATCTCAGTACTCTAAATGAGGAAAGAAACTCTCTTCTGCATGAAGGTAGGTTTTCTGCCACTCTAGTGTGCTGAAATAGCTTTGCAGAGGACCTTGTGGCTGCTACAGCTGCTGCAGTCACCTTTTCTCTCTCTGCACCCACAGGTCAGTGGATGGAGGCTAGCAGGAAGCAGCAGCCTTCCTGTTCAGCTCCAGCTCGCAGTCAGTCCCCCGCTTCTGCATCACCGTCTTTGCTGCTCGCTGCTAAGTAGTGTTTGCCTCCACGCACCGCAAAAAGAAAGTCAACATGTTTTCTACCACAGCAGAACACAAGAGTGTGAAAAATAAGAGGTGTTCGTAGCCGACATTTAAATTGTTAACCGTCAATTTTGGGTGTCTTTCATCAAACTTAATCTCTTATTCCACATTCCTCCAGACCTCGGTGCTGCAATTACTATTAGTTGTATTCATTCCCCTTGGTATTACTGTGGTAGTCATGAGGATCACACAGATGGAATTCTAACACAATTCACTGTATTTACATTTATGAATTTTAAAACTTCTCCCAAGACTGTCAAAGGTTAAAAATTAAAAAGGGGGCATGGGGAACTTTTTATACATATCTACTAATTATACATATCTACTAATGGCTCTGGGCAGCCTGGTCTGCTGGTTGGCAACCCTGCACGTAGCAGGGGGGGGGTTGAAACTAAATGATCATTGTGGTCCTTTTCAACCCAGGCCATTCTACAATTCTAATTTGAATTTTTATGATTCTAATTTAAGAATGCAATTTTGTTCTAGAAAGGTAACTACCACAAACTCGCAACAAATGAGAATCCCATACAGAGGTGAACTTAAACTACTGTGCATCCACCAGACTATTGCTCCACATATGTTAGCACTGAAGACAAGTCATATTTGTGATGGAAAGCCAGCAGCTAACAACTAGCTAATTACAATAATTGGATCTAAGAAGCAAATGCTAGCCAAGCAGGCCTCTTACACAGGCTGGGTCACATTAATTAAACTGACAAAACATAGTCTTTCCTGGACTACAGAACCCAGTCTGCTCTCTCCTTGCCAGAGCACACAATTCATTAGACTGCCTAGAAAAGATAAACAGCACCTATTCAAAAGCTCATGTTATCAATCCACAAAAATCATCTGCTGTACTCTTTACAATATTCAACCATTAAACTGTTATGACATGGTGCACATGCTTTCTACTAGCTGGCTAGAGAATGTAAGACAGTTGAAATTGTCAGTTGAAACTAGAGTATAAAGTGTGGCTATGATCCAATAAAGGAGCTGAGGCATTGTGTTCTTATCTTAAACAGATATCAAAATTACAAAACAAAACAAAAACAACACAAAACAGGTATAAGTAATTTGCCCGTAGTTTTGGAAAACAGTCACAAATAGAAACTGCCATAGAAACCACGTTTTCCTGGATGGCATTTAATGTTCAGCTCAGCAGCTCAGATTGCCTACTAACTCCAACAGCACCATGAAAAATGAAATAACTTCCAAGGTAGGACTGGCTCCGTGCCATGCATTGTACAAAGAGTTTGGAAGGTTTTAAAAACAAATAAATAAGCAAGATAGAAGACATGTGGTGATGGAATAGTGGTAAAGAAAGGTCTGCTTCAGAAAATTGGAGAAAATGCAGAAAGATTTTCATTTCATTCAGTCAGACTTTAGCTGATTAAACCAAAGAACTACTGATCACATAAAACCTGCTGCAAGATCTATAACCTGTGACTGTTCAATCTAGAGACTGAGACGAGTTACATCAATTTCTAACTAGCGGCAAAAGCTTAAGCTCAGTCACAATCATTTATTATCACTAACAAATAGTATTCTAGTCAAATTATGAGAATACTGAGAGAAATCATTTCTGAAAACTACTTCAGATGATGCTAAAGACCCCAACTGAAATCCACACTACATAAAATTGTAGAGAAGGTTTGGCCTAATAAGACTTAATGAGTAAATTTACAATACCGGTTCAAAGGCTGAGGCCACAAGCACACAGATCTTCCAGATACCTACCTACATACTACCAACTTCTTCAAGTCATAGTCATGTTTTATTTCACGTTGATTTTACAGTGCTTTTCAAGCATTATTAGTAAGTAACTTGCGCCAGAGAGGGAAAGAAACTAGGCCTTCTACATCTACCCTCAAAAACCATCCTGTTATCCAAAATAAAGTGGATATGAAATGCCGATTGGACACAACGTAACTGCATTTGAGAAGTATTTCCAACTTTGCAGCAGGTTTACCAACAACTTTACTACTGGCTATGCTGTCTGAGAGGCCTCACTACACAACAGTGAGGATATTACTGCTGATGTCCCCCTTCTTTCAGTAAGAAAAAGCCATCTTAGCAACCTCATTATGCAGCAGAGTTTTAATCAGTAAGTACATACTGTTCACTAACAAACTTGCCTCCGAGGTGCAAGATTTTAAAGAAAGCTGGTAAATCTCACGTAGAAATTCCATCTCCCTTTCATTGTAGATGTTGTGCAAGTATAGTGGGACAGTATCTCTCTTGATATGAAACTTAGGAGAACAAACACTTCCTTCAGTGCCCAAGGACACTCGTATGATCTCAACTACAGTCCCA
The DNA here is from genome assembly GCF_951394365.1 of Tetrao urogallus. Lineage (NCBI taxonomy): Eukaryota > Metazoa > Chordata > Aves > Galliformes > Phasianidae > Tetrao > Tetrao urogallus. The sequence goes on along the minus strand of NC_136813.1, from coordinate 137,475,995 downwards.
ATAGTGTGGATAATTCACTGTCACCAAGCACCACACCTGCATGGTACAAGACCCATGTTGAAGAGAGCTGGTTCTGTATTCTGAGCCTTCCTGTTGATAGGGGTTGGAATTCCTAAGGCAGGCTGACAGCTGGCAGTGCTGCTCCTTGACAACTCCTGCCTGCACAGACAGCACCTCTGGACAATGGAGGTGAGTTAAAATCTGACCAGACCATCATCTTTTTCCCTTTTGCCAGGGGCCGCAATTACATAACGTTATCAGAAAGAACTGAGAAAGTCACTGCTGCCTATATATAAATATAAATACACACACACTAAAAGAGGTGGAGTAACAAGCCCAACACTTGCAGCAAGGAGTTTAAACAGGAAAAAAAGGCATGCAATTCTGCATCAAGCAGCCTCATATAACTTCAGAACTGGCCACAGGAGAGGAAATCAGTTGCACAAATACAGATTTCATCATTTTGGAAAGATGCTGTGTGCAGGAGGATAGATGAGGATTGCACTGTAAGCCCCAAAAGCTCAAGAGCAACTGGAAGAAAAAGACACGTCGATTGTACACATACTGCTATGTTCTGTACTGGCTGTGATAAAGGAGCTGTGTACACATATAGAGATGTGTGAACAGATAAAAATTATGAAAATCATCTAAGACATCAGAAAACAAAATCCTGTAGCCAGGACTCTCACGTGGCCAAAGCTGCAGGGAAAGTATACCTACTATACAAGAAGCCCATGGAGGACCTTCACATCATTGGCACACTGGGAAAACTATGGCACGTCAACACATTTCTATGAACTGTACACCCAGAAGCAACCCAGAGAAATCAAGTAAGATTGTTACAAGTGAGCAACAGGAAAATTAAGGCCTCAAAGATTTAAGGTGTCAGATAGAGAGATCTCATTCAAATACAGAACAAAAACCAAACCAAACCTGAAGGGCACTTTGTGGTAATTTCATGGGACAAAGATGGCCTTAAAAAAACAAGTTTGGGAGGAGCAAGAATCAAGCCCACCACACTAGCACTATTCTACCAAACCACATTCTTTTTGTCACCTACTTTGTAAGGGGCTTGGAGCTCACCAGATGCCTTGCCGAGCTCATTAATCCTGAGGAAAACAAACCCAGCAAAAGTGATGCTAATTTTCTTCAGCGTTAGTGGATCGATTTCAGAAGGCTGTACGTGGTGCTCACGTGGCACAGCACGGATCTGGCTGAGCGCACGGCAGGAGGCACACAAAATGGCCACGCGTGCCCCTCTCGGTGGCAGGGCACTGCCTGATGTACCACAGCCACAGGGAGCAGCGTTAGTCATCCAGAAGTACTGTTCTGACAGGGCATTTCTACTGTACCGCTGCTCTTCAAACAGGTTGTTCAGATTGAAACGTGCTACATAACAATTCAAAAAGTGTCTCTGAGAAAAACCTGTAGGTTCTACGTAAGGCTGGACTCGAACTATCCATTTCTTACTGTGAAACCCTCTTTTATCTCTTTTGCAAGTACATACAAAATCCTATTCCCTCCTAAGCAAAATTCACCCTCAAATCTTTCATGCAACTTTTCTATCGGTGCGACAATTAATAAAACTGAGCTATAAACTTGTTAAAAAATAACAAAGCAAAGCAGAATAGGGGAGCTCTCATCTGGCCAACTGGATGCAACAAAAGAACTGCCTTTCCTGGGTACAACAAGCATCAAGAAAGACATTATTAGAACAGCATTAAAAGAGACACTTCGCAGTTCAACAACTACTACAAGTAGAAAAAGCCTAAGAGCTCAAGTACTAACACACATTCACAAAAATATAGCCACACACTTTGTATCCAACCAATTTGTGGATATCCACACAGATAGAAAGCAATCCCTGAGACACCAAAGCTTTTCTAAATATACTGATCTAATAAGCAAGTTCTGTGTAATCAAACAAACTACTGCAGGACAGAGCTGTTAATCCCACTGCCTTCTGGGGGGAAAAAAAATATCATCAGCAGGAATCTTTTTAACATCCCCACTAAACTCAATTATTTCAAGGTTACATTCTAGCATTCAATCTGCCCTGCCAAGAGTGAACCACAGAAGTGTATGGAAGAAGATGAGGTTGTCTGAATCACTGCTTTCCTGAATCAACTATCCTCCACCACTCCTGAAATATATTTGCCTGTGCAACTGACAGAATCTACTAATGGGCACTTGTATAAGTTAGCTAAGAAAGTCTATTTTCATGCTTCTGTCCCCAGCCATAAAGAAAACTGCTTAACTCAAAATGACCTCCTCTGTCACCATTGAAACACACTACTTCTGGCAGTAATAACCATGAGTCTGGAGAACAAACTATTTGCAGTCTTTTTTTGCACCAAATTTGACAATTCCCACTCCTTTAAAGAAACAAAAACAACCCTCTGTTTTTCAGTCTTTCCCCAAAGATCTGATCTGCTAGACCTCACATCTCCCTTGCTACCCTCCTCTAGGTTCTCCCCAGCTACAGCATCTACTCGAAGCTGCAGCCCAAAGTCAGACAGCACGATGAGGTAAGTACTTTGCTTCTGCTGTGCAACAAAACACCGCACTTATCTTCTGAGATACACACCTGCAGAACACTGGCTGGACACGAAGCATCTCGTACCCGAAGTTCAACCTGTTCTCACAATTAAATAGAACGCCATTCACCAACCATAAAGTTAAATCTGTCACTAAACACAAAAGCAACAAAACATAACTGAGACCAAACCAAAAACATATTCTCTAAACTACGAAAGCAATGAGAGAAAAAGAAGATTGACTTTTCTTAGCGTACCAACAGGATTGCTTCATGAGAGCCCACCAGTTATTTCATTTCAGGTTAGAGGTACCTTCTCATGCTAAATTTTCTTTTCCCTCTTAAATCTGTTTTGTCAGATTAAGGTTTCTGAATACACAATTAATATTTACGCCAGATCAACTCCAGCACTGCCACCTAGAAAGCCATCGGCTGCCCAAGAGCTCAGAGCCTCACTTCACAACTTTCCCTCATTTTTGTCTTCAAAAAGCACTTTAGGGCACAAAGCTCCGAGTACAGAAAATCCCATTTGAATTATTTAATAATGGTGTAAATAATCTCCAGCAACAAGAACAGAGCCTTTTCTCCCAGCTGTCACGCACACTACTGTATCAACAGCCCTACACCACTCTAAAAGCCTTCCATCCAAACAATCTTTGTCCTGAGAATCACAGGGTAAGAGCCAGGCTGCATGCCCTGGGTGCCAGTGCTTCCCCCAGGCAGAGAATGGTGAGCAGAAGAGGACACTTTCCCCCAGGTCACTTGCCCTTGCTCTTATCAAATCCTTATGCCTCTGCAAAGGACTTATTTCCTAAACATACTGCTCTTACATCTGTGTGTGAAACTACTCTTCCTAAACTTGGATTCAATATAGAAAAAATGCCTTTGCAGTTACTACACTCTTACGTAACAGCTTCATTATCTGAAGAATTTTAGTATCAGCAGTTATGCTGCAAGGGCAGCTCCTGAAGCACTGGATTCATTATTCGATTCAAAACTGGCCATGAGTTGAATGATATGCCATAAACTGGTTTGTCAGAACTCCAAGCCTTGAACTCGTTAGCAATACTGATGTAGTCTTAACCAACATTCGTTTATGATCTTGACACAGAACACCTCCTTTACCATAGGATTTCAGTGACACGTTTGCATTTGCCTGCTGTAAGGTCTAGCAAAGATTCTCCTTGTCTGCCCTCCTCTTACACCTACAAACAGCACAGAATGGAAGGTTTTCCTCCTGGAAATCAAGACTGCATTTCCTTAAAGATTGCAGAGGGAACTATGGAACCAAAGCCCTTCTAGGTGCCTCCTCTAAATACGTGAAGTTGTGCTCCTTGACGCGCTTTCACAGCAAGGTTACTTTTAAAGCCTAGATTTACATTCTCTTGAGGGGAAACAGAACACCAAAACACACACTTACATGAGTCAGATATAAGCACTTCAGAATTTTCTGACTTATGTCACCTTGCATCTGTATTATGGTTACGCTGACTTGTTTTTGTATTAAGAATAGTTTTCACTTCAACTTGATCAGCAATTATTTGCTCTTAAGCTTTATTAAAACTGGTTTTAGATGGCGTAATACATATACTGCAAACAAAGGGTAATTACCTAAGACTTGAGGAAGAGCTAGCTAACTGACGAACAAAACCACATCAAAAAATAAAAGCTCTAGCGCCAGCTCTGCCTCAGACCTGCGTGCTTCATTATTTCCAATGTACAGAAAGCAAAAACTTGAACAAAATACATTAACAGCACCACACACTCCTTAATTGTGCATTTATGCACCCATACTTGAGAGGTACTGAGCCCTCCAGCTGGCACACGTGCCAGGCAGCAGGCTGCTTCACTTTCTTTCTCATACAGAGATGTAACATACAAAAGGGAAAAACAAAAAGCACACATAAAAAAAAAAAAAAAAAAAAAAAAAAAAAAAAAAAAAAAACACCAACAAAAAACCTCGCTGCGTAATTTTGCATTTGAAGTGAAATCTAATGTCCCACACAAGCAATTTTGAAGTTCAAGTGACATCTCTTCTGGTATGAAAAAGAGATTTGAATAATTCCTTTATCATGTCACTGTTTTGCTCTCTTCTCTCCCATGCACCGCAGTTTATTTACCCCACTCAGCTGTATTACAATAACTGCTTCCAGGGCCACAAAATAAACCAGTTACTCTAACGATTCCGCAGATATTTACATTATTTTTTATGGTGGAAACAACACAGCAATTTACTTCCACGTAGAGCTGCACCAGCATGATCAGGGCAATAAAAGCCAGTGAGATGCTTTCTAAACTCGTTTTGCTGCTGAAAGAAAGCATCTGTTAAAGTTCAGTCTTTAGGTATTTAGGTTTCCCAATCAGCAAAGAGTTTCTCCTTACTCAGGAAAGTTAAGAGTGCACTCACATTACACAAAGCATTTAATCATCTTGCTGTTGAGGTGCAAAATACGAGCACAGTGCTGAGCTTTGCCTTCCTTCAGCAAGGTGAGCAGGTAGCTTCTAAAGATGGGCAAGTCTTAGTTCTCAACAGCATCAACAGCGGAAGCCTCCTTCCCTTTTCTCCTCCCTAGCCACCTACTCAGCATGAGCCCTAGTGCTTGCCAAACTTCTCAGCACACGAATTCCATGCCATACCACAATGCTATTAATACAGAAAAGGCATTATTATCCAATGAGCTAGAGCCAAATGGGACCTCTAGGTGAGTCGAGGCCCAAGGCCTGCTCACCTCTCCAAGCGGAGGTAGGGGCAGAAAACAGGCTGTCCCAGGGCAGCAGTGCTGCTCAGGGCTCAGAGAGCTGTACAGATCACACAGACCCAGCTCAGGAAGGCTGAGCTGAAGCGGCCTTCAGCGACCAAAGCCCTGAACGAAGAAGCATAGTCTCCAGCAGCTGTATTTACCTCTAAAACAGACTTGACATACAATATGTGGCAAATAGGTGAGACTTCAGTGCCTACAGCGTTCAGAACTGCAGAACAGCCGGTGTTGCTACTGCACATCGTAACCCACCTCCCGAGAACGCTTCAGAAGCGCCAGCGTCTCAAGCTTTAACCTCCGCGGAACAGGCAGCGCTGCTCCGTGCGGGGTTGGGAAGTGAAGCGAGGTGCCCCGCAGCACAGGAAGCCCGTCACAGGGCCGCAGATGGGGGCCCGCCGCCCCCAGCGCCCACACGGCCGCTGTCCGTTGGCGTTTCTTAACGCTCCTCGTGCACAAATCGCGACGCAGGCCAACAACAAACCCCACCGAACCCTATTTTTTCAAGTGCTTCAAAACCGCCCGGGCCAAGCGACTACAGAACAGCTCCACGAACGCCGTGCCCTCGGTAACTCGCGGTGTGACAGCACGGGGAGCGGTGCCCCCGCCGCCCTTCTCCGAGCCGGCCGGCCGGGCGATGCCCCCACCGAGGGCCAGGGAAAGCCCCATCCCGCTACCCCCGCTCCGGCAGCCAGCCCCAGCCGGAGCGCTCGGTGCGGGACGGCGGCGCCGAGCCTCTCCGCCCCTCGACCGCCGCGCTCTGCACACCAGCGGAGAGGAGGGGGAGGGCCGGGGCCTCCCCCGAACGGGGATCCCCTCCGCCGCCGTACGGGCCGCGGCCGCCGGCTCCGGCGAGGCGGGAGGGGGCGGGGACCCGCGGCAGCCGCCGCTCGGCCTTACCTCCTCCGGGATGGCCGGGTCGCCGCCACCGCTCCCGGCATAGCAGGCGCCCAGCACGGGCGGCGGCGGCTCGGGCTCCGCGTCCCCGTTGAAGAGCGAGGCCCCCTCGGCGCTGCCGCCGCTGCTCAGCGCCGCCATCTTGGATCGAAGCGCAGGGGCGAGGGAGGGGGAGGGGGGATCCGCGTCCCCGCCGCCGGGACGCCCCCAGCCGCGACCCGTAGTGGGAGGGGGAGGGGGACGAGCGCAGATCCCGGCCGGCTCCCGGCGGCCCGCGCCACCGCACGTCACGCCCGGCCCGTGACGTCACCCAGAATCGCCGCCGCGCTCGCCGCGCCTGCGCCGCGGCGTCACCGGGAAACACCCTGACGTCACGGCGCGACCGCCCGTCGCCCTGGGAACTCGGACGTGGGCTCGCGGCCCGCCTCCCGCCCCAACGCCGCCGCAGCGCCCCCTAGCGGCGGGTGCTGCACAGCGCCCAACGACCGCCGTGCGGAGATGCCGCACGTCGGCAGCCCCGGCGCTTCCTTCTCCGTGAGCAAAGCAACAGTTGCGCCGGTACACCCGCTGCTGGATGGAAAGTCACATTTTCGCCCGATAAAGCTGTGCCTGCCGTTGTTAAAGTGAAAATAATTGGTTTTGAAATTGATTAAAAATATCTTCAGCGCCATATTTGGGTCTTGACCTGCCACCTCCTCACGCTTTATCTACCGCGCGTTAAGTGAGGGAGGCTCTGGCTGCGAGGCCACGGCCTGCGAGTGCCCTGAGCCGCTCCTGTCCTCTGCTGCCAACGATGGAGGAGCAGGGATGGCAGGTGGTGTGCGGGGAGACGCCTCTGCCTGCAGCCCAGCATCCAGCTGAGGAGCTGGGGCCGGCAGGCAGTGCTGTGCCCAGCAGCTGCTCCCGAAGTGGCGGTGGGAGTGCAAGGACCCTTCCCCAAAAATGGCAGTGCTCTGAAGCAGAAAATGGAGCCCACATCTTATTACAGCGTGCCACAGCCATCACATGCTGCTTCTGAAAGCTCCACCAGGTGTTTCAAGTTGCTCTCTTGGTGAAAATGTCTTTATGATAATACCGGACCGACGGTTCCAAGACAGAAGGACAGTCTCAGAGCTTGTAAAGAGCTTGTTGTATCACAAGCCGATACAGTTTATGGTAGTCAATTACTGCTCAAACTCGGAACACACAAATGCAAACACCCTTATCTTTGTTTTGCTTCAGCTGTGAACATTTAAGCATACAACCACTGAGGGTAATAATCTTGATGAGAGATGTGAGGTTTATATTTCACCTTTTGCACTGTGGCCACCAGTGTGTTAAAGCATTTACAATTGAATTTAATAGTGGCAGTAGTGCAGACTGGTCAATAAATGCAGCATTCATGTAATGTGTGGACACAGCAAAAACACCACGGAGTCTACAATACTCAGTGTCTTGAAGAGGAGGCATGAATTTAATGGTGGGTCTTTCCTACACAGAGCTACCCAATACTGAACCTCCTGAACACAAATGAGAAATAAAATAATCCAGGTAACACTTAATAAAGGAGCTTAGGATTTCTTACTACACACGGCCAGCCACACAGTCACCAAAAAGACTGCACAAATCTGTAAGAACCAAATGTATGACCTAAGCAGCTTACCAAGTTGAGAAGTTTCTCTCAGGTACATGCATTACTGAGCAGGGTAATCATCAGCACTTCTTGCTACCAGATGAGAGTTAGCAGTGGCAGTGAAAAGCATGCACAGACTCGGGAAAATAACACATGCTGAGATCACATTTCCTCAGGACAAGTGCCTCTTTTTTATGGAAAAAAGGCAAAGGTAATATGAAGTGGCTCTCACAGTACACGTCTTGCTAACATTATTGGAAAAGCTAACAGACTAATCTGGGTTAACCAACAAATGAAGTGCTGTTGTTTCAGTGAAATTTATACTGAGGAATAATTTAGGCTTGATGTGTATGACACTCGTATCCCTTGGTTTTCTCCTCAAAAACAGTTCATGTCCAGGGGAGCATAACTAGCAGTACAATTCATAGGCTACTATCAACCTGTATCTTTACCTGTGCTTTTAGGAATCTTGCATCCTTTCATTCTTGAGCTTCTGATTTAATTTTTTTTCCCCCAGAAGATTTGCTTTCATATAAAACACATTTGCTAAACTTTGTTGTAGCATTTGATGTTCTAAACCCTGGTATCGAAAGTTGATTTCCAAAACTAGGACCAGGGCAAAGAGTTACTACCAAAATTTCTACTTTTTCTATGCTTTCCTTTGTTTGGTGGAACCCATTCCTGATGGTAAATAGAATTTCTTACACTTTTACATGATGGAACCTTTCATCTCTATGCTTAATCCACCATGAAGAAGGAAAAATCATTTTGAACTGTGACTATCTCTTGTTGATAGGAAGTCCTATCTGATGAGAACTGATACCATCTAAATCTTTTACCTGGACTAGTTTTTGTTGTCTACATAGATCCAAATCAAACTCATTATGGATCTAAAAAACTATTTGCTATCAAATTCACTGAGGGCTCTGTCTAGTTGATTTCTACAATGCAGTGTAGCCTGTTTATCTAGTGTTGCAACAAGTAATTCTTACTTGCAAATGCAAAACCTGCCACCTCCCATCAATTCTGTAGTTATGCATCGACGTTTAATCATCTTCAGAATTATTTGGTTCGGATCAGGAAAAAAAAAAAAAAAAAAAAAAAAAAAAGGGCTGTTCAAAGACTGTTCAGCTGCCTTGCCCTCCAGAACATCTTTCTGATCTAATCAACACCTGAACCTCCAGAAAAGAATGTTTCAGCGAGTCAGGGAAAAATCAGTTGGTTATCTGGCAGCAGCCATCTCCTTGGGAGCATTTGAACACATCGTTATCCTTTCCCTTGGGAACACATTACTTTTAGTGAGGTGCCCCAAAAGAAGAATAACCAAAAGGGCTATTAGATGAAACCTCGTCCTGATCTTATTTGTCATTTGCTTTTCATGGAGGACAGTATGTCAGAAACAGACAAAACAACAGCAACAGCAAAGAAAAAAAAGAAAAAAAATACAGATGTTGATGGAAGACAAATACTAATGATAACAGTTACGTTCCCTGTAACCTGGGCCAGGAAATTTGAAACAGAACATTCACTGCCCACAGTTCCGCTGTTACCTCATTACTGTTGAGAGCAACATATGCTTAATGAATGAGAATGTTGAAAAGATTTACTGAGGAAAAAACCTCAATTTTTGTTCAATTACCTTTAGCACCCTTTTAAACATACTTTGCTATTGCTATATTTTAAGATATTTCATGCATCTTTTGGTATTTCAAGAGAATTCTGTCTGATTGCTCCAAGATTAGGCAACTGAGAATGCACAGCTGATGTTTTTACTATTTCTGTACAGACAGTATGTATTTTTCCCTTTGGTAGCCTCTTGCAAGCTTTTGGGACATTTCCCATTCCACAGCCCAGCTGAACCTCAAACTTTCGTATCTTCAGTGAAAAATCAGATTATATTCAGATGGTGATTTAAATTTGGCAGCTGAACAATCTCACTGGTGTCTTTTTTTGGTTCTTTGCCTTTGAATGAAATACATGAGCAGAAATGATGAGTGGAAATGGAGGAAAAAAAGGTAGGGAGAAGCAGAGGAAAATATCAATCCACAAGGTTCTTAACTCAGTCTGCATCCAACTATTAAAAGCAATGTTGATATAACAAATTTTCTTTCATGTAATAATATTGGACATATTTACACAGTTTTCATTTGACTCTAGCGTATTTTCTTTTAGAGTCATTACACTTTGCTTTGAAGCCAGTGTGTGAGAGGGCCTGGGGCATGGGACAGGTGGGAGGACTGGGGCAATGGAGTGACTTTGCATGCAGGTCTCTTTCATATCCTGCTCAGCACTGCAAGAGCAAAATGATAGCCTGCTTCCTTCCTCATCTTAGTGCCAACATTAGGGTCCAGAATTGCATGTACCTCGGTGTTCTGCCTTTCTCTCTGCTGGCCTACTGCCCTTGCTTGCATACAGGCACGAGGAGCTGAGAAAACGACACATTTTGTTGAACAGCAGCATAACTACTGATGGGTGCAGCACAGGAGGAATCATCACGGGAGGAGCCCTGAAATCACTGCTACGAGAACAGAAGTAGCAGTCAGTGAAAATGGAGACGGAAGGATGGGACAAAAGATCAGATGGAGGGAGAATGAGGATGAAATAGACACCAGAGGAGATGCTGCCCTCCTAGGAAACACGGGAATAGGGAACGCTGATTTTCCTGCCTGACATAATTTACTGAAGCAAGGACCAAATCTCAAGTTTGAGAGAATTAGTCAAGACCACCCGTTAGCTTTGAATCTCTTACCATTTCTTCAGTGTATTCAGCTCATTCAGATATCTGATTTCTGAATCCTTTGTGTTGGACAGCGATAAGCTGATCAGCTTTAAAGACTAAATAGACTTAGATTCCTAGCGTTATTATTCCAGTGTGAACAATCACATTTCATAACCTAAAACCATCCCATTTAGGCATAAAAGAAGCTAATGTGATTGAGAGAGTTCCAAGAAAGGGAAGAAAAGAATCCCATGTCAAGCAAGTTATTTTGCTCTTCAGAAAATGACTATTCAATCATGTTCCAGCCTTAAGATAATGCGCAGGCTAGCTGAGTACTTCCAGCCTGAATAACTGCTGTAATTTGATTCTGCAGTGCCTTACAGACAAGTTGGTAACTCTACATCTTTTATCTAATAGCAGTTTAGTTAGCACATGCACCTGCTCACTCAGTTTATTCTTTTGGTGTCTAGCATCTTCCCTGAGATGAAAAAAAGGCCATTAGGATTTGTACAAGCCCAGGGTAAGGAAACTTTGAGAGTCTGAAAAGGCAGAATCAATCATTTGAATCAAATATAGAGAGCAAAGCTTTGATGGGGAACAGTGAAAATATGTTGACCTACCAGTAGGAATTTCTGTAATACTGCTATCAGAGATACTGGGAATGTGGGTTTTACAGCAAGCTCTCCTAGCTCAGCTGGAAAGGGAGAATTTCTCTTTGGCTGCTATGTGGTTGTTAAAGCAGCAGTTTGGATACTGCCTTTACTATTTCTGGGGGAGGAGAGGGAGCATTTCTCTTCCAGTTCATCATTTCTTCTGGATGGCTCACTAACCCTCTCTCCACATCGTGTTTTATAATCAGAATCTTCTGGACTAATAAGTTGTTGCATAAAAATGGCAAACCAAGTAGACTCTTCCATTTATCAAGGAGTAAATATAGATTTTTTTCTAGGAAAAAAAAAACAAGAACAAAAACAAAAAGACCCACGAATCAATGCTAATGTGAAGTTTTCTTCCTCCTTTTTTCTTTCCTTTCTATTTTTAACAGTTTAATTGCCGAACTTTTTCCAGTTGTTGTTCCTTGCCTGCCCACTTTGGTGCTACAGACTTAAAGAAGCAATATACACATCCTCAAAGGCAGATTTTTCAGGGAAATCTCACTGTCTTTAACAAGCTCTAAATTTCAGAGCATGAATGGGAAGCACAGTGAGGGAAGAGCCACACTGCATCAGCAGGTTGTTTCTTCTGCAGAATCTCTCCCTCTTCCCCCATAGAATACTAGCAGAAATCCAGAGTTCAGGATATGTTTGTGCCATAGCACGCCACCACAAGTTGAGATTTCCTCAACACATTGCAAAGCCTTTGCTAGAAAGGTGAAACAACCGAGCACTGTTCTATCTTTGCTGTTCCCAATCCTGGCTTCGTGCTTTCAGCTTTTCTAGGGCAACACCCCACATTGTTGGAGTTTTAGGAGTTATTGTTCATCTCAGAAGGTCGAACAAGACAGGCAGTTCTTTTAAAAAGAGTGCTTACATTGGAATATACATGTACACATCTTCGGTACTTACACAGAAATTTCTTTTGCTGACAGAATATCGCAGTTAATAACTCATGTTTGTCTTTTTATCCTCAGTACCACTGGAAAACTACAAGCCTCAAAGACATTTAGGTTCTCTTAAAGAAGCAAGTTGCCTTCCAAGCTTGTGGGAATTAGGGCAGTCTCTGAACTGCATTGCTGTATGCTCGTCACTGCTGTGAGTGTGTACTTGTCCAAAAGCAAAAATTCCAGTGCAGCATTCAATGACTTCTTGAAGTTTTTAATGCTACGGATTGCATAAAGCTTGTGGTTATGCTAAAGGCCATAGGGCACAGTTATTCCTTTTTAATATGACGTGACTTCTGTTTCTGGAAGACACATTTCCTTTGGAATATGAGCACAAATTCTGCTACTCTCTCTGGGAGACTTCTGCAAAGATCCAGCTTAGATCTTCCTTTTATTTTTAAGTGGTTTGCATGCCTAGTCAATACCCTACTTATTATCCTCAGAGGGCATTAATGTTTATTAATAAACCCAATGATACTATCAAACAATTTGAGTTTACAGATATACAGACATCACTTTGGCTGTACTGCTGTCAGGCAATGGAGTAGGATTTTGGTAAACATCACAGTATACATAAAAAAGTGACCAAGTGCAAAACCAAAGGAAAAAACCAAAACAAAATAAAGAGAGGCCACAGAGTGTTACTTTCTAGCTGTCAATAGTAACTGTGACATTTCATAGCCCAATTAATTATTTGTGGTACATGCTGTTAATTTTAAAAGTGTTTGTGAAGTTTAGAGCTTGTCAACAATGCTTACTGCTGTCAGTTGCACCAAAACAGACAGAGGCTAGAAATCCAAGAAGGAATACACAACACCTCACACATAGCCCGTGTATCAGCAGCATCCCATCCATTCATCACATTCTGTCCAGGTGATTTCTACACTGCCTCAGTCACTGCCTCTCCAATATGATTGTGACAGCTTAATAGTGCTTCAGGTTGGAGTCTTCACATAGATCCTCCTGTGCCTACAAAGTAGACACACTGCTTAATAACATCAGATGAAACAGCAGACTCACCTCAATTTCTTAAATAGAAAGTCAGCATAAACTCTGGACTCCCAGAAATCCCTGTGTGTACATATGCACACATGTGCTCCATATGCCATGCAGTCCCATATAGAACGCACACGCTTCCAGCACTGGGATGACCTCAGTCATTGATTGCTGCTCCCCCAAAAGCTTTCTGAGCTGCAGTTTGATGCTGCTTTGTCACACATAGCCTCCTTCACATAGTTATAGAGATTAGAATTGCTGCACTTTCTCTGTAATGGTTGCTCATCATAAGAAGGATAGCATCACCTGGATGTCAGTACAGCTCTCTTCAGCTGTACTGGTACAGTCTTAGAGTGGACTGGGTTTTCTTTAAGCCACCTAAAATTCTCCGTGGAAATCAGTGTCTGGTACCCAGACAGCCTGATATGCTTCTGATTGAACATCAGAAGCATCAGACTGAACATCACTGCAGAAACAGCTATTTATTGCATTAATAGGCATGACAGACTCTCTAGAGAGATATTTCATCAGTCCTGTTTGGTATCAATCAAAAGCAAAAGGCGACTACAACTGTATGCTGGCATAGTATTTACCTTGCAGTTATACAAAAGCAAGCACACCTTGTAGTAGTTAGAGATGCTGAATATTCACATAGTTTCTAAAGTTAGACCACACCTTTTGGAGCTTGAATCTGAAATAACATTGTAGACATCCACTTTTGAGTCTGGGCTCAACTGACCACATTCATTTTCATGCAGGCAAGACTGCACTGAAAATTCAGGAATGCAATGTACTTCCAATTATGTATTGGAAATGATACACCATTGCACGTAGCAGTCTCATATTCTTCAGTCTTTCTGGATCTCAGCTGTTTTTTTGCCCCTAATGCCATTCAAAGATCTATTTACTGAAAGAGCCCATAAGACAAACATCAGCCTTGCAGAAACATCAACTGAAGTGCAAGAGACCCCCTGAACTCTATGAAATATTTACAGATAGCTTTAGGAGTGCTAGGATGAAGTAAAGTACTTTCAAGTGTAGGCAGGAAACATAATGGATATCAAAATGCTTTCGTAGCCCTTGGTGAGATTTGTTTTCACAGACCTAGCTACAGCATGAGAAAATGTATGAGATCATCCCATCTGCTGCCTCTTCTTCCAAGAGGGAAGTGGTCCCTGGGCTCTGTTTTGCAACACTTCACTCAGTCTAGCTCTGACTGCCTCCGATAAGAAAAACATAACCTACCTCTAGGGAACCTTCTCAGTTTTTCCAAATATCTAACCTTGTGGAGTTTTTAGCAGTATCCTACCCAGAACAGCTTAATGTGGTATTTATAAAGATACTTCAGTGTCAAGATTGTTATCCTGTTGATTTCATATTTAGCACCGTGCACAGTCCTAAGTAATTCCTCCGCCAGTATGCTGGTCATGGCCCTCAGGTTCTGTCTGTTGTAGTGTTCCTCACCAGTTAAGCACTAGAGCTGTGCTTTGCTCTTGCTGAGCCTTCATAAGTAAATTCTTTCTAATGTTTTCAAGTCTGTTACTCCCCGTCTCCTCTTAAGACATGCTATTATTATATTGGAGGAAAACTGAAGAGGAGAATAAGAGTAAGATGTCCTTCATGCTGCCATGCTATTCCAGATGTGCAGGCATGGAGAGATCCAATTAAAACATCCGGCCCATTTGCAGTATTTCATTCTCACCTCTAGAATTTATGATAATGCTTTTTTTTTCCCCTCCACTTCTGCTTCCTCTTACATTTCTAATATGTCTTATCTTAACAATATCATCATCAACTCTCTCACTGAAAATTCTCACTGAAAGAAAACCCTGAAATGCACAGGGGCACAAAGTCCTACTGTGGCAAGACTAAGCTATTCTTTACACGGGGTTCTCCTGGGGTAAATTCCCATCCTAAAAGCAGCTTTCCATCGTGACACCATTGACTAAGTGATCATTATTCTTATTTCACTCTCAAGGAAAAGTCTTATTATCAGAACCCTTGACTTTTCCACTGTGGTTTGGGCAGGTTAGGGAAATGCAGCTGCCTCTAGCAGAGGTTAAACAGGAAAGGTTTCTGCTCTCACATGTCTCAGTATCAAGATGACAGAGAGGCTTCTTGCAGGTTTTGTTGATTTGCTCCCAAGGGACTGCACAAACATCACAAATGAACAGCTATGCAGGAGAACTGACTTTAAAGGACCTAATCTGGCATCCTCATAGCACTGTTCTCTTTGCGTATTACCCCTTTTGCTTCAAGAGAAAAAAAAAAAAAAAAAATTAAAAAAAAAAAACCAAAAACCACAAAACCAAAAACAAAGCTTTTCCCTCATCAAAACAACCTTTAAGAATCGTGACGCTTTTATAAAACATACAGATTACTGAATGTTGTGGGGTTATTTTTTGTTTGGTTTGTTTTCTTTTAAGAAAAAAGAAAAGATGCTAAAATGGCCTTCAAGAAGTGGAGGAATTTGTACACGTGCTTTAAAATTTCATAAGTATTTACAATTCAAGGAGAATTATTTTTAAACTGTGTGACCAC
This sequence comes from Tetrao urogallus, assembly GCF_951394365.1. NCBI lineage: Eukaryota > Metazoa > Chordata > Aves > Galliformes > Phasianidae > Tetrao > Tetrao urogallus. The sequence continues at coordinate 137,460,338 of NC_136813.1, read as the reverse complement.
ATTAATTTACCACAGCTTATTTCAAGTGCTAACGATGTCATCAACTTCATCAACTCTCTCATGAAGAAGCTCTCTGAAAGAAAGCCTTGAAATGCAAAGAGGCACAAGTCCTACTAAGGCCAGACTAAGCTGATCTTTACATGGGGTTCTCCTGGGGTAAATTCCCATCCTAAAAGCAGCTTACCATCATGACACCATTGACTAAGTGATCATTATTCTGAATTTACTCTTGAGGAAATGCTGTCAAGTAAGACAATACATTTGTCTTACTGTTAATAATCGTAACCACAGCACAACTTCGTAGCAGTCAGGTGCATTTCAGTAAAATTTGTGCATTGGTTTAGTGGGTAGAATGGACTCCACATTAGGAGAAACTGTCTGCAAGTTAGTACTTTCCTGAGCAGAGCACGTGTCTGTATTTTAGCACACTACTGAGTGTAACAGAAAACACTGCTTTCGTTTGTTCCATAAAACATGTTGACTTCTGCTGTCTGCAAGACTTTCAAAACTAACAGATCCAGCTTTAGCTGCACTCTCTGTAGGATATATAGCAACTGGGTTGGTTCTTTTATAAAATAACTTTTGATTGTCGAGGAAGTTCTCAGCAGCTACAACTCAACTATAGACAGACTTTATAACTAGAGACGAACAGAGCACAATAAAATAAGGAAGTACAAAACCAGCTGTTACAGTTAAAAAATAAACAAAACCTTCAGTATTTATTTACATGATACAGAGGAGTACACTTAATAGTATTTAGATACCTTGTTTTCTAATGCCAATACCTGTCTAAACTCAGTACTGCTACTCCTGTCACAAACCAACTGCAGCTGAGGGAGCTAAGCTGGCATGTGAGATAGAGCACACATCATGCAATCATAGAAACACAGAACAGCCTGGGTTGGAAGGGACCTTAAAGCCCATCCAGTCCAACCCCATGCTGTGGGCAGGGCCACCACCCACCAGATCAGGCTGCCCAAGGACTCAGGGATGGGGATCCACAGCTTCTCTGGGCAACCTGTTCCTGTGCCTCACCACCCTCCCAGTAAAGAATTTCCTCCTAATATCTAACCTAAGCCTCCACTTTTAACTTAAAGCCTTTGCACATTCTCTGCCTGTTCTTGCTCACTTTTAATAGAGGGCAGCAGTGGCACTTAATTAACCTGTTCAGGATTCAGAAGAAGTTAGGGGTAGGGCTCTCATTTACTCCCTCAGAGATCACTCATCTGGATTAATTCCGTTCGAGAATTAAAATATCCATCTAAACGTTTGCCAAGGACAGTCAGCTCGCAACCTCAGGAAGAGTGAATTATGTAACAAAACATGGAGTTCAAATGGTGAAAAGAATAATTGCAAAGGGAAAATAAAAATAAAATTGAGCCTTATTATTAGTACATGAAACGGATATGACATATACTGACAGTTCTAAGTTAAGTTTTCTCATCCTTACTCCTCTGAATATGGGCGAAACCCTACTTCCCCTCCTAAAAACACACACTGGGTTAATATCTGTCATGATGTATCAAAAATGAATTTCAATTTGTGAAAGTGCTGCAATTCACAAAAAACAGTCCTTTTCAGGGCAGTGTCTATTATTAAATAATAGAGTGATAGAAGCTAGCTAGGAAAGTGCCTATCTCTATCCCACTCATGGATAGTGGGATATAGATGAAGAAAACTGTTCTGGAACAGAATAGTTGCACTCCAGCAAGTAATGAGATTTTCTAATACTGGAACAAACTCAACAATGCTGAATCAACATTATTCTAATTGACTAGAGGGGAAACGATCATTTTTTAAAAGATGCAATTCTAGATAATAAATACAGCAGAAGAAAAATTACGAACAGTTAGGCAGAGGAATTCTTTCTGTACTCACACAGCTTTTTCTTTTTAAAGTTCTGATTGTTCCTCAAAATGACTTCACTCTATCCACTGTGCTTTCATAAACACTGCAGAACGGGGATGAACACCAGTGATTCATTGTCTGTGTTTATTTCACAGCTGTTCACTTACCAAGCCTTTTTGGATACTTTGCTGTGTGTTCCCAAAGCATGCTCCCAGTGTGATGCTTTGATTCCAAGGGTAGGTTTTCTCTGTCAGGTTGCAGACAAAGGGGCTCGTTATAGCTGATTAGACCAACAAGGCTTTCACTTTCTTGTGCATGACAAGAGCTCCTTACAGTCCATAAATAGCCAGGTGCTTTGAGCAGACAAGAACAGATCTGATCCTCAGCTCCAATTAGTATTACACTGCTGAATCCATACCTATGTCTAGCAAAGACACAGGACAGCTGTGGCATTCATTGTTCTCCATAGGCTCTGTAGATGCTGAGTCCTTAAACAGACTTAACAGAGATTCAGAAGGATAAACTTAGCAGATCTATTAGGCTGTGTAAGCATTTTATATATCATACTCAAATAAACAGGATTCCTCACACACCCAGAGTTTAAGATTGTGTATACTTTACTGGAGCAGAAATACAGTCAATTTTTGCTGTGTGCATGCTTCATTGTGTATATTTATACATTCACGGGAAAGCAAAGCTTGCTGTTGGCATTTTCCTCTTTAAAATGCAGAGAAAACATTTGATTTTCAGTTCAGTTTCTGAAGATGCCAAGTCCTGGCCAACATAGCTGCTGCTACTACAGACACCAGCAGTCCACAGCTGCCACAGTTAATTTGACCCTACAGCATCTCCAAGTAGAACCTTTAATTCAATTGGCACTAGTTGAGTTCATAACATTGGTGAAGGAAAACAACGTGAAGCTGTTACAAATTTATGTAAATCCATCAATTTCACCCATCAGACAAGCCCCTCTAAAAACACATTTCAACAAGCTTGGTTTAGAAGTGGCCCCAGGTCAGTAGTTACCTACTTTAGAATGACTCTGTATGCAAGAATTAAGCATGCCCCAAGCTTACTGTGCAACACTTTCTGCCCCAGACATTCTAAGGTTTGAATAGCTCTCCTTCAGTAGCTCAGGGCTGTTCCTCTAGGTTTCTGAGGCCTGGAAATTAAAGATGTAGTTTCAAGGCACTTCCGGGCAGGATACATGTGTGGCCAACAAAGCAGCAGAGTTACATTCTATGCTTTGTGTTCCCTGACAGTGAGTGACAGGTAAAGAAAGTACACATGTCCTTATTAACAACACTGAAGGGGCATAGCTATAAAAAAAACCAAACACTTAGTGCATATCTATAAAACTGCTTTGTACTTTTTGAAGCACTTCACGTGTCCAATAGGCAACTGAACTATATTCAACATCCTTTTACATTATGTTAAATATTAAATATGTATTTTAATTAGGAGAGGGTCCTGAAAGCAGCTTCAGCCCTCGTTTTTCAGTTACTTCTATGGCGGTATCTAAATATTCAAGGTACAGTGAGATGCTGCAGGCAGGCAATGGAACATCAAGGATTATGCAGTGCAAAACCATAGATTCTAACAGCAACTTTAAAAAGATAATCAATGTTGAAGCTACCTGGAGCAAAACTCAACCTAATAGGCAAGATAATAAGCAGCAGAAGGAGGAAACACTTCTTTTCTTTTTGTGGTCAAATGCAAAACAGCATTGATAGCAAAAAAATGCAAGAAAGTAAAAGAGGAAAAGAGACATTTTCCAGATCCAGAAAAACTGGAACATGGCTGCTGATGTATTCAAGAAAAACACAGGGACTTTTTTTTTTCTTTTCCAACCATTGTTGTTACTACTTGGGTACAGGAAGGCTCTCATGATAAACAAATATGCTACAGCATCCAGAATATTAGGCTCCAGAATACAGGAATTAATAATACCCAGCAAAACACTAAGACCCAAATGCACTCCCAAGGTGGAGTATTTCACAACGTGTTTCTTGTGCTCCAAATGAAGCTCTCATACTAAGGCCCCTCCATCAGGGAACAGAAACTGTGGGTTACAGGTGTTCTTCAGCACTTCCACAGTTGTTATATTGTCCAGTGGGCACTATTTCTTCTTGAGAGCTCTCTTTCCTTCGCCCTTCTTTGGTTTTTCCTTTCCACGGAGCTTTTTCAACCGCCTCATCTCCTCTTTGAAGTCCTGATGCTCATCTCTAAGTGGGGAAGAAAAGAAAAAGTTGCTCTATTTCTTGGAGTATCTAGATGGAAAAGCTCCTTTGAACAGCATGATAATGAAAAAAATATATATCAACTTTCTCAAACAAGCAAGTCCATACTGGAACACAACGCAATGTACTGTGCTACTGCCAGCAGTAATTTTGACTGAAATAATGTGAAAGAATTGCTCTGCATCTTTCAGAACTAACAAGGGTGCTCTTTTCAACAAGAAACAGGGTGTGTGTGTGTCCATATTCACACCTGTGCACGTATGCATTTCTTACAGTGTTCTTACTCATTCAAACACAACGGAAAACAAAAAAAAAAGAGCAAGGATGAGATTTCCCCTCTTAGCATCTAACCCAGCAGTCTAGCAATAGCACACAGCTTTTATATGCTCTACACTAAGTTCAGGTCATTAGCTTCTGAGAAGAGAGGGGCCCGTGGAGCAATAATTAGTACATGACACCGCTCTCAGGCGACTTCAACAGTGAGTTATGAAGAAAGCATCAGCTCCTGTAGAACCTTAATGGGAAAATAAAACAGAGGAGGAGGAAGGTGCTGACGGAGATCATTAACCTTCAATAATGTTACAATAAATTCTATTTAATCTTTTAATCCGTATTTCTCTGCGCAAAGTTATCTTTCGAAAATGACAGCTGCATTCAAAGTGGCCTAAAATGGCTGCATTGCTATTTTTAAACACAATTTTTCTAAACAAGAAACAAAACGCTTTTAAATTATTATCAGGTCCTTTTAGCCTACAACCCTTTGTCACATGTTTCTAAGCAGGAAATCTGATTCTCTACAAGCTCTCTATAAAGACAGCAGCTAGAGAAGGAACCCTGAGATTAGGAAGGAAGAAGGGAAAAGTACATTATTATGTCACTGAGGTTTTCTGCGTCCATACATAATAAAGTGCTCACCAAAACCAAGATTATCCTGGAGGCAGTCCTTCACAGGCCAAACTGCAACACTAGCAATAGAAATCAATGTGTTTTGATTTTACAAGGTTAGCAGCCAGGTTTTTGAGGCAATTCTTCAGTGCTACCTGACTGAAGTCAAATGACTGCATTTGACACCTGCTGATGTTCATTAGCAGTGAAGTTTTTTTCTACTCGAGAGTGTGGAAATTCATGAAGAAAGAACACAACTGCTTTTGATGAAAATGAAATCAGTAAGGGTACTTAAGTCATATTTGAATTTAATTTACTAAAGAATAAAAAGCTCCTCCAGTCAAACACAGACATCTCTTCTAAATTTCAATTATTTTTTGAACAATTCATCAATACAGGCTAACACTTCTCAGTGCAATGCCTATCTTAAGATTATCACTTCTTTAAAGCACATTGCTTCAACACACTCAGAACCAGACCCAGCTCTTCTCTACAGAGCAGCTCTCCTGACATCCCCACACAGAGTAAGAACTATTTCTTAAATAACCAGCTGACCATTGTGACATCGGAAGTCTTTTTCACAGAATCAGTCAGACATGAAAAGTTATTTAGACAGTGCTCACATATTTTGCTCTCCTTGCCCTCAGTACAAGTGCCAATTTCCATAAGCACCACATTCTGAAGTGGACTTTTTTCTACTCCTCCTGTCCATAAGGAAAAAAACTGCAACAGAACTCATCCCCACCATTTCCATCTCCAGTCCTGCTCCCATCCCATAAGCAGGGCACTTACCTGTAGAGACCAAGAAAACGGAGTTTCTTCATGAGGGCATAGTAGGTGTTGTGAGGTGGATACCAGCTGTAGACCTCCTTCCTTCTGGCTATAGGCTGCTCACTGAATAGCTTTACAACTTTCATGGATTTTGAGTCAGTTGGCCTGACAACTTCTCCAAATATCTGAGCACTCAGACGGGCCATTCGAAGGGCGTAAGTGGAAACTTTGGACATTTCCCAAAGATGAGCGGGCACACATACACAGCTGGACCTTCCTGCAAAAGGAAACGAGATCCACAATTCTAAGATGATCGAGCACTGCAAGCTATCCCATAATTAAGGCAATCAAGCCCACTTATTGTACACTGCACACATCTGAAGTAATACATTCCTTCCACAAAAATCAGTCTAATTTCAATACACACAGTCTTACGTATAAAGAATATGCCAACACTACTTTACACTCTAAGTAGGACATTGCAGAATCACCTATGCTGAATCACCTTCACACCATGCCTAGTTCTTCTTAGCAGTTCTCACCAGCCTGCTCAGGGCTACCTTTTATACTCTAGGCACAGAAGCAATTACAGAGTGGACTCTGTGAAAAACAGTGTCCCACTGTGATGCTTCTGACTGCCACAAAAGCACAAGACACAACATAAATATACTGGGAAAGCAGCCTGGAAGTTTTGCTTTTGAAAATTTCTCACTCTGTTTAAAGCACTGCATGAACTCTGCTACAAAAATGGCCCATTAACTGCACAAAGAAATAAGTGTTCCTCTGTATCAGTCTACCAATTGATTAAAGACATCTGTCCCATCTCTGTTCCATTTCCTTAACTATTTCTACCAGCTGTCTCTCCACTCTCTTTGCACATCTCCTTACACCTTCTCTTGTTAAAAATGAAATAATTTCTCCACATCGGATTCATTTTGCCCCCTAAAATCTCACATCAGCAGCTGCCCATTCTTTTTAGCTGTCTCCCACCTAAAGACATCCTGCAGCAGAAACATTCTGAGGGCATAAGCAACTATTAGTGGGCCCACAGAGACAGCATCCACAGTCTCTCAAAAGGCTGTGGAAAAGGGTTCCTTCTCCGCTAGTCAGCTCCCTTGTGAAAAGTGACGTAAAGCACAAAATGCAATCCTTTCCTGGAGTTTTACAAAAATTCACTTTTGGGATGCAGTGGAGAAGAATAAGACTTCCACTTCAAGTACACTTGAAGCTGTACACTGTCTGTACTGTGTCTGTTTGAATAAATGATGACATAAGCCTCCAGAAAAATCAAGTGGATTTCGTTCATGCACACTATGCTTCCTTCACATTTTTAAATACTTGTTTTTAGAAGCACTGCACAGCAGATTCCAGAAGATAAGCACAAAAAAATTGAGAGCATGGAGCTGGAACTACAGCAATCAGCAAGACAGGGCCAAGTTCATTTTAGCATGGTAATGGGGAACTATTTCTTAATAACACAAACACAAAATATTTGTATACACACATCTACCCTGGAGTACTGACGTACAACTGCCTCCTTTCAGTCACTCCTGTTAGCAAAGCACTACAAGAGCAAGAAGAAAATAGAGCATGAAAGCAACACAGGTACTCTGAGCCAAAGAGAATAATGGCAAGAGCAGCAAAAGGGAAGGCCAAGTGTCAGAGCCTCCAAAATAAGGCAACGGGCCTAACAGGAAAAGACAGCTCTGAAATGATGGCAGGGTGGCAGTTCAGCTTGTGCATCTATTACACAGGGGAATGATCGCTGACTTGCTAAATCAATCATTTCAGCAAATCCAGTCCTAAATCCTACATATAGAGATAAAACAAATCATCCCCAAACTGACATCACGTCACCGCTCTGAAAGTATTACCAGACTGTACTCAAATGCAAAGCTCGCTTAATCTCTTCCAATTGCAGCCTGAAGATTAAAATACCTTGAGCCCCTACATGACGCAGAGCAGTGGTTTGGGGACCTGCTTTTCACTCAGAATCATAGAATTGCTCAGGTTGGAAGAGACCTTAAAGATCACCAAGTCCAACTGCAACCTAACCCTAACTCTAACATCGCTCTGCTAAATCATGTCCCTGAGCACCACATCCAAATGGCTTTTAAACACATCCAGGGATGGCGACTCAACCACCTCCCTGTGGAGCCCATTCCAGTGTTTAACAACCCCATCTGTAAAGAAGTGTTTCCTGATATCCAACCTAAACTTACCCTGGCACAACTTGAGGCCATTTCCCCTCATTCTGTCACCTGCCACCAGAGAAAAGAGAACCCCTAAAGGAATCCAGACCATGCAACCAGAGCTGGATACTTCGGTTAATCACTGGAGTCCAACAATATGTGAGAAACGAAGGTGAAGGCTACACTCCATAACACCCTGCTTCAGGGTGACCTCAGACTCTGAGGCACTGCTGGGTAGGCAAGCCTTGTTATTTCTAGTCCTACACAGGTTTTCTTCCTAACACACCAGCTTGCCTCAGACCACCTCCTTCCGGCTCAGCACAGTCCAGAACCACTCCTTTCCACCTCCACAGCAGCCTCACGCTCCCACAGCCGCTGGCACACAGCCCACTCCGGGAGCGCTGTCCTCACGAGCCGCGGCCATCCCAGCCCCCAGCAAAGCACCGCCGCTCCGCCCCTCACAGCCCCTCCTGCTCCCCGCAGCCCCTCGCCCAGGCCTGATGCTCAGTCAGAACGCTGCGGTACCCGATGGCGCTCCGCGTGGTGCGGATCTGCCGCGCAGCAATTAAAAGCTCACCCCTCACAGCCCCGCAATGGCCAGCAGGCAGAGCGGGCCGGAAAGCGGAACTCAGCGCATTGCGCATGCGCGGTGTCCATCCCGCCCCGGAGGGCGGCGAGTGAGCTTTCTAATGAGGGTCTACCACTTTCCTGTCCAATGATTGCCTTGTTTAAAATCAATGAATCCCAAAATATTTTATTCCATATAAACATGAATAATTAAAATATGTCGTATAAAATGACAGATTTTATGTACAATATGTTTTAGAAACTCCACTGAGACAATTCTGCTGCCCCTGTGAGGCTTTGCTCGAAACAGGTAAAACATTGAGGGAGCTGATCCCCCTCTGCCCAGCTGTAGGGAACATACTTTAGAGTTGGGGCCTTTCCAATCCACACTGATTCTGTGATTCTTTGTAATCATTATTTATTTGTCTTCCCAATGCTTATAAAGATCCAGTGGGTGGGAATCAAGTGGATGGGGCCAGGGTCTTTTCTGCAGTGCTCAGTAACAGAACGAGGGGTGATAGGCACAAAATGGAACACAGGAAGTCCCATCTGGAACTTCTTTACTTTGAGGGTGACAGAGCACAGGGACGGGCTGCCCAGAGAGGTGGTGGAGTCTGCTTCTCCAGAGATATTCAGAACGCATCTGGACGCTCACCTGTGAACCTGCAGTAGGGAATGTGCTTTAGCAGGGGGTTGGACTAGATGAACTCCACGTGTCTCTTCCAAGCCACACTGATTCTGTCATTCTTTGTAATCATTATTTATTTGTCTACATATCTACAAAGGAGAAGTGTAACCCTGCTAGTCCCGCCGAGGCAGCGGCCTCTTGCAGGGCGGCTGTGGGTCCAGGTCACTGTCGGCGCTCCTCTTCGGGGGCCGCCGGGCCCTCTCAGGACAGCGGCCAGGAGCGGAGGGGCTGCTGCTCCGGGCAGAGGGACCTGCTGCTGCCTCCTGCTCCGTCTCCTCGCGGGGCCGCTCCGCTTCCCTCGCCGTGCGTGCAGCGGGGCCGTGACGGGGACCCGCACGATCGTCAGCCCCTGCTGTGCTGGGCTGCTCCTCTCTGCTGGATGTCGCGGTGCTGCCAGAGAGTGCGGGCACTGATGTCACCTGCGGGGAGGCTGTGGGGCCAGGGGCGGCCGCAGGGCTGTCCTCCTGCCCCCTGACTGCAGGGCCCTCCTCCTGCGCCCCAGACACGTGGGCGCCCCGCAGACCCAGCAGCCTGTGGGCCTCCTCGCTGCACTGGTGCACAACGATGTGGATGAGCCTCTGGACGAACGTCTCAGTTTCCTCCTCCAGCGCAGGCCACATGAACTCTATCAGCTGCTCTCTGTCCAGCCCGATGTCCCAGAGAGCATCAAAGATGAAGCTCTCTGCTGCCATTACCGGCCGCCAGTCATTGCCAAGGATGACTCTCAGCTCGTGGCACAGCCTGGGCATCACATAGTCCAGGATCTCCCGGTGCTGCCTGAACAGCTGTGCCCAGGTCTGAGGCCGGAGACCGCCCACCAAAGGACCCTCCTCTGCCTCCTCTTCCTCCATCTCCTCATCTTCCTCATCCTCCTCCTCGTCTGCCTCCTCATCCTCTTCCTCATCTGAGAAGGGCAGAGGAGACAGCGAAGGGGATGATGCAGGGCTAGATCTGCTGAAGTTCAGAGCAGTGCCTTCCAGGAAGGAGGCAGGTACAGGTGTTGCTGGAGGCCAGATGATGAAGTTTAGGTCCTCATTGTCATCCCACGCAGCGACCTTGACCACTTCCATGTCCCTCCTGCAGAGCGGGCAGCTCTTCTTCTGCTTGCCCCACTGCAGGATGCAGACGAGGCAGAACTCATGGTGGCAAGGCACCACGTAGGCCATGTCCTGGCATGCGTCCTGGCAGATGGCACATATGCATTCCTGCTCTGCTGCCATGGTCCTTATGCTGTGGCTCACTGGGGAGTGAGGATGAGGTGTCGCTCCTCTTCACCAGTGCCACAGGGGTGAATGTTGCGCACTGCAAGAGAGAGAGAGGCCGCAGTCATTCTCCATCCCGTGGACAGACCAAAGAATAGCCCAGGTCCCTCAGCTGGACACCCTCCTGGCCCCATACCTGGGCCACGCCAAGCTCCCCGCACCCTCAGAGGTCCCTCAGGCTGCAGCCCTGACCCTGGCAGCTCCCCGAGTCCCAGCGCTCACCCAACCTCTTCCCTGGGGGACGTGTCCCCAGCTCACCTCTGCTGCTGCACGTGCGCCACGTGGGGCCCCGGCTGCCTGAGGCAGGCAGGCCAGGGAAATGCAGGTGATGGCCGTAGGGACGGGCAGCGAGAGCCGCTGCCAACAGTGCCCAAAGCACAGCCCAGCACCCAAGAGAAATGCTTGCTCCACCTCCAACCTCGCACACGCGCTCGGCAGGAGTCCAGGCTCGAGACTGACTGGGCCAGGCTCTGCCCAAAGCTGAGCAGTGGTGGTGCTGCAGTCACAGTGCATCTCTTGGTGACATCACAGCCTGTTGCTCGGTGATGTCACCACGGTCCTTCTGCCCCCACAGCAGTCGCCCCAGCAGGACTTCGCATTTTTGTATCCATATATGCATTTAGGGCAACCGCAGTGCCATTTAGAGGCACTGCCCCTCCCCATCAATCCCTTTCTTGTTCTCCTGATCCTCGTGTTTTCTGGTAGCTCTGAGCCCTGGCCTGTGCCTTCTCAGAGGCCTGATAGATGCTTTTGTCTCTCTTTGTTGTTTTCCATATACCAAGAAGAGCTCTGAAAACATTTTATTCCATGGAATTGCACATCTATGATTCTGTGGTTCTGATTCCTTGTGATGCAGTCCATTGTACTCCTTGTGGTTTTGGTCATACAGTAGACATTATCACAATTTGTGTTACCTGCTGCAGTTTGTAAAATTCCATACACTCTGTCTCCTCTCTCCCAAGGTTCCAACCCCTACAATTCTGTGATTCTCTGACCTGATGTTTGCTGCAGCCACAATGCCAGCTTCAGCATAAACTGTGAGGTTTTGACAAGCCCAAGTGATTGAACCGCACACCCAGAAGGCAGCCAGCTTCCAAGAGCTCTGCTTGTTCAGCTCCCATCACCTGTGAGTGACCAGCTACAAAAGCCTGACAGCATAGCGGTGACAGGGATGCTCACTACAAAATCAGAGGTTGAAGACCCTACCTACCTTTCTAAATCAATCCTGTCATGGTTCTATGTTTGTTTTTTGTTTGTTTGTTTGTTTGTTCTTATTTTGGGTTTCAGTATTCCACATCAAAACATCATGTAGTGTACGAGGCATTAAAGTGTCACTGCCCCAATTCCAAGTACCTATCCCTGTACATTACAGAAGTCACAGGATCTGGCCCTTCCGGGTGGGAGAGGGGGGCGCACTCTTGCTGCCTTGCAGTGGGTGCTGGAGGGTGCTTTCCTAGCCGTTCCAAGCTTTTCAGGTTTGACTCGGTCCCGGGAACTCTCTCTCTCTCTCATCTTGTCTGATTTATTAATCCCAATATCAATTAAATTGTATATATTGAGTTATCTTGTATTCCGATATTATAGTAAAATATGTTTTCCTCCATAGATTGTTGCCGCTGTTCTTTTCCTCCCTTCCTTCCTTCCCATTTTCCGTGGGACTGGGGTGGGGGGGGAGGGCAGAGGCCTGTCGCCCCTGTCACGGACATAGATTGATCTGGTCAACTCTGTGACAGATTTTTTGGCGCCCAACGTGGGGCGACTGCTTTTTAGCTTTTAGAACAAATCTTTTTTTCTCTCTGCTCTTAGAGAGCTTCGTTAAGGAGCATTATCAGTAGTTCAGGTTTCTGTGCTGGAAAACCTGACCTTGAAAGATTAGGCGTACTGCCAGTGTTCTGGGATATTTGTAAACTTTGAGCACTACTTAGTCTGGGTAGTGCCTTTTTTTCTTTTTTCTTTTTTTTTTTTTTCCCCTCCTCTTGTTGGCTTCAATTCATTAACCCTTTTTTTTAGCAAGCACCAGCAATGAACCCACTCGTTATCCTGGGGGTCTGGGTAAAGGATTAAAAGCAATGTTGTTACTCACAACCTACTGGCCAATAATCCATCTCACACTTGTGTGCTGTGGAATTGCATTCATATATAACTACCTAAGGGCACTGATGGAGACACCTATGTTTTACCTATTTGCAGTGTGGTATGATATGAATTTTGACATTTACATCCTAGAAGGAATGGCTAATTTCACAAACAACTACATCCCAAATGGAGTAGCTAATTTTACAAACAACATGATGTTCAGACCAGTCTCTGGGTTTTCTTCTCGGTTTGTCAAATGTTTTTTGAATCCTGAATTAATAGTCATGTTGGTGTGCGTGTCATCAATTCTCCTGAATGTATTCCAATTCATTCGTAATAAGGGGAAGGAGTCTCCTCCAAAACTAGAGAATGATGACTGGCAGGGAATATGGAGAGGTTTAGGAAAGGTTTTAGAAGCATGGGGACCTGCAGTGTCATGGGATTTTACTCTTGAACACCTGTGGGATCCTGAGAAACTAAGCCAGTATTTGAGTCAGGGACGATGCGGCTTACATAAATCTAAGGAGGTACAACTTATTTGGGGTTTGGCTTGTGCTTACCGTGCCCTATATAATACCATTCTGGAGAGAGAGAGTTTCCGAGCTGAGGTTCAAGCCAAAGGGGAAAATCCCCAAGTCAAATCTAATCAATCACAGGAGACACCAGTAACAATACCAGTTATTCCTGTGGAGGGCAAGAAATGGAAACGAGTGTCTTCACGTCTTGAACAAAAAAGAGAAGAAGAGGAGGAGGAGGTGGAGGAAGATCCAGGCAAGGGGCCCTCCTCAGAACCACCACCATCGCGAAAGGCAAAACGGAAAACTAAGAGACATGCAGAAGAGAGTGATGAAGAGGAAGTCTCTATTACTACTCGCCGGCCTCTAAAGATGACTGAAATCCAAGGTTCAAGAAAGGAGTTCACACGGCGCCCAAATGAAAGTCTTGTTTCCTGGTTGGTTCGCTGTTGGGACAGTGGGGCCCATAGCTTGTCTCTGGATGGTAATGAAGCTCGCCAACTAGGTGCCATTGCCAGAGATCCAGCTATTGATAGAGGAATTAGTCGATGTTCGGATGAGGCTGCCTCCCTCTGGGAATGAGTGTTAATAGCCGTGAAGGAAAAGCATCCCTTCAAAAATGGCTTGAAGATTGCGATGAAAAAATGGGATACAGTTGAAAAGGGTATCCAGTATTTGAGGGAAATAGGCGTGGTGGAAATGTTGTATGACCCTGACTTTGTTCCTAACCACCCACACCAAAGCCGCGACCCTGAAAAAGTGGGGACAACACCTGAGATATGGCAGAAAATCGTGACAACAGCACCGGACAAATATGCCGCTACACTAACGTCAGCATGTGACAGATACAATGGACAACAGAGAATGCGTTTAGTTTATGAATTAATTGTTACGCTCCAAAACTACAAACAATTGCTATCCCCAATTCATGCTGCTGTTGCTGCTATATCAAAAATGACGGAGCAAGTGTCTCAACTGATTAACCGTGACAAACCTGTAGCAGTATCAGAGATGCTTGATGAAGATCAGGATAATCAAATGAGTCTAGCGAAGGAGGTGAAGGAGATGATGAAATTTATGCGAGCCCACCTAACCAAAGACGATGAACCTTCCTTCTCACGTGCACCATCAAAAATCTCAGCTGTTAGAGGCAAATGCTCTCCGGCTCAAGTAAGGGATAATACACCGCGAATTGTCTTATGGTATTACCTACGTGACCATGGAGAAGACATGAGGAAGTGGCACCGTGAACCTACTGCTGTACTACGAGCCTGGGTGAAAGAATTACAAGGCAGATCAACCACCAGTGCAGTTGCTCTAGTTACCACAGGTAATGAATAGAGGGGCCCTGCCCTCAGTCAGGGGGGGAAAGGGATAATAGAGTATATTGGACTGTGTGGATTCGATGGCCTGGCACATCAGAATGACTGAAATATAAGGCACTGTTGGACACTGGTGTACAGAGCACTCTGATGCCCTCGAGTCATGAAGGGACAGAATCAATCCATATTTCTGGAGTGACCAGGGGCTCTCAAGAATTAACTGTGTTGGAGGCTGAGATAAGCCTCACTGGTAAGGACTGGTAAAAACATCCCATTGTGACGGGCTCAGGGGCTCCATGTATACTAGGTATTGATTATCTCAGGAGGGGGCATTTCAAGGATCCTAAGGGGTATCGATGAGCATTTGGAATAGCTGCTGTGGACACAGACAACATTAAGCAGCTGTCTGTTTTGCCTGGCCTGTCAGAAGATCCGTCTGTTGTGGGGCTGCTGCGAGTAAAAGAGCAACAGGTCCCGATTGCTACAAAAACGGTGCACAGGTGTCAGTACCGCACCAACAGGGATTCTTTGCTCCCCATTCATAAGTTAATTCGTCAACTAAAGAGCCAGGGAGTGATCAGCAAAACTCACTCGCCTTTTAACAGCCCCATATGGCCAGTGCGTAAAGCCAGTGGAGAATGGAGGCTGATGGTAGACTACCGTGGCCTGAATGAAGTCACACCCCCACTGAGCGCTGCTGTGCCGGACATATTAGAACTCCAGTATGAACTGGAGTCAAAAGCAGCCAAATGGTATGCCAAATGGTATGCATTGCTAATGCCTTCTTTTCCATTCCTTTGGCCAAAGAATGTAAGCCACAGTTTGCTTTCACATGGAAGGGCATTCAGTATACCTGGAACCGTTTGCCCCAGGGGTGGAAACACAGCCCGACCATTTGCCATGGGTTGATCCAAACTGTATTGGAACAGGGCAGTGCTCCTGAGCACCTGCAGTACATTGATGACATCATTGTGTGGGGAGATACAGCAGAAGAAGTCTTCACGAAAGGAGAGCGAATAATCCAAATTCTTCTGAGTGCTGGTTTTGCTATTAAGCGAAGCAAAGTGAAAGGACCTGCCCAGGAGATTCAGTTCCTAGGCATAAAGTGGCAAGATGGCTGTCGTCACATCCCGACAGATGTGATCGACAAAATCACTGCTATGTCTCCACCCACTAGCAAAAGAGAGACACAATCTTTTCTGGGTGCAGTGGGCTTTTGGAGAATGCATGTTCCAAACTACAGCCTCATTGTAAGCCCCCTTTATTATGTGACGCGAATGAGAAATGAGTTTACATGGGGCCCTGAGCAGCAGCAGGCTTTTGAACAGATTAAACAGGAGATAGCCCATGCTGAGGCCCTAGGCCAGTACGGACGGGACAGGGTATAAAGTACATCCTCTATACTGCTGCTGGAGAGAACGGTCCCACTTGGAGTTTGTGGCAAAGAGCCTCAGGAGAGACCCGAGGCCGACCCCTGGGATTCTGGAGTCGGGCGTACAGAGGGTCTGAAGAGCGCTACACTCCAACTGAAAAGGAGATCTTAGCTGCATATGAGGGGGTTCAGGCTGCTTCTGAAGTAGTCGGTACTAAAACACAGCTCATTCTGGCACCTCGACTGCCAGTATTGAACTGGATGTTCAAGGGAGAGGTTTCCTCCACCCATCATGCTACTGATGCCACTTGGAGCAAGTGGATTGTGTTGATTACACAGTGAGCGCGGATGGGGAACCTCAGCCGTCCAGGAATCCTAGAGGTCATCATGGACTGGCCTGAAGGTAAAAAGTTTGGAACACCACCAGCAGAAGAAGTATCACGTGCTAAAGAAGCCCCACCATACAATGAATTACCAGAGAATGAAAAGAAATATGCCCTGTTCACAGATGGATCGTGTCGTACTGTGGGAAAGCATCGCAGGTGGAAATCTGCTGTGTGGAGCCCCACACGACAAGTTGCAGAGGCCACTGAAGGGAAAGGAGAATCAAGCCAATTTGCAGAGGTAAAGGCTGTCCAACTGGCCTTAGATGTTGCTGAGTGGGAGAGGTGACCAATGCTCTATCTTTACACTGACTCATGGATGGTGGCAAATGCCTTATGGGGGTGGTTGCAGCAATGGGAGCAAAATAACTGGCAAAGAAGGGGTAAACCTATTTGGGCTGCTGAACTGTGGAAAGACATTGCTGCCCAAATAAAGAATATGGTTGTAAAGGCGCGTCATGTAGATGTTCATGTGCCCAAGAGTCGGGCTACTGAAGAACAGCAAAATAACCATCAGGTAGACCGAGCTGCCAAAATTGAGGTGGCTCAAATAGACCTGGACTGGCAGAACAAGGGTGAATTATTTCTGGCTCGGTGGGCCCATGAGACCTCAGGTCATCAAGGGAGAGATGCAACATACAAATGGGCTAGAGACCAAGGGGTGGACTTAACTATGGATGCCATTGCACAGGTTATTCATAACTGTGAAACATGTGCCATCATCAAACAAGCCAAGAGGATGAAACCTCTCTGGGAGGAAGGGTGATGGCAAAAGTACAAATATGGGGAGGCATGGCAGGTTGACTATATCACCTTGCCACGATCTCGCAATGGTAAGCATTATGTGCTTACTATGGTGGAGGCAACCACTGGGTGGCTTGAAACATATGCAGTACCCCATGCTACCGCCCGAAACACCATACTGGGTCTCGAGAAACAAGTCCTGTGGCCACATGGCACCCCAGAAAGGATTGAGTTAGATAATGGGACTCATTTCAAAAATTCTCTTGTAAATACTTGAGCCAAAGATCATGGCATTGAGTGGATTTACCATATTCCCTATCATTCACCAGCCTCTGGTAAAATTGAACGATACAATGGATTGTTAAAAACGATGCTAAAAGCACTGGGTGGCAGAACATTTAAGCACTGGGAGAAGCATTTGGCAGAAGCCACCCGGTTAGTCAATACCAGAGGATCTATCAGTCGTGATGGTCCTAACCAATCCAGTTCCCTACATAACGTAGAGGGAGATAAAGTCCCCATTGTACACGTAAAGAACATGTTAGGAAAGGCAGTTTGGGTTCTTCCAGCTTCTGGAAAGGGCAAACCTCTCCATGGTACAGTTTTTGCTCAGGGACCAGGATGCACTTGGTGGGTAATGCAAAAGAATGGGGGTGTTCAATGTGTACCACAAGGAAACTTGATGCCGGGGGAGTGCAGTTACTAATTCTATGTATATATATATATAGCCATGTGTGTGTAATGCATTGTAATCATTTTTTGTTTGTATATATGTATATATATGTTAAGCATGATGTAACGATGTAGAATAAGGGGTGGAATGTCACGGTTCTATGTTTTTTTGTTTGTTTGTTTGTTCTTATTTTGGGTTTCAGTATTCCACATCAAAACATCATGTAGTGTACAGGGTATTAAAGTGTCACTGCCCCAATCCCAGGTACCTATCCCTGTACATTACAGAAGTCATGGGATCAGGCCCTTCCGGGGGGGGGGGGGGGGGGGGGGGGGGCCTCTCTTGCTGCCTTGCAGTGGGTGCTGGAGGGTGCTTTCCTAGCCGTTCCAAGCTTTTCAGGTTTGAATCGGTCCCGGGAAATATGTTGTATGTTGTATAATATTTCTTGTTTATGTAGAGCTCCGGTTCATTATGTGCTTTGGCTTGGAATTCAGAGACGCATATAATCTAGGCTGGAGTGCATGATCTGCAGAGGTCTCTCCCAACCACTACTATTCCAGGATTCTAAGAAAAGTTTTTATGATTTATTAATTAAAGAGAAGTGTAACCCTGCTAGTCCCACCGAGGCGGCGGCCTCTTGCAGGGCGGCTGTGGGTCCAGGTCACTGTCGGCGCTCCTCTTCGGGGGCCGCCGGGCCCTCTCAGGACAGCGGCCAGGAGCGGAGGGGCTGCTGCCTCCTGCTCCGTCTCCTCGCGGGGCCGCTCCGCTTCCCTCGCCGTGCGTGCAGCGGGGCCGTGACGGGGACCCGCACGATCGTCAGCCCCTGCTGTGCTGGGCTGCTCCTCTCTGCTGGATGTCGCGGTGCTGCCAGAGAGTGCGGGCACTGATGTCACCTGCGGGGAGGCTGTGGGGCCAGGGGCGGCCGCAGGGCTGTCCTCCTGCCCCCTGACTGCAGGGCCCTCCTCCTGCGCCCCAGACACGTGGGCGCCCCGCAGACCCAGCAGCCTGTGGGCCTCCTCGCTGCACTGGTGCACAACGATGTGGATGAGCCTCTGGACGAACGTCTCAGTTTCCTCCTCCAGCGCAGGCCACATGAACTCTATCAGCTGCTCTCTGTCCAGCCCGATGTCCCAGAGAGCATCAAAGATGAAGCTCTCTGCTGCCATTACCGGCCGCCAGTCATTGCCAAGGATGACTCTCAGCTCGTGGCACAGCCTGGGCATCACATAGTCCAGGATCTCCCGGTGCTGCCTGAACAGCTGTGCCCAGGTCTGAGGCCGGAGACCGCCCACCAAAGGACCCTCCTCTGCCTCCTCTTCCTCCATCTCCTCATCTTCCTCATCCTCCTCCTCGTCTGCCTCCTCATCCTCTTCCTCATCTGAGAAGGGCAGAGGAGACAGCGAAGGGGATGATGCAGGGCTAGATCTGCTGAAGTTCAGAGCAGTGCCTTCCAGGAAGGAGGCAGGTACAGGTGTTGCTGGAGGCCAGATGATGAAGTTTAGGTCCTCATTGTCATCCCACGCAGCGACCTTGACCACTTCCATGTCCCTCCTGCAGAGCGGGCAGCTCTTCTTCTGCTTGCCCCACTGCAGGATGCAGACGAGGCAGAACTCATGGCGGCAAGGCACCACGTAGGCCATGTCCTGGCATGCGTCCTGGCAGATGGCACATATGCATTCCTGCTCTGCTGCCATGGTCCTTATGCTGTGGCTCACTGGGGAGTGAGGATGAGGTGTCGCTCCTCTTCACCAGTGCCACAGGGGTGAATGTTGCGCACTGCAAGAGAGAGAGAGGCCGCAGTCATTCTCCATCCCGTGGACAGACCAAAGAATAGCCCAGGTCCCTCAGCTGGACACCCTCCTGGCCCCATACCTGGGCCACGCCAAGCTCCCCGCACCCTCAGAGGTCCCTCAGGCTGCAGCCCTGACCCTGGCAGCTCCCCGAGTCCCAGCGCTCACCCAACCTCTTCCCTGGGGGACGTGTCCCCAGCTCACCTCTGCTGCTGCACGTGCGCCACGTGGGGCCCCGGCTGCCTGAGGCAGGCAGGCCAGGGAAATGCAGGTGATGGCCGTAGGGACGGGCAGCGAGAGCCGCTGCCAACAGTGCCCAAAGCACAGCCCAGCACCCAAGAGAAATGCTCGCTCCACCTCCAACCTCGCACACGCGCTCGGCAGGAGTCCAGGCTCGAGACTGACTGGGCCAGGCTCTGCCCAAAGCTGAGCAGTGGTGGTGCTGCAGTCACAGTGCATCTCTTGGTGACATCACAGCCTGTTGCTCGGTGATGTCACCACGGTCCTTCTGCCCCCACAGCAGTCGCCCCAGCAGCACTTCAAATTTCTGTATCTGCATGTGTTTCTGAGGCCTTGTAAACATGGCTGCAAGATGCACAGCTTCTAAATTTTGCAGGCTGCCCAGGGAGGTGGTGGAGTCTCCTTCCCTGGAGATGTTCAAGACCTGCCTGGATGCCTACCTGTGCGACCTGCTGTAGGGAACCTGCTTTGGCAGGGGGGTTGGACTCGATGATCTCTGGAGGTCCCTTCCAACCCCTACAATTCTGTGATTCTGTGATTCTGTAATTCAGTTTGCATGAGGGATCATAGCCACTGAATGGCCTTGTCATCAATTTGGAGTAAAAGGTGTCTCTTTTTTGTCAAGAGTGTCAGAATTGCATTTATTTCTCATTCAGTTAGCTAGGGAACACAGTTGATATCATAAATACTGTAGAATGTGGTAGACAGGTGAAGAACCTCATTGCAAATACAATCAATCTGCCAAGCCGTTTCGCTTACAGTAACTGCTTCTGTGTTGCCCTCCTAGGTCTTAGGGAGATGCCAACATTCATATTGGTAAGTATGTGTGTTTGTGAGATGTATTAATGCTCTTTTGGGCTGAGAATGAAATTATCAACTCATAGTGCTCTGTTAAAATGTGAATTCACATTCCCGTGAGCCAGTGTCCTGTCTCACAGGACCATCTCTTTTCTGTAAAATAGCTGCTGATGAAAATTCCCTACTAAAATCTGCCTTAAAGAAATATGGTTCTCAGGTTGTATTGAAACATTTAACTTGTCAAGTAAATAGGTTACACTGAATGGAAAATAGTTTGATATTGTTGTTCAGCGGTTGTGCTGTGCCATGAAAAATAAATTCCTTTCTAGTTGTGATGTCTCCTTCAATGCCACTAAAAATGTGGAAACAAGCATGATGTTCATCATGAAGATCTGAAAATGGCTATACTGGGTTTATGTAGTCCTTCTGGAGAAAACATAGATAAAATGAATTTATTTACAGCTAAATATTACAGATTTGCATCAGTGTAAGTGGGCCAGAATTTGCTCTGCTATTGCTACCCCCTGCTTTAGGTATGTTGCCAAAGAGGGCTAATTATAAGACTGACTCTCCTCTCCATTCCTGCTCAGGTTTCTGCTACCATTTAAATGAGCCAGGCAGTGAGGCTGCATCAGCTTGTGTTCTCTGCACTCCCACCTGGCTCTTCTTTCTCCATTTTCAGATGCCACGTGTCTTCCTTCACTCTTTCTACCCAGAGCACCTGTCCCCATGCTTGCAGCCTTCCCCATTTGGCTTCCTTTTGGGAAGTGCTTTTCCCTGGTGGGCGCCCTGCAGACCTAGTGACCCAGTGCAGACTCATCGCTGTACTGGTGCACAGTGGTGTTGACTAGCTCCTGCATCAATGTCTGTTTCATCCCCCAGTGCAGACCAGCGCTGACCTGCATGCATCGGAACAGGCTAAGGAAAGAAGCTGGAAAGGAACTCCGTGGTGAATAATCTGCATGTCCTGGTGGGCAACAGATTGTGCATGAGCCAGCAGTGTGCCCTCGTGGCCCAGAAGGCCAATGGTATCCTGGGGTGCATTATAAAGAGCATAGCCAGCATATGTTCATCCTGTTCATCCTGAGGAAGACAGAATCACTGAGAATGTCTCATTGTTTATGAATCTGAATTGTTTGAGTTAAATTGGTGAGGCAGTCTGTACAGGGCCAGGAGCAACAGATAAAAACTGGGGCGCATGAAATTCCATACAAATAGGAGGAAGAATTTCTTTGCTCTTAGGGTGATGCAGCACTGGAACAAGCTGCCCAGAGAGGCTGTGGATTCTCCTTCTCTGGAGAGAAGTAAGATCCCTCTGGACGCTTTCCTGTGTGAGGTACTGTGGAGCAGGTGCTTGAGCATGGATTTAGACTCGCTTATCTCCAGAGGTCCCTTTCAACACCTACAATCCTTTGATTCTGTTATTCTTTAGAGATCCGGTGTTGTCGCCTTTGACTGTACAAGCGTGGTGCTCCAACATGGCTAATATAGATGTACAGGTCTGCATTAGTTTGTTTCTTCTGCCTTTTTTTCCTTAAAATTACGTTATTCCTCTTGTTAGCAGTGTAGAAACATGCAAGTATTGTTAACTCTGAGCTTTAAATAAAAATGTACTCCCACAAGTATGTATGTTCATTATAATGTTAGTGTCAATATTGGGTTCTGAGGAGAACTGCATGAGAAGCACACAGCTAAGGTTAGCATGTTTGTCAGGAAGGCACCACACACACGCGTTTGAAAAGGTATATCAAGGATTCAACAGTCAACAAAGCCACGACTCAACACATCTGCAAATCTGCAGAGGTGAACGCAGTCTGGATTGCAACCTACATAGCCATAGATGTTCGTGGGTGCATATCTGAGCCATTTCTATTGCACTCCTTCATCTCCGTGCAGCTTATTCACCATCGTACAGTGCAGAACAGTGGGGTGGCTATGGAAATGGGGTGCATAAGAGCTAGGCCTCCAGCTGTACAGACTGCTGCACTGAGCCACCTGTCTGATCAAACCAAGTTAATGATACCTGTGTAGCACTGGAAGCGTGCCTTGAGTCTTTGGGACTCCTAAAGCAAATGTCTGTGCTCTGAGCATTCTACAGCCCAAGTTAGACTTGACGTGCTAAGGGATGATAATAACAGGGAATGGAAGGAAGCAGGAGGGGTTGACAGCAGGAAAGGGCCTGTGATAAGCTGAATTTCATGGACGCGTTGCTGGAGCCTCCTGAGGTTTTGTTGTAAATAGAGCAGAGTGTTCGGACTTGTCAGCAATTGTTGAGAAGCAGATCAGTGGCAGACAGGTGAGCTAAAATGTTGAAACTCATTCAACAAATGTTGAAATGTGGAAAAGAGTTAAAAGAGAATGAGTTGATGTGGGGCTCAGAGGCAAAATGTGTGTTGTGAGCATGGGGGCTGTTGTTAGGAAAGGAAACTAAGGGAGGGAAGAGCAGGGTGGATCACAGCAGAGCAGCAAAAAGAGGAAGTGGGCTCGTGATAGAGTACACAGGAGACCTTGTTATAAACTGTTGGTGATAATTTGGACTGGAATTATTTTGTTTGATTGGTATGGAATTACTTATCTGGTTAATTCATCCTGTGTATATATTTTAGCCATAATTGAGCATTTAGAAACCTTGAAGTATGATTTTGACAAAATGCAACACAAGCTTCTGTTATTTTGTCCCAAGAAAATAAATGTGTATCCAGAAAGAAGAAGAAAAGACCAGGATGAGAGTTAGCCCATTGGCACTTGTTTATTGACACATTCAAGGAGAATCTGAACTTACTTCATTTGTTCTTGAAAAAGAGACAGTGGGGTGGTTCCAGTAATGCACAGTAATCAACTTCACTCAGAAATCTTATGCTTGAAACTATTATCTCATGCTGTAAGATGATTTCTAACATCCTCTTCTTATAAATATTGATATGACAGAACAGTCTTCATCTGAGTCAGACGGAGAGACCCTCTGAGCATTTGGTAAAACTGCATTGGCTACATATGTGTTTATTCATTTTTTATGTGATCATGATTAATTTGTGAACTTCAGTTGTATTATGTTGCACAGTGATTCAAGCTGAGCCATGGAGACGTCTAGCAGTGCAAATCCCTCTGGAGACAACGTGTTGTATGAAGAGGCTGGCAGACTTTGGGTGGGCAATTGAAGGATATTTTGACTTTAAAATAACTCATCAAAATAATGTCTCGGAGTGAAATCTACAAAGATGCAGCTATTAAATGCTGCAACTCCAACTATCTAATACTGGAAACACTTGGGGAAGAGATGCAGCATAAAAGAAAACCAGAAATTACTTGTATCTTGAGCTTATTGCTTACCCAGGCAGCTGGCTACTGAGGCAGCTTTCTCACCACCTGGGGAAACGGAGCAAGGGCTCTTCTCTCTCTTTTGTGATGCCTTCAGACTGATGCCTGAAATGGTATTGACAGTTCTCTAGAGGAGCTGCAGCATGTCTCTTTTAATGGAAGATGAGCTGTTCAGCATAGCAGGGGGTGCACGAAGCTGAACAGGCAAGTGAGTAGATCTCCACACATCTACATGTTTGTAATTTAGACTGACTAATTTGTAGTTCAACAGTATGTCAGAGTAGATATCAGTGATAGATTTAAATGAAGTATTTAAGGTGGAAGAGAAGGAGTTTTTCTTTGTGGTTAGACCAGGGGGCTGGGAATGAGTATTGTTCAATCTTGCTTTATTCGTAACTCCATTGCTAACTCACTGAATGACCTTAAGCAAGTCAATTAACCTACCTGCCATTTTATTCCTCTGTAAACTGGGGATAACAATGTTTCCTTCAGAAATGAGTTGTGAAGCATAATTGATTCTTTAAAAAGGGTTCAGCTTCCCCTAGTGAAAAACTTACCACACAAGTAGAACATTATTGTTTAGTTTACCAACAACAGGCATCATATGCAAGAAACTTTTAAAGGCGTCAGGAACAAAGGCACATTTTCTTGGCTGGAACAAAGTATTAAAGGGAGGAATGAAAGAAAAGAGAAAAAAAAATTAAATGATGGAATCAGCTGAAAAGAGGAGAAATAATGGACACACCTGGCTTACTGCTGATAAGAGCTCTTGTAGTTTCTCCCCCCTCATCCCTTGCAGAACTCATCTGAAGGGACATCCATCAAGGTTTTAAATGGGGGAAAACCAGCTGTCCATCTCTAACTCTGTTTGACCAAGTGTAAAAAAGAAGAATGAATGAGAATGTTCCAGCAGTAAAGGAATTCTCTCTTAAATAGAGAATGTGGGAAGATCAGTTGAGTGTGTTTGAGTTCACATTTCTGTTTCTACATGCTGAGACGGCCTACTCTTGTCAAGATGCAGTCCTGGATCTAAATCACAGAGGGTGGTGACACACTGGAACGGGTTGCCCAAGGAGGCCCCATCCCTGGAGGCATTCAAGGCCAGGCTGGCTCTGGGCAGCCTGGTTTGGTGGTTGGTGACCCTGCCCATGGCAGGGGGGTTGAAACTAGATGATTGTTGTGGTCCTTTGCAACCCAGGCCATTCTATGGTTCTATGATTCTATGATCTCTTGGGCTTGTGGGCTGTAGGCTCCCCTGAATTTCAGCAGCTACTGATATTTTATGTCCCTTTGACCTTTATGGTGCATTCCAGAAGAGATTTTTCTTCCTGCTTTCTTGATTTGATCTCTCCCTCTCTTAGTGTATGCTGACCATGCTTCCCAGGATACATCATCAGCACTCTGGGAGCATCTTCCATACTCACTGCCCCTATTTGCATGTCAGCAGGTTTTGCAAGATCTGGTTGGACCCTCAGGTTCCCAAGTCATCTCAGTGGCATTCTTTATAGTTCTAAATGTTATCAAACAGCCTCTCCCTCTTCTAGCCGTGGAAACAGACAATCCCCTTGAAGACTTTTTGTTTTAGTCTGGAGTTTCTTCAACCTGTGAGAGCATTCTATTGTGCAGCAGCTGGGTATTAGAAGTATTCAGGATCTTTCTTATTGCTGGTTGTGTCTTGTCTTTTCAGTTGCAGGGGGTTGGTTTTTATGTTATCTATCTAGTTATTTTCCATTCAGTTCATTCTCTCACACATCACCAATACCCAAGATGAATAAGCCCTGCTCCCTACGAAAGCTCTCTGGACGTCACTTTACCTTTCTCCTGTGAAGAATTCCTCCTTCAGATTTTATGGCTGTGACTCCCAAAGTTCTTTTTTTTTTTTTTTCTTTTCTTCCTTTTTGTCCTTGAGAAATGTTGTACCTCAACTCACTTCTCTGGAAATGAATGAATTGTTTTTTTAGCAGACTGATCTCTTTAACATGACTGTTGCGCAGTCGGAGCACAGTCACCAACGTTCAGTACTCATCATTGTTTCCTATTTGGTGGATACTTTACAGCAGAATTGAATAAATGCGTATCTGTTGTGGCACAGAAGTTCTCAGCAGAACAGCTTCAGAGTATGAGCCATAATGACTATATTGCATATGACTGAATACCCCAAAAATGTTGCCAAAAGCATTTTAAAGTCCTCATTTTCCCCTTCTGTGTTAGGTAGTCTGCACAAAGTACTCTGAGGAGGCATTAAGATCTTTTGTTGTCATTTGCTTGTCCTGAGTGGCTGAGGCTCAACCCTGCTCTACGAATGGCCTTGTTACATTCAGTGCTAGCACAGCATTCGAAGCACAGCTTTGCTGCCCTGGTCTTAGAGATGCCATCCTGCTGAGCCATCATTACACTGAGCTTCCTGCAAGCACAGGAGATGCTTTGGAGAGTTTTTCATATATCAGTTAAACAGACAAGCAGCAAACTGCTAATGAGCTTCAAAATCCTACTGTACGCAGCCTGATGGCAGCAGCCCCAGTCTGCCCAAGAAATGACTGAGTTCTGCCCTGAACAGGATTTCTGCAAATGGCAACCAGACCATCCACTCACTGCACTGTAAGCATCTACACTGTTGCTGCAAAGCACTTCAAGATGCTCAGCTTCTGAAAGGCGCTTTAGAAGAGAGACATCAAGCTGTAGGTTTCTGTAAATGCTTCATTCTGTGTGTCAGATTTAGTAGCACAGTACACTGGATTGCAATATTCAATGGAAAGATAACAATGGCGTGTGAAACTAACCACTCTTGTGATTTTAATTCAGTGTTGACAGAAAAAGAGCAGTCATTAAGGAGCTGCTGCCATCTCTTAGAAAATGTGCACTGGTAGCAGTTCTGTTGAAATGTATAGATTTTCTTTTCCTTTATTCTTTGTTAGGACTAACAAACCAATGACAATTGCATGGAAACGAGGTCTTCTTACTTAGGAATTCATCCCTTCCTGCTGTGTGTTTCTCACCTGGAGCTACAAGCCTCTCTTTGTGATCAAATCAATTCCTCAGCAACTAATTGTGATATCACAGTGCTAACGTTTCAGATGGGAAAATGAACTGCAGAAACGGATGAACTCTGGAGAACCAAATACTTCGCTTTCACGCAAATATTGCTGGTAATATTGAATGAGGAAAGGTAAATGCAAAACTGTTGTGGTCAGCAGCACACTTATATCTAAATAAGGCATTTGTCACCCAAGGCATCTGCTGCTTTTGTGTAGATGCACAGTGTCTGAACATTGTATGTACCTTTATACATATCTACCTTCTTTTTTTTCATTCTAAGTGAGGCTACTCAGCTAGGGCTTTCACAGCCAAATGAAATACGTGAAGATTGAGGTCTCCTGTGTCACGTTTCAAAATGGAGGAGTGCTTTTAGAGAGTAGGATTTTTCTAAGCAGGTACTATTTTGAGGTTTGAGTGCCAGTTTTCTTTCCAGCCTGGCCTGTGATGATTATTTATCATCTATGAATTCTGATTTTTAACTGATCCTTGCTCTTCTTTTGTGACTAAAAGAATTAGCAAATTGATTTATCATCTAGGAGATAATCACAGATATGATTCATTACCAAAGACTGCACGTCTGTCTTTCAGGGGATTAGTTCACAAACCACTGCTGATGTAACCTGTGTCCAGAAATCTTTCTGGGCACAAAGAGTTCTGAAATCTGGCAGAAACTTAGGGGAGGTTGTGTGATCACTGTGACTTGCCATGTAAATTAATAGTACTATGTGTGCAGCTGTGCATAAGACTCTACGTATGCAATAATTATTAATGAACTACAGTAAAATCAGGCTTATTCAGGCTTTAATATATTGATAATCAGTGCGTTAGATGTAGCTTTAAGAGTAAAAGTCACTCACTACAGAATATTGAAAGTCAGGAGTTTTGAGTTTTTGATTTGAATCTTTTGCCCCAATAACTCTAATCTGTCATCTTGAATTCTTCTCACTTGATTCCATAATGACCTCAAAATTATGAGTTTTAATGAAAAATAGTATTTCCTGTTTTCAGCTGAGCTCAAAGATGGAGATGTCAGAGAGCCGACTTTGCTTGGTACATGGCTTTAGCAGCAAGCAACTGTGCTATTGAACTGCTGCATTCAGGATGTTGTCTTCATCACTGCAGTAGGCAATGGTTTATCCTGGGATTGTTTAGCTTGGAGAAGAGAAGCCTCTATTATGGCCTGCCAGTACTTAAATAGGAGGGGGAATGGCTGTTTGGATAGTGATAGGAAGGGGAAATGGTCTTAAATTGAGACAGGGGAGGTTTAGGTTAGATATTAGGAGGAAGTTTTTCCCCACAGAGGGTGGTGACGCATTGGAACAGGTTGCCCAGGGAGGTTGTGGATGCCCCATCCCTGGAGGCATTCAAGGCCAGGCTGGATGTGGCTCTGGGCAGCCTGGTCTGGTGGTTGAAACTGGATGATCATTGTGGTCCTTTTCAACCCAGGCCGTTTTATGGTCTATATTCATGATACTATGATTCTATGAAGACCTTAAGAAAACACCAGAATGTCCACAAAATGTTGTTCATTTGCATCTTGTGTTCATGAAGTGAGATACATGACCGAATCCTGCTTTTTACACCAAGTCACTTTCTGTTCATGCCAAATGCCTGATGAATTAGGGCTTTGCAGCCCAGGTATGGTGGCTGTTTGGTCAGGAGTTTGGAAGCTGTGTAGTGAGCCTAGCAGAGGAACACAGCTAGGAAAAGTTGTAGCCTGAATGTTAAGGTAGCTGAGTTGAAATTTGTAATTGGTTTTGTTTGTTCCTTTGCTGGAGCTGCTAATATGAAGCTGAGTGAGTCAAGTAATTGCCCGTCTTCACAACCGATGTCTGTGTGATCCATGTTTTCTGTGGATTCTGTTTCAGATTCTCTTGCACTGATTGGTAGAAATACTGACCATGGTGTGTGGAGTCAAGGAGACTGGGAGCTGTTTTCTAAGGAAGGGAAGTGCTAAGTACTCTGAAAGTTTTGGTTCCAAGCTACTTTAATTGAGCACCCCAAATACCCTGACACATTTGGAAATATTGGCTTTTATCTACTTTTCTCAGCAGGGAACTGGGAAGATAATTTCATTGATGTTTGTAAAAAAAAAAACCAACCCTGCAAACATTAGAATGAGAACACCGTTATAGAAAAGCCCATGAGGAGATTAATCATTCTGTATTCAGTGCAAGGTCTGGATGCTCTGTGGTAAATAGTACATGCGCCTCACGTCGGGGTGATAAGGATAGGAGAACATTTGAATAGCATTCATTAAGTGAGCAACATCCGTCCTTTGCACTGAAAAAGAAAGGAGAACCTTACAAAACAAAACAAAAAAAAGAATGCAATGAGAGATTGTAGCATAACGTGCATGTGTGAGAGGTGAATTAATGTTGCAAGGGTGGGCTTAGATCTAGAGTTCACTAAGTTGCTTAGCTTTGCAATTCAAATGCTGTTTGTAGAGATGCAGCAAAGCAGAAACCTGTGGGAGTTGTCAGAGAGGGCAGTTGACAAACTTCTGTGGGGTTTTGAGGTTCACATCTACCCTTACAGAGCCTCTGCTTGGTTCTCAACCCCCTCAACACCCTGCAGTCTGTTGGACTGATGGCTCAGCTGTTTGTGGGAGTTGCTATGGGAAGCTTCTGTGTGAGAAGCAGCATCGTGTGCGTCTGTGTTGGTATGGCTGGCATAATGGGGATTCACTCACACCGGTATCCAAGGTGCGTTTGGATGATAAAAAACATTAGTAGATATAATTTGCCCTATCTGTGTTTGGTTTGATTGCTGTCTTGCATTTTACATCCTGTAATTAGAGCAGCCAAGTGCCTCCAGGGTCAGCGCAGCTCCAGGTAACACAATAGTAGCGGGAGCTCCTTGGGCTCCAGCAGAGGGAAGGATGGAGCCCGTGTAAATGTCACCTCACCTCTTGGGAAATGAAGAGCACACAGAGAAGGGGAATGCCGTGGATCATCTCTCCCTGCTGAATAAATCCAATCGATGGCACTGATCCCAAGCAACGGGGATTGTGGTGGCTTGCTCAGTCCCCTCCCCCACTAGATGGCACTGAACCCTTTTTCTTTAATAGAAGAAAAAAAAAAAAAAAAAAAAAAAAAAAGAAGAGGGAGAAGAAAAATATGGTGGAGGTCATTTTGATGAATAATAATAAAAATAATAATAACCCGAAGAAAAGCAAATTGCGATTGGTTCTCATGAATTCTGCCCAGCACCTACGTGCACCTCCATACCTGCCCTCCCGTTTGCGGAGGAGGTTTGGGAGTGAGGGGCGAGGGAAGCCGGGGGCAGCGCTAGCAGTGCTGGGAGGCAGCGGGCGAGAGGCTGGCCTACTGTGCAGCATAACAGCAGCGCTGGGCGCTAACAGGCAGCAGAGCTCCTCACCAGCAGCTGACCCCCAGCAACACGGGCTCCGCTCCTCTGTCCCGTGCCTGCAGGCATTTTTCCGTGCACCCACGTGCGCTGCCTTCCCCCCTGTATCGCCGAAATCGCAACCCGCAGAAAGCTAAAACTGCGCATTCACAGCCCGATTCGTGTAAGATCGATGAATTAACTCCCGTTGCCAAGGCATCCTTAATTCACTGCAGGGCGAGGCTGCAACGTGTGTGTGGACTTTTTTTATTTAAACGTCTTCCTCCCCACTCACATTCATCTGCAGGTCGACAAGGATTGTTTCCCCCCCCCCCCCCTCCCATGGCGAGGTGGGTGTGGGGTGGGAGGAAGCGAATCTCGTAATGATCTGTTTGCACTGGGAAGGGGCTGCCGGGAATAATCCCGAGGAGAGGCAGAGGAAGGGTTGGTGATGCTGCATCAAGCCGTGCTCTGCCCCTCCTGAAAGGAAGGACATCGTGATGGTGAGGGAGAAAAGTGTTTGATCCTAAGAGTTAAAGTGGAGCTCGCCTGAAATCCAACACTTTCTCCTACATTAGTGTATTTAAGGTGACTCGCAGGAGGATGTAGCTTGCCATCTGATCGAGCTACAGATATACAGGCAGAAAAACAAAAATGCATGGAGACTGCTGCTGAAATACCTTTTCAGAGAAAAAGAGAAAACCTGGAAGTGCATGCCCTTACCCCCAGTCTTCCAGTTCTGTAGTCTAAATAGAGAATAAACCCTGCTGCACCTACTCTAAATCCTGCCTCACAATGCAGCATTAGATCCATGAAACCATTAAACCAGCACCTGGTTCCTGCTTCTTAGTGGATGATGGATTCTTCAATCTCAAATCCAACCATTCCATCAGCTGAGAACGTTTGGTAAAATCAGGCTTATTCTCTGCTCTCATCCACCAGCTTGGGTCCTGATGCTGAGAACTGACAAAGAAATCCAGGCACACTCATCTCTGTATGGGTGCCACAGAAGAAACCTGTTGTCCATCTGCTTATAGGATCCTGCAGCTTTTTGACCACATTTTGACCACCAGCTCTAGATTTTTCCCCCCAACAGAAGACAAGTATGGCTGCTCCAAGCTTATTATAAAACTTAATTGCTTGAAAAATCCTGTTATAGAAGCTGATCCACCTAAGCTGAGCTGTTTTATTTTATTTTTTTAAGGCTTAGACCCCTAGAAATGTACCTTTATTATGAACCACAAAGCGAAGTTACTGCTAAACATATGTAAACCGGTGCCTTGTTTCAATAAAACAATCAACTTTATCTGGAGCTTTCCAGGCACGGTTAATATTCATAACACAACGCTGAAATTTTGCAATTGAGCTGTTTTAGCAGATGCACTCATCACTGCATCTCTGGCTTGCACTTCCCAGTGTGAGCTTCTCAATCTCGTTTGGGGCTTTGACAACATGGCGCACTTGAAAAGAAACACGGTTTGGTGGGAGACGTGTCTTTACATGGCTGGAAATCCCACTTTGCAGCTGAGGTGCAAGGAGATGTGCTGCCTTTTTTTTTTTTTTGACGTAGGCTTTTGCAACACTCAGTCCTGGGGAGACACGGGGCTGTGGGCTTCTTGGTGCAGTAGGAGCGACTGCGTTGTTTGCTGTGTTATGTGCTGTGGAGCCTGTGGGAGCCAAACACTGGGTGCAGTGGGACCCTGCTGCCAGCCCAAGGATGCGCTGGTGCTTACAGAGCAGGGTGTGCCAGGACACAGAGCTTGGGATGCAAGGGAAATGATTGTGCTTATTTCCTTCTTGTACGGCATCATCCGGGGTCTGGAGGCCTCGGTTTTCTGGATCATGTAGAATCCAGGTCTCAAATCCAAGGTGTGCTCGTGCTTCGAGTTACAGAGGAGGTGGGGTCGGAAACAGCCACGGTTGTCTTGGGTTTGGGTGACACAGCATAAGGTCTCGTAACTGAGAACGAGCAGGATCCACTTAAATCCAGGTTTTACATTTCCCCTTGTAAGAAAGTAAGGCTTCAACATTTCCTGTCTGCAAAGCGGTGCAGTTTATCTTTAAGGAGGCCAGAGAAATAAGAAATGAGTCTCACGTTGCATGGGTGACATCACTGGCTTTTGGCTCGGCGCTCTGTATTCTCTGTCTGTAGGCTTTAGCCAAGGCTGCAGGGCTCGGTGTTTGAACAAGGAAAGATTCCCAGGTGTACGGAAGATTGGATCCACTCTAATTTAGGTTAAAAAACGGTGAAATGAGATTTCTAAAGCTCGTGGACTCCGGCGCGCCTTCTGTTGCTTTTGATCTCTGCAAGATGGGTGAGTTATTCCCATTAGAGAGAGAGGGAGAGGAAATTTAAAGACGAAAAAAAAAAAAAAAAAAAAAAAAAAAGATGTCTGAATACATCTCTGCTGATGCCGAGGATACGTCTCACGTGAAGCCGCTGAGCTAAAACCCTCGGCTCCTCCGTCGGAGATCAGGCCATATGGCAGAGAAACGGCGCAGACCCAGAGCTGTTGACAACTGTTAGGGGCTGCCTTCCCCTCCCCGCCTGAGGTGTGCGGCGGTGTTTTTTTTTTCGCCCCTGGTTTGTTTTGGTTCCATTCCCCGCGAGCTCCCCGCCCCGCTCCCGAGCATCCTTCCAGCCGTACGTAGCCCTGCCTTCATCCTGCAGATGCTTCACGCGCCCGTGCGCTAAGAAAGCGGCGCGCGACAAACCGAAGCGGCGCTGACGAAGGAAGGCGAACGAACGCCGGCGGAAGGGGGTGGAGGAGGGATGCCGGGGCCCAGGACCCGTGCCGCCTAGCGGGAGCCGCCTGCCCGCCGCCGGGCGGCGCGTCCGTAGGCCCCGCGGTCCCTCGGCGCCTCCCGCCCTGCCCGGGCGCCCGCTGCCACAGCGCGTCGGGCCGCCGCTCGGGCAGGGCTCCGGACCGCCGGGGCCGCGCCGCCCGAAGGGAGCGCAGCCGGCGGGACCGGGCGAGCGGATGGCCGGGCCGGCGAGGAGGAGCCGAGACGGTTCGGAAGCCGGGATGTCGGCGGCCGCGAGCGACTGAGCGTCTGAGCGACTCGGGCCGAGTCCGCCGAGGGAGAGACGGAGCCGCGCTCTCCCGCGTTGCCAGCCGCAGCCGGGGAGCCGGCGCTCCGGCCGCGATTTGAAGCGCGGCGGCGACGGATCGCTGCCCGCCTCGCTCCCTCCCTTTCGACCCCTCTTTAAACCCGAGCCGGCCGGCCGGACGATGCCCGCGCCGAGCGGCTGAGGAAGAAGAGACGGGTCACCCCTCGGCGCCGGGAGAGCCCCGCTTCTGCACGGGAGGTGTCCGCCCGCTGAACTTTCTGTCCTGCGGGGCCGGGCTGGATTCACCGAGCCGAAAGCCATCGCTCCCGCGCCTCCCGGCCGGCCGGACCCGTAGATATTAAAGGAACGGCCGCAGCCGCCGAGTCCCTCCGGGTTCGCTCCTCCGTGGCGAGGGCGGCGGGACGTCTGCGCGGGCGGGAGGGAGGAAGGCTGCGCTTCTCCTCGCCGCGTCTCCTCCGCAGGGGAGGGGAGGCCGACGAGCCCCTGGGGCACGACTTGGGAGCGCTCCGGGCGTTCGTCCGCAGCGTGGATGTGAGCCGCGCGAGAGGGGATGCTCCAGGTTGCCTCTGCCCAGTGACGGCCGGCGGCTGCTCCGGGGCTTCGGCGTGGCCTCGCGCTCAAGGGCTTTGCCTGTGGTGAAGATGTCCATGGTGTTCCCGTGAAGCTGAGGTATGGCTGCTGGAAGGTTGCTGCTGTATGCTGGCCTCTCTTTAGCTTTGTGTGCCCTGGGCATGCTGGCTGTGGCGATCTGCTCTGACCACTGGTACGAAACTGATGCCCGGAAGCACAGGGAGAGGTGCAAAAGCATCACCACTAAGAGAAATGATCCTGGCTTTATTTACAACTCCAACAACAACCTGCCTCTCAGGGCCAGCAGGTCGAGGTTGGACCGCTGGGAAGGGAAACTCCTCTTGGCAAGGAACAGGAGGCAGATCTTTGCCATGAGTGCGGTCGACGAGTGCAACAGACAGTACAACTCAACCAACATGGGGCTCTGGAGGAAATGCCACCGACAAGGATTCGACCAAGAGCTGGAGGAGCTGATTGCCAAAGGTAAGGGCTGTTTTTACCAAATGCATGTGCCGGGCCCTCCCGAGCTGAGCGGGAGCTGAGCAGAGCCGGTTGGGCTCCCAGGTGGAGGTGAGCATCCCTAGCCAAACCCTCTCCTTGTGATGGGTAAAGCACCTCGGCTGGGTGCTGCTTCCCAGGGCATCGCCAGGGCAGTTTCCTGTGGGGTCTCCTCCATGGAGATGTGGGGTTTGGGAGCAAGGCAGCAGTGGGGTGAGAGCAGACACACCTCAGAACATCTCTTTCACGTCTCTGTCTCTGTAAGCCCATCACCATGGTATCGGAATATTCTCCACACTGAAGTAAAATGTATGAATAAAGCAGAGCCTCAGTATTTTTTCTTTTATTTTTAGTTTGAGCCTGCTGACTCAGACAGAGTATATAGTATTTTACGAGATGCTACATATGTCTGTATTTTGTCATTCCCTTCCCAAATACCCCATCAGTCCTGAATGACACCATTAGTAGTGCTCACATGTAGGCTTCTATCCTCAAATGGAGTGTAAACAAAGAGAAATGCTAACAAGCAGGAGGAAACCTGGCTTGCTGTTTACACTAAGCTACGTTTAGGAATATTTTCAATGGCTACAAAGCGTTGGATTAATTTATTAGGAGTGTTAGGAATCATTTTCTTTCAGAGTGGAGATGCATCTGTCTGCCTGTAGCATTTTTGTGCTGTTCTTTTTCTAGTCTTCTGGTCCTCCTCCTTCTGTTTTCCCCAAGCGTAGTGGCTCAAGATGATGGTCAGTTTGCCTCAAATGTCTCTTTGATCTGAAGTATTGCAAGAGGAGATATGCTCAAACCCCTGTCTATACATCCCATCCACAAAAGATTTATGTTTTTGTGAGATGACTGGGATTCAGCAGAGGATGACAGCATCTTTGCTGCCCACAGCGTGGTTGCTCCAAACAGCAAAATAACATTTCCCTCCCATGGTTCTTCTGTGGCATTCAGATGGTTCTCTAGAGATTTATTTCCACCGTGGTGAAATCGCTGCTTCTTACGTTGTATTCTCTGTCCCAAGCTCCCTTGGTAGCCTGTGTTGACTCCCTTTTCAGACCATGCACACAGATTTGTTGCTTGAGGCTGATTATTCTCGAGGGATATGCTTTCACATGCACTTGCCAATGTACACATTTAGTTCCGTATGTGTTAAAGGGAGTCATTCAGCTGTGTGGCACAGTATAGACATGCACTGAAGCAGCGCAGACGGGTGATGTAGTGGAGAACCTTTCACCCCTCTCTGTGTTACTGGTGACCCTTAATGTCCAGTTCTACTTAACGACCTTCATGGGATGCATTGGTGGCTTCAATCCTGTTATCAATGGACAAGGGTCTGCATCCTGACACCTCAGTGCTCATGCCAACACCGAGGGATTTCCACTCTCTGTCTAGCTGAGGGTGTGGGCTTGCTGTGGATCACTCTGCCATGTGCACCTTCTGTGCTCGTGGCACAACTGGAGAACTACAACCTTGCCAGCGGGCAAACATTGCAATGGAGAACTCCTTTGCCAAATGAGGTTTCAATTACTAGAGAGATTTTTTGTGTTGAAATAAATTAGCCATTTCTCATTCACCACCCATCTCGTCCCAGACTCAAGAATATCCGGAAGCTGATGAGATTGCTTGGCTATGGGTTGTGTGTAAGAGCAGCTCTGGGAAGTGTTAGTGATAGACAAAATGAGGCACCTTACTCTGAGGTGGTTAAACATGGGAGAGGATAGTCTTTGGAAGATGCTGTCAAGGCTGTGTGTATGTGGTGAGCCACCCTAAATGCATACTGCTTCCTGGGCTTGGAATGGTGCGTGCCGCTGTGCTCCTATCTCTGGTTGTATGCTGGTGGACACAAAACCAATGCTCAGGGTTGGTGCCCCAGAGTCAGGAGAGCGCAGACGTTGGTGTCTTAATTCCTTGCCTTCTCTGATGGCTTTCTGTGGATGCTTTACAAACAAGTTTGTAGTGTGTTAAAAGAAACTTGAAAGGAGGGACACTGATAATGCTGAATACCAATGGCAGTCTTTTCGGAGGAAGAGTTCACCTATATTGTAAGCCTCAGTTATGCTGAAGAGTCTCATGTTTACATTAATGCTTTGTGTTGCTTTGGCATCTTTGGGTTAAGACGCAGGAGAGCAAATACAATGTCTGCTTGGTAACTGACAGCTGCTGACTCGCTCACATATAAAACCAAGGATAGCGGTATTGTAAGATCACTTATCCACTGTAAGTTAGCAGCTGGATCAAAAACAATAAATGGATTTTACTCTTCCTTTACCAAAAAGTAATGTAAAATAGCCACCTATTAAGAATGCCTACATGCTGAAATCTCTGAACTAGAAATTTGATATGGAGCTGTCTTTATGAGGGAGAGCAACTGGTGTCCTTTTTTCCTCCTAAGATATCAGACATTCCTTTACGACCCACAGCTGTATGGTGACAGTGAAATAAGTACATCTGCCGCTGCTGTCAGATGTTGAAAACAGCTCTGTGCTGCAGAGGAGGCAGGTGTTGCGGTTCATCTCGGCAGCACCACGCTGCTTGTCTCGCTTGCCTTCCATGCCAGACGCTCATCTGGAGTTGGAGATTGCAGGGGTGGTGTTTGGGCAAAGCATGCCTGATGTGAATGTGAAGAACTGCAAATGTGCTGTACCTGTAGTCATCAGATACCCTGACTGGAGTGCATCTTCTTGCACTGAGGAAATACCTCTCTGTAAAACCACAGCTCCAGGGCAAATGGCCATTGATACGTGGGCCTTTTACCTTCCATCCTTTGCCAGCTGCTAATTTAATATGGCACACCTCTTAGAAAACTGGGTAAACTAATGTGGTTTCTGGCCCCAAAGATTGCATTTAATACTATGTGTAATTGAATGTGAATGCTATTAAGTTCCTTTTTTTTTCTTTCTTTCTTTTTCTTTTTTTGTCTTTTTACACTGGACAGAACTAAGTGATCCATTTACTCAGAGACACACTTTTCCCTAGGCAAAACTTCCAGTTTTGAGAATGGTAGATTTGTCTATCAAAGGATAATAAAAAATAGTCATTAAGAGCCTAACTAGCTTTGCAAATACCCTGCAGTTATTCTGCTTGTGAACTCTGCTGAAATTAATACAAGCTGTAGGCAATGGCTCGTGGCAGGATCAGGCCCTGTGGTATTTGGCAGTATTCTGATGCCAGTGGTTTTACAAAACAGTTCTGTTTCTGAAGATTCTAGGTCACTACTGGAATTCTATTCTGTATTTATTAAATTTCTTGTAATTAAAACATTTATGTTAGTAATACAGTTAGACAAATAGGCAATGAATTAAAACAGATTTTACATGTGAGCATACTTGGGGAGAGCTAGACAGACGTAGGAACCCAAGGGCCTGGAGGACATTCCAGCACTGCATCAAAACTAGACGACTGATTTGATCTCTTTGTTATAACTGAAAACAAACACAAAATGTACAGAAGATATGTAAGATATAATCAATAAGGAAAGTACTGGAGCCAAACATGCAAACCAAGGCTCGGTCTTGCTAACTTTTACTCACTTGAATAATGTTTGTTCCTGTGAAGAGGCTGTTTAGACTCAGGGGAAGCGCTCATGTAGAGGAGGGCCAGCCAAAGAGGAATTGCTTACGGGGCTGATCCTACGATTCTGCCTTGATCTATGATGGACTCTTTTAACATCTTGGGACCAGAGTTTTATTCTTGATAGCTGAAGCCCCAAGCCAAGGAATGCCAATCCTGGTTTTGTTCAGTGCAATGCTCTAAGCTTCTAATACTCGGATGTCTGCATGTTCTCCTCAGTGAATGAAATAGCCCTGCTGCTCAATGTCCTTTTAAATATAGTGTTTTCCATACCCTGTTGCAGATGCTGGCTGCCTTTCTGCCACTGAGTTTCTAGCAAAAGCAGCATTCCTTCACCCCACCAAAAAATTCTAGGGAACCAAACGCCTCCAGCACTATGCATGGAGAGATTTGAAGTGCAGGTAAGCATCCATTCACAGCAGGGGCAAGGAGGAGGTTGTTTCCTGCCTTGGCAATCACCAGCTCGCAGTGCCTTGTGCACAACTTGTAGTGACCCAGAAAATAAACCTGCAAGTCACAGGGTCTGTCCACACCATTACTTGGATTGCAGCATTGCTTGGATGCTTTCCTGTTCTAGTTGAGAGGGAAACAAGAAAGGATAAAAAGAAATTACATCATTTAATTATAAAGGTACAATAAAGTACACAAAAAAGTTGCACAATAACCAGAGACTGTTCTATTTAGACAATTACTGCTCAGAGGATCTTGCATCTCTCTTCTGGAAGACTGCCAGTTAAACTTGCCTGGATGGGGCTCTGCTGCCTGCCACTGGAATCCAATTTTATTTTAAAAATTTTACAATGACCTTATTATTTCAACTCCCTGTTTACCTTCCTTCCTCCCCAAGGTCCATGGAAGTCATCGTAAATCCTATTTTTAAAACACTTCATTGCATGTACACTCAGACGCATGCCACCATCAAGAAAAACAGAAACTAATTCCTGTGCAGCCTGTCTCCAAACCAAATAACATGCAAGATTTCTGGGATGAAAGCCTTCACTGTTCTGATTGTCAGATGCATGGCACAATTGAGGAAGAAAGGCTTAACGAGACTACTCCAGCCATCACGAGGGATTATTCATACACAATTGGGAAAGCCTGAAGAGAGGCTACTTGCATCTATCTCAGATTTATTTCCATAAAAGTACTCACAGTACCTTGCAGTTCCATAGATTTCAGTTTTAAAATGCAATGTTTTTGCCAGACAAATCAGGACAGCCGTCTTTTTGCGTATGTTCTTCACACCCTTAAAGAATATAAGTGAGTGCTTAGTTTATGTGTTTGAAATCCCACTGCATGTACTTATTATAAAAAGGACTTTTTATTAAAAAAAAAGAAAAAAAAGGCCTGGGGGCTTGGAGCCCCCAGTACAAGAAAGATGCAGAGCTCTTGGAACAAGTCCAGAGGGCCACTAAGATGATCAGAGGTTGGAGCATCTCTCCTATGAAGACAGTTGAGGGAACTGGGCTTGTTTAGCTTGGAGAAGGCTCCAGGGAGATTGCATTGTGGCCTTCCAGTACTCAAAGGGAGCTTGTCAACAGGAGGGGGAATGGCTGTTTACAAGGGTGGATAGTGATAGGACAAAGGGGAAATGGTTTTAAACTGAGACGGGGGAGGTTTAGGTTAGATATTAGGAGGAAGTTTTTCCACACAGAGGGTGGTGACGCACTGGAACAGGTTGCCCAAGGAGGCTGTGGATGCCCCATCCCTGGAGGCATTCAGGGCCAGGCTGGATGTGGCTCTGGGCAGCCTGGTCTGCTGGTTGGTGACCCTGCACATAGCAGGGGGTTGAAACTAGATGAGCATCGTGGTCCTTTTCAACCCAGGCCATTCTATGGTTCTATGATTCTGTGACTTTACTGAAGTCTTGGTTCTGATCCTCACAACGTCAAAATGAATGCTTTATTGAATGCGGTGATGCAGCAAGTTCAGGCCTCTAGTGTTTCCTTTGAGGTTAAAATGGTTCCTACACGGAAAGGCCAGCCCAAGGTCTACGCTCTATTCTGTCACAACAAGATTCTGCTGGAGAGCTTAGCTAAAATTTAATCAGAAGGTGTAATTTCAGTTGCACTTTAGGCTAACCAAGTACTTCACCTCAACATTTCCAGTGACACCGCTGTCTGTTAGCGCAGAAGGAACAATTCATTAAGAAGCATTTTTACCACAAGTAATGAGAACTTGACACGTTCCTCTGACACATCTGAGATAATTAGTTTGATAATACATATCTGCTAAAAATACTAAGAACATATATGTAATTTACCAGAGCTGCGACTGTTTTTAGTCATGCTGTTTTTTAAAGAGCGAATTTCAGTCAAGCTGTTGGCTTTCAAGCAGAATTGTCAGTGAAGACAAATGGAAATTTTGCCTAAGTAAAAATAATGATGGGATCGTGTCCTTCTAAACAGAAATTGGTATTTGCAGAGCTGCCTGCAGGACTGCGTGCTTAATTCCCGTTCATTTAAGTGAGCATCCCAGTCCTTTGGAGGAATCTCAGCATTTTTATCCCTTTTGCGTGTTGGTTAAAAACTTTTTTAAAAATGTGAGGGAAAGACTGAATATGAGTGCAGATGTGTTCCATTTACTGTAAAAATAAACATATGCCAAGAAAGAGTATTGAAACAGAGATGAAATGATCTGAAGTATTTTGTCAGCTCCAAAATCCATATTAACATTGCTTTTACTCGTTGAAAAAGTCTTTCTGTGCACTCAGAATAGCTGCTTAAGAATAGAGTGTGTTCATTAACTATTGCAGTGCCAGGGAAAAGATATGGAAGACGTCTTTGTGTATGTTCTGCAAAAAAATAATGATAGTCATTTATAATGTCAGTTACTTAATGGCTCATTGCTAATCAAGTGTTGCTGGAACCCTGGAGTACATATTCACATCTTTAAAAGGAAAAGAAAGAAAGAGATGATGTTTTTTAGTGTGTTAAGATATGAGTAAGTGAAGAATGTGGATTCCAAAATCCAAACACACTTAACAGATCATTCAAAATAGCATCCACTTAAAAAAAAAAAAAAAGAAAAAAAAGAATGTAAATTGACATATTTTCTCTGCAGGAGAGAAATCGGGCTATAAAAAAGAAATGTCTCCATTTTGTCTCTTATAATGCTTAGCTCTTCCACAAATAAATATCCAGTGCTGCCCAGCTGAGACAGCTGAAATCACACTTCTTTGCAGGTAACTACCAACACAGGTGAAAAGAGGTGGTGTTGGAGCCAAGGCAGGGCTTACAATGCCAGAATTCAATCCAAGCTCTACCACAGTGTTTCTTCATGACCTGAAGCAAATGACTTCATCTCGTGTACCTCAGCTCGGCAGCAGTATAATAGGGATTCTGCCCACTGTAATTAATACCGGTTGGAGTTCTATCACAAGATTTATGAGCCTTAATCATGGATCAGAAATCATGGAGCAGAAAAACGTCCCTGTCCTTGTGACATGTTGCTGCGCTTTAAATATCGCAGAGTAATGTGCCCTGTGAGATAGTACAAGGAGATGACAAAGTAATTATATTCAGCGTGACCGGCAGTGGTTTTGAAACATCAGCAGGCTACCCACATTTCTGTAAGCACCACAAAATGCAGAAGAGTTGTAAAAAAGGATAATGAATAGGAAGTGCAGATGCTTACAAGATTGTTGCCCAAAGACTGAGGGAAGGCACCAACAAAATCATGGGTCGTGTCTTCTTGAAAAATTAATAAGTAGTTGATGGGGGCTGACCTCTTTGGCTGACTGTAGGAAGAAGTTGACATTTCCCTAATGAAGACAAATATATTGCACTAATGAGATAGACGGTTATTGGGATGGCAGTCTATGGCTGCTAGGAGAAATGACCTGGTTAGACTGGGGGGTTTGGAAAAAGATGTTTCTAGCAGCATCCTGAATGGTTACATGGAAAGCATTTGTAAAGGTCAGAGAAAGAAATACTGCTGTAATAAAGACATGAAATGATGACAGCCTGGATGGAGAAAGAATGTGCAAAAGGGATGTCTAAGGACATCCGTTGGATCTAAGGACATAAAGATATGAGATGAATATGTCACTCAGGTTCATCAGAACAACGAAGACAGTAAAACATTCATCTGTGGTGATCAAGAGAAGAATTCCTGAAGGGGACATATGGTAAAGAAAAAGAGACAACAACATTGGTAACTTTGTTCTAGCTATGGTATGTTTACTTTGTTATCTCTAGGAAGGAGCATTGGAGAGACTGGGTGTGGACATGTTTGTGTTTGAGAAGGGAATCTGTAAACTGCTGCATGAAGGTGGCAGTGAAATCCGCATTTGTGGTTTGGAAGAAAAATCTCATGAACTTCACTGAAGAGTAGCAGAGCAAGGAGCGGGGGAAGAAAGGTGTCTTCTGCAGAGTGTTCAAATGGGTACATTCAGAAGGTGGTGCAAAAGAAGTGAATAATTTCGTGATAGCTGATGAAACACATGATCTCAGCACAGGAGACCGCTGGAGATAGCTGACATGCTGCAGCTGATGGGAACAGAGGATTCAGAGTATGCCGCAATTGTGTAGGCTAAGTACAGACATTGGCAACATCAGCTTCAACTGAGGGAAGGCTGCATCGAACTGGAAAGCTCAGACTGGGAGTGGTGAGGGGCTCCAGATGGGGTCTGAATTTGCAGTGTTTAGAGTGGCTGGTGATGAAAGGATGG
The DNA here is from genome assembly GCF_951394365.1 of Tetrao urogallus. Taxonomy (NCBI): domain Eukaryota; kingdom Metazoa; phylum Chordata; class Aves; order Galliformes; family Phasianidae; genus Tetrao; species Tetrao urogallus. Next base: position 137,417,884 of record NC_136813.1, on the reverse strand, counting down.
AGAGAAAGCAACATGGCATTTTGAGAGAAAAATAATTGCTTTAAGGTGAGAGTACTTCAAGAGGAAAGAGATTGAATGGTACTTGCGTTATGAGAGCAAAGAGGCAGAGGGGTATGAGAGGTCAAGGAGAGAGAGAATGAGAAGACAAGAATGACCATAAGGAAGGTCAGGAGGTAGGAGAAGACTGACTCAGTGGCAAAGAAATTAAATGAAAGAGAAGAGCTGCATAGGAGGTTTTTAATCTGTGGGAAAGAATAAGGAAGGAGTGGTAGGAGGGGAAGAGGGAACAGAAGGCAAAGCTACTGGAAGAGGAAGATCATAGTCATTTTTGTTGTGGAAGAACTGGATGAAATTCTGTGCAACAGCTGAAGCGGGGGCTGGAGGAGGTGGGAGGGTCTGAGGAGTGAGCCAAACATGGCAAAGAGGTGACGATGACTGCGAGGCTGGGATTTAGCTGAGCTGAGCTGGAGCAGTAAACTCAGGAGAAGAGCAGAACTGAAAGGGAGAAAAATGCATTTATAGCGGAGAGAGTTAGCAGACAGTGGGATTCCCATTAGTAATGCTCTACTGTGTGAGACACAGCAGAGAGCAGCCGGTATGAGTCAGTAGGGATTTGGGATGGCAGGGTTGAGTAGGTAGGGAAATGCAGAGTAAAAGGTCTATGAAAGAGTGCGGCGCAGATCAAATCAGCACGTGAAGAAAGGAAATAGGTGATAGAGAGTGTGATAGAGGTCTGAGAGCAGGCAGGAAGTCTTTAATGCTGAACTGATGTGATATAAAGGCCAAATGAGTTTAGTGTGAATGTGGTGGCCACTGGACGTTGCAGAAAGAGTCCAGATGATGGTCCAGGTGGTGGAGCAGGAGGCTCAGGGAAAGTGAAAGGTCTGGTGTGAAGCACAGGGCTTGGTGTGAAGCCCTGTGACTCAGTAGGTCAGACAAGGATATTGGCTGAATGAAAGAGACACTGAAACGTAAATATGAATGTACAATGCTTGCCTCTATGTTTCCACTAATCAATACACATCTTTTAATATGTAAAAAAGCCTTTATAAGCACTAAATATGAATATTTTTGTTGGTACTTTTGTTTTCTGTTCAGTGGTCCTTTAATGATGTAACAACTACAACCAACCAAAACCACAACAGCAGTAAAAAGTTAAATCGAGTGTTAAAGGTGTAAATTAAGGTCACTATACTGATTTCTAAGGAATGATGCTGATTGATGGTAACTGATGATTCAGTTATACTGCTCTTCCTTAGCTACTTCAGTGGTTCCCTGTGTGACAGTATCTGAATACTGCATGTTGTGATTAACCATGAAGAGTGGGATTATCCTTGTTTTACTCAGAGATTGTTGTCCAGTGATGAAAACATATCTTGCAAGGCTAAAGTTGACACTGGAAAGAAATTTCCCATTATTAGTGCTTTTTTTCTGTTCCCCAGTCTTCAAGATTACCCAGTTCTGCTCAGTCATGTTCCACAGTGGTTAAAGAGATAGGCAGGAATGCTATGCTGTTCAAAGGGATAAAGTAGCCAGCTAACAGGAACAGGGGAAATAGAAAAAAACTTGAATAGCTTAATGGGCTCAAATTGGCAAGCTGGATAATTTCCATCTCTGAGTACTGAAAGATGTGATATGTGTCATTGCAGGTCCAGTAAAAAGGATTTTCAATAAATCTGTCTTATTAAGATGGTACAGTAGGAATGAAAAGTAGCAAATCTTTACTTAAAGAAAAGGGAAAAAAGTTGTCTGAGCCACAGAGGACCTTTTAGTTTAATCATAATAATACTAAACAGAGTTTAAAGTAAGTTCTAAAGGAAAGATTAATTAAACACATGGGGGAAAAAGAAATATACATGCAACATATGTTTTTGTATGTGAGGTGTGCCAAACTACTCTGATATATTTTGCCAGGAAGATAACCGGTTTTCCAGAAAAGAAAATGCAGTACACCTAACATATTGGGATCTGGGGAAAGGATTTTATATTCTACCCCTGAGGAAACAATTCATTACAATGGTAAGGTAATTAGAACACAATTTACAGTGTGTTTAAGGAACTGGCTGAAGGAAGCCAACAAGTGTAGAGAGAGGGAGTATTAAGATGAAGGAAGGTTGTTTAATAATGTCATCAGTGATATTGCAGCAAGGCTTGCAAGGTGATAGCTCTCATTGGCCTGGATGCAAGCAGAAGGACATTGCTGCTGCCACAAAACAATGTGGCATCACCAAAAGAAAGGAGACCTGGAATTTCTGTGCAAAAACCTGGACAATCTTGAGGATAAGTTGGTAGTATAGATGCAAAATTTAATACCGAGAATCAAGTCATGCAGTAAGAGAGCAACAATGTGAAATTTCTTTTCAGTGTGAATCCTTAAGACCAGGTTTATATTATTGTGCAAATACACCCCATATTACAGACTGAAAGTCTGGTCCCCAAACATTTGGACTATGGGAGTTCTGGGGCTCAGGTGGGTCCCTTCCTGCCCGGGTACTGCAGTGGATTTCCTTCAAGGTGAGAAAGGAGTGTGTCTGAATCTCACCCAACATGCAAGTGAGATGTGAGCACAGAGTACAAATTATGGTGGACAAGGGGCAGACAGTGCACCTGTCCTGCAGTGTGGGCACCGTGGGGCAGCCGTGATCAGGACAAATCAGGTGTGGTTGAAGAGTGGTGCTGGTGAGATGTCTCAAGTAAGGAAATGTTCAAGCCATGTTACAGTCTTCACTATTCAGCCACCTCCAAGAAAGATGAATTTGGAATAGAGAGGATCCTGTCCTGATCTGAAGCAGATCCAGAGTGAGGTTACTAGCATGAAGAGAGGGATGAAAAGGATGTTATACAACAGTAACTGCTACCCAGAAGAGAAAGGGTTAAACCACAGGTTTAGGGGGAAGCTGTGTGTGAGGACATGAATAGGCTGAAAGCTGTGCTGAAGTGGGATTCTGGAAGGAGTGATGAGGGCACAGCACTTCTAACAGGTTTTAAGGATGAAGATGGATATATTTAGGAGGAAGGATTATATGATATACTTTCCTGCTGTGCAAGAAAAACGAACACAGATAGTTCCTTTCTAGTACTGTGTCCTTGTGAAGCATGTCATAGGACTGTGAAGGATTAATTTGTTATTACTATTAATTCCTCTTTTTTTCCCCCAAGGAAGGGCATATTCAGCTCTACATCAAGCAGGATCCGATGGAAGGAGTATTTGTCACTGGGTGTCTGACACCGGCCATGGTTGCCTGGTGAGTGGGAAGGGACCCAAGACAAATCCAGCTGCATCATCCCAGCTGCTTTGTCTCCTTTACCTCAGTCAGAGCTGCACTTCATTTCTTTCCAGTGACACCCCTCACATCCATGAAGGATCATGGACGATGCCTGTGCAGTTAATATATATATACATTTCTTGTGTCTTTCCTTTAGATAATGCAGTCATTAGAGTCTTTGTTTCCTGACTCCCTTGTCTGCTCTCGTACTGCCTTAGCTTAACAACAGCAAAGTCCTGCAGGATTCTCAGCCATATGTATTCATAACCAGAGGAAAGCAGAGCCTTAGGCTTTCTCCTTAAAATAGTTTATATAAAATAAAATAGAAGCTATGGTGTTTTCGTACTATATTTAAACACCCAGGGTTGCTGGCAGCAGTGGAATTATACTCTTATTTGCACATATTTAAATTACCACAAGATGCGCATTTCAGTTCACAAAATGTTCAGCCATTTGGCTGGCAGTGCTGGGTTGATTTCCTCATAGTGGGAAGGATTTTGTTAGGGAGTACATGGATTTGTGAGGGCTAATGGCACCAGCTCCTGGTTGGTTGTGCATTTGTGTGTGCATTAGCAGAACACGATTCTCACAAGTCTTGGGAAGAGGGAACAGAAAGACACCAGAGAAGTAAAAGATAGGGAACATCATTGGAATTGCATTTGGGGATATAATTCTGCTCCTAGAAAAGGGGAAAAAATGGCTGCATCAGTCAGGGTGGAGCAAGACAAACTGGGATGCTAGGTATGCCTAGAGATCAGGGGATCTTGCCCAGTCCAGTAGCAGAGCTGTCCTCTGCATTGCTAGAATAAACTGCTTGCTTCTGGAAGCCTTATGTTTGTGGAAGGGAGATGCTGCAGTAAGCTACTATGTGCTGCCAAGGATTTGAAGCAAGGGGTTTCTGTGCTTGTTGATGTTGACTTGAGCTGTCTGTCCTTTTGATGTGAAATAGTCTTTTGTACCCAAGAGGGAAAAGGACTGCTTTGTATCTGGTATCCTGAGGAGCCTGCAGTTCCAAATATTGTAATTCATTGCTCCTAGTGGGGAATAAAAAGCGTTGCCACAGACTGCCAGGTGTGACTTCAGGCTTGTGGGGATGGGAGCGCTGTTGTACAGCCTTACATTGACCTCTGTCAGCTCCATGTTTCCCTGTGATGAAGTGGCTGCAGAATGGGCTTGTGCAGTGTCTTGGCCTCTGGACTGTGAAACTTATTTCTGGGACAAGCACAGGAAGCTGTTTCAAATCTGTGAGAGGTGTTTCTAAACGAGGTTTCATAGGAAAAAGAGAGGCAACTTGTTTATGTTAAACAAGTTCTTTTCTTAAAGAGAAGTTGAGGAAGGCTGTTTGAATGGCTGGCAGTAGGAGAGATGTAGCCAGTATAAGGGCTGGCATCATGAGATGGTACTACAGAGACGGCCTCTGTTTCCTCCCAGCATTTCTCTCTTAACCCTGCAGTGAGGAACCTGGTCCTGTCCTCACCGGTGTTCCCTCACACATGAAGCTGGTGGCACATCTTTCCTCCTCTTGCTCATCAGTTACTGTTAGCATCCCGCCTGTGACGCAGCAACTAATTGTCTTGTCAGTGCCTTCAAGTGAAGAAGCAGCAGTAGGAGCAGACAAACTCCTCAGCAACAATTCTTTTTTTTTTTCTTCTTGTGTGTGTTTCTAAGAATACCACTGCAAAGAGAGAGAAAGGGGAAAGAAGCAGGATTTATCGTGGCAGAAAGTTGCCCACAGTGCTGAGGCATGGACTTTAGGTCTTCAGGATCAAGCTCTCCTTTACTTGCTGCTGATCTGGCCTTGAAGCAAGGGCTTGTGGCATCCCAGCCATCTCTACACTGCTGCATATGGCAGTGTCACCATATTTCATATGGAGTGTAGTATTTGTCTGATGGGATTGGGATGACTGGAAGGGCATGTCTTCTTTAAAGATTCTCCCCTCATTTAAATGTAGGTCATTATGCTTTGGGAGATCCCGGATCTGCATTTTGAGGGCTGTTACTTGATTGCTGTGGTGTATTAAATGTATTGTATTAAATGGGGAAGTTGGTGGCCCTGCATGTGGCAGGGGGGTTGGAGATGTATGATTCTTGAGGTCCCTTCCAACCCTGGCCATTCTGTGATTCTGTGATTCTGTGTGATGGAGCGTTTGTATGTATGCTCATCTTGCTGTTTGATCTGCACCCTTCCTTCAGGACAGGAGCATATCACTCTGCATGGCATTGGAAGAAAACACATAAAGTTTCTGGGAAATTGCTGAAGCCTGGTTGGTGAATGAGTGCAGAGCTCATCACGTGTCCATGACCCCATCAACATGACAGTGTATTAACAAGGGCCATGGAGGTCCACAAACTGTGCTGTGCAATAATGCACTTTCACATCTGTAGCATTTATCACAGAATCTAGCCTGTAAGGCAGGTCAGTGCTCCTGAGTTCAAGCTTTCATTTGAGAAAGTTTCGCTATCCATCACAGTTATGACAATGACCTTCAAAGCTGACATCAAGAGTTTAGGCATCTGGCGCACAGATATTTGAACCAGATTGTAGCGCTCTAGAAATCTGGGTGTGGATGGAGGAAAGTGGTTGGAAGTTCTCTCGAAAGTCATTAACGGTTTATTTTACCGTCAGCCTGTTCCCTCTCAAAGGCTAATATCAATTATTTTTCCTTCATCTCTAAAGGCCTGAGAGCAGAGAAGTTACTCCTCTGACATTTCAGTATATTGCTGCAAAGAATATGGGGAAAATATTTACATGAAACGTGTAATAGCTAGAATTTACCCACCATGATAGTCAACCTGATTTCAAATTTAAGAAGGCATATTCTCTTCCTTGCTGTTTGATATTTTTCTATTGATACATTGTCTTTGTAGCTTTATCGCCTACTAACTGATGTATGGTTCTATACACTGTCTTTCAGCTGTGCTTGAGCATTTTGGTAGACACAAAAAATGAGTCTTTGTTTACTCATAATTCTTGTGGTCCTCTTTAAAGCTTTAGAAAGATAGGACACAGGTACTTCTGTAGTTCTCATGGCTTTACAAATACCTTTACTGAAATGAAGCAGAGAAGTGGTGCCTCCCTGAGCATTCAGACAGCTTGAAAAAAATGGCTTGGCGAGGAGGTCACTGGAGTCGTAGCTGATCTCAGTGGAGTTTCACATTTCAAGCCAAAAGGTGAGAATTCAGCCTCAGTGATGAAGGGGAGATCAGCTTGGGAATGAGCCACTGGGACACAGGGTGCTGCACTTGGGTCGGGACAATCCCAGGTATTTATACAAACTGGGGGAAGAGCTCCTTGAGAGCAGCCCTGCAGAGAAGGACTTGGGGGTCCTGGTGGACGAGAAGCTGGATGTGAGCCAGCAGTGTGCGCATGCTGCCTGGAAGGCCAACGGTGTTCTGGGCTGCAATAAAAAGGGGTGGCCAGCAGGGAGAGGGAGGTGGTTGTCCCCCTTTACTCAGCTCTTGTGAGGCCCCATCTGGAGCACTGCGTCCAGGCCTGGGGCCCCCAATACAGGAAACACATGGAGTCTTGGAGCGGGTCCGGAGGAGGGCCATTAAGATGATCAGAGGGCTGGAGCTCCTTAGCTATGAGGAAAGGTTGAGGGAACTGGGCTTGTTTAGCTTGGAGAAGAGAAGGCTCTGGGGAGACCTCACTGTGGCCTTCCAGTACTTGAAGGGAGCTTGTCAACAGGAGGGAGAATGGCTGTTTATGAGGGTGGATAGTGATAGGACAAAGGGGAATTGTTTTTAAACTAAGACAGGTTAGATATTAGGAGGAAGTTTTTCACACAGAGAATGGTGATGCACTGGAACAGGTTGCCCAGAGAGGCTGTGGATGCCCCATCCCTGGAGGCATTCAAGGCCAGGCTGGATGTGGCTCTGGGCAGCCTGGTCTGGTGGTTGGTGACCCTGCACATAGCAGGGGGATTGAAACTCGATGATCATTGTGGTCCTTTTCAACCCAGGCCATTCTATGATTCTGTAATTCTATGACTAAAAGCTCGTAACTATAAAGCAAATAACATGGAGATAAAATTAGAGGAGATTCACACAAATAGAAGAAGAAGAAGGGAAACACCAGTGGGCTGAGAGAGCGAGAGCTGGAAGGGCAGCAGGTCTTTTGTTGAGATTTAGCCTTAAACAAATATTGAAATTTCAGCAGATATATAAAGATGGCATTTCCCTTTTGGCACTTAGCAAACAGCCATCCTGATGACACGTTTGGGGAAGGCGTGGAGAGACCCTGAACTCCAGCCTTGCCTCTGAACCAGATGTGCTGTGAGCTGAGAGCGCTCTCACTGTAGGATGCGCAAGAAAACAGCAGTTGCTTTTGTAAACCTGTGAGCAACCTTGTGAATCTGGAAAGGGTAATTTCACCTGCTGCTTACGACTGTGCAGAGCTTCCTTCAGGGCAGGTCTTTCAGTAGCACTCTTTTGATCAAGTTTTCTTCTAGAAACTGCAGCAGGAGCCAGAATCCTTTGGAAAGCCCTTCACATAAATATCTTGTTTAGTTAGTCTAATAAAGGTATTACTAACAGCACTGCTTTGAGGATTTATTGGGGGATTTCAGTAAGACAGTGTTAGCAGTGGAATTACAGTCATTCTCTGGTAAGACCTTGTCAATGCGAGAGAAAATAATGTTGATCCAATCAGAGATATTTTGCAGGATCAATGTAATATTCCTCCGCGTAATCACAACTGCAGGATTATGGGGCTGTACTGGGAGTGACAAAGGATCGCTTGACAGATCACAGCCTCATTTGATCTCCTTGTTTTAGCTGGCAAAGCATAGGAAGGTTTTAAGTATGCATTTATAACCTTGTATCTTAAATAAACCTGGTCTCTGTCTGAAAATAACAGACATTATTTTCAGTCTATCGCTTTTGAACAATATTTTAGGTTATTTCTGCATTTTTCCCAGCTGAGCCATACAGAAGCATCTTGGTGTGACCTTGAGACAGTTCCCCCTGCACTGAGGTGGTCTATGTGAATGAAAGGGGAGAGGAGGCCTGTGAGGAGGCAAGGAGGTGGAAAAGGCAAATCAACACGCAGCATGAACCTTATAGCCCAAACCTCATCAGGAGCCCTAAATACCTTGCTGTAATTGACCTTTTGGTTAACCCAGTAATTCTTACAAGGGGAAATGTGCATTACTGATCACTGAATTCAGTCTCGAGAGTGTGGCATATTGGCAGTGATTTATAATAAAACAAGACCTCCTCATTACTCATGTTACTATCTCTGCATTTTTCAAGATCCCCATCCTGCTCTACTGCTTTAATGACAGCTTTGTCACATGTGGAGATCAGTCCCAAACCCCTCTGCTGGTTGCAGATACCTCAGCGTTCCCTGACTTTGGTCAGGCTCCTCCTGCTGAGGAAGAGGAGCAGTAAGTTTGATAGCATCACCACATGTGACTGGCTGTCCCCTTTGGGTTTGCACATACATCTCAGTGAATGATAAAAAGGGAAAACTGCGGTCAAGGCACAGAACAATGGCACAGCTCGCTGATAGGATCAGAGGCCTTTCAAACTCCCATCTTGTGCTTCCAGATGATTTCAACTGCAGGCTGCAAAAATCATTTGGGGAAGAGAAAATGGCTATTACAAGTGACACGTAGAATTGGGTGGGACGCAGCTCTGGTGAAAATGCAGCAGGGATCAGCTTGTTTCTGTCAGAGACAGGGCTAGATAACTGAGCAAGTCCCTTCTGCCATCATAGGCAAGACATTGCCTGTACTGAGGCAGATAGCTTTGCCAGGCAGGCTGTGGCTAGCATGGGATGTGAGAGGATGCAAGAGCACGTCAGAGTCAACCCCTTCACAGGAACTCAGGCTAGGGACAACACTGTTCTCTGCTGCTCTGCTGATGAATGTTTTCACAGGACCCATGTAAATCTGCCCTGGAAGTTGCCACGGGTCTGGCACTGTGGCTGGCACTTACATAGCAGGGCAGGCTGAGCTCACCAGCATCATCAAGTGCCATTATTTTTGTTTCTTGCTACCTGGAATAATCAATGACCAGACTGCTTCTTCAGAACGCAGAGCTGAGAAGTAATCTGTTGGAGTAGTCATTTACTGTATCAGCTCTGCCTACCACAGCCCTTGGATGTATTTGTATCCTCATAATTCATGAGTGCCTGTCAGTTGTTCTCTTGGTGAGAGTGTAAAAAAATCCACACTAAAAGAATGTTGAGAGCCCTGACTTAAACCTGGAAAAGTATGACAAATCAAAGTAAACCTAAGTTGATATCCTGTTCTTCTTGTGTGAATTCAAGATGGATCCTTATCCTGCATTTTCATTCGTAACTCTCAGCACTGTGGCTCTGGTGAGCCTTGTCAGACCATTGATATTTGTGGACCATACATATTTCCATGTTAGGGGATACACAGGCGTATGATGAGCATGCAGATGTAATTTGCATTTTAAAATAATCTTAAATGAGCTCTCATGTCTGCAGTTGGGCTTTGAAAGGATCTTGTTCCCTGGAGTTAGCCCAGGGCAATGTGCTGAAGATCACACATCACTTTTATTCTGTTCTTGCTCAAGCAAAGCTGCTTTAAAGTCCAGGAGAGTGAAGTCGATCTTGCTGACGTTGGAAGCAAGCATGCCTTGGACTTCAATGGGATACAGATTTTGCTAAGTATTGCTGCTTCCTCTGAAAAGACCTGAGGAAAAAATGGAGAAAGGCCTTCTGGACGAAGCCTCCCAGGGGCTTATGAATCAATTCTTGCACAGGTTCACTGCCATATGAGTCCCTTGAAATATTTTGTTGAGTTGAGCAGTTTTGCATAGAGAAAAGGACCTACCTACAATGAGAGGGACATGTAACGCTTGCAGTTAATGTCGTATTTGTTGGTGTAATAAAAGCATGCCACCGGTTCAGTCTTGCCAAATTCCACTTGCCTGTTTGGCTGGGATATGTCTGTTTTCCTGAGGAGAACACAAAACAATGTTTCCTTACTGTACCCTTGGCAAGTGAGTAGATCTTGTGCCCAGGCCAGTACATTTCCAAGTGCATTTTTCAAGGCCGTTACTCTGAGCCATTGTCCAAAACATTCCAAAGGAAAATAGTCTGAGTCTTTTTATCAAGTCTTGTAAATACCTTTACAAACAAAAATGTGCTTAAATAGGCCGGGGTTCCTGTAACACCTCTATCTCTGCAGAACTTGTTTCTTCTGGAGAAGCTGCAGAAGTCAGCGTTCCTTTTCAGACATTCAGCCTCACTCACAAATAAATAATGCAGCTCTTCCTCGGTGCACGCTGTGGTGACCAAATCATTCCTGTTACCTGGTTGGAGATGCGTGCTGCATTGTTCCCCTCGCTGGAGCCTTTATACCCATCGCTGCAGCCCCAAAACACAGACCTGCCCATCTTCACAAGAAAGATGCAGCTCAGAGACTGTCTGGAATAGATAAGCCGCTATGTATTATTAATTACCCAATTGAAATACCTATAGTAATGTTTGTACTATGACCTCTGCAGCTTGATTCCCCTACTTTTTAAAAACTCCATTTGAATATTACAAATTATTTTAAGCTGCCCAGCCTGGAGGGAATGAATTTCCGTTTCACGCACCAAAAGTTGGATGCTTACACGTGTGCAGGCTGTGCCACTGCGTGGGATTATTTAGCAAAATGGCCGATGCAGGAGCAAAATGTGTAAATCAGCGAGTGCTGCAAGAGGAGCACTTAATTGAAGCTTTATCGAGGGCCTGCAGAGCTGACCTCCGAGCAGCTGGCTGGACTGCAGCTGGGATGGGCGGGAGCCAGCAGCCGTTGCGATGCCCGAGCCCATGTGTGCGGAAAGGATTTGCTCGCACAGCTTTGCCCATGGGTGGCAGAGCAGAGTGTAGCTAGAGGTGACTTAAATCGTTCGGTTTAACTCACTTAAATTGTTCCTTTCAGCAGAAATCCATAGCTTGAAGTGCACTTTGATGGCTCTGTAGCTGCGTGTGCAGGACTGGAGCTAAGTGTCAGACTGTGGGCCATGGGGTCAGCGCAGTGCAAGGGCAATGCTGGGGCATACGGTGATGTATTGGTGAGCTCAGGACTGAGAAGTTTTGCTTTTCTCACCAGTCTTGCACTGAAAGGCTCAATCTAAGCTGTTGCCTACTCAAGCATCTCTGTCTTACATTTCTGCAACTGCACAGACAGACGTGGACAAATATAAAAGTTATTTGTCTATTGAGAAACGGATACCACTGGAGGATGTGAGCCTGCTAAAAAATATGTACTAAAGTCCTGAAGGCTGAAGGCAGAAGGAAAAAGAACTGCGTAACATTTTGCCAAGCTGGAAATAATGAAAGAACAAGTTAATTTGGAGATAAAACCTAAACATTCCAACAGATAATTGGGAGCGTACTGATAACATTTTACTACACGTCTGCAAAAAGCCGTGGTGCCAGAAATGAGAGAGAAGACCATACTGTTAAAACCTGCAATAACTTTGCTATGAGGGAGAATAAAAGTAGCAGGAAATAAAAATAGTGAATGGGCCCGTTCTCACAGATAGGGAGAAGAATAGGTGATGTACTGAAACATCTCACAGTTAGAAACAAGAACTGTAAAATCTAAATAGGAGAAGAAGGGCAAAGGAGAAATGCAATGTCTAGCAGACTTAATACAGGAAACCATGCACCAAAATCTCTTAAATGTCAGATATTTCAAGTTGTTATTATATACTCTGCAGTACCAAAGCATATTAATGATAGAAGTGCTAACGACGGGGGTTGTCTTTTACCGAATGGAAATGATTAAAAAAATGATGTGGAAATAAAAAGTATGTTTAATAATTATTTTTATTCTGTTTGTGGAAAAAAAAGCCGGGTGAGTTATTCCAACAGTCTGATGACAAAAAAAAACCCAAACAACTTTATTTTCCAGCAGCAATTCAGGCTTTTGGAACACAGTTAATAAAAGTTGGTCATTTTAATTCAATAGATGTGAATAAATGGATACCAAGGATACATGGATACTAAAAGAGCTGGCTAAGGAAATTTCCAGATCCAGCTGATATCAGTGATATAAATGGTGTTCTTTCATAATTGGTGAAACATCAAAGCCCTAGGAGAAACCTAGTATTATTCAAACTCTTGAAAAGTGTAAATATAGCAATACCACGGAAAGTTACATAGCAGCTGATATAATTAATGAATGAGTTAATAAAGAATTAAATGCAGATATGCTAACTGGTGCTAATCAACATGCATTTAGAACAATGAATCTCTAAATTAAACTAATCTTTGGTGATAAAGTCAGTGGTGTTGCTTGAATATTCCTTCTCTTCTTTCAGGGACTTGTCTCAGTATCAGATGACATTTTTATTAATAAGCTACAGAAATCAACACGATGCACATTAAATGGATTGAAAAGCTGGTTGAATTGCAGAGCTTAAAATGAAATTTTCTGTAGATATAAAATAGATTTCTAGCAGGCTGTTGCTTGTTACAGCTTTTTGCATTAGGCAAGTTACCATTTATTAAGGAACAAGAAAAATGCATGACAGAGTTATCCATAAAGTGCACTGATAATTGTTTGGGGGGAGATAAATAAAAATGAAAACCAGTTTACTCATTAGAATTGGTCTGGATCTCTTTGCAAAGCAGACGGAAACAATATGTACTGTAGGTACATCTGTTTGGGATGTCACAAAGATAAAATTGATCTATCCTAGCATCTCTACAGGAAGCAAATTATACGCCCTGTGCCTCAGATGACAAGTTGTGGTCTGCTGTTGGCCCAGACATCATCACAAGGCTTAAAGAGCTCAGTCAGATGAGTTTAACAAAGAGAAGATCCATGGGTGAGCTCCTTGCAGCCCGCAGGACCTGCTTGTGCAATGGCAGCCTGCAGAGAGAGCAATCCTGGCATCCTGCAGGCAGGGGGGTCACTAGCATAGGCACCAAGGGTTCAGCTTTTATGTGTGTCAGCCAGGAGTTTTTCTGGCTTTTCTGAATGCGGGGTGAAACTTGTAGTATTTTTTGTGTGTTGGTACACACAGTGATAAACACATCCACTTCAAAGCATGTATTCCTGTTGTAGTTTTGACAACTGCATAGATTCAGGTGTAGCGATGCAGGAGTCTGGGAGTCCCTGCAATGGAGGGCTGTGTTCTTTTGCTGCCCTGAGATGAATCCTAGAGGATTTTATCAGCTCCATCATCACCACACTGGTTTGACTGTAGCATAACTCAGAGCTGAGTTTACCCTGGCAGTCAGCACTGCTACTTGTCCCACAAGAAGGGATGTGGTAGGTGATGATGGGAACAGTCATTAAAAGGGGGAAAAATCTATGAGAAAGACAGTGAGGAAGGACAGATGGAGGAAAGCCATAAGAAAGCAGTAACATGGAAAAGCTGTATTTCAAACTGTATTTTTATGTACATAAGGAGAAAAAGGATCTTTCTGTCCTATGAAATGCAAGAGAATTGTTGGACTAACGGAGAGACTCAAGAGGGGAAGGCAAGAAGAGAAAGTATGTAAATAAGGGCTGGGAAGAGAAAAGGAAAGAGAAACGCATTTGTTGGGCATTGTGACCTTCCGTTACACTCACTGAATTATTCATTCTGATATTTGCTGGTATCTTCCTGCCAGCCATTTAGTGTCACCATATAAATAAGAGCAGAATCCCGTCACTGCTGGAACCGGAGGGATTTTGATGTTGAACTGCAGCGACGCACCTCCCCCCGTTGCCCTGCCATTAGGTGATTATGAATTATATGCCGAGTGCCTCTAATAACTGAGGGGAAAGGGCTGCTCAGCATATTTGGAATGTAAATCTCATTTTTTTCTCTTTTGTAGGTCATGAAATGCAGCCCTCTTCTAAAGCCCTGTGCTCAGATCACAAGCTCCTGCTGTACAAAAATTCCTCAGCCCATCCTCTGCTGGGGTAACATCTCACCCGATGCTGAACCCCTCAGCATCCTGCGGGCTTGAGATAAGGTTGTCATTCTTATTTTAAATGCAGACATGCTGCATCATGTCACCAAAGTTCCTACGTAGACGTTATACTGTACGGGAAGGCAGACTATTGAAAAACAGAGATCGATGCTGTGTTTCAATTAAAAAGCTGTAACTTAATTTATGTTTTTCACCAGACTGCGGATAGTCACAAGATTCCGTTTTCAGGGAATCAGCACTTACGAGCCAAAACTTCAGGAGTGTTTACTGCCTGGCCCCTCTGATGCAGTCTGAATAACTACGTATTCAGGACAATCCCCGTTGAGCCCCATCTGCAGGTCATGCGTTCCTGCATCTCTGCCTTTGGTACCTGTTTTGCAGGAGCAGGCCCTCTGACATCCTCTGAGGAGGATAGAGTTGTGACTGTGCTTTACCAGAAGTGAAAGAGGGTGAAGAATCCCCTCATTTCAGGACAGATGAGCTGAATTTAATGACTGGGGGCATTCAGTTATCTTTCAGATTACGGAGGTCAGTTTTTGTTTCATATGGTACTGACGTTATTACAGGCTGCCCACAGAAACTGTGGTGCCCCATCCCTGGAGGTGCTCAAGGCTGGGTTGGATGTGGCTCTGGGCATCCTGAACTGGTGGGTGGCAGCTCTGCCCATGGCAAGGTGTTGGAACTGGGTGGGCCTTGAGGTCCCTTCCAACCCAAACTGTCTTATAATTCGATGATTCTATTTTGGGATGTGCCATTCAGTTTTCATTTCAGAAGAGAGAGCAATGCCAACAGTTAAATGGTGAGAAGGCAGCATAAAAAGTAAAAAGAAGTTAAAATGATGTGGGTTTTTTGTTTTATTTTGGGGTATGCAGTTTCTGTCTCTGGGGAGAAATTTGCTTTTCTGCAGCACTTAAAATAGAGTTTGAGCCGACATGGCACTGAGGCCAGTTCTACCTTATTGTGCTCACCCAAAATGTTTGTAGCCCAGCTGGGAGTCTATACTGTCTATATCCCTGAAAAAGCTCAGAGAGATCTCACTGTTCACAAATTAAGTCTTCTCTGCAAACTGCCCTGATATTTCAGTTATCACCAGTGAAGAAGGGATGTCCTGTGGGATTCAGGATGGACCATACAGTCTGTCACCCATGGGTTTTCATTTGACCTTGCTTGCTTCACTAGTGACCAGAAGTTATTACCCTAAGTGGCTTACGTGAAATATATTGGTCTCAGTCAATTATTAGCAGACAGTTGTCTGCATTACCAAACCACCATCACAAATGGTGCTTTTTTGGGAAGTCTTAAGCAGAGCCAGGGTCAGTGCTGTTGGACTGAAACCTCAGCAGAAGCACCCAGAGAACAGGCTTTAAGTTTTGTGCGTATTCATTTTTAGAAGGATGAAAATAACACAAGCTGTAAAAGAGCTGTAAAAGCTATTTCGGGGCTGCATCAATGAGAGCAGACTCTTGGGCTGTGTGTAGGCTTCCCAACTCCTCAGGAACCTTTCATTTTCACAAGGTAGGAAGGGACACAAGGCCCCTCTGCCAGCCCCTGGTCCCGTCTGTGCTGAGGCAGGGCAGAGCCCATTTGCTGAGCACAGCAGATCAGTTTTTACTTAGCATGTTCATCTTAGGACTACACAGGTTATCACATCATGGGCAAACAGGGCCAGTGTCTGCAAGGCCTTCCTGAGCCATACCATCTGAGGAGGTAGCCCCCTGTGAGGTACTTGGCCTCCTGTGCCAAGTGAGATGGGGGAGAAGCAGAGCCTTGGCTTAGGAAGAGGGAAGGCAGCTGGGCCATTCTGCTTGGACCTACAGCAGATTTCCAGGCTGGGGAAGGCTTGCAAGAATTAATTTGGAATGTCAAAATAGGACTTTTTTTTTTTCCAGACCTGAAGCACCAAAAGTAGACATTCAGTTTGAATCAACTGTAAGCCTCTGTTTTGGTAGCTGAGTTATTTCATTTTGATTTTGCTTTATTTATTCATTTATCTTGGTAAACACAAATAGCCTACTGCCTGCTGCTAAATCCCCAGAGCCTTCCCTCCTCCAGCACTTGCCTCACCCGGAGCCCTGACAGTTGTTACCATGCTTGAAAAGTCTCTGTGCACAGCTACAGGAAAACAGCAGTGGAAAGTGCCAAAACCTTAATCTTCTTGGAGGCTGACCCTTTGTCATTACTTAATCATCTCTTTACAGCTCTCCTTACAGCAGGGAAAAGCTTTGCACTGTGCCTGCACCCTGCTTGCTTCTGCAGCTTTGCATACTCCTGCAGTCGTGTGTACGAACTGGATCCTGCTGTTTGGGCACCCTGTAGAAACACCCCTGCATGGGACTACGCTTGGTTTGAATGGGAGCGGTTTGGGGTGCAGGATGCCTCACGTAGTTTTCCATGTGGGAACGCGTGGGCAAGGCTGTCTTAGCCATAGCTGACAGGCCTGCTTGGCACAGGCAGATGGTGCCAGGTGTGAGCCTTTGGGGGGCAACTCATCCAGGCAGCTGGGGCTAGGAGAGCTGAAGCCAGTGGTGCTTTCAGCAGAGGAGAGAGGTGTCGCCATGCTGGAGCAGCACCAGGAGCTGGGGAGGATGCTGCCTGCTTATGGTAAGCTCTGCTGATGAGAAAATAAACATCTTCCACTCTCCAAATCAAGTCCCCAAATAAAACAAATTCATTTCAAAGGCATGAAGATCCAGCTTTTATGTGGCATTTTCCCAGAGGATCCCAACAGAAAACCTTGTCCCCATTTATGGACCACGTATCTAACTTCGAGAAGAGTAACATGGTATGGAAAATTGCTGTCTCAAAGCATAAGATCTAAACAGAACAAGAACTGTTGAACAATTCTGTTTTTCTTGTTTTGCCAGGAAGCTCAGGATGCTTTGTCCACCATCCAGAAAAATCTTAGATAGGGTTGGAAATGTGTCCAAATACCTTGACTCTTAGTCTTACGCCTTAGCTATAAAAGCATCCTTCCGTCCTAAATAGCTCAAGTAATGGTCTACTCTCGTCTCCAGTATTACAAATCCAAATAAAGCCTCAGGTCAATGTAATCAGACATATGGAATGAAAAAAGAATGATGTCTCTATGGTGTGGATGAATTCCTGGCATGGCAGAGCAGGTCAAAATAGTCTTTTCATAAAAAACAAGGTCAGCAATTTGGGGGAGAATCAAATGCTCTTGTGAATTTTTGTCAAATACAGCAAATAGTGTTAGAGGATAAGAAGGGGTCAGAGGAAACAAAGGGGTGAAAAGCCTTTTATTTTTTCCAGCATGAAAAATATCACTGCAGAAATGATGACAATTTTTAGTATTCTTGAAAGAGGCTTTCATTTTCTAAGTGAATATTTCTCAAGAAAAAAATTGATCCAGTTAAAAAAATATATAAAAAAACAACAGAGTATTTCATTATGGTTCGACCGGAACATTCTGGGTTGACCTAAAATGATTTTTTTTGTTTTAACATTTCGATGAAAAGCTTTAAAGATTTTATTCAGCTTGACTGAAATTTAATTTTTGCTGATTTTTTCCACTTAGCCAGCTGTAACTAATGTAACTCTTTACAAAAACTATCTTTACTTTTGCTGGCTTGATCTTGCACAATTAATTTTCCATTAAACATCTTCTTGGTTGACAATTTCTGGTTTATATTTTTAAAAGGGAAGAAAAAAGGTAAAAATAACTGGAAAAAATAAATGCATTGCATTTTCATAATGAATAACCTCTTTAAATGTCTGTGAATATTTTATACCACTTTGGTTCCTTTAAAACATCCTGCAGCCCATTGACTGTAGCAGCGGGTCAGGTAAACATCTTGACCTCTATCAACTCAACTTAAAAATCCTATAAATAACTTCCATTGGGTTCTGTCCTCTGCAGCTATATGTGGTGTCACAGCTAAGAATGTCATTGTGCAGAACTGACAATTATCTTCGCCTTTTGCTTTCTTCTTTTGTCTCAGCATCGGTCATAATGGAAAAACCAAGAAAATTAATAAGGAAGGTCTTCAAATAAAGGTAAAAAAGTGCTGCTGCAGACAGGAAAGTGACTTTGGAGAAAAATGACATTAGCAGGTTCCATATTTATTCTCTTTAACGGCATCCAGATCAAATTTACTTAGTTTTCAAGGTGATGTTTCTATCCAGCCAGCCCTTAAACTTAACTTGGGTTCTGAAAGTCAAGCTATGTCCTCTCTGATTCATGCATAATCATCCTTAATAAAGTTTCTACAGACAGGATTTAGCTGACAAGTCGGTGTTTATTATACATAAGACAAAAAAGATTAATCCAAGCCATTCAACCATAGCTATGCTGACTCTTCATCATTAATTGGTTAAATGCACACTCTCTGCAAAGCGAGCCAGAACAGGATGATCTGAAGAGCAGATCTCCTAGGACACAGTAATTTTTATGCAGTGCTTTCTTCTACCACAAGAGCACAATAGTATAGTAGAATAGTAGAATATTTCCCAGATAAACCCACTGGTGTACAGTAGGCCACCATGATACTAAGCCTGGAAGAAATCTCTTTTGCTTTCCTTCTCCTGTCCCATGTGTCCTCGTTGGCTTCTAAAGCACAAATCACTTGTGGGATCAAACAGAGAGCGAGAGAGGAATACAAAATGCTCCACCCCACAAAGTGGTCATCTGGCCAGTAGAAGATGTGGTCAGATTTTGGAGTTCCTGGCTTTTCCAGTTCAGGAGCTTTCCTTGTTGAGTTCAGGTACTGTGTGAGGTTTGGCATATGACTGAATGCCCTCCCAGACTCCCTGACATGTACACTTAGGTAATTTAATGTATGTGTATGAGCCTGATGTGGGCTGTGACAAAAACTGCCAGTGTTCTGGGCAGCAAGCTGCCATCTTCCAGCTCCTCAGGGTGAGGTAAGGACACAGTTCGATCTTGTTTAGAGATCTCACCTCTTTTTAATGAGTGCTAAGTCTTGCCTTAAATCTTATTTTAATCCACTTGTCATGCACTTAACACACTGAGTAGTCAGGCAGGGAAAAGGAGGGAGCTGAGCTGCAGTAGGGTAAGCAGAATCTCTCTGTTTGCGAGTGCTCTGGTCCTTCCCCTGTATCTACCTTCCTTGCTTCTGTTGATGAATGTTAAAGGGAAGAATGGATATCATCTGGCTTTTATCCTGTCACCAGGGTAACTGTAAGAAAGTGGAGGAAGTGTATTGTTCAGGTTGAAGGAGAAGTGATCCCCATTAAGCATTGAGGGGAGTGGATCATGTTAATAGGAAGCCCTTCTCTGCAAATAGTATGCTAGTGTATACAGGTAGACAGCCATGGCTGTTCTCTAATCACAGATCTGCTGCTAGAGCACCTTAGGATGCAGCTTCATCCCTCTGAGCCCCAGCCTGCTCACCTGCAGCCCGTGATGCAGATACCTCCTTTGCAGGGTGCTTTGAAATCTCTTAAACAGTGCTGTGTTAAAGGAAAGAGTGTTATTATCACAACACTGTTTGTACTACACTGGAAGATGAAATTTTGAAAGATTCTTGAGCAGATGTGCGGCTGAGTTTTATCTCAGTAGAATGGCTGTTGGCTATCGCCTTCAAAAGCTTACTCACCTACTAATGGTTCAGTCTGGGGCTTCTCTGTCTTGTAATGGCAATGTTTGAAGTGCAAAGGGTGTCCCTTTGGAAGCTGCCATGGCTGCCTTTGGATTGCGTTTGTGTGTGACATGAGATCTTGCTCCTAATGGCCCGATGCAGTTTGCAGTCCTGTGGCGTGACAGTCTGGGGCTGAGAAGCCTTTCTTCTCTGACTTCTGTTCTGCTCCTTTGATCCTGCTCATCTCTGCTCCCTTCCTTTCTGTCCTTTTCCCCACACCTATTTTGCTGTTATCAAATTTGGCCTTTTAAGTTATCCCATTATTTAAACCAGCCTTCATCCCCTGCGCATTCTGCATTTCCCCTGTGCCTTTCAGCATCACTCATAAGGATACCTATCTTTGAAGTGCCAGAGATCTCACAGTGAGCGTCACGTTGATGCTGTGGTGAAAAAACAGTTTATAAGAGATCAGAAAATGACTGAACCAATGGAAGGGGAGAGAAAAAGCTCACTCCCCTCCAGTGTTTTGCACTTCTGTGTACTGGCTTACTGAGAGGAAGGCAGCATGCACAGGCAGCACATGATGTTGAAGCCAACTGAGGACTGGAAGGCATACATGTCTGTGTGCTGTGGGACAGGAGCAGGGAGCACAGACCTTTAATTCTGGGAGCTGGGGTGAGCTGTAACAAAAGTGACTGATTTCTCAGGGAGCCTCAAGACAGAGAGAGTACATCAGTCAGTCCAGGGTAACAGAGCATTTACCCCCCAAAAAAGGTTGGGAGACTTTCAAAGAGGGCTGCCTTCTCTGTGCACTCTGATTTATACTCTTTTGTGGCTTGGGTGGCTTTGAGTCCACCATTCTAGTATTATATCTTTACTCTTGCATTTCCCTTCTGTCTGACAGTAAGACATTGTACCAATTGTATCCCCGAGATCCTGCCCCTGGAAGCTCAGCAGCACTGTTCACAGTGGAAATTCATCTCTACATAATGTGAGGCTATATAAATTGTGTTTAACAATGGCTGTTGCTCCACAGTGACCTCAGGATTGTGTGATTATGGGATTTGGCAGTCCTTTGCTATTGCAGGAATATTCTCTGTGCACGCAGAAATGAAACAAGGAATTAACCAAACCACAATTTTTCTTCAGGGGTAAAATGTCACGTAGACTTTGGGAAATATGTTGAAGCTTTCTTTTCTGTTTATTACAGTGTGTTCTGATGTACCTTCTGTTGAGATTTTCTGAGCCTGTGAGCTCTGTATCTGTCTACTAAAGGAAAAATCAAGATGTGAAACAATCTATAACTCATACAACTCAGAAAGAAGAAAAGGCTCTGAGACTTGGAACAGGATATTACATGCTCATTAGTAAAGAAGCACTTTTGCAGAAGACTGTCAATATGGCACTGAGCTGTATGTGTGGAAGCATCGTATCACCGCTCAAGGTGGCAATAGGTTTATTCTTTACAATTCTGATGCTTTCACACCTAAAACTATCACATCCGGACTTGTACAGGACTTTACTGAGAGCATCTGCACAAATTGAAAGGAGTTCAAAGAAGAGCAATAAAAATTAGCAGGATGGCTTCAGGATTGATTTAGAGGGAAAGATTAGAAGAGCTAAATGTAGCTCTGAGATGATTAAGGTGGTGATGCGCTAACAGACTGCAGGGTGTAAATGCTAACAGGACAATTATTACACTGTGTTATTCAAAGCGGTAGATCATGTGAAATGACACACAAAGGAATGAAAAAACAGTCTGAAAACTACAGAGAACTTTCTGCTGTTGAAGTAATTAGTACCTGCTTTTTCTTTGGGTTTTTCTCTGAATAGAGTATCTCCAGAGGTAGGTAACAGGCCGTTGAGGCCTTCGGGAGTCTTGGCAAGACTTCAGAAAGTGTATGGAGAAAGCCTGCCCTAGAAGGCAAGTGAACAGAAGATCTTCTATTTACATCCAAGACAACTTCTGTATATCACACATATTGTGTGTGGCTTTGGGTGTTGTTGGTTTTTTTTTTTTTTTTTGGCATTATCAATTTCATTTCCATATATTCTGCCAAACCAAAATAAAGTAAAATGTTGACTGTTAGATATGAGATATAGAGACTGACAGATTCTAAAGTTACTTTGACAAGAATGAATGTCATGGAAATCCAAAGAGGTAACAGTAATCTGCTTCAGGACCATCAAAGTGGCCTTCTCATATGACATGCCTTGTGGGGTGTCTTACTGTTTTGCATTTGTGGATTCCTGAATAAAACAAAATCATCAAGAAATATTAAAAACAACATCTTTGAGAAGGCACCATTTATTCAAACAGTCTTCTCAACACTCTCAGAAACATGGCCTGGTACTTAAGTGGCGATGTGTGGAGCCATAAGTTGGACTTGATGATCCTTGTGGGTCCCTTTTAGTTTGGGATATTTAATGATTATATCATTATAACCCTTCACATCTATTTTGCATATTAATTTAATGCTACGTGGTTACCTTAATTTTGCTTTTGTCCCTAAGTAAATTTCAGATTGCTTTTATTTTGTTGGAGCAGTATGGCAGATCATTCAGATCCAAAGGCAGCAGGCTCAAAGCAGACTTTTGACCCCTGCCAAAAGACTTGCAAAATATTTCTGGACCCCATTTACAGTGGATATGAAATATCCTTAGGCTCTTCCTCAGGACTGCGAGGGATACAAGGACCAAGTGCTGAGGGGATGAGCTTGGAGTTTTTTCTGGAGACTATAGAGGCTGAAGGCTTCTGGAAAGTGAGAAGAATCACAGAATCACAGAATGTCGGGGATTGGGAGGGACCTTGAAAGATCATGTAGTCCGATCCCCCTGCTGGAGCAGGAACGCTTAGATTACGTCACATAGGCATGCCTGCAGGCAAGTTTTGAATGTCTCCAGAAGAGGAGACCCCACAACCTTTCTGGGCAGCCTTCTCCAGTGTTCTTTGCCCTCACCATGAAGAAGTTTTTTCTTGTATTTTTGTGGAACCTCCTATGTTCCAGCTGGCACCATTGCCTTTGTCCTATCACTGGATATTGTTGAGAAGAGCCTGGCTCCATCCTCAGAAGCATGTGTCCTCTGAGGTCTGCTGTTTGGTCTGAATTTTTGGGTGCCTTTCTCCTGCTCCTTGCTTGACTGCTCATTTGTTTCAGTAGCAGCTTTCTACTGGAGCAAGATGCACATAAGGCCTTCTACACATGAATTGCTTCTGCGAAGTGAATGTTGTGAGTAATCCAAAGAAAATTTGTGAGGATGGTTTTTGGACTGTTTATCACATCACATTCCGCTGTGGCAGCAGGGCCAGGCCTAGGCTACAGGGCTTCACTGGCCCTGATCAGCCCGGCCTGGAGCTTCCCAGCTCCACTGCCCAAGGGCCATTTCACCTCAGACTCGTGTAATCAGGTTGAGTTAATTTGCTCATAAATGTCCACCTGAGGAGGGCTGATGCTTGCGCAGAGTGATATCTTAAGGCAGGCTTGATGTGTAGAACAGCTTTATGTGCTCCAGGTGGTGCATGTCATTGCACTGATCATTAGGGGTACACAGCACTGACATCCTGCCCTGAAGCACCTGAGGCTGAGCCAAGATGGCGGCCGGGCTCTCCCCAGACAGCCTGCCTCTGCCCCGCTGCACCCCATCTGGGGACGCAGTGAGGGCTGTCGTCCAGCACCAGAATCCTCCACTGAAGCATTCCCAGTGCTGGCAGTGCATGCTGGATCCAGGCTCCAGGCAGACCAAGGCCCAGTGAGGCTTGCAGTGAGTATGTTTTCCAGGCGTGTGTAAGTGTGGACAGCAGGGAACTCTGTGTGATTAGCCTGTGGCGGTGAGCTTGCTGACGGAGAAGCCATGAGGTGAGAAACCTGGCTGCTACTCAGGTTGGAGTTGGGTGTTTCAGAACAGATCTGTGTGAGTGGTGGTTGCCAGAAGAAAAAAATCAGTAATTATCTTCAGGGAATGTGAAACTGTGGCACGTGCAGTGTTCTCTCACTTGGCCCAGCAGTAAGCGGTGTGGTGGCTTTCTGATTCCTCTCCTCCCTTGCCAGGAGGTCACTTGCATGCTTTCAAACCTGAATCCTGTAACAACAGCAGCAGCAACAGCCTCTGATGGGTGGAAGAATCACTGTCTGACTGCAGCACCCCTATGCTTTCATGAAGTTGTTCTGCACATGTTGCTGTTTGATACTATGTGACCGCTGCAGAATTGTTCAGTGAAACTGCTGGATGAACACTGGGGGAACTTCTGGTCTACATTTACTTACGAGTTAATTGAAATATATTTAAACAAACAAGAAAAGGAATTCACTAATGTTTTCTTAACAAAGCTCTTAGTTTAGGGTCAAAATGGACGAGGAAAAATGGTTTCAATTGAATTAATGAGATAGGTCACGTTCAGTAAGAATTTGTTGGTTTTTCTTTTTCAGTTTGGGACTTTTGGATGTGTTGCTGGTGACTTGCCAAGAAAGGGCAGGGGTTAAAAATAAACACAGGAGTTTTGTAACTGCAATTAATAACCTGTAGTGCTTTACCACTGCTCACCTTTCTTTCTGCTACTTTTTTATTTGTTCTCACATCCTACCCTTGTGTTTACCCAGCAGCTACCTTTGCACGTGATTTAGTGCCTGTGTACAGTTTCTTTCACTACAGTGACAAGGCTGGGGGCAGTTCCCTGCACAGATACTCATATTCCAGAATACAGTCTAGATTGGACAGTCACAGGACTTTCTCCCCTGTTGTAATATGAATAATTACTCAGCTTATGACCGAGTCAGCAGTACTGTGTGTGTCAGCATGTGTGTCTTCAGCCAGTGGTCTGGGGACTATTTGTAAGGTTCGTGAAAGGTAATGAGAAAAGCAAAGCTGCTGTCATTATGCTTAAATTCATCATCCAGGAATTCATACCTCTATTGGAGAAGCTTCATAGGTCCATAAATTTAGATAGGTGGAAAACCACAACTTTAACAGCATTCTTTCCTTCAGATGGCCTCTTACATAATGCAATAACACTTTTTTCCCCCCCAGAGTAATAAATAGCAAGAGCACTAAGTCACACATCTCTAGAGCAAACTATGACCAGGAAGATGTAATGGTAACTCCTTAATTGAATTGACATTTCATAGTGTATGGGAACTGCAGTCACGGCCTGAACCTCTGATTGATCACCTGAGGCAAGCCATGAGTCAGCCACAGGAGCACAGGTAAAGGCAATTCACCTGTGCTGCCTGGCTGCACCCCTCCTAGACCTATTGAAGAGCTGGCTACCAGTGGGGAAGGATCTCTTCTGGAGATCTGCTCTGCTGGTGTTTTGTGAGTGAGCCCAGGATAGGGGTAAGCCTTCTATGTATTCTCTTTTGTTACCATAGTCAGCTTTGCCTAACTCTGTTGTTTATTTTGTGATTATAGCATCCTAATGTTCTTTGATTATACACATGTATTACAAATGAAGGTATTAAATGAACTCTTGTGTGATATATTGTCTTGTGTGGTATTTTTGGGGGATGGCCGCTACTTTGTGACAAATACTGCTGGAAATAAATGGGCCAAGTACTAGTACATCTTCTTCATGCAGGCCTAAGGTCTAGGTTTTGATATTTCTGCTTGTGAGTTCTATTCTGTGTATTAACTGAAATGAAGCAGTGTCAAGATATTGCTGGGAGTAGTGGTAAAGTTTGAAAGACACTTGGAGCATAATACAGAATTTGATGCTTTTCTTCATAAGCACTGTATTCTTGTCCAAAAAATATTATTTTGCCTAGGATATACTTTTAGGATTGATGGGAACATCGTCAGTACTGTTGTAGCTCTCACTAGAGAAGAATTTAATGAACCCTAAATCTGGACAGTTAGAATAACCTGACTTGGATTTTGTAAGTGTTTTGAATCCTTCCTATTCAAAAGATTTGAGGTCCGTTGCTCTTCTCAGCTTCATTTTGAGTGTTTTGAATGTCTTATGCGGCACACAGGCCTTGTGGTGGCAGGTAGAATAGGGGGGATTTTTGTTAGGAAAATGAGTAATATGAATATCAGTAGAATTTGTCTAGATGGGGAAAAAAGGGGGGACTAAAGTAGAACACTGAAACGTGAGGAAGAAGGAAAAGAAGACAAATGTTGGGAGGTGGAGAGTGTACAAACGGCTGCTTATACACTCAAGGCAAAATTATCAGGAATATGTTATCACTGGTAAAGAAGGTTTTGAGGACAGATAGGGTCCTGGGGCTGAGAGCTGTCTGACAAATCAGAAGACTTGTGGAAAGACTGCCCCAGTCTTTGCTTTTTTTTTTTTTAGAGTTCAGTTAGACTCATTTTCTTGTCTTTCCCCCATGAAATTTCACTGACATCTTAATTTAACCTTTGAAGTTGCCACAATGCAATCCTAACTTTCTAGTTATTAAACTGAAATGTTCAATAATCTGTCCATAGAATTATATAGTTACAGAAAATTAGAGAAGTGTGGGGGAGAAAAAAAGAAAAGCAAACCAACAATCCACAAAACAGCAGCACAGAATACTTAAATGTCGATTAGATGCAGTTGGTATGGTTTTTTTTTATTAATTATTTTTTATTTTTAAGGGAATGATTTTGAGATTTGTTGGCAAGAAGTGTTTTACAAATGTAATGCCAGTGTCTTCCCACTGGCCCTTGCTGTTTCAGGCCTGGACTCTGTAAGGCTCCTGGTGGTGGGTAGAGTCCTGTGTAGGAGCAGTTGCTTTTAGCAAGAAATACTTGAGTTGTAGCCTGTGCAAGAACAGATATTAAACTGACAGGTCTTAAAAATAAAAGTGTATAAGAGAGCAAAGTGTCAGAGTACCCCTAGACCATTGCATGGCTATTGTCTGACTGCACAAAAATATTTTACTGTGCTATCTGAATAATACTGGCATGTAGTCAAAGAACAGTAGAAACTGGGACGCTGGAATGATTAGTTTAGGAGTAAAATTTTTTTAAAGCTAGATCTGTAGGGCCAGATATCAGAGCTTCTATTTAGGTTCAGTAGTAGTCCCATTAAATCCACCTTCTTTTTCCTGACTTTATGTAGAGCTAAAAGGCTTATTTTTGAGAACCAGGGGAATGGTATCAGTATCTGGCTTGTACCATGACACAAAAAAATGTGGGGAAAGGAATAGAGCTCTCTGTGGCTCTAGTAAGAGGAGAGTTTAGAGAAACACAGAAGCAGTAATTACTAATGAAATAAAATACAAAATTTTAGCTCGATACAAAACAAAATTGACTGTAGCACACAGCTATAGAGTTGGATTTTGAGATAAACGATATATCACGGTTGCCTGAGGCTCTTAATTTGTTTGAGACACTATTTAAAGCTATATTCAATAATAGAGTTTCATCTTAAACTTCTGAAGTGGAGTGCAGCATCAGGAAGGTAGCAAAGAAATACATGGCACATCGGTGTAACCTCAGTGCTTGATGCAAAACTTGTTGCGTGGCCTTTGTAGTACGAGGGTAAAGGCGACACAGTCTTGGCAGATGTGCATTTTTTGAATTTGGGAGCACTACAGAGAAGACAAAATAATAAAAATATTTTTTGAATTTGAGAAAATTATGCTTAAATTGATTATTACTTTTTTAAATGATACTACTAGATGTAAGGATATGTTGAAAGCTCATTTATGGCTGGAAGGGCTTACATGTTTCATTGGGTGTATGCAAAGAGGGCACATCCCCAAAGGAAAGATTTGGTGTTTGCAACCAAAATCACAAGGCATTGCTTCTTTCCTGGCAGGGTGATTCCTGTAACCATCAGACTGCTAACTGCCAGCCTACAATTAAAAATGTATGTTGTGTTTGTCAGCTATTTAAGCTGTTCAAACTAGTTACATAAGGTGAAGAATTTCCTTACGTAAGTTATAGCATGAATTGCAGATTGTTTACTTACTTGTGACAGTCATAGCTTAAGATATTTGTAGGCCAGGAGTTAGTCAGAGAAGACGTTTATGAATCATTTTGAATAATGAATAAATTTCAGATTTTTGCAGTCTGTTAGCAGACAATTAACAAAGGAAAAAAAGACACAACTTGTCAAAGTTGTACTTAAATTATTCAGTCTGCTCCAGATTACTGACTTGTACTATGGAGTAAATGTGACAGTTCATAGCTCATTGTCTAAATCTTGAGTCCTCTAAACTTTTGAATACTTTTCATCCATACTGAGGTCTGAATTTCCAGCTAACCTTCTGCTTTTCCAATGGAATATCCAGTTGCACTTCTGGAACGAAACCAAGCTGTGTTAGCACTGGGCAGTTTCTCTAACCCGTGTACTGGAGTTTCTGCTTGAATGGGAAAAATTTAGGGAAAAATCTTACCTATACCACAATAATAATGTGAAAACTTTGTTTAAATACAGACTATCCCTTGTATCCATGCCCCATAGGATGTTATTAATTCCAGTGAAATCTTATGACACGTCTGTTCTCTGAGAAGCTTTTGTATCTGGTGCGTGAGGTGGGAAACATGCTATAATGACAAAGGTGTCTTTGCTGTTTTGCTGAAACATGGGTGACTCGCTTGGTAAAACTGTAAGTTGTGACCCTGTGGCCTGTGTGCGAGTGGTGCTGTGGGTCTGGCTGTGTTCTTCCTTCTCCTCCATCCTGCTTTTCTCCATTGCAGCCCATGAGAACTCATTAGAGGGGCTGAAGGTCACTTGTGCTGACAGCCTGTGGTCTGGCTTTGCTGCATTAGTTGAGGGTTATCAGTTTATGGATGCTGAGGTCTCCCTTCTCTTGCCTGGTGAAGCCTGGCAAGCCTGGGGCTGAAATGGCTCACACAGTTGACTCTGTGTTGGGTGGGCAGGGTGAAGTTGTTCTAATGTGAAATATCCTCTAGCTCCTGTTCACCTGTTAACCTTACAGCACTTTGGTACCTTACCAAACATTATGATGATTAGTGGTTATTTACCATTTTGGAGACTGAAATGCACTTCACTTAATTGCAGGAAAAAACATATTGTTTCTGTAATTGTTGTGCTCCTTTTGAATGGTGTGGGTTTCATATGCACCATGCATAGCTCCTAGAGTTATAATCATAGAATCACCAAGGTTGGAAAAGATCTCCAAGATCATCCAGTCCAACCTCTCACCGATATTTCCCTCTAAATCATATCCCTCAGTACAACATCTAAGCGTTTCTTGCACAGTTCCAGGGTTGGTGACTGCACCACCTCCCTGGGCTGTCCATTCCAGCACCTGACCACTCTTTTGGAGAAGTATTTACTAATATCCAATCTGAATCTCCCCAGTGCAACTTGAGGCTGTTCCTTCTCATCCTATCACTCACCTATCATCCTTCTCTATCCTATCCTATTCCTTCTATCATATCACTGTTCCCTATCATCCTATCAGCATGGGAGAAGAGGACGAACTCCACCTCACTACAACCTCCCTTCAGGTCCTTGTAGAGAACAGTAAGTTCTCCCCTGAGCCTCCTTTTCTCCAGACTAAATAATCCCATATCCCCCAGATGCTCCCCCATAGGGCTTGTGCTCCTTCTCAGCTTTGTTGCCCTTCTCAGAACGTGCTCCAGGGCCTCAATGTCTTTCTTACAATGGCAGTGGCTGGAAAACAACACAGCAGGGGAGTGTCTTCAGTACCTGATCCATGTAAAACCTCCGAGTGTTGCTGTGTGTGCATGAGTAATTTCTGCTTGGAAATGGCCTCTGCTTTACTTTAATGGGATAAAGGACCGAGTCACCTGGAAGATGAAACAATGGAAATATTGAGAAAGCTGTATGTGGGAGAAATGAGGAAGAACAAGTAACAGCACAGTTGGCTTAATGATCAAGGTGCATGACTTCTCCTGCCTAAGATACAATGGAATCATCAGAGTTTGAGAATGTAAACGTGAGCAGCTCCCACCTGCTAACTACCTGTTGCTTGTTGGGGAAATAAAGCAAATCAACACAGAGCTCAGCTCCTGATGGTGAGCTGGGCACAGCCTGAATCATGTCCTCAGTGCTGCACAGATTTCAGCTGCGCTATCCACCTTGTAAATGTGAAGGCATTTAAACACAACTGCTTCCATTCCAAATGTCAGTCCTTGTTCCAGCATAAGCTGCTAGAAATACATATGTAAAATATAAGAGGGCAGGGACTGTTCAGCCTCTGAAATATACTGATTATTTTATTTTATTTTACTATGGTACTTTCTATTCATATCAATGAATTCATTCCTCTCTGCCTCAACAGTTTGCGAATATCCTATTTCCATTGTGATTGCTCCCACTCATCTTGACTAAGTTCTTTTAGCATGGTAAGGGAAAACTCAATTTTCCTTAATATTGGCATTTCTTTCTGTCACTGCTTGTAGTATTGTCTAGCTTTCATTGTGATGGAAACAAATGTGTAAAAAGCAAGAACAATAATAACAAAATTGAACTAAGACAAATATATCACTATTCCAGATCTACAGCGGAGTGAAAGAAGGTGCAGTTCATTACCAGGCATGGTAATTTTGGAAGCATTTTTCACCCTTCAGGAGAAAATAGTAATTAAATTATTCTCTGCTGCTTTTTATTTTTATTTATTTATTTCTGTACAGAAGAGCACAGAATTATAGAATCCTAGCTCTGTTGCTACACAAGAGTGCTCTGAATGGCAATATCGAGCTAGTCTTTGCAGTAGGAAAGGGTAGGGATGGTGGAAAGGAGGTTAGAATTGGTTGCTTTTTCTTACTCACAAAAATGTTAATTGAGACTTCTTCAAATAATGTAGTTATTTTTCTCTCTGCTTCCATGAAATCCAGGTCATTCCTACTCAGTCCTCTCCTGAAATGTGTGTGTAGGATTAGAGAGCGCTGCTGAGTCACTTTGGTCCTCTGCTGTTTCAAGTAACTGCTATGTGCAATACCAGCCATAAATCTGTAATTACATCTGAAAGAAATGCAGGATTTTTTCCCTTTTTCCTTGAAGCCCACTAAAAAGTTGAGCTGCATCTGCATTGCATTTAAATTTGTCCTAGTTCTTAAACTTCTGCCTTTTCATAGTCAGTATTCTTGCCTCTTTGGTATGTCTTCTCCTTTGCAGCTCCTGCCATCAGATTGAGTCTTTCCTGTTTCCATGGACATTCCATCTCATCTCAAAACGCAGCACAGAATGTAGTTGATCTCCTTCTGTATTTGCTAATTCTCAGTTGCCTCTACAGAATATTTTGGGGTATAAGATGGAGAAAGTGCTACAGCCAAGTAGAGTCATGTTTTGTTGCTGGTGCTGGAATAAATCTTTGTCTCTTAAAGAAACAAAAGGAAACAATGGATGCACTGGTTGGACCAGATGATCGTAGTTATCTTTTCCTACCTTAATGATTCTATGATTCTACACTTTAGGTATTAAGGAGCCCAGTCCTTTCAGGTGTAACTCATGCTAAGTAAGATGCTAACATTAATCAATCTCATTAACTTGTTTCCTGTGGCTGTCGTAGACGTTTGCTTAGATCCTACATTTGAATTGAGTTGCAGTGACTTTAAATATTTTGAAATCAAGGTAGGTCACTTATTTGGATGTTGTTACTTCATTGGAGCTTGCAGTTGGTACAGGGAAAGCGGTGATGCTGAGCGCAAATCACAGAATAGCTCCAGAGCTGTACCCAAACAGCAGCTTCTGTTTGGACTACTGATGGGAGTGTTCACAGTCACCTGAGAGAAGGTGTGTGAGTTTCTGGGGCGGAGTTCTCTCATGGGTAATCTCTGCCCCTCAGAGATACTCTTGATGTTGTCCTAACTACGAGCAGTTCATCTCTCAGCTCCTTCCAGCACGTTCAGTGGCACAGATCAAGAAACTGGATGGCTTATAAGCTGATAAGATAAGCATCGCGCTCAAATTGACACTTGAGTGGGAAGAGGGCTGAAAAACAAAGATGGTAAGAACTCAAAGCGCAATAGCACTGCTTGTAAATGTATGAAGGAAGCAGGCAGCCACTTTGAAATGAGATTTGACTTTTGCAAGAGAGCCGCAGGGGAAGGGAACAGGGCGAGCTGCATCCTCTTACCTCAGCACCACTCTGGCATGATGTTTGTGTGATAGCTCTCTCTAACACTTTGAACGTCCTTGGTCTGTGAGCTGTCCTGGTCAGAGCTTTTACTCTCAGAGGATGGGTTTTTGTTTGTCTCTATGGCTGATGGTTATGCAGTGCAGAGACTTCTGCCTGGCAAAGTGTGTTAGTTGTACTAGAAATTGTGTGTTGGAAATAGATGCGGAGGGGGGACACCATGAGCAGTGCTGCTTTTTTTTCTGCTCTCATTAAAAAAAATACCCTCTGATCTCCAGATGAAATAACTAGCACAAGAGTTTGTGTTGATTGGTATCAAACAGTCCATTTGGCTTCTGTAAAGAATATTAATTCAGCAGTGCTGGCAAAGCATTGGGAAAGTTAATTTTAATGGTAATTTGGAGCCTGGCTTCTTTCTTTTTTAAAAGGCTTTTATACATGAAATAAATTTTTATTGCTAATTCATTTCATAATCATGTGGTGTGGCTTCATGTGCAGTCCACACTAAACTTTTTCTAGAATAGGGAGAAGCTGTGCTTTCTCATTAATACTCGTGGCTCTTAACAACCTGTGGCATGTGCTTGTTTGTGACTGTAGTTTGTGGCTCAGAAGCAACCTGCAGGGTGAAGGAACTGAAGGTTAAACCTACAAAAGGGATATTTCTTCTCAGTTTTGCAACTTTGCAACAAGCTGTGCTTCCTCTGATCAGGTAATTAATGTCACAGGAGACTTGGCTGCCATGATGAGCTGCAAAATGAGCCTCTGTCAGGACAGTGCAGGATACTCTTCTGTTTTGCTGCCTTTACATGATATAGCAGAACAGAACATCCCAGCTGTGCACATCCTATTTCCTTGCCTCAGACTACCTGACTGCATCTCTGATGCAGCCTGGGTGTCTCACAAGAATCTCTACATAGGAGTATGTATTCATTGTTGGTGGTGCAGAGTCCGGTTGGAGGCCTGTAACTAGCGGTGTTCCTCAGGGGTCTGTGCTGGGTCCGGTCTTGTTCAACATCTTCATCAATGACCTTGATGAGGGGATAATGGCCACCCTCAGCAAGTTTGCTGATGATACGAAGTTGGGAGGATTGGCTGACACGCCTGAAGGCTGTGTTGCCATTCAGCAAGACCTGGATAGGCTGGAGAGTTGGGCAGAAAAAAACTGGATGAGGTTTAACAAAAGCAAGTGTAGGGTCTTGCATCTGGGGAGGAATAATTCCATGCACCAGTACAGGTTGGGGGATGACCTGCTGGAGGGGAGCTCTGCGGAAAGGGACCTGGGTGTCCTGGTGGATGACAGGTTGGCCATGAGCCAGCAGTGTGCCCTTGTAGCCAAAAAGGCCAATGGCTTACTGGGGTGCATTAAAAAGAGCATGTCACAGCAGGTCGAGGGAGGTGATCCTCCCCCTCTACTCTGCCCTGGTAGGACCTCATCTGGAGTACTGTGTCCAGTTCTGGGCTCCCCAGTACAAAAAAGACAGGGATCTCTTGGAAAGAGTCCAGCGGAGGGCCACGAAGATGGTGAAGGGCCTGGAGCATCTCTCCTATGAGGAAAGGCTGAGTGAACTGGGTCTGTTCAGCCTCGAGAAGAGAAGACTGAGAGGGGACCTGATCCAGGTCTATAAATATCTAAGGTGTGGGGGGCAGAATGGCGAGGCCAGACTGTTTTCAGTGGTGAGTGGAGACAGGACAAGGGGAAACGGCTGGAAACTGCAGCATAGGAAGTTCCACACAAACGTGCGCAAGAACTTCTTTACAGTGAGGTGATGGAGCACTGGAACAGGCTGCCCAGGGAGGTGGTGGAATCTCCTTCCCTGGAGATGTTCAAGACCTGCCTGGATGCCTACCTGTGCGACCTGGTGTAGGGAACCTGCTTTGGCAGGGGGGTTGGACTCGATGATCCCTGGAGGTCCCTTCCAACCCCTACAATTCTGTGATTCTGTGATACTAGTATGAATTCCAGTTATTGTCAATGCACTCCAAGGAATATCCCTTTCTTTCCTAACAGCAGGCTGAGGATCCAGCAGGCATCAGCCTATTCAAGATAGAAGTGAATAACATAGATATCTATATCTAACATAGCTTCCAACCCGTCTCTGCCAGATCCATGGTATGAGGAATCTTCTCTTTATTACAAATCAGACTGGCATCCTTCATTTAAAATGAAAAAAGGCCACTCAAATTCACGTTATGGGGTTTGGAATAATGGTTAAGAGGAAGTTATGCTCATTGTAATGCCCAGAGCAGCATATCTAAATCTGTTTCTGTGGTGTGAGTGATGAGAAGCTGCAGAGCAGTCTGTTGCTGAAACACTTCGTGGTGCTATGTTGCTGCCGTGGGTCATGTGCAGTCATTTGCACTAAGCCCTAAATATCCTCACTGATTCTGTGCTTTTTCATGACATGGAATGTGTTCCATGGGACTAGAGAATGATCCAAGATTTAACTTATTCTAATCAAACAAAAGGCATCTGATGTCAGATGTAAGACTAAATTGGAGGAGAATGATGTAGCTTAAAGAAAGCAACAGTGGCAATCTGCAGCTTATGTGACCATATCCTGTGTTCTCACAGGACCACAAGAGTCTATCTATTCTTAATTCCACTTGGGATTCTAGATGCTGGATCTTCTAAACCACTAAGACTCTTTCAAACTGTTTCCGGTACTGCTATGATACGAATAATAAAATCACAGCCCCATTCTCAATGAAAAAAAAACCTCCTATGAGTGGATGCTTAGTGTAATGAGGCTGTTCTGAGTGCCTCTTTTCTCACACCTTGAATATTAGCAATAGTGATATATATGGCTCTGTACTTCCACTGATTTTAAGTATAACCTCCACCCCAGCACAAGTTCAGCTTGTTAGCTATGGTATTGGGGCATTCAGAGGCTCCTGAAATACTCTTGAAGTGGTAAAGGAATTGGGTCGATTATACTTTTCACTCATAGCTGCGCCTCATGGGAATCTGGTCCAAGGCTGAGGCTCCTGGGCATTGCCACATCACTGCTGACAGGCAGTAAATGTCATCAAATCTGCAGGGAATCTAAATAGAGAGCAGATATTTTCTCCTTCTCCCTTCTTTTGACAGCAACCTACGTGTTCTCAAATATTACAGTCTACGTAACGTGGAGCACCACCATGCATATTTCTTCCTTAAAGTGACTTATTGTCATATAAATTCACAGCCAGCTCTTTCTTTCTTAGCTGAAATGCTGCAGAGGAGTGGATGAACACTGCTTTCTTACCCCTTAGGGTACCTTGGTTATTTGCCAGTGGGAAAGAACTTTGCTGAAAGGTGGGAGTATTACCCAGATTTTTTTTCTACCTGCTGAGGAATTCTTACCTTCTGGCCTGCTGGTTTGCTTGCTCACTCATTTTGAAAAAGTAATTATTAAACCTCTGGGATTCTGTTTTGCTGAGGTATAGTTTCTTTAATGTGACACAACATGAAGCGCTGACATCCAGTCTCACCTCTGTGCATGCTTCTGGCAAAGGCTTCTCTTTTGTGTGGATGAAGCTGTGTTCATGTAAGTTCTGGTCTGTGCCTTTTTTGGTATCCAAGGATTGGAGTATAATTACTAAAAATATTTCTCTCTTCTGAGAATCGAGCAGCTGCTGACTGGGGATATCTTTAAAAAACCTGTTCAATCTTTAAGGTGTAAACCCACCTCATTTACAAATGAGTTAGTGGAGGTGTAAGAGGATATTACGTATGTCAGAATTTGGGGTATTTTGTCGTTTATTCCTTTCCACTTGTCTTTCAGAGCACTGTGCTTCTAGCCCCTCTTTCCTGCCTGTCGCACAGCTGTGTAGCTACAAGCCATGCACTCTACCCAATCCTGTTAACCATGTAAGCTTGGGTGCTCCTTTCTCTAGGCATGGCCATGCTATTCAATTGCTGGGGGAGATCATAATAGCAGTTATTTCCTTATCTGCCTCCAGCAATGGAAGGCAAATCGATTGCATTATAATGTGGAGTGATGACTGCTTTGCCGGTGAGCCTGGCATTTCTCTCTTCGCTGCATTTCTAGTGCAATGTGATGTTAGCTTTTTGCTTCTGCTTCCTAAAGTCTCTTCATCCTGGGAATACCTTCCCAACTCTCAGCTGTGCACCTGCTACCTTCATGACTTGTCCCTGCTGAGTTAAGCTATACTTCCAAATATTTTTGCTGAAAGTGATTCAAATAAAGTTTGCTCCCTGAGCTCATACTGCGGTCTTTTCCCAGTGCTGCAGTTGACTCTTACCCTGGTGCCTGGAATCAATGGGCAAGTTCAGCTTGCAGCTATACTCTTTACAATGATTTTTGTCACAATTGTTGTAATTAAACCTGATACTGTAGAACCCTAGGGGGTGAGCATGAAGTTAATGGCATATTTTCTTAAATGTTTGGATGTTTTCCAAAGAACAAGTTTTCCATTAAGTTGACATGTTCTCTTCGTACCCTTCATCAGAATGGCTGATGGCCCAGTGGAGGCATGTTAGGAATCATCCTGAATCTTCTTCACCTGATCCCGCCGTCAGTGAGCTCAGGCCTCTTGCCTTCGGAGCATCTGAGAGGCTGAATGCAGCTCCTGAAAAAATGAGAGGAAAAAAATCAGAGCGGATAGGTTAGCATCTGCCCAGTCCTTCTCTTAAACCATGCTGTGATTCAGCACAGGAAGAATTCCATACTGCAGTAGCTTGCTTGTACGTAACTCAGGACATGGAGAAGCTGACTTTACTTGCTATCCATTTTTACATTGTCTTTGGTTTCGACTGTGATGTTTGGAGGGAGAAAAATAGAGCTCTGCTGTTCATTAAATAACTTGCAGTTAAATGAAAGATGGATCTGTGTTTAGAACTATTGAGAAGAGGATTAATTGTGCTATCCACGAGTTAGAGTGCATGGGTAGGAAAGAAAAGCTTGATTTTTATTTTTTTTCCAAGGAGGAGGGAGGGGTATAGCATATAACTGAATGTGGAGATGAAATGCTGTCTTTATTAAACAATTTGAGATATTATGAAGAAATACGTTGTGCAAAGTATAGTTAGAGTGGTAATTAGAATAGTAAGCATAGAATTAATAGAATGCACGTCTATAATAACACTTGGATTTAGAATTAATTGTACAGACAAAAATAGGATTCCAGAAGCACACAGAATGCTGAATCATAGAGTTAATAATTTCTAAAATCAAACATTGCAGTTAAAGACTTAACTTGACATTTTAAACAAAATTAGCAATGAGATGGGGATGGAAGGTACAAAACAGGAACAGCAAAAGTCCTCCAGGGCACAGACTCTGTTTTCTATGTTTATACAGCATTCTGCCTCAAGAGCACCTCTGTCCCCTTTGATGTTATCAAAAGCTACTGAGACACAGGCATTTATCTCAGCTCAGACTAGGAGTAAAGATTAAATATATATAATCATGAGCTGACACTGTCAGAGTAAATACCTGTTTCCTTAGTCCATTCCCTCCAGATGTAAAGCAGTGATCAAAGCTGGGTGAAATTCTGGTATGGAGTTAACGGTCTATTCTGCACCTTGAAAATGGCACTAGGAAGTGCTCTCTTCACCATCATGCGATGATGGATTTTCAGGGCATGACTTATCCTTCCTCTCTCAGAATAGGGCCATTGAAAGTGGGTTTTTGTAAAGGGCTGAACCTAGTGCTATGAAGCCCCAGTGGGACTCGGGCCCTTTGGACACAGGGGTGGTGGGACAAGATAGATAGTGATGGACAGTGACAAGTATCCCAAGGGTGAAATACTTACCTTTCAAATGTTGCTTGTTGTTGCTGTCAATAGATGATATTAGCTAATATGCGTTTTGAAGCATTCCCTTTGAGCTATGAATTATTCTTGACAGGCAGCAGGATTGTTTAGTCTAACTTGCCCTGGCCAGAACATCTTGCACTGTGGTGAGAGGGGGGGGTTTCATACTGTGACACTGTAATGTGATTTGACATTTCAGATAGGATTTTACAAGAAGTGGTAGGTCATTTGTACCAAATGACAAGAGGATGTTACAGACAAGAGATCATCATGTCACAAAGTAAAACAGCTCTCTCCCTTACTGCTGCACCAGACAAATACCCAAACCACATCAAACCCACCCCAAATCCAATAGCATCAGCAAAGGCCCAGGCTGCTCCCCACTCAATAGTAGACAGTAGAATGTGTCTACTGGATGAGAAATTCTCATCCCATAATAGGCTTTTTACGCTTAAATATACACCAGCTCTGGTCTAAGCTCGTATCGCGTGGCTTTAAAACAGGTAGTAACTTTGTAAGGCATCTAAAGCCATGGATGCTGTTAGAGCTGCTTGGGTTTTCTCTGTGCCGTTTTGCTGTCCTGTTACGTAACTTGGTCTGACTTCTGCCATTTTTGATCTCTGCTTTAAATGGCACACATTACACGTCATCAAAGAGAAAAAGTACCACGAATCTTAGCTAACATGCTTGGAAAATAGATGCCTCTAAGGTTTGGTCAGGGCAACTTAATTCCCAATTGAAAACCATGCTGGGAGTAAGTCATCTTGCTGCTATTTTTTCTGTAGCTGTCAGCTCTTAGCATGCCCTGCTCATCCCAGTTTTGCATTGGGAATAACAGGGAACCCTAGGGTTTGAATCAAGCGGTTCTCCTTTCAGTTTCTTCCCCCCCTCCTCTCATATAGAAGGGCATATATCCTTTTGATACTGTTAGCTACTCTGAAAACCAGTGTTGCTTGTTTGGTGCAGATTATCTGTAGTGATGTTGAGCATTTAGCTGTAAGTTGTTGACTTGGGGATATTTGAATGCATCCAAAACTTGCTGCTAGCACCAGACATGAATTATGTAGCATTTGTGAAGAGGCCCTCAATGCCTAAGCCTTCTGGACACAAGGGCATATGATGGTACTGCAAAACTCATCACTAGATAAATAACAGCACAGTCCAGTCAATGGGAAAAATATTATTTCATCACATCCACTAACCCTTCCTATTTTAAATCTTTCTTCAAGAATCATTTCTTTCTGCAAGGGAGAAACCAGCTGTGATTTCAGACAGCTGCAGAGATTAATAGTATCTGTGGTTCATAGACTTCAGGATGACCAAATTGTGCTTTAGCTCATCTCAGATTTCACAGCACAGTTGCCTGATCTTCTTATCACCATTCTTATCTTCTACTCTTTTCCCTATAGTTGTCTTTCAGTTTGACTGCCTTATAAATATCTACACAGCATTTAATTTCTTAAAGCTTTTTTTTTTTTAATTCAATCCAGTAATGTTAGTATGGGAAATGGTGTTGGAAGGAAAGGGCAGTAAGCTCTGACATGTTTTGCACCTCTAAATACATACTCTTTTACAGCGGAAGGATGAAGCATTTGAAATGGAACTTGGTGATGTCAACTCACCATTTAATGAAGCTTGTAAACAGAATGGCTTTGCAGGGAAAGAGCGTGGTCAAACATGAAACTACTTATACACACTGGCTTTATAGTGCAGTGGTTTCTATTTGCCAGTAAGCAGCTTCACAGTTTATTTCATAGGTAATTTAGGAACTTCTGTCCATCAGGCTGGAGATTCAGTTTTTGAGATTACAGGGCAAAACACCTTATGAATTAACAGAGGAAGCTGTACTCACTTCTTGGGAATGCTATGGTCTATTAGGTTCACACTGCATGTATATTTATTAACTGCATGGTTACTTCAGGATGTATCTTGGTGTCTGAACTTATGTCTTGAAAATTTCTCTTCCAACCACACTACCATAGCACTTTTTGAAAATATCTAGGTGGGCAGCATAAAGAAGGCTAGTGAGTCTCAGAGCACCCAGAAGACAAGGATGTGCTCATTTTAAAAAGTCACCTTTAATCAAAGAAGGAATATGGCCAAAGTCTTGCATACTTGTGAAATTTCCATTCCAAGTTCAGTTGATGGACAAAATCTACATGAGAGTTGTTGTTAGCTTCTTTTTTTTTTTTTTCCATTCAGTGATCGTAAGAGGCTGTGGTAGGTGCTGGCTGAGGCTGTACCTATTTGTGGGTCCTTTGGGAGATAAGCCAAGATCCAATGCATGTGACAGTTCCTTAATGGAGGATACAGAGCATCTGAATGATTCCCTGCCATATTGTGATTTCTGCTGTTTAAGCATGAAGTTGAAATGCTACAAGAACTTCAGCTGCTACAAGAAAGCTAAGTGCTTTCTCCAGCTTGACAATTTGTGGACCTAGCTTTAAACTAACAGTGTGGTGACACCGAGAAAGGCTTTTGCTCTTTCCTTTTCAGGAAGAAAACAGGAGTATATGTGTATGGAAAGGTATGTTTACATTGCAGAGTGGAATATAAAATAGCTTTTCAAGATACAGAGATATGCAGTGAGGTATAAGGATGCCTGTGATCAATAATCCTCAGCAGAGTTAGGGTATCAGTGGACCTATACTCCTCATACTTTTCATCTTGGCAATCTAGGACCCTGCTTCCCAGGTTAGGTTGAAATAGGTTTCATAGGTGGTTCGGTGAAAGCTTCATAGAAGTGTATACCTGGCTCAGAAGATGTGCATTCACATAAAGTATCAGTCCTGAGATACTGAAGCATATGCAGTCTAAATAAAGAGAAAGCAGGCAAAGGGGTTGGGTTACAGGTGCTAGACCTGCTGTTATTGCTGCCATTGTAAGTGAAGTTATTATTGCTGCTGATAAAGTGACTGATGGGGTGAGAGTTTCATAACTAGCGATGGTGGCTTTCCATTTGATACTCCAAAAGAAGCCTGTGCTTTTTCTTTGCATTGACAGCAGCGCTGAGATAATGCTTTATTCCGTGAGCTATTGGGTCATCAGCACGTTTTTACTGGTAATTGCTGTCTCAGTGACTTTTTATTGATCATTTAATTTCTGCCTCCAAATGAGTAGGAGCAAATATTTTTCAGCCCTTTTAACCTCCTTAACTTCTCATTTGTGCTCTGCTTCCCTCTCCCCTGTGGCCAACCCAATGCAAATAGGTGGACAAAAAGATTAATAGAAGGAAGGAGATGCCTTCTTGCTCTCGAATGCCCTATGGCTTGGAGACTGTTATTAATAGCTGAAATAAAAAAGTGTTTCATAACCATCCTCTTGCTCCAGCTTCCTTGCCAGCCCCGTTTCCATGATCCCTGTGGAGAAAATGTGAGCTCATCATTTTCCAATGCAAATTCAGCTTATGGTCTCATACTTGGATTCTTTTCTTATCAAGGGTGGAATATGTATGTTCCCCCAGCTGGATGCTTTCAGGAAGCTGCCATTTGCTGGGATATTCATGGAGCATGTGGAGAACGGGCCTGGAAAAAGCTTTTCAGGCACATTCTCTTTTTCTGCTCTGAAAATTTTACTGTCTGCTCCGTGCATGCAGATGTGTTTGCACCTCTTATCCTTACTCATGCACTGGTTGAAAAGGGATTTTAGGTATTTCCACATTGAATTTTAAGTTAGAAAGCAATGTAGGTGTTCCATTCTGAAATATATGGAAGCTCTTGCCAGGAATGCAGTTCCCCATACAGCCCATATGTGAAAGCTTTTGCATCCACAAGCTTCATGTAGTTCCACGTGCCCTTTGAATTTGACTTTTTCCCCCCCTGTATAATTTAGAGATTGAATGGGTCACTACTGAAAGTAAGCTGGAAGGTTTTCAGCCCAGATGATCTGGGAAGAATAGAAATGGCATACTGTCCTTTACTGCCCTATTTCTGTGTGGGCAGTGTTATAATGCAGTACATAAGACCCTTTCAATCAAGCTCTCTGCTATAATTTCACTTTTTGTTGTTGGTGGTTTGGTGTTTTTTTTTTGTTTTTTTTTTTGTTTTTTTTTTTGTTTTTTTTTTTTTTTACATGACTGCATTGCCACTTGGGCACTATCTAACAAGTTTTACTGAGCTGGAGGTTCTGAGAGACCTTTATCTGGAAATCAAGTGAGATGAATTGTAAAAGGAAAAAATAGGAGGAAAAAAAGTGCAGGAAGGTTCTGTTTGCCACTCTGAAGAAACCTTTGATCACATTCCTAAGGAAAATCTTTAAGCTATACATTCTTGTAATGCATTTGCTGGGTATGTGCCATTTATGGGACAGAATACTATTTATCTTATGAATGCCTCATTCTTTCAGGGGCTGACAGCTCAGTGAACACAAGTGAGCTTTTCTTTCAGGTAAAATGGAAGATACTGTTTTATTCTGAGTGTGTTTCACTGGAGTTCTGCCTTCATTGTATTGTTTGTTGATCAGTGAAGTCATTCAGATGTAAAAAGCAAATTTAGGTAACAGTGTAGAGATTTCAGTATGAAATGTCCCTTTGTCAGTGGCAGCCTTGTGTGCTATCTCCATTTTACTAACAGGAAAGATACAGATTCATACTGTGCTTGTTAAGTACGCTTACAGTAAGTTCTGTTGGTGAAGCATTTACTTTCATGTAGATAATAAGCTCCTAAGCAAAGTGTTTCTAAGGAAGCTGAACCACTTGTGAAACAATCTCATATGGCAGAGGGATTCACTTGGGAAAGAAAGACATAATAAAGAAGTGAAAGATGAGTTCAGTTTTATGGCTGAACAAAATTTTTCAATTGATCTGAAAGCAGTTTCTTTTTTTTACCTTGGTTTT
This sequence comes from Tetrao urogallus, assembly GCF_951394365.1. Lineage (NCBI taxonomy): Eukaryota > Metazoa > Chordata > Aves > Galliformes > Phasianidae > Tetrao > Tetrao urogallus. Next base: position 137,375,576 of record NC_136813.1, on the reverse strand, counting down.
GCCAGTCTCACCCCTCTGCCCCTGGCTTTTTTTGCCTACCTTTGTGAGTGTGGCTGGTGTGAGCAATTGCTGATGGCCGCAGCACTTCTTCCATTGCACTGGGAGACAAGGAGTTGCAGCTCCACACAACTTGCCTGCAGACCTGTGTCTCTTGCTGTGCTACTGCTGTGCCACGATTGAATGCTTGTCTCAGTAGCTGAATTCCCATTAACTCATCTTCCAATTCAGCTTTGTTTGCGAAGAAGCCAGTTGGCATGATCCTGCAGTGCATTGTGTTCTGAAGAAAAGCGTGGTGACAAGAGATGGTCTAGGAAGTCATTTTCAAAAGAACACTGCTGATACATACAAAGTTTTACTACAGATTTTTTGTCTACCTCAAGATGTGGCACTTGGGTCAGTGAGTGGGGCAAGCGACTGTGGTGCATCTCTCTCCTGAACTTTAAATGAACCTGTAACTGGTGGATGGAAGCTGATAGTGCACATCCTCCTACTTGTAGAGAGGTAGCAGCTAGGAGCCAGCAGCTTAGTCTTAGAAACAAACAAAACCTTTCAACCAAAGCCCAATTTCCTCAATGCCCACAGCAACCAGCAGTCAGTGCCAGAAGTTGTAGTAGCAGCAGCAAGTCCTTCTGGCAGTGAGCTGAGCCCTGGTTCAGGCTGATGCTGGAGCCATCCCAAACAAGTATGATCTCCTGTTCTGAAACTTCAGCCCATACTGCAGCTGAAAATCTATCTTGAGCGCCGTTAATTAGAACATTGGCTTCTATTTATGAATATGAGTTGATGAATATTCATCAGACATGTTGATTAAGGTGCTGTTATTTGCATATTCTTCCTACATTTTTAGAACCTTACCCTTAGGTATTCTAATATTCAAGATATGCATGTGGAGTCAAGGGAAATTTTGATTATGTATTAGGAAAAAAATCATAATGGTGCTGGTCAGTTGTCGGAAGAGTTTGTTTAAAGAGGTTTCTTCCTTGGAGGTGTTAAAACTTGGCTGGATGAGGTTCTGAGCAACCTGAGATATCTTTGAATTTGATTTTAACTTTGAAGTTGTTTCTTCTTTTGAGCAGTGGATTGGGCCGGTTGACACCTAGAGGACTCTTCTGACATTCAGTATTCTATAATTCATGTGAATGAATAATGTTCCCACTTCTTTGGCATTAATATGAATATAGATGGGCACAAACACCTAACCAATACTTTCTAGGTTAGTATTACTCCAGAGGTAATGAAGTAATCCTGTTAAGTGTGTTGTAATACCTTCTAATGAAGTCTCTGCCTTCATTAAGAATACAGTGTTACTCATCATGAGTTCATTAACTGCTCAGCATATCTGATTTGCAATTTTCTCCTTGCGGATGGACAAGGTAGAGCTTATTTCTCCTCCTGGCTTCCTCCAGGCTTCAGTTTGACCAGTTAATGCATGCTGAAACTGCGACAACCTTGCCTATATTAAATGTGCCTGCAGATGAGCTCTGGTGATTCATACAAAATGATTTAAGAGACTGAGGGCAGGACATGCAGCCAAGGGCAACCATTTCTTAAACTGCACCAACCTAAATAGCCAGGACTGACTTGGAGGTGACATAAAATTCTAGCACAACTTAAAAATCAACTTTTCCAACAAAGACAAGACTTTTGAGATCAAGTCTTAACAGATGTAAATGCCAGATGCACTTGCTTTACACAGCCTGATCTAGCCCTGGTAATGACTGCAGCCCTTGGGAACCTTCCTGAAATGTTATGCTAAGAAAAAAATTGCAAACAGTTTCTGTTCGAAATCAGCAGATTTTCTGAAGACAATGTGAAACAACTAGAGGCTAAATGACCAAACTGCATCCTCCATTTGCTTGGTATAGTTATACTCGCCCAATGAGGAATAGCAACCAAAACATGGAATTAAGGCAATTTCTCATACAGAAGGCAGTTTCTCGTAATGAACAGCAGATACATGCAGTGAATGCAGCTCACAAGCCAGAGGCTAAGATTCTTTTTAGTAGAAAATCTTTGTGTAGTAATTCTCAAACAGATACGTAAAAATTAGATCCAGCACAAAAGGTGAATTTTGTGGAATAAATTACTTGCTCTGAATAGTTTGTAGAGAGGTATCTACAAAACAGAAGGAAAAGCTGCCCGGAGGTAGCAAAGGCTCAGAACATCCGCGTCAGCCTTTTCAGTGAAGCTCATGATATCAAAAGCCCTGGCAGGAAACATAATAAACAAATGCTAGCTTACAGCTGAACCCTTCTTAGAAATCAGCGTGTATATTACAGGAGAAGAGTGGGTATCACTAGGTTTTGGGTATTTGCTTACTATGGAAACCAAGGTGCCTGCCAGGTCAGTGCTGGCTTGTTGTGGAGCTTGGAATGATGCTGTTCATCCAGAGTAAATAAGCTGCTGGCTCCTTGCATCTACCTGTGGTTCCTGATAATTCTTACCCTACAGTTGCTGCAAAGAGACTTAGTGTGTTAGAAATGCTCCGTAGCTGTGAGCCCTTCACTTACCAAATGTGACTTGCTGACAAGGCGTTGGGTGGCTCTGTACCTAAAGCTTAAGGACAGTTCCACAGTCTGCCTCCTTGAAAATTGGGAGGGAGGGAGGGGGAAATGGGAAACCTTGTAATTCTGACTTACAAGAGGGGAGTTTAGTCAGATAACCTATGAAAGTAACTTAGACATTCCACCTTGGGCTGAATCTGAAGTGATTTTAAGAACACAGAACACAGTAACTGCTCCTGCAGGTTACCAGTTTCGTGAAGGACCAACTAAAGGACTACTAAAGCTCTCAGAGGAGCTGATCCTTGTCATGCAGAAGGTGAAACCATATGGGCACAGTGATGGTATAATTCCTGAAGCTTGACAACCACCTTTGCAAAAGTTAAGCTGGCCTCATGGGGAAAATTCTTCTGTGCACTTCTGAGGTACAAAATCTTAGGATTGATGTGACCAATGCCTGGGTGGCATTCTGAGTTTTCATCTCTGCTTTTCTTGGAGCAGTGCTGAGAGAATCTTAAAGAAGCTGGTGATGGAAAGTTCTGGAGAAAAACAGGCATACGGTATGGATACCAGCAGCGTGAGCTCCCTTTATAATAGATTTCAATCCTGTTTGGCTTTGAGTGGGAGAAGAGTTCAGTCACTCCTGCATTGCTGGCAGTTTGGGTCCTCAGCAAAGGTAGCATTTACTGCTCTCACAAAGCAATGAGCGGAGTTTTGCCAGCAGCTGAGCTCACATCAAGAGCATTGGGGTAGTTCTGTGAGCAGCACAGAAAGGAATTGCACAATATTTTCAGTTGATGTTCCTGCTATAGCACACTTCAAGGATTTTCTTTGTAATAGAGAAGAGGAAATTCATACACTAAGGCGATAGCATGGAGCATAGCTCAATAGATAGATATGATGGGAATCAAGCTGATACTTTCTTCAGTAAGAGAGAAGCAGCATGTGCAGTGCCACTACGCTCAGTGGCATTGCAAAGCTGCTCTGGGTAAAGGTACCTCTAGTTCCCTCAGCTCAATTTCTCTTGGCATCTGAACTTTGCTGGAGCAGGTGGATGCCAACCACAGAGTTACAACTGCAGATTCCTCCCTGAGCATCCATCCTCATAAGGGTAGTACAACAGTTTGCTCTGCGCACTTCTAGCTGTGCCTTCCTGCTGATTCCTTTCATGTGGGCTGACCTCTGTTGTATTGTAGACTTATTAAGCCCAAAACCTTGGATTAGGATGAACAAGAAATGTGTTAGACTCTGTAACAAGAAATTGGTTAGACTTATTCCAGCAATGAATCTGTGCTTAATGCTTCAGAGAAGGGTGAAAATCTAGGAGCAGCATCCCTGTCTGCCTGACCTAAGGGTCTGTTTCCTTCAGTACAACAGATGTGGGGAATCATTCCGTGCTCTGATCAGCCCTCGGGGCACTCAGTGACCAGCCTCATCATCTGCAAAGAGCACTTCTCCCTCCTGGTCCCTTCAAAGTCTTGGTTGGAATCAGGATGTTAATTGGCTAGTAGTCAGAATTTTATTTAGATGTAGGAAGAGCGAGCAAATATGGTGTGGCTGGAACGGAGATCATCATGGAATGTACTGCTCACAGTTGAGTGTCCTTTGGATACCATTGTATCACTGCCACTGCAATCACACTCTTAGGTCCAGGTAGTCTCTAAATGTATACTTAAGACTCATTAAAGTCATGGGAATGTAAGCATAAGTCTAAAATTATATGTATGGTCAAGTGATGATCTGAATTCAGACCATAATCTTTTGTGCTTTAGGCTGTGGTAATATAAATCAGTGAAAAGTTCTGTGCCTTACTACTAAAAGTATTTGCAGTAAAAATGAGATGTTTGATTAACTTTGCTAGAAACTGGATGATTATTTAAAGAAATTACAGCCAATGGAATAGAATCTTTTACAGACTCTTCCTTTTGTTTGCTTTAAATTTGAGTCTTGGCTCTGTGTTCTTGTCAGCTAGCTGTATTAATCTTTTTCTAGGCAGGTATCTGGTAATGTAAAGATTATTTCCTGACAAATAAATGTTTTTCCACTTTCTTGCCAATGCTTCTGATCCATGAGAGCAGGTAAGCAGAAGTGAAGTGAAAAACCTGTGTGAAGACAAGGTTGCAATTTCAGGCTTTATTTTAATTCAAAGCTCTTTCCACACTAGATTATTTATTTTTTTTTTTCCCCCAAATACTATTCTTGGTTTGAAACTTTAATTCTGGGCGTACATTTGGTGCCCAGATGGTGCAGATTCACACAGAAGCCCATCACGCTGTCAGGGCGGGTGGATACATATGTAAATATTTTGCCTTTTTCCCCTATAATATTTGGTTTTGTCTGATCTAATTGCTGTCAAAGGCAGAATGCGAGGAATGCTTAAAAGAAGCAAACAGAGAGGACCTCCAATGTCTGTATTGCAGTAACTTGGGAGGGTGCTTAATCTACTCAGTGGTAACTAATAATTTTGTTGCATGGGGCTTTTTTTATTCATGCTGTGAATTCATGGTGTATGGTCAAAATCTGTCCCAAGTAATATTTTGCATCCCAAAGCAGAAACCTGTATTTATAGAGGCGTAAAAACATGGTTAACCATTTGGAGCTATATGTAAGGCTAATGCCTCTGCCTTTTTAGTTTTGTTGCCAGTTAGTGTTGTCTGCATGCTTCTTGGTATGTCATTCTCTCATTTACATAAATCATTGCTTCATTTAATTCTACTGAGTGCGTGTCTTAATGCATTTTTAAAACATAACTGCATTTCCAGAGCAGTCGCTCCTCTGAACAGTGGTAGCTAATAGCAAACAGTGCGGACAACTGCATTCAAGATGCCTTTTTAATTATTAGAGGGCTGTTTCACAATACCATAATATTAATGGAAAAATGATTTTCATGAGGTTTAAATCTGAATGCTCGGTAAGAGGGTCTAATGAAGGCGGTGTTAGTTAAGGGTACTGGCAAGAGGGATGCAGGAAACTTTACTTCTTTTTCAGCAGTGCAAGAATGATTGCGCTGTCACAGACTTCCAATCAGATGTGGAAATTGGTGAGGCTATAGTTCACAAAAAGCATTGGGCTATGCCAGGCCCATTCCTCTGAGGACACTGAGCAGAGAGCTGCCAGAAGAGGATGGCCTGGAGGTGTGATGATTGTAGAGGAAGAAAATTGGCTATAAAAGGAAAATATGAGTTTGTGACCAGAAGTCAAGCAGAAGAAGCACGTGGTTGGTTTTTTTCCATAGAATGCAGATGAAATCCTATAAGTTGCACCAGGGTAAGTTTAGGTTGGATATCAGGAAAAACTTCTTTACAGGAAGGGTTGTTAAGCACTGGAATAGGCTCCCTAGGGAGCTGGTTGAGTCACCATCCCTGTATGCATTTAAAAACCATTTGGATGTGGTGCTCAGGGACATGATTTAGCAGAGGGATGTTAGAGTTAGGGTAGTATGGTTAAGTTGTGGTTGGACTCAATCTTCAAGGTCTTTTCCAACCTGAGCAATTCTATGATTCTAAGGGCAAAAATGTTGCCTGTTCCAGCCACTTGTGTTGCCATTTGAAGCCTATTATCCAAAGGTGCTTATAAATTCTATTTGAGTCTGCTGTGAAAGTGGCTGGGTACCTTCCAGTCGCTGCCATTACCAGTAACACTTGCTTCTGCTCGTCTTGATTCTTGGCTGTGGGGTGAATGTAGTCTGAAAAATTGTTTTCTATAAATACATATTTTTCTTGTGGTGATTTTATTACTGAAGATAAGATGAAAGCTGTTTGCTTTGCACATCTCCTGAAGCCTGCCCACAGAAGTGTTATTGCAAGATAAGCTACAATGGGAATTTCTGATTTCTCTGTGGTAAATGCTGGCCCACGTATTGCTAGCTCATGGCTCTGGGAAAAGAAAGGAAAGAAGGAGTGACTTGCCATGTTCTACCCGGTGGTGAAAGCACAGCTCTGACAGCTGCCGTGTAGCCTTTGTTGTATCTTAATTTTGCATGTGAGCTTTTCCTACAGATTGCTTTTGCCTATCATATGCCAAAGGTAGTACTGGCTGCCACACTGGATTGATGGCAGGGACTGATTTTCTCTCAGTCTTTACTTTTGCTTGTCAGGTCCATCTAGTCTACAGCTGGGAGAACATATTGCATTCATGTAACATCAATTTCCCTTCTGTATTTTTCCCTTTCCAGGAGCAATTGAGCGGTGCTCATACATCAAGTACCACTACTCCTCAGCAACCATTCCCAAGAACCTCACCTACAACATCACCAAGACAATCCGCCAGGATGAGTGGCACGCACTGCGTAAGTGTTGCTGGCTTTCTTCTCCATTTTCCTCACGTACAGACTAAGGGAGGTACTCGCTAAGAAACGAGAATGGGGAAATTGACAGGCAACTCGCTTAGACTTGTGTTCTCACATGCAGTTAGTCTTTATAGCAGATGGATCAATTTGTACTTAAGACCTACATGGCTATTTCTGCTGCTGAACAGAAATTCTGCTGAGGCATAAAGAACTGGTGGTGGGAAGAGATCTTTATACGCAGAGATTAATATGTAGTTAAATATGAAAATGTATAACAAGATCAATGCCCTATTTTTTTAATTTAGTAGAATGTTCAGTTTGTAAGTATGTCTTCCTGCATTTCATGCTGCTGCTGTTTCCTGCTTCCAGCAGAATTCATTGCTGGCTTTTACTGTAGAATATGTCCTCCTGCCTGCAGCTCCTGGTAAGTGTGGCATCACTCTCTTCTGAAGATGTAGAAAGAAATGCTGCACCCTCAAAGGAACAGGGAAGGAGCTTTTAGCCTTTAGTGATAACAGTACCTGGTGGTCATCAACTTGTAACATTTGCTTAAGCAACAAAATCCGACAGAGATGGAACTGCCTTGAGTTGTATGGAGGGCTTTAAAGCTTTTTCCTCATCTTGGAGTTGGAAAATGGCTTTCACAAACCAAATAGAAGAGGTAGGATTTTGCAAGAAAGGATAGCACTGCAACTTCCTTTTGTTACTATGCAGTCATGGTTACTGATGAATGTCCAGAGTTCCTCTGCCTCAGTGCAAGTAGTAAACAGCCCTTTGGAAATGATGGAAGTTAAAGAATGCTGATATTGATGCATAATCTCAGAAGGTAATTGTAAGCAGCAAGTCCAAACTGTCTGAGAAATATGTTAGAACTCTGGTGTTTCCAGGGCTTTCAGTACCTGTTTCACTCCTGCCTTATTGAGCTATTTCTCTGGAGGATGCTTTTAAGCTTTGGGAAGGAGAAGCTGTTACGATATCGTTCACTCCTTGAACTGGTAAGATCAAACCTGGTTTTTGTTAGTTCTTGTACACCCACCGCGATATTTGATAAAGCATTAAAGTAGTTTCGGAGGGACCTACTGGGATCCTTTATTATTATTATTTTGATGTCTATGGATACATTTTTATTTTGATGTGATGAAGAAAAGGAATACTGAATTCCTGCCTCTCCATCCATCTCAGAAGGTTGTAAGAGGCCAGCCTTGCACAGTGTGGCACTTGTTTGTCCCTAAATTTAGAAGATCAGGTTGTTCAGTGCCTTTCAGGTTGTCTGCTTCTATGCCATGTCCACTGGTGTCAGTTTTATGTTAGCACTATTAGTCTGTGTGTGCAGAAAGCAAACGCCCTACTCCCTCCTGCCCCCTCAGAAAAGGACATCTTCTGTTAAGTTGCAGTACAAAGAGGCTGTGGTTTATGCTTCTGGCTGCGTATGTGCGCTTTCGCCACTGCTGTGAGCAGTGGTGACTTTTCTGTGATTATCCTCTGGGAATCTCACTAATTACTATAGGAATTATTGTCTTGAAGTTGATCTTTATTTCTGCAGTGTCTCGCAATGGGTTATCCTCATGCTCTTTGAATGTTTTTCCACAACTTAAATGTAATTACTAAATGTCTGGCAATGTTAGACCTTCAGCGTGTGTGCCCCTTGATGGGATCAGCAAGTTCCTGAGCACGGTGTTGGCAGCTGACTGAAGCTTTCAGGAGTACATTTGGCAGTCTCCGAAGTGGCAGCCTATACGCAGTGCTTACACTTTAACATATCTGATGTGATCTGAAGCTCTTTCAGGATGAGGCTGTTTGTTTCTTTCCTAATGAGGTTTCGCCAAGTACCTGTGTATGTGTATGTATTTCTGACCCAGATTTTCGTGCTGATTCATGAGTCAGATAAGTGCAGGTAGATGTAGATAGCCAGATCCATGCTTTGGAAAGAAAGGTACCTTGAAGCTTTCTTCTCCAGAGTGGTTTAGTACAATTCTGAGTGTATGATATATGGAGTAAGCCAGTGAAGGATCTGGAGCCCACTTTGCATTCAAATTGTATGTACAGCTTGCAATTTTATTTTTTTTCCTCTACAACGTCTTTCAAAAGATGAGGCCAATAGCAATTTTTTTCAAATGATGTTTAGGCCATGGGATGTTCTCCCTTTAGAAAAGCTTTGTGATTGAGCAGCCACCCCTACATCATTAAGCACTTTCAGAAAGTCCCTGCAATCTTAGTCCCTTCCTTACCAGCTGACACAGTTCTATACCTCTGGACTAGTTTCATCCAGGGCACAGTTAATTCAGCTCCCCACTGCTCTTCCTGAGGCAGCATAAACTTTCTAAGTCAGCATGACCATTATTTTCCTCTGAACAATTCCCTATTCATAATTTCTCTTTCCCTCAGTGTACAGGCAATAAAGGAACAGACCTGTTGTTCCTCATGTTCTCCATATGGGTAATTTCTCAGATCTGTAACATAAAATGGGAGAAAAGAAGAACTCTGTATCCTGATGAGACACTGGGATTAAACTGCATCTGGAAAATTTCAGGGGAACTGGAAAGGTGAAAGAGGAGTGTTTGTTCATACTACTAAAGAAAATACCACTTCCAGACAGAAGCTTCTGCTGTCCTTTGATATATCTGTATTTCAGTACTGGTTGTTTTCCTTCCCTGGTGCAAGAGAAGCAAAGAATGGGCCTGGGAAGGAATTCTGTTGACGTACTTGCATACTTGGTTGGGGTGCAGAAGAGAGAGGACTCCAGCCATGCTCAGCAGACTACTTTTTTCAGGCTGACCAGACAGAACTGGTGCTCTAGCAGTTTCTCTTGTGTTGTAGGAGTGGGAGATGGGTAATTGGTTTGAGGCCAAGGACCCCATGGCACCCACTGGTACAGAAAGCAGTTTTTCCTACAGCTATGCTGTCAGCTGTGTTAGAAAAACTCAAACAAGAATCTGGACCTGAAGGAATGGCTGGACCTAACTTTATCATTTTTGATTTTGTCTTTTTTCATTCTATTTGACATTTTCAAGATGGAACCTTTGCTCCGAATTGATTGCCTATGGCATTGTGAGCTGGGGAAATAGGACTTCACTTCCCTGCAATCACTTCTTCTCAACTGTCTCTGGTTAAATAGGGATGTAGGGAATAATGATTGTAGTATTGCCAACTTGCTACTGTCAGGAGATAATGTTCATCTAATTAGACAAAACAAATGTCTATACAAGCTGAGAGGGGAAGGGAGAAGGGAAAGAATGCTGCATCCAACAACTTTGAGCATGAATAACTGTCACTTCATGGAAGCTGCCAGTGTAATGGTGTGACTTCTCAGGTTGCCCAGAGAAGTTGTGAATGCTGCATCCCTGGAGATTTTAGAGGCTAGGTTGCACGGCCTAGTGGGTGGCAACCTGGCCCATGACAGGGGATTAGAACTGGATGGGCTTTAAGGTTCCTTCCAACCCAAGCCATTCTATGACTGTGTCAGTCGTAGAATCACATTTTGACCCCCTCCTTATGTACAGAAACACAGTCCACTGTTCTGGCTTCTGAAACCCTCTACCAGCACCAATGATCCTTTTAGAAATGGAGGTACATGTCATTCGAACAAAAATTTAAAAATCAGAACGGTGCTATATTTATTGTATTTAATTCCATATGTTTTGTTTCGTTCCCATAGGTTTACTTTGTGTGCTACAAACGTGCTCATGAAACATGGGAAAAATGGCCATGGCAGGGGTTCATAGAGTTCATGGAGTATAGCATAGGCATTGGAAATGGTGTGAGGCATTTTCACATCATGGAATAAGCGTCCAACCAGGAAGCTTTGGACAGGAAATGTTTTTTTAATCTTATTTAAAAACTTCAGGAAGCCATTGCCTGGCATATTTCATAAAAGAAAGTGAAAGATTGTTTGCTTTGTTACTGTTTGTACTACAGTTTTCAATATGTGTTATATTCAGTCTGATATCCTCCAGGAATCTACATCTCCAGGCATCTGTTCTCTAAGGCCACTGGGAGGGAGGGAGGGAGGTGTAAGGCACCCAAAGTCCATTCCAGTTTGCTCCTTGGAGTAAAACCAGACACGCCAATGAGTGATGCTGTTTCATACTATCAGAGTGTAGGAAGGACATGTTTTGTTTTGTTGGTTTTTTGTTTGTTTGTTGTTGGTGGTTTTTTTTTTTTGCTTATAGGCTTTAGACAACCTGTGCTCTACAGTGTTCTTCTGCGACAGTCTAAGGACCAACTGTTCTGTGAAGAAGGCTAGCCGTAGTTTGGAAAATATACACATAGTTTGGAAAATAAACATTTTGGAAAATAAACACGCTTAAGTCAGATGGAAGGTAAAGATAAGAGGAAATAGGCTTTTTTCATACTTCCTTAGATCCAGTCTAGTATGATGTTTTATTTTTGCCTCCAGGTTCTTTGTTTAGACCTTATGCTTTCTCACTCACTTGTGCCTATGAACATACTTGTATTTGTTGTGGGACTTCTGTGCATCCATTCTGTGAGACCAATTTCAGCAAGAAGAGTTGTGCAGGAAGCAGGTACCACAGGATTGGTGAAATTGATGAGTTAACCTCCTCTGGTCTCAGAACTGTCCTGAGCCACATGGGGCTGTTGCTTGTGGGTCACTCCAGTCTTCCTCACTGATGTCTTGTCAGATGAAGCAGGGAAAAGGGGTTTTTCTAGGACTCTCTTATCTAAGACAGGCAAAGAAATTACTGCAAACAAGCAATGATGCATGTTCTTAAAGAATGAGACCCTTTTCTCTGAGAACAAGCCAAACCTCTGTGTCTTCTTTCTCCTGCATTGGTAGCTGAAACAGAGCAAATGCTGCATGATGCTCAGAGCCTTTGTATGGCAGAGCTCCCTGTAGCTTCCACTGCATCACATGAACATTTCCAGAAGGGATATAAAATTCCTTCCTTCTCTCCAAAAGCTTTTATTTTGCTGACTCATGGAGTCAATCATACAAGATAGACAGATGTCTTCCAGCCTCTTGTTTTTCTTTCCTTCTCACCTATCACAAACCTTAATTTTTTACTTTGAATTACAATTGGCCACACAAGAGCTGGGATTTCTGTTTGTGCCACCTAGACCTGTGCTCCACGCTACTGGGCAAGCAGCTATTTTGTGTCCAGGAAAAAGGAACGTGTTCCATCAGGGCAGATCATGACTGAAATTGCAACGGAAACATCTCCTCCTGCACAGCTGAGTTAGAAACTGTCACCAAACTGCTTTGGAGGCAACCGTGTCTCAAATGCATGAACTCCTGCTGTGAGGTCACAGGATGTGGGATCTGAATTTAGAGCACTGACATGGGGAGATGCATTGTCAGAAAAAGAACCATGGACTCTGTGTTAATTGAAATGATAACATTTGCCTTCTCTGCTGAAAATGGCAATAATCCTGTGTTTGTGGTGTTCTGAAAGCCATTTGCATAAAAAATGAATTGGGAATTCAAAAGTAATAGCCTGGCACATTCTGAGAAGAGCATGTATTGGAGGAAATGAAGGATTTCTACAGGATGTAAGAGTGGTAGCATTTTAATTTATATAGCTTCTTTTATGCTGAAGTCTAAGTGGGTTTTATCAGCCTTAATGGTTCAAACTTTGCAGTCTCTAGGAGAATAAGGCATTCATTATTACTAGGCTTCTTCATTTAGGCCTGGAAAGCACTCAGTTATCTCCTTACTACCAGTAAAACTACTGGCAGGGGCACTGGAAGAATCTTCTGTTGTGGATGTCGGTTATGATACTGGGAGATGGGAGAGGCAGCAATTAGTGCTCTGGAGAAGACAGTAATGTCTACACTTGTAAATTTACAGGCTTCTCGAGCCCGCGAAGCAACATGCTGAGATATGCACACAATCTCAGATCGTAGCTTGACAATGCATTAGTAACACCAGTAGGCTCGTGGCTTGACCCTGTCAGATGATTTTATAAACAACAGTAAATATTTCATTTTTGTATCTGTATTAAGTGCTGACCCAAGAGAATTTTTCCTTTTTTTTCCTTGAGTACTACTGAAAGTAGTGTTTGAAATAAATAGGCAGCTTCTCCTGCTGCTTTCTTCCACGCTCTCGACCATACTCCCTTGGGTCCCTTTCCGTTCCTATCTTCCTCTCCAAGGAAATGTTTCATTTTTAATTAGCTACCCCTGCACCCAGATGGAGGAACACCATCCTGCTGGTCAGTGCCATTTGGCTGACGGTATGATGTCACTCCTTAATAGGTTGGTTAATAAGCAGACAGGAGAGCCATCCTGGAGTTAGCCATGCAGCAGGTGTTTGTGTGCCTGGAGGGTCTGGTGTTAGATCTCCATAGTATTCGTCATTCTCAAAGCTACTGACCAGGTGGCAGTGACAAACATTTTTTCCCCTTTTCTCTCTGCTGTAGGGTTTTCTTCATATCTTGCTATTTCAAGTTGAGATATAAAAATGGTCTTAGCTTTTGATGCCAAGAAAACTGTTATAAATTTGTAAGGGATTTTACTGCCTTCTGCTAGATTTCATCTTAGGCTCTGCTAATATGGCAGTGACCTTAATACCTCCACCAGAAAATAGCTTTCCCATCTGCATGCTACCTTTATCTTAGAGGGAGAAGAGCAGAGAAGGAGTATGGAGGAGCCTATGTAACTCCCCATCCTATGTTGCAATAGTAGGAAAAGATAGACAGGTTGAGGAGGGAGAAGATTAAGACAAGGAAAGGAGAAAAATTTCATCCGGACTGATGAGCTAGGACAGGTGAGACAAGGGATTATTGGATATGGAGACTAGGATAAGGGCTGGGATGGTAGAAGGGGAGATGCAAAAACAGGCAACAGTGGGGATAGGAAATGAGCAGGGAAGGAGATTCTCTGAAGCATTATGCAAAGTGCACAAGAGCCTGCTCAATTCACCACCAAGCCCTCCAGCCAGTTTACCCAGCAAACAGTGTACCTGTCCTAGCCATGGGCTGCCAGCTTCTCCAGGAGAGTGCTGTGGGAGACAGTGCCAAAGGCCTTGCTGAAGTCTGGGTAACTGCGTCAACAGCCTTTCCCTCATCCACCGTGTGGGTCACTCCATCGCAGAAGGAGATCAGGTTGGTCAAACAGGACCTGCCCTTCACGAACCCATGCTGGCTGGGCCTGATTCCCCAGGTGTCCTACATTTGCCTTGTGGTCTCCCTCACGATGATCTGCTCCATAACCTTTTCTGGCACTGAAGTCAGGCTGACAGGCCTGTAGTTCCCTGGATCCTCCTTACCACCCTTTTTGTAGGTGGGAGTCACGTTGGCAAGCCTCCAGTCCTCTGGTACCTCTCCGGTTTACCAGGATCACTGATAGATGGTAGAAAACAGCTTGGCATCTTACTCCTGTTGGTTCCTACATCAGCTCACATAACAGGGGACTTTGATGTGGTCAGAAGTCTCATTCTGCTGAGTTTGTTGGAAACCTCATGCTAGAACTCCTGCTATTGCATCTGTTAAGAACGTACAGGTCACAAAATCATATGAGCCTCTTTAAGGCTGGAAATACAAACATGTTAAGTCAGAAGATGACAGAGCACAAGCTGAAAACATGACCTTAATTTGTCTTTGAGCATGCTTATTATCAAGTCTTATTAAAAAACATAAAGTTTTCTACAGGACCACTGCCTTGTTCCATTCGTTTGGATATTCTGTTCTCATTCAATGACCACTTCAATGTTTGAGTTTTTCAGTGCTTAATATATTTTTTTGCTGACCTTTTTATTGCAAAATGCAGCTCTACAGACAGAATATTTAACTATTTCATGAACTTTGTGACACTTGTAATGAATTATGGAAGGGATAGTAAAAAAAAAAAAAAATGTATTCACAATTACCTTTTGAGGTGAGCTGTAACTTCCATTTTAGACTTGAGAATTGAAATTAACTGCTTTTTGGTGTCCAACTGGAGATGACTGAGACTTGTTTTTTTACAGTATTTGGCAGCTATGAGTGCCCCACAGCCTATAAATCAGACTCCAGACAATCACCCCAACTCATGCTGGGATCAGAGAAAATGAAAACATGGTTAGAGACTGAATCTAAAAAGATTTCTTAAATGAATTGGCCTCTTGTCACCAAGGGCTTCAGGGGTAAGCATAGAGGAAAGCACTTGTGAGTGAGGGAGCAGGAGCTGTAAGTCAGCCGACTGATCTCAGCACCTACCACTCTTAATTACAGCATTGCATGGGTTCCCAGCTTTCACGCTGCCCCTTTTGAAGGGGTCACAGTTTTCATTTGCTAGCTTGGGTATGTTTGGTACTGCAGCTTCCAAAGTGTTTTGATTTTTTTTTTTTTTTTTTTTTTGTTTGGTTTTGTTGTATTTGTACATGCAGACATTTGAAATCACCTTGGCTTATATGGTGTTTTATGTTGCCTCCTGTTATGCTGGAAAAATGAAGGCATGTTTTTACCTCTGTCATAGAAAAGAGTTGTAGGGTACTTAAGGAGCTGTTCTGAATGCAAGGTAGTTGGGAGAAAACCCCATCCAGCCTTGTGACTTTTGCAGAGGAGCATTAGAGGCATTTTGCTTGTTGCGATGTGGAGATGTTGACAGGTAACACATACCATCGCTAATCATTTCCAGTCATTCAGCCAGTCAAAATACAGCTTTATTAATATGCATGCAGTGAGCTCTGTTTCCCTTCTTTCCCTCTTGAGAGAGACAGAGGGGGAGAGATGGGCGTTCTTCTATGTCTCTTGGCTAATCAAGAATGATGCCTTGCACATTCTTAGGGTGAGAACACAAGAAAGAACAAACAGGGTGATCTAATGGGTCTTTTCCAGCTCTGACTTCTATAATTTTTGATTTATATACCGATTTAATGCCTGGTTTATGATGATTTATATCCTGGTTTATTTATACCCCAGTTTGATGCCCCACCCCACACTGTTAGCAAGATGAAAGCCAGTCAGTGAAATATTTCAAGGTGATTACATGCCACACGCTACACACAGGGTTAGTAATGAGGAATAAGTGCTTCCTTGCACCAGTGCTAGGGGAAAGACTTAAGTGGAACATTTTGGAAATTAGATTTTTGTGATTTGTTCGTGAAGCCATACACCATCCACAGGGGAACATCACAGCAGCCAGCATGAAATAGTTGCCAACAAACTCGGAATCAAACAACCTGGCTTTGACCCTGACAGAAGCTTCAGGCTGAAACATGGAGGTGATTTTTGTATGGTGATAGCTTCTAGGCAGTGGTTGCCAGTTTAATTACTGTTTTTCAGTGATGCTCTTTATACCCTGAATTTTGGAATAAACCTGATTCTCATGTACAGCCAGAGCGTTGTCCTAGTTTTGAATTTAAGAGATCTAAAATGTATGAACATTGATGTATGAAAACTTATGCGGCTTTATGTTCTTAGACTCTCCTGCCATTAACTGAGCCCTGAGTTCAGCCACATTTTTAGGGCTGAATTAAGTCATGTCCCAGGAAGATTGGAGGAAGCTGAAGGATTTCTCAGGACCCATCCTAGGACTCCTTAATTGGACGAATGAATCACAGTTTAGCTGCTGAAATTATTCTCTGCCCGCCTCCAGGAACTGATTGTGCAGTTGGTAAGGGAATGGGAAATCAGGAATATAAATCAACTGCAGGTATCTCCTGTGGGACTTCAGAGTTCCGTCTCTCAAATCTCATCTGACTGCTCTGGATGTAGGTTGTGTTTAATGGAGCATAAGTCTGTGTGTCCCTCTGCATCATTGGAATTATGACAGCTAATTTGAGTATCTGTCAGTGGTGTGTCGAATTGATCAATATCTTTCATAAATACAAACTCTATCATTTCTGCCTCCAAATCTGTCTTTTCTGGCTTGCCCTTTGCATCCCTGTTCATTTTCTTCTTGTTTATTTATTTATTTATTTTTTTCTTCCCGAACTTGATTCTCACCTAGATGTACCGAGAATGAAATCAATGGAAGAATATCACTTACTGACATTAGATGGACTTCTTTGTCATGCACAACAATGGCTGTAAATAATTGAGCAGTGTCCACATCTTTCCTTCCTTCCCATAAGACCGGGTTTATTAAAATTTTATGGCAGGGGACATGGAGGTGGCTGAATAACTGTTTTATCTGGTAAAATCTTTAGCAGTGCATTAACTCTGTATTGGCTGCTCCTCACTCATCATGGACACATACTAAATCAGTTTTCCTCTTACAGAATCCATTCTACAGTATGGTACAATTACAGATGCGAGCAAAATGTAATGCTGTTCCTTACAGCTGTCATGCTTGACTATGGTGCTCTGAGAAACAAAGGGTTAAACTGCAAAATGTTGTTGCCACTATTGGGAAGAAGTCAGTAGAGGCACAAATCCACATGCACAAAGATGCTAATCAGTAGAGACTAATGGGCAGGGTACAATGAGTTTAGATTTGCTTATATTTATTCCAGAACAATAGTGCCAGTAGACATTTGGAGATATAAAAACAAGTGAAATCAGCATCTGGGTGGGAAATACTCCATAGAGTTTTCAGAAAAGAAAAAGTGCTCCTTTAAATTTAGACTTCTTGATATTTTGGCACTAAATCAGTGCAAATAAGTGGATTTCAGAATTGCATATTGCTGGTGTTAGTGGAGCTGCTGGCTGCGAAGTGCCCCTTCCATCCCAGCATTCTGAAACACTTGGGCAATGCTTTTCACTCAATATCCTTCTGACATAAACAGGGTGCAGAAAGAAGAACGCAGCCCAGTACACCCATTTCACATGTAGGAAAAGAGAGTTTACAGGGAAGTTAATTGACCTGCTAAATGTCGTGCAGAGAGTGAGTGGGAGAGCCAGAAACAGAGCTCAGGTCTCCGACCTCCCACTGCTGTAAGTGCTAGACAACCTTGCCTCCTGTAGTGCCAGAGTTCATGCTGCCTATCTCTCAGAAAGGACCATTGCAAAGTTCTGTACAGGGAAAAATGTTTTTTTTTCTAGAGATAAGTAGAAAAAAATATTTTCCACATGAAAGCTTAGTGACCCAAACCAGAATCCATTATGTACATTAATGGCAATTTTTTTTCTTAGAAATAATGGCCTGAAAAAAAAAAAAAAAAAAAGCCCTCAGAGGCTAGTAGTGAGTTAAGGAATAGGAAATGGGGTTCCTCAGCACCTTCTAAAAACAAGGTCTTCAGAGATGTCTGAGAGTGAACAACTAGAATCTATAATTTCAAAAATTGTCTTCCTTAGTGTACATGTAGGTGCTGATGAATTTTATGCCATGTATGAATTGGACTTTAAACCAGTGTCCTCACTGATTGTCATGGCAACTGATACACAGAGCAAGAATAATACATACTTGTAGTCAGTCTCTTGCCTGCAAGTAATCTTCACTGTCATTTTATTTGAGAAGTCATCAAATGAGTGTGCTTAGAGAAATGATACTTGTAATCAGTCCTATTACAGAGCCATAGAAAAATCTGGAAGAAGAAATGCATACTGAGTAGAAAACTGCAGGCAGCTAATTTCAAGATGAAATTAGCTGCCTGCATGAATGAAATTCCCTTCTGATGTGTCCTGGGGAGAATCTGTCCTGTGTGGCAAATCTTCACAGCCAGCAGAGCTGCTGCAGCCGACTCAACACCTCATCCCAAAACAGCACAGGTGAGGAACCAGTTAACTGAGTAGTGTGGTCCTGCACCATCCTTTCTAGCTGGGAGCCATCCTCTGCCAGCCTGTTTTAGAGCTGCCTGTGACTTCCTCCAATGGAAATCTAAGTTGAGGTGGTCTTTTGCTTCTTTCAGGAGAATCTTCATACCTTGAATCTCAGCATATCAGGACCTACCATCTTCTTTCTGAAGATGCTTTTTATTGCTGTCAGATTAAAAGTGATGTTTTTTATTTGGTCACCAAGCCTTGGCAGCTATGTTTAACCTATGTTTGCTGGAGCACTAGACCTCTGTACTCTCTTCATTTGAAGTGGAAAAGTCTATCTTGGAATCATTTCAGGACAAAAGATTTTTCATGCGAAAGAAGTTGAGAATTTCATTTCAAGAAGCAAATATTTCACGTAAAAGCCTTTTGAAGCAAGGAACAGGGGTAGAGAAGCCTAAAAGCTACTTAATGTGGCAGTTGCATTGCTTCTTGGAAAAGTCCTGCCGAAGTTTTCCAGGAGGAAGCAGTGGTTCTGTAAAGAGCTGAATTGACAGCTCTGATAAGTTAAACTCTTTGATGGACCAAAGATAGTATAGGCAGCGGCACCTGTGTGATGTATAGGTGAGTTAGAACAGTTGATGTCTCTCTTTGGCTTCTATTTCATAGGTTTCTCTGATTAATGATGTTGGCCTCAGCTTTCCACAGGCAGGCATCTCCTACACAAGCAAGAGAACAGAATTTCAGAGGTAAATGGATCCCCATTTTGCAGCAGTCGAGGACGACAAGTGTAATTTAAAGTTATTCTTTTCTTTATCACTATTGGAGGAGACTCAGTATTTCACTGGCCAGTAAAGAGAACACTTGTCATCAGCCTGTTGGGTTCATGATGAGTTTTCACTTTCTTTTCTCATAGAGCTGAAGAGTTGATCTGTTGCTGTATCAAAATAGTGCTTAGGTGGCTTTGTTAGCATCTGTAGAAAAAAGGTCTGGAAGCCAGGATGTAGAAAAACAAACAAAAAACCCTGCATGAGAGGAGTAAGAGGCATTGAAAACCAACAGTACACACTGTTGTAGGATCCAAGACCCCATAGCAATGTCTGGAGGCTCCTAAACCTGGTGGTGCAGTCTCCAGAAGGGAGTCTCATTAGCTGAAGGGATTTCATCCAGGACAAGGGACCAAGGAGAGAGAATCCCCAGGCGATTATTGCCTATAGGAACTGCAGGCTTGGCTGTGAAGTTGGCAGGAGCTTCAGTCAAAGAGGATGTAGGTAGGATGCTGACATGGCTCCAGGTTATCTACAAGCAGCTCTGACCCACACAGCAGTCTCATCTTGGCAGGGCTGGGGGAGGTGGTTTGGGGCAGAATGCCACTAGCTTTGACAGCTGTCTTCTTCACGCTCTGATGTTGATGGAAAGAGAAGGATGTCTGGTGGGTGGCTGTTTGGTGGCATGATTGACAGCTGGAGGAACACTGCTTCTCTCCAAGTCTTATTCCTGTGTTGTAGTCATGAGCAGAGAAAATGCTCCTAGGTGTAAAAGCAGGACTCCTGGAGCCTTGGAGGAGAGCAGTAAGTGGCGAGATGAACTTTAATGACTGGGATGCCGGTGGGCTTTTCTCTCCCAAAAGTGAGGTGGGGTTAGATCTTAGTGGTGCGTTTGAAGAACATGAATAAGGATGCCAAAGTAATCTGTGTAAGCAGCTGGGGAAAAATAGAGATAGAGAACAAAATAATGGGAAACTGCTGAGGGAAATAAAGACAGGATGTTTTAGATGCTCTTCTGTGTATAGAGAGAACCTCTCTGTTTGTTATGCATCAATACTGACGCATTAGATTCATGTAGAAATAGTCAGTGGTACAACTGTGAAAATAACCAGAAGCCGTTGCCTCCACCACCTTTTTTTTGCAGCAGAGTCTGGTAGAGAATGAGATTGATGTGAGTTTGCCATCACTCTCTCATTACTTTAATTTACTTTTCAGTCTTTGTGTGTGTCAAGCTCTTGGTACAACCCTGATAAGCAACAGAAAGGAAGAGCAAACAAAGCGAGCTTTTTCCTGGATCAATAGAGATCAATCTCTTCATTTTGAGTGAGTGACAAAAGAAAAAAAGCAATTAAAAGTATGTTTGCTGATAGTTAGTGGGCAGCTCCCAAAAAAAGTACACATGGGAGAGGCCTTGTGTGTTGTTTTGTTATTTACTTGTGGTCCATGTCACTGGCTGCACTGCCCAGCAGCTTTGGGTGTGCGTATGTTTTAGACCTCAGCATCCAGGGCAGGGTTGCATAACGTAAGGAAGGGACCATTTTCTGCAGATTGGTACCAGGTTACATGCTGCCCATTAAGACAACACCTCTGGTGCACTGATTTATGAAAGTCAGGGACGATCAGTTCGTTTGTGTGCTGTTCGATCATTCAGTCTGCAGTAGGCATAGCCATGCCAGTGCATTAAACCCCTGACAGCTTTTTGTTCAGGGCAGAGCTTGAAGGCAGCTTGACTGGACAAAATATGTGTGAGTACACACTACTGTCAAGAAAATGGCTCTAGGTAGCACACCAAGTTGTAACAAATTGTAGGCACAAGTTTGTGGGGCTGCTGCCTGTACCCATCTCGTATCTATCAGTACCTGAATATCTGGGCTGTACAACAGGTGGCACAGGAAAATAAGCAATGTTGGTGAAATATTACTGCTGGAAAATATCAATAGCTGTTGCTTGACTCTTTTCCTTTCGTGAAGGAGTGGAAAACTGATTTTCAGCTGTCCTGAATTCAACGTGCTGTTTTGTTTCTCTTGCTACAAAGCATGCATCATCAATAAGAGTAAATGAGACACGGTTGGATGTGACCGTTCTGGTGGGCTTCTGGTGTGAATGAGCAAGCAGGAGGAACAAAGCGTTGGCTCCTGCAGTAAGATGAGTTTTCTCTATCTAGGAGAGGGAGGGATGAAATAATGTATTGCTTGTGAAAGCAAGAGACTTGACAGCACTGGCTAAAACCAGGCATACTGCAGGCAAGTACCGGGCAGTCTTCCCAGTTACAGCCACGCCAGCGTGCTTAATCACCGTGTGCAAACTGTTGTAGCAGGAGCTGATCCCTTGTTGGTGCAGTGCACTCTTGACTTCAGACAGCTCTGCCGCTGTACCTTGAACCTTCCTCACAGTATGGCCCTGCTCTCCCTGAAATGCAGCAGTACTGCAGCTGTGGCCATGCAGCTCTGCTCACAGGAGCTGCCAGTCACGCAGAATGCACGCCGTTAGATCCCGCAGGCTGGCATCCATTGTGGGGTAGGTGTTCAGCTCGTCCTCACCCAATCTGTAGGTCCCCGGCTTTATCCAATCCTCAGTTTTGGAACTGAGAGAGGCCACATCACTCACTTAATGCTTCTCAAGAGATAACTGTGTGAGGAGTACTTCTGCCCCTGATGTAAGTGTGCTGTAACCGGTGCTGACAGAAATGGCCGCGAGCACTTGTTGCGCCAGCAGCTTTCATCAAAGGGCACGAGCCCTCTGGAGGGACTAGTCAGCTCTTATTCAGCTGAGGAGCAGGAGAAGCAGAGGTAATGCAGAGTCAGTAATTTGGGCTTTCTGTTGGCCGAAGCCACTCAAGCTGCCTGAGGAGGAAACTGCAACATCTCAGGGCAAACAAGAAGGAGCCCCGCGCCCACAGCCACCCTCCTGCAAAGCCTGAGCTGGCGCGGCTGTCCCAGCTCTGCCAAGGCCTCTCCTCCCTCACAGGGGAAATGGCAAGGGGTGGGCTGGAGGAAAGGTGCCAGCAAACACAGAAGGGAAAAGAAAATAGGGAAAATTTCATGTTGAATGTATTCATCACCAGCTATTCTAGGGTCAGCTGTTGGCTTTTTAATATATTAAATGAGGTGTTATTTTTAGATTTCCAAATTCATACACAGAAATTATTGTCCAGTGTTTCTGCTTTCATCCTGTACATAAAAAATACATACAACAAACCAGCAAGAAAGCTCTCATCTCAATAGCTCATTTGTTTCATTGTTTTTGTGTGATTTCTTTTATCTTTTATCTTTTATCCTTCCTACTCAAAAAATAATTGCCCCCTCTTTCTTCCCCGTCTTGGCTAATGTTACTGGAGAGGCAACAAAAGAGAACTGCTTAATGTTTGCACTCGTTGCTTGACTGCTTGGTTTAGGGTTATGGGGAAGTGCTGGTGGGTTAAGAAAAGGCTTAGCAGGCAACCCACCCACCTCCTCGTAATTTTTCTTCAAAGGAGGGTCTGACAAAGAAGAGTAGTTCTGTTCCAGATTCTCTGAGTTCAAAGCAAGTGCCCTACAGATACGATGCTGTGATTAATCCTCAGAACTGGAACACAAAGCTTACACTATGCCACCACTACGAATGCTAATGGCTGTCAGGCAGCTTACTCCCTGCACACTGCTTTAAAGAGTAATAATTTACCCAGAAGAGTCTTGAGGCAAGAAAAGTGAGAGTCGTTTATTAATTCTTTTGTAAATCCTTCTGTTTATGGGGTTGGCATTGCTTTCTATCCTGTTCTAAGTCATGGCATTTTGGTGACTCGAAATGGGAAGGCAGGCTGGTCTTTTTTCCATGTCCTTCAACTCTTTGGTGCCAAGCAGCTGTGTGTAGTAGAATTCCAGGCTGCATTTATGGAGGAGACAAAACTTAACATGCATGTTTTCAATCCTCTTTTGCATGTGCAAAATGAGTGGCTGTGGAAGAAAAATGCGATCCCCAGGCAGCCATCAGAAAGCATAGTGAGAAAGCTGCCCTGGTAGCTTTAATAGGATGCAAATCTGTATTTGGAGCACGGTTTTGATCTCAGTAAGAGATCTATTTCTAAAAGCATGTTCTTTTCCAGAGGAGATAATTTGGGGTACCTGGTTTTCTAAGATGTCTGACAAGCAGAAATCTTTAAAGGGCCTGGTAGTCAGTGGGAGAGGGCTCAGCAGTCTGAAGAAGACTGTCAATATCTGCCTATAGTTATGTGCAGCTATACCTGTAAGTTTGCATTACAAAACTTTGGATCCCTTCAGAAATGATACTTGATCTCACAGCTCTATCATCAGCCTGGGGAGATGGTCATTCTGTAGCAGAATTCCCTTTCCCTCCCCTCTTCCGATTAATATCTTGAATTACATTTTCACCTTTCCTTCTCTTTCCCTCCGCCCCAAATCGTCAATTCTAGGTTCTTCTTCACTTTTAAATATCCGGTAACCCCTATGCATAGCCCTGCTGTTTCTCTTTCTAACCACAGAGTAATTTCCCAGCTCATTTCTCTTTGCCTGATGTGTTTTGCAGGCAGGTACCTCTTGATAATTTTTTGTCGTTTGAACAGTAGGATCCCTCAGGCACTTGGGTTCGCCTCCTGCCCCACCTCTACCTCTGATGATGGTCAAAGGGTAGAGAAGAGATTGTTTCTTTTGCTCTGAGAGTTAAACAGTGGCAGGCTGACTTCTCAGCGGGGTGAATGGGTGAAGAGCTGTAGGTGATTCTCAGCGTGAGTCACTTAACCTACCAGTTGGAGCTGGGCAGGCAATGCTCAGCTAAAAGAACGTCATCCCCTCCTTGCTGGCCTATCTCACAGAGGGATGTAGGGAACCACCTGGAGCAGTGCTCACTGCCGGCACCACTGAGCCAGAACCAGCTTTGAGCATGTGTAGGAGGGCTCACAGACAGTGAGGGGGCTCACAGCCTTTTGTGATGGGCTGTGCAGTGTACTTTTGTCTCCATTTTCCAGCCTGAAACAGCCTCTTTCAGACCACCATGCTTACAGGCACAGGCCAGTTGAGGATTTTGAAGTAATGCAGAGCTCTGAGGTGGCTCCAAATGTAACATGATTATAGTGCAGGCAAAGTTTATTATTCATGTAACATACTCATCACAATCCTGAGTTTAAATGAATGTCTTCTATGCCCAAGCAAGATGTTTGACAGTGGTGTCATCAAGTCATAACTGTACAAAAATATACTTTTTGTTTTGCTTTTAAATTGGAGAGCATTAGAAAAATCCTGAGTAATCCAGAAATTTTAGAAAAATATGACTGCTTGTTTTCAGAAATCCCAGTAGACAAAACACAGGAAAAACAGCTTCTCTTTCAGGATGAGACTGAGACTGGATTTCCACAAAAATAGCATATACTTGGAATTAGTTTGTTTTAAATGTTTATATGTTTAAAAAGAAGCCATATTCATTAGTTGTCCTTTTCTCTATGCTTTAGTGTAGCTAGTACTCTATTTTCCCCCCATTATTGGCTTCTAATCCATAGCAATTAGAGAAACTAGCATTCTTTTATAAAACACAGTTAGCTCCCTATTCTGATTTGGAAGTTACTATGGAAAAGTTATAACAGCCAGGTACTGAAATCCTTCCTCTAAACAGCTATTGTGAATCCTTCCTAGAAACAGTCAATGTGTCCATTGAATTCTGCCTGCTTCCCATCAGCCCTGCTGCTCTGCTTTTACGAGCTCCCTCTCTCCAGTGTCCAGGCATTTACCTTTCGGGTATGGGTGCTTTTTTATGGAACGTATTTCCTTACGAGAGACTGAGTCAGCAATTTGCTGTGCTATTAAGGCACCAACCAGCCCCAGGGTGTCTCCCAGGCCCTGGGAGATACATGCTCATGGCTGCGGCACCACTGTGGCAGCCCTGGGCCATCCATGTCTGTGCCCAACATGAGAGGGACTTGAGCCATGGCTTTCTTCAGGCCAAGTTCCAGAACTCACCTGTGACAGGTTTATTCTTGGGTAGTCATCTTCAGCTCACAGACCCTGCGGAGAAGATGGCAAAGCCAGCCATGATCTGAATTTGAATGCTTTGCAAATTATTTATTGGGTAGGAGAAACCTCAGTTTTAAAGGTGCATTAACTGCAGAGAGAGCTTTTAACATGAGCTTATTGCAAAGTCTAACAACAAGAAGGTTATATCCATGATGGAATTATTTTTTGTAATATCTTGGTGTCATTTCCTTAACTTTGTACTAGTTTTATCACAGGGATACCTTTCTTACATTCTACTTAGGAAAGAGGAGAAAATAACTGGTTAGTTGTTATTCTGGCTGGATCACTTACAGAATAAAATTCAGACAGCTGTCATACAGTTCCCCTTATCCGAGGAACATCAGCATTATAAACAGAATGTCATTAGCATATTTATTAACAGTAGTGCACAGAGCGTTTATTTATTAGCAGTAATGCACAGATAGTTCCTTCTTTGTGCTTACATCTCTGTTTTGATGTAGTTAATATTGAAGAGCCTGTGTTTTTCAGGCTACACTAGAAATATTGATGACAAAGATGGAGTTAACTTGCTGGTACCCTGCCTGGTGTCACCTCACCCTTCCTTAGGGATGAATGTAAGACTTCACCTCCTTAGTATCCCATCAATACATGACAAGGTGGATATTCTTAGCTAGTACCGATGATTGCTGTTGGTTCCTGCAAATTTCAAAACTGCTGCAGTAAACATCTGATGCAAAATTGAAATCAGCTTGTAAAAGCTGAAGTCAACAAATAGTTTTTCACCTTCATATTTTCCATAGCATAAACATATATACTCTGTAGCACAAAACAAATGGCACGCGCTGTGCTTTATAATTTACATCATGAGCAAATTATTTCCATAATCACTGGATTTTATTCACTGCCAAGATTAAGACGTAATGGCTCAAGCCATGCAAACACCTTTGGTTTCAGCCATGGCTGCTCACAAATAAACAAGACTATTTCAGGCAGTAGCAGAACCCAACCGAGGAGTGAATGTGCTGATGTGGTGCCTTTGGGAAGCTCTCGGCAGCAGTAAGGTCTGGAAAAGCCGTCTGTTTCTCTCTCTGGGGAAAGAAGCAGCTGCCTGCCTCCTCTGGGTCTGCATCTCTCTCTGTCCTGAACAGTCTTAATGTGTTTGGCCACTGATGTGTTTGCTCAGGGTGCAACATGATTCCATTAATCACTGATTGGAAGCATCTCAGTGGGAATGTTTTGTAAGTGCTGCTCTCAGCTCTCATCATAGAAGCCTTCCCAACGTAGATGAGAGTTGTTTCCCAGTTTATGGCCTTCCTTCGCAAGCAATCAGAGCAAGCTATGTCATGTCTCCAAAGGGTGCAAGAGAAGCTCCTATGGATGATTTAGCTTTGTGGTAATTACTTCCCACTCTATCAACTTAACTGGCTGTTGGATATCTGGAGCCTGTGGAGAGGAGGTGTCCTCTTAGAGGGAACGTAGATCCCTGTGGTGGAAATGACTGGCCTTGTCCCAGGGATCTCACAGAAAGATCATGTGCAAGATTTAGTTTTCTGGGACCAACACTGATTTTGAATCTTTTAAAATGTGTTTTTAGGGGTCGTTTTGGAGTCACTTGCTGAAGTTGCCATCTTAGGCTAAATTCATCCTTTGAGAAAGCAGGTATAGTAGAAATGAGCTGGCCCACTTTATGTAAAGTCACAGCTGCCACAAGGAGCTAGAGTCAGCCTTGGATGGAAGGAGAGGTGGGCAGTGCATGCACATGTTTGAGATTGTGAGCTACAGCCCTGCTGGGGACAGGCAGAAGTTTCCTTGGCTGGTCCATTATCCTGGAGGAGTAAAGGAATTGATATTTACTGGGCTTTGCACTGGGGAGCTCCCTGGCTGATTGCTGTTAATTTAATTATTGGAATTTTTGTAAGGCCTCTGGTAAGCGAAGGCAGAATTTCTTTTTACATTAAAAATCTATGAAGAATGCATGAGCATAAGAAACAACAACTCTTAGCCAGGAAGAGCCCAAGGGATTAATTTGTAGTCAGAGGTTTCTTCAGGACACTTGATTTAAACAGACTCCTCGCACAAAATATCAAAGGTAATTTATTTGGAATTAATTACGTGACTGCAGATAAATTTAGAAGTATAGCTCCTTACCCACAGACATCAGTTTGGAAGTGTTGGGGTTGAGTGTTCTTAAAAACAGTCTGGCTGAGGCCATTTCTACTCCGTTCAGGCAGAAAATTTTAGCCACAGTCTCAGTGGTTCCGGGCACAGGGTGGTTTTATTGCCCTCTCCCAATGGCAGAAGTTTTACAGCATGTGAACAAACTGTTCTTTGGTTCCTAGTAATCTTACATAGGGCAATTGCCTATGTGATAAATATTCTGCATGAGAATTTCTTCCCTCATTTTTGGTTCTTGCAAGAGACTGCTGGTCTGGGTCTGACAGGTAGGCTCCCTCTTGGTCACAGCTGAGATGAGGTATTTTTCTTCTTTTTTTGGAAGCTGTCACTCCATGAGCTGTTTCCGCTGAATGAGTAAGCTAGTAAGCTGGGGACTGCAGTATGGTACATTTTCACCCACACCAGATGTCAAACAGTCACTTGGCAGTTCTCTTTGGCATCACCCTGTACTTTTTGAGGGTATTCATGCTGCTGTGAGAGGTTATCTTCATTCTGCTGGCTCATGGAGAAGTGACTTCTGTAAGTCTTATATAAGCGATTTCTGTAAGGGAAGGAGGGACTGGTCTTGGGATAACTTTGAGATGAACCGTAGACCCTGGCTTCTGAAGAGGGCTCCTGAGCTTTCTCCTGAAAAGCAGACAGCAAGCTTGTGTTGAACTCTGATTTAGTTTTGAGGTTGTAGGATTTGTTGTTGTTTGTTTTGTCCTCCAAGAAAAGCAGAATGTAAGATGGAAGAGTGAGTTTTAGGCAGACAGTGTTTTAGAGCAGGCTGGGGAAACAGTACTGTAATAAAAATGTGCTGAGAAATGTGCTGCCTGAGTGGAACTTCAATTGGCTGGGGTATGGGGATATGAAGATGTCTTGTGCAAATCAGCTGTTTTGGGATATCCTGTTTTGATCCTCTTAAAATACGGTTTGATTGCTGAAAGCAGGCTTGGGACATGTGTATGTCTTGTATATTGGGTTTGGCCTGTGATTTCCCATAGGTGGGATCCTGAAACATCTGCACTTGTTGAGGTGTCTGTACTGCAAGGAGTCAGCAGTATTGAAAAATCTGTTTAAGAAGTGAAAATGTGATGGTATGAAGGCATCATCCATCTTTTCACTTGCCCGCAATTACAAAGCATCTCATCTGTCTGAAAGTTTTTGGCAGGCATTCCGGTCAGTGCTGTTAAAAAAGATGTACGCTGAATTATGTAAAACAATTATTTGCCTCATTCAAGCCTATTTAACGTAAACTGATTCTGGGCCTTTATTGAAACATTCAAAATTGTTTGGGCTTTTCATGAGCTTTGGAATACTGACACAACTCACTGAGTGTACAGGGGAGCAGAGCACTGAAATGCCCTCCCCATTCCCTGAACACTTACTGAAGCCTCGACTTTCTCACAGGAGGCAGAAGGGTTATGTGCATTTCTGATCTTCTATGGAGGAGAATGTTCACTTTGTTATTACTGACATTATCCTTGCAGAGAATGCGTCTTCCTTTCTGATGCACACTCTGCAATGGAGTACATCAGTTTCTGGCATGTTCTCACTTCCCTTTTAATTTCCGTATTGCCAGTAGATTTTCCTTTCTTTTATACCAAGCAAGACTTTTTAAACACATAGCTGAATTCTTGCACACTGTTACTTTACTACTTCCTGCTGTGACTTCACAGCCAAATTGACAGTTGCTGGATGTCAGTACTTGCATATAAAATACACATACAGAAAGAGTGAATCTGGAAATGCTGGATGAGCAGAGAGGTATTTTGATGTTGAGTGTATTGAGGACTGATGGAAATAAATGTGTTTTAAAGGTTTCTCTTTGTGGTCAGCTGCATACTTATACTGAAACTCTTTGAGAATGCA
This sequence comes from Tetrao urogallus, assembly GCF_951394365.1. Classification (NCBI taxonomy): domain Eukaryota; kingdom Metazoa; phylum Chordata; class Aves; order Galliformes; family Phasianidae; genus Tetrao; species Tetrao urogallus. Next base: position 137,346,455 of record NC_136813.1, on the reverse strand, counting down.
AGCTAATGCCTGGATATTCTTCTGGACAAACCTGAGTCATAGATGACCATATTTCTTCTGTTTTTTTTAAAGTGTATGGACCAGAAAGAATTGTATTCTGGCATCCAGTTTTATACGTACACCTGTTTTGCAGAGGGGGGGGAAAAAAACAACCAACGTTGAGTTAAATATGAGGGGTGGTAGACTGCTCCATCAAGTATCTTCCCAGGGGAGCTTGAGCCTCGAGGTACACCATCAGGTTGTTAATGGAAAGCTTTTACAATGTGATGCCTTTTCCAATGCATCTTTGAAGATCTGGAGAGTCAATGTAGTTCACAGCAGTGAGATGTCCATAGCACAGTTAAAGAGAGAAAATACCTTAGCTGGAAGCTAAGCACAGAAAACCAACATGACTGCATCCACATAAACTACAGTGCTTTCTTGGCTGAGATGCGCGTGTGGGGAAAGTGTTTGCTTCAATGACTATTTTTGACCTATTTTGTGAATAAATAGGTCTTATGCCTCCAGAGCTTTCAATCTGGAGAGCAGAGGAAAACAACTATTAATAAATACACTTGAAGAGAAGACTCTCCTGTCCCAACTTTTAAAATTCCATATTTAAGCTGATTTTGCATGGAAGGCATCTCTAAAGTTAACTTTGTATGTAGACAAAATCTTACTACTCATAAAAATCTGACGCCAGGCTTTTGTTCATTAATTCCACCCAGGAACGAAAGGGACAAAAGAACCTTAAGGAGGGACTCTGATGATGGAAATGTCTGCAGAAAGAGTATCACTGCTCATACCTGCTTGGTTTTTTCCACTGAATTTGCTTAGAATATAACATAATTGCAGAACACTTAAACTTTGTTCTGAAACACAAAGTGGCTCTTTTTAAATAAAATTACCTAAAAAAACAATCATGAAGGGGAGCTACCGGGAAGAGGTTAGTTGGTACTTAGCTTGATGTGCAAGGCAGAATTCAGTTCAGTTTGTTCATTTTTGTGTTAGCATGATAGAATAAAACTTGTTTGCTTGAACAAAGCAGGTGGGTAGAATAACACGACATAGAAGATGAAACATGAATTGGAGCTGCTTGTTTAAATGTGACAAGTTATGAATGCTCCAACTATGATTATTGAAAGTGATTGGAGAATGCTTTTCATTAAAAGCCCCAGCAAAAAATAAAAATGCTATTTTGGGCTTTGCAAGGAAAATGTTAGCATTCCCAGCAATACTTTTAGAGTATTCAGGCATAAACTTTTGGCATCTTGATCTTTTATAACTGTAAAATGCTAAAATGACCCAAACTGTTGATGAATGTTTAAAAGTCTTTAGGTTTTTTTCCTCCAAGAAAAAGTATTTTGTTTCTTTTAAAGAAACTGAATGCTTTTTACATAGCTTTTTGTCAAAAACCCAATTATCTGTTTAAAAAGATGTTTCAACAGAATTTTTTTTTTACTGTCACTGATGAGCAATGTTGAATTAAAAGGCTCCCATTTTAAAGCATAATCATTTTCTGACAGTACTTTACAGCAAACTGTAATGGCAAGTATAAACAACCAGATGTTCTGTGGAGCAAACAGGGGCTGTGTGGATGTTGTTTAAGGTGATCTTTTATTTTTATTTTTTACCTTTTCCTCGTATTTGCTTTTAAGGTGGGCAATATCAGCTTGAATCCAAGACCATGTGTGCAGTGCATGAGGGAGAACAGTGCACAATCCCCCTGAAGTACCAGTGCCATTTATTTCATGATGCACAGCAAAAGGAAACAGTTTGCATCTGCAGATGCAGCACTGGTAGAGCCCACTGCCACCCAGACTTGAACTAGCCCACATCTTGCTGCCTTCCATAGCATTGCGTGATGCTCTGCAATGTTTGTGTTTCTGCATTTGACAAGGAGATTCAGCTTGGCTGTCTCCATCCTTGGGATGGATTTACCTCTATATCTTCTCCTTCAGCTAGGCTGCTTTTAGACTGCTTTACATATCAGCCCTGTTGCAGCCTGTGGCTCCCTCTTCTAGGTCACCTCTTTGCCTTTTCCCAGGGAAGTGTAGCAAGCCATACCTCCCATCAAGTTTCCCTTCACATATGCTGATAAGATTCTATAAGTGCCACCTCAGTCCCTAGAGAGATGGATGGAATAATGGCTATAAGAAGCAGGCACTCATTTCTTCTCTTGGCATTGACAGTGCTCTTCCAATGGCTCTTTCCAGCTCTGTGTCTGAGTGTTTTTAGGGTTAAAATTGGGATGATAATGCTTTCCCTACCTGACAGGTTGGAGGTGAGAAGCTGTTATAAGGATTCGTTACCTATGGGCAATAGTGTGCCAAATGTTATCAGAAGCCAGGAACATTCTGAAGCAGAAATAAAATTCTTGCTTTTTCTTCAAAGGAGAGACTGACCAGAATGCTGTAAAAGACCCTGCTTTCCAGTGAGTTGGGTTAGCTGATGGCTTGTGGTGTTACAGAAGAGCATGAGGCAGTGGCAAGCCTCAAAGGGTCTGCCAGAGTGTCAGGTCACTCTGCAGCAGTCAGCATCTTAGTGAAAGAGAGGAGATGCACCTGCCAAAAACTTCCCAGCTTGCTTTCTTAATTTAGCTTGTCAAGGTTTTGCTCAGATAATTACTTACATCCTTCATTTTTTTTCTAATAGTCTCTCTACTAGCAGAGCCAATGGAAGTGGGAGAGAGGAAAAGACTCATCTCTGTGTCAGTATGGGGTGAGCAGAGATAAGAGGAGGGAAGGACAGCAAAGGACAGAGAAGAAGCCAGTGAATATTTGGAGTGAGATGGGGAGGGAAAGAGGGAGCAGAAGAGAAGGCAGAGTCAGTGGCAGAAGCTAAAAATAATCAGTGAGGGATTGAAAAACGGTTGTTATAGATGGAATGTCAAAGTGCAGAAAATGTCAAGGGAGGTTGAAAGTCGGGGAGTGAAGAGTAGAGGGGGAAAAATAATTTATTTCTTATCCAACGGCATTGAAAATGGTGTAAAATTTGCCTGATGGAGAGCCAGCAATTATCCTACTTCATGCCAGCCTCAGCTTAAAAAGTGCTAAGGAAGGAAAACTGATTTCTGATCCAAGAGCCTTCTGCCCTGCCATTGTTTGTTTTGCTGGAATAGCTTCTGCCACTGCTTGGCTGGTTCTCCACTTTCCATACTGCATGGCCAGCATTCCCATCATCTTAACCATAATTCAGGGCCTAGAGGAGAGTCATTCAGGTGGCCACATATAGATGTGCCAAACAAGGCCACATAGCAAGCACTGGAAGCACCAAGGAGAGGGTTATACTAGTTAATAAAACTCAAACCCTACGCTCTGCATATCACATCTGTTTCCCCAACGTCTGGGAGCCATAAGGGCTTAAGTTCAAGCTCTTCTTTCAACACTGACACTTGTGGAGGCTGGGGGGATTTCTCCAGACAAAATCTCATTTTATTCTGATGCTCTGCTGCAGTCCCACTCCCTGTTGCACTCATTAGCGCTCTCTGCAAGTGGTAACACGCATTTCTGTAGGCATTGCAGGCAGATGCAGCCCTTGTATGTGCTGCTGTAAGTAGGCGGTGCAGCACCAGGGACCAACTGTGCTCCTCCCAAAGTCCCCTGTGAACTGGAAGGGTGCAGCACACAAGCCTCAGCCAGAAAAAAAAACAGCAAAGCTGACTTAGTAGCCTGACAGGATTTAGGGTATTTAGGATTACAATTTGAGCTGCTCCAGGACGATTGATTCTCTTTCAGCCTAGAAGCCACTTCCACTGTAGCTCCTGGTGTCCCTGGCACATCCTAACGATGGAACTGGAAAGGGTTGGTTCCTCTGCTAGTCTGCTCATCTTGCACAGGGGAGACAGCCTACAGCTCCTTCAGTCCTCATCCATGGCCCCAGCAACCTGGCAGTTCAGAAGTTCTCTTTCTCATTTTCTTTTTTGGCCTTTGACTGGAGATAGTGCTGTGATAGCAACGTTGATTCCATTTTCTTTCATTTTCAAGGAGGAAGAACCTTTCATCTCTAAGTCTTTAGCTTATATCCAGACCAGAGGTAATGAGTGTCAATCACTGCTATTTGATAATCTGGACAGATACCACTGCTATCAGACCCACTGCATTTTAAGTCATACTGATAACATACATGCCAGCAACCGGAATAGAAACTGGGGAACCAGCAGCATGAGAAGGGATGACCTTTGTAGAAATAAGATGAAGGGAGATGCAGTGTGCAGGCTCCAGTCCCACATTTCAGCACCAGCGTCTGCTGGGAGTGACTGTGTGCAAGCAGGGTAACTGCAGCACCTCAGCTGTTGTCTGTAAAATTGGGATAAGTAGTGCCTGCCTGATTGATGCTATAAATTATAAGGTGCTTGGATATTATGCAGATGAGAAACCTGTAAAAATATTGCAGTAGTATAGATGAGTGCAACTTGGAAAAGATAAGTAGAATGAAAAGAAATTTCATTTTAAGCAGATTTCTGGTGTGCTGCATGAATACATATAAAAAAAAACAAGTACACTTTATGGGCTCTTTAAGTAAACCAGGCATAAATCTCTAAAATGAAATAATTTTGAATCTAGATGGTTGAGTTTAACTTTCCAATGTTTGAATTATTGTCTAAGAAATGTGGCTTTATGAGTAAGCCTTATGTTCAAAAACTATATTTTATATAGGTCTGCTGCTGAACTGGGGATTACATTCTGCTGTCAGGTGTGTAAGTACAGCTCTGTAAGGTGTTGGGGAGAACTGGAGCTGTGTGCTGCAGAGTTGAACTTACAACTTAGTACGTTTTCGGTGGCAGACTTTTTAAAATAACATTGAAAAAATCTGCTCCTTTTGTTGAATACAGTGAGCATTTGGTGATAACACACTCATTTCTGCTGATGGACTGAAAGTCAGAAAGTCTTTGAAGAGCAAGACTCAAGCGCACCGTAGTTTCCAGGACTGTGCCAGCAGAAGCTGAAGCCACGGCCCCACAGAGAATATAGGCAGCTTGAAAGACGTGCCCTGCCTTGGGGGTGGCTGCACAACCTCAAAGCCTTCCAGGACTTGGCTGAACAGCTGCAATTGTTTAACTTACTGCAGCAGGCAGAGCCAAGTCACAAACCTGCAAGAGATAAACACAGTCTGTCATGTAACTGCAGTACACAAAGCGTGGCGGTGGGGAGCATCCTCTGTGAAGGCTTCCAATGGCAAACCAAGGAGACATCCAAGTTTTGCTGCTTTCATGTTTCACTGCAGGGCTTAACATTGCACTGAAAATTCCCCCAAAGGGAAGCTGGAGAAATCTAGCTGCAAGTATAAAGGCGGAAGCAAAGTGCTTAGCTATGGGCAGTCCTACATGAATGTGGTCTTTGTATAATCTGTGAACAGTACCCAAATAAATGCTCTTGTTAGGGCTGTTTTAGATATAATGGTTTCGGGATATAATAGCATCACGTGCTCTATGAAAAGGGAATATCCTTCGGAAGAGTCTTGGAGAAAGGACAGTGTGCCTGACTGCGTTTTGATTTTTCTATTTCTATCAGTTGTTCTCATAAGAAGGGCTGCCTTTCCATTAGAGCTTTCCTTGCTGTCTTACTGTGATGGGCACGACAGAAAGCCCAAGAAGCAGCTCATTAGATGAGCAGCACCTACGCATGACATAGCAGGAACCAAACTGGAGTTAAGTTGGTATCTAAGGCTTTGGAAGGACAGTAAAATAGAGCTGCGTTTGCCAGTTGTTCAAGGGGGAAAGAATCAGAGACAGGAGCACTGTTTTCCCCCCTTCCTCCTCAGCAAACATTGCAGTCTTAGAACAACAACAACAAAAAGTCCAATGGTAAATTGCTAGCATATCCTTCCATGTGGTTTCTTACCTCCATTCATATAATAAGCAGTGATGGTAAAAATGCACCAATTCAGGTTCAAGTTCTATGTCTTGAGACCAGAAAGAAAAGCTCTAAATATTGGCCTTGTGGGCCATAGTGAAATTTTGGTTCTTGAATGTAAAAGGCTTTGAAGCACCTGTGTAGCCTTTGATGTAAAAGAACTTACGTGGAGTCAGATTTTTGGCATGAAAATTAGGATTTTACTTTGCTTTTTATTTGAAGTATTTTAAATTTTCTGATGTTTATGAACTTTCATGAGGGATATAAATAAAATCTGTCTGAAAAAAATTTTCATCCTTTGCTATTACGCTGTGGAATACGAATAAGCTAGAGATGTGCTGTCTGTCTTTTAAAGACTTTCCTATATCCCTTTATTTCCAATAGGTGTGAAATTAACCTGGTTTTAGTGCATTACTGAAACACCTGCATAATGTTGGATAATGTTTTCTCTGCCTTGGGAACTGTTCTTTTTTTTTTCCCCCCCATCAGTTAACAGATGCTCCCTCTGCTTGTTTTGAAGCTGGAAAGGATAACACAAAGTAGTACCTACATAAACAGAAAATTACTCTTTCAACATTTGTTGGCAGCAGTCCTGGGTTAGCTACATATGGATGTCCCCTCACAGATGTAGAGGTGATATTAAACTGAGGTGTCATGTGATACCAATTAAACATGTATGTCAACTGGCTTCTGTTCAGTGCTTTGTTTTTCTGAGCGTTATTCCAGTGTCTCCACAAAAACCCCAACCAACCAAGCAAAAAAAACCCCAACAATCGACAAACTACCTTTAGTTTTTGGTGTTTTTTTTTTTTCAAACTACAACAACAAAAACAGCCTGACAGAATAATTTCCTCTCCCACCCTAACATTAAATATTAAGTTACTAATGTGCTCCAAAAATGGTCAACATTTTGCCCTTGACCCTTTGGACATAACGATAGACATGGTGCAAGTCTGTTAGTTAACTTGCAGCCACGCAGAGCTTGAGAAAAGTGTTCTGTACCACTGGGAAGGGAAGTTACCCACTCTTTCCAATGGGACAGACTCCCTCCTAAATGTTTCAAAAGGTCTGAGGTAAGAGTTAAGATATTTTTAGATACAATAAAACTATTTTTAAATCTTTTTTTTTTTTTTTCCCTCCAGTTTTAATGGCTCCCTTGGAGCCCTCTATAGTTTGAATTGTTGTAACTAAGGTACCTGGTGCTCAAGTTGAAAAAATGAGTAATGCAGTCCTAGCAGTACTTTAAAAAGCTCTTTGTTACAAAAAGGTCTTCTTGGAACATGTCACATATAGAGAGTATATGATCATATAAAGTTTTGGAAGTAGGCTATGAAGTCTAGTTTGTCTGGAATAGAGATGCTGTGCAGTACGTGCTTTTGTTGCTCACAAAGGGCTGCAATATGTGTATTTCTAGCAGTAGTGCATGGCCTCCTGTTTACTTGTTCCTACCTCTACGCCGTCTCCTCAGTGGTGCCAGTGCAGTGTTTTGGACATCTCTACGGTGAAAATACGTACAGTAAGCTGATTCCCTCAATAATCCAGAGAGGAGAAAAATGCCACTTCTTCAGCTAGATCAGTTTCTCAGCTCAGATTACCATAGCCCATGTGTATAATCAATGAATACACTGGTGTTATAATTAAGAAATATACAAGAGAGTTTGGCTAAGCAGGTTATTACACCAAAAGAACAGATGGAGGGCTTACCTTTGTCTTAGGGTAAAGAAAACTCCAAAAGGAGGGATCTCCAGAAAGAGATCCTCCCCAATGGTAGTCAGCTCTTAAATGGGTCTGGGAGAGTTGGAGCCAAGCTCCACTCCTTCCAGCAGCACAGGTCAGTTGCCTTCATTGCTCGTCTCAGCTGGTCAATCAGAAGTTCAGGCTGTGATTCAGCAGTTCCCATACACCGTGCCATGGGGCGGTGGTGTGAGAGTGCAAAGAGGCAGCTCTGGGGTATCAGGGCAGGGCTGCTCATGCCCCCTGGCTTCTGAACAGCTGCTGTATCTGCATGTTGCTTTTCACTGGCATGTGTGATATCCAGGTAAACAAGGGAGAAGATATAAAGACAAGTACCAGAATGTGATAGTTGGAAGTTTTGAGCCTACCTAATGGAACCACTTTCAATAGAAGATTACAACTGTGCTACTAACCAGTAGGACACACAAAATTCAGTTTACCCTTCTATGCCCCCTCAGCCAGGCAAGTAATAAATTCATGTACCTTCTCCTTCGGGCTGTGTCTGTTCCACACTTTCCATTGTACCTATTAAATATGAAGGGATGTGTTTACCTGAGGTGTTTTCCAGCCCATATCTTTCAACCTTCAGGAGGGACAAAGCCACAAAGCCTGCTAGGGCATGGCACAGCCCTCAGTCCAGCATCTCGTCCTTCCTATTTACAAGAAGAATGTATGGAATATTATTATGCAATATAATAAAATATTATAATATAAAATTATTATGCGATAAGCAAAGGCTGGTTGGGGTTGCAGAAGAAAAACATCGTTCTGTAGGTCATGCTCTTGTCCAGGTCCTTGGTGGCTCCTCTGTGCCTCGTGGGTCAGTGGGTTACTTGGCTTGGAAGCTTGAGCCGTGCCTGCAAAAGACTTCTGACAAAAACTGTAGCTATTGCATTACGTCTGTTTTCTGCAGGGAGTCATGTGGACTGGTTTTCTCTAGTGAAAGACATTGAAATAAGCTTCACCTGACTTAACCTCACAGTGTTTTTTCACTTCAAAGCTATGAAGTTATTCCGTAAGTGTGTATGTAAACAGATGTACACACGCACACATATATATTTGTCACTACAGCATCCATGTATGTTAATATAGATTAAGAGACAATATGTGCAATAGAAGGTCAGATTCTGTTTTATTTACTGTTGTACTCTATAGATTTTTTGTCAGTTGTTGGGAGCTGAAAGAGCCATGAGCCTGACTTACGCGTCTTCTAAGGCTGCTGTAATTTTTGGCACTTTTTGTCAGCATCCTTATCCTCCCTTTGACAGTTTTGGTAGCTTTCAACAAGGAAGAGAATAGCTGTAATGGATGTGATTACAGCTTTCTCTTTTCCCTCCTCTAGTTGCAAACTTGATGAGGCTCAGAGGCTGCATGGATTGCTTTTCTGACCTGCTGCTGGTTGCTTGTACCCCTGAAGTACGCAAGGCGCCCTGTCTCTCCCAGCACAAATCCAGGGAGTCCTCGTATCTGAAGCTCATTTGTGAGATCTGGTTTCTAGCCAGCATGCTTGGGACACTGTGTGTGAGGGTGTGGGTTCTGCATGCATTACAGCCAGCCTGGTAATCCCATTCCCTCACTGATTTGGAGAATATTGCTCTCTGCCTGTCCTTTTTATGAAAGGGACAAAAAAATGGTATCTCATGGACACTCTCAGTTTTACTTCTAAAATTCCTCTAAGATGCTACTTTAAGATTTTCCTTTTCAACAGAGTAGCCGTTATTTAATATTTGTTGCCTTTCTAAGCTTTTTGAAAACTGTATTTCTTGCATAGATCTTGATTGATCGCTGTTATACCAGCAGGCAGATTTTTATGTCATGTTGAAACAATATGTATGTGAATATATTAACTTGGGAGGAGTGAGGAATGTGAGTGAGTGAGGCTGTGAAGAGACCAGCCATGCGCCTGTACAGCCTGTTGTGGAGTCAAGTGGGCTCACCCTTCCCACTGCTTAAGCTTGCTCAGAGCTGGGTATGTGCTGAGCGTGGATGAAACAAATGTAGCATCTGCCCAGGAAAGTTTACACAGGTATACATGAGGGGAGGGGGAAGCATGTACCCACAGTTGTTCTTTGATGTTTTCTGGAGAATTAACGGTCTATTCGAGGACAACCATAAAAAATTTTGCTCACTTTTCTGGCTTTGCCATCTGCCTTCATTGATCAAAGAATGTCAGTTACCATTACCTCTGCTCCAGAATGAGGAGGTCTGAGCCAGACAGGGATGCTGGGAGAGTCAGTGCAGGGTGGGCTTCTGTTTTCCCAGAAGCAGGCAGTAAAGATCTGTGAAGCTCTCACCTTAAGTGCAGCAAAAAGCAACATTACCTAGTTGTGAGACCCAGGATTCAGGTTTCTCTATGAAGGTGAAATGCAGTCTCGTGGGCCACTTTAATTTGAGATTTAGTACCTTTCTAGTAGCTTGGAACAACAGAGCATAGCCAAAGCATATGTGCAAGCCTGATTCATTTGCACCTATTCATCAACGTCAATCTTGAGAGGGTAGAATTAGTTTTAGAAAATCTTTGGGATCGCTGCTATATCCTAAAAATATTTCTTGCTGAATGAAATTTAGTATGACACATAAGGCTGCTTACTTATGCTTTTGTATAACTGCCTTCCTAGGTACAGATGAGATATTTATATATGAGGTCTTTGTTCCTTGTTTGCTGCTGGTTTATATTAAATTTCTGGATCATCAGAATCTCAGAGGAGGAAGGTGCTGATTTAAAAGGAAAAAAAATATTTTTCTGCACAGCACAGGTGCAGCTGTAGGGCTTTGGATGTTACATATGCCTCTGGGCTGTAGTCAGAGATGATTAGAGCTGGCATGAACACAGAGCCATGCTGCAACACAAGTCATTCGTACAGGGGGTAGGCAGTGCAAGGAGCCTTGACATTTGGGATGGGTACCAGCTGCCCTGTACTTCCACCTTGAGCTGCTGCCTGAATCCCTGGGGTTGCTCTTGGTTTTTGTGGTACTGCTGTATGAAATGGAAGGCTACATCTGTCTGGGTGCTTGCCGATGAGCTGTCTGAAGGGAGGAGGTGAAACCTGTTTGAGACCAGCCGTCCTCACAGGTGGCTCACACTGCGGGCATCAGTTCTAGTTGTCTTTCTGTTCACACACATCTTGGTGTTCCTCCTTAGGGCCCAGCACAACTGCAGCACAGCAAACTCCATTTTGACATGTGTTTATAAGATTCAGACATGCTTTTTACCTAGAATAAGATGATTCAAAAATGCCACGAGATGGCACTGCACTAGCTCTGCTGCAGGTGATGACAAAATACCTTTGAAGGGAGCATCAGTGGGCTTCAGTGTCAGTGTGGTGAGGATTGGTAGACATTGCCACACATGTGCGCAGCAGTGCTGGTTCAGAGTTGAGTGAAGCTTCTTCTTGCTTGCCCTGGAATTTGGTAATCAATCTGTCCCCAGCGGGGCTTGTCAGGTCATTCTCTTAGGGTGCAGGTGGAGAGGAAGGGAGGGTTCGCAGAGGGGAAATGGAGTGATGACAAAGGTTGCATCAGTCAGTGACTTCTTGCACTGCGAGGCTACTGTGCTGCCAGAGAAAATGTGTCCCATTCTCCTCTGGTACTTTCTTCCAAGATTGTTGCAGCAATAGACAGGCAGTGTCTTCTCAGCAGATGTTTTGTCTTGGAAAATTGTCTGCAGTTCCCTTTTGAAGGGGCTTGTGCTCTTTTCTTTTCTCTGTGTTCTTGGGCTCTTTAAGATGGCGTGGGCTATTCCCTCATTCCCTGCCCCTTTCTAGGTGTCATTTTTAATTGCTCCCAGCCTTCAGCTGCTTTGCAGCTTTTGGTATTAATTGATTTCACTGAGCAGTCCCCTTAGCAGGAACCATAATAGGCAATCCCAGGGCTTCAGCACTTGTCCTGTTCCCAGACGAAGCTGACTTTACCAGTGGAACAAGTTGGGAAAGTGCCCATTGCTGAATTCTACCTTAGAACACCACAAGGATAACAGCAGAGCAGGGAGATGACCAAGTGGTGCCTGTCTGCTGTGCCATGTGTGTGCCCTGCCACGCCATCTGTTAGCATTACCCAGAACTAATCCACTGAGTTTCCAGGCCATCTAAAAGTGTAACTATATTAGTTCTGGGAAATGTAAGTCCTTTGATATTTAATACAGGTCACTTTTGCCATTCTGCCATTTTGCCATTCATTCCATTTCATAAGAAATTATGCCCAGGTTTCCAGCGAACAAAAAGTTGGATATGGGCACACTATCCCACTGTGGAGTCAGCAGAATTTCCCCAGTTCCATAGATGCACGGATTGGGGTATAAAAGCTAGATTATTTTCTCAGGGACATCCAGAGAACTAATATTGAAATTGCGATTCCTTTCTGGTCCTGTGCTCAGTCCTTTAAAAAATGACATGTACGCACTCCATGGACATATTCACTAATAAATACACCAACACAGGGGATGGGTACAACACCCATGCTTACAATTCAGTAGATCTTTTTCCTTCTTAACTGCCTTTTTGTCCCCTCTTCCTACATCATGGTTGTTTTCTCTCTCCATGCCTTTCTCAAGACATGTCCCCTTCTCTTGGGCTTCCTGAGCTTGTCATCCTCCTCTTGTATTTTTCATCTACTCTACCTTCTCCCGCTGAGGTTGGCTTCTGCATTCCTCAGTAACAAATGTACAGCCAACAAACTCTTTTAATAGCTCCATGTGCTGAGTGAAAAGGAAAGCACAGTATTCCAAAGACTGGGGGCTTTAGCTAGGCATAGAATGGCCTGTCAAAGAATGCAGAAGAATATGATGAACATCCTACATGCTTCTGTGTGTCTGGTTCCATCTTACCTTCATTTTCATATCGGTGCGAATCAGTTTTTCTCATGGGTACAGTCGCAGAGAGTACTGATAGTTAGCACTTATGTTGCCAAGGCAAGACGGTTTGCAAACATTAATTAAAAAGTCCCAGTGAAGAAGAGAAGCATAAAACTAAGGTTTTGGAGCTAGAGAAGAAGAGTCACATATAGTTTAGGCATTTTGTACAAACTCATGCAAGAGATCAACTAGAAGATTTAAACCTAGAAGAAGTTGAAAGCTAAACATGATTGCAGGGCCAATGCCAACTCATCTTTGACCACAACAAGATGATGGTTGATGCCTAGCTCTCAGCTCTCAGCTCTCAGTTATGGCACTTGATACATTCTCTCAGCACTTTAAAAACAAAGAGATGCTTCTGGAGATGTCGTTTATCTTCTTTCTACCCATTTGTGTTTTTTCAAGCTCTGTCTGCCTACATCCATGTTTTTCAGGGAGGGATTGCTTCACAATTCAGTTTAGCCAAAGTTGATGAGAACAGTGAGTAGCAGATTTCTCATAGGTTCCTTGCAGCTCAGCTGCACTTTGCTGGATTTATTTTGTTTTCATACGTTGCCCATTTATCTACTGCATAATCCCCACTGGGGAGCTGCCTCCTTTTTGGAAGACTTTCATGATTTGCTACTTTTTGACGTCAGAGGTGGGAGCATATATGATGATCTGTGTTTGGCATCGATCCCACCCAGCACCATGGGGTACCTTGCAGAAATAGCATGTCCTTATAAGCCAGAATGTTATGAAATTCATATTAAACCCTGCTGTCCAGAGGCAGCTTGGCCAGGGCTGACTCACCTTTAAGCTTGAAATAATTTCCTTTATTCTGTCTCCTCAGATCCCGCTAAAGAATCTGTCCCCTTCTTTCCTGTAGTTCTCCTTTAGATACTGAAAGACTGTTCTCAGGTCTCCCTGGGGCCTTCTCTTCTCCAAACTGAACAGCCCCAGCTCTCTCAGCCTGTCCTCACAGGGAAGTATTCCATTCCTTGGATCATTTTTGTAGCCCTTCTCTAGATGTGCTCCAACAGGTGCTCATGGACTTGCTTCCTATTGGAACCCCCGAGCAACGTGTAAGTTCTTTGGTGGGGAAAGCAAGATCATTAGAAATAGTTGTTCAGAAAAGATAAATTTATCGAAACCTGTACCTTGCAAGTGCCTAAGGTTGTAATGCTGTGTATGTAGACAGATCAAAACAACAACAACAAAAAACTTCCTAAGTTAAGGTCTCAAAAAATGTTTCCTGCACTGCAGAGAAAATGAAGTCATTCAGAAGAGAAGAAGCAAGTACTAAGAATTTGGGAAGGGATAACGGCCTTAATCCCATACTTTAGTATAGGTGCTTCCTGCTGCACCTGCTGAGCTTTTGCAGCAGAAAATGCAAATGTCCATGGTCTTGGGCAGCGCCAGCCTTTTGGCTTCCCTATGTTTGATATCCCTGGATACCAGCAATGATGAGGTACAGGTTCAGTGGATGTTACCATCTCTTTCCCATGCACTGCTGCTTTTCAGCTGTCATCCTAACCTCTTGGGACCACAGGCAACTCATGTAAATTAGAAGTGCACTGGAGCTGATCAAGCTTACCTTGAATAGTCCTGAGCAGCTGCAGAAATATGAGGAATGGAAGTCCTGGTCCTCTCTGAGGATGCCTGTGCATGTACAGAGTTCAGCTGTGTCAGGACCGAGCACATGATCCCATGGGCTGGGAAGAATTCTCTGAATGACTCAGCACGCATTTGTTGCTTTTTGTAACTGAGTGGGAAAAGAATCTTTAAAATCAAGTTTTCCTTCCTATTTTGTATGATTCTGATATTAGAGAGTATGTCAGTAAGCCACCTTTTCTACAATCGGGACCCAAACATTACAACCACAAACTCCGCCAGTAGTCTGGTTAAAATCCCTTCCTCCAATCACTCTTCCACTTTTCCCTTTTAGACTCATGATAACTTTTCACAGTTTCTCAAGTAATTATAGCATCTTCTTGAAAGTATCTGGACTTCTCGTGTAAGATAACAATAGGAAGATAGCATGTAAAATGCAAATGCTTTATTTCTTTTCTTATCGTTCATACAGGGAAAAAAAAAAAAGGCTCAAAACCAAGTTTGATATCCATTACAGGTCACCTTCAGGGTTGCTGAGCTGTGATGACAGGTATTTCTTCACACTTGATAAAAATGCGTGTGTATTTATTACATGGGCAGAATACAATTTATGAGCTCCTCAGCTATTTCTTTCCTGGGGCTTGAATGGAGCTGAGTATTAGGAGATGAATGGCCTGGCTAACATTTTGTTTTCTGCTTTCACACCTTTGCATGCTGTTTTTGGGGTTGTTTTTTTAATAGAGTCGGTAATCTTCCTATTTGTGAAGAACATCATGAAAATACGCAATGTCTACCTGAGTCTGCAGGCAGCCTGAAGCTGTAGTATGGGGACATGTTAGGAGCTGTCTCAGCAGCACACAGGTCTGGTGCCTGGCTCCTGTAATTTCAGCAATGCCATCACGAATTGCTGTACTGCTGACTGGCGTGTGGTCTGCTAAAAGGGTGAACATATGACAACAGATGCTCTTCTGTCCTTGTTATTTTTTCTCCATCAATATGAACTGGAAGTTGCTTGTTCTAATTGGTGTGTTAGGATCGTCTGGCACCTCAGGCAGGAATATTCCTGCACAAAGGGCAGTTTTAAATACCTCTTAATTATGGTCCCATTTCAGAAACTCCCCTGAGAGATGCCTTGCAGAATGTGTATGAAAGCAGTTTTAACAGCTGTGGGAGTTCTGGCTGGTGTTTTGCTATCTCAAGTGCTTTACTATCCAATTCAGATCACTGCTGTATTTTGTGAGTGACACTTCTGAAAATATCAGTTCTTGTTCCACATTTGACCCTTTATAGAATCATACAATCCTTAGAGTTGGAAGGAACCTTTAAAGGCCATCTGGTCCAACTCCCCTGCAATGAACAGGGACACCACAGATATGTCAGGTTGCCCAGGGCCTTATTCAGCCTTGCCTTGAAAGTCTCCAGAGACAGAGCATTAACATCACTCGGCAACCCATTCCAGTGCCTCACTACCCTCACTGTAAAAGACTTTTTCCTTATATCCAACCTAAATCTCCCCTCTTTAAGCCACTTCCCCTTGTTCTGTCACCACAGACCTTGCTAAAGTCCGTGCCCTTCTTTCCCATAGCTCCCCTTTAGACACTGAAAGGCCGCTCTCAGGCCACTTTGCAGCTGAACAGGCTGAACAGCCCCACTTCTCTCAGCCTGTCCTCACAGGAGAGTTGTTTAATCCCTTGGATCATTTTTGTGGCCCTCCTCTGGACACACTCCAACAGGTCCATGTCTCTCCTGTACTGAGGACTCCACATCTGGCTGCAGCACTCTAGGTGAGGTCTCGCTAGCATAGAGTAGAGTGGCAACATCCATTTGTTAGGGATGAGTAAATACTTCACTGTCGCTTAGCAACATTAACTGTTGCTTAAGTAAAAATTTCTTTGTTGTGTGATTTTCCAAGTTTTTAAATATTTCATAAAACATTTAACTTCATTTTTGTTGGCATATAAATAAAGAGAAAGTGGTGCTTAAAATTATTAAATAGTAATTCAACTTAAGAATTGAGCCTTTCAGTCTAAGCTAGTAATTTCTGGAAGCGACGTTGATGCACCTGTAATGGGTTTGAAATTGTCAGAAGAAAAACTCTGTTGCTGAAAACATGTTTTGTAAAAGATCCATTAGCCTAGTATCTTCCTTTCGGTCAAAAGAAAGGATTTGTGGATGATAATGGCTCTCAAAAATACATGTCCTGTCTTTCTTACATCAGGTTCTGTTTTAGAGAATTATGTGAAGTTTTCAGATACTGGCAATTTGCTGAGCATATTGCTATTCCTCGTCCTCAGAAAAGCTGCCTGTTACACAAGTGGCTGTCAAAATGTATAGATTCTATTTATTGGCCTTTATAAAGTGCTTATTGCTGTGATATTCAGAGATTGTGCATGAATTAAAAAAGAACAGCAAAGAAGTCATCTTGGAGGAATCAATGTGACTCCTTATGCTGGGCACGTTCCAACATAGAACGCCATATAACTGGGATGGGGGTGGACACAAGTAATAGGAAAAACTATTTGCAGGTAAGTTTCAAGACTCAAGTCTTTAAGTCTGAGCAGCCTGGCACTCTAACCACTCCCTGGCTAGGCAATAGCCACAGTGTGACTCTTGTACCTTCATGTCTAAGGTGGCCAGCACAGGTGTCTGCAGCTGCTCTGCAGACGCAAGCACAGGGACACTGTGTACTCCTCCCACAGAGATGGGCCACAAAGATGATCAGAGGGCTGGAGCACCTCTCCTATGAAGAAAGGCTTGGTAGATATGCTTGTTCATCCTGGAGAAAAGAAGGCTCCAAGAAGACCTCATTGCAACCTTCCAGTGACAAAAGAGATTTTTTAAACTGGAGAGACGAGCTTTTTCCACAGTCAGATAGTGATAGAACAAGGGAGAATGGCTTTATACTAAAAAAGGGGAGACTTATGTTAGATGTCAGGCAGGAATTCTTTACTCAGAGGGCGGTGAGGCACTGGCACAGCTGCCCAGAGAAGCTGTGGGTGCCCCATCCCTGGAGGTGGTCAAGGCCAGTCTGGATGGGGCCCTGGGCAGCCTGAGTTGGTGGGAGGCACCCCTGCAGATGGCAGGAGGGGGAGAGTGGGCGTGCTTTAAGGTCTCTCAATCCGTGCCTTTCTGTGGTTCTGTGACTCTATGATTCTGCCACACTGATGGCACCTTTAGCAAGAAGTATACTCAAAGTAAGGTATTTCCCTTCTCTGGCTGGCTCAGGCAAAGGCTGTATGGGTGGGCTCTGGCTCTTTGTTCCCTGAAACTGCTGCTTCTGTCGTTGCCACAGCATCCAATGAATTTGACTGTTGTCTTTTAAGGGGAAAATGATTCCACCAAAAGGTGCCTAGTTGTTTAATATGTGGATGGACATTCTTGCAAATATGGCTTTGTACATTTAATTTTTTTTTCTCCAAGAAATTTTGAAGAAAATTTCTAAATGAACAGTTTATTTGAAAACTTCATTAGCACTTATTGTTGGGATGATTTAAGTTTTGATTTCATTGTTACCAGTAAAATTGAAATTGTTATCTTTCATCTAGTTCTGACAAGAACGCTGGTTTCTGTACATTTGCAACTTTTTCTCGGAGAAGTTCTTTGCAGATTAAGATTCCTGAGGTGCAAACAGTGAAGACACTGATGCAATTCAGATGGATGGTTGAGATCCTAAATATTAGATTGCCCTTAATAGCTCATGTCATCCTATTTTATCTGCTCTGCGGAACAGCAGCTCGGCATGCTACAGAAATACTAACAGAGAAAGAGTTAAGAAAAAACAATCCAAGTACATGGTCTCCTGAAATAATGTGCATCTGACATAGTTTCTGACCTTATGCCTTTGCTTTCCCTCCTTCCCCCTCCTCAGTCCTGTTTTTCATTAAGATGTTGGAACTGGATCAATGCGCTGAGGGCAGGAGGCTGCTGAGGTCCCGAGGTATGGGTGGAACTGACTGTGAAGATGAAGTGGACCCTCATTTTGTATTAAAGGCTGATGCTAATCCCTCTTCTCCATTAAGAAACTGCCACCAAAGAGCAAACTTATTTCCTTGTGTTTTGACAGAAGATGAACAATTGCATTTGCAGAAGCAATTTGGGAAAGCGCAAAAGCTGTCAGCACAACCAGAGGTGGCTTTCAGTGTGTGTGTTCCCACGCAGCAGCTCTATGCATTGCAGGTATCTGCTTTTTCCTGACCATGTATGCCCATATGCTGATTTATGTGAAAGCACAGGCACGTACAAGACTGCTGCAGGGCCCAAAGTCGCACTCAACCTCCTGTTTTTGGTAGTTATGGATATGAGAGATTTCTCAGTGGCTGATAACAGGTCTGTTATCTCTGCAGGGAAGCTGGCTGAGGGATAGGTGCTGATCCTTTGCTGCCATGTGCCATGGGTGGTCCTTTGAATCGCTGCAAACAGGAATTCAAAGTGCCACACAAAGTGCCACACTTCGGATCAGAAGGCATGCTGCACCATGTGCTCATGTGGATGTTTCCACAAGGTGCCAGGAGGTAGCTTGGTTTTCTTCTTAAACAATCTGCTTATACAAGAAAGAGCTCTTCAAGATTCTGAGAAATCAGACATGAAAAACAGAGTTTAGGCATGGCTCCAGAGGTAAGCATTACCCTGCAGCATACTGAGCAACTGAGTGAGGCAGGAGACTCATTTTTCCCCCTCCAGAAGTCAGCCCTGCTTGTTTGTTTGGAGATATCCATGTGTATCCTCAGGATGAGCTTTGCCTGTAATTGTCATATTTATGGCACTGGAGATTGCTGGATGGTGGGATTGATCAGGGACGTGATCCTGTTTTGTTCATGGCTCTGGGAGTCAGGCACTTGGATTCAACTCCTAATCCTTCCACCATCTGCTGTCACTGTGACCTGGTAGCACAATGTCCTTGTGTCTCACTTGTCCTGTTGATAAAAACGGACTGCAGCTTTTTGCTGTATCCTACGAAAACTAAGAAGCCAAATTCTTCTTCTTTGCAAATGACTGAGATCCCTGGCTGAAAGCTACTATGTTGAGATAAAATATATTATTATGGTTTGTTGCAAAACAAAAGAAAAATGATTTTAATTGTGTGCCGTTTGAGCAATCAGTTTCTTGCAAGAATACAAATAAAGATCACAGCTTTTCATGTCATTTAACAGAGGCAGTTGGTAGCAGCATGAAAGAAAAATACCTTAGAAAATTCAAGCACAATCATCTACAGAGAAAATACTTCAGTTCTTGCCTTTTTATCTTTCCTTTTCACTTCTGGGTTTCTTCCCCACATGCCTCTCAGATAGTATCTCTTATGATACAGTGGTCTGCAGCTAGCTTGGAGAGATGCTCCCTTCCCAATATCCAAGTCTTCATTTTGTCGCATCAGTCAGAGTATATTAAGGAGTGGGTGGCAGGAGGAAGGGTATTACTTGACAACTAATATTGTAAATGCTATCTAATACAATTTGTATATGGGAACAGTAATAGTTGCTGCTACTGTGTCTTTGTTGCTGCAGGGAAAATGCAATAAATAGGAATTTTAGAGGAAGATCTGATGATGAAGGGTCCTGGGATTTCATCTGCTGCTATCGCGCTACCACTGTTCAATATCTCTTCTCATCTTAGTGGGAAAAAAATAATCTAGACCTAAACAGATCCTGACATGCTCTAGACGTACAACACGAAGGCACTATACATACCTATTCCCATTTTAACTCATCCATATGATACTCTGTGGAAAAACAATGACACTGTGTTTCACAATAACTTCCATTTCAATAATCACTCTGCAAAGACTAATCATTCATGCCTTGTGGTAAGTTAGCGTTATTGTTATTGAATAGGTGAGGAGGGTGAGATGCTCCATAACCACACTGTAAAGCAGTGGCAAAGCTGGGAGGAAGGCACAGAATGCACACTTCTCACCTTTTTTGCTCCATCCACTGCACTGTACTTTTTCCAGGAGACAGCAGCATCTGCCATTGCACACCATTTATCTGCTCCCTTGCTCAAAGCTCAGTGTTTCCCCTTGTACTTTTCCTCTTTGTCAAGGCACCAAACCATGTCAAAGACTGTAGAGCAGATGGATACTGAAGAATAAACTGGTAACGAAATAAACTTATTTGCTTGTTAAAATAAAAGCATGCATTATTTAATGCACACTCTGGGAGTAGAAGGAAACAAGACAGTCCTCTCTCTCTTTTCCATGTGTTTCTTGCGTTCCTAAAGACCCTTGTAAGAAGCTGCTGCTGGACTTCCCCAGCTGCTTGGCTGCAGTAATTACATGGGATAACGGGACATATACCCAGTATTTTATTTCAATTTCTCTTCCAGAATTAGCCAGGAAGCTGTATTCTGGAGCTGTTATATGCCTTCTTACATTAGACTGTGATGGATTGGTCTGTTCTGGACCAAACTGTGGTATTGGCACACTTAAGGTCTCTTCACTTGAAACTTTGAACTCTACAGGGTTTTCT
This sequence comes from Tetrao urogallus, assembly GCF_951394365.1. Lineage (NCBI taxonomy): Eukaryota > Metazoa > Chordata > Aves > Galliformes > Phasianidae > Tetrao > Tetrao urogallus. The sequence continues at coordinate 137,325,984 of NC_136813.1, read as the reverse complement.
GCCAGAACTCAGTCCTCCTGTCCTCAGTACTGCTTGCATCTATAGTACTATTTAGTCTTTGAACAGCCTCCTATGAAAACCCATGTAATTTCCTCAGTCTTGAATCTCTCTGCATCTTCTGATAACCACAACTCACACGACTCTGACTGCCTGCTCCCCTTTTTTGGATTCAGAGAGATCCTCTAAGAAACCCATAAGCATTTCTGTGTAACAAAATGTGTGTATTTTAATATATATTTTTTTCATCTCTGATCTTGTCTTCAGCTGAGATTTTCCTGAAAGCCACCTGCATTATCTGCGTGATGGTATTTTGCCGCTTCTGTGACCAGCTGAAGTTTCACCCACTAGGGCTATATTCCTAGCAGGACAGGAAGTCTGAAGAATAAATTTAGAGGAATTTGGATATAAACTCATTCATATTTAAAATAATTAAGCCAAATTCTATTACTCTGATCAGAGTGACCCAAATTACAGCAGGAGTTTTTGAAGCTTCTCTGTCAGAAGTCCCCAGAGTTTTTCCTTCTGCCAAGTTGTGTGCCCAAGGAGACCCATCCTCTGCTTCCTCTCCTGTGAGGGCTTTGTAGCTTTCTGTGTCTGGTATGCCATCTGGGCACTGGCTCATCCCCTGTCTTGCAGCATTTGAACTAGGAAACCCTTTGGTAGAGACAGCTGTGATCTGGCCAGCCTCCTCTTCTTGCTGACGCAGTCCCTTCTGTTGTTTTTTGGTTCAGTTTCACTCTATGAAAAGGCTTTGACTGTCTCTGCTGACAAGTCCAAAGGTCATAACCATTGTTTTTAGCATTGTGACTGATCATTTTCAGGTTACCAGTCCACCCTTGGATCGTTTATTCCTTCCCCTGGTGAGATGGAGGATGTCTAATTCAGTCTGTGTGAGGCTCTGTCACTGAGCTGCTCAGTCTACTTCTAATTTTTGTTTCTCAACATGTGTGACTTAGCTTAGTGAATAACTGTGGATTCAGAAGGGTTAAGAAGAGGGCTTATTCTATGCGTACATGAGACACTGAGGCCCAGATGGTGTGCTTAATTACTCTGACCAGCTCTGGCACCATCCTGCTCCAGAGGGAATTAAATGAGGAATGGCATGTCAGTGACTGCCCCTTTCCAATCTCCCCAGAGTACATCAGCTGTACAAGCCCCATAGCACATTAGGGCCATTGCAAACATTGCTAAGATGAAGTGGCTTTGGGGCAGTGGCTACCCTTGAGGTTTCCAGCTGGACTTTTGCACACCCCTCATTGCAGGTGACTCCAGGACACAGCTTTCTTTGCAGAAGCCAAATTCTAGGCGTGAGCATGGCTACGTGCTCACAGCTTCTAGAGCCTCTAATATGTGATGCAAGCTTTCTCCAGTTGTTTTATTATTCATCCTTGTCCATCCTAGTCACTGTCACATGCATGGAAGCATACTGTCTTGGTGGTTTGCTTGGCAGTATTCCTGCATCTGCACAGGGCCAATCCACACTTAGTGTCAGGGGAGAAAACCCAAACTAAAGCCATAGTGTGAGCCAGAGCACCATAGGAGTGCAGATGGCCCCATGGCAACATGTGAGCACAGCACAAATAGAGCAGCTCAGCCTTTCCCAAGGAGCCTCGGGCTGAGGTGGCTGTTGATTTTTAAGTTGTTTTTAAGATGTTTGACAGTTGTGATTTAGGGTGAAAATGCTCCTCACTGAAGAGTGATGTGTGGCCTTTTTCCAGAGGAAATTGAGTTTGATTTCACCACACCATTAGCGCTGAAAATCACAGACTGAGCCTGCACCGTAGAGTGTTTTTGCTGTGTTTAAGTTTGCGCTCAGGAATGAGGCACTGTTTGTGAGGGAACAACTTCACTTTGCAGTTATCTGTGTGGGCCTCAGTAGGGCTTTAAAGCAGCACGGACTGCTCTTCACATGGCTTGGAAAACCTAAGATAAGTGCATCCCATACTGCCTGCTTCTCCACCTGTCAAAATGCCTCTGTTGCCTGCAGAAATGCACTCAGCTATAACAGTTGAGAGGCCATGAATCCTATTTCCAGGTCTGTACTCCATAATTTTCTGTACTTCGCAGCTCCTACTTAGCAAGCCCGGCTCAGACCGAGCTGGCGAGAAGTTGAGTGCTGCAGTCCGTTATGGAAATGGGCTCCATGGGGGTCAGGGTATGGCTCCGATGTACGGGCAACTGATTATTTATTTGGTCAGTTTATGGTGGTTTTGAAAATCCCATAACAAATGGGCAGAGTTGGGTTTTTATAGGTGTGTTAACACAAACTCTGAGAATGGCTGTATTCTGCGAAATGCCTCGACTGAGGTCAGGTGAAGACCGAAGTCCCCCGTCTCCTTGGAAGCGCCTGAACACTCTTTGCAAACAGAAAATTCAGTGTGAGAGAGGGCGTCATCCTGGTGCTGGTTAGCAAAAGAGAGACAAGGGAATTTTGGGAGCTTGGTATCCCTGTGGATTCAGGATTATTCTTTCTAAGAAAAGCGAGCGGGTAAAAACACCATAGGAAAGCAGCGTTAAAAACAGGTATTGCCTTCGAGTCTAAATGCTTAAGTCAGCTCAAATCGCACACACACTGAGTGCTGCCACTTGGCACAGCCATGCGCTCCTCTGGGCTGATGTGGGGGCTGGGTGCTTATGGCAGGGCCATAGGCACTGGGGATGCAGTGTGCACGCATGGCTCCAGGCAAGCATTGCAGTTGGCCCGCTGGGCCTACAGTGGGAAAGGCAGAGGGGCTCTGGGAGGCAGATGAAAGCCACCAGCCTTCCCCGGCAGGCGGAGCCTGGGGGCACTTTGCAGCCAGCCCTGCAAGGTGATTGTCATGAGAGGGATAATGGCTTGTTTCAGGTTAATAGATCCTGACGGCCTAATTTCCCCTGGTGAAAATAAAAGGGAATAAATCTTATAAATACTGTAAAATCGATAGCTTGCAGTGAAGGGGCTGACAACAGGACCCTATATCCGCAGCACATTATTTTCTTCAATTGTTCATTTCATGTTTTGAGCGGATGGGTTCCCTGTAGCTTTGCTAGAGCCAGGTAATCCTTCTCCTTTCCATCATGCCCATCTCTTAGCTGCTTGCATTTTCTTCACCTTTGGGTAAAGAGACAGCAGCCTTGTGCTTGTGGAAGAGATGTACTGCCCTGCCTGGAGAACGCTACCACACCACAGCTTTTTGGGGGAACTTAGAGATGCGTTTTCTTCTAGCCATGAACAGCTTACAGACCTTTATCTGTAAACAATTAGATAGCAGTATCCTGACCCTCCTAAGTCACCCAGCCCCAGGAGTCTTTGCTCTGCATGCTGTGGCTGTGTTCCCCAGAGGAAGGCTGTAGCCTCGATTATGGCAGTGACCTGAAATGCTGGCAGAGTTAGCATTGCACCTCCTTGCCTTCCCAAGCTCAGAGTTAAAGATTCTTGTACCGAGTAGTCAAAAGCTTCCCCAGATAAATTTGAGCCTCCTGAGACCAGTTTTCAGTATTGGCATCATTACAGAAACAGAGGATCATGAAATAGAAAGTTGTTAAACACTTGGGTTATATGCCTACGTGAATGCTGGGGAGAGCACCACTGTTGAGCACCATCGTTGAGCTGGAGAGAAGCTGGAATGTTGGTCTGTTGCTCAGTGATGGGACCTGGGAGAGTAAGGCTGCTGGATCCTCGCTGACACTCACCAGCATGAGCACAGCCTGCACAGTCCTCCCAAAGGATGATGGGTGCAAGCAAGCTTGGGAAGGTAACTTAGGCTTAGTGGGTCTTTTCTTGCTATTGGCCTCTCTGTGAATTGAGGAGAAATGGTCTCTTTTCAGTTCTGTAGTGGACTTAATTTTAAAGCCAAGGTGGAAGAACTGCATGTTTCACAATTTCCAAGTGCCAAAGATTGTTTAGGTCGGTACAAACTGTGGAAGAAATTACTGTCCTGTTGGGGTTATTGTCATACAACAAGATTTTAGGACATGCCTGTGTGTGTGATTGATCCCATCTCCCTGTTATAGGACTTTGGCCCTTTTCTGTCAAGACACTTGCCTCTGAGCTGTTGATGAAGTTACATTCTTTGTTAAAAGCAGAGAAAATTCACAGTTCACTGATCATTGAGGTTGTCTTTGAGATTTTCTCCCTTGAAAAGTGCATCCTGTTATTTTTTTCTCTCCTCTGCATGTTTTCTGTTTACAGTGCTGATGACATAGTGCAAGACCTCTCCTGATACGACCCAGAAGTCAAGGAAGACACTGCATAAATTAAATGAAGTGTGATCTTAAGATGCAAACATTTTGCTCTTCTCATTATATACCAGTCTCCCACCAGGAATTCTGCTGATTTCAAGTAACACCAAATGTAGAACATTAATGAATTTAAGTACAGAATCCTAATTTAAATAGCACAGGTGGTGGTGTTTCTTTGCAACACTGTTTTGTGGAAAAATTAAGAACCTGATGCATTAGAGCTCCACCTCTCCACTGTGAAAGGTAAACAAAATCAGTGCTGCAGGCAGTCTGTGTTTACAGAGACAATGCTGGCAGCAAGCTGGGCAGAAGATTTCCCTAGTGACTCTCATTTGTAGTACATATCTTCCTATGCTGGAATAACTAATGAAATATGTACAATGTTTAATGATACTCATAATGATAGCTGGTTCATATATAGCATTTTTTCAGATGTATGGGCTCAGGAATTATAATGCTTTTCAAAAATCGTCCAGTAAATCAATACCAACCCTGGGAACAGAGATTACCTGTGATGTACTTTAAGGGCTACAGAGGTGATTTTAGGGAGGGAGGGACAGCAGAGCAGGAAAGCAAGATTATAGTTATGAAGGCGCTGAAGGAATCAGGTCCTCAGGAGAGCTGGAGCCTTTTTGTGGCATGTAGACATAGAGAAATGATATCCTTGTGCCAAACAATTGTAATGTCAGTGCATGTAGTAAGGTGAAAAAGAGTAAAGTGAAACCTCAAACAGAAATATACTTCTTGATTCCCACATCTCAGTCTGTGAGATATATGCAGGTGAAAGTTGTGTCTACAGAGCCCACAAGTTGTGTGACATGAAGAAAGCCCCCCTGGGCATGTCAGGCCTTGTGACATGGACAGAGAGCTGGTGCAGGTACCTTTTGGTAAATGTGTCTTACAGCAGGAGCCCCAGCAGCACCACCCCCACCTCCTGCCCTGGGACCCTGCCCCCCAGTTGCTGTGGCTGGCACAACAGGAAGGGCTGATAAGCTGCAGCCTGGGGAGCCAGGGCTGTGCTGCAAATGCGTGGGATAAAGGGGCTGTGAAGGGACAGCTTGAGAGGGAATGGGAGAGTGTGAGTCTCGCGCTTGCTTTGTTAAACTTGGCAGGTGTGTAGAAGCCATTTGTCTTTAGTCATTTAGCAGGTCAGTGGCAGAGCCAGAAATAGAATCCAGGTCTCCTGATCTCTGGGGCCACCACCGTATCTCCAAAACCATATTGCCTCTCTAAAGTTGTTTCAGAACTATGCAGCTTGCTGTGGGATTCCTACCCAGCCAGCTCTTTGACATGGCCAGGCAGGTGCTCTTTCATCATTGCACTGTGTTCAAAATCTGTGACAGCTTCACTTTTCACAAGTTAAAAATGAGTTTTTCATACGTGGGGGTCTTTTACTACTATAGGAAGAGGCAGAACTGTGATGCTGGAGATAAAGTGAGTTAGCACTTCACACTGCAGCTTTCAAGGTGACCTTCACTTAAAAAAAACTTGAATGTAAATCAGGAAGTGTTATGTATTTATTTGTTTATGATTTAGAAAATGCAGCTTAAATACATGATGCTTTATGGATACTTAAGAGAAAACTCTAGGAAGCTTCTGCATGCCTTCTGACTCACACATTATGCTGCCTAATGATGCAAAATCATGCAGACCTAGCTAGTGTGGAAATGAAGCCTAGGAGGATTTGTAAAGCAAGAGCCTGAGTCAAAGTCCTCTGAATTCAGTCTGCTGGGGTGTCAATTAAGTCCTGAATATGTTTTTCCTCCCTTCACATTGGCACTTGGTTCTGACTGCAGCTGTGACTAGCATCTCACCAGGAGTCTCCAGTTGAGGCCACTTGAAACCCAACTCTTCTGCCCTGCTAGGAGGACTTCTCTTTGACACGGCACTGTTTTCTATGTAGTGCCTTTTCTTTTTAGGCTCATGTACTTTCCCAAGGAAACCCAGCTGCAGCATTAGTGTTAGGTATGGCATGAACACTCATGGCTGTAACTTAAAGAGGCTCGTAGCTTTGCCATGTCAACACGAGTTCAACAATGTAGGGTGGGCATCATGGTCCATGGAACACTGCAGACAGAGCAGTTTGGAAAATGTTGGCTTTTCTTTCAACAGTGAACGCTGTGCTCTTGCCCAGCAACCTTTCCACATCAGCTGTGTGTTTCCCATTGAAGCGAGGTATCAGCTGCAGACATGGTGAGGTGGCAGAGACAGGGCACAGCCTGCAGGCTGCGGAGTGCAGCCCTGCTGCTGTGCTGTCATCACAACCAGAGCTGTTGTTGTAGGGCAAAACCTGGGCATTTTTTCCTTTCTGAAACAAAAGTAAGCAAAGTAAGCTTGGGGCTATGGTAAAAATAAATTTTAAAAAATCCTGAAGTGCTAAGAGAAGCTGAAACAGCACTTCTGGGATGGGATATTTGTGATGGTGCTATCAGGCCTGGCACACTCCCCTGAGAGGGAGCTCATGTATCATTTGCTTTCGCTGTTTTGAAGCCTCTTTTTCACATTTTAACAGAATATTTGTCTCAATTTGGCATTTATTGACTGTTTAATATTTAAACATGCTTATAAATCCTGAAATGAAGCCACTGTTGTATGAACATGGGCCGTCTAGCCTCGGCAAGGGAAAGCTTCAGCAATAAAAAGCCAACAGTCCCAAAGGCCATGTCAGTGCAAAGAACAGCTTGCCCTGCCTCAGTACTCATGGTGCAGGCTCGTCTGCACGCTGCTGCAGTGGGGAAGGTCTCCTGTGGGAACGCCTCCCCTTGGAACTCTGTGCTACTCTAAGTGGTGGGCTCAGATGTGGCCTGCAGGCCTGGTCCGCTTGGCTGTGGGCCCCTCTCCCTCCCTAGAAAGTTCTCCCTGTTGTTGGGAACCTGTGTTGTTGAGCTGTGGTTGAAGGTGGTGGTGACATGGCACAGTAGTTTATGTCATCTCACTGTTAATCCACAGGTTTTGGTTTTTGTCTTGACACTCTCAGTAGATCCTTCAGACCATCTCCAAAGCTGTTGTTTGTCCCTCTCTGGCAGGAGCTGGCTCTCTGCTTTGGCTCCATTTCATTAGAGCTCCTGGTGAAGGCAAATTCCTTGAACCCCAATGTCGCTGCTGGTGTCACTGCAGGTCCAGCAGATGCAGTGTTTTGAGCACCTGAAGCTCTGCCTTACCAGGCAAACCAGAGCTGTCCATGATTTTTATTTTTATTTTCTGTAAAGAGCTCATTAGATGTAGACCCCATGAGAAGATGTAGATCTAGATCCCTCAGATCTAATCCAACTCCACTGCAAAGAATAGGGACATCCATACCTAGATCAGGGTGCTCAGAGCCTCTCCAGCCTGGCCTTGAGTGTCTCCAGAGATGGGATATCCACATCTCTCTGGGCAACCTGTGCCAGTGCCTCACTACCCCTATTGTAATAACGATCTTCATTATATACAGTGTAAATCTCTTCTCTTTTAGTATGAAACCATTTTCCCTTGTCCTATCTCAACAGACCCTACTAAAGACCCTGTCCCCTTCAGTGAGAAGATTCCTACAGCTTTCTTTCTGCTGTCCACTGGCGTTTGTATGAGAGCCCATGCTGGCAGTAAAGGGAAACGCAGCCTTGCAGTTTCAAGGAAAGGATGTGCTACTGTGCTGAAATGGTCCTGAAAAAGTTTAGTGGTAACAAAATTGAAAATCAGTATAACACATTCTGCCTTTAATGATTTAGTTCTGTCATGCACATTTTCTCGGTGAAGTAAGAAAGATCCTCAAATTTAGTGTAAGTACCAGAAAACTCTTTTTTATGAATTAAGGCATTGCAATTGCTTTGTGTCATGAAGCAGCTCTGAGAGTTGTACAGGCACAGCATATCCCAGTGCCTGGCCACCATCTTTGTTTTCTGCTTATACTTTCCAGTTCAGTTGTTTAGTTTGCATTTTAGGAGTCAAGATGTGCTGTTTGGAATGGCCACTTAGATGCCTTTTGAGTGCAGATGAAAAACTACATATAAAAGGAACAAAATTTGCTCATATATATCTAGACAATGGGGTCAGGGAACACTTCACAGCTGTTTGAGGAGGTGCTTTGGCACTGCCACAGCTGCCTGTTGTGGTGGGGCTCAAGCAGCAATCTGTCATCTCTCAGCTCTACCTGTTTCCTCTGGGAGCAGACCCAGGCAGGTAACAGGGACAAGGCTGCAGTGGGTTCCCCACTTAAGAGGAGCCCAGGACTTTGGGGTGCACATTCCTGCAGGGAAGATGAAGCTGAAGAGAATAAATTCAGATGTGGTTTTCTAACTTTTTAATATACATATATATACTTATATATATGTAGCTTCTAGGAAGTCTTTTAAGAGCGATTTGTCCTTGCTCAAATCAAATGATGAGTATTTTCCACCTGGTGAATGCTTTCACTTATAAAATCTATTGCTCCTCTTGGCTCTTCAGTGGAGCCTAATGAGCCCTATCCTGAGAGCTATTTAGCTATGTTCTGATGCTCGGAATGCTGGCAGCCAGACTAGAGAGTGTGCATCTTGCATGCTGAGCCATGAGCTGGAACACCATGCTGCAAAATACACATCCTGTCTTCTGTGAAGATACACAGTAGGAATACATAAAAGAGAGGGTGGGGAGAAACCCACAGGGTAATTTAAGTGTTTAGCAGCCAACAGTTAAGAAGCTCTGTGGCTCATCTGAGAGCTAGGAGTGAGATGAGAGGCTGCTGTGGGAGGAACTGTGGTAGCAATAATGAAAATATTATTGGCTGTTAATGTTGCAGAATATTCAGAGAGACAGGGAAACTTCTACCAGTTTTGAAGTCCATGTGCCTGAATGCAAGCCTTAAATCTGAAAGTCCTTGGAAACTTCAGAAGAGTTTAGATCACAAATTTGAAGATATGTTTTACTTAAATGCCTGTGTGTTTGGAAGGTTCTGAAGCTTGGTCTGAATCTGATTCCTTAGAAACTTCCCTATACATTTGCAAAGTTTTTACCTGTGGTGTTGTCTTTTTTGTTGTTTTTTTTTTTTTTTTTTTTTTCTTCTTGTTTTTAATTGTGATCCATCAATGGTTCTTTTCTTTCTTGTGATCCTCCAACAGACTCTGCCACATTCTTTATGCTATGTTCAGTGTAAGTCAGAATGAAGCCCTGGACTATGATAGTTTTTTGGAGAGCTCTGAAAAAGTACTTGACTTTTTGACGGCATCTTAAGAAGGAGCTCATGAGACTGTAGGAAAATATACGTTCTGAAGTCAATAGATATTGGTGCTGGCTAGCTCTAGTGCTTAGTCAGAAGCACTATTATTCCAGCCCTGATGAAATATTGTACCAGAACACGAGGTGATGGTGTGTATGTGAATTAAAGGCAAGGGAGCAGTGATGCTGACAATGGGAACAGAAAGTGTATAGATCCATCCTCATTCTCCACTGAGTTCTTTCTCAGTATGTGAATTTGACCTAAGCATGCTAGAAGACTCAAGACAAAATTGATCAATGTGGGACCTTTAATTTGGTCTTTTACAGAAGTCAGTATGGATATCCTGTTACCCCCATTCCACACCATAGTTTATTATTTGGTTGGCCATGTTCACTAACTATTAACTTCACTTGAAGCATTTGTCAGCAGTGGGTTTAGGGCTTAAAGATCCAGTGACCTAATGAGAGAAGGCAAATTGTACAGGACGAGAAAATGAACATCGTGCTAATAACTGAGAACAGTGACAGCTTGGCTTTATGTTTATTTTCCTGCTTATCACTACTTCTGTCAGTAATCTTCTTTTCAGACACTGTCTCTGGCTTGTCATTCTCAGGAGTAGGACTTGATAATCCTTATGGGTCCCTTCCAACTCAGGATATTCTATGATTCTGTGATTCTGTCTACAGCCTTGAACTTTGGTTGGAAACCTGGGCAAAAGCTGCTTAATGCTTTGCTGTTCCAGCGACTGCTCATGGTACAACCTAAAATGATAGGACTCAAAACATGTCATGTTAATATTCAAAGACTCCAAAATGCTCTCTGCTGCATATGATTATGGTGCCTTTCACCATACTCTTTGAAGATACTCTTCCAAATATTTTGTTCTTTTTTGAATTGGTCTGGAAATTGAATTGCCACTGATTTATGAGCATAAGTATTTGAACTGTATTAAAACCATTCAGAAATATGTTGGCAAATTTTACTTTGGTTTGTATTTATTTCTCTTCCGTGTTTTATGCTTTTTTTTTTTTTATTTTATGATTTTTGTACTGCTGACAGATGTTGTTTTTTGCTGAAAGACAATATAAATTGTCATTAGGCAGACTTCTGGAATGACAGACTTCTCATCCTCTCCAAATGCTGTCTTTAAAACACTTCCTGTTTCATCTTAACAATTGTGTCCATCTTTTTCAGAGAACTAAGGCAGCTCCATGGAGAATAAAATGATCAATCACAGAAAGATAACAAGTTCCCAAGAAATGCATTTAAAAAGCACACTTCCTTTGTTAGATTTGTTGGCACTTAACCTTTGCTCATCAGTGTTGAATAGGAGACATATTTTTAGGACTTGGTTTATTCACAACAAATCAAATAGAAACAGAAAAAAATAATTATTTCCTTTAGATATTTAAAGAGAACTTATAAACCAGATGGAGACCAACTTTTGACACAGTCTGGTAATGATAGAGCAAGAAGAGAATGGTTTTAAATTAAAAGGGAATTTTAGGTTACATGTTAGGAGTAAATTCTTTACTCAGAGGATGGTGAGGCATGGGAATAGAACCCGTGGGTGCCCCATCCCTGGAGGCTCAGGGCCAGGTTGGATGGAGCCCTGGGCAGCCTGAGCTGCTGGGTGGCAGCTCTGCCCATCCCCAGCTCTGCAGGGGATTGTGACTGGGTGGTCTTAAATTTCCATTTAAACCCAGGTCATTCTGTGACTATATGAAAACAAAACCAATATCAGTCTCTAAATAAGTTATTTATTTTGAATGATTCACATTACTCTACAAGATTCTAATCTGGTATCCATTGATGGTAATACAAATTTCCAGTTCTGTCAGTGGTCATTGCTCAATATTGTTAGTGATTTCAGATCTTTGTTACATACATAGAATTTATAAGCATTGATATTTTTATATAGAATAGCATCTTTTTTTTTTTTTTTTACTTTGTGCCATTAACACTTGTCTTTTTTCACTGTAGGTGCAGATTCCCCCATTTATTTCATAGGTAATTACTGAGATGCCTGGGTAACCACGTACCAAACTTGTGTCAGACGGGTTGCATTTGCCACACACCTGGCTTGCACTCAGACCTCCCAAGAATGGGCAAACTTTACTGTATATACTGATGCGTAATTTGTTTGCTAGATATCTGTTGGGCACAAGTGGGCTGGACATGCAAGACTCCTGAGCTTTCAGGGCTGATTTTGGTTCCCACAGAACATACCACACATAAACCTTCTTTTCGCAAATATTCAGCTTTATGGTCACTGCAGTTGGTGAGTTATTACCCCAGGACAGCTAAAATAGTCTGCAGTCTGAGGGATTCCAAGTCAGTTATCCTTTAGCTCACGTTACAAGGCTTGCAACAAAATCAAATACTTAAAGCATTTATCTGCTTCAGATTTTTCATTCCTTTGGCATGTTCCCTGTGTTTTTGTTCTTTTGTAAGACCAGAATCCTTCCTATTTTTCTGCAGATGACCTCTGTAGTAGGGTATTCATGGCATCTTCTATCTTTCTACCGAGTAGATGGATGAGCAAAATTTACCTTTAAGCCTTACTCTCCCCTTGACAGCAACATCTTGGTTGGCATGGTTGACTGATCACATTGACTCACCAGCTTGCTTGCTGTTTAATTACTGGCTTATCAAAGTGGATGTTTTTTCCTGATCTGACTGTCGTTTTAGCTTAAAGTGTTTCTTCTAGCAGAAAATTATCAAGGTTTAATGGTTCTTTTTCTGTCTAGTCCTGCTGGCCTTATAATTTCATTTAAAGACAGCGATCTAAGAAGAAAAGTGGCAAGCAAGCCTCTGACACAAAAATTGTTTTGCAGTTTGAAAGTGAGTCTCCAATGTCAGGCAGAGATCAGTGCCAGAGGAAGCAGCTCTGCTGTTGCTACTACTGCTAATAAAATAAGAAAACAATCTACTTGTTCAGTGAGGAAGCTGCCATGCCAGTCTGAATGAGTCTGGAGGCCTAAGGGAGATGGGATGCGATAGGCTTGCTGCTTTCTCTGTTTTTCAATGGGCTGCAGCTTTGTAGGATGGTATTGGCATGCCTTCCAGCATTGTTTTTCTGCCCTGCTTTATCTGAATTTTAGTCATTGATGGCTAATGGAATAAGGACTGGCTCTTTTCTTCAGTGCAGTCCAGCTGGGTACGCAGTGGTTAATGTGGAGGGATGTAACAGCACAAATACATAGCTTCACTGTTGCAGATGGCTGCCAAGGTGCTCCGAGCAGCCCAAGCCCTGTGTGTGTGTGTATGCATGTGTGCTCATCTCTCCTTTCTGTGGGAAGAGCTGGCTTCATGCATCGGCAGCTTTGTGTCAGATGAAAGGAAGAGGTTCTCAAAGAATGCGTACCTCAAACAAGCTGTGAGATTTGAGGCTGTGTTTTCGCTTCTAGGTCTTCTTTGGGCCACGAGGAGTCAGAGAATAACAGTGAGTGGGGTTAGTGGAGCAACTAACCTTAGTGCTACTTTTTCAGGAGCAAAAAGAAGGTTGTCGCCCTTAACCGTGTCTTCTATTCCTAGCCGGTGTTTTCGTTAACCCTTAATATTTTCAAAGTGTGTTTGCACTCATCTTTCTTGTACCAGTTCTTTTAAACCTGGTGGAATAAAAGGGAGATTTAAAAAAAAAAAAAAGTTGTAATTTCTAGCCAGAGGGGAAAATGTTATCTCTAAGATAAGTTCGGAGAATGTAAGGAGCGTAAAATGAGCTAGCATTGTAATGGTGCTGGCTGCTTATAAATCACTCTTTTTGCTCCTGGTGCACTCTGACACACAAAGAGCTTTACCCTATGTGTGTGCATATGCACCCAGTGCTGAAAGCGTGCTCAGGAGGCAAGTGCTGAGCTTACAGGGAAGCATCTTCTGCTGCCCTTGTGCTGCAGCTGTGTGAGGAGCAAACAAGATCTCTCTTTCTTGTACCTTGCATTGTCCTTCTTCCCTTCATAGCATTGTGGCTTTAGCGAGGGCTTTGCATCCCCAAACACCAAGACCTGTGTTTTTTCTTCAGAAACAGCACAGGCAACAGAAGTGCTTGTTTCTGTGTCCCACCAGGAAGTCTTTAGCAAGGAGCTGAGAAGCTAGTTTGGTTTTCAGACCTGATTTCATTGTTGGGTGGTAACACTGATGGCAGAGGAGTGCATTATTTTCTATAGTATGTATTTTACTTATTTGTTTTCTGTGATATGGAACTCAATCTGTTGTGAAACTACTAACTCCTTTCTCACAGTTGACCAAAAGTCATCAAAGTGGAATGGTTTTTTTTGTTGAGTTAATTTGGATGCCTCCTGGTGACCTCAGATGAAAGGCTGCTGGTCTTGCTGCTATTCTACTGCCCTGTGCAGTCGCTCTGTTGTACATCACGTTTGTGCCTAGGTGAAGGTCTCTTTGTATGAGGCGGTTCTATGGGTGCAGAACAGCTACAGAGAAAACCCTGAGGGTGAGCTCCCCTTCTGCTGCAGCTAACAGAGAAAGCAAGTGAGTCAAAAGAAGGAAAAGTCGAGAAACTGAAAAAATGGGGCTGACCAGGAAAACCTGGCAGTGTGTTTCAAGTACATCACTGTGGGACTTTGAATAGGGTTTTATTATGGACTTATCTCCACTACATTGTAAGAACAAGCGTTAATGTTAGGACATTTGTAAACAGAAAGGGCTTAATACCCACAAAAGACATGTTTGAGTTATAGGGACTGAATTCCTTTCATGCTACCTGGTAGGGCACTTTCTTACCTCTTAAATTCAGGGCAATGTGTGTATCAAATAGTCTTACATGAGCATTCCCTATTCCTCCAGTGGCAGCATTTTACACCTGCTTGATACGCAATGTGTGGGTGCAAATCACTGTACGAGGAATAAGGCAATCAAATCCTGAGCTGCATGAGAATTACTTCGGTAATTCACAGTTTATTTCAGTTGCATTCATGAAAGTGTACAGGTTTTTACTTAACACCTTAAGATTCTCTAATCAGAGTGTGCAAATCCCTGGGTGAATGGTCTGACTTTATCCTTTAGAAATTGTGGGTTTGCGTCCTGTTTGGGATTGTCTTTTAGTGAGAATATTCTACAAAGTCTGTTTTCCTGTGTGTGAAATGAAGAACTAATTCCTTGCACGTTGTTATTCTTATCAGCCCCAAACATACTGCATAGGACTACAGCATTTCAATGGCTCTTTGTACTGAGGAAGAAAAACATACGAAGCAAAGTCTGATTTTCCAGAACCGCTGCATGCATGAGGAGAGCTTTGCTCCGTGTGAAGGAAGGGGATGGATGTGCTTTGAGCTCTCTATCCCTTTGCTTGCGGAACGCTCATCCCTCGTATTGCTGTTCCTCTCTGCATTTGTGCAGCCTCTCTCAGCAATGTTGTGCTGAGCTCCGTGGAAGGAGTGTGTTTGCCAGCATATCTGCAGCAGCCCAGGAGATGCTGAGCAGCAGTGTGGATCTGGTGTGCAACTGGCAGAAAGGAAGCAGTTAATTAGCCTTTTTTATGCCAATGCCAATATGTTTCTACTACAGTCATGGTCTGTGTTGGTACCCTCAGGTGGCTAATTTACATGAAATTTCTTGTGTGCATTAAGCTTTAAACAAGGTCCTATGTAACTTAGTGGAAAAAAAAGTTGCAGATGGCTTTTATATAAAACTATGGGAATTCTGCCTGTGTTGGGACTGTATTTTCAACAGCAGCACAAAAATGTTAATACCACTCTCCCTCCCTCTGAATAAACAAATCCCTATCACTGTTCTTCCTCTGAACAAAAGAAATGGTCCAAAGCATTTAAGACATACAAAGCCAAGACGTGCTATTTATAAAAAGAGCCAAGGCAGATAAAAAATGATTTATGATACTCATAAAGCACCTTTCATCCTGCTAGGTCACACGACAGTTTGCAAACTGGTTTTATGTACTCTATGTGCCTGTACGTGTTGTGCGATAAATGAAAAAAGTCTATTTTTTCCAGAAGTAAATGTGAGGTTCATTACTACAGCAGTCGTTTAACAAATCTGCACAGTTGTTTCAAGGAGGCAGAGAACAACAGGAAAGATAAACATGCTGTAGTTGGGTGGGTCTTGAAGCAGCACGAAGACCTTTCTTGCAGCAAACAGTGGGGTGTGAGGTTTGTAACGGGGAATGTCTGG
Organism: Tetrao urogallus; assembly: GCF_951394365.1. Lineage (NCBI taxonomy): Eukaryota > Metazoa > Chordata > Aves > Galliformes > Phasianidae > Tetrao > Tetrao urogallus. The sequence continues at coordinate 137,310,446 of NC_136813.1, read as the reverse complement.
GACTTTGGGTACACCTTGTGGTATGCTTTGACTACCCAAAAGTTAGGGGAGTTGCATTGCACTGATCTGAGAACCTGGCCAATTCTGCACTAACTTTATTTAGATTAAATGAGCTCCTGAAAAACACAACCTATGGCTGTTTTGGCAGGAGTAGGAGAAGTTTTATTGGATAGGATTCCTTCACTGCCATTACCGCTCTGTCTGTTCTTTATACATATTTCCTATAAGTGAATGCTACTTTAATGCTACTTTAACTCTTTCCTGTGGTAGCAGGATATGCTGCTGGAAATGGAGATGCAGAAGACAAGCAGAGGTTTACAAGGATCCTGTGATTGTTAGAACTCATGTTATCTAGAGTAATAGCTGATGCATCTGCTTGTTGTTGTTTTTGTAAGGCACTTGAGAGATGTCTTTCTTCTGTCTTGAGAGATAATCCTGACAATTAAAGGTGACACTTGATCAGTTAAGCTATTGATCTGTTGATTGATCAATCTTCCACATGAATGCATATGTGACCTCGTGAATAAAGTGTGTGAACTTCTGCTAAGATATCAAAAATTAAATGATAGTAATAATCATTTTTTCCCACTCTATAGACTGTGTGTGCATATGTATCTGAGTATATTGCAGCAGGTAAGGCATGAATTGCCATTTCATGGAGTGCAGAGCAGTTCATAGTTGTGTTCAGCTCTGAATGTTGGTAGACCTGCACTTTCAGTGAATACATGAATGATGTCTGTAGCATGTAAACCTTGTGTCCCGTGAGGCTCCTGCTGCAAGTGGTGTAATTGTGTAGGCGCAGTGCAGCTATCTTGGCATTACAGTGGGGTCTCTTGATATATAGTAGCTGCTGCCAGTGTCCTGAAAACTGGAGCAGAGGAGAGAGAGATAAAACTGGCCTCAAACTTAACAAGGAGTCTCTGAGTTGTTCGATGACTTGATACAGGTTATAATAAGTAAGTAGATTCATATTACATACACCAAAACTTCTAGATACGTGGCTCGATATCTAAGCACTACTAGTCATCATAGTTACAGTGGCAAAAGGATATAGACTGTGCTTGTCCTGGCCTCATTATTTTGGATTTCAGTGGTACTAAGATACATTAAATGCATAGGTCTGTTCCCAATCTTGTGCATTACCCAGCTGCTCAAGCCTGCCAGAAGGGAGAGAGCAGCGAAGGGGAAGAGTGGCTGGAGAACAGTAAAAGGGATGCTGCCTGTTGTGGAAGTGAACTGTGAGAACATGTGTTTAAAATGTTGACGGAAAACTTGAAGTGTTAAAAGAAGAAGGGTATTTGATGTGTTTCCTTTTTTTCTCCAGGCTTTAGTTGGAGAAGGCTGGAACAGTACTATTTATTTTACTTAGAAGGAAGATAAAGCGACTTGGAGTCATCTGCATTTCATGCTGCCTGGTTTTATCACTAATACCAACTGCTTAGGTAGGGAGGGAGAAATGGACCCAAAGGGCTTGTAGAGGTGGAAAAAAATGATCCATAGTGATCATCTATCTTTGATCTGAGCAGAAGACTCCTGAGACATTTCATAGTGGTTCCAGTAAGCAGCAGTAGGATTTCTGTGGTCATAATTGTCAAACATCCATAAGCAAGGCAAGATTTGTAGGGAGGGAATGTTCTTTATTAGACCAACTAATACAGCTGAAAGAAACAGGTTTCTGCCAGGTCCCCAGCAGGCTTGCTTGGAAAGTGGAGTCTGTTGTCTTAAAAGGTCACTGGTGTGGAGTATGATTTCTGTAGTAACCCAACAGCCCAGGGGTTTGTTTGAATTAACTCAGTTGCTAAAGCAGGCATCTATTACTTCTGTGGGGAGAGGCCTCCAATGTGCTCTCCATTCCCTTCCAGCCAGAAGGAAATGTCACAGACAGTGACTTAAAATTGCCACTCTCCTCTGGACTAGTCCACGAGCCCCTTCCAAGTGCTGTGACTCTCTTTGTGGAGCATGGCTGCTGCCTGCAGTGGCACTTTCCAGTTTCTGCAGCTGAAGGATGGCAGTCCAGGTTTGGAAAAGGGTTTATGAGTACAAAGTTAAGTATTGGAATGCTTCTGCTGCACTTTTGCCTAGTATCTCAGGCTTCTGGAGGAAGCTGGTAGGAACAATCTCTGATAAAATCAAGAAGATGTCAGAGGAAATTCAGACATCTATTTTGGAAATGCTTTTGATAAATCATCTAGCAAGGTTCAGTAGCAACTTTTGACCTTAGTTTTGTCATAGTCTATTTCTTGATCTCCAAATAGTTTATTTCTTGAACCATACCCTGGATTGAATTCCACAAAAGACCATTCATTTTCATGCTAAAATGGATCTGGAAGCTGTCAAAATGGAGACAGAATTTCCCTACAAACAGGAAAGCTAAACGGGTCTCATCAGGGTAAAAGTCATGGAGCTGCTAGTATAATACAGAGCTGGTCTGGCAAATAATTTCTCTCTGTATTTAAAAGCAATAATAAAACAAAGGTACTTACTTTGTTACTTAAAATAACCCTAGAAGATTAAAACTCAAGATTAAAAAAGGTAGTTTTCATTTGTCAGTATACATATTGTTTGACCACTCTGCAATTTCCTCAGTTAATGAGGTGCTAGTGACTTTCGTTTTTGCCTATATAGTCATTTTCTGCTCAGTTTCAATTTTAGATTTGATGCAGCATCACAGAGATGCAATCGCCAGAGCAGATTCTTAGTTTATATTTAAAATGCCTCCACTGTTACGTTTCTTTTTTAAATTAAAATAGAAACCAGCGGAGAGAATTCTGTTAGGCTTGTGCATTGTACAAGACCTTCAGGAATGAAACTGTAGAAAAAGCTTGACTGTCAGCATTCTATTAATTTGGGAAATAGTTTGTTTCCTAATAAGTTCCAGTGTTGCCAGTAAATAAAACCCGAAAGTTCAATCACCACAAATAATAATAATAAAAAGATTTGAAGGTTTTACTTTTTCTTTGCATATTGAAAATGGTACAGAACATCAATTTGGATTTACTCAGCAAAATGTTATATATTTATTAAATGCATTAAAAGGGCTCTGGGCATTTTTGAGATCAATACACACAATTGCACACGTACTTGAGAAGCCAATGCTGCTTGCAACTGTGCGTCACTGGGAGCAGACTGGAATTAATTGTCCAGTTTGAGGGCTTAGAAGTGACTAATAACTTTCACCTTTGCTTGACCCCAAATATTTCCAGCCATCAGGAGCAAAACTTTATGGATGAAACCTAGTTTAGATCATGTGTATATACTGCAGAATTCATTAATGTCTTACACACATTTTGCAGTACTGCAGTGTTGAGTGTAGTGTAACAGATGTGTTCTGGTAAAGCCAAATCTCTCCCAGTTTGTACTGAAGAACAGGTTTTTGCTTATTCCTCCTGTTTTAGCAAAAAGTTGCACATTAGACTAATATGAACAGGATTGTACCAGGTTTCCAGAGTGATGAATACGTGAAAAAAATATCGCTTGTAAATGGAAATAAGTGCAGGATGGAAACCCAGTTGTCTTTTCTCTTCTACTGCAATAAACTAAAAATAGCTTCATGGAAATCACTGGAGTCTCATGTCTATTATGTTGATGTAAGAGGAATGTAAAATTCATTGTTTCAAACTAAAACATAAGTACGTTTAGCAAGTACAATGTATTAAAGGGAGATTTAAAGAAAGAGTGTCTGTTTCCCAACTGCATGGATCATTTTGGTTCTACCATTTCCTTGATCCTATAAGAGCTTTGATGGCGTACATCTCACTGAAATACTGCAGATTTAATGGCAGGAGGCTAAAATGAGACTTAGATTTGTTCAATTTGAAAATATCTGTTAACTGCCTCCTGCTTTTTCTAAAAATCTACAGAAATAATATGTTTTACATATGCAGGTAAAGGCTAGAGATAATGAATCTATTAAAAAACATGTTTGGGTATGTTTGTGAAGAAGTATCGGCATTGATAGTTTGGAAGCAATCAAGACTGGAAGATTTACACAGAGCAGGTGTGAATGGACAGGTGTGTGGCCAGGGACATTGAAGCCTGAGAAGCTGCGCTGGGAATGTGCTGTAAAGATGTACCAGTTTATCCCCACATGGAAGGGGTGACAAAAGTACTCATCTGTTGCACAGAATTTGGGGTAGGGCTGGGTTAAAAATAAAAAAGTCAACATCCTTGTTTGATAGCAAATTTAATTTTGGACTAAACAATGAAATGTGTTTGTTTATTTTCAGAAAATCTACATCCCTTACAATAGTATATTGTATTAGAATATCACAGAATGCCCAAGGTTGGCAAAGTCCTCCAAGATCATCCAGTCCAATTGCCCAACTGTCACTGGTATTTCCCTCTAAATGATGTCCCTCAATACAACATCTAAATGTTTCTTTAACACCTCCAGCAACTGTGACTCCACCACTGCTGTGGGCAGCCTGTTCCAGCACATTCTTAGAGGAGAATTATTTCCTAATGTCCAACCTGAATCTCCCACGGCGCAATTGAGGCCATTCCCTCTCGTCCTATTACAAGTTACATAGGAGAAGAGATTGACCCTCACCTCACCACAACCTCCCTTCAGGTCCTTGCGGAGAGCAATAATGTCTCCCCTGAGCTTCCTTTTCTCCAGACTGAATAATCCCATTATTATAATTATTCAAAACATTTTGATTTGATTGATAAGCATTTAATCCAAAACTAAAATATTTAGGTTTATTTTTTTTATAGAACTTTGCATTATTAGGAAAGCTTTTGTTGAAAAGGATATTTTTTTAATTAAAGGTGTCCATATGAAAAAACAAAACACATGTTCCAATTTCCTCAACACTGTAGTGCTCAGAGGCTAAAGGACTCAGTGAAGAGCTCTGCTTTAATCTTGGTGATGTTTCTATAGGACAAGAGGATTTCAGAATCTTTTGAAGGCTTGGAGTATGGGGTTACTTCCAGGCTTTGTCCATAGGCTGTGCATGTGCTGCTGAGCTATGAAAAAGTCAGCATCTTCTCAGGATCTTCTCATGGTGGCATTTCAAACCTTGGTCATTGCTGACTCCATAGTCTAGGCAGTGACGCCTGCAGAAATGTACCTGATGATTCCAGCATGGTAACAAAGGTAGTGAAGAAGCAGAGACAAGATGCTGCGGTCTTCTGTCTTCCTTCTGAATTTTTCTCATAGAACAAAGTTGATAAGACTAACTGATAGTGCTAGGCGAGGCTGTTGGCATTTTACATGGTCACGACAGTCGCTGTCAAGGGGTTTAGAGCAAGATCCTCCAGGCTCTTCTTACCGCACGTTTAGAGGGATGGTATCAGACTCAACTACCAGACTTGTTTTGCAAGCTCAAGATACAGAGGTTCTTGGTTCTGTTGAATGTTCCGTGTTTGGCCATTTCAGTCTGCAAGGATGTGTCTTGGTAAAGCTTGTTCTGTTCTCTTCCTTGAAGGGCTTCAGGGTGAAGACTGTGGAAGGATTGCTTTGGGAGGCAGAGCAGGGCTGGCTGGAAGACAAGGCTTCATTTCCCAAGGTCTTGGGGTTGAACTTCATCCAGGAGAATGCTCTCTGTATCGATTAGATCATTTTTCTTACTGGTCATGAGTGCTATCCTATGAATAAAAAACAATCATCCCTTTTTGCTGAGTTATTCTTCTGTTGAGCATGCAGCTGTGACAAGAATGAAGGACAAGGTTGCCATTACAGTTGCAATCATCTCAAACCTCTGTGTGCCATAGTCAGAATTTAGGAACACTTTTGTCTGTAGGGGTACATGGGGTATGTTTTCTGTACATACTCTTGTATGACAGTCTGTGGCATGCCTACAAAAGATGCAGCGTGAAACATGCAAGCCTGAGAAGGAACTCAGGCAGAGCTTCATGTCTGATTTGATGAGTCACCAGCTTCTGTCAGCAGTCTGTTGCAAACTGTGACAGTGCTGTGCAAAAACTCCATCACACAGTGGACCTGCTCATTCCTATACCCATCACCTTTTGCATTTCTGCATTGCTGATGGCTCTTCAGCACACTGTTTGGGTAAAGGGATCCTCCTCTAACTTGTGACATTCAGGAGCTTTATCAAGTTTAGAAAATCTAACTGTCAATGTGCTTCCTTGTGATATTCTGCTTCTTGGATGGAGTAGATTGAGATACAGGAGAATCCAACCTGCTGAGAGCTGTGAGTGCTGTTGATAGGCAGATCTGATAATGGTTGATCTTCCTAGGTGTTAACATGCCTATAGGCATTTAAGTCCATTCCCATCAGTTCTTTTGCCAGAACTGTTAAGGAACTGCCAAGGATGATGAGGAATGACTCATCTGTTAGAAGATAACCATGCCGACCAAAGGCATGGACAGAGGTTGTGTTAGTAAAGCCTTGCCATGCTGTCTGCGCTCTGAGGGGGAAGGGAGCAATCTTGCAGCCTGCTGAACATCTCTCCGAGGGACTGAGCACTCTCACTTTCCATTCATGGCTCTGAGAATGTGCTCAAGTGTTTTTAGGAGGCACTCAGCAGCTTGCAGAATTAGGCAGAATTAGACACAGAAGAGGGATGTCTGTCAATTTGGTCCTGTCCTCAAGCAGCAAAATTGTTTAAAAGAACAGAGTTTGCCTGACTCTTCTTGATTTCATTTCTGGGTATATATATATGCATATACATTCTTTTCTGAGTCTGATTGTACGTATCAGCTGAGAAACAGTCAGATGCCTGGGTTTTAATACTTTATCAGGATATTGTGGAAGAAGTAATGAAGCCTATTATAAGGGGATATCTCTGTTGCTTGTTTTGCTTCATAAATATTTATGAACATCCCCCTCTCCTTTCTTTGCCCTTTGACTAGTTCTATTAACTAGGAGCCATTAGCTGTGGATGAGGCCTGAACCTCATAAAACATTTTGTGGTTATCAGATGCATTATTGGAAGAATTTGAAGACACAGATCCTCTTGACATTTGCATCTGTTCCATCTAATTATTCCCAAATTGAAATCGTAAGCCCCTCTTTGTGAAAGCACTGCATATTGCTGCAGAGTTGATTGTGTTATCACAAGCAGGGCTTTACAACTCCAGCCAGGGAATGAGAGAGACACTGATGGAATTTCAGTTTTTCTTTGCAGTCTCTCTAGTAATGTTAAATAAGTTAGAGAGGTAAGATGTACGTATGAGCCTATCATATATATATACGCTTGATCATGTTTTTTGATATGGACATTTTATTGAGGAGGTCGGGAGACAGAGTAGTAGATAGCCTATTCATGGCTTTGATTAAGGGATAAATACCCTTCAGTCATTCATACAGGTAATAGAAGGTGTTTCTCTGTGAGCAGTGAGGATGCCGTGGGGAAGTTCTGCATGTGAAGTGGCTTCCCCCTCAGACACTTCCGGGGAGTTTTCTCAGGCAGCATGCTTGTCACTGCCCTGGGGTGCAGGGGCTCTGTCAGAGGATGCTTTGCCAGCACTGTTCAGTTCTCCATGTTTTGGGTGACTGGATAGTCACTGGGAGGACAGGAGCACAGCCACAAGCAGTTTATCTATCAGTTAGACAATGGGAAAAACAACCCTCTAAATCACTAGTTCTGTTTTACCTCTTTTCTCCCTTGTCCCACTGCCCTCCTCCAATGTTTTTTACTTTTTTCTTTTTTTGATTTTTAGTGCATCTTCTGGCTTGGTAACTAACGCTTGCTGTACAGGTCACTTTTATCAGATGATAAATACCTCTTGAGTAGGGACCTGCTGAAATCAGCAGCTCACAAAAAACACGAGATGTGTCATAAACACTAACAGATTTGGATCAGCTCTCAACCAGGGAAGAAATGCTAAACTGGAGAAGAATACTTCTTAAGTGACTCAGTATTCTAGAGTGCTCTTGTTTTCTCTGCACCCATTCTTGCTTCCTCCAGACTGAGGGAAAGATAGCCAAAACCAGACCTGCCACTCCATAATGGTGAGAATAGGTGGAAACTGATATTTTTCTTTGTTACAGCAGATCGGCTTTGAGAATTTAAGGATAAAGCAATGAAATGGCCAGCTGCTTGATTGAAAGGAAGATCCAGTATGTGTCTCATTTAAAAAAACGGTCTGTTTATTTATTGCCATATTTCAATTTTTATTCTCTGTGCTCTCTCACACACACCACTGCAAATACATTGCAGAAAAGCTGCAAATTACAAAATGTCTAATTAGGAGGCTTTGAGGAGAAGATGACAAAGAATCGTTCACCATGGAGACAGAAGTTCCTTGCTGGTTTATAACCAGCTAAACAATGCCCAAGACTCTGATAAGCTGCTGCAGGGAGAATGAGTGTTAGCCTGTGTGAAATGCAGGGGGCTGGTGCTTAGTGTGTCACGGAGGAGTGGACCTCCCTGCTCTTGGGGAGGTGCCATGAACGGGGCACATGAGCACGAAGCGGTGAAGACATCTCTACATCTCACATCAATTTTATAATCCGATATAGTGCCTGATTCAGACCTCTGAAGATAGCAGAAAGCCATTCTTTGTTTTCAGTCACTGCTGTTAGGCGCCATGCAAAATCAAATCCCTTTTGCGTAGACTTGGACACCAGAGATGATCTCGTAACAGATCCAAATCTAGATTACAAAACTTTTGCAGTGCTTAGATCAGAGCGTTCTTTTTCTTACCTTTAGCTACAAAATCCAAATATTTATTCTATATTCTCTCAGTCTAGTGGAACTGGCCAGGATATTTGGTTCAGGACTATTTCTACATGTTTGTCGCTCGCAGAAAATTTAGCTTGATAGACAGCCTCTGTGTAAGACAGTCTGGGGACAGCAATAGCAGAAAAGTCTGCAGTTGAAAACTGAGATGCCCTGACAGTTATCTATTATTATATGTAGAAAATTGCATGGTGCATGACTGGATAGAGCACGTAACGTAAGTTTTCGTATTCATTTCAGAAAGAAGTGATTCAAAAGGCTTCAGGCTTTTGCTTTTAAGAAAAGGGGTTCCAAATTCTCCCACATTTCTTGCATTTTGAGATCTGCATTGTGGTGTCTCCCATTCACAGCTTTCTATGCTGAAGTATGTATGTTGCTATCCCCATGGACTGTCACACGTGACAGTTTAGCACCCAACACAGTAGCACTATACACAAGATCAGCCACGGTGCTGTGCCGTACACTTTGGCTTCTTCAGAGACAAGGGAGGTAGGGAGACTTCTGCTAACATTTTGGTACAGACTGTGTCTGGGGAGCAATCTAATCAACCAACACCTTCCTCTCCATGAAAATTCCCAAAGCAACCAAACCAAAAAATCAAACATTAGTGAGAACCTACCTGATTTACCGATAGAGGGAGTAAACTTGCCGGGTTTGAATATCTGACAAAAACCCTACAATTAAAAGGTTTGGGATCTGAATTTATACCTTTCTGCTTAAAGTACACATCTGCCTCTTCAGAATTAGATTTTCAGTTGCATTTGGGAGTGATCACAAAGCTTCAACCAAGTTAGATCAGAACTCACAGAGGATTAGATATGAGAACGAGATGGAATTTGGGTTCAGTATCAAATAAAGGGTGTGTATTGGGTTAAATGAAGGAATAAATTGACTGTATTTTCAAAACAAAAAAATCCAGCATTTTTTGCCATTCTGAATTGCTGAATAAGCATCATTAACATACAAAAGAAGCACTTTGATAAAATCTACATTCAGCTTTTCACTTCAAAGGCTTATACCCCTGAATTGCTTGTTCCTGGCAAATGCAGAGAAAATTTTACACAGAATAGCAATAAGCCTTAGAGAACTATTTTGTTATTGAAAAAGTCACAAATTTCAGTTGATGAAAATGAAAACTAGGGTTATGATATTCCTTGATCACTGAGACGTCCTTGTGAAAATATGAGACGTGGTGGAACAGGGATGTGTATATTTCTTAAAGAAATGTTCTGTCATGTATCATGTGGGGAGCAAATAAGTACTTCCGTGAACATATCCAGACTGAGCTTCAGTTAGCTTTGGTTCAGGCTTTTGGTACAGAGCTGCCACTGCCTCTGATCATCTGGGGAAACGATAGGCAAAAATTAGTCAGAACTTCTCAGCAGCGCTTGCAGAATGGAGCATTTTCATTCTCAGAAATCTGAATGTGAATTAATTGATATTTGTATGCGTTGGTGAGTTTTCCTAGGTTTTGGAGCTTTTGGAAATCCAAAAGTCAAAGCATTCCGCAGAGGCTGGAAATGAGCTCAAGAACTGAAACTGTCTGCACAAAGCTGTGTGAACTGTACTTTCTGAGACTGCTAGGGATGTCCTCACTTTCATATGCCACCTTGACTTTACCTACCTACATTCAGCAGCATGTACCTGCTTGCTAGCATACTCTTCGCTGAGGTCATTCAACTTGGAGAAGTCAGCATGGAATGACTGACCAAGAATTTAATCCTGCAAACGAAAACTCCCCAGCTGGGGTGTGTGTTTATTAGGAGACTGCAGAAAGACTAACCATAGCCCCCTGGTGGTGGTCTCTAGAATGGATCCCAAGCATAGGTGTCACGCTGCACTTGGCCAGGATGCCACATCTGACAAATGGCAGAGATGGAAAGATAAAGGACTGGCATGGAAAGATAAAAACACAATGTAAATCAGGGTTTGGATGCCAAAAATGGTTTTCAAACACAACTACAATCTAAAAGATGTGAGGAATAAGTGGTGGATTGCTTTTATGTAATTAGGCTGCAGTATGAACAGGAGCCTTGGACTCTCATACCTATGAAGCAGTAGAGGGTGATACAACTCTTCTAGAGACTCTTGGTCAAGAAGTCTCTCTGGGATGGATGATCCTACCATCAAATCAATGACAATAGCCATCTGATGAGTACATTATCAGCACCCCTTCCTTTGCCACAAGCCCTTTGGGTGTTGGTAAGGCAAGGACAGAGCCTGGTCAAGGAGGAAACTGCTCCCTCCTTAGGTTAGACACAAACTCATCTTTGGACTGGGAGGACTGGGGAGACTCTGAGCTGAAATTTCTCCCACCCCAATAACCCAACAGATTAAGAATATGCTGTGAGCTTGTCTGTGTTCCTGGCTGGGCATACAAAATTCTGCAAAAGGAAAGCACTTGAGCCAGGTAATTAAACATGTCAGCTCTTTATCCAGAAGAGTATTATATTAAATTATGTACAGTAAATATTTTTGGAAGGTGGAATTCTAAAGAGAACTTATTGATTTGTGGCATGGAGCCAAGCTGCTGATGGGTTTGGCAGACGTGTTCAGCATCCAGGGTAAGGGTAGGGTATGGTGCGAGCTCAGGAAATGCAGCGTGCTGGAGCAGGGGGAGACTGCTCCATGCTCTGTGGCTCTCCTTCCTTTTTGCAAGAGCACAGAAAAACTGTGAGCACCCCTTAGCTTTTTGTATGCCTGTTGAATCGATAATGGCATGGTAGAAATGCTCGGTCAGCACTACTGTCTCAGCTGTTCTTGTAAATGGCAACATTAGCACAACTACCCGGCCATAGCAAGCAAGGATGGCAGTGAGGGGAGGGCGGTGAAAAATGTCAGTAATATGGATGGCATTGCCAATGCTGTCAAGGACTGCAGGCAATAAACAGGCAGCTGGAGACATCATTCCAGCTCCTCAGGGAGGCTGGGGTCAGACTTTCATCATTGCTGTTTATTGTGGGTGGAAATGCTATCTGTGAGACATAGTTGGTACACCTCTGTTACTGCCTTCTGTCAGGGCTGTTAGATCCAGTTAGGTTTTGGTGCTTGTGGGATCCCAATGCTACTCAGACGTGCTTTGCATCTGCATGCATGGGCAGATGAGCCCTCTACTATATAGGTAGGAAGCAATATGGAAGAAATGATGCAACACCAGCTGAAAAGAGGTTAGGTAAACTGAGGAGACTTCTTACTTGCAGTTTCTTTATTTTATCCTTGAGAATTGTTTGCATATGTCTGTTTTAGCAAAGGGCACATAATCTTTGCATGGCACTGCAAGAGTTTAATACTACACATGCCTTCATGTGGCCATGGTGCACACAGCATAGTGATGCTAATTCATCTTGCAGCTGTATGATCGTAACAGTGCGCAAGAGATGTTTTTGCAAGGGCTAGACATGAGTGCAAACATGTTATTGTATTTGCATGTTGAGCACTGACCTTCATACTAGCAAGCTGTGAGGGTAAGGTATAGATTATTTAAATGTGAATGCATGTCAGTGTGTATGTGCAAGCCTGCGCATGTGGATGTCTGAGTTACAGGTGAAAATTTAGCAGGTAAGGTAATACTTATTTAGACAAAGCGTTGCACACAAATGTGTCTTCATTTGTTCTTGCATTTTTCAAAAGTGCTTACATGGGATAAGATGACATCTATGGTGGAGCTGTAAAAGTATTATTATATGTAGACGTGCATTTATATTGTAAAACATAAAGACATATGAATATATTTTCCTAAGGTCATTTTTATTTTATTTTCTGCTGGAGGAGTTAATAATGTCTGTGATAGTTTCCCAAAGGAAGAGAAAGATCCGGTGCAGTACAGTGTGTGGCATTATGTTCTCTGCAGGGAGCCATCAGTTTGTTATTTAAAGGTGGCTCTTCATTTTGCAGCGGAAGATCATTTCATGACTAAATGATGAAAGTCCATTTCACCCATAAAGATTTTAATTTAAAGTGCTCAGTGCCTCTCTTCATCTGGAAAAGAGATATCATTGCATCTTTCTGCAGGTTTCATAGGAGAAAAACAAACTGGGGTCAGCATATGGCCTTCTGTGCTGCCCCTTTTGTGGATATCGTATTTATCCATGTAACTTTGAAATGTTCAGAAATTTGGTGCAGAGAAACATCTGACTGTTTCTGAAAAATTTTCTAATGTTTCAAAAACTAAACTGAAGTTTCATGAAGACACTGTTTTGAAGAGATTTTTCACTACAAGCTGCTTATGTTTATAAGCAATACCAGCCTAGACTTGAAAATTAATGCAAGAAAATTCGAAGCATGTTTTCATGCGCATAAATAGGTAGTGGCCGAATATGCAATTAATCTAAAATTTGGAAGCCCAAATACTGGGTTATGAAGAAGCATGCATGAAAATGCTGAGGTTTGAATGAACATTTTTGGGCACTGCCAAACAATCCAGGTAAGATTTCTATTTCTACACTCCCTCTTGTGCAGCGTAGCAGGCAGGAAAGTCTTGAGGTCTTACTGAATCTAGTGACTTTGCTGGAGCCATGCCAGGTTAGGCCAGCTGTGAGGGTTTGGCCCTGGGTCACTAATGAGAGCTCTGTCACTGGAGAGCTAACCTTGCAGCACTCTTATTGACACTGCTGGCACATCTCTAATGCAAAAAAAGCACAAGAAAAATTTTGGTTGTTATGCAGTTAAACTCTCTTTAGTTTGAAAGCGATTATAACCAGTGGAGAAAATCCTGTTAATTAGGCAATTACATACTCCACTTCTCTTCCAGCCTCCCTCCTTCTTCATTCTCCACCTTGTTTTTCACTTTGGAAATCAGAAGAACAGACGTATTAATCTTGGCTTCCAATTCTAAATTCATGCCCTGGGTCAACCTCATTGCAGTCAGCTCACATCTCCCTTCAGCAACAGGATGGCTTAAAACTTCCGGCAGTTCCATACCTTTCTGGCTACAGAAAAGTGGAAGGTGACGCTGTGTTTGTGGGTCTCCTGTCTTTCAGTACGACCTCTCAAGACATCTCAAGTTCCTCTTACAGCAAAATCTTCCAAGGTCAATTGATGTGTTTCCATTGTGGCTTGAGGATATCCATGGGTGAAAGTTTTACTGACCAAACGTCCAAGATCTTCCCATTCTTAAGGTTATTCTTAAACACTGAGAAGTTACCCCTGCGTCTTCATGCAGTGACCTTGGAGCTAAAGAATATCAGATCTTTTCAAGTTTTTCTAAAATGTTTTCACAGCTTCTGCTGTGGCAGTTGCTTGTGAAACAGGGACCACATTGATAATCAAAATCAGTAGTTATGCATGCTTGTTAGAGAAACTGGCCATCAAGACAGTACTTAAGGGGAGATTGAAGTATATCATCAATATAAATAGATATGTGCAAGGCTGGAAAAGAGAGAAGAGAGGAGTGTGGGGAGAATCTGTGGTAGCTCAGCATTAGGGTTGTCAACCCTTCCCCCCGCCAGAACTAGGATGACGCACAGAAGTGGGTCGAGGGAGTGGAAATGGAGAGGAAATAAGGGGGAGGCAGGTGGAAGCTAAGGAAGGCTCTGTGGGACCTGTGGAAGTGGAGTAGGAGTGGTTTTGACAAGTGAAAACAAGTTTGGGAGCGGGTAGGATGAGTAGAAACATAGCAAGAGTGGGCTGGACCCACAGCTGCTTGAAGAACGGTTTTAATTTCATAGAATCATAGAATCACTCAGGTTGAAAAAGACCTTAAAGATCATCAAGTCCAACCATGACCTAACCATACTACCCTAACTCTAACATCCCTCTGCTAAATCACGTCCCTGAGCACCACATTCAAACAGTTTTTAAACACACCCAGGGATGGCGACTCAACCACCTCCCCTGGGGAGCCTATCCCAGTGCTTAACCACCCTTTCTGTAAAGAAGTTTTTCCTGATATCCAACCTAAACCTTCCCTGGCACAACTTCAGGTCACTTCCCCTCGTCCTGTCACCTGTCACCAGTGACTCGAGACCAACCCCGCCCTCACTGTAAGCACCTTTCAGATATTGGAAGAGAGCAGTAAGGTCTCCCCTCAGCCTCCTTTTCCCCAGACTGAACAGCCCCAATTCCTTCAGTCTCTCCTCATAGGGCATATTCTCCAAGCCTTTCACCAGCCTTGTTGCCCTTCTTTGGACCTGCTCCAGCACCTCCATGTCCTTTCTGTATTGAGATGCCGAAAGCTGAGCACAGTACTGGAGGTGAGGCTTCATCAGTGCCAAGTACATGGGCAGGATTACTTCCCTAGTGCAGCTCACCACACTATTCCTGGTACAAGCCAGGATGCTAGTGGAGCAGTATCCCTCTGGAACACATCTGGAGGTGACGTGAGAACGGGAAGAGGCAGCTGGGAGCATTTCTGGCCCAGAAAGAACCAAAGGGAAGAGGCATTTCAGAACCATGTGAATATGTGGCTCTTGAGAGAGGAAACAAGTCATCATGTTCTTGGCAGCAGGACAGTGCAGCATCATGCACAACAGCAGTGTTAAAAATGATTGTTTCACAGCTTGTAGTCACCTACTGCTTGGGAGTGGCACCCCTCGTGCAGACAAATGACATGTAGCCAGCCTGAGGCTATTTTGTCCCCTCTCAACAATGCCACCTCCAAGCTGGAAAGGAGAGCAAGGATTGAGGGTGGGAAATAAAACAGCTTGGGGCCAGGTGGGCCTCTGGGTATCTTCTGACCGCAACCCTCTCTGTAACACTGATTGAAGGTTTGTGAGGGGCTCTGGGAAGGGTTGAGGGGGCTGTGGAGTTTGTAAAAGGACACGTGGAAATGAGATGGCAAGGGAAAGGAGTGGAGGAGCAAAGGTACAATTTAACCACCCTCATCTCTCTCTCGGTGCTCTTTCAGATAGAGTAAGATGCTGTACTGTGCAGAGAGATGTGCTTTGGGTGTAGGACTAATGCTGTTTCCTTACATTTATATTCTCAAGTACCCTGTGGTGACAGAGTTAGTCAGAAAACACTGAACTGTGCAGCATTCTTTATGTCTCCATAGTCTTATTCTCAAACTCAGAGAACTCAGTCCAAGGACTGAATTCTTACCTCCAGATAAAATATTCGGCCAATACGGTTCCGTTCTGTTTTCAAGATGATTCTGGCTGTGGCTAATACATTCTGTGTGAGTGCTGTCCTGGCGCTTTGGGACTGTTTGCTTATTCAAGGTTGCTGCTATCTGCTGCACAACTGACCTGTTCCCCTGAGCAAGTCATCTGGTGGTGCTTCTGCTCCTTGACCGAAGTCTGACATGCAAAGTGAGAATAGAGAATAGCAAATTTCTGATGTCAGTATAGACAATGTCAAGCTTCTTGGGTTTTCAGACAAAATACTTAACTAAGATAACAAAAAAATAATGCAGTATCTAGTAATGGACTGGAGGTGCTTTTATTCAGAGGGTATGTGCTGCTTGGGCAGCTCTCCCACAGCACGTCAAACCATGTGTCCCAGCAGCCAGACAGGAGCCTGGTGTCCTGCCCTGCATTTCTCTTGCAGCGTATATCAGAGGCATCCTGCCTTGGTACAATATGGCCGATGGTACTGACTGGAGAGAGGTCTGAAAAAAGATTTCTCTGAGTTGTTCTCTGAAGAAAACCAAGTGTGATAGGTGAGTCTCCTCCCCAACATACCAAAGGAAAAAAAATATATCAGAAAAGAGGATGGCAGCGGAAAGGAAGAGGGAGGCAGACAGCCCATTTTCTTGCTTTCCTGAGTGCAGAGGCTGCTTTTGACCCCTGCTTGGATTTGTCTGAGCTGGAGCCAGCATGAGAAGGATGCTTCTGCTGGCTGCTGTTGCTATGGAAACAGCAGAGACGGGGAGGCAAACGGCTGCCAGAGATGATGACTTCTGAATTAAAAACAGGGCATTCCTGCCCTCCGCACTCCCATAACCCAGTTCCCACTGGTTTCTGCTCTTCTTGGGCTGTGGGTGTAGCAGCTTTGATGGGAAGAAGGAAGCAGCTCTTTACTTATCATGTGGAAAGGTTATTTCCACACCTTTCACAACCCAGCAAAACAAATACGGCGCTTTTTTTTTTTTTTTTTTTTTTTTTTTTTGTCTCACACTTGGTAAAAAAAAATAATAATAATAAAATAGAACACTGCAGTGTGAAATGCTCTTATCACCCCCAAAACTTTCCATCCCCTTGGAAACTAAAAGGAAATACCATCGTTTTAATTCCAACTATCACTTTCATCTCCAGTGGGTGTGGGGAGATGGTGAGAGCTGAATTTCTAATTTCTCTCCTGCCATCAAAAATGAGTGCATGGACATGGAGCTGACTGAAGTCTGGTACCTGCCAGTAGAGGGTCAGAATCACCTCCTTTGAGCCTGCTGGTCACACTTCTCTTGATGCAACCCAGGATACGGTTGGCCTTCTGGGCTGTAAGCGCACATTGACAGCTCATACTGAATCTTTCATCAATCGACACTCCCAAATCCTTCTCCTCAAGGCTGCTCTTAAGCCTTTCTCCATCCAACGTGTACCTGTGCTTGGGACTGCCCCGACCCAGATGCAATACCTTGCATTTTGTATGTATGTATGTATTGTACACCAATACCTGTTTTGTCTTTTGTTGTCAGAATTAGGAGCTAGGATTAGGAGCTGCAAAAACATCAGATAATAGGGCAAAGTGATCTTTCAGTCTTCTCTAAATATTAAGCCTATTTTTCCACTTAAGTTTTTATACAGCTAGGTTCTACTGTTTTTACCCTTTTATCACAGAACAACTCAAGTGGGTCCTTGGCTGGGTGTAGAGACTCAGTGACTGGCACATGGCAGGGCTCTTCTGAATACCGTACTTTACAGTCATTCATTAATCTGCAGCATCCCAGAGGGAGGGATTTTTAGTCTCAACTTTCAGCCTTCCTGAAGTTGTGGTCGGGCCCATGGCAGATCCACATGCAATGGGCACTGAACAACTTCTCATCCACAATGTCAGCTAGATAGTCTCCTCCAAAATCATGCTTCTCCCATTTTGAACCCCTCATCCCTGCATTTCCAAGTTGATTTATCAGATGGCAGATTGGTAGCACAGTGTACGTGCTATACAAATACACAACATTTACTCACTCTTTGGACCCTTGTTCTAAAAGACCCAGACAAGAAAATTGATGTATAGTAAGGTGAAGTACGGAAGGTCAGAAACAGAAGTGTTCAAACACTTCCCTGTTTAGCTAGCCCCCACATGACTCTTCCACCATTTCTGATAGTATTAGCTCCAGTCCTATCAAAATACCATATTTGGTTTGGGGAAAGACATCCTTATTGTGTTTGAGATCTCTGTTTTTACATTCTTTAGTCTGTCTTTTCTTCCCTACTCCTGAGAATCCCAATCAGTCTTCTCTCAGTAATCTCTCTGCAGCCGTTGGTTGTGGGCAGATAATCAGGACTGGTGACGTTTGGTGCCTAATCCTCCTGAGAGCCTTCCTCTGAGCTTCACTGTCCAGTAGCTGTTGAGAACATTTGTTCACTCCCAAGCTTGGGGCCCAAGCAGGAAATTAGTGTTTTTAAGAGACGGAGATGCATTTGTTATTGACATCTGTTCTTGTTTTAATGAGGAGAATTAGAAAGAAGGAGGAAGGGTTTCAGATAGCATTAAGTTTCCCTTTTCTCCAGTGGGAGACCACATTATAAGGCCTTCCAAAGATGCTGCTGAGTCTCTAGTAACAGAGAACGAAATCACTTGTACAGGAATAAAAATCCAAAGAGCAGTGAAGCAGTAATCCATGGCACTGCAGTTTCCTGCATCCCCTTCTTCCTGGGTTGGTTCCTCCTGAGTGAAATTCTGGTGAATCACAGCTGTATTTTCCCCTCCTTGACTCACCCACTGCTCTGAAATGCTGGTCTTCCTCCATTTTCTTCACAGAGATCCTTCTGTGCAATAAAGACTGACCAAGGAGAGAGATTGATGTCCGACACACTAATTCAATCACTGGCCTGTGTTAATCTATTAAATCAGCCCATGGTGTCTTCTGATCTGCTTCTTGCTGGAAAGAGCTGTTGCAGCAATGAAACTGCTGCTGCCTCCATTAGTTTCTAGCGAACTGGTTCATTGGGAGGTCAGTTTGTTGTGACACTCTGTAGCTCAGCAGGTGGCCTGCACCATTGAGCCCGTTTGGATTTTTGATTCTCGATGGCTTTGAATCAAGAAATTGATGAGATTTAAAACTGTAAAAAACAACGACAGCAAAGGACACCGAAAAACAAATACGTTCCTCCACACATTTTTGTCCTTTCCTTGAAATAGAGAGAAAGGAAACAGTTCCTGCGTCCTGTTCTTGCCTTTTCAGTCTTTTCCAATGCTCTGTTTCTGCCATTCCTTGCTTTCCCGTCACCTCCTTGCTCTGAACTTCTAATAGAATGGAATATACTTTGGTAAAAAAAAATTGCCCTGTGAAGACAGGCTACTGGCTTGCACTCCTAACTGTGAAATAAATGCTTTTGGATAGCCTTTCTGGACAGATACCTTCATAGCACTGCAAGAAACTCACCATGCTGGTTCTTCCTATTTGTGGGAGAAATTCCATCTTTACTGTGGCATCATTTCTGCTTCTATCTCCCATGTTTGCAATAAGTTTCAGTTCAGCTTTGCGTGTTTCCTTGTGTTGCTTGGGATCATGATGGAGTGGTCTAGGAAGGCACCCATTTCCCCTTCTTTTGGGAAGTGGTGGGGAAGGTAGCAGTATCAAGAGGGCTATGCACTGGACTCTTGTGAATCCATCTGCTTTCAGTAGGTCCAGACTGAAAGCTGGGCACTACGGACCCAGCTGGGCTCCATGTGCAACTGGTGCGAGAGGTTTCAGTAGGCTCTGTCCTGTGCTTGATGCAAGGATTTCTAGGAACTAGGAACATGATGAACCATGAGGGAAATGCATTCAACCTCGGGGGCTCTGTGGCACGGAACCCGGTTGGGGAGGGAAAACATCCAACTGGAACAAATAAACCTAACTGCATTGCAGCGGTACAGACTAGGGGCTGACATATGGGAAAGAGCTCTGTGGAGAAGGACCTGGTGGACAACAGGTTGGCTATGAGCCAGCAGTGTGCCCTTCTGGACCTGAAGTCCGATGATGACCTGATGATCTTTAAGGTCTTTTCCAACCTGAGCAACTCTATGATTCTATGATCCTATGATGTATTACAAAGAGCCCAGCCAGCAGATTGAGGGAGGTGATCTTCCGCTTCTCCTCTGCCCTGCTGAGGCCATACCTGGAGTGCTGTATCCAGTTCTGGGCTCCCTTGTTTAAGGAAGACAGGGAAGTTCTAGAGCCCAGTGGAGGGCCCCTGAGATGGTGAGAGGTCTGGAGCATCTCCCTTATGAGGAGCGACTGTTCAGCCTGGAGAAGGGAAGACTGAGGGGGAATCTTCCCAATGCTTATAAAGATCCAGTGGGTGGGAATCAAGTGGATGGGGCCAGGGTCTTTTCTGCAGTGCTCAGTAACAGAACGAGGGGTGATAGGCACAAAATGGAACACAGGAAGTCCCATCTGGAACTTCTTTACTTTGAGGGTGACAGAGCACAGGGACGGGCTGCCCAGAGAGGTGGTGGAGTCTGCTTCTCCAGAGATATTCAGAACGCATCTGGACGCTCACCTGTGAACCTGCAGTAGGGAATGTGCTTTAGCAGGGGGTTGGACTAGATGAACTCCACGTGTCTCTTCCAAGCCACACTGATTCTGTCATTCTTTGTAATCATTATTTATTTGTCTACATATCTACAAAGGAGAAGTGTAACCCTGCTAGTCCCGCCGAGGCGGCGGCCTCTTGCAGGGCGGCTGTGGGTCCAGGTCACTGTCGGCGCTCCTCTTCGGGGGCCGCCGGGCCCTCTCAGGACAGCGGCCAGGAGCGGAGGGGCTGCTGCTCCGGGCAGAGGGACCTGCTGCTGCCTCCTGCTCCGTCTCCTCGCGGGGCCGCTCCGCTTCCCTCGCCGTGCGTGCAGCGGGGCCGTGACGGGGACCCGCACGATCGTCAGCCCCTGCTGTGCTGGGCTGCTCCTCTCTGCTGGATGTCGCGGTGCTGCCAGAGAGTGCGGGCACTGATGTCGCCTGCGGGGAGGCTGTGGGGCCAGGGGCGGCCGCAGGGCTGTCCTCCTGCCCCCTGACTGCAGGGCCCTCCTCCTGCGCCCCAGACACGTGGGCGCCCCGCAGACCCAGCAGCCTGTGGGCCTCCTCGCTGCACTGGTGCACAACGATGTGGATGAGCCTCTGGACGAACGTCTCAGTTTCCTCCTCCAGCACAGGCCACATGAGCTCTATCAGCTGCTCTCTGTCCAGCCCGATGTCACACAGAGCATCAAGGATGAAGCTCTCTGCTGCCATTACCGGCCACCAGTCATTGCCAAGGATGGCTCTCAGCGCTTGGTGCAGCCTGGGCAGCACAGGGTCCAGGATCTCCTGGTGCTGCCTGAACAGCTGTGCCCAGGTCCGAAGCCGGAGACCCCCCACCAAAGGACCCTCCTCTGCCTCCTCTTCCTCCATCTCCTCATCTTCCTCATCCTCCTCCTCGTCTGCCTCCTCATCCTCTTCCTCATCTGAGAATGGCAGAGGGGACAGTGAAGGGGATGATGCAGGGCTAGATCTGATGAAGTTTAGAGCAGTGCCTTCCAGGAAGGAGGCAGGTACAGGTGTTGCTGGAGGCCAGATGATGAAGTTTAGGTCCTCATTGTCATCCCACGCAGCGACCTTGACCACTTCCATGTCCCTCCTGCAGAGCGGGCAGCTCTTCTTCTGCTTGCCCCACTGCAGGATGCAGACGAGGCAGAACTCATGGTGGCAAGGCACCACGTAGGCCATGTCCTGGCATGCGTCCTGGCAGATGGCACATATGCATTCCTGCTCTGCTGCCATGGTGCTTATGCTGTGGCTCACTGGGGAGTGAGGATGAGGTGTCGCTCCTCTTCACCAGTGCCACAGGGGTGAATGTTGCGCACTGCAAGAGAGAGAGAGGCCGCAGTCATTCTCCATCCCGTGGACAGACCAAAGAATAGCCCAGGTCCCTCAGCTGGACACCCTCCTGGCCCCATACCTGGGCCACGCTAAGCTCCCCGCACCCTCAGAGGTCCCTCAGGCTGCAGCCCTGACCCTGGCAGCTCCCCGAGTCCCAGCGCTCACCCAACCTCTTCCCTGGGGGACGTGTCCCCAGCTCACCTCTGCTGCTGCACGTGCGCCACGTGGGGCCCCGGCTGCCTGAGGCAGGCAGGCCAGGGAAATGCAGGTGATGGCCGTAGGGACGGGCAGCGAGAGCCGCTGCCAACAGTGCCCAAAGCACAGCCCAGCACCCAAGAGAAATGCTCGCTCCACCTCCAACCTCACACACACGCTCGGCAGGAGTCCAGGCTCGAGACTGACTGGGCCAGGCTCTGCCCAAAGCTGAGCAGTGGTGGTGCTGCAGTCACAGTGCATCTCTTGGTGACATCACAGCCTGTTGCTCGGTGATGTCACCACGGTCCTTCTGCCCCCACAGCAGTCGCCCCAGCAGCACTTCAAATTTCTGTATCTGCATGTGTTTCTGAGGCCTTGTAAACATGGCTGCAAGATGCACAGCTTCTAAATTTTGCTTCTTTTCCTTGTTCTTGTAGAGGAGAATCATTAATGAAGCACCTCTCCACAGCAACCTTATGGCTTTTGAGTACTCTGTGGTTCTTTAGGACAAAATAAATGGCATGAACGTGATGTTTGCTGGTGAGAGATTGGTGGAGAGGGTGAAAGCAGCACAGTGCACGTGGCAGCCCCAGGTGTGTTTTGGGTCGAACTGAGACTTTGTGGAAATGTTGAAGGTTTGGTTGGAGGGGAATGTTCTGAGATTTAACAAAGGCAAGTGCCAAGTGCTACATGTGGGAGGGAGGCTGGATGAAATGAACTCCAGAGGTCCCTTGGCACCCCTACAGTTCTGCATATATGCAGTTAAATTAAACCATTCCGAATCCTCAGTGTGTTCTTTTATCACATTTCTTGTTAATTTAGCAAGGGTAGTTGTCTATTAGCTGGGGTAACTCAACATGTCTTCCCCCATTGCTCCTGACATTCAAAGTTTGTCTGTAATTCAGTTTGCATGAGGGATCATAGCCACTGAATGGCCTTGTCATCAATTTGGAGTAAAAGGTGTCTCTTTTTTGTCAAGAGTGTCAGAATTGCATTTATTTCTCATTCAATTAGCTAGGGAACACAGTTGATATCATAAATACTGTAGAATGTGGTAGACAGGTGAAGAACCTCATTGCAAATACAATCAATCTGCCAAGCCGTTTCGCTTACAGTAACTGCTTCTGTGTTGCCCTCCTAGGTCTTAGGGAGATGCCAACATTCATATTGGTAAGTATGTGTGTTTGTGAGATGTATTAATGCTCTTTTGGGCTGAGAATGAAATTATCAACTCATAGTGCTCTGTTAAAATGTGAATTCACATTCCCGTGAGCCAGTGTCCTGTCTCACAGGACCATCTCTTTTCTGTAAAATAGCTGCTGATGAAAATTCCCTACTAAAATCTGCCTTAAAGAAATATGGTTCTCAGGTTGTATTGAAACATTTAACTTGTCAAGTAAATAGGTTACACTGAATGGAAAATAGTTTGATATTGTTGTTCAGCGGTTGTGCTGTGCCATGAAAAATAAATTCCTTTCTAGTTGTGATGTCTCCTTCAATGCCACTAAAAATGTGGAAACAAGCATGATGTTCATCATGAAGATCTGAAAATGGCTATACTGGGTTTATGTAGTCCTTCTGGAGAAAACATAGATAAAATGAATTTATTTGCAGCTAAATATTACAGATTTGCATCAGTGTAAGTGGGCCAGAATTTGCTCTGCTATTTCTACCCCCTGCTTTAGGTATGTTGCCAAAGAGGGCTAATTATAAGACTGACTCTCCTCTCCATTCCTGCTCAGGTTTCTGCTACCATTGAAATGAGCCAGGCAGTGAGGCTGCATCAGCTTGTGTTCTCTGCACTCCCACCTGGCTCTTCTTTCTCCATTTTCAGATGCCACGTGTCTTCCTTCACTCTTTCTACCCAGAGCACCTGTCCCCATGCTTGCAGCCTTCCCCATTTGGCTTCCTTTTGGAAAGTGCTTTTCCCTGGTAGTGCTGCTTACTACACTTCACAGGAATTTAACATTTCTCTACTTCGTCTGGATTGCAGTTGTTTTTTTATTTTTCATTACTTTTACACAGCTATCATCAAGATCATTTGCTAGATTCTAGGTGAGAGCTGCGCAGGCAGAAGAACAGAAATTACTCAGCTTGGGTCAGTCCCTACCAAGCCTGTATCACAGGGCAAGAGAAAGGTTTCACAGTGGGAAGCTGAAAACCTTTCCTATTTCACAGACAATCCTTCAGCATATTTTCAAAGAGCCTTGCCTTGCATAGCATACTCTCATGTTTCCTTTTGATATTCTCACTCTCCATCTCATATTTTATTCTGTCTTCATATCAAGACCGTGTGTGGTGCCAGCTCATTCTGAGCTGTCATTACGGTAGCTGGAGAGCTGACACCACAGGCCAGTTTTTCTTGTTTTGATCATAGATTTTAGGTTACTGAGTTGTAGGGCTGCTGCTGGTCTGTGACGTGATTTCTGAAGGAAGCTTCTTGAGAGCGCTCAGACTGTCTTTAGGACAACTGAAGAAAAGGGCAGGATATGTCTCCTTGGTGCCTCTTGGGCTCTATTTGGGGCTAATTGGTTGGTCTGCAAGACATGAATTCAAGCCATAGCTGCTCATGTTTGATTTGTCAAAGTCAGAGCAGGAAGGCAGTATCTTCCAGTTATGCTCCTTCTCATACATCAGTATGAAACCAGGGAGCAGGGGCAAGCAGCATAAAACTGAATTTAGAAGGGACACAGTATGACATTCTTATCTAAATACTTAAATTAGAGTTTAAATGGCTTTTAGCTTCTTGTGATACTTGCTCTGTTGTGATCCACTCGAGCCAGACTACAAAAGTTCTTGTTATTCATCTTAGAATCATTGTAGAACCATAGAAGCATTAAGGCTGGAACTCTGGGACTCCAGAATCATCAGGTCCAATTATCAACCCGTTGCCACTCAGCTTGGACTAGCTATCATAACATTTACCACTTTGTGGCTCCTGTATTATAAGGATTCTCAGTCTCCTTCATACTGTAAACCTCTGGATCTTCCTTCCAACTTGCTATCCAGCACTGCCACCCCAATGGCAGAAGAGGGCTTTATTTACTTGTGACAGCAACTGCCTATTGAGGAAAAGGTGATGTGAAGAGGGTATATAGTGTATTTTAGGTAGGGATTTATTGAACTGGCAGTTCTTTGCAGACAAAAAGCTGATGTTCATCAAGATACATATGTTTTGTAGCATATCTCTGGGGATCCTATGTGCTGGAGTTTGCCTCCCAGTTGTCACAGCTGGAATTCAGTGTTTCGGGGAGATGTGCTTGAGAGCCAGGAGTGGAACTGACATCCACTCTAGCATTGAGAAGTGGAGCAGTGCAGTAGAAAGGGAGTCCCCAGGCCAGAGATACAAATGCTACTGCTGCTATTCTTAACCACTTAAACTCAGCAAGATCCAGTGCCCTGGCTTCAAGAGACATCCCTGCATCAAAGGGACTGATTCTCTTTCAAATTAGTCTGGTCTGAAAAAGGGCTGTTTTGAAGGCTGTCATTGATATAGTCAAGGGAACAGTGTTGAAAGCTGACTCTAATTGCATCACTGTATCAATGCTAACTGTATGCTGAAAATTCCCTGTTACCCCATTTAACAAGAATCGTTTCCAGGTATGGAAAACCACAGAGGGTAATATAGCTCCCACTTTCTTAAGTGGAACCAGCTCCAAACTCAGCTTGGTTGTCCTTGTTGAAGCTTGCTGGTCTGTTCTGCTCAGTACCCAACACCTTCCCAAAGCAGTCAGGCGGGAAGAGATACCTGGGAAGGCAGTTAGGACTGGCCTCATTCAGTAGGCTGAATTTTGGTACTTGAAGTTTTCTTGGCTGCTCTACCAGCAGAGACAGACCTGTTACACTGCACAGAAATGAAGGATCCTCTACTACAACTAGAAGGACAGAGAAAAACTTGTTTTGAGGTACAAACACATCATATGGTACATACCACAGATACTGTGCACACAGGAAATCAGCCTTGATCTGGGAAGCAGGACCATGTGTTTGCATAATGCTGGTAAGCTGATTGGATCTAGAGAGAGCTTGAGAGAACCAGCTCTGCTCTGTGATCCAGTGTGCTCACCAACAAAGTACTCTACCTGCAGATAATTTAAGTGGGCAGTGGTTTTCTAATGACCTTGTCATTAGAAAGAACTGGAGCTAGAATTTCTCCTCCATTTGTGTGGGCTAATGAGGTCATTTCCTTATGGACAGACCCTACTGTAATCAGGGAATTCTCGGGATCAATGTGCGGCAGGGATGCTCAGTTTCATGCACTCTGATGAGAGAACTCCTCTTTTTTGCAACAAAAATAATAATAGCATATATGTGCATAACATGTATCTATTTAGCAACTGAAATGTTGCTGATTTGGAACTTACTCTCTTGCAGTTGTGTACAGGAATAAATTTCAGTTCACATTTTAGGCAGTTTACAAAGTGCAGGACATGCATAGTGACTTTTTGCCTATTGCAAATCACCATAACCAACCAGATCACCAATTTGTGAGATAACATATTTATAGAACTGGAAAACCAAGATAGCTGCAAACAATTTAATGAGAGCTAGAGGAAGCTGGATCTTTTCAGTATTATCTAAGGAAGATCACAAACTTGGTTTTTGACGTTTGATTCATCCTAATAGGACACAGCAGGATGACTTCAATGAGACTTTTGAGAGCAGTTTCAGAAGCAGAGGCTTCCCTGTCTGAAGACCTAAACCAGGACAATAAAAGCAGTTGTTTTAATGCCCCCACAGATGCTATTTGCACCACAATGCCAAAGACTGCTTCTTTAATGACAGTAATGTCTTAGTTAGACCAGTGGCTTAGTTACTGCCTCTTAAGATGCAGCACATGAATCGGAGATCTGAGAACAAGCAGAGCAAATTAACATTGTCAGCTCGTTCTTGAGTATAGAGTACAGTTTCTCTTTGCACTTGCAGACAACTTCAGAGGTGGGGGAACTTGGAAGATGGGAGATAGTAAAAATGGAAAATTGAATGCTACCTACATGTGCTTTACAGACTCTTCTTGTCGTGGTTTTCAATGACAGAAGGCTAATTGATTCCCTCCTCCGTCGAACTCCAAGCAATGTTATTATCACCAGTCATAATGTGCAGCCTGATGGTAACCCTGCCCGTGACAGTGGGGTTGGAATTGGACAGTTTTAAGGTCCCCTCAAACCCAAGCCATTCTATAATTCTGTGATTCTTATTTTTTTATCTTTCTTGAACAGGGACCATTGTCACTGTTACCAACATATTTCCATTTTCCTCCTGCTTTTCCCAAGGCATTGAGGTCAGAATGAGAACGTGCTGTCAGGGAGCCAGAAGAATTTGCATCAGAGATTACTGACCATTTTCACTGCATTACTTCCAAGAATGCTGAGACCCAGTGGCAATCAGGGGGGTTTAAGTTGGGTTTCCAGTTTGTAGGTACTTGCACCCTCTAGGTACAAGGGACATAATCAAAACTGAAGGATTGTACTCCATAGCCACCAAGTGTAGTTCAGAATTATCTAGAGGTGCCAGGATTTATGAGAAGGCTAGAAACAGGTGCCAAGAAAAGTTCTTGGCAAGTCTCTCTTTCAGCTGTGCCTGGGACTTGTGTTGGGCCAAACTGTGGATTGAACTCCTGTGAAGTCCAGGTGTCCTTTAACGCTCTCTGGTTGCATCATGAACCATTTTTTGGAAGTTATTCCTTTCCCTTCTGGTTTGTTTCAGGCCTTTTTTAGCAATCGCTTGCCATATTGTACATTAGTTCATCTCAATTCTTTCATAAACAGACAGCTGCCAAAAACATTTAGGTGCAAATTGTACTGGCCAGCCTTTCTGCTGGCACTTTGAGTAATATGACCAAGGACTGAACGGGGTGATCAGGGAGACAGCCCATAAGCTTTGGTGTTGCCTTTCCAGTTGAGGGCACAAGCACATTGGTAAGGCAGCATGAAGGAGGTTATAATGATGTTAGCTGAGTCATAGGGAAAGGCCTTGGATCAGCTCTCCACTGGCCAGGCACACTGTCATTCTACCTGGAGGCAGGACAAGCCACACTCACACCCATTCTGTCAGATGTTTGCCTAACTTGCTCTGCCTTGGAAACTCTGCAGTCATGGTAAGCTCCCACTGGAGATGGTTTCCAAATATCAAACCTACATCTTGCTTACCACAGTCAACTAAAACTTGTTTCTTGTCCTTTTCCCAGTGAAATGGCATACTGCTTGCATTGCTGAGCTACCTTTCACGTGTCTAAAGACTGCTCTATCTCCTTTCAGCTTCTG
Organism: Tetrao urogallus; assembly: GCF_951394365.1. Classification (NCBI taxonomy): domain Eukaryota; kingdom Metazoa; phylum Chordata; class Aves; order Galliformes; family Phasianidae; genus Tetrao; species Tetrao urogallus. Next base: position 137,282,402 of record NC_136813.1, on the reverse strand, counting down.
TGATACTAAACATCCAGAATTTTCCCCAACACTGTTCTCCTTGGTCAGGTTTTCTATGCATTTGATTATTCCTGTTGCCTCCCTTGGTGCCTGGTATATGCAGGTGGTGGGCTTTTATCACTAAGACTGTCAACGTAGCACTTCACACAGGCATTATCTCGTTTGGAATAAAAGACACACCGTAAAGCAATACCCTAACCCACAGCACCTGTACGCTTCTGTTGAAGGAGTGAGGGCCATCTCACTTACTGTCACCTAATGAATATTGGTTTTATCCCAGATAGCATCAGGCCTTGCTTGCTATGCTATGTTAATCATCAGAACTGGAGATAAACAAAGTCTCAAGTGAATAAGTTTCTTGGTTCTGTTCTTGTGGGCTCTTGGCAGATGATGTTTTATCTTCCATGAAGATTGCGGAGTGGCATCTGTGAAAGATGAAATGACATAAGCAGCAAAAGGACAGATTTGTCATTGCATAGTTACCTCCTCCTATGTAAGTGCTTTTGGGAATACTGAATTGGGATGTTGTAGTTAAAGGAAGGGAATTAATCTTAGTATTAGGACTACTAGGTGTACAGGGCTGGTTAGTTAAAAAAAAAGAGGGGGCATGAGGGCTTCTAAATTATGACCTGGAGTAAAACAGTGAGGATTTAGACCTCAGCTAGACTACCAGTCTTGTCTTTTGCTTCCTTGGCAAACGTTTCCTGTTATTTGAGGTTGTGACCCCATACTGTGATGCAAACAACAGTGTTAATAAAAGGTTCTGAAATATTTCTTTACAGAGAGTAAACCTTTGCTGGAATTTGTCCGAGCGTGACCTATGGCTGGCTGTTTCTTGTCAGCCATGTGGTGCAGTTAAGAAGTGTTATTTTGGAATTACCTAGAGAAAAGCTACATGTTTTAGAACAATAGAGTGGTATTAGGCTGAAAGATGGAGCAGAAACTTCACTTGGAATTTGGGCTGCTTGAACACAATGTTGCTTTTGTGCAAAAGCTTGCTGTGCTGTGCTGTATGTGCGGAAGTAAGGAACATGAACTTGACTCGTGGACAGAAAGAAGCAGAAAAGGAAATGAGGGAATGAGCACTCGGTGCCAGTGGTATTTCTGCTATAACCTTTTCTGCAGTCAGTGGATTTTGCTCTAGGCAGCAATGTGGTCCACATGCAAAAAAAAATCAGTAGAGAGAAAAAGAGAAGCTGATGGGAAGACGTAAACGAAGAAAAGTTAACATTTTCTGTGAATGACAAACGTAATTTCTTAAAAAAAGATTGAGTCTGAGAAACTGCTCAGTTGCAGTACTGATTTTGTTCCTTATATGCATAGATAATATCTGTCCTCTGATTAACCCGGTCCGCATGTTCCAGATGGCCATAGTCAGTGCCCAGCATTTCAGTTCCTCCACTACACTCGGGGACAGCTGAGAGCTAACATTTCCTCTAGAACACAATGCTCTTTCCCTACATCTGATCCTTGTCTCCCGAAAATCTCTGGAAGACAAGTTTTGCAGCATGCTTCCATGCCAGAGGAGAGTTCAGCACTGCTGGGTTTGCAGGTAATGACACTGCATCAAGGAGAAGGTTCTGTGACGAAGAGGAGCCGGGTGTAAATACTTGGATGGTTCTGGCCTTTGCTTTTCCACATAGCCTGCCACTGCTGGTTCTGCACCACAGCCCTACACAGCCCTTCATAGGACTCAACAAGGCCCCACTCTGAGGGGTGTTCACCCCGAGACGTGGTGGTGTGCTGGGGATAAAGTGCCTTGAAGGATGGCACAGACGATGTGAAGCCTCTGCGTGAAATACTGCATGTCCCAGAGCGACATGGGGATGGGGCATTCCTGGCCTGTCTTGTGCTGAGCAGCCCCCTGCTCTTGCCCTGCAATTCCCCGCAATGCTCCCAGAAATGGGGTGGTCATGCAGCCCAGGAGTACAAAGGAGTGATTATCTGAGCCTCTCGCCATGTTACAGCCAGGAGTGCATTTGTGATGAAGTGCCAGCAGGTGCCACTAATCACTTGTAAGGAGCTAAAATTGCTCATCTGTGTTTCAGAGGTGCTGCTCCTTCGGGATCTGGATGGTTTGGACTCTGCTCTTAGTGACTCTGCAGTCTTGTGTGTCCAATGTGTGCCCTTTCGGTGATAACAATAACATTCCAGAAAGCTGTGGGCTGTTTGGGAGTACTATGTGCACACACTTTTAGAGTCTGTAAGGATCTTCCTTACGGAGCCCTAGCAAACTGATCTAGTGGTTGGCAACCTTGGCCATGACAGGGAGTTGGAGCTTGATGATCTTAAATGTCTCTTCCAACCTAAGTCATTCTGTGATTCCTTATCTGATGTAAATGCAATGCTCATTCTCACTGATTCAGCCTTGGTTTGTGTGGCAATGCAGCTAAAAGGCACTACAGCCCATGTACAAGAGTCATGTGCGTTGAGCTGGCCTTAGTGCATATTGTTGCTCTGACAAGTCTTACCTTGTCTGCTCAATCTGGGAGCAAACAGCAATGGCTTAGTGGCAGAATCCCCTGGGTGAGCTGCCTGGCCCCAGTCTGATCATTCTTTATGTGTGGAAAAACCAACAGATCGATGCAGGGTACATGAGGTCAAGTTCCTCTGTCATGGGCAGGCTGAAGGCTCTGGTTTCCTGGACATGCACATCCGTCTGTTGCAGCTGTCTCCCCTGACCTTCACCTTTCAAGAAAAACTCTCCCTCCTTGTCCTGACAGATGTGAGAGATGGGAAAATGTTGTTCTCCCTCATTGTGTTTCTGTTTTCCTTATCTCTTTCACCCCTGCTCTTCCCCAAGGTTAAAAAGAGAAAAGAAGACAGCAGAGTGATTGCTAGTAACTAATTCATGTAGGGCTATCGTGTTTTTAAAATCCCTCCCCATTTTCCTGCCTTGATTACACTTCACTCAAGGGGATGCTTTCTGCTACTGAACAGCTATGCCTTGATGACTTAGTGATAGGTTTAACCAGGAAATAAGTTATTTCAACATCGCGATATTTCCGAAACGAATAAAATGATTTTTGTACAATGAAATGCTCACTGTTACTTTCTCTCTTGTGCCTTTTCCCTCCTCTGCGTTTATAAATTCCTGATACTTTCTCTTCCTTTTGAATCCACGCAAGAAATCCCAGCTACCCAGTGTTTTATTTTCATTTGAAGGCCTCTATAAAATTGCATCTTACAGTATATTGTGCTGCTCTTGTGCAACTGTTTATAATCTGTTTTATGAACCTTAAAGCCATTCAGTCCTCTTATTCCCTTAAGATGGATGCTGGTACTGAATTCCGTGCAGAGGTTTCTTTATTTTCTGAAACTTTTTTAGGGGGAGCTTGTTTATCCTTTACATTTGCTTAACATTTATTTTGCTTTTTCTTTTCCCTCCTGTTCAGATGGTGTTAAGCAATTGCTCTGTTCCCACATGTTTCCAGCTCTCAGTCCCTTGCAGTGGGATGCGTGGGACTGAGGCAGACAGCAGGACAAGGCAGGGAAGAGTGCATGATTCTTGCTTTGCCTCTACTGCAAGTCATTCTCTGTGGAAAGTTGGTAACCACTGAGAGTGGTGTGCAACATCCTCAGTGCATGAAACAGCTCCGATCGTCGTGTTCAGCGGGCATTTAACAACACGGTGTGGGCTCCATCTCCTGTCGTACACTGCAAGCTAAACAAAAGGCCTCGGAGTCCCTGCTCTGCCAGAGATGTATCCATAATGACTCTTCAAGGATGTGCAATGAATGGAGATAAAACCTGATTAACTCCCTACCTCACAGGCAGCTCCCACTGTTGTCTGTTCCTGCCTTTTGAAGTGGCTTTTGGCATAAAGGTCTTTTACTTGTTCTCACTGCTGCTTGGACTAGGGAACTGTTACTAGTTTATTAGAATCTAAATAGGAAGCAACATTTTCCAGATGCTCTAAAAATGTACTCCTTTTCTTCTTCAGCTCCCTAATTAGTTATGAGAAGCTCCAGCCTTTCTCTTTTCACTAGGTTTTTCTCTCCTGAAATAGCTCTGCAAGTGGGTTTGCAGATTTTTTTGTTTAAAAATAGGAGGGTTTTTTTTTTTTAATTCCATGTTTAGACGAGAACATGTTTGTTGGTTGAGAAAGTGAGCTGAAAGTGAGACAGTTGGATTTTACTTCAGAATTTGTGCGCACGATCTTAAATGCATCATTTCCCTTCCTATAGGCACAGTTCAGCCCTGCAGGATATAGCAAGAATTCAGCTGTGTTGAAAACTCACTTATACCGTGGCCAGGTTTAGTGCTGCCTCATAATTTTCTGATCTGCCAGCTGAGGATAAGAGTGCCTGCCCATTAATGAAGAAATGTTACAATTTACCAACCCAAGAATTAGAAATCAGAAGCCAACCATGCAACAAGAGGATTAACTTAAGAAGTGAGAGGGTTTTTTTCTTTCTGAAGTGGAAGCAGTTTTTCAATTACTTTAGTGTTTTGGAATCATAAAACTTGATGTTCACCAATTCCTGCTCAGTTAAAGATCTTCCATATAGTTGACTCCTGAGAACCACAGCTTCACATGAAACAGAGTAGAACAAGTAGAAAGGTAAGACTCAGAATAAAATAAGAGGCATAATAATATTGATGTTGTGGAGACAAAGCTTCATTTATTAGCAGTTGTAAACTACTTTGTGGCTCTTGTATGGCACAGGCTGTAGTAGGTGTATCACTGTGCCATATGCATCACCAAAGGGCGCACCACATGGCTTTTCAAAGTGCGTGTGAAGCGAGAGCCTGGGGCAGTGAAGTATTTCCTTCTCCATTCACTAATGATCACCGAGCAGGTGCTCATCTCACAGACTGCTGGCACACAGGTTGCTTTGCCAGACTGACTCTGTGTTCTGCCACTGCAGAATTTTGTAACTGCAACAGGATGTGAGATTTCTCAAAAAAGAAGAAATATGACCATGATGAATAGTCTTTGCTGCTGTCTCACATACTTGATTCGCGTTTGAATCCAAGATGTGTAATAGTGTTTTTCAGTACTGTAGCACTCTTTTTTTTCTCTAGGCTGCCATCGCTGCAGTTCATACCAATGTGGCCATCTTAAAATAGCCAGACAGAGGGTCTTCTTAGTGTGACCCCAGTGTGGTCATTGGTGTGAGATGCAAAGTCTGCCCAGGAGGCTATGAAACCATTTTTCAGTTAACCCATGTTGGGCCACTGTAGGTAGATGTTAGCATTACCCAAATTAAGTTAGATACATCTCCCCAAACGCAGACATATCAAGCTTCAAAGGAAGAAAAACAGCTGGTGCTGATGAGCACAGGTGGGCTCCTGGTAACTCTTTATACAATTGTATGGATTCAGCAGAGAAGAAACGTTTCTCTCCCTCCACTCTTCTAACTGCAGATATGCAGGCAGATCCTTTCCCCTCCCCTCTAGCACTCTCCTTCTCTGTTCATTTTCATGCCAGGTAGCTTCTTGCCAAACATCCCATCTGCTCATCAGTGGCATTCCAGAGCAGGAGGTACTCTGGGGACTTGGTGCTGATTAATAGCCTCAATATCATTCATGAGCCTGCGTGTGAAAGGGGGAGGAGGAGAGGGAGATGGTGCCAATCGGAGCTGAACCAGCAAGGCCTAGGAGGTTCCTCTCCAGAGCTCAGAGATCACTGCATGTCTCTTCCCCAGCTATTTTACGGATTTCACAATTGTTTCATTAAATATTGTTTTTTTCAGTATAGTTTAAATGCCAGTATGGAATCATGGGGGCTTATACCTGGGCCAGAAGCAGACATCAGAGTCAGAACAACTTCCATGGAAATCTCTGTTTTGTATTATGCTCATTTGCATCACATGATAGAAAAAAACATGCAGACAGATGTGCACCCATTTCTATCTATTGGGGAATTCTTCTTATCCTCCATGTCTTGCTTTGTATTTGTGCCCTGTACATTTCTAGGTGGTCACCTTGTGTGTGGGGTACTGTCACGTAATGTTGTGCAGTGGGTGCCTGACAAGCATCCTCTGTGGTACTGCTGTATGTAGAATACCCTATGCAGATGCCTTGTTGCTTTTCCTTACTTAGCCAGCCTATTTATCTATTTTCAGTTTTCCTTCTTCAATAAACTAAATTATGTAATAATCCTTTTATTTTCTTTTACACCAAGTGGACCTAAATTACATACTTCCCTAATAGTGAAGAGCTCAGACTCGAGTACAATAGTTTTGTCACTCTACCATCCCATTTTTTCTTCTTGGTCTTTTTACTATTCCCACTCGATTTTGCGAAGGCTCCTCATCTTCTGTCTTCTTGAGTTCCTCCCTGTGATCTGCAGGAGGGGCTGAGTGAGCCACATCCGTGTGCCCACTACAGCAGGCTGCAGAGCTTGGCCATCAGATAGTAATTTAACTGGGAAAGAAGGCAGAGAGGGAAGTGGAGACAAAGCAACTCCAGGTAAATCCCCTGAGCCTCTCCAGGTAAATCCATGCTTGCCTTCTACAGTGTTTTCCCTGAATGTGACCTTCAAGTGTTGATTTCTGTATTTTCTTTTTGTTGACACTCATTTCCTATCAGTTTTGTCTCCATTAACACTGTTTCTTCTCCTTTTCATTATTTCTTTCCAACTCTTGCTTCCTTTCCTTTGAGGTCATCTTGCTCAGCTTCCTTATCTCTTACCTGCTGCACTCTTGCTTTTTTTCCACCCCTTTTCACTTTCTGCCAGCCTTAAAAACAAATACCTGCACTTCTGTGTTCTTTGTTCTTAACAATTTCCTTTTCCGTTCTCTGCAGGAAATATATTCAAGTACAAAACAAGAAAATTTGAGGAAACAGGATCTTACTCTATGAGATGTATGTGTAGTAGGGCATGTATGTACAATGTAAGTGAGGAAAAAAGAAAAATTGTATTAAAGGTCTTTCTTCTGCTGAGACAGCTGACTGAAGCTGTACACCTGGAAAAAGTTCATATCACTTCAAATGATTGATATCTGTTGCCTGTTTGCTGAAAGTGATGGGGGTGAGTTGGAGGACAAGGCAGGTTGTGAGTTCAAGGTTAAAGGTTGTGGCAGAGGTGTGTTTTAATCAGCAGATCAGTACTGATTATGCATTACTAAATAATTAATGTGCCCCTTGACGTGGTAGAAGTAAGCTGGTCCCATCTACTGGAACTGACTGGGGAGCACAGGGCTGGTGACAAAAGGGCGAAGGCAGATGATGGCTGAATGGGTGCCTGCCTTTCCTTGGCTACTGACTGCACCTTTTGGTGCCATCGTGGCTGCTACAGCATTTATTACCCCTTGTGTTATAATAGAGAAAAGATACAGTGGGGACAAAACTGCTGTGAAACAAAAAATTAACTACAAATACATATTGGTTTGGCTCCTTTCACTCCAGAAGGCAATCCAGCCCAAATGCTGTCTCTTCTTTCCTCTTCCCCTTCATACTTGTTCATCATTGGTGCCAAATTTTTAAGGAAGACGTGTTTAATAGAAAAATCCCTGCTGTTGTTTGTATTCACCACTTCCTCTGAAATACAAACCGATTGAAAATGAGTGTTTCTGTGAGCTCATGCATGTGCACTATTGTGCATGCCCACTGCTTGTGAGGTGAATGTTAACTGTTCCACCCTTATTCTTTTGGGCTATTTTCCACGCAGTGCAGTCCCTTCAAACTTTGGTTCTTCTTAACTGAAACAAACATGTCCTATATAAAGTTATTATTTCCGAACTAAGAGAAAGAAGTGTCAAATTAATGTCTGGTAATTAGTGATGGTGTCGCTGTAAATTATTAGGTATGATTAAGTGGGACAGCAGGGTAGTTAGATGCATCCGTGGGCTCTCAAATAGTTTCAGTTTATTATTTTATTTTGCAAATCTTCTCCAATGTAATATATGGCGTGGCAGAAAAAAAAATAATGTCACAAGCAGGAATTAATATCCAATTACAGTAAAGTCACTTGTTTTTAATAAGTAAGACCATGGCACACAGTTACATGCACAAAGCAGTATTAGAAAATGGAAATTGCCTTCTCATTCTACTTAAATCAAATCTATAGAATTCCTTATATACTGTGTAAATGAGTACTGATTGCATTCAGGTTGGGCAGGGCCAAGGAAGAAGATGAGCTCCAGAGCTGAAGGCCTGCTGTTGGGATGTCCTCTCCCAGAATCCTCAGTCATGTCCTAAAGAAATTGTCTCAGATGTCCTCATGTTCTCAGTTGTGAGTGAACAATCAAAATGCAACACAGCTTAGAGACTGGGAACAGGCACCAAACCAGAAGTGCTCCTGGGCAAAGGGCTGTGTTGTTTTATTCAGCTGCAGGCTATTTTGGAGCTGCTTTGTGCAAGTGAAGTAAAAAAACACCACCAACAGCCACAAAAAGAAACACAGTAGACTGATTCACCTCTGAGTTCTACATTCCCTTTCCTTCCTGCCAATTTTCAATCTGGGAAATTTCTTGTCTGTCCTTTCTGTAGATATATTTCATACTTCACAAGATGTTCATTTCTTCACACCCCAGTCACTGTGCATCATCTGCCCTTTAGTCCAACGGGGGACCCAGTGTTGAACAACACCCCAGCCATTCTCCCAGCTCCTGGGCTTCAGTCCTTGTTCACCACCAATGCCTTCTGCACATCCCACGGGCCTGATACAGCCAGTAAACTGTAGATTCACTGTTTCTGAGCCAGAGTCAACATTTTTAACATCATCCTACTCTCACTCCCTTTGGTCCCAAATGAACACAAATGAAAACCATTTCTGCACTGTACTTTCAGTTTGAGCCATTTGTAAATCCCACCAATTTTTCAGTCGTTTGGAATGTGCTGCACGTAGAAAGCCTTGGTTACTCACAGAACTGTTTGTAGCATGTACTTCAGGTTTCTATTTGCCTTCTTCTTCCTTCATTTCATTGATATTTCCATCTTCTGCATCACCTGCATAAGTCTCACATACCCTGCCTGGCAGAGAAGGCTTGAAGGTGAACCTGGCCAAGTTATACCCTGCGCTCAGCTTTGCTCCATGTTTGTTGGTTTCCATCCTGTGTATTCATGTGCAGTGACAAAACACATGGAGATGCCAAACCTCACCAGCTGCAAAGGTAGCGCTGATCCCCAGAAAAGGACACCACACTTCCCAGTTTGGGCAAGAGCTAATTTGCTGCGCACATCGCAGCGCAGCTAAATCGCTGACGCTTCAGCAGACAGATGCACAAGCATGTGTGTGCACACATGCATCCCTTCCGGGACTTGACAGTCCGTGCTGTCAAGAGATTAAATTACTCTAGCGGAAAGAGATGTGAGGGAAATAGCCTGAGACAGATTTCTCAGATATTGACCAGTTTTCTGTGAGACATGTTAGTGTTAATTCTCTGTTCTTTCACTCCAGTTTTTTCCTCGGTAGCAGTTAGGTGCAAAATGTAATGAAGTCAGCATTCTGGGGGAGAGATGTCCAGAACATCAGCCGTGAAAGGCAAACCTCTTGGATTAGTCCTCAGCTCAGGCGAGGTGTTTGGTTTTAGCTTCCAGATTTGCTGAGCAGTCCAAAACGCAGGAGAAATCAATGTGAGCAGGAGGGCTTCAGCCTATCTGCAGCACTGACCCTCAATATACTGCTGATTTAGCAAGGATTTTTTTTTTCTTTTCTGTCCACTAGCAAACTAGACAACTTTCCCATCTTTCTTTTTCTTTTTTTTCCTTTTCCTTCTTTTTTCCTCCCCAGTTTCTGCCATTTTTCTGCCATCGTGCAGACCTCCCATTCTGTTTTCTCCTGTATCTTAGTCATGAGTAGGTTTCATGAGATGTTTCATGGCATCTGGCTTTCAGTGTCTGAAAGTTAAGTAACTAATCTCAGCTGTTTAGTGAGGCTGTTTTTAGAGTCACCCTGCCCAAAATAAATTAAGAATAGAATAATTAATCCTTTGGAAGTGTTTTCCTCTCTTTCTATTGAATGTAGCATGAACACACAACAGAATGAGACCAGACTCCAACATTAAAACTAGCTGAAGTTAGGGGCAATGACTCCTTCCCAATCTTTTCTCTGCACATCCATTTCAAAGCTTGGTGCACTGCATAAATCCAGCTAGACTCCTGCTCAGGGTCCCCAGGAATGCTGAGCACCCAGCTGCTTTTTATTCTAGTTTTCTTATGGCTGTAAGAGCCAAAACTAGTGGCCTGCAAAATAATGCAATGTGCTGGAGGCTTTGTGGGGCTGGCTGGGTTTTTAAGTGGGCTGACCGCCTCCCCAGTGGCTCTGTGTCCAGATGTAGAGGGCAGATGAGGGAAACTGAGAGAGGATGGAAACTTGAAAAAGGAGGGGAGAAATCCAGTTAAGTGTTGATTTCCTTCCCAGTGGAATAGTCCTGTTAGGAAAAAAACAGTCATTTAATAGACAGTGTGTCAGCTTGAACTAACACACAAAAATTAATATTACACTGCAATACAATTTGCTAAATTCCATCCCCAGGTGAACATCTTCTGGTGGAAACAAACTTTGGGTTTGCCATAATGAGGCTTTCTCTCTGAAGGTAAATTGTCTCTGTGATTCATCAGCTGACAAAACTCACACTGGGAGGAGGCAGAGGTGAGAGGTGCTCCCTCTGACCGTGTCTGTGTGCTAGGGTAGGACAGAGCAGAAGGGCAGGAATGTAGAGAAGGTGTCTGTGCAGATTTGTGCTTCTTAATGGAAATAGACGAGAATAGAAGGAAGGGGCTGGGGGAGAATAAAGAGATGAGATGTAATTGAGAAGTTGCACCAATTCACAGGAAGGGGAAGGTGCCTTCTTCCTGTCCTGCCTTTTCATCAGTGAATTGCTTTCTGATATCATCTGCTCTTTGCCATTCCTGGTTTCCCTGGCATTTCTTTATGCTTCAGTATCTATCTTCTGTATTTTCCTTTTGCTTCTGTTTCCCTATGTTCTACTACAATCAAAACGCCTTTTCCAAGCTCTTCTCCACTGCACATCTTCCCTGCCCTTTCAGAGGCTCTCTTCACATAGCTGATGTTATTCTTTCATCCCTACTCTGTTTTTTCATTCTCTTAACACTTCCATTTCTTACTCATGTGTGCTCTTTCCCAGGATTTGTCTTCATTGTCCAGCTATTAGTGGTCCTTGTTCTGGTGTATCCCATATTCAAAGTCCCACTGTTACATGTATACCTATACCTATTTGTACACATGGATAAATATCATAGAATCACAGAATTACAGAATCACAGAATAGCTTGGGTTGGAAGGGACATTAAAGCTCGCCTGGTTCCAGCCCTCTGCCATGAGTGGGTCTGCCACCCACCAGATCAGGCTGCCCAGGGCCCCATCCCACATATGATGCATTCCATGAGTAGAATACAAATATGTAGAATAGTATAAGGTAGAATACATATAAATATTTATATCATGCTATATAAAAATATATATTATATATGAAAATATTACTGTATATGCATTAATAATTCCAAATCAGAGCTAATTAATCTGTCCTTGGGCACAAGATGAAGCCTGGATGCTGTCGCTGCTGTAGCTGACAAGCTGCCTGCTTTGATGAGAGGATTTGGGCTCAAAGACATGATTGAATTTTTCCAGTGCCTTCTGCCAGTCTTTCTTTCATGTCCAAAAACTGCCCATGACTTGGCAGGATGGAAACATGGGGGGTAATGGATGGTAATAGTTCAGTTTACCTGGGCACTGACATGAGATAGAACTCCTGAAATCCAGGTGTCCCTTGCTCTTGAGTGCAAGACCAGCATAAAGACAGTAACGCGGATCTAGCAGAATAGGATATGGCAGCATAACTTGTGACGATGAACTGTACAGCTTGAGACACTCATTGAAGCCCCTTCCTCTCTCTAGCCCACTCAGCTTCATATTTACCACTTCTTTGGCCTCACACCCAACAACAGGGATAACTTTCTTCTGCACTGTGAAGAAAATATCCTTTTAATGTGTATTCTGGAGATCTGTGTGTCTTGGCGCTCTATACCTTGAATTATGCTTGTCAAATCTTCATGTATCTAGCTTAATTTGTATTTCATGTGACTGTATTTACTGTATGTAAATACAGGTTGTTTCTATGTTTTTACAGTATGAGTAAATTACATTTATGGACACTCCTTTGTCACTTTGTTTTGTTGGTAATCTTAGTGTAAGTGTGAAGCAAGGTCATAAATACAGACTCTTTACATACCTTGGTTTTCTAAGGAAACAAGATTTACATCCTAACTGCAGATGTTTGTGTGCGGATGTGTTAGTGTTTCTTCCTCCTCTAAACTATGAGCCTCTGTAGCCAATCTAGCTAGAGATCCCCCCGTGGAGAAGGATGCTGCAGGGGCTACATGCTCCTGAACATCAGAAATCCGCTAGGGAGGGTAGCCCTGAGATGTACAGCTGTGGCCAGCCAGCATCTGTTCATTATTTTGGTCATAGGAATCCTCAATGGCTGAGCCTCCATGGAGGCTGATAACTCTTGAAGTAAGGAGACTGAGAGATGGAGATGTTACAGCTTCTCTTGGTAGTTTGCTTCAGTAATTAAGCCATTCCAGTGTAATTTCTGCCTAATTTCTAGATTGGAGGTCTCTTGCTTCACTTCCCAGACTTACATTCACCCATTTTTCCAACTGTGCATATCTACAGTGAACCATAACCCTCTTTGACTCCGCATTCCATGTTGCAGTCTCCCACTTTGCAGAGGTAATCTGCATGCCTACGTCCTTGATACAATACTTTGTATTTGACTGTGTTAAAATATATTGGATTTGAATGAAAATAGTTACAAAGTGATCCAGGTTATTTTATGTGTCTGCTTGTCTACCAATCTCTACAATCTTCACATCAATAAATTTATTTCCACATCAGTGGTGAAATGTAGAATTGACTTATGTTTACTTATGATCTATGCAGAGCCGTACTCCAAATCCTCCTACAGGCTGATGATTCCCCATTCATTATTCCCTTTTTAGATTCCTTCAGACACTCCTTAATCTGTTGAATAGATACTTGACTGCTAATTTACAAGGCAATTTAAAGCACAGTAATAAAAAGTAAGTCACATGCTCTATAAAAATCAAAAATTTGTGTAAGTGTTCATTTATTTTCCTTGACCAAGTCTGTAATTTAATTGGACAATGAAAATGTATGGCTTGAAAAATACTTTTTTCCCTTACTGTCATGCTCTTTAGCATGAATGTTGGGTTGATTTGTTTTTTGTTTGTTTGTTTGTTTTTAATAAGTATTAATTCTTTAAGAATTTGATGCTGAATCAGCATTTTTGTGATCTTCTCTGGAAGCACTATTGGGCTAAGAACCCTTTCTTATTCCCCAGCTCTTTCTAACTACTGACTCAACATTAGGAATCTCCTGGTCATAGTAAGGTTCCTTGATATTCTAGAATGTATTAAAAATTAACATCAGGAGGCCAAGATATCTGTATATTAAAAAGCTGATATCAGCTTTTTAAGAGTTGTGATTACAGACTCTCTGGCGTGGAGAACTTGTCTTATTCTGTAGTATGTTCTATATTTAATTATGGAATTATTTCTGACTTGGAATAGGTATATTAAATAGACGCAGTAAAGGTTATGAAATATTTTGCAACCTTGACATTAACAAATTTACCATTTGAACTAGTATCTAATTTTTACTTTTCTTTGGATTCCTTCCGTTCTCAGCACATCTCCAGAAACCTGCATTTTGTCATCCTTAACTCTGTCAGGCAGGCGTTTACCCTGATGTCTTTAGTTTCCCTTATCACTTTCTTACACCCCATAACACTCATTTATGTTGACTGCTACCTGTAATTGCAGCCTTACATTTCACCATATGTTGCTTTTATTTCTAATTGCTCTTTTACTTGCCATCAAACCAAGCCTTGTTTTGATTGTGAGACTCCAGCATTTTAACTAGTTAATTAACTCTTCTTGTTTAAAGTCACGTTACCTGTCTAATTTTGGTCCTTACCAGTTTAACACTGCCTTTTTGTTTAGCCTTAGGAACATGTGTGTTTGTACATTTTGTATGCGTGTGGGTATGTATAAATAGGTATTGCTGGTTGATGCTGAATTTTTGGTGAGCTTACTGGATGGTGGCAGGTCATGGCGGTGAGTTTCCAGACAACTGTCATTTTTCAGTCCAGTGATTAATTGGTATTGTTCTCATAGGAAGAAAATAGAGAAATGTGATCTCTTAATTTAACTTTTCTTCAGCATTTGATGTTTTCTTTAAATGTTTCTTATCTTTAAGTTGGAGAGACGTGGATTTGAAGGCTGGACTATTTGGTGGATAAAGAATTGGTTGAGTGGTTGTAGGCAGAGGGTTGTTATCAATGGCTATATGTCCAATTGGAGTTCAGTAGCAAGTGCTGACCGTTCAGACTTGTCCCTCATGGCTCTGTCTTGGGCTTGGTGTTCTTCTTCAACATCTTTATCAGCAACACAGACAATGGGATCAAGCGTACTCTCAGCAAATTTGCTGATGATACCAAGCTCATTGGTGCAGTTGACACTATAGAAGGAAGATGTACCATTCAGAGTAACCTGGACAGGCTGGAGAAGTGGGAATAAAAGAGGTGCAAGGTGTTGCACTTGGGTTGAGACAATCCCATATATGAGTATGGACTGGAGAACTTGAGAGCAGACCTGCAGAGAAGAGCTTGTGGGTCCTGGCAGACAAAAAGCTGGACATGAGCCAGCAGACATGCAGCCCAGAAGGCCAACTGTACCCTGGGCTGCATTAGCAGAGGGGTGGCAGCAGGGGGAGGAAGGGGATTGCCCCCCTGTATGGGAACTGCGGAGTCACGGCCTGAACCTCTGATTGATCACCTGAGGCAAGCCATGAGTCAGCCAGAGGAGCACAGGTGGAGGCAATTCACTGTGCTGCCAGAAGGCTGCACCCCTCCTAGACCTATTGAAGAGCTGGCTACCAGTAGGGAAGGATCTCTTCTGGAGATCTGCTCTGCTGGTGTTTTGTGAGTGAGCCCAGGATAGGGGTAAGCCTTCTATTTATTCTCTTTTGTTATCATAGTCAGCTTTGCCTAACTCTGTTGTTTATTTTGTGATTATGGCATCCTAATATTCTTTGATTATACATCCCTCTGTTCTGCCCTTGTGGGGCCCCATCTGGAGTACTGTGTCTAGGCCTGTGGTCCTCAGTACAGGAAGGAGCTGTTGGAGAGGATACAGGGGAGGGCCATGAAAATGGTCAGAGGCTTGGAGCATCTATATTGTGAAGAAAGACTGAGAGATCTGGGCTTCGTCAGCCTTGGGAGTAGAAGGCTTCAGGTCTTCTAATTATATAGTCTTCCAGTGCTTGAAAAGAGCTTACAAGTAGGAGTGGGACCAACCTTTTACAACCTTTGACCCTGAAAATGATAAGGCAAGGGGGAATGGCTTTAAGCTAAAAGAGGGGAGATTTAATTAACGTGTTTGGAAAAAAATCTTAATAAGAATGTGGCAAGGCACTGGCACAACTGCCCAGAGAAGCTGTGGTGCCCCATCCCTGGAGGAACTCAAGGCCACGTTGGATGAGGCCCTGGGCAGCCTGAGCTGCTGGGTGGCAGCCCTGCACATGGAAGGAAAGTGGGACTGGGTGGGCTTTAAGGTCCCTTCCAATCCATGGTTCTGTGATTCTATGATTCTCTGGTTCTTTGATTCTGTGATTTATGCCTTTCTCACCTCCAGGGTGGGGTTTGTAGTTCTGAATATAGACTGTCCTGTAAATCCCTTCCTCCCCCCCGGTGTTCTTTTTTTTATTTTTTTTGTTAGACTCCCTGCTTCTTTTCTTTCTTTAGTTTTTAGCTAAATTCTTCCCTATGCATAGATGCTACAGGTTGCTTTAATGACTTTGCATTATCTCCAGTGCTCTTCATTGTTCTATTGTTCACGCATCTTGGTATTTAATTTAATTTGTTCTGAAGATTGCCTTTGTTGCATATTGGATTGTCCATAGTGTTTATAGATAATTTAGAAGCCAGTAATGTATGACAAGTTCAAATGATTCTTTCTGATACCTCACATTTGTCAGCACTGAGTTTCATTTGTCGTCTTTGTGCTCATTCCCATAGCGTTGCCAGGCTTAGCTGACAGTTTTTATCACCTTCTTCACTGTTGATTAAACTAAATAAATGGCATCACTTGGAGGCTTAAACCACCTTCCTCTTTACTCCTTTTTGTCGATCCTTACTGAGTATCTTGACATAATCTACCAAGCAAGAATCGCAAAACTCAGATCTTTTGCTGTGCGATGTTCCTGCCGCGTCAAAGACAGAAAAGAAAACCTCTGAAATTTCGAAATGTATCTTGGAACAGCCTAAAATCAGTTTATATATTCTTAGTTAGGAATCATTCTACTCTCCTGTTGTTCACTGGCTGGGTTAGTGCTCAAATCACCTTCCCCTCAGTCACTGAGAACCTCTCTTCTTCACTGCATTTTCTCTTTGGAGTAATGTTCTCCCTTCCCTTAACTGTTAATTTCAGAAGAGCTCTGATCACAATGAGATAAACAGTGCCGGATCAACCAAGAGCACTTTCCTGATAATAAAATGAATAGGCATTCTCACAGCAGGTCATCAAATATCGATTTGTCATTATGGACAATATGGACCAAATTCAGCTCTTGATTTCCTGACTTCAGCAAAGCCATATTAAGGTAATGGGAGTGGAATTCAGCTAAAGGTGCAGTTTTCATTATTCTCACATGCGGCTGCTTCTGAAAGAGGGCTGATCAGCCACGATGCTGCCCACCCCTTCCCTGCTCCCAGTGAGCCGTGGCTGTGGTGATGTGCTAAGTGGGGCTGGAGTGATGGATGTCATCCTTTGCTGGGAGCGAGAATTGCCATTCAGACAGGAAAGCACTTGCTTTTAGTCTTCATTCTTCTTTGCTTGGATTTATGTGGGCAATTGTCAGCAGGACGCTTTTTGGATCTGAAATTGGGTCTGCTGAATGCTTTCTTTGCTGAAAGCTGTGACATATATTCGATCAATCACTGTTACAAACAAAGGACATCTATATGAGCTAGGCCCAAAGCTAACATTACGAGGAACTTTTATAATGTTTAATTTGAGGCAAACGGGTTGTTTATGGGAACGGAGTCTGCATGCAAGTAACTTTAAATAGTCTGTGGAAGATTGCACTTGTTTGTTCTCCACATGGGATGGAGAAAGATAAGGAATGAGAAGTGAGAAATGTCCCCCCCCGGCACATCTCTGCCGGCTTTCAATTGCAGGCAGTCAGTAAGTCCATGCATGCATCGGCTCTGATGAGCTGATAAACAAATCTGCCAAGGCTGTAGGAATCCTAGGCTGTCTAATGGTAGATGGAGGTAGGGGTTACGGCAGCATGGAATTTACCATAGCTGGGAGCTGAAATACAATAATAATATAGTAATAAATATGTTGGTGCTCCAGCAGAGAGAGCAGGACTACTGGGGCTGTACGAAATTTGGGTATAAAAGGGGCAACAGTGGGAGACCTGGAGGATATTTAGTATGAGGCAGCAGGAGATATCCAGGAGCATAGGAGATGTGGCAAGTGGAGGAGGTTGCAGTCTGCAGAGCACAGTAGTCCAGAACTCAGATCATACGTTATATTTAAAATGAAAATGATACGTGTTTTGGGTAATGTTACAATTCTATCCTGGTGTTTAGTAACTAGATGAAATACTTGGCCTCTCTGTGGAGTAATACCCTCTTTAATTTACCATCTGCTGAACATGCCAGTGTGTACATGTGTGTTGTACCAACTGTTCTCTTTTTTTCTTTCAAGGGGAATTAATTTTGAATCGAGGTTTTAGGTGTTAGAGCATTTTTTGTAAGATGTGCTTTAAATTATTAATTTTCTGTGTACCTGTCAGTGTATTATGTGGCAAAACTAGAATGGTATGATGATGTGTGTGGGCACACACTTACGTGAGAATTAGAAGAACCACTTTCACTCAGAGGCCAATGTGAGGGTCCTGGATTCAAGGGCATTTGGCACTAATGTTGTTTTGACCTTCTCTCTAAATAGCTATTAACTAAACACACACACAAACAGCTGAAGAGAGATGTGATGTGAGTGTTCAACGCTTGGTAAGTCTGACAGAAAGAATCATCTCCAGCTCCTGCATGCACAGAATTGTGGAGACAATTTCAGTGATATGAGCAAACTCATGTTGATGACTTGGGTGAGAAGACAGAGAAAGAGAGGAGCAGACAACGTGACATTTCAATTACATCAGTGTTCAAGGAAAAAAAAAAAGAAAAAAAAAAAAAAAGGAAGTAGATGGAAAAGGATATAGAAAACAAAACAAAAAAGTCCCCAGGAGCTCTGTGGCGTTAATCTAACCTTCAGCGTGACAGAAAACTCCACAGGCAGGTGAGCAGAATTATTGATGTTTGAAGTAATTACTTCAGCAGGAGCTGCTATCAAAATTCATAGTGATTGATTTCCCAATAGTCAGCTTATCTCTCTGAGAGCAAGTGCACTGGAAAGCAGCTTATAACCCCTTCCTAATAAGCCATGGCACATCACTGGAGAAAATGGCGTCGGGCTCTCTTTGTTTTGCATTCACCTCTGTTTAATGATGAATCATTCAAAATTTTGAGATGCCAGGCTGTTTCTTCCCCAGATGGTCTAGAAATACAGAGATCTAGTCTCCCCAAGCAAGCCTCCCTTGTGCGCCAAGGTACAGTGTGAACTGAAGGACATTTTCAAGCTGAATTTCTTTCAATAACAAGAAGTCATAACTGGACACCCACGCAGTCCATAACTTTATTTTCAATATGGAATGTTTTCAGCAGGAAGATGGAGCTGGCTAATTCAGGACTGTAGAGAGTGTTCCTGAGGTGCAAATCCTTAGGTCTCATGGATAATATTACAATACACTAAGTGAGCAACATCAGCTTAAATCCCTATTCCACAAGTTGTGGATCCAGGTCTGAATCTGGAGAGAATTCTTTAAGGTCAGTTTAGGTGAGGAGAGGCAGGCTTTACTGGGACTGTTTTAATCAGAAGACATTATTCATGTCATTGCAGGCAGCAAAGGACAGAAATGATGTGACAAGAATGTGATTTAGGAGAGGTCATGTGTCAGATCTCAAGGGATGTTAGGGGACAAGAAGTTACTGATGCACTTTGGTGGTGCCCTCCTGGCATTACTGCAAGTGGAGTTGTTGTAGATCCATGCAAATATTTGCTTGCGTGCACAAAGATGTTGTGAATGGTACCAAGCTGTGTGGTGAGATCAACACACCAGAGGGATGGGATGCCATCCAGATGGGCCTAGATAGGCTTGAGCAGTGGGCCCAGGTGAATCTTGTGAAGATCCATAAATCCAAACCCACTACCAGTACAAACTGGGGGATGAAAGGATTAAGAGGTAACCCTTCCAAAAAGGGCCTGGGAGTATTGGTGGATGAGAAGCTGGGCATGAGCCACAGTGTACCCTCCCAGCTCAGAAAGCCAACTGTACCTTGGGCTGCATCAAAAGAAGCATGGCCGGTGGGGTGAGGGAGGTGATCCTGCCTCTCTGCTCTGCACTGGTGAGACCTCACCTGGAGTACTGAGTCCAGATGTGGAGACCTCAGTACAGGAGACATGTAGACCTATTGGAGTGCATTCAGAGAAAAGCCACAAAAATGATCCCAGGGATGGAACAACTGTCCTACAAGGACAGACTGAGAGACCTGGGTCTGTTCAGCCTGAAGAAGAGAAGGCTGCAAGATGATCTGATAGCAGCTTTTCAACATCTGAAGGGGAGCTACAGGAAAGAATAGGACAGACTCTTTAGAAGGGTCTGTGGTGATAGAACAGGAGGAAATGGCTTCAGGCTTAAAGAGGGAAGATTTAGGTTGGATATAAGGAAAAAGTCTTTTACAATGAGGTTGGTGAGGCGCTGACATAGGTTGCCCAGAGAAACGGTGGGTGCCTGGGCAACCTGATCTGGCTGTGGTGTCCCTGTTTATTGTAGGGGATTTGGACTAGACGATCTTTAAAGGTCCCTTACAACTGCAAGGATTCTACGATTCTTTGCAGGGGGCCTTAGGGCTTGGGATCTTGAATACCCAGTTGGGGATGGGCATGGAAGTTCTGGGAGGACTGAGGTCTGATCCTGGCATATACATCTATTATTACATGGATGGTGGTGAGCCATTTAGCATAGATGTTGATACATCAGCAGATATCTAATTCACAGAATTCCCATGTAGACACTGAGATTTATAATCTTCAGAGAGATTGAGCTAGCAGGTTCATGTTATTTGTGAAGCTGCTCTGCATTAATTCTTGTAACTAAAATCAATCAGATTCACTGTCCTGAAGAGTGTGAAAATATTTTGTAGGGTATGGAGACTGGGATGGAGAGGCCATAATTCCCATGGATTGGGGGTTAATCTCATCCTATCAATCTCTTTGGTCAGTCTCTTCTCCCAGGTAACTAGTGATAGGATGAGACAGAATGGCCTCAAGTTGTGCCAGGGGAGTTTCAGATTGCGTATTGTGAAAGTTTCTTTCTCAGAAAGAGTGATGGTGCATTGAAACAGGCTGCCCAGAGAGGTCCCTGGAGATGTTCAAGACATGAGTGGACGCAGCACTGAGGGATGTGGTCAGTTGACATGGTGGGGATGAATTGGTGGCTGGACTAGAACATCTTAGAGGTCTTCTCCAACCTTAAAGATCTAATGATTCTATGATATTGCAACAAATATTCAGTCAAATTCAGCTATCATCATGTCATTTCTCAGTTCTAGCACATGACTTATGAAGCCCTGCCAAGCTCAACTGGGATTCCCTTTTCCTCTGTTCGTTTTTTTTAGAAGCAGCCAAGGACTGGAAAACAGCAGCAAAGAGGTGGAGCTCTAGTTCAGTGTCCAGAAGACCCCAGACCTTTATTTTCCTTCTCCTCCAGCCTCTGTTGATTGGCAATCCTTTATTCCTACAGTTCAAAGCACAGGAAAAAATTAAATGAGGGCCGAGTGCAAAGAAGCTGAACTATCGGTCTCTGGATTTTCATCAATATGAGTCAAGAGGCACATCATCTGAAAGTGTTTTTCCTTTTTCTTTTGGCTTGTTTCCCATGCACCAAGAGCCAGAATGCTTCCTTGTACAGATAGGTGCTTCACTCTGCCATCTGGCAGGGTGCATGCACATGGGAGGCAAATGATGCTGTTTATCAGGAAGCAAAAGAAATATTTACCGGAACAGTTTTGTGGAGAAAAAGAGAGGAAAGAAAAGGGTGCAAGAAAGCCATTCGCAACAAATGGTGAAAGCAGGAGCTAGGGAAGAACATTTCCTAGGGCAGAGGTGAGCTTTCTTTCCAGGACCCAGGTTGTTTGCTTAGGAGCTGTGCATGAGAGGAACAGGGGCAGGAGGAGGAGTTGAACTTTCACAAAGAATTTAAACGACAACTTTTTTAGAGTTTTGGAAAAGAAAAAAAAATGGGCTAGTTTCTCTTCTTCATTATTTGCACATTTCAGGAACACTTGTATTTCTTGGCCTTCACCCCGGTATGTAGATCACTCTCCCTGACTATGGATTCCCAGCTTTGAGTCTTTTTGTCTGCACTAGTAATGACTGACAGAGATACTGCAGCATTGGCATGCTTCTGGAGGTGTGGGATAGCTCTCAGTGCTGTGTTACAAAACATAGCTGCACCTCTGCTGTATGTTCAGTGCTAATCCTGAATCCTGCTATCTGCCACCCTTTGAGGCATTCCATACCTGTTGGGTGCAGACTGGGCTGGATGCATCCCTGCCTACCTCTCTATTTCCAGCCCTGGTGATCATCTCCACTGAGTGGGCACAGTTACTCAACACCAGCTGTTATGAAGGGCTTGTGGTGGCTCTTCCTTCTGATTTCCCCTCCAGGAGCCTTATCAGAGCAGCACTGTGGTGTGCCTACTGAGGTTGGTGTGTCCAGGAGGACAGTGGAGGATGCAGGGGTTCTCTTAGATGTGAGGAGCAGTGCAATGCAGTGAGGTGTCCCAAGAATAGGCTCTGACTTCTTATCTGGTGAGGAGTGGGTTGACGGCAGAACTGGGAGAGATCTTCACCCAGAGCTCCTCCAAACCCTGCTGGCTCTTGTCCAAGAAGTGTAAGAGTGCCACAATATACAAACATGTCACAATTCTTTTCTGACTAAAGCATTGTGTTCAAGGCTCCTTCCATAGTTCATCTACACAGTTTGGATGGCGAGGAGTGGATGGAAAAGTCTGTAGGTTCCTTTGCTAGAAAAGCCTCAGCATGTGGCAGTTCTGGGTAAGGTGAGCAATGCCTCTTGCTGGTCCCAGGTGGCCTGCAGCTCCTGAAACCCAGTGGCAGAGCTGTATCATGACAACCCCTTCTTCTCTGTACACAACAGAATGGAGACAGCAGGGGCCCCAGCAATTCCTGTGTGTGTTTTTATTCTCACTGCTTTCTTTGATTGTGAGCTATAGAAGGCTTCAGCACTAGTGTGCCACTCTGCTTGTACAAGGCAACCCTGGATATATTTTTTGCCTGCTTTCCGAATAGGCTCCTGTATTGTTTGTCCTTCTACAGTTCCAATGTAGCAGGATACTGCAGAGACCAAATTCTCTCATCACCCTTCTCTCTCATGAAACGTGCTTCTATTTCAGTTCCTGGCTCCCTGGTCAACGTATGGTGATCCTCATAGTCCATGGGAGCTTGGCAAAGTTGGGGGAGCAGATGGTCACAATAATGAAGTGATGCTATATGAAAACTGCACCTGATGGGGCACGTTTGTCTTGGATGCACAGAGATGACTGTATCTTGTCAGAACTGAAGAGGAATCTAGGTGAAGATTCAAGTGTCTTTCATTGCAGAACTGCCCTTCCTCCCCTGTCAGCCCCCAAGCATTCAGCATCTTGCCTGTGTATCTGCATTGCTTTTGTCTCTCTGGGTGGTGGTTGGGTGGCAGGGCTCTGGTTTGTGTGCAGTTGGAAGGTGAAGCGCAGAACGCAGGCTGGATGGTTTCCCCGTGGGGCTGGAATGCCTCTTGCTTTCTGTAATTGTTTCTGACGTTTCACCTGTCACATCCTGAGCTTTTTCTGGGCCATGATAAAATGCTTGGATCTCTGAACCTGTATCCAGTACATTGTGTTCCTTGTCGACATGAGATCAAAGATGTCAGGGCTCTGAAAAAGGCAAAAAAGAGAGACTGAAAAGTAAAGAAAGAAGAGAGAAAGAACAACGTGGAGAATGAGAAGAAAGTCAAGTAAAATAGGAACAATACGACAGATAGACAGATGCCTAGCAAAGATAGGCTGACGGCTGTGGCAGGAAGACAGCATGCTGCTTGCTGTTCATGGGCTGTAATTATTAGCTATTTAGGCAGTAAACCCAGGTAAACCAGTTATTATCAGTATTCAGCAAGTCTGAGGTGAAGCCTAAAGCAATAAATGCCCTTTGAGGAAGGGGGACTAACGACAATGAACACTGATTTTTAGTAGAGGGTTTTTTAAGGAAGGGTGAATTAGGGGGTTTTTGTTATATAAGGGAGAGGAAGGGGAGTCTGCAGTGGAGGAAGTCCTGCGGGTGAGCACAGCCAGGTATGAACTCCAGCAGAGCTAGTAGCTGTGAGAAGGGAGCAACTGCTGATGGCATCTCTACAAGCAGCCCCTTTTCTTTAGGGGAAGAATTGCTGCCTAAGCTGGTAATGTTCTTCTGAGAAAGCAAAAGCACTCAGAAATACAAAACCAGGAGAGCTTAAAAAGAAAAAGGCCTCTGAAGGACTAGAGCACCTCATTCCTTTTTTTTTTTTCTTTTTTTCTTTCTGGCATAACTATAGCATCTGAGAGAGAGGACTGCTCCATACATTGGGATGGACGGAGAGGGTAAGTGAGGGAGAGAAGGAGGAAGGAAGGTGTTCATTCCTGTGGAGGGCTGAAGTGTAGGAGAAAGGCTCACCTTCCCAGGTCTTCATTCTTTACCAGAAAACCATCCACCTGCTGATCAGATCCTGGGATGACAGAAGCACTTGGCATGGCATTACAAGACTGTGGCCCCACGGGTGTTTCATGGAAATACAGAGCAGTATCCCTATGGAAACCTTTTAATGATACTTTAGAAAGGCTGCATGGTTTGCAGTCATATTTTAGCTTTGCAGCTATACTTGCATGATTACACTACGCTTGCGCACAGATCTTATGTGTGTAATGAGCATGATGCTCATCTGCTGTAAGTAGTGTTGAGATAGTAGAACCGTGCTGATCTACCCTTCCTTGAAGCCCAAAGAACCATTTGCTTTGCTGAGGGCAACCAGCCCCCCACTGCACCTTACCTGGTATATGACTTCACAGCTGGAGTGAGGCATTCTTGAGTCAGACCTTGAGAAAACACAAAGTCCCAGTCACAGGGAGAACTGTTGCATCAGGTGAAAATCCTCACGTTTCATGGGAGAGTTCTGCTGATGCTGAACAGCCACACTCTTGGATTTGGAAAATAAAGGATGAGTGACTGAGATGAGAAATGGATGGAGATGCTTTCCTCTAGATCTCAGATGTGCTTGGGGGTGAACAGCCAAATCAGCAGTATGTGACTCAAGATACATGATGTAATAGCACATTTTAGTGTTTCTAATTCATCCTTCCAGCACAGCACAGAACCTTTTTGGAAAACTCAAAGCAGTGAATTGCTTCACTATGAAGCCTGTGCTGGTGGTGAGAAGGAAAGCATTTTGAAGAAGTCACACACATGAAATGGCTGTCAATCCTCCTTAAAACTTCTATAAACCTCTATAACATTTTTTTGTTGCACTCTCCTGGAAAGCACATTCCTTATGCGTTGAATTGTGCTTTTTAATGTAAATCTGTTCTTCGAAAATTTAGAGTACAGGAGCTCCCAGCATGCAACAACAATGGCAGGAGAGAGAGAAGGGATGAATGGAGAAGGTGGTAGATGAAGAAAGAAAAAACGTTTGAAGGAATGGAAGCTGGTGCCTGCAGCTGTAGTGCAGGAGGTTGGTTGGTCCCACAGCAGAGAAGGTGTGTGGAGAGAGGCAGAGAGATACCAGATGTTGAGAGCAGGTGAGTGGTGAGGAAAATATTTCTTCCATTAATGTGAACTTCACAAAGTCTTTCAGCATTGCAGGCAAATCACTTGGCTTCAGGAGGCCTGTTTCTGCTTTCTGGAGGGCTGAAGAACCAAACAGTGCATAGCCACTGCAGGGCTAACCATATCTCATTTAATAAATTGACGACTGACGTTGGATGAGTAGGGCACGAAGGGAGACAAGCACATGTTGAAGTAGGGTAGCTAAGGTAAATGTCTGAGTTTTGTGATCCACTTATTTTTTCAAACTGCAGCTTTTCTCAAAAGCTACGCTGTCCCAGAGCAGAGTTTTAAAGCTCCCCCCAGAGAACAATGCTGAGATTGGTTTTCTTTAGCTCTAGCAGCATTAATAGGAAGTGAGCAAACCGGGAAGTGCTGGAGGCTGTGATCCTCACACCACTGGCTAGCCTCAGTGCTGCACTTTGTGCTACGAAGCCACTTGTCAGAATCCTTTAGGGTTTTCACTGCACAAACTGTAGGAGATGCTTGAAAATAGAGTGGTCTCCCATGGAGGTTTCATCTTTTTAAAAATTATTATCTTTTTTTGTGTTACGACATCCGTTGCTTTCCTCCAGGTTCTTTGAACACAGGTAGAAATACGTAGGGCTTGATTGCTTATTTTCACTTTTACTTCAGGTCCCAGCATGGCGTCAGGGCACCAGTTGTGACTTATTAGATCCATGCTGTTGCTTTAGCAGCAAAACAGCCTAGTGTGTTTGGCTGGGACTATTCCTACACTAAGCAGAGTCTTTCTCTGCACACCATATGTGTATGGATGTTTTGTTTTTTCCTCTGAAGTGCTTGCTTTACTTGCTTGTGAGGAAGGCTGTGTGACAAGCTGACAGTGCCTTTTTCTGATATGGTTCGGTAGTCATTCCAAGGTTCTCAGTCAAGCAACAAAAGATCTTGCTAAAGTCATCATAGAATCATCATCATAAAATGGCCTGGTTTGAAAAGAACCACAATGCTCATCCAGTTTCAACGTCCCTGCTATGTGCAGGGTCACCAACCAGCAGACCAGGCTGCCCAGAGCCACATCCAGCCTGGCCTTGAATGCCTCCAGGGATGGGATCCGCAACCTCCTTGGCAACCTGTTCCAGTGCATCTTCACCCTCTGTGTGAAAAACTTCCTCCTAATATCTAACCCAAACCTCCCTTGTCTCAGTTTAAAACCATTTCCCCTTGCCCTGTCACCATCTACACTCGTAAACTGCTGTTGCCATTGCCCAATAAAAAAATACCCATTTAAATGTCAGCATAAGATGTGTAAAATGTTTGGAAACTCTGGACACCCTACCAGACCTTAGGAATAAAGCTGGGGCTGCAATGTGTTAATCCCATGAAGTTCTGTGCTGTGTCTGCTCTGGGAGGAGCTGGGATTTGGGAAATTTATTGAGTGCTGTGGGAATGCTTGTTGCAGTCCAGACGTGATAAGTGAAGCTAGTAGGTTGGGTCTCTTCTGTCCACTTTCTGGCTTGATATATGGCATTTTCAGTGTTCAAGACCTCGTAACAGCATAATTCCAGATCATGCAGAATTTGCTTGCTTTGGAATTTAAACCAAAACTCTTCCCAACTATAGTGATGGAGTTTATATCTTTTGAAGCAGGTTGAAACATTTCTTGTTGATTGATTCATTTGTAATAAAATTGAGGGAAATTTGTTATTCTGGACAAAGGAAGAAAGAAAGGAGCTGTCGTTTGGAGGAAGCTTTCCTTGCTTTTGGGGTTTTTGAGCTTATTAGAAAATCAGGCTGAGAGCAGAAATAGCAGATGCCTTTGTCTCATTTGTGGAGAATGGGGAGGGATTGTGGGGAAAAGGACTTTACCTGGAAATCATTTTCCCCCAAATAAGCACTTTTAAAGGCAATTTTTAAGACCAAACTAGGGATGTGTCTATTCAGCGTATGGGTGATGATTTTAAGCACCGACTCTACTGGCAGTTTGGCATCCTTGTGCGTTTCCCTTTTCGCCTGCCCTGCTCTAGCTGTTTGTTTGGAGGGAATGGAGGCTCTCAGCAGCATCACTTGGGGCTCTGTTCCACATCCTCATGTCTGTCCCGCCCTCCTGCCCGCTATTCCTTCCCTCTTGCTCTGCCTCTATGTGCTGTGTGTTCCCTTTTCAAAAAGTAATTTCATGGCTCATGCACTTAAGATTCCATCAGAAAGCTGAGCCTTTGATCAGGCAGACAGACGCCCTGCTGGGATTTCATTGGCAAATCACAATTCCCTTAATTAAGACTATGTGTCTTTATATCACTAAACTGATTCCAGCTGGGTCCCTGCTCGTTTTACATCCAGATTTACCTAGGCTATGAATTCTCTCCCCTTGCGACTCCAGAGGAACAAAACCCATTTAAAGACTTTCGTTCCCAGCTTTTCCCCCCGCTGCCTCTCCCCACTGGCACAGCACTTGGTGTGGGCTGGAACTAAATCTCTCCCTCGGTCTCACTTGTGCTCTCCTCTGATTCAGGACATACTGTGGTATGAGGGATTTATTCTGTTTCTCTCTTCTGCATGGAAGTTGGGAATCAGTGGTGCAAAGTGAATGCAACTTGCCTGGTTTGTTTTTTCAGAAGCCATGTTTTTACTGAGAGTCAAGAAGATGCAGCAAAATTCAGCACAGATCTTTATCTTTTCCCTGCTTTCTTTAGCTATCAATTAAAGATAAAGCAGGTTAAGAGTGCTCACTTACAGTAATCGCACGTCCTGCACAATAGGGACTTCGGTGACATTTCTGCTGTGCTGTGTTGCTTGTTGCATTAGTCGTGCCAAGCCAAACATTTCTCCAGAGACACGGATGCAATCAGTGAGCCCTGACTTGAAAGTGCATGGTTTGCTCTGGCCAAAGAGCTAATGCTTTGGGGACAATTTTAACGTGCAGTGTTTTTCCTTCAGCCATCTGCATTTTTCCTTTCTATTTGTTAATTTCCTCATCTCCTTTGAGCAGTGCCCTGATACTATCTCCAGGGAGCAGAAACCTGCATAGCAACCCGCTAACAGTGCTAATTGCAGGGATGGCAGTGAGCACGGCTGCTGTGAGGCAGCACCAGCCCTCTGACTCATTGCTGGGAGCCTTGCTGCCCTACAGTGCTGTTTTAAGGGGGACAAAGAAGTGATAGCAATGAGGCTTCTTGATGCCGAGCCCTAGTAGTATGGTGCCGTGCACCAATGAGTGAAGCTTAGAGGTATCCTCCACAGCAAATCCTCTTGGACATCTTCAAAACCATGAAAACTATGAAATAGCCAGCAAACAGGATAGCTGTTATGGCTAGCAATTTCTGTCTGGTCATTTCCTGAAGGGAATTTAGAAAGTAAACCCAAGGTCTCAATTCAGAAAACATCTCTTCCATGGATGCTTTTGTTTTTGGGTCTATCGTATGGAGCTGTTCGCTAGAAAACACGTGCTTGATTAGGTGTCAGCAGAGCTCCAGCTTCCATCTCAGGGATGTGGTGACTTTGTAACAGGCCATAACAACAAGGCTATGCTTTAAAGGTGGTTCACTCTGTTGATCTGGCATATGTCCAACTGTTCCTCCGAGCATGAATCGTAGAACCATAGAATGGCCTGGGTTGAAAAGAACCACAAGGATCATCAAGTTTCAACCTCCTTGCTATGTGCAAGGTCACCAACCACCAGACCATGCTGCCCAGAGCCACATCCAGCCTGGGCTCGAATGCCTCCAGGGATGGGGCATCCACAGCCTTCTGGGCAGCTTGTTCCAGAAGAAGGTTGGTTCAGGCAAACAGGCTCCAACCTGAGCTAAAACTTTAGCTCTTTACATGCTAATAAAAATGTCCACTACAAAACCCTGGCAGGACTTTGCGCTTAGATGGGCTATTGATTTGAGTCTTTAGAACTGAGATTGCTGATTCTCCATGGTGAGAACAGATTGGATCAAAAAGGGGTTCAGGTTCTCCATTCCATTTGAGAAACAGAACAAATCTATCCCACGCTTACAGAAACTACATTCTGTCATTAGAAAATGAATTTTATGATCCTTTATAAGTAAATCGGTAATTAATTTTTTTTGTAAAAATTAATTAAAAATCTCATACTTTTGAAAATGATAACATCTATATTTATCTTTGTCTTGTCTCAATTCATCTTAATGGAATGATAGAGATGCATCAAACTTACATAAAGTTAAAATTAATCTTGCTCATGGGTTCTATGTGGAGAAATTAGGATGTAATTAAGCTTAGTTGTTAATGATTGCTGTGTCTAGATGCAGTGGTTATCAGGGCCTGTGCCAGACTTAGGGCCCTTGGAGGAACAGACAGACAAACAAGCCCAAGCAGTCACCACATTTCCTCCATGGCTCCTTGAACCATGCAGGAGAAAAGGCAGGAGATAATTGGAAGGAGCAGGCTGGCAACTCCAAGGGGAAATATGGCATATTTTCTTAAAGTAGAGGTGTCTTCATGCATTCATTGGGAATGTCTAGGCTTCTAGCTGGATAAGGCTCAGCTATAGGAAAGGAGAATGGGCTTCTGGGACCTGATAAAGCAGATCCCATCTTTTGGTGATAGAGCATGAGGTGAGATAGGCTATTTTAAGGGTTGCATCACTGTCATCAGAAGGCCATCTGCCTTCTGCTCTGTTGCTAATAATGAAGGGGAAAGGAGAGAGACGTCATGACTGTAGCCTAGTATAGTGCTGCAGGAGTTGAATTTTGGCACCTGTCACTTTCTAACAGTGTGAGTTTAGTTTTCTGGAAATATTTTCTTATTGCACATACACGAACATTATACAACTAGGAAGAAAGCTGTTCTTTTCAAATCAAAAGATGTTTTTTCCCATCTATCACAAGTGTATTTACTGTATCTGTCTCCTTCTCTGTACAGGGTTGAGGCATGTGTTTTGATATGCAAAAATAGCAGACCTGCCTGCAATCTTTTCATTGCCTTTTGGTATTCTGGACTGCATGATGAGATCAAAGAGGTTAACTGAATTAGGTGTCTCCTAAGCACAGCATTTTGGAAATGTGCGTCTGTTAGCAATACACTGAGGACTTTTCCTCCATTTGTTCCCCCCTCCTTCGCATATGTATCCATCGCAGCTTCAAATGCTGCATCAGATCTGGAGAGACCCATTAGGAAACGAGCAAACCAGCCAATACAGGCAAACTGAAAAGCTTCTTAAAAGTGAGAAAATATGCTACAAGGATTTTAGATCCCAAATCAATTGCATCACTCGCGGGTAGGCACAAAATGAAACCATATGTCATCTTAGAAACAAAATATTTGAGATTTAATTCCCTTTTTACTTTCCCATCAAAGCTTGGCTTTCCAGTTTAGCCTTCCCATTGCTGCCAGGGATACTGTTAGCCCTCTGCCACCACTCGGGTGCTGCAGGATGGACAGGGCTGGTGAAATAAAGGACCTTCTGGTTGGAATGGCAAAGGGAATAAAGCAGCATGGTGGCAGAGCAACAGGTGGCTTTTGGATGTTTTTCGGCAAAATGAACAACAGATTTTTTTTTTGGAGCAGCCAAGAAAATTTTGGCTGGATTGAAATGCTTTGATTGCTGCATTTAACCCTTTTGAATCCCCTTTCTTTCTAATTTAAGTGCAATTTGGAAAAAAGGCTGTCTGGAAATGAGAAGCCAGAAAGTTGTATTCTAAGAAAACACCCTTATGAGGGTTTATTTATTTATTTATTACTGGAGCATATTAACATTTGTATGCAGCATTTACATTTCTCTCTTTTTTTTTTGACATATACAAAAGAACAACAACGTTCTGCAGGTAGCTACAGAAACATTGTGTGTCATGGATTTTGGAAGCCTACCTGCTCCTCACTACCAATGACTGCCCTGCTTCTGAGCTGATCACATTGATTCAGCATTGGGTCTTTTTCTAATCTCAACTGGGGCAGAGGATGGCACATTTGGCCAAACGGAAGAAGTCCTGGGTCTGTGGCCATGGCTGTGCCCTGCACAAGAGAGAACAGCCTTGAGGCTTGAGGCTGCTCTGGTACCAGGCGAGCAGGAACAGCCACATGCAGTACTTCATCAACTGAGCAATGTCAAGAAAAGATCAAGGTAATTTGGCAATCGGTTTCCAGCTAGTATTGGAAACATCTCTGGTTTACCTCTGCAGCCTTTTAAGGTGAATGAGCAAAGAAAGTCATGCGTTGTACTGAGCTTTCTGACTTGGGACTTCACTGATTCATCCTCCAGACATAGGCTTGCTGCCTCCTCCACAAAGAGGGGACCCTTGGGTGCCTGTGATGCAACATCATGCATGCTGTACTGGTGTTTCTAGACTTGGAAGGTTACTAAGGCTCTGCTCTGGTGCACAGAAATCAAGTGTGTGTTTTATGGAGCAGGTTTTGGTCACTTAACTCTCTCTGGTCATTCCAATGTGCTTGTTGGTAATTAAACTTAATATGGAGTACTGTTGGAATTGCTCTACATTTTTATTAGGGACTTGATTAAGAACACAGATATTCCTTTTTTATTTTCGAAGTAAAACTAGAGAGTCTGTTTCATCATGGCAAGTCCTCCTAGATCCAAGTGTTTTTCTGGAACTTTGCTGTCGAACATGCTTCTTATTAGAGTTGTGCACAAATACTTAATGTTGTAAACACATCACATACATACATTAATGTCACATTCAGGTTGCAAAACATTTATAACTGTCGTCTCTCTCCTCTCTTTTCTCTCTTTTTGCACATATCCAAACACATAACCAGCCTTGCTCCTGGCTGATGAATGAGGCACTTAGTGTAAAGTCGTGCCTTTTGTCCCAATGTCACTGTGTGCTCTGCAGACCTTGAATACTCTGTGCACAGGGATCACAGTTTCTTTGTTGGTGGGTATATGGCAGAGGCAATAATCCACAGTATGGGAGGTTGGCTGAAAAAAATAAGATATAAAAAAATGCAAACAGGGCTCGTTGGTGTTGCGGAATAATAGAATAATCCAAGTTGGAAAGGGAAACAAAGCTGTGATGGGTCTGGAGCACAAGTCTTATGAGGACCAGCTTAGGGAACTGGGATTGTTCAATCTGAAAAAGAGGAGGCTCAGGGGACACCTCATCACTCTCTGCAAAAACCTGAAAGGAGGGTGTGGTGAGGTGAAGGTCAGCCTCTCAGGTAACAGCAGTGATAGGACTGAGGAAGTGACATTAAGTTGAACCAGAGGAGGTTCAGGTTGGATATTAGGGAAAAAATTCTCAGAAAGTGCAGTGATTCATTGAAACAGGCTGCCTAGATGATCTTAGAGGTCTTTTCCAACTTTAATGATTCCATGATTCTATGGTCTTCCTATCCTATTTATCTGCTGAAGATGCACAGACTTGAGGAGAAAGCTTGGGATGAGCATTTGTGTGCTATTCTTATCTGTGTTACTGGCACTGCTCAAACAAGGCAGGGGATCTCTCTGTTCTTCTCTGTGTGAAAGCCCAACCTGCTCACAGAGCTGTTGTTGCCAAGCAATGACTAAGTCTCACTTTTTCAATCTGATGAGACCAGGTAGTCTCATGTGCCAAGTTGGATCCTACCAGTTATTTTAGACAAAGCATGTGTTGCAGAAGTATTTGGGACTAAGTATGGTATCCTGGCTTTGGAAACCATTTCACACTGCTTCCTGGAGCCTGACAGGTGGATGACCTCAGATCAGGCACAGCATGGTGAAATCCAGCATGCTTTCTGTCATGACTTCTGGACACCCTGCCCTTATAATCATAGAATCGTAGGCTCACAAAGATTGGAAAAGACCTCTAAGATCATCTAGTCCAACTGTCCACCTACTGCCAATGTTGCCCACTAAACCAAGTTCCTTATTACCACATACATGTTTCTTGAACACCTTCAGGGATGGTGACTCAGCCACCTCCCTGAGCAGCCTCTTCCAGTGCCTCACCGTTCTTTCTGAGAAAAAAATGTTTCCTAATATCCAATCTGAACCTGCCTGGCACAACTTGAGGCCATTCCCTCTCATCCTGTCACATCACCCAGGAGAAGAGGCTGACACCCACCTCACTGCAACCTCCTTTCAGGCAGTTGTAGAGAACAATAACGTCTCCCCTGTGACCCACATCATCCTCCCAGGCCCATCAAACATGACCCCATACAAATATCCTGCTTGCGGCCATCAACTCTGTCCTGCTGTTGCATGAAACATCCATGTGTGTTCTGGCCTTGGCTGCAGTCCCCTGCCCATCAAGTGACATTACTTCAGAAAGGTGTTCAATTTCCCACTGTCTTTGAGTGGGGTTAATACTATTAACCTTTTCTTCGCTGTCCTGCAGCCACCCTCCTGTTATTTCTTCACCACAAAAAATACTTCAGGTGAAATGCCTGAAAAATGGTAAAGCTGACTTTTTCAGGCTTATCAATCATGGCTGGACAGAGACAAAGCTTTCTGACACTGTGTATTCAGTGCTGCTGGGCAGTGGCTCCAGTTCCCTTAAGAAGCAATCTGGGATTTGTTAGAGCCTTTTTAGGGCTCTGCATTTGTCTCTGTTTCTGAAGAGGAGAAGAGCATACCCCATTGCCTTCCAGTTGCAGTCTGGAGTATTCATGTCTAGGCCATTGCGATACTGTAAATCCCACACCATCATGAAGAAAATTCAAATAAACCATTGTATTTAAATAGTAATTTTGCATCACTGCTTAGTCACGTACAACAGTCATACTATTATTACATATTACTATTTACATCTGCATATATCTGGTGGGGCTCTGGCACAGGCTATCCAGAGAAGCTGTGGGTACCCCATCCCTGCAGGCGCTCAGGGCCAGGTTGGATGGGGCCCTGGGCAACCTGAGCTGGTGGGTGGCTGCCCTGCCCATGGTAGGGGGTTAAGGCTGGATAGGCTTTAAGGTCCCTTCCAACCCAAACCATTCTGTGGTATATACCTCCACAATCACCATGTATCAATAAACCAAGGTAAAAGTCAACAGTTCTCTAGTTTCAGCTAAACTTATTTGCATGTGGCTAAAGGAGAGCAGAAAGAAAAGGAGAGAGGAGAGTTCACAGAGCACCCCTTACCTTACCAGTGTCCGGAATCAGAAATCAGACATAACTACGTGAAAGAATAGAATCATCTTCAGTGGGGGTTAATGAAACACTGCAGCAAACAGCTAAGTCCAATTTTTTTCTCATCATGTACATGTTTTTCATGTACTGTGATGATTGGATCTGCTTTTGGATGTTAATTTTTAACCAAATATTAGTAGGTTGTGAAGAGATGTAACCTGGGGAAGGTGCACGGTGTGATGCACTCACAGAACAGCTGAGCTGGTATTGTGTGTTGCCAGTGATGTTTTGTGCAGAGATACTTTGAAAAGTAAAATTCAGAGATGCTCCACAAAACAGTATTAGAAAACAGTTGTTTCCTTATGACTGATCACATTGGAGACAGTATTGGAAGATTCCTCATTAGAACAACTGCTGAATTCTGTGACATTTGATGCTAACCATAGCCTGCACAGATTGAATCCCGCGCCCCATTTTCCTTTTGCTAGGAAAGACTTTCCCTGAATTTGCCATGTGAGAAGAATCAGTTGGGAGGCATCTCAAGCCAGGCTGGCCTTAATGGCTGCCTCAAGCTCTTTTTCTGAGCACATATTTGCTGGGTGCATCCAGCTGTGGATGTGCTTTTTCCTTGTTTCTGTTCATAACATCTGTGCAGTGGGCTTTTGTTTGGCTGGTTGGCGCGTTTCTCCTCCTTCCCGCAAGCTGCTTTGGCTGCTCACCCGGCTTTTTACCAAATTGCAAATGTAGATTCCTTCTGCTTTCGGCAGGCCCATATGTGAAACTGTCAAAATGTCACTGGCATCAATTCTGAAAGGTTAGTGCCGCATTATATTCAGCGAGCTTATTAACAGGGAAATGATTGGGTTTTGGAGAAGGGGAGGGAAGGACAAATGGGAATCCATTTTCCAGGCACCTGCTTCTCTTGCTAAATGTTTCTGCTTGTCAGATATATATTCTCACAAAGTGGCGTCCATCTGCATGGGATACAAATTAGCTACAGACACCAGGAATAACAAGGTTGTTCCATGTGGGATCTCAAGGAAGCTGGGCTGGGGAAAACAAGGAGGCAACAGGAGCAAATTAGCCAGACTTGTTCTGGTCATGTGTGGTACGAGTTGTTCGTGTTCACTGACCCACCAAGCCTGAGGTCTTACTGATTATGCTACAGAACTGGAGTCTGAGGGGCCTGGTGTCAGACTGGAGAACTCTGCTCATTTTACTGTAATTCCAGTGTGGCCCAAGAAGGAGTCATGGCACCCAATCATTCCTCAAGGTTCAGATGATTGTGTACAAAAGGGGCCTGCTGTTTTGCTTGTTTTCTTCTCTGCTTTTCTAGATGTAATCAAATTTCGTACAAAGTCAGCACTTAAAAGAATTCCCATATCCTACCACAACATTTTTATCTGCTCAAGACATTTTGATGGCTTTTGGTATGACCACTGCAGAGAATTCAGCTCACAATCTTAAATATATGAATTCCCAAAATGGCCCTGAGATAAGATTATCCTACTTTGTGAGAACTGTGGCACACAAAACCTGGTTGTTGGGTTTTTGTTGTTGTTGTTTGTTTGTTTTGTTGGTTGCTTTTTTTTCTTCTTTTTTTTTCCTTTTTTTTTCCATGTCTGTATGAAAAGCAGAGTAGTATTTGCATCTTTTTAGCCCCTCTGCTGGTGTCTGGATCACTGATTCATCCTTCTTGTGCCTTATTTTTGTCCTTTGGTTTTTTAACCTTATTCTTTTAAAGTCACCCTCATGGCTGCCTGGAAGCACTGGAGCCATCCTTTAGACAAGCAGAAGGAAGCAGAGGAGGAGAAAAAGCAGGAGGAGAAGGCAGAGAAGTGTCCAGAGTCTGCTACAAGCTTCAGTCTCTGTTGCAGTATTACTCTAAATGTGAGTGAAATTGCAGTGTAGGCACTCAGCTGTTGGATTTACTGTTTCAAAGGACCTACTGCCTGTTTTTTGGACTTCGGCCCACAGCCAGCACCAACCTAACTTAGATTCAGACCAGTGACCCTAAGGTGAAACCCACCAGAGTCCAGCTGAGCCTCTGGGGCACTGCTCCTCATTCAGTCCTGATTATTCCCTTTATGACACGGAAGAAAAGACCATTTAGGTGTCTGATACAGTAGTGCTGGGGGGGGAGTAGCAAGTGCCTGACCTTTTCTGTAAGAATGAGCTTGAAAATGAGGCAGAAAAAAAGGGAATGAATATTAATCATTGGATTGTCCCAGGGATTTTTCACTGGAGATGAAGTCCATTGTGCTGTGGAATTAAGACCACGCACCGCACGCAGGTGGCTCTTTGTTCCCCAAATGCTGCTGATAGGTGAAATTTAATTTCATCGCTCATGGCAAAGAACAAGAAATGGGGATTCTATGGCCTCCTGTGGACAGAGGCACAGTGACAGGTTCCTCTCTCGCGAGGCAGGGACTTCTCTGCTCCACCTCAGCTCCTGCTCTTGGCTGTATATACAGTCTGATGGGCAACGGGATCCTTGGGATGCAGGGCACTGGCAGAGCAGGGCTGAGAGATGAGGCAAAGACTGGCAGACTGAGCAGGAGGCTGACCCTATACACAACGCACAGTGCAGGATTATCATCTTCATTCTTTCCCTCTGGGGACGGTGGTTATATCTGTAGGGATACAGGCATTGTGGAAGTGTGTGCATCCCCTGGACCGGGAAGGAGAGGACCCTGCTGACCCCGTCCCTTCTACAGGCTCCAGAGGCCCTCCAGCAGAGTATCTCAGCTCAAAACCTGGGTCTCAGGCATTTAAGCAGCCATTCCCCCCCTTCCTTCTTGTGCCAAGCAGAATTTTAATGTATGTCCAACTTCTCTTTCTAACACACACACCAAGGAAAAAAAAATAATAATAATCTATAAGAGAAGTTATTTTCAGACAAACTGAGAAGCATTCAATGCTGATATATACTTCCCCTCCCCCCCTTTTAAATGCTATCTATTTAAATGCAGATTTTCTAGTTTCCAATGTGGAGCTTGGAAGAAATGCCTTTCAATTTAAATGTTAATAGAAGAGTAAACTTCAAAATCAGAATTTCTCCATAAGAGAATGTTTTCTCATGGCTTTAAATGTCTTTTTATATCTCCTCCCTTCTCCCTCATCCTCTTTCCTCTTTCCCAAGCCCCCAGCCCAGCCTCGTTAGCATTACATGCTCTTTTTTAAAACAAGAATACACCTTTCAGAGTCCCTGAATTAAAACATTTAATGCTGGTGTCTGTGGAATGAGGATGTTTGAGCAGAGAGCTGGGGCACTGATAAGGCGGAGATATCACTCCACCTCCAGCCTTTTTACTCCCAACCATTTATCAAAAGCACTGCTCTGAATGCTTTATGATGGGATTATTCTCAGGCTTGTGCTGCATAATATTGCACCACAGGCTGGGATAGAGACTTTAAGGGCAGAAGAACCTTGGAGGTAATGTTTTATTCACTGAGTGTGAGCAGGGCTTTGGTGGCAGGGTGGGATGGGGAGCAGGGGAGGGAAGTCAAATGCAGCAAGGTGATCACAGAGGGAAGTGTTACCAAGTCTTTGTCTTTCTGTATTACCCCTCCTGTGCCTCCTGTGGTCCATTCCCCTATACTTCTAACCTCATTTATCTTCAAGATGAATGTAGGGTAAACTTGTGCTTTACAAAAGGCTCTTAACACTGCCTGATAACTGGGATTTTGCATAGATTACATTTCTTGTTTCTTTTCACACTCCATTTGTCATCTTTAATAGAGCTTTCCTTTAATTTTCTTCATCACTCTCTTCCATTCTTCATCTGTTGGGTTTTTTTTGTTTGTTTGTTTGTTGTTTTATTTTGTTTTTTGGTTGGTTTTTTTTTGTCCTCTCTTTTCTCCTCATTGAGAGGAAGTAAGAGAAGAAGTGATATTTCCATTTCTTCTGTTTCTTTCTGGCCGTGTTGGGCCCTGACCACTTTTGCAAGAAGTGATTCTTGATGAGATTCTAACTGAAGATTAAATGTAAGAAACTTTCATGTGTTTAGTGAAGGACTTCCTTCCAAAGAGAAGATCCCATTCTCATGCCAGTCATCACTGGGATGCAGTAGCAGAGCTTTTCCCATTGTTCTCCCCATTTGCTGGACTGCTGCATTGCCCACAGCACTCACCACAGAGTTGAACACATAGATCCTGCAGTTGTGGTTGGCATATAAATGCAGTGTAGCAGGGCAGAGTGTGCTCCCTGTGGAAGCAGGATTTTGTAAACTAGACAACAAAACCATGGCTATTTATAATAGCATGTAGAGCTTCCTGTATCCAGATTACACAGCTGTTACTGTACACTGTTCATCACTATTATCTAAATGCCTCTGAAAAAAGTGGTGAATCAGCTTGGATGGCACTCATGGGAAATGAGAAAAAGTCTGAATTTTCAGAGGAAATCTTTGGAGTACCAACTTTCCCACTGATTTCAGGGAGAGCAGATCTCTCTGAGCTCTTTGCACAAATGCTCAGCCCCTTGGAGGCAGTGGTGCTTGGAGAGGCCACTTTTCCCAAGTTTCTCTAGATCTCACAACTCTAACCTGATAAAGTCCCTCAGCTTGATATTGAACAGAATGCATTTTACTGTGTATTCCTCTAATTCTGTAATCCATGAAGGCTGCACAACGAAAAGCCTCTTGGCATATCCAGGAATGGGAAAAATATTTGCTTTACGTATCCTCATTTAGCAGGAGCGAGAAATACTAAGGTTATGAACATAAAAAAGGGTGGCCAAAAATACAATTGACTCAGGCTTTTTTCCTTATTTCTGAGGAATTAAGAAGAGAAAAAGGGATGAAGGGGTTGATTGGTCAAATTGCAAATATACTCTGCTGGGACTAAAGCTTGGAAGTGTTCCTAGATGATCACATATTGCAGTGCTAAAACCCCAGACAGTAAATCTAGAAAGAAAGATTATTCAAGAACATCTCTGAATAAATA
The DNA here is from genome assembly GCF_951394365.1 of Tetrao urogallus. NCBI lineage: Eukaryota > Metazoa > Chordata > Aves > Galliformes > Phasianidae > Tetrao > Tetrao urogallus. Next base: position 137,243,495 of record NC_136813.1, on the reverse strand, counting down.
TAAACCATCAACTTTAAGTACTTTATGAAAACAAACAAACAAAAAAGAACAGCAATGAAAAAGAACTAACCTCCAAAATCGGAGGGGGAGAGAAGAGGGGATGGTGTGACATGGCATAGGATAGGATAGGACAGAGTAGGAGAAAAGGGCAGGGCAGGGTGGGATAAGATGGGATGGGATGGGATGGGATGGGATGGGATGGGATGGGATGGGATGGGATGGGATGGGATGGGATGGGGTGGGGTGGGGTGGGGTGGGGTGGGGTAGGGTAGGGTAGGGAAGGGAAGAGAAGGGAAGGGAAGGGAAGGGAAGGGAAGGGAAGGGAAGGGAAGGGAAGGGAAGGGAAGGGAAGGGAAGGGAAGGGAAGGGAAGGGAAGGGAAGGGAAGGGAAGGGAAGGGAAGGGAAGGGAAGGGAAGGGAAGGGAAGGGAAGGGAAGGGAAGGGAAGGGAAGGGAAGGGAAGGGAAGGGAAGGGAAGGGAAGGGAAGGGAAGGGAAGGGAAGGGAAGGGAAGGGAAGGGAAGGGACAATGCCTTGGCAGAGGCTCAGCTACACTGGCCCACTGCATTGAGGGTTGTAAGGGCCAAGCTTCTGTTTCCTTCCCAGCCTGCTGCCACTCAGAGCTGAGTAGCAATACAGCAGATAATTTATTCTCTAACCAGATATTCTTTTTCAACACAAGGGGAGTAAGATTGGAGCAAAAGGCTGAACCATTCTACATGATGATATTCACAGACGTTTTTCTCCAAAGACATAATTTTTTTGCCTTCTACGGTGAAACTCTACATTAGATCAGAACTCTATCTAATGTGTTAAATTTCTGCTACATAAATGCCTCCTTTATACATCCACCTCTTTAATATCCATGGCATAAAGTCTTTTGAATACTAATCCATCTTTTCAGCCTCAAATGAGACACTTTTTCCCACCTATCTTTTTTCCCTGCACTTACACAAGCTCTATTTCTGTACTTCTCTACTGCCTCCTTAACTCTGCCACTTATTATCTAGTGATTCTCTTTTGTCTCCTCTCTACCCCACAAAAGCAAAAGGCAAGAGGAAGATCAGGACTTGATATCTGAACTCTAGACATTGCCTTCAGTCACTGCAGAATTTCCTAGGTTTCTGTGATTTCTCCCACTACTGGAGGAACTTCTCTCAGGCAGTAACACACAGTGTGTGACCTGGTTTGGGATGCCCCTTCCCTCCCTGGTGCTTCATCAGACAGCTCACTGCAAACAAGAAATTCTGCAGTCAGTGGGGTTTGTTGTCTTGATGTGAATCTCTGAAGGTGTCAGCCCTTGAGCAGGACGGGACTCCATTCCCCCTCTGATGAACTGCTCACCCAACTCTAAAACGTGATCTGTCCCAACAACAATAAATCACGTCTTAGAATGTCCTTTCTACCTCCTGTCCTGAGTAATATGTTGAGTAATGTAATGTAGACCATTGCCACAGACAAGTGTTTGTGGAATTTCCTACCAGCATTTCCATATAGGTGAGTTCATCCATTCCAACAGCAAAACACTTCATCACACAACCAACACCGCTAGTCCAGAGAAAGGGATGAGATTTTCTGGTTTAGGAGAAGTTATACATATATTTTATAAATATTGTTGCACCTCTTGTGAAAAAAAAGCTCACCTAAGTTCTTTGGAGTTTTGATTTCTTTTTTTTTTCTTTTTCTTTTTTTTTCTTATTTGAGGACCTCCTTTTTCTCATTTTTGAGGGTTCAGTTAGTGTATTTACTTATGGGTCTTGTACTTCTGAGTCACTCCCTGGTGCAGTGTGTGCATAGAAGTATAACCCACTGTTACTTTCATTGAAGTAGGTTGTACTCATTGTGACTGTGTTAGAGTAATCTTCAAATTGGAGACTGAATTGCTACAAAGTTCACTAAAAGTACTCAAAGATTTTAATGGAGTCTCAGGTGGACTAATCCATATTTCTTTTCTTATCACTTCATTCCTGAAGTGGAAAGAAAAGATTAAAGTCTCACCCTCCGCTTGCCAACCTCATCCAAAATACTGTCTTAGGATGTGCAGAGAGAACTGTGAGAGCCAGAAGACGCCACTCAAAATCATCTGCATTAATACTCACTTCTTCATGGTAGCTGGGAGCTGCTGGGGTTAGTATTCAGTAGAAGATACATCTGCCCAATTTTAGATGTTCACCCATTTTGCGCTATTGAGGTGAGGTCAGAGAAGGAACGATATTAGATACAGGTAACTCTGTCAGGCTGTTTATACAAGAAGTCGTTTAAACTAAACTTAGTGAAAGCTGGTAAATTATGCTCTCAAACTGCTGTTCTTAAATGATTTTCAATACCTATATTTCTTTGAAAAAGGATAAGGGAGTGATTTAGACTCTCTTCAAGTACAAACGTGTTTAAACCCACATCAGTAAAGAGATGAGAATGAATTTAGTACAGGATCTACTACAGTACTTTGATCTACCATAGATCAAAGTATGATCTAGTATAGATTGAAGAGGATCTAGTATAGGTCAAGGTCTAGTATACACAAAGATTACCTGGAATGAAGCATTATGCTAAAGAATAATGCTACCCTGCTTTATTTCTGCTTTCTGTGATGTTTCTGATTTTTCCTGATATTTGGTCCTAGAGGGGCACTGAAATACATGTTGATTTCCCCTTTTGATGGGACACCATAGGAAAGGGCTGCCCTATGTCATGTCTGTCTTCTAAGGTGTTCTAGATTCTGGATGCAGCCTTCAGTATCCTTACTCCCTGTGGACCTTTCTCTGCTGATAGAAGAAAGGAGATGTAGGGTGGACTATCTGAAATTCTGTTTTCAGCAGTGTTGCACAATCTTATGGTTTGGTAATAAACACTGTACTGTGATCTGGTAACAAACAGTTGAGAATAAGCATTGCTGAAAGCAAAAGCAGTGCTGTGTAATTAAAGGGCTTGCCAGAAATCTCAGTAATATAGATTCCATTATATGTTCCTCCACATTTTCATGTAGTCATGAGCAGGTTGTTTATTTTCATCTTGTCTTCATTTCCCCATCTTTCAGATATTTTGCTTCCTGTCCATGTTGTGAGGAAAGAAATGTCTAATATTTTCAGAATATTAATCTTGTTTTTGGAACAGAAGATAGATATCAGTAGAAGGACCAAGCCTTTGCCTTAGAAAAATGACGCAATTTCAAAGAAAAGGACAGAACTTCAGAAGTCAAAAAGGCATATTGAAATTTTCAAGAAGCAGCGCTGATTCAGAACATGTTCTGTTTGCAGCTGCTGGGGTGTGAAACTTCTTCCACAATGTGATAACCAGCATGAAATACTTTATTGCTTATAACAAATACAGATGGACAGATATCAGGGTGAAATGAAGGGCAGGGACATTTGCAAACTGACAGAGAGAACCTTCTCCACTAGCTACTTGAAAATAAGCAGATCTTAATCAGCTCTTCTGCCTTTCATTATCTTCAGAAAAGCTTTAGAGTTAATATTCTCTAGCGGAAGACTGAAACGCTTTTAGGAAGTGCATGTTGTTTTATGAGACTCTTTTAAAGAGGTTGTCTAAAATGCTAATGTTTCTCTTTTCATCACAATTCATGAAGCTTGTGGCTTTCAAACTTACAATTTCAGTTTCAGTCATGGGAATTGGGTTATTTCAACCCCTGTCCCTTCTCAAATGTTACTAATCAAGAAATTTGTTGTTTCTAGCCTACTTGAATGGGGGATCTGAATTCCTGACCTAATAATTCACATTGGTTTTGAATCAGGATTAGTTTATCTCTCTGTTACATGCAGCATCACCTGTAGCAGTGTTAGCCATGGAAAATACTCTCAAGGGGAATATATTCACACTTAACTGTAAAAACAGGATAAGAAGGTGCCTCAAAAATGTGAGTGGAAAGAGAATACTGTATATTCACCCACAAGTGATGGGGTTATCTAAATCCGCGTAGTAGATCAATCAGACTACTGGTGAAATAGGCATGGCATTGAAAGTCTACTTTGACATCTTAATTCCTGTGAAGAAGGGTAGAAGAAGGGAAGGGTGTAAGTTGTAGGTGCCTCCTCCCAGCAGGGAACTGAACACCCACTACGCCAATCCTCTTTGAGAAGTCTGCTGCCTCCCTGGATCATCTGAAGGACATTGCCAAGAAACTGCCTAGCCTGTACAACCAGTAGATCATTGTACATTACTCCTTCTCCATGTGGGGAGTGATGAAGTAGCAATACTTACTTCAAGGGCTATCAGAAAGGGTTTCAGAGCTTTAGGATGTCTGATGAAGAAGTCGAGGACACAGGTCATCTTCTCGTCTCTGCTTCCTGTAATGGGTAAGAACTGAAAGAAATGGGAGGATCCACTATATAAACACTTGGCTTCTTGGCTGGTACCACTGCCACTATTCTTTTTCTTTTGACAACAGGATAGCCTACATGGCACTGGGCAGTCACGGGTTTCACCTCTTTCAAAGGTAGAAGAGGGTCCTTAGTGAAAAGACACTAGGGCTCATTGGCAGGTTTTAAACTAGGTTTGAAGGGGGAGGGAGATAAGTGATCTTGTCCATGATAAGATGTGGGATGACATAGCTAAGTTAGAGGGACAGGGACTAGAAGTGAGGGCCCTCAACCTGCTGGCAACACTGAAGCACATTTGAAATCTTACGACCATAAGCCAGGGACCTCTGAGATGATATGAGAAGGCAACAGGGAAACTCAAGGGAAATACTTCAAAGCAATTAAGGAATTATCCTCTAAGAAGGTGACAAGACCAGCTGGATCTGTTGCACACCAACACAGGTAATTGGATTGGTGACATCAGGACTGTAGTGACCATGCAGTAGTAGAGTTCATACTCCTCAGATATATGGGACAGAGAAAGAATAAAATCAGGACGCCAAATTTTAGGAAAGCCAACTCCAAGTTCTTCAGGGAGTTAGTGAACAAAATCTTGTGGGACTCTGTCCTCAGGGACAGGGAAATGTGTAACGTGTGTTTGCTATTTCAGCTTCCTTTTAGCTGCATCACATGCAACAGTGCATTTTTCTGGCATAATCACTCCTTCAGTTGGTTTGGGATTGTTGTGCCATCATCCTGAGATTCTGCAGTTACTCAGAGAAGTTTTCCAAGAAAGACTGTGGGGAATCCTACCTGTCATAATCTAAAAATAATTGAAGAAAAACTAAACCAGAAAATTAAAAAATCAACCTCAGGATATGTTTGAATGTCACAAAGTAGAGTTACATGGCAAAGCATGACACTATTTACCACTGCAGTGTATGTAATTAGGGGAAGTCTTCTCAGTGCTGATCGAACTTGGACAAAAAAACCCACCAATTTTTACTGATGAGCTATTGTATATTTATAGGACACCCTCTTTTCCTAAATTAGCAGAAAGAATATACATATTGCTTCAAATACACTATACGAGTCTTTGCTTTTCTGCTATGCTTTCCTTGCCAAGAAACCCTGCCATCAGAACAATAACCGTAAAATTACCATTAATGTGGGTTTGTGTCCAAAGGAGATGGGCTCCTATTCCATGTCCTTCTCACTAAATTGCCTGAGGGTGCTGCTGCAACAAATTATATCCATTAAATATTTTCCCATAAAAGAACCACTTGAATAGACTTGCTCCCCATATTGACATCAGCTTCATGCTAGCTGACAGCTGAGGAGCACCAGGAAGATGCTCTTGATAAAGCACGGACTGCTTATGAAACCAGCTTTGCAACTCCTTCCTAGCACTGCCGTTTGCAAGGGCTGCCTTCAAGGAGGGATATGATAGGACAGAAACCAAGATGGCTTTGAACAGAAAGGAAAGTTTGTGTTTTATGTATTATTTTATGTAAACAAACCCTAATAGATGAGCTTGTGGGGAACAGGTTTCCATATGGCACAAGCAGTGGCAATCATAAGCTGAGCCCACTGAACCTAGTGAGAACTAGGATTTCTTAAAGAACTGTGACTTTTTTTTTAATGTGTGATATTAGGCGTCAGTCAAAGAGGTTAGCTTTGTTTTTTTCAAAAGAGAATGTGAGCCCAGAATTGGGACGCTGATGGATATTGCTGCGTTTCAGTCTCCAGCAGAAAAAAAGGCCCAGTGAAACAGACCTCAAAAATTGGGTCTTCAAGTCTCGGACCTGCTGTTTGAACTATTCTGTCCAATGGTAAAACTCATGCTTATTCGAGTGGGGTGGAAACCATCCCTTAGTTTGGTGGATAGTTTGTGGAGATGCTTGTGATCCCTTCTGGGACTGGCTCCATCAGTCAGTCATTGGGATAGGTCTGAGGAGTTAGTGACATCTCACGGCTGAATAAGAACTTTTGAATTAAAAGCAGATTGTTAGGGTATTTGGATGAGCAAGTGCCATTACCCAGAGTCAGCAATCACAAGTTAAAATGGATGGGCTTTGCTGAGCTGACATGGACAGCTGCACAGCAGCTCTGAGACGTGTTCTGCTGTTATTGAAGATGACACAGAAACAGTAAACATTTTAGGTTTTTGTCTGTCTTTCAAACTGAGCCCAGGCTTTCACAGATTACAGAGCATGAAGACGCTCTGCCGACAGAAATGCTTACTAACATTTGCTGTTTGTCTTAGGAAGCCCTTTGAGAAATTCCGAAGGAAAAGGGACCAGCACTGCCTGTGGGAAGTAGGAATTTCTGCAGGAAATGGTTGTGGGCTTTTTTCTGTGTCAGACTATTTAGAATATATTCAAATGTTTTGTGATGAGTTTTTGTTTGATTTTGGTGGGACGGTCACAAAATCTAAGATAAAAGGATGACTTTTAGATGTATATTTAAGGGCACTGGACACTGTTGGGCTGAAGGCCTGGTAATCTTTGTGTTGTCAGAGAAAAAGTCCTTGGAGAAATCAGTGACAATCTACAAGAACTCATTATAATTTCAAGGGAAAGGTTGTGTTCTGCTACTCCATCTTCTGTAAGAATCACTACAATGAATGCAGCCCTCAGTAAACTTGTTTTTCACTGAATCACATCATTCTGTCTCAACACACCTGCAGACCTTGCAGAGTCTCTGAACTTTGGATTAGAGGTTTGGTTTTTATCTTCGATGATGATAATTTGTTGCTGTTCATAAATTCCACTGACCCTGCACTGCTGGTATTTGCGGTTCTTTTGATCCAGTGGAGAAAAAGGGCAAAAGATAACAGAAACTGAGAAACAGGGAAATACCAGCCAAGGAGAGAAGCTGCCGTAGAGACTAGTGGCTGATTCATGGTTTTCAATCCCACCTCCCTCTGTCATAAGCACTCTGTTTCTTGAAAGCAAGTGAAATCATTGCTATGCAAATAAAATTTGCTTTCAGAAGGAAATAAATGTTTGGAGAGCTGACTTGTCTGGAATTTTCCCTGCACATATACTTTTGACATATCAGTGCCTATACTTTGTGTGGATGCATGAGGAAGGACGGGGAACAGAGAAATGTTAGTGAAGATGTTCCCATCTGTTCCATTATTTGAGGATGTAAAAATGCTTGTCAGCTTTCATAGGCTATTCTATTTTTGCCAGGTGGTCTCCCTGCTCAGATTTCACATCAAAAGCAGCTGTGAAGATTTTTTTCCCAGCACATGTAGAACAAGGGATCCCTCTAGTCCCATCCTTTTTTGGCAGAAGGCAAATATAGGATACAGCAAGAGCTTAATTTAAGGATTTCTTGCATTAGATCTTGAAGACCTCTTTCCTTTGCTTCTGACATAAGTACAGGTTAACTCCATGCAGTTGTATCTTATGTGTTACTCTGTCCCCACTTTCAGAGCGCAGAATGCTTCACTTTGGTCTACTGCCATTTTCCTACTCGCTGTGCTCCTGCAGCACTCAAAAACTTCCTCACCAAAAATCATCTAACAAGGTCACCATCTAGATACAAGAGAAGGCAATAAAGTGCCCTGTGCCCCAGTCATGTGTCTGCATAGAATTTCTTGTCTCTGACAGCAGAGCACTGTGTGTCTCACCATCTTGAAGTTTTCGAGATTCACAGACAGCACTGCTGGGTGGCAGGGAGCTAAGCCCCATCTTACACATGGGGAACTGCACCCCAGAGGGGCTCAGTGTCTATCCCAAAATCACACATGGAATCAGAACCAAGGTGAATCCCTCGTTTTGTCTGTGTGGTCACCTGCTCCCTCTCCCCAGCTCAAGCTACTGTATTAATCTATGGATTGTCCTCCCTCTGGACCTTCCTTATGCGAACCATCCTGTGCCAACAGACATTGAACACTCAGCATTTTGGTAGCATTTTGGATTAAGACCTTTATGAAGCTCCGCTCTCAAGCATGCTGTTTTTCTGTCTTCCCCACTGCAGATCTGCGCAGGATGACAGCTGGCTTCATGGGCATGGCTGTGGCCATCATCCTCTTCGGATGGATTATCGGGGTGCTGGGGTGCTGTTGGGATCGAGGCCTTATGCAATATGTGGCGGGGCTTCTCTTCCTCATGGGAGGTAAGGATTTTGGTGTCTGAGAAGAAAAATGTTGCTTTCATGTGTTCCCCCTTTTCTGTGTCACTAAAAACATGCTTTCAGAATTGTTTTAAGTGATCTGGACTTGGTTTCATTCTGAGTTCCTTCTGTTGTATGTTATGAACAGCCCAACTGTGGTTGCATATTCCATAAGTCAAACTGGGAAGGGCCTTTCTGGGTTGCTTAGACCAGACCATTATTGATACAAGTAAGACTGTCACAGAATCTCCTATTCCTTCAGCTTTCTAAGATTAATAAATTTCGTAATAAAACTCTGAAGATGAGGCACATGTTATTTCCACTACTATTCTGTTCCACTGTGGGAGACTTTGGTAGCTGGAATCTGTGCCCATCAACATTTTAATATGTGTTTATTCCTGCTCAGTTGTTCTTTGAGTCAAATGCAACCTTTGGTTTAAGTTCTCTGATGCTTACGAAGAGCAATGGTAAATTCTCACCTTCTCTAAATATGAGTTTTCTACTCCTGCAGATTTCTCTCTGTAAGATCAGTTATCAATCCAGCAGCCCTTTCTGCCACCAGTTCTTGTTTGTACATGCCTCTCTCAAATATAGATGAGAAGAGAAATTCCCAAACAAGGTCTGATCAGTGTCTCGAATAGTGATGTGAAGGTTCCAGTGCCCTGTTGGAAGTCCCTTGCGTGAAGTACTTTATGACTGTGTTTGCCTTTTTCATGCTATGTCACACGGGAGACCCACAGCCATCCTTCAGTTAGATAACACATCCAGGCATTTCTCCTCCTTTGTAATTTTCTACTGATCAGCTCACCGTTTACAGCGTAGTTTCTGTTTATTAGCCCCTAGATATATGCCCTGGCACTCTGCTTTTGCACTTCTTCCCATTTTCATTACAGTAACCCTCAAGGTTACCCAGTATTTCCTGTGTAATGTTCCAGTCTTCCTTACTACAGATGCCATCCAACTTTCTGCCAGCAGCAGGCTTCATAGCACGTAATTACTTTAAACGAAGGATGTGAGAGTTAAGTCCCAGCCACAGTGCTTCCTGAACATCTACAACTGAACAGTATTACTCCTGTTCTCCATTCTTTTTTTGCTGGTTGTTTTTGCTTGACTGGGTCCTTGCCCACCGAGCATATCAGCATTTCAATGCATTTGACCACTTGTTCACCCTCACTGTGGTGTGATACAGCTAAGAGTGCAAAACTCGGGAAAGTATGGGTAGTCCCAGAAGAGAAGCTAAGTGCTCAGATAATTAGCATTTATGTTCCAGTGCTGTTGGTGAGATAGTTGCTAGTTGTCTTGGTGCCCACAGACACATTTGAAGTCTGCTAGTACCCTCTGCAAGCACACACTGGTCTGTATGTGGCTGCCAGTAAATGGTTTGTTGTGGGTGTTCAGCACATTATGGGCAATGGGTCTGCCAAATTAGCTCAGTATTGCTTATGTAATTAAAAGCTTAATTTGCATGGGGGCTATGTTACTATATTATGCTCAGATATCTGTGTGATATTTAACTTACTACAGCATGGCATCAGATTAAAGTGTTTGGAATATAGTGAATAAATACAAGAAGCAATTTATTTTTTTTTTAGGAACTGGCTAAGTCTTATTTAGCAATTGAAAATTATCAATAAATGTGGGGAATTTCTAGCAAAAAAAAAGTTTCTTTTGAAAGCTCATGAAAGCTTTCAGGTGAAACAAGACTGAGTGTAACCACACACAATGAGATGGGTCACTCACAACTTAGAAAAATAACAGTAGTTTGGTATGCTCAAACTATACACATTTCAGTGGAGACAGATTCAAGGTCGTGCAACTGGGAACAAAAGTGTCAGTCAGCTTTGCAGAACACAAGGCTGCCTCTCGGAAAGCAGCAGCTCTGAGAAGGTCTCTGGGATCACGGTTGCTGGGATCTCCAGCTGCACAGGAGCTCTCAGTGCAATGCAGCTGCTACATGTGCCAGTTCATCCCGAAATTGTTTTGGTGGGAATATGCGATAAGAGCGTAAGGTAGGATGATTATCTCTAGGGAAAGCTGAACTATTACTATATACTATTGTATATTCTAACCCGGTATCCTTAGCAAAAAGGATGCGGGAAAGATGGAAGAGATTTGCAGAAGAGCTATAGGAATGACTGCGAGTTTGGAAAACACGAAAAACACAGTGTGCCACAAAAGCCAATTGCTTGAAAGTGTTTAACAGAAGGTTTATAATTGACTTGAACACAGTGTGGAAGTACCTGTGCAAGGAGAAACCATCTGATAGTAGCATGCTCTTTGACTGAGTAGACAAAATAATAACAAGATCCAGCAGTTGGAAGCTGAAACTAATTGAAATGAGAGGCACCAGATCATTTTATCTGCCAAATTCTGTCAAGATGTGTGATATTTTTAATGAAGATGTGTTGGGAGGAGATCAAACATATTTTCTGCTCCAGTGTAGGCACGTGAATCAAAGTTTCAAAGGGTTATTATTCTCTTTGTTGCACAAGTCCATGGCAACTGCTACCCCTTTCCTGATTTCTTTTAACAGCAAATGTAACATCTACAAAATGAAGCAGTCAGTTAATAGCATACATAATTAAAGCCATCTAATCTGTTAGTCAGTAGCTATCAATGTTTTCTTGCTGCATCACAAGTTACGTAGGCATTCTTTCTACAGCCAATGAATATAGCTTGAACCTTTTGTTGCCAAACAGTGTTTGAAGATGAATCTGTTACCTCTGTCTTGACATAAATGCTGTCAAGATGTCACCCCATCAGCCTTCAAAATGCCTCTTAGTTCTGGTTAGTTTTCTTCTGGTTCAAAAAGAAGGAAAATGCTTTGGGAGGCTTATAGTGTCCAACCTCACTGCAGATAACAGAATTCTGTGTTACGTTGGTAGCTTTATAATCAGTCCAAAATCTGACTTTCCCTTCCATTTGCAGTGCTGCTTGTTCAGGCTATGTTTGTAGCATTTGTTTTGCATTAATTTATAGATAAACAGCTCTCCTGTAACAATTTCAGGGTTAAACATTACTTGCTTAAGTTATCTATGGGTTTTGAACAGGAAATCTCAATGGAGTACTGAGAAATGTGCTGTGGTAATCTTACAAGACTAGACATGGTTTCCCTGGACCTCTGGTTCTTTAATATATTTACTGAATGGTCTTCTTGCTAGCCCATGTGGCAGTGCTTAATAAGGACTTGCTTTACTGTGCTTGAAGTAATTTCTCAAGCAAATTGCTGGAATAAGTCATTTGTGAAATTCAAGGCTGTTATCTGGTATTAGCTCATCTGGAATCCAGGACATGTAAACTGTGATTTAGAGTGTATTTTACACTGTTATTCAGCATGTTTTGTAACAAGTTTAAATTATTAATAATTCATCTTTCCTTTTTAGTCCAAATGTGTCTGTATCAGCAACACACATCTCTTATGGCTTCTGAAATTCTCTTGCATAATTTTCTGTATTTATCATAGGATTTGCACTTGGATTTCCTATCTTGAATGACAACATTTACCTGACCTCAGTAGATTTTGTTTTAGGCCCTCATCTTGCACAAAGCCAGATGGACACTGCAGGTTATATGGAGTATTTCTGACCTCGTTTTGAATGATGATACTGCTGCATAATGTCCTGCACCCAGGCCTGTAGCTTCATTTCAGTATTACCAGTATGATTTTATCCTACAAAAGTTTCTCTTCTGGAGTTTCTCCATTTGGAACCACGCTCTTCAGTTTCCTTAAGATTTGTTCATTTTATGCATTCTACTTGACACTGTTTAATTCTATTATAGAAGTGGGTCACACTCAAATTACATATCACTCCAAGCACATCCTCTTGCAGCTTCTCGCTTGTTCTCTACATGCAAATTATTGAAAATCTGTGCACCAGTGAAAGCTCGATGCTGGGCACATCCTCCAGTAATTTTCCAATTTTATAATAGTCACTGAAACCTTAGAGGCATCTGTAACACTGCTTTGAAATGTCATGGTCCTGTGGCAAACTGATCAAGTTTCATGAATATCAAGTACTTAGTGACAGTCTAAAAGGAGTTCAGTGAAACATCTACCAAAAGAAATGCACATATTTGGGGCATTTCATATATTCTGCTTTGACCAAAGCCTGTTTAGTTGCACTGAAACCACGCCTTTGCTTTTTGAAGCCTGAGCGTGATTTCTTCATCAGCTCCCATGAAGCAGTCCTTGCAGTTTCAGACTTGGAAAAGTTCTTCTGAATGTATCCAAATCCTCGACTTCTTTACTTACGGTGGCAAACTTGTCACTTCATTTGGTTGGTGTCTTTCCTCCCCCAGTAGCAGCCAACATTGTTGCCAACTTAAGGTCAAATTTCTGTTTCTCTTCCAGCCCCAAAGAGTTGAGATGCTGTGAACTGGCCCACTGGTGACCCTGTCGAGGCAAATTTCTGCATCTTCAGTGTATCCCTCTTTCCAGTCCTTCATCAAGTTATTTAAGAATATTTCCTGTATCATGTTAGGCACACGGGCTATGTGGGTAGCTAGTTACGGGCCTTTCCCCCATCCTCCAGCACATTCATGTATAGGATCTTTTTGTTTCAGAGTCTCTTTTCCCAGTCCATTTCATTTTAGCCAGCTGTTCTGCACTAGCATGTGAGTTTCTTTATTTCTAGTTTTGAGAGCAGGGCTGATTTCATACCCAAATGTTCCAGGACCCTTTTCCTCCTCCCCAGTGCCTGCCACAGGAGAAGTGGGCTGGCAGGGCAGACCCATGGCAGCACATTCCAGCATCTCGGAGGGGCTGCAGCCTCCCCTGCTCAATCTGGTGCACCTCCCTGATGAGCTGCAGTCCCTGCTCCCAGCTGGAAATAAAAAACGGCACTTCTAATATTTTTTTTCCAGTACTTGCTTCAGCATAAAATTATCCCTGACCAAATTATATCCCTGGCAAGAGCTGCATCACTTGCCTTTGTAAATGTATTAAAGACCCACAAAGAATGACGTTTTATCAGCCTTATCAGAGCTCTGTCCTTCAGCTGCACATTCATGTGTTTTCTAAGTCTGTAATTTGTATTGAGAGCACATTTCAGTGAAACTGTTTGGATTTTTACTGCATGCCTAACAAGGCAGTCCTTCAGGGAAAGACTTCTGAGTTGTCTTATTTTGTTCCAAATTTACTGCAAATAAATGCAATAAATCATCTCTGCACTTGTTTACTGTTCTACCCGTTCCCTTTACTCCTTCATCTGCTCTCTGCCTGTTTTGTCTTGTGACATGCACTTTATGATCATTTTAGGGTTTCTCCCCTCTCGCTAACAGTTCCCTTAGAGAAGTATATCATTTTACCACCCTTGCAAATTTTCATTATTCTTTGCAAAGTCAAGTATGTTTCTTGCTGTAACCTTGCTTTGAGCCAATTATAAATTTTACCATTAATAATTCAGACTCTAATTAGTCTATTTGGAAATTATTCCAGCTGCTAAATGCCCTTATTCGTGTGATGTAGCTTCACCATGCAGATCTGTGGTAAAATGATCTGTAGTCTCACACTGTATCTCATATCTCACCTTTGCCTAGCAACATCTTTGAGTGAGATGCTGGGCTTGGGGCATTGCCTGGGAGACTGCAATCCCTTATTTACTAGCACTTAAAGGCCTGACAGCCTTGCTGTTTTGTCCTCCTATATAAAACAGCACTATGGAGTTTTTCCTCTCTGATTTTCCATCTAAGCACTTGCTGCCAGGAAGGCCTTGTGTCCTCTGCCCCACCAGGGAAACATGCCCATCTGGGGGATTCTAGCACTGTTTGCCAGCTCCATTTCTGCTGCTTATCTGGGTTCCTTCTGACCTGCCCAAGGCTTCTGCTGCCAGATTGCCCTTTGCAGCAGTTCCTCCTCATGAGTCTTAGGTTAGGGTTGCAACAGCTTCCAACTTTTCCTCAAAGCAGAGGTGAAAACATATTCCTTCCAGTGCTGGCTTCTGTGGCAGAGACAAGCAGGCAGGAAAGATGTGTGAGAAGGAAGAAGAAATAAAGTTATGCAGGTGTGCTGGCAGAATTTAATGCTATATTTCAGACACACAAGAAAAGATGTTTATTAAAGAAATGAACAACCCACTTACAAATGCAGAAGCGCATTTCTCCCAGCAAGCTTTTAGATACTAATCCAGGGAGGAACAACTTTTTCCAAGTCCTCGTCCTCATCTCTCCTCAGAAACGTTCCCCACATAGTCCTTCCCTCAGCGCAGGCATAAGTCCTGCCTACAAAGTGCTTGATCAGTTCTGTACCCACACTTGTCAGTGCAGATGCGCTGCATACATCTGCACCCCTTTTGCTCCCCACCTCCGTGCAGAGCCTGGTCTTTAAAATCCCAGTCCTGTGCGCTGTGCTTCCTCTGCCTCGCTCTGCATGTGTTAGGAGATGACAACAGAGGCATCTGTGTGTTTGCAGCCATGGATCGCTACCAGCTGTTGAGTCATTTGCGTCCCAAATTTAACTCACTGTACTTTGAAAATAGCACAGAGTGGCAGAAAATAAGAGTGTTTATTCTACATAACCGTGGTCCTGCAATCTGAAAATAATCGTTCCGCTGCTGAATAATTTAAGAAACAAAAATGTAACAATTTAATACAGCGAGCGTCAGGCAAAGCTCTGTGATTGACGTCTCCTACGCACAGCTACCTTCAGAGCAGCTGCTATGACGAGGCAGGGAGGGAGACAAACAGAAAGAGAAATCCAAAGGCGTTCTTTGGACTCCATCTGGAGAGACGGTGGGTCCAGCAGGGAGCCTGGGGTGTCTGTTTCTCACTGAAGATCAAGGTCTCTCCACATTCTTCAGGATAAGTGCTTGTGGTGACTTGATCAATCCACAACACTGAAGATTGAAGACTTTTTCTGTGATCATAGAATCACAGAATGGCCTGGGTTGAAAAGGACCACAATGATCATCGAGTTTCAACCCCTGCTATGTGCAGGGTCACCACCCACCAGACCAGGCTGCCCAGAGCCACATCCAACCTGGCCTTGAATGCCTCCAGGGATGGGGCATCCACAGCCTCCTTGGGCAACCTGTGATCTTTTTTTTTTTTCTTTTCCACACAATTTTTTCACTGAAAGTTGTACTTCTTCCTCCAAAGCAATAGCCTTATATTTATGTAAAATCCTTTTTTTCTCCTCATGGAAATACAAGTGCAAATGCATACATGCGTGAACATCTGTTTGCATATAGAGCTTAAGCAATATCATGTGATCTTTACTTAAACAGAGGCGTACAAAAAGTGGCTGCAGTCTGAGCAGTGAAGATTGGCGTAAATATCGTCTTTGCTGAGGCGTAACAGCTTTTGCCAACTGAAAAGGTATTCATAATTCAAAAGAAGTTGGAATGCTGGAAAGACTGAGATGCCAATCACATTCTAATCCTGTGAGAGACACTAAATTAATGGTGACTTAAGAATTCAGCAAAACTCCTTTCAGAGTGGCCTATGAACTTGTTTATGTGGATCAACCTCCAGATGGAGACAAAGGCTGATTTGAGAGGCCATGAACTGGATATGAACCTTTGAACCAAGACTCAGAGAGATATGGTCAGTGTCCCTCTGCCATGCCTCCCACACCAAACACACATTTCTGCTCCTACCTGTGCTTTTGGTTAAACTGTGCCTTATGTTTAAAGGGTTTTAATGTCTTGAATTGGAATGGACTTGTGTTAATGTACACCATTATTATGTTTTAAATGTTTAAACCCCTCTAGTGCTCTTGATTTTTTTAGAACTGTCAAACACATTAGCAGGGCACTGGGGAAGACAGTGGAGGTCTTTGTGGACCTGTGGTGAGACCCAGAGCCTGCAGGAGTCAGGCAGACTTTGTGCCTCAGTGCCTTCTCACGTAGTAATGTAACAATGCAGAGCACCTGCATAGTGAGATAATAACAGTTAGTCTGTAATTAAAAATGCCCTTTCCTCCTCACTTGCAGGATGTGTCAGTCCCTTTCTTCAAGCAGCTCTCCTCTACACAGTTCATAGTATCCCTCATGGATGGGACGGCTAGTCATAGTCTCTGGTTCCATCTTAGGTCATGTTTCTTGGACCTAAAGAATTACCCTTCTTTTGTTATGTTTCTCTTATGTATTTTAAAAGCTGGGCACTGATGGATGCACATCTGTATATATATTGATACATAGATATATGGATATATATGGATATGAGTCCAGCCCTCCCACATGATCAGGACTGAGTGTGCATTTTTGTCTTTATGGCTAACTGTTAGTAAGCACCTTTTAGATTTCTCTTTTGTAATTTAATTACATATTTTCAGTTCAAAAATGAACTTCTGGGAAATAATCCATGTAAAAATATGCCCCTCTTGCCATGTTTTGGTATTTTAATATGAGATGAAGGCGGGCCTTTCAGTGTTTCCAAGATAGAAAACAGTTGCTTAGCTAACTGCGTGAGAAGATGGGACAAGGTTCATATATCAAATATAGAAAAGTTTGGGTAGCGTGTTAGTTCTCTGCTTCCAGTAGTTCTCTATGGTGTGCTGAGAACACGTTTTTATTTTATTCACTATATCTTTGTTATACTTTATTAGTTATTTATTTTGAAAATTAAAAAAGGAAGCTCTCTAGGAACGTGAAAGATTGTCTGCTTTCACTGTCTGGGCTTCTCTGTATGCCACTGCATACCTTCCACCAAAATGCTCTTTTGTAATTTCACGTTGTGATACTCCTCAAGGGGAATTATACACATCTTTGCATCTCCTACAACAGAAGTTCAAAAGCAGGGATGTCCTTCTTCTCGCAGAAACATGCTATTTTCATTAGTTGTTATATTTCATAATACCTGAGGAATTAAGCTGATTCGTTAAGTCGATATCGACAGATCTGGCAAACAGGGACCTAAAGCTTAACACCTCTCTAAGAGAATGGAGGTGGAGTGGGAGTTAGAAATGGGTTTTTTGTGTGTGTTTTTTTAAATCAATAACACAGCTGTACTGCAGGGAATAGTCACTCAGAGGTGTTGAGATTTGTTGTGCTGTTGTGTTGTTGCTTTTTTTTTTCCTGGAAAGAATGGCATGACTAGAGAATTCATTGTCAACTCCACAGTGTTTGATCTCTGTGGAAACATTACCATCTGACTTCAAAATCAGCCTTTGAGTATGCTGGATTTTTTCCTGTGGCTCATTTCTGATTCTCCTGGATGCATGCTCACACCGTGGGAAGGAAATAGCAGAACAAGCAATTTTGGCAACTTTGTACAGAAGTACACTGGCATTTAGGATAAGGAGGGGAAAGGCATAGTAACAAGGTGCAGAGATCTGATAATCTGGATCAGAAGGCAGGGCAAGCAGTGTGTGCACGCCTATAAACTCATTGTTTTTTCACTCTCACTTCAAATTGTTCAGCCTTCCTGAATCTGATGGGCAGTAAAGGGAGGATTCAGCCCACTCGGGCTCTTCAGCAAAAAAAACGATTCCCATTCCTGTTTTCATCATTTTAAAAGTCATCTCTGCTGACTCGTAATTTCTCACTCACCAGGACAGGAGCTACTGATAGAAGATCAGTAGCTGGTACCATCTAGAGTTATGAGAACAAAAAGCCTAGGATGGTTTTTAAGGGCTTGCAATCTGGTTTGCTTCTCAGGGATGTCAGGAAGTCTTTGGGGAGGCTGACAGAAGGTGAATTAAAGCAGAAATAAAGTAGGGAAGACAGAACCGATAGGAATACAAAAGACATTCCCACCCACCCAGTCCTGGAAAACAAGTTATGTGTAGTTTTAAAATTCTGTGGTTGTTCCTTACCCCTTAATAGCATCACCAGGTCTTTGATCTGCTGCTGGCTTTCGAATTCCAACAGCGTGATGCTTCAAGGCCAAAGGAAGGCAATGAAAACAAAACCGGCATTTATCATGGGGTTGTTTTTTGTTTCTTTTTAAAATATCTCCTGAGTTTTTCTGCATGCCTGGCATCAAAGAGAAAAGAGAACTGAATAGGGAACAGAAGGAAGAGCAATGCTGGCATGATTTGCTGGACAGGAAGAATTCTTTGCAGAGAGAGAGGTGAGTGAATTTGTTTGTGTAGCAAATCTCATTGGCTCCTTGGTTTGTCAACTTGGAAAAACAACACTCCCTTTGGACAAATCACTGCTACGCTCGCTTGGTCTAATCTGCCTGGACAGAGAAGTTCATCTGGCTGCTGGAAATTTCACAGAGAAGCAGCCAGATCAAGCAGAAACTCGATGAGCAGAGCCTTCTTTTTCAGCCAATGTGCACTGCCCTGGCTTCTTCAGTGCTAACAGAGGGGAGTCACCTCTGTGCACCTGCGTGTGCTTCAGAGGCTGCAACAGGAAAGATTTCAGCATCTTCTGTGCCCTGGGATAGTTTTCTTGTTTGAGAGCACTCGAGTAAATTATCTGAGCTTCATAAGGCTGGCCTGTGCCTGGTGCTCTTGGCTGGCCAATCAATTACATCTTACTTTGATTTGGGGCTATTGTATCTCAGGAGCTGTGTCCCTTGGCTGCAAAGAATAATTCTGAAGACTTTCAAGCTGTTTAAAATTTCCCACAGAAGAAAGGTTTTGCCAAGCAAAACCTTCTGAGAGATGTTCATTTCTTTCTGACTGGAGGAAAAAGACCATCCTTGGAGAGAGGCAGGATGACCTGATTGCTGAAAGACTGGATGCAAAGTCGTGCTTGGATTCCCTTTGCTATGGGAGATGCCCTGTGATGAAGCAAGCCCAACCCTGACCTTACAAGTTTCTCTTTCTCTTCGGCTCTGGTAAAGGCTGAGGCTGGGAAGCACCTCTCTGCCATACAGTTTGATACTAAACTTAGGTGCCTTGTCATCAGGCATATCTGAGGTACAGAGGATTCACATGAATTGGCTCAGACTTTGGTCTCTTAGCCTCAGAGCATGACAGAGCATCTCTTCCTGGGCAGTCCTGGGAGGTGCACACTGCAGGGAATGCAACAAACCCGTTAGCAGTTTCTGCCTGTCACCAAGCGTGTGCTTGCTAGAAAAGGGATATAATAACTTCACTAACCTTTGGTTAGGATGTTTCATTATTTTGACATTAAGAAAGCCTCTTCTTTTCTCTCTCTTCTGCAACCAGTAAAATACTGTATAGCATCCCACTGCTCTGAATAACATCCCACTGCTACAACTGGCACAGTTTTTTGCTGCCTCCTCTGTTGTAGCTGCAAGTTCACGAGCCATTATGTTTGCTCAATGGCTACTTTCAAGTCACTTCATTATTGCTAGGTTAGCTCAGGTGGGTTGTAGGCATCACTATGGCTAAAGTAATTAGAGGGTTGTTCAGCTCAGGCTTTGATCAGCTCCCCTCTTTTCCCCCAGTACATTTTATAAAAACAATGTGCTATTAGCTGCATGGCCTTGCTTTTGCCTTACATACTGGCTCAGAATTTCAGAGGTACTTGCTCTGTCCTGGCTGTTGCTGACTGAAGTGGCACCCAGCACGGGCATCCATTCCTGGTGCCGTGTCATGCGCTGTTTGGTATGGCAGCAGAAATGTCTCCATGAGCAAATCCGAGGGGTATGTAGCATGCAAAATACAGACTGACTGTTGGAGCAACCAACAGAGTTAACTGAAACTCAGCCCTCAATTGCTGCAATATCTTTCCATATTCTACTCCGACTTACCTGGACCTGAGCAAGGCCTTTGACATGGTCCCCCACCACATCCTCATCTCCAAATTGGAGGGAAGTGGATTTGATGGGTGGACGACCCGATGGATAAGCAATTGGTTGAAAGGCCGCAGACAGAGGGTGGTGGTCAATGGCTCTGTGTCCAGGTGGAGGCCGGTAACAAGTGGTGTCCCCCAAGGGTCTGTCTTGGGACCAGTGCTCTTTAACATCTTTATTAATGACATCGATGAAGGAATTGAGTGCACCCTCAGCAAGTTTGCTGACGACACCAAGCTGAGTGGTGCAATTGATACAGTGGAGGGAAGGGATGCCATTCAGAGGGACCTCGACAGGCTGGAAAGCTGGGCTCGGGTGAACCTAATGAGGTTCAACACGGCGAAGTGCAAGGTTTTGCATTTGGGCCGGAAGAACCCCAGGCACCCATACAGGCTGGGAGGAGTGGTCCTTGACAGCAGCTCGGCAGAGAAGGACCTGGGGGTCCTGATGGACGAGAGACTTAACATGAGCCAGCAGTGCGCTCTGGCAGCTCGAAAGGCAAATGGGATCCTGGGCTCCATCAGGAGAGGGGTGGTCAGCAGGGACAGGGAGGTGATTGTCCCTCTCTACTCGGCTCTTGTGAGGCCCCATCTGGAGTACTGTCTCCAGGTGTGGAGCCCTCAGTACAAGAAAGACATGGAGATTTTGGAAAGGGTCCAGAGGAGGGCGACTAAGATGATCAGGAGGCTGGAGCACCTCCCCTATGGGGACAGGCTGAGGGAGTTGGGCTTGTTCAGCCTGGAGAAGAGAAGGCTGCGGGGCAACCTCATTGCAGCCTATCAGTACCTGAAGGGAACCTACACCCAGGAGGGGAGTAAACTCTTCAAAAGGGCTGACAATAGCAGGACTAGGGGAAATGGATCCAAGTTGAAGGAGGGAAGATTTAGGTTGGACGTTAGGGGGAAGTTCTTTACAAGGAGAGTGGTTAGGCCCTGGAACGGGCTGCCCAGGGAGGTTGTGGATGCCCCGTCCTTGGACGTGTTCAAGGCCAGGTTGGACGGGGTCCTGGGCAACCTGATCTAAATGTGTATGTTTGGTGGCCCTGCTAGGCAGGGGGGTTGGAACTACGTGATCCTTGAGGTCCCTTCCAACCCGGGTGATTCTGTGATACTGTGATTCTGTGAGTGTATGCAGTCTTGATGGAGGATATGTAGTCCTCTGATGCCAGAATGGATTACAGCTTGTACAGCATCAATCCAGTAGACAGGAGCTGCTGCTGAACCCACCAGCAGCAGGCACTCAGCTCTCACATGTGGGGCACAGTTGCCACGGGTATGTTTTGAAGCAGGAAGCCAAAGGCCAAATGCAAACAGCATTCTCAAAGTGGCTATAATGCAATATCACAGCCCTTCTACACACCCTGCATTTTACTCTGGTTCTTAATATAAAATAAAAATGTATAAGGTGCCAGCCAAGGTGGGTTTATGGTCTCATAAGGACACGGCACTGAATCTCCATCACCCAGTCAGACTTTGGCTTCCATCTCAGCTTTTTTATAAGGGCAATTTCCCAGTAAGCCCCTTGCTATTCTGCAACCTACCAGTGATGCTGCAAGCTGCTTCTGTTGGAACAGTACATAATTAAGCAATAATTTATATTCTATGCATGTATGCACAGAGCAATAAAGTGTTCTCAAGAGCTGTGTGCTGCTGAGGCGTTTAATCCGTGCGCAGAAGGAGTTTACTGCAAAGCTGCTCCCTCCAAAAGGCTTTTGTCATCCCTGTGCTGGGTGGGAATTTGGTTTATTCTTTAATAATTTCATTTGATTGTGATATAATTTAAATAGGTAATGGTACGCATTCCACTTTAGGATTAGACCCCATTTTATTTGTTTGTTTCATGTACCTTGAAAACAATAAAACTAGCAGGGCATAGAGAAACTGAAAATAGTGTAGTTTCACTTGTGAGACTTTTTTTCCCCTATAATTCTGCAATAAAAAAGTGATGATAATTAAATAAACAACACTCCTTCCAAAGACATTAGTAGCCAGACATTGCCATCAACAGCAGCCAAGAGAAAAGGGGGAGACTCACCTGTATTTCTGAATCACTTGGTTTCAGAGGGCATCCTAAAATCCATACCTTTGTGTTTCCCTTTATGCCTACTAGTGCTTATAAATAGTACTTGACATTTCTGTCTCTGCAAAAAAACAGAAGGGGAAAGGAATCCATTTTGGGTTGGTTTTTTTGGTTGTTTTGTTGTTGTTGTTGTTGTTGTTTTTTATTGTTTACTTTGTACATCAGACAGCTCTGTTAGCTCATGAGGTGAGTCATTTCTGCCTGCTGTTGGGGAAGGGAGAGAATGTGTGTCTCCCAGCCTGACATGGAAGAAATGTTTTCTCATTAATAAGAAAAATTATTTGTGCTACCACAGAGACAGGGGTCTCAAAAGTGGGTTTGGGGCAGGAGGCATTTTCATTACTGACTTTTTGAATCTCCCTTGACTTCATGTTGGTGATGTATTCTGAAGGTCAGGAGATCTAAGAAACAGAATTTCCTTTTCCTCCCTCCCTTCCTGTGTTCAGGGTGTTCAGATGTAGCCCCTGCTATTGGGTTGTGTTTGTGTGCCAGCACCATGAGGCAATTATGGCCAAGGACAGGGCCGTGCCAAGATCCTATGGCACAACCCATCCCCAGGGAAACAGCTAGTATGGCAAGCAGTGTTTTGGCAGGCTCACTTTCATGTGCAGTATAGCTAGAAAGACAAACCCTGCAAAGCCACTCAAGCTCTCTTCTCTGAAGCAGAGCTGTGGTCTGTTGTTGAAGGACATGGGTTCTGGAAATGATTTGGGGGACACTAGTGATAGGCAAAATTCAAACATGTTTGGTACAGATGTTTTGAATCTGCATGTATTTAAATCACTTCAGCATAGCCAATTAATTTACAAGCAGTTCTGTTCTCCCCTGAAGGTGAGGTTTGAAAATTGCAAACAGAAGCAATGCTCACACTACCAGGATGATCAGAAAGAAAAGGAGTGATTACCAAATAAAATTCCCTGCAGAGCCCCGCAGCTCTGTTTGCTAAAATCATGCTTAAAAACAGCTTCAGCAAAGGACTCTTGCTCACAATCCACTTCAAATTAGGTTTTGGTCAGTAATTGTATTTCCTTCCCCAGCCATCATTCTCCTGACCATGTCTGCCCCTGCAGTGAAGATGGCAGAAGCAGTGTCCCATGAGCAGCCACATCCAGTGGCAGGGAGCCAGAGCCCTACCTCTGCACTGAGAGGCTCCCAAAATGGGAGAGTCAGCTGGGAGTCATGGGCTCAGCTGACAGGAGGCTGAACTTAGCAGTGGCCACTAACCTGCACATCCACCATGAGGTCTTGCACAAGAGAACAGGGTGATACAACTAACATTTGTCATTTGTCAGATTGTGGCAACTAAAGGACTGAGATTAAAGGACCCTAATGTTGTAAACATCCATTGCAAAAAAAAAATATCCAGTCTTAATGGAAGAGACATTCAGGATGTTTTATATTCTTCCGCCACAATAAGGAAAAAGGAACAGCACAAGGTCACCAACCATGACGAATTTAATAGCTCAGGTGCTCTGTTAGCAGGACAAGCATTGTCAAAACCAGAAAAGAAGGTATCTGTCCGATGAGGAGTCAAGATGGAAGCTTGATTGCGTGTCAAACAGCAGTTTCTGTAGTGCAGACATGGCCTTACGTGGAATTCCATCCCTCACCTGCCTGTAGCATTTTGCAGTGACATGTGAATTTCCTTTGTCAAAAATGTTCTCATTGTTGCCTTGTCTCATTCATTAGCGCTTCACTTAGGATGATAAAACATAAATCCCATCACAAAGAACCAAGTGTGCTCTGCTCTCCCCAGCTGCTGGAGAAGATGGGCTTTATCTTCCAAGCCCAGCTCACTCACCAGCACATCCCTGGTAAGCCCTTATTACCGCCTGTCATTCACATTGTAGAAGCCAATGCCACAGCCCCAGTGCCGAGCCTCGGCCCTCCAGCCTTCATGACTGCTTGGGCCAAAGTTATGAGCAGTGATTCTGACAAAGAAAGACAAGTCTGCATTGCTGCTGGTGCCTGGGGGATGCGGAGTGTTGGTACCTCACTGGCTGCAAGAACCCATCAGGAAAACAAATAAGGGCTCTGTTTATTTTCTGGGAGACAAAGAATCTCAGGATTGGGGATGTTCAGGAGTTGCTGCAATCCTGGTACCGCGTCCATAGAGCAGGCAATGCTGTGGCAAGAGTGGCCTCCTCCTTCCTTCCAGGCTAGGTGTCAGACTTGCACTAGCAAAAGCTGTCCAAGGGCGAACTCTGCGTCATCATCCCTTCCAGCTGTGACTGTTTGGCTATGATGGCCAATACCTGTAACATTTGGAAAGATGATCTTTTGTGTTATGGTTACCAGTTCATGAGGAAAAGGCACTGAGCAGTCATGAGGTTTAACAGCAGTCAGTTTTCGTCAGTAACCCTCCTGGTGAGAAGCCAGATTAACTACAAGTGGGAACTTCCTCGGTTGGCTGAACACAAACACGTAGGATTCATATAATATTTGTAAGGATTACTCTAGGTGGTATAAAATGGCAGTTTAATGTCTGCAATGAATATGTGAGAGAGGCTGATAAACCTGTGCCCATAGTGCTGTACAGTGCGTCCTGCAGAAGCACAAGGGGTGAATGGCTGAGAGCCACACTGTGCATCCTCTGATGTTGTGTGTGGTGGTCACTATTATCATGGGATTTGCACTTTGCCCAGTGCAGGGACAGGACAGGAGAAGCCTTTTTTTAAAAAAAAAAGAAATCACATGATTGTGATAAGCTTTGTTCTCTGTTACTTGTTCCATTTTGTTGTTCATTTGTTATGGGGCAGAATACCCCCAGCAAGGTGGAGTGCCAATAGGTTAGGGCACTGTACAAATGTAACGGGTACAAAACATTCCTTGTACTGAAGAGCTTGTAATCAAAATAGCCAAGACAAAGCATGAAAGCACAGGGAGCACTTGAAAACTGAAGTTATTTTCTTCCCTTTTGTACTTTCCAAATGCAGTTTCAGTCTGGCCGCACAGATTTTCCCACCCACCTCTCTTAACAATCTTGTATTTCGAGAGAACTGAAATTATCATGTTCTTGCTAGAAAAGAGAGGCCTTTCATGTCATTTTCTAACTCTCTGAAACAAGCCGCAGAGCTGGGTTTTGAGCGCAGCAGCTCTGAGGGATCCTTTTTCTCCACAATGTACGAGTCATGTTGATGTGTCACACAAGGACAGCCGTGTTCTTGGCAGACAGCTTCATGTTCCAGGATAACCTAAGTGACATGCTAAAGAACAGAAGGAGTTTTACCCTGATCAAACAACATGATTTTTGAGTAAGGGATAAGAGAGCCATTCCTCCTGCTCTGCGCTTTGAAGTAGTGCAGGGCATCTCTGAAAACAACAGCAGAGCTGGGGCACTTATAACACTCTTGCAAATGTTCACAGCGCTAATTGCAGACTAACTGGATGCTGGGCTGGGATAAGAAGGCAGCTTTCATAACTGCAGAGTATCCAGCACAGCAACTCTCTGGTACAGACTGGTGCCCTATGACATTATCATAATGTGAGAATTTATGAATGGTACTCACTGGGCCATCTGGCAGCCATATATATCATCAGGAGAGGAACCCAGAGTTTCAGTATTCCCTGCGCTGCTCTACAATGGAGATTATCTGCAGGTGGCAAGTAGCAAACACATAGGAAGAGAAATGACCATCCAAAGAGGTGATGGAGGCAGCGGTCAGAGGGGGTGACAGAGTGATGTGACAGTGGGCTCACAGCTCATTCATGATGGAGTTTTGCATGGAGATTTTAGAGTTTTAGGATGTGCCTGCTAAATTAGAGGGACGGGCACGGTGGGGAGTCCAAACATTTTTGGTGGTATATGTGTTCCTACAAATGTCCTCAGTTCTGAGCCTAATTCCAGAGGAATTCAACACGTAATTAATCTGTGTCTTCAATGGAAATCCATTTCTTCAGTGTAACTGCAACTAGAAAGAGCAAAGCAGCAGAGACATAAAAGGAGAGTTGCAGGACAGTGGCAAAGAAGAAAAAGAAGAAGGAAGTGGCAGAGAAAGAAGGGGACAGAAGAAGGCAAAGGTACCAGAAGAAAAGAGATCGATGTTAAAACCAGGCAAGCTGTGAATGCTTTAGGGCATTTTGCTATCTTATGGACAGGAAAGTAAATCCCTCAGCAGCCCTGCTGGTGAACAGAGATCTGACCCAGGATGTGCTTTGCAGGTAGCGCACACAGCATGCCACAGGGCTGTGCACAAGCAGCAAGCCAACCATGTGAGTAACTCTATCATGTGTACTGCATATCACCTTTTGGGTCTCTTGCAGACAATTCAGAGAGAACTGTAGAGGGAGGAATTAGAGGGGAAAAATAAACTACCAACTTTGTGTAGACAGTGGGTGTTATCTCTTGAGATGGGCGCACAGAGACTGCAGCTATCCATTATTTGGTGTGTGGGTGGCAACGGTGACATTTCAGGAGCTCAGAGTTTAACTGTGATGAAGCTGGAAGCCAAAGATCACAGTTAGACTCATCTGGGTGGGCTGAAGTTCAGCCTCATCTGATGTGCGTGGCTTCCAGAACACTCAACACCTGACAGAGCTGTGAAGCCTGTCCTTGCAGCGCTCTCGGGCAGAAATGAAATGCTGCTACAGAGATGGAAAACAAGAACAGGATATTCTGAATTGTTCCCTGGTACTACTAGAGGGCATCTGGAATGGCACTGGAGTGCAGAGGATAGAATCCAAATTTTGTGAGGGATTTTAAGATTTTAAAAGTGGCATTTTAAAAGGGCAAGCAGAATGGAACATTTTAGATTTTGATGTAAGAAGAATGGGAAAAAAAACTCCCCGGGGCATTTCTAATGTATGTTTCAACATAGCCAAAATGTCAAGTATTTTGTAATATTTTCTTCTATAAAATTCATAATTGAAAAACTGAATTTTAACAAGAACTCAGTCTTTTTCCTTTAAAAAGTATTGAAACGTGACTATTCTCTCCTTATTTATCTAAAGCAAAATTCCTGCAAAATCAATGGTTTTATGGAGCATTCTGGTTCACAAGGGACACTCATAATGACAAGACTGTTCCAGCTGAAGTTTCTCCATACAACTCTATTCAGCATCAGATCAATATTCGAGGCTCTGGTGGCACTCAGTTCATTTCCCATGTCTAGACTAAGCCACTTTCTATACGAACGTCTTCCCTTATGCGTATCCTTACTGACTTCACCAACTCTTGGCAGCTAAGAAAGCGATATATCTCTCACTCTTCTAACTTCTCTGTATTTTTTTCCTTTCTCCTTCTCCCCTTCCCGCTCTCCTCCAG
The DNA here is from genome assembly GCF_951394365.1 of Tetrao urogallus. Classification (NCBI taxonomy): domain Eukaryota; kingdom Metazoa; phylum Chordata; class Aves; order Galliformes; family Phasianidae; genus Tetrao; species Tetrao urogallus. The sequence continues at coordinate 137,216,062 of NC_136813.1, read as the reverse complement.
GAACCTTCTGCATCATTTCACTGTGCACGTGTGTGGCTGGAATCAACTTCGAGCTCTCCCGCTACCCCCGCTACCTGTATGGACTTCCCGACGACATCAGCCATGGCTATGGCTGGTCCATGTTCTGTGCATGGGGGGGCCTGGGCCTCACTCTTATCTCTGGCTTCTTCTGCACTCTGGCCCCTTCTGTCCAACCTGTCCCCAGGACCAACTGCCCCAAATCTAGACCTGAGAATGGGACAGTGTGCTAAAAAAATAGCCAACAACAAATACACACACACACACGTATATATATATATATATATGTCTATGTATACCTATACATGCATATATATGTATATATAATTAAATATATATATATAATCTCAAATTAATGCCAGTGCCAAGGTAGAGCTGAGTCCAACACGGCACTCACATCTCCACTGGACTCTGTGTTGCTTCGTTCTTTCACACCAAGATGGGAAAGCTTTTCTCTCACACGGCTCTTCCATCCAACTCTTAACTTCAGCATCATACCTTAGAGGTTGAATGAACATGCTGTTGCACCTACCAGCTGCCACCTGGCAAGGGAGAGAGGGGTCCGGGTGGGGGACCCGCAATCTGTCTGTGCAGGACATGGAGGGCTGGGGAGCAGGGGCAAAAAGCCTGTCCCTTGCAGTTAGAAAGGAAAATGCAAACAGCAAGCAAATAAACAAATCAAGCAATTGAGTCACCTCTACAATGTACCTCCTCGAGGCCATTATCAGATACCCACGCACTTTCTTTTCTTTCTGGAAACAAAATGAAAAAAGCCTACCCTGCTGTTGTTTATCTCTTAGTATTATCTTTTAAATATCTATATATATTGTTTGAACTTTTTTCTCTTTTCTTTTTCTTTTCTTTTCTTTTCTTTTCTTTTCTTTTCTTTTCTTTTCTTTTCTTTTCTTTTCTTTTCTTTTCTTTTCTTTTCTTTTCTTTTCTTTTCTTTTCTTTTCTTTTCTTTTCTTTTCTTTTCTTTTCTTTTCTTTTCTTTTCTTTTCTTTTCTTTTCTTTTCTTTTCTTTTCTTTTCTTTTCTTTTCCTTTCTTTTCTTTTCTTTTCCTTTCTTTTCCTTTCTTTTTTCTTTTCTTTTCCTTTCTTTTTTCTTTTCTTTTCCTTCTCTTTCTCTTTCTCCTTTCTTCTTAAAATGCAGAAAACAAAAAGGACAGAAGACGTGGGGAAAAGCAAAAAAGCATTTTCTCTTTCCTGCCAAACTTTAGAAGGAAGCAAACAGACAAAACCAATTTAAAATAAGGATCTTATGAAGTAAAACCAGAAAACAAATAACAACAGCAACAACAAAAAACAACATGAGGATGTCTCAGCAGACTCTCCAACAGTACGGTTTTAATCTTCCAGCTGCCTTACATCCAGGCTTACAACTGAGGCTGAACTGCTAATGCAATTGCAGTAGAAGGCCTTCTGAAAATGCTGTGATACTTGTGTGTATAACATTTTCTTCCCTCTTCTTTTTTTTTTTTTTTTTTTTTTTTTAAGAAAGAGAAAAATGTAACACATTGCAATGTGATTGTCCACTACACCATCCATGCTGTGTTTGTGGCCCAAGACTGAGGCGACTGCAGAAGCGTGAAGAAAGCCGTCAGGTCTGAGACAGTGCGTCTCCTCTGGTGGATTTCTGGATGGTTTTGGTTTTCGTGGAGCATCCGAGAGCTCAGAATTGTGGATCCAAGGGAAGACTGACCAGGGAGAAGGGAGGTGGGGGGAGCCCTGGCAGTTGTTCCTCCTGAGTATTTACTGGATTGGGATTACACTGAGTTTTTGGATGTTTGAGAAAACTGGGCAAAAGCCATTACTGAAGAGAAAAAGGGAGAAAATTTTTGTAAGAGAGAAGTAAGAGAAGCCTCTTGTTGTGTTCATGTATGCCAAATAAGAACTTCACACATCTTGTCTTTGGAACCTGCCCCAGGTCACTGGACATCTCCACTCTCCATCTGAGAGAACTGTGGAAAAGAAAGGGTCAGATGCAGAGAATGGAGATCCATTTCCCATGAGCTCAAGCGTTGTATGATATAATTGTGAATCTTCAAGTGGGATTCTCTCTCTCTTTTGGTCTTTCTCTTTTTCCTGCTACTCCTCTTCCCGTTACCCCCTTCTCCCTTCACTCCTCTCTCCCCATCGTTCAGGTCATAGATCCCAGAAGAGCTAACAGAACAGATGGGGATGTATACCTTTGAAGGAAGCAGAGCATTTTGGCTGTGAAGAGAGCAGCTGCTCGCAGGGGAACAGTGGCTGAGGGGAAGGTGAGGTGAAAGGCCAAGGCTGTAACTAAAGGGAGCTGGAAGAGGCAACTGCCAAATGGCCCTGTTCAGGAAGTGATGGCACCACCGATAAATGAGCAGGCAAAGGAAACAGGGCAGGGAAAAAAAGTCCCCCACAAAACAAGCCAATCCAACATGCTCTTAATTCAGGGGTAATTACATCAGTCTTTTATTACACCCGATATCTGCATGTCATCAGCTCCCATTTGACGATAAAAATCATCTAACTGCGCCTGACCTGGGGCTCACAGCTCAAGAAAATGTGGAGCTGTTGGAGCAAGTCCAGAGGAGGGCCACAAAGATGATCAGTGGGATGGAGCACTTCTCCTGTGAAGACAGACTGAGGGTGTTGGACTTGTTTCACTTGGAGAAGAGAAGGCTCTGGAAAGGCCTCATTGTGGCCTTCCGATACTTGAAGGGAGCTTTTAAATAGGAGGAGAACTGACTTTTTACACAGTCTGATAGTGATAGGACAGGGGGGAATGGCTTTATACCAAAAGAGGGGAGGTTTAGGGAAAAGTTCTTTACTCAGAGGGTGGTGAGGTGCTGGAACAGGCTGCCCAGAGAGGTTGTGGATGAAGCATTCAAGGCCAGTTTGGATGGAGGCTCTGGGTGACAACCCTACCCACGGCAGAGGGTTGGAACTGGATGGGATTTAAGATCCTTACCAACGCAAGCCGGTCTGTGATCCTGTGATCTCCTGAATCTATGAAATCTCAAAAGGATAAGGAGGCAATCTGCTGAAATGATGCCTGCACAGAAATAAAGGCATTAACTCCAGATTATGCTATTTACGCGGCTGTCAGGAAGCAGCATTTTGACTTGTTAAAAAAAAAATCCAACCAAGAAATAATTTTTATGCAATGCAATTGCATAGCCAGCCATTCCCCTTCCAGATCTGCTTTCCCTCCCTGTTACACCTTGTGTGATGATGTTCCTTTTTGTTAACAGTGTCCAAAGAAATAAAGTTTCTGAAGGCTATTTTGGAGTAGGGTAGATTTGGTTTTCTTTCACTCTTGCTCAGCTACTTAGCATTTGTGTTCTTTGGTTTACAAATTCCCAAAACATGCCAATGTCAGCTGCCAAGTCAATGTGTTGCCACTGAAATGCCATCCCTGGCAAGTGAAGTTTTGTCATTTCATTCTCCATTAGATCTGACTGGAGAAAGTAAGTATTTATTGATTCATGTTGAAAATGGAAACCTTTTGAAGAAACTTGCTTTTTAAGTAGATTGGATTTTTTTTCCTCTGGCAATGTTTTCAAGCAGAGTGTTCTGAAAAGCTTTGAAACTGTTTAAACGTGCAGATGCTTACTAGATGAGGAGGCTGATGAGTTACCACTGGACAGAAGGAAATTAAAAATAAAAACAATTATTGGAAAGCTAAATTGAAACCGAAAGCATAAAACCAATAACTGAAAACTAAAAGAGACCTTTAAAAATGTGAAAAATTTCATGCTATGAAAGATTTTGAGAAAAAGCAACTTCTCATAAAGGTGTTAATGCTTTATGAAACTGGTACTTGTTTCATTAAAACATCTTTGAACACAAACATACTTCTTCCTCTGCAGTTCTGAGTGTGATAGGGAAACTCTTTCATGTGAATAGAGGTATCTGGAGTGACCTCACTAGACCGAAAGTCAGAGGGGTTTCTAGCTGGCATCTGCCATTGGGTCCTGTGAAGTGGAAAGCAGTATGACAGCTCCTGTGGTGGTGTATGCCTTGTGTGAGCCGTGACAATTCACAAAGTGTATGCTTTTCAGCTGGAGTTTTGAAGGAGCTATAGCAGTAAGATTGAAAGAAATTGAAGTCATTTTGCCATTTCATGGACTCTCAACTCTTCTCTCTGCAGCTGGCATGAAAATAGATCTGCCTTGATGAAGTACTCTCTGAAGGTGTTGGTTGGTTTACAAGCTGTATATGAGCTGAGTGCTGGCCTGTGTTTGGTGATTGTGGGAGAGGGTTACACTCATTTTGCTTTATAGCAGAGAAGTGTTAACCCTGGATCTTATCTTTAGGCCCGATTTGTGATTTTCCACTCATTATAGCACAGCCTCTCAAGCCTGTATGAGCATGTGTGTTAAAAGTGTGGGTGTAAGTGCTTGAAGCAGCAGGTGAATACAGAACTTTAATGTCAGACTGGATCCTAAAAGACCACCTGTCCAGGCAAAAATTTTGGTGCACGTCTTTGACTGAAACAGGGGCAAAAGCCCTTAGGATTTTTTGAATTTCTCTCTGTGCTGCTCACAGCCTCAGGAGGAGCCCCAAAGGGCCGTGAGCAGTGTGAGGTGGGCCGAGAGCCTTAGCTTAGTCCTGCGCTCATCTCCAGAGCAGGGCTGACCCAAGATACATCTGGAGACAGATCTGTGATGGTTAGTGACTATGTACATCCAGAGCCAAAGCGCATTCCCACCTACTCCAACTTTCTGCATTTTTGGGAGGCTTTGAAATTTCTTTCCGACCTGAGATTCAAGCTTTCCAACCAGTGTCTGGTTTGCTAGTCTGAGCAGTAGTCAAAAATCTGTCAGATGTGCTCCCCACGTTAAGGGTCTTGGCTCTGTCTCTCAGTCTGCTCCAGGGAAATGTTCAAGCACATACTTTACTTCTGACATGTGACTGATTCCATTGCCTTTGGTAGACTATTCACATGCTTGAAGTTAAGAATGTGCTTTTCTGGGTGATGTTCAGCTTCCTTCTGAGTCCAGCCCCTGTTCTTTTGCTATCCTGTCCTTGTAGATAATGTGACACCCTTGTCCTAGCCTGATGCAGATGCTTGTGCTCCCTCTCTTTTACAGGAGGCCGTTCCCAGGGAAGTGGGGTGAATTGCCCCAGCGCAAGTGGTGTGTAGGCTGAGGCTTTTTTTTACAGTGAGCCTCCAGTTCTTGTACAGTGAGGTTCTGTGATGGCAGTGAGTTAGTTGCAATGGCTTCTACTTCTATCCCTGCCAGGGCACTGTGTGGGAGCCCTGCAAGGGAATATATTGTGGGAATCTATGTGCTATGTATCTTATGGACTCTTAGGACACCGTCTTCAAGCTAAAGCTGTTCGCATGTTAAAACTCCTGACTCATAGTGGCCACCTGTATATATCATCTCTCCTTTCTCCCTTTCTGCAAACACAGATCTTCCCTGATCTGAATAGTACGGTCCCTCAAGTCATATTTCTAGTTGGGCTTTTATTTCGTTTGCTTTACCCCAGGGACAGTCACAAGTGGATCAGAAGCCACCAGTGACCAGGGCAATTTCTTTGAAATACTGCTTTTAAAAAACCGTCACTACTTTAGAAAATGTTATTTCAGCTACAGTAAGAAATGAAAAGAGGAAAAACAAAACAAATCAAAATAAATTAAAAAACAAACAAACAAACAAAACCCCCAGAGTCCACTCCTCTAACCCAGAGGATCCTGTTCTCCCAGGAGAGACCCATGAGAGTGCAGGTATTCTGCTTTCCTGTAGACACAAGTCATTTGGGAGCACTTTTAGCCGTAGCATGCTAGCTGTGCACTTCATCAGATGATCAGCAAAACAGCATTGGGAAGGGAAAGGATTGCTATGCAGGGGATATCTCAGATTCCCAAGTGTTCCTGGAAGACTGTGTCTCCATGGCTGTCCATTTACTCACCATGCAGCACCTCCAAACCAGGCTCATCCCTGGAGCCCCACTGATAAGCAGAGCTCAGAAGAAAATCACTGTAATCTGTCCTTAATTCTTGAGTGCCAAGCTAACTCCCAGGAGCAAAATGGAGAGGAAATAATATGTTACCAAGTATAGCTTAAATAAAGACATACATTATTTGGGCTCTTTCTTCTTTGTGTCTCTACATAGGCCTAGAAGGGCAATAGAGCTGCTCAGGTGAATTCACACAAATCATCCCTGTGTATCCTTACCCCCAGGACTTGCACTCTTTCACAGCCCTTTCTGTTGCATTCATCCAGTCAGCAAGGAAAGGTTCAAGGTAAAAAACTGAGACATTTCTGAATAATTGCCAGGCACCACTGAGAGACGAGGAGTAAAAAGCCTGCATGAAGCACATTCAGCATGTAAAGGTTAGTGATGGGTGAATATCCAAGGCCAGCTGAAAAGCTCATAAAAAGAGGACTTAACACTCAGTGCCCCACAGTTTCCAGTAACAGCCAGCAGTACAATGCATATGCTCCATATTACATACACTGAAGTCCATAGAAAGCTTCACTTTGGCTCCAGTGAGTTTTGGATCAGGTGCTTCAAAAAATATTTCAGTGATGTCCTGGTTAGTGCTGAAAATGAAATGCTTGCTCATATATGCAATTATCTAATGATCTGCTTTATAAGGAAATCAGATATTATCTGTTTTTTTTCCTGATTTATGTTTCCCGTTCTATCTTCCTCCCCAAGTCACTAATACCCCAAGCCTGTAGCTTTCTTCAGAGCCATAGCTAGAGATTGCAATGCTTTTTAAAACAAAGGACCAACTGCTGGTGCCAGTGGGCTCTGACAAGCTTGCTGTTGACATTGGTGGGAGAACTGGAGCCTGACAGAATGCTGCTAGTTAAAGTGCAGTATGCCTTGCACATTTTTAGGATTTTACTTACAGAAAAAGCCTGGACTACTGCCTCAATATAGGCCACAAGAGGGAAATGAAATGCTGGTCACCTTTAGTAAAGCACTCCAGAGTCACAGATCAATTGTCCTTTCTTGCTAAGGAGAGACTGGGAATGAAAACAACCGAGGCTCAGATAGGTTATCCTCAGGGGGAGGTGGGGAGCGAAAAAAAACGAAATCAAGCAGCAGTTGCTTTAAGTCAGACTTGATGGGCATTGGTTGAGTTACGTGAGGACAATCCAATGACACCCACAGCATCAGGAGTCTGAGCTGTCAATCCCTGCCCAGACTACTTTTATGTCTTTCTTTTACTGATTAACTCTCCTGCACAGTGGCACAAAACACCCTCCAAACTTTTCTAGATTAGGGTGTATATATGCGGACACCCTCACTCCCCTCCTTCCTTTGCCTCACACAAACATTCATATCCCAGGATGTGGGTAACCTGGAAATATGTGCAGAGGGAGTAGATAGCAAAATGCAACGTAATAGTTTGTTTTCTGTCCTTTTGTACTTAGCTCAGGAGTTGCAGTGCCATTCAGGTGTCTTCTGCATCTGTGTTAGGTCGTGTATGCAGATCACACATAAAATCTCTGCTGAAGAGAAGTGGGGAGGCACAACAGAGCTGGTGTGAATTGGATACTTGCCACTAGAAAGTATTTGAATATTTAGAGAAGAGCTGCCTGTGTTGTTCTAATCCCAGAGGTTTAGGAAAAGGAAGCAGCCTAGATACAAATACATGTTTCTTTCTGCCTGCTCTGCCTTTGGCAGAATATATCCAGCAAAATGGAGGGCAGGCAGCAGCTCACAGCAGTAACATCCTGAAACACCACTGCAAGACTCCAGACCTCACTACTGGTGCTCTTAAATATGGGATTTCTGCAGACCTACTTCTGCATCCAGCCAGACTTGAGCTGGCAATTCTACCTCAGAAAACAGCTGTGCCCACAAGTCCTCACTAATTTCTAATGCTACAGACCCCAGCAGTAACCACTCGTGTGGTACAAATGGGATGTTCTTTTTGAGCGAGTAAGGCTAAAGGAAAAAAAATGTGAAATCCCATCAGGAGAGCCTTGGTGTTTGCAAATTGCTTCTTGCAACCTGCACTTACAAGGTGTTTCTGTAAAACAGATGGCCAGTGTTCATATTTGAGAGAAAAAATGGCATCATACCACCTCCAACTCAGAAAAGTTTACAATCCCCTTATGTAGAAATGTTGCTAAATGAGGGGCAGCGTCGTACTGCCTGAATCTTATTTCTGTCCTCTGCTGAGAGTTGTGGTTGACTGCTGGCATTGCCATGGCTGCACGAAATGGGGCTCAGCACTGCAGGGAGCTTCACATCCCGTGGCATGGGAATAGTGCTACAAAAGCAATTCCTTTCAAGTGGCCTTGTTATTTTGCCAACTGGTCAGAACTTCCCAAACAGCAAGTGATTCTGATAGAGTCAAAAAGCAGTGTGACCTGCAGGTTTAGCTCTGGTTTCAAGGGGATGTAGACACCAAGAAGTGTCAGCCATATTGGGCTCAGTTTCCTGGGGCCAATTACACAGAAGAACCACAGCTTTCAGTCTCTGTTCAGACAGTGAATAGGAATATAACGCTGAATGCTCTTGGTGCCAGCATCATTTTTAAAAACCATGCATGCTCCTAATTTGCTTAAGCTCCTGTGAAGTTGTGTCTGAAGAATAGTTTTCATCTGGCTGTAGAGCATAAGACTACATTTTTATGAAGAGTTTCCTTTTAACAATATAGATCATAAGAAAAAAAAAAATCAGGTAATCATAACAACAAAGTAGAAGTGCAGCCTCAGACTATTGAGCAAGGAGGTACTGAATTATTTATAACTCCTGGGCACCAATAACAATCACATACATCTAATTTAAACTGTTACTATTTTTACTCGGCAATTTCCATCACTTAATTCATGTTTTTGTGTTCTGCAGGACAGAATTCCCCCTACTTACACACACACAAAAAGTATATTTGGGGACTTTCGAAGATACTTTTGTGCAGTAACTTGAATTACTTTAAAGGATTTTGAGATCTACTTTGGCAGAAGTTACAACTTTCAAAGCTGTAAACTGTACCTAAACTAGGAAATAGGTACAGGTGAGCTTTCAGCTTCTTTTGAAGTGAAATTTCCCTTGATCACAGGCCAGTAGAGTCAGTGGGAAGTTTGCTTCATTAAAACTGTAAAACAGGGTCCTCTTTAGACACCTCCCATTAGTCACTGTCATTGGAGGTGTTCAGGAAGAGGGCAGATGTGGCACTGAGGGACATGGTCAGTGGGCATGGTGAGGATGGGCTGACGGTTAGACTGGATGATCTCAGTGGTCTTTTCCAACCTTAACAGTTCTGTGTTTCTATTTATGTGTACATGTGGCGGGGGAACTTCCGCAAGGCGGGCTGTATTTATATTCTGCCCATTTCAGGAGCTTTTGCACAGATATGGTGATAGCCACTACTAAGTCACTTCAAATTTATACCAATGTTTCTTTTTTTTGTAAAAATAACCAACCGTTATACTTCTGTGTGGCTGGAACAATGCAGTGGTAAATGTAGCCCATAGGCTGATACACATACACGTGTATATATGTATATATATGTATATATATTTGTAAATTTATGAAAAATGTCCACAGAGTCATGATTGCCTGAAATAAGCTGAGGCCGATGTACAGAATTTCAGGCAAAGGACTGTTTCTCTTCCACAATCCCCATGTATCTCAGATTTAAATTAAAGCAAATTAAACAGTATTATTTCCCAGGAAAATCCCAATTCTGCCATTGCACCAGTCAGCAGCATGCACACCCACACACTTACATCCAGTCGCAGGACTGGATCTCAAGGGCTTCTCTAAGGAAGAGAAATGGACTGGAAAAGCCATGATAGAATTTCAGTTCCACCTTAGCTCTCTAAATAGGTGCACTTACTCTTTATCAAGAAGCCCTTTGTACAGATGCTTTTCTGCACTATGTGTACATCTGTGAGGTGTTTCTCTGTGGGTGAGGTCAAGCTGCACAGCTACACAAAGGCCTGGATTTTCTGATCTGAATTCATCCCCATTAACCTCGGGCACTTAACTGAGCTGCTGGTGTTAACAGGCTTATCTGCCTTGGTGTCTTGTATAGTTAGTGAAGAGAGACATTTGCTTCTCGGTGATGACTCAGTAAAACTAGCTCTAACTCGGCTTTAGGAGCTTCTTCTCCCTCCACGGAGTGACCACTCACCTATCTTGGGTGGTTCTGAGATCCTAAAAGATTCCAAATTCCAGTGGGAAGACTCAGGCACCTTGTGCAGAAGAGTATCCATGCGGAGACCTGTTGTGGCCCTGGACCCACCACACAGCATGCAGGTGTTAAAAGTGGAAGACTGCTGGAGCAAAACGAGAGGTTCACAGCAGTCTTCCCCTCCCCAAATAACAACACAACTGCAAAGCATAGGGATTGCCCCAGTTCCTGCGAAAATTGCATTTGATGTGGGTTCTTTATGGTTGTCTCCAGTCATTGATCACTGGATGGTGCCAGTGCTGAGCATCAGAGATCTTTGACCATTTCTGAAGCAGCCCAGTGAATGAGTTGACGTTCTAAAAGTTTAAATTGCTAAACTGTTCTGAGGCTATTCTCTTGCTCTTTATTTCCATACTGGCCTAGAAAATGTCATCTAGCTGCTAGTAAGAATCAAAAAATTCCGCTCCAAGGTACAGTTTAGGTAATTTCCTATTTGTTTTTTTCAATGTTAATAACTGCTTTACAAACAGCTTACATGGAGATTAAAGAGATTGCAATTTCATCCCTTATTGTTGGGATTATCGTTGTCCTCAGAAAAACTGAACCAGGGACTCAACAAGAGAATGAACTGTGACTGTACTATTGAGAAAGCTGCTCCGGCAAGGCTGAATACATGTCTCCATCTCATGGTGAGAGTCTCTCAGAGCTGAAATCAGGTATTGAGACCAAACTGGTCTGGGAAGAACAGCAAATTAATCAAGTGTAAGAACTCTGAAGCACTTACATATTCCCATATTTTACCTGACCAAAGCAAACACAGACCAAGGAGTGGAGGAATTAATCCAATTCCTAAAAGCTCCAGGTCTAAGTGAACTTTTTGCGGTGGCAACAGATGGTGTCTACTATTTATTTCCACAGCTAGATTTAAGTCAGGGACTTGCCAGTGCTTGCCCATCTCTCAGAACAAGTTTATTTTTAAAAAAGCTGTTCAGGTTATGGCAAGAAGGACTTCAGATGGCCTGTAGGAACCTATACAGTAAATATGTAATTCCGTGTGTTGATTCTTCGGGAAAGACCGGCAAGGAAATGGATGAGAAAACTGAGTTCAAGGGATCAGAACTTATTTTCCAGCAAAGTACCTTCCTGTCCAGTCTGTACTGTTTCATTCTGATGTTCCTCTCCTGTCGTCCCTTCCCCTTTTTTAAGGCCTCAGATGTGTATATCTCTGTCCCTTTTCCTTTCTCTGTGTGAGAATATAGAGATGCTTCCTGTAAAGATGTTTATCTCTAAATCCCATTCTGAACTGACTCTTGCATATGTGACTGTTTTGTTATTTGAGATGTCTGTGAAAAAGAAATAAAGGCTATAAGAGCGAACTCTGGAAATGAGGAGGAGCTTGCAAATAAATCGAACTTAAGGATTCAGCATCATTTGCTGCACGACTTTTGAGTACAATCCTAAAATTTCATGTTTGTCCTCTCCCATTCCTTTTCTGGGAGACGGATGGGGACGGTCCTGGGATATGGGACCCAGCTTTTGCTGTGGATGTAAATGTTGCTCACTGTGTCCCACAATGGCTTTGCAGACTTCTCAGAGGTTTACTGTCGAGGTCAACCTCTTGTTAAAAGGTGATAAAGTCTCTGTACAGCGTCATGTGGGAGGGAGGATTTGTGGGGTGATGCTGTCCCAGTTCTTTACAACAGCCGTGTGCATCCAGACTTGAGCACTGTCCTCCCTGCTGCATTCTCCATGCCACATTTGGATTATCTTCCTGCAGAACGTTCCACTTTCTCTTAAAAAAGCCGTCTCACCTCCTAATGAAAGCCATAATTGCTCCTGTGACTCCGCAGTGGGGAATGAGTGTACAGCCTCCTGTGGGACAGCAGCTAGGCCTTGGCACCAAACTGATCCCAGAGGCAGGCAGAACAGGCACAGCATGTGTGGCCATCTCACTTGGGAAGGCGGATGTGTCACCTTGTGGGTGCCCACCGTGTCCCTCACAGACCATGCTGCCATTGTAGGCCTGTTGGGTCTGACTTCTCCCAGTCTCACGCTTGTGGCATCGCGCAATCCTACAGCAAATACTTACAGCCATGGAGGCAGGGGTGAGTGAGAAACCAGACTCATTGTACTCTCTTGTCCACAGCTGGTGCACCTCATGTGGACACGTGGAATTTCTTCTGCCACAAATAATACTTGCCCTAGCCATGGCTTACCACACTAGGCAAACATTTTTGGAGGGTTCCCCTTTCCATAACTCCCTTGTCAATTCTCTGTTCCTTCACAAAAAGCATCTTTTTGCCGAAAGGAAGTGAAACAAATCCCATAACATCTCCATCATTCAGTGATGACAAAAGTTGCAGTCACTGCTTTCTCTAACTGACAGTTTGGGAGGCTTAGCATCGTAATTCCCTTAAATGCCTTCCACTTCTTTAGGGTATTCCCAAGTACAATGATATGACTGGTACAAGGCATTTGTCATGTGAATGCATCTCGGCCAGATGCTTATGTTCCTTCTAAGTGCAGCACACACACATCAAAGCTAGATTAGAAAAGACTAGGTCTTTTCTAATGCTACACAACTCAGGCATATTCAGAGAATTGCATCCATATGTTTCATTTTCCTAACATGTTTTCTCTTCAGAAAATACTGTAAATGTGAGTCACATCAGACCTGTTAGAGGCAGGTCAGTATTATAGCCATTTTAGAAGCAGGAAACCAAAAGCCTGGGAAGAGATGTGATGTCTAGCAGTTTGGTGCCCCTCACAAACTTCCACTAGCTGCAAATAGAGCCACTTATTTTCAGCATTTTCCAACTCCCGGACTGCAGCTGGTTTGTCCAAATCTGCAGTGGCTGTGAAGGTGAAAGCCAGGATGAGGACACTCAGGAGGTCCTGTCTTCATCAGAATGCTGCTATAAAGCTTTGATCCCACAAAGCACGTAAGCACTTGCCTAATTTCAAGCATGAATGTCCCATTAACGATGTTATCACCATGCTTAAAGCTAGGCACATGCCTAATTGCTTTGCTAGACTGGGAATTATATTAAAATATACTAAACTTTAGGGTATTTTGAAAATCCAGAAATGTGTTCATTTCTGATTATGCTTCAGGCACTGTCAAGGACATCTGAAGTATGAATGAAGTCACTCAGCCAAGAGGAGCACTCTCTAGCCAATAAAGAAATAGCTGACTTTGGGATGTTAACATCCAGTTGTCAGGAGTAATCGAGGGTGGGATGTACTGCAAGGGTTTTTACTTCTGCACTGCTGCAAGAAGCAGAGTGGCTCCTGTAGCCATTGGTGCTAACATAAAATAACAGTGAATGACTACTGCCTTAGGTCATTCTAGGACAGCGTGAATGTGTTGGCTAATTTCACAAGTGATGCTCCATCATATCAAATGTATTGTACTTTCCATTGCTTCCTCTAAGTTACTGCAGAAGAGGCGAACAAAGTTGTTTAAATACGACACAAACCGGAACTTCTTGCTCCGTTACAATCCAAGGTGCTAATCTGCAGACACGGGCATTTGGGTACGTGCATTCGTGTTTGCAGGACTATGGCCCTGAAGGATAATTTTCGTGGCAGGGTTTAGATCAGGGAACTAACATAGGGAATTGAGAAACCCCTGTGACTTTGAAATGGGAAAAGTTGCAAAAAGCATCACAGGAGTTTGTCGAAAAACTGGCTGCATCTAACAGTTTTCTTTTCATTATTTATTTATTTATTTATGGTTGGGTTTGTTTCTATCCAAACTGGCAAAGAACTCTGTATTTCCATCAATTACAGTCCTGTCTGGTAACTAACTAAACAACCTTTTCATGGAAAACTAAGAAATAAGTAAGTAAACTGTCAATTGTGGAATGTAAACTGATTAAACAAATAAAGAACTCATGTTGTGTGTTTTAAGAGACTGTCTGCTTGTGTCAGAGGTGGGGGCAGGCACCTCACACCTCAGTGCCCCAGCTGAAGGATGGAGGGAAAAGAGGAGCTGGGGCCCACAATTTTCTAGCTGATAGCTCTTCCTGAGGTGAATGAGTTTTGCATTTGGTAGGATGGAATCCTTCTTGCCACCAAGGAGGCCGTGTCTCAGATATCAACTGCAACAAGGAGCAGAATGGAGCATGAATGAAGGAGACAGCACTTGCCACCTGACTGCTTATGTGAGTAAATCCTGCGGGGCTGAACAGAGAGATGTGGGGCAAGAGCTCGCTGCACACCCTCAGGGCAGATGAAGCGAGCTAAGGCTGTGCAGCAGCTTGGTCAGCACTGTGCAGGATTAAATCCCAGGCACGGATGCAGTCTGAGCATGACTCAATGAAACCTCTCTGGTCAGAAGCAAACAGCAGTGATAAGGGCTGCTCAGGTCTTCCTTCTCTGCCATCAGTAGAGGCAATGTGATTCATTGGTGCTAAAAATGGAAGCCTGCAAAACTGTCTTTTCAGCCAAGGGGAAAGCAGGTGCCCTCTTCCCTAGCAGCAGGGAAAGCTCCGGCAGTGCAGCCACAGGGGCATGGAGCTCAGCTGCTCAGTGCTTTTGGAGGAGGGGGAAGGAAGAATGTGAGAGGAAGGAGCCAGCTGCTCCATGAAGGGTGAGCAGGAGATGCTGTTGTGCAAAGGCCTGACTTCTGGGAAAATTCATAAGACCACAGATTTGCAGTAGCCATGCAAAGGTTGAATTTTAGCCCCCAGTGCACTGTGGATCCCTGTGGCGTCTGGGATGTGCCAGAGCCTGCAAGGCTTATATGCAAAGCAAACAGACAAAGAGAAGGGAAGACTCATTAGCCTCACTACTGAGGCAAGAATGCAGGGAGAGAATTAAATATCTCTTTCAGCATCACACAAGCTACCTCTGGCAGCTTGCTGTGCCCTTGGTAAGCTGGCTCTGCTGGGAGCTCAAGGGCTGAGGCTGCCACACATGGATGCTGCCCTCTGGCTGCACAGGCACCTGCACTCCCCAGCCCATGCCGTGAGATGTGGAGCTGCAGCTCTGATCCCTCGTGGTTCAACTCTGCCTCTGAATCAGTGCCATCTCCTCCATCACCTTTCCATCGCTGGAAGTCACCACTGGCTTAGGAGGGAAAGCTAATGCCTTGAATCAAGGCATGGGCAAAGAGTCTCCAGTCTCCAGCAGAAACACAACCAACCGCTCTCTTCCACAGGCAGGATGATCTCATGATGACTTTTCTGGTCAGGAGCACATCATAGCTGCAGCAGGTTGGGGCTATACGGGGAGAGGATGCTGGTAATGAAATGCTTTCATAGTTCAACACTCATTATCCCATTACAATATCATGCTCTTCCCTAACGTCCTTCTAAGGAGCCAAGGCTGAGTTTTTTTTCCTGCAGACTCAGACCATTAACAAGTCACATTTACTAAAATTCTCACTCCCTCCCTGCCCAGGGGAAGCACGATTGTGTTCATTTGCACTGCGTGGAAGTGGAAGAGCTGCAGCAGCTCATCTGTGATGCTGTCACCCTGTTAGCTCACACCAAACACTGCCTCATGTCTGTTGGGGACTAGCAAAGGCTGTTTCCCTGTAAGAACAACACTTTTCCCTAGATTGCTTGACTCTTTGATATTCCTTCCCATCCTCAGACCAACTCCTAGTCTTCTCAGACCTGCAATTCAAAGTGCACACCCCTGGTGAAAAAAGATTCTACCCACAGCTGGCTATGCAGAGTGAAGGCAGCAGCCACCCTGATAGTAAAGTCTGGAAAAACTCAGCTCAGTGCCAGATGAGCTGATGCTCTGGGCATGCCCAGCGGCAGGACATCTGTATTGCCAGCAGAAACACTTGGATAGACACTACAGGCTGTGGCTAAGCTTGGGGCCATCATCTGTCCCCCCCATCTCCCCACAGACAACTATTTCAGTCAAAATGTGGATGTCAGTGAATGGGAGAAATGGAGGCATGAAAGTTCTTGCTTTGGCATTTAATAAATGGTCACAGCAATGTTCAAAATATATGCCAGGAACACTTCATACAGAGAGGGAGAAAGAGACCCTGACATAAGGAGCATGCCATTTGGAAAAGCAGACAGTCAGAAGGTGAGAAAAGGGAAAGCCTTTATAACGCCAGTAGGCATACGGAGTTGGCTGTATGCTTTTGAAGCCATTATGTGCAAGAAGCTGCTAAGCACATCAATGGTTTCTGATGGCTAAATAAGATTCAAGTGAGGTCTCACACATGCACATGTGCAGGCATACATGCACAAAAGGTGTAGGTAAAGCACTTCCATCTTCACAGCAAGGCAGATTTCCTCCTTTTCTGTTGTGTTTTCTGACAGGATTCCTTTACACCGGTCAGAGAAAAGGAGGCTGAGGATGAAACAAGTCATTCCACGCACTGAACAAAACCATGTATTTCAGTTTTATGCCATGGTTTCTGCTTCATTTAGCTGAGCTTGTTCCCTTTGGGAGTTCTCTAAAGAAACACCGTTTGCAGAGGCTGATGAGGGGCTTCCAAACTGGGGTCACTGCTGGGTCCTCCTGTCTGTCCCTCTGTTGGAGGGTGTTTGTGCATCACTGTGTGTTCCTCATCACTTCTCAGCTCCCCATTTTCACAATTAGAAATCTGATGTTCAGACTTCCAACGCTTCATCAAACTCGCTTTCAAGTCGCCAGCAGATTCAAAGGTTGATGGGGACAGATGGGTAGACGAGAAGTGACAGACTCTTCATTTCCTTAGGAAGCCTAGCTAAAAATACATGTTCTGAGCTCAGCTTTTTTCCACGAAGATGCACACTGTCCTGGGTGTCCCAGTGAGGTCAGTGGACTCAGGTGGCGGCAGCCCCGCACCTCTGCCCTCTGCCGCTGCCCTCCTCACCAAAACCCATAGGGCCGCCTCGTCTCCTCACAGCCTCTGCCGTGGGCCTTTGCTTTGGGCCTGGAGCCTGCCAGGGAGGATGACTGCAGCACCTTTTCACCATCTTGCCAGTAACAACAAATGAATTTTCACCAACCATGAACACCGTGCACCCCTGTGGCCTGGAGGCTTGTAGTCCAGGCGAGGGCAGTGGAGGAGGCCCGAGGTGGCCTTGAGACCTGATGGGCAGGGAGCTGCCCCAGGCAGCCCCAGTGCATCCACCCTGCTGAGCCTCGGGGTTCCCAACCTGCCTGGGGCTGGCTGGCGACTCTCCTGTCAGACCCATGCTGGCAGGAGTTTAAACTGAGGAAGTTCAGGCTGTGAAATTTAAGGGGGAGAAGACAGAAAAAGAAAAAAAAAAACCCAAAAACAAAACCATGTATTTTGCTTTTAGCACCTTTCTTCTCATTTTCTCCTGAAGTGCCAGCACCTTAAATAAAAAGCCTTTTGTTGCCTCGCTGCTCTTAACACCCAGTCACAAACAAGGGAAATCTTCAGCTAGCAAGCTTTACCCTGAAGGGTATCACCTCTGTGTGCAGCCCTTTATTCTCCTTCCTCTCATTTCCCCTTTGCTGTCACATCCTCTCCTGCCAGCTCAGAAAATGCTTGCCTTTTGCTCAAAGGGATCAGAAGAGGTTGAGGGCAAACCCTGCTCTCGAGACCTGCTGCTCAGCTTCCACTCCACCAAGAGGACGACTGGAGGAATCACATCACTAATTTCCTATTTCATGTGGGTCATTTCTAAAGCTGCAAACCATACCAAGAGATCACAAGGCCCCTTTGTCCCTACTTCCTTGCGCATCTATGAGGAATATGGGCTAAAAGGAGACTTCCTGCAAACTGAGCTTTCTGGAGAGCCAGGCTGGCAGATCATTCTACCTAAGCAGCAAACGCTAAACCAGAGGCACTTGTGCCATATATATATGTATATATATATTGTCTGTGTGTGTCCTGGATGAGCCCTGTCATCACAGCAGAACACTGCAAGTATGCAGCACAAGATGTGATTTATAGGGAAATCTCTGATGTCTTATTGCTCCTCACATACTGGAAGACTTGCCCTGCTCTCTAAGAGCCCTCATGGCCTGGTTTCCCCTTTGTTTCTCCTAAAACTGGCTGCAAATATAATCTGTGGTGCATTTTTCCATAGGAAAATGTTCATAAGCAAATTTGTCCAGAGGAGGGTCACGGAACTTGAATGGGGAAGGGATGAGATTTACAGGCACTTATGCCATCAGGGGTAGGATATTATCCTCCAAATACCTATTTTATTCTTTCTTTATGGATTCGGGAGAGTTCCATGTTTCTAAAGACTCTTCCTATGTTGTCCCTTTGCCCACTTTATTGAAGAATGTAACTGGTCACATATATATTTCTATTATATTTGCAGCAGTAATACTGAATTATGGAAGTACATGCAAATTTGCGTATTAAAACAGAAAGGGATTTCAATTACTTGGATGAATACAAAGCTGGAATTTGCTGGGCCAGCACAAAAGGCAATGTCTAGTAACCTTTCCCGAGTTCATACTAAATGCAGCACCTCTCTGCCTTGGCTCTCTCCCACATATTAATTTGCACGTGCACACACGCACATGACTTACAACTCCCTTGATCACTTAATGGGACCCACTTTACTTTAAGAGGTGGATTACTGTTTTAGCCATTTGGCTGAGAGTGCCAAAGAGTTCACAGGCTCATCTGTGCTATTCTGGAAAAAATTTCCTGGCCAAAATGAGCATTAAGTATAGGAATGGAACTGATGAAAATGATCAACATGGATATGGATGCTTTTTTCTACACCCAGAGAGGAAACCATCATGAGTGGTTCTATCAGGTGTGCAATGTACTCATAAAATGTTCCAGATCTATTTGCATACATTTACAGAAGAAAAAAAAGAAAGTACCTTAAATTTGTCAGCATTTATTTTACCAGTTAGACAAATGATGGCCTACTGTTGGATCAGACTGTGGATCAAAGCTGGAGATGGGAATTGTTTTGATACATGTTCAAGTGGCTCTGTGCAGGTGTAACAGAACTAAGTATAACTGGGCACAGATGACAGGCAATAACAGCCTGAAAATCTGCCCTTCTGCTCTTCATGAATGTATTTCCATTTACTTTCAGAAGCTGAGGATCAGACCTCTTATCTCTTAAACACACGTGGGTCAGAACTCCTCTGCAGTTTTGCTTGTCTCAGTGCAGTGCCAGGAGCTGCTGCTTGTCAAGAAGAAAATGACGGCTTCCCAGTCGCAAGCAAGTCCATCCAGGATGTCACCCAGAAGCAGAGGATGAGCCCAGGAGATGCTGGATCACTGTCACAGAGCTCAACTTTGTTGCATCTCCAGCATCCCCCAGGGCCTGTGCAGGGACTAGTGTATGTCGTGAGATTCCAGCAATGTCATCCCTGCTGAGAGTTCTCCCCACTCTCACAGGAAGCATCTGACCATTTCTGGTTCTCACCATGCCTGTATGTGGTGATGGAATCATGCCAAATAGCCAGGATCTAGAATAGAACCTTGTGATTGAAACAAGGTTTTCTTGAACCATTCAAATCTTTCTCAAGAAATAATGTATGAGAACAATCTGCTTCAGAATTATCCATCACTGACTGTGAGATTCCAGTACAATTTGGTTGCTACATTGCATATATTTTTATTCTCTGTTTGTTCAATGAGTGTTGCACTTGTAATGATGAGATTACTGGTAGTACCAAACAGACTTTCAGAATGATGAGAAGATAATTAGATGATATTCTGAGGGTGATTTCTGTTTAAGACACAGCAACTATGACATGGACTATATGAATGTGGAGAAGGAAGATAACAGTGCTTATTAACCTAAGATACAGTGATTCCCAAATTACCAGGAAATACGTTTCGTTGAGGTGAACGACATGGTGATTGATGTTTGGCCCAAGCTGGCCCATCTGTTGCGAGGCATGACTCAGCTAGGCTCAGAGGAACTTGATGATCTCCCGAGGTGCCATCCAACCCCTTCAATTCTGTGATTCTCTGACCTGATGTTTGCTGCAGCCACAATGCCAGCTTCAGCATAAACTGCGAGGTTTTGACAAGCCCAAGTGATTGAACCGCACACCCAGAAGGCTGCCGGCTTCCAAGAGCTCTGCTTGTTCAGCTCCCATCACCTGTGAGTGACCAGCAACAAAAGCCTGACAGCATAGCGGTGACAGGGATGCTCACTACAAAATCAGAGGTTGAAGACCCTACCTACCTTTCTAAATCAATCCTTAGTGACATTCCAGGATTACAGTAAGGAAACTGCTGCTGCTGCATGGATCTGTGGCTCCAAGTGGGACAAGTGGCCACATAGCCATGAACCCACAGACTTGGTGGATGCCCACCCCTCCTGGGGACACATCAGGCACATTCTTCCTCTCTGCTCTCTTGGCTTTGCCAGAAGACTCACCGTGACAGAGGTGGCAACCTCAAGTGAATACACAGCTGCTGCTGTCCCACTGCTCTCGTAAAGTGCTGGCAACCCCTGTACATCCACACACACAGATGCACAGCTCTGGGATGTGCCCTTTGCCAGCCAAATGGAGCACCAAAATCGCCCGTGTACACATGGTGAGTCTCAGCAGTGCCTTTAGGGGCTTGTGGAAGATTTTCCTGGCTTATGGTTGGGACTTTTCAGTCCCTGCAGGACTTCCACACATCCATTTCGATTGTAACCAATAACGAGGTTTTCTACATAAGGCTTATTTCTAACAACGCATTCACTTCTATATAACTGTTAGAGGATTACGAGTCCTATTTTCTTCCAGACAGGCTATTTGATCTTTGACTGCTGCTGGGACATCTAAGAAAATGGTGCTGTCCTTTCTTTTTTCTTTTTTCTTTTATCTATCCTCTATATTCCTTCTCTTGGAAATCTGATTTTCTAAAGCAATGCTCCCAGCCTTAGATGGGGTAGCATGGGTATGCAAAGTGATGGGTTTTGTGTAAAACCATGTGGAACAGCTGCTTCCTCTCAGTATTGTGCCACTTTACAGAGGACTCTCTAGCTATATAACTGGTGCTTCGCTCAAACAACCACATACTTAGGAGCAAGAAGATGTCTTCTAGGTATCTTTGGAAAACCAACTGGAAGAACAGTGGTTAAAGGTAGGAAAGATTTATCTTTTGAACCATGTTCACTTGAACAACAGGGCGTATTGCAAAATAGGTACTGCTGTATTATACACTACATTTTACGTAGTCATATATGAAAATAACAGACAAAAATATTTTCATATTTTCAGAGGTACTTATTTGCAGTGCATTCTCATAATAGCTAGCATTATTAGTTTAAGTAAAAATGCATGCAAAATTGATGAGATGCTATGGAAGCAGACACATTTTCAATATATTTCTTTTTTGAAACAATCCTGTCTGTACCCAAAGTTAACGCTGAAGCCATTTTTGTTAGGGTGTTATGTTGTATAATATTTCTTGTTTATGTAGAGCTCCTGTTCATTATGTGCTTTGGCTTGGAATTCAGAGACACGTATAATGTAGGGTGGAGTACATGATCTGCAGAGGTCTCTCCCAACCACTACTATTCCAGGATTCTAAGAAAAGTTTTTATGATTTATTAATTAAAGAGAAGTGTAACCCTGCTAGTCCCGCCGAGGCGGCGGCCTCTTGCAGGGCGGCTGTGGGTCCAGGTCACTGTCGGCGCTCCTCTTCGGGGGCCGCCGGGCCCTCTCAGGACAGCGGCCAGGAGCGGAGGGGCTGCTGCTCCGGGCAGAGGGACCTGCTGCTGCCTCCTGCTCCGTCTCCTCGCGGGGCCGCTCCGCTTCCCTCGCCGTGCGTGCAGCGGGGCCGTGACGGGGACCCGCACGATCGTCAGCCCCTGCTGTGCTGGGCTGCTCCTCTCTGCTGGATGTCGCGGTGCTGCCAGAGAGTGCGGGCACTGATGTCACCTGCGGGGAGGCTGTGGGGCCAGGGGCGGCCGCAGGGCTGT
The DNA here is from genome assembly GCF_951394365.1 of Tetrao urogallus. Taxonomy (NCBI): domain Eukaryota; kingdom Metazoa; phylum Chordata; class Aves; order Galliformes; family Phasianidae; genus Tetrao; species Tetrao urogallus. Next base: position 137,194,115 of record NC_136813.1, on the reverse strand, counting down.
CCTCCTGCCCCCTGACTGCAGGGCCCTCCTCCTGCGCCCCAGACACGTGGGCGCCCCGCAGACCCAGCAGCCTGTGGGCCTCCTCGCTGCACTGGTGCACAACGATGTGGATGAGCCTCTGGACGAACGTCTCAGTTTCCTCCTCCAGCACAGGCCACATGAACTCTATCAGCTGCTCTCTGTCCAGCCCGATGTCCCAGAGAGCATCAAAGATGAAGCTCTCTGCTGCCATTACCGGCCGCCAGTCATTGCCAAGGATGACTCTCAGCTCGTGGCACAGCCTGGGCATCACATAGTCCAGGATCTCCCGGTGCTGCCTGAACAGCTGTGCCCAGGTCCGAGGCCGGAGACCGCCCACCAAAGGACCCTCCTCTGCCTCCTCTTCCTCCATCTCCTCATCTTCCTCATCCTCCTCCTCGTCTGCCTCCTCATCCTCTTCCTCATCTGAGAAGGGCAGAGGAGACAGCGAAGGGGATGATGCAGGGCTAGATCTGCTGAAGTTCAGAGCAGTGCCTTCCAGGAAGGAGGCAGGTACAGGTGTTGCTGGAGGACAGATGATGAAGTTTAGGTCCTCATTGTCATCCCACGCAGCGACCTTGACCACTTCCATGTCCCTCCTGCAGAGCGGGCAGCTCTTCTTCTGCTTGCCCCACTGCAGGATGCAGACGAGGCAGAACTCATGGCGGCAAGGCACCACGTAGGCCATGTCCTGGCATGCGTCCTGGCAGATGGCACATATGCATTCCTGCTCTGCTGCCATGGTCCTTATGCTGTGGCTCACTGGGGAGTGAGGATGAGGTGTCGCTCCTCTTCACCAGTGCCACAGGGGTGAATGTTGCGCACTGCAAGAGAGAGAGAGGCCGCAGTCATTCTCCATCCCGTGGACAGACCAAAGAATAGCCCAGGTCCCTCAGCTGGACACCCTCCTGGCCCCATACCTGGGCCACGCCAAGCTCCCCGCACCCTCAGAGGTCCCTCAGGCTGCAGCCCTGACCCTGGCAGCTCCCCGAGTCCCAGCGCTCACCCAACCTCTTCCCTGGGGGACGTGTCCCCAGCTCACCTCTGCTGCTGCACGTGCGCCACGTGGGGCCCCGGCTGCCTGAGGCAGGCAGGCCAGGGAAATGCAGGTGATGGCCGTAGGGACGGGCAGCGAGAGCCGCTGCCAACAGTGCCCAAAGCACAGCCCAGCACCCAAGAGAAATGCTCGTTCCACCTCCAACCTCGCACACGCGCTCGGCAGGAGTCCAGGCTCGAGACTGACTGGGCCAGGCTCTGCCCAAAGCTGAGCAGTGGTGGTGCTGCAGTCACAGTGCATCTCTTGGTGACATCACAGCCTGTTGCTCGGTGATGTCACCACGGTCCTTCTGCCCCCACAGCAGTCGCCCCAGCAGGACTTAGCATTTTTGTATCCATATGTGCATTTAGGGCAACCGCAGTGCCATTTAGAGGCACTGCCCCTCCCCATCAATCCCTTTCTTGTTGTCCTGATCCTCGTGTTTTCTGGTAGCTCTGAGCCCTGGCCTGTGCCTTCTCAGAGGCCTGATAGATGCTTTTGTCTCTCTTTGTTGTTTTCCATATACCAAGAAGAGCTCTGAAAACATTTTATTCCATGGAATTGAACATCTATGATTCTGTGGTTCTGATTCCTTGTGATGCAGTCCATTGTACTCCTTGTGGTTTTGGTCATACAGTAGACATTATCACAATTTGTGTTGCCTGCTGCAGTTTGTAAAATTCCATACACTCTGTCTCCTCTCTTCTCTGACTTCGGATTCTCTACATATCTGCAGTGTCATTGCACTGCCTACACACTGTAGGACTCCCTCTCAGCCAGGTGATTTCTGTTGCTTGGCTAAGTTTATATTCTCCGTTAATTCTTAATTGTGAATCTTCTGCTTGTGGTTTAACTCCTCTATTTGTTCTCTCATAGTGTTTCCTTAATTTACTTTATTCCAGGTACCTTATGGTATTCAGTGCTTAAATTACTTTCTCCATCTGTTCTTAAAACAGGAAAGCAAGAAATCAAAGTAAGCAAAGATATCATGTAAATGGAGTCAGCAACGCCTGTGCATTTGGAAAGGCTAGTAACTGGTTCAAGATGCTTGCATTTAATATGAAATACAAGACTGTTCTAATCCAGCCTTGTCAAGTCCCAGAGTCTTACACTGCCTTCATCATTGCCACAGATTCTGAAAACAGCATATTAAGTGGGAAGTATCTCTGAACAACAAGAAAAGCCAAGTCAGCCTTTCATATGACCAGACCATGATGTGATGTGAATTAAAAAAAACAAAAAACAACAACAAAAAAACACTACTCTGTTTGTAATGGAAGAAACTATGGAATTCAAAAGCAGTGTCTGAGTCCTGTGTCATAATTAGCACGAAAATTAACATGAGAATAACAACAGCTATTTTTAAAACATATCGCTTAGCTACTTTCTGAAACATAAAATGCAATGTAAAACTGTGCAGAACACAAACTAGACACAGAGCTTGTTGAAATACACTTGCAGAGAATGCTACAGAGTTTAGACAGAATCCCTTTGGATGAACTCAGATGTCCTCCACAACCTAAGGAAACTGTATGTATGATAGGATAGGCAGATCTGTAACTCCAGCAAATTTTTTGATAGTCAGAGTGAAAAGATGGCCTTTGAGATATTTGAAAACTATGAGATAATTAAAAAGCAAGATACTACACCAGTCTGTAGTAACTCAGCAGGATTACACTTTTCCTAAGTGATCATATTTTGTGCTCCAACATCCAAGTCAGACTAATTGTCTAGCTTCTGTGGTGGCAAAGTTATCTGGTCAATGAAGATGAATGGGAGTGGTTCTTCATTAGTGATGAATCTTCTCATCCAGCCTTTGACTGCCACCGATGCTGCAGACCCCAACTCCACCTAAGGACAAGTATAAAACAATACGTTGTCATAGGGCACTGGTATTGACTTTGGAAGAAGTGGAATTTTGAGTATACACAGCGGTGTTCCAGGTATATGGTTTAAGATGTCAGCCAGATGTGTGCAGCGATGCACACAGCTGAGTCAAAACAAAATGAAAATAGAAGCATTTAGTAGGAAACCAACTGGGAATCTCTTCTTCCTTCAAAATGTGTCTGTTGCTCTTTGATTACAATTGCCCAAGGCCCATTCCATCTGGTCCATAGATTAGAATGTCATTGCCTCAGTAAAAAATGAATCACTGCTGCAGATGTATTGGTAATTTTCTGGAGTTTTTCTGCACATAATATCATCTGGCTTTGGGATGCAACCAGGATGGTATACAGCAGTATCAGAATTTTCAGGCAGCTGATATCTTAATGAAGCCATAGGTATGTAGTACATAACAGTAGCATGAAAGCCTTGGTTTCCTACCCATTCTCTTATCCAGCTGTACAACAAATGGGGAGAATACAAATTTATTTATTTACTGTCATTAAACAATGAACATTAATCTCTGCTGGAAGCAAATTACCTGTGTGAGAATCTGGTGGCTGTAAATCATTCACTCTGAGGTTCTGTTAGTGGCAGTGTCAACACCTGCGGAGTGTTCTTCTGTGTTACCAGCATGATGGATGCCAGCTTCCACCACCCAAATGGGTGCTACCTACAGATGCAGGATGAGTGACCTTAGTCTGGACCAGCAGAACTTTATAAGAACAGAATCCCCTACCAGTGATTTAAGTGATGTCCTCAGAGTAGCCCTCACTGACATCTTTAATGAAAGCAAGTAGTTTATCAAACACAGAAGTTGCTATGGGTTTTTATGCATTGGGTTTTGTGCTGCTGAGTGAAGGGATTGATCCTTGCCTGGGACACTGTCCTTGTTCTCTCATTCAAAGCAGACCTGAGGGAGAACCAACCCAGCTGGTGCTGGCGATGGGACACGATGGGGAGCCAATATTTCTGGCCAGCTCCAAGATCACAAGCCTATAGCAATTTTTTTTCAGTTGCCCTGCTACACTTAAAGCTTGGAGCCAGGACTGCTCACTCTAATGCCTCAGTGGCACCTGCATTTACTGAATCCAACTAGGTTGGGAGAAGGTGCAGAGCCTCCTGAAATGTCTCTGCTAAAGGAACAACCTCCTGAGAAGACTGCCATAGAGAAATTTAATGGGTTTCTGCGACTGTTCAAAAGCTGTGAATATCTCCATTCATTCCCTTGGAAAAAAGGTTAATAAACTCTAAGAACTGGGGAATATTTCTGTATAATAGTCCAGCCATGGGAAGAGGGGGCAGGGCAAAAAAGCAGTGTTTTTTTGCTGTAGAAATATGCTGGACACGCTCCTGAATTTTGATCTAGGGAGGGTGAAGCTCATATTGTGTTCTGCTTACTGAATAGAAAAGGAAAAGTGGAGGGAAGGAAATGTAGGGATTATTCTCACGTAGAGTGTTTCTGAATTACCCATCCAAAAACTCTGTCAGTGTAATTCAGACCTTTCTCCACACCAGTGGAGCAGGCACTGACTGCAGACATGACTGCCCCGGGGGCTTGCACCTTTGGGCAGAGCTGAAAATGAGGGCAAAAGAATCCATCATGAACTTTTTCTGCTATCACAGATACAAAATTTCTCTGGTTAGCTTCAGTGGCTGCAATACACCCTGTTCTTATACAGAACAGCAGCCAGGGTGGAATGGAGAGGGACCTAAGACACGGAGTGGAAAAAAGGCTGCAGATGCTGGGCCCATGAGCACAAGTAAAGAAACACCAACTGGAAAATCCACCAGAGACTTCAGCTAGCATGAGAACCCCTAGACAAGGAAACAGCATTTTCTGCCGCTCAGTCCTGTGAGAGAGACAGGCTTGTGGAGGGAGAAAAGTTGGAGATGTGGGAATAGTGCAGTATGGCTGCACTAGTAAGGCTGCAGCTCCCATCCCACAGTTTGATCTGGAGAGACACTCCAAGGGACCAAGGACAAGGACTCTATCCACTGTATATCATCTTGGTGCTCAGGGGCTGCAGAATTAAAGCAGAGCTTTAATCTCCCTTGAGAGGCCAGAAGTGTGGAGAGATTTGCAGTCTGGGAATTTTTCATCAGCAGCACAGAAGCTTCAGGTTTCTGTACCAAAAGATATTCCCCCCACACCACTCTTGCCACAGCAGTATCAATAAGGTGTGTAAAGGGAGGTGCTGGGGACAGACAGAGCTCATCCTTCATGCTACCAACACATAAAGAAACTCCTCCTGCTTTCGCAGAGTGTTGATGCAGAAATGTACTGGAGACTCAGGATGGGGTCACCCAGCTCAGCCATATGTGGATTATCTGCAGACCATGTGGCTAGAATTAGCTTTCAGGCCGTGAATTTGAATAGAAGACCAGCTGGTGGCTGGGAATAGGACTCTGTTCTCAGCTTCCCTGGAGGTATCAGAAGGTTCAACTCAGAACTACATACCATGTGAAGAAATCAGTGACTTCAAACCCGTTCCCAGAGGAATGATCATGGCAGAAACACAGCAACACAGATGAGTTAGCTGAGGTGAGGACAAGTTGTGCTGAACAGAAAAGGAGAATAAATCATTCTCTGTCCTTGACAATGCTTACGTATGTACAATCATAGGACACTGTCAAGTGGTAGAAAACATCCCTCCTCTACTGTTTCTGCCATGTACTCTAGCTAAGAAGAGAACTTACCTGGTCAAACATGTGAGTTTTCTAATGTTACAAATATATCCCTGAAGCATGGTCTGGGATGAGGCACAGATTTGTCTTCAGAATTAATTTGTGTGGTAATTTTAGGTGATAAATCCCAAGTCAGTTGTGGAGCAGCCTTTCAAACACTGAGTTCTTTTTACGCAAACCATCCAGTGTAAGAAATCATAAGAAACCTAAGCACATATTTCAGCCTCCTCCAAGCAGTCTTCTGAAAAAGGTAGCAGTCATTTCACTTGACTTACAAAGAAGGACTACAGCATACAACGTAGAGGATGCTCAAAATCAGACCTCTATCCTCTCATTTTTCATTGCACTTATTCTAATACCTACTTCTATCGATTTGACATGCAAAAACTAAGAGAGCTAAAAAGGAAGTATCTGGTACATGTGAGAGCGTGGCAGGTGTGATCTACCTTGAGGGCAATCAAACAGCCACAGCCGAAAACTAGGACATGCATGTTTGCCAGGAGGGATTGCAGAATGGACTCTGCATCCTAAGTAAAGCCAGATAATGGGATAAGCACACAATCTGTTGTTGCTGTCTGCAATGTTTCTTCTAAGGGCAGTTGTCAAAAAGCACCATCTCAAATTTCTAGACCAGTTTCTCAGATAACGTCCCAAAATGGCTGAGGTGGGAAGGGACTTCTGGAGCTCTTCCAGCCTGCTTAAGGCAGGGGTCAAGTCCTTTTCCTGATGATGTAGAAAGACAACAATTATTTGAGCTAAAATGCCTTGGTTATACTAACACAATTGTGTTTTCATGCATATGAACTCAGGAAAATTTCCATTCCGCCATCTTAGAAACATTCAGGCTCTTCTCAAATTGCAGCATTCTTCTAACTTCACTGAACCTGTACTGGCATACTGAAAAAGGTTTATATAAAAAAATCCAAGCTCGTTTTGGAAGCGTTGTTAATAAACATTACAACATTCCAAAGATTTGGTTGTGAAACAGAAGCTATAACAGATCTCTGTAAATCACTTGTGGCAGCTCATGACAATTATGAATTTGGATGAGATGCACTGAATAGGTAAAGCCAGAATGTTTAGTGGGAAGAGATGGCTACTGGACAAGGGTCTGCCTGAACCAGACATCAAAAGCAACAGTAGGGAAACCAATCTGCAGGTTTTAATCTGCTTTCCTCATCAGTAACAGTAGAGTGGCTTCTGCCCTCTCTTCTGCATCAACATGACTCTTTCAGAACAGACTTTTAAGTACCTCTAGTCCCAAATTTTGCCTCCATCAGTCCACTTTTATTAATACACAGATCCTCTGTAAGCACTAGTCCTTGGCAGAAGGATAGCGTTCTCCAAAAGCAAAGCACACCCTTACACTACTTGTTTAGCCAACAGTCCACTTCGAGTGGTTGCCCCTCTGCATTCCTTTCTCATTTCTCAGCTCATCTCCCTGGTATCTCTGCAGCCATTTGCACTCTGCATTTTGCATCTGATGAAGCCAGGCATGAATGCTGCACCAGGCTTTCACTTCTGGCTTCAGAGAATCGTAGAATCAGTTGAGTTGGAAGAAACCTTTCAACGCCATCTGATCCAACTCCTTTGCAATGAACAGGGACACCAACAGCTAGATCAGAGTGCTCAGAGCCCCTCCAGATCATCCATGAGTGCCTCCAGGAATGGGGCATCCCCTGCCTTACTGGGTAACCTGTGCCAGTGCATAACTACCCTTATCATTAAAAAAAAAAAAAAAAAAAAAAAAAAGCCCTTTTCCTTATAATGAATCTAAAACTCATCTCTTTTAGTTTGAAATCATTTCCCCCTATCCTACCACAACAGACCTTATTAAGTCTGTCCCCTCCTTTTTATTGAGAGGCTGTCCCCCCTTTAAATATTGAGAGGCTGCTCTCAGGTCTCCCTGGGCTGTCTCTGGGTTGTCCCAAAGGTTTGTGCCATCGTGAAGCTGGGTCACTCAGTCACATCTCCACAATTCCCTGTTGGAATGTTGGCTCCTCACCAGCTGCAGGACATCCTTGTGAGCAGGGCACGGGTGGAGATGTTTCCCCACGGTTGGCGATGTTTCCCCATGGTTGGCGATGTTTCTCCTGGTGCAGTGGTCACTTATTTGGTGGGACTTGGACATCAAATCATAGAATCACAGAAACACTAAGGTTAGAAAAGACCTTGGACAAAGTGCACGCAGGTGAACACCATCCCATGCCCACCATGCCCACTGACCACATCCCTCAGTGCCACATCCGTGCAGTTTTGGGACACCACCAGGGACAGTGACTCCACCAATACCCCGCTGCGGGCCACCTCACGGGCTGGAGGCGACTGCACCGCGTCTACGAGCACAGAAGCACGGCCACGAAAATATGTTCCCTTGTCATTTTTTGCTTAGAAGTGACCTTAGGGCCGGCAGCGCGGAACGCAGGGCCATGGCTGCCGTTTCCAGCCGAGCCGGGCGGCGGCGGCGGCGGACTGCGCGTCGTTTCCCTTGGGGTGCGTGCAGCGTGGCCGCCGCTTCCTCGGCGGCATGGCGGGGGCGGGGAAGGTGTTCGCCACCCTGAGGAACCACTGGAAGAAAACCACGTTCGGTGTGTGCTTGCTGAGCTGGGGGGGGAACTGGCTGTACGGGAAGCACTGGTAAGTGCCGCCCGGGGCGGAGGGCTGAGGGGCGGGAAGGCTCCGTGTCCCGTCCGCTGTCGGGTCGGGCTGTGTAGCAGAACTTTTGGTACCTACGTTTCGGTGCTTTGCGGTTGTTAGCGCCACGTGTAGGGATGGTGCTTTCACCTGCATGACACAGTGGGGAAAAAGTGTTTACACGTTCCGTTCTTCGGTCTTCCCCTTTGTCTTAAGAGGTAACGCAGTGTTTCTTTACTGTGCATAGGATGCGCAGCACGGGAGAGCCCGTGAGCATGAGGGCCTTGGACAGAACTCGGAGTGACTCTAATGCAGACTGCAGCCCTGCGGCAAAATGCTCTTTTAAGAATCATAAAACGGTTTGGGTTGGAAGGGACCTTTAAGGTCATCCAGTTGCAGGGGCGCCTCCCTCTAGACCAGCTTGTTCAGAGAGCTGAACGGTTTGGGAAAGGTGACGACTGTTGAGCCATTTATTGAGCTCTGTGGAGGATTGTGTTAGCCCTGGAACAGAAAAAAGACTGAATGGACTGAAGATTCTGATGGCAAGAGTGTGGCAGTTCCAGCGTGGTCTCAGATGCCCTTTTGCGCTGCCCTGTGCCCACAGAATAGGATCATAGAATCATAGAATTGCTCAGGCTGGAAAAGACCTTCAAGATCATCAACCTAAACCTCCCCTGGTGCAACTTGAGGCCGTTTCCCCTCATCCTGTTGCCTGTCACCAGTGAGAAGAGACCAGCCCTGCTCAAATACCATTTGGGTATTTGAAGAGAGCAGTAAGGTCTCCCCTCAGACTCCTCTTCCTCAAACTGAATATCCCCACTTCCTTCAGTCTCTCCTCATAGGACACACTCTCCAAGCCTTTCACAAGCCTTGCCGCCCTTCTCTGGACCTGCTCCAGAACCTCCATGTCCTATCTGTATTGAGGTGCCTCAAAATGAACACAGTACTCGAGGTGGGGCCTCACCAGTGCCAAGTACAGGGGCTGAATTACTTCTCTAGTCCTGCTCACCACACCATTCCTGATATGAGTCAGAATGCCACTGGTCTTCTTGGCCACCTGGGCGTACTGATATCTGTCAGTACAGAAGGTCTTTTCTCCTGGCTGCCCATAGCAGGGATAGGCTAGGGGCCCTCTTTGCAGTTTCTGTTTTGCTTCCAAACGTGCTAGTGGATTTTGCGTTTCTTTTCATGTCAGTCACTCCGGGTTCCTTTGTTTCTATATCAGTTATACTTGGACACATCAAGGAAAGAGGCGTACGTGGGCTGTCTTGGCTCTGTGTCATGCTGTTAGTAGCATCAGAGGCTAAATTACTATGCACCAGGCATACTACTGCACTTATATTTGCCCTCTTAGAACAGATTAAAGGTTTAGTGAAGTCTTGTGCTTCATTTTCTGGCATTGCAGGAGCTTCTGATGAAGGGGCTTGCTTTAGCACAGCATTGGTTCAGATTAGCCTCTGACTTCCTGGAATTAGCTGTCTGAGGTGTTGCTCATTTATTTGCAGCTGAAAAAGAGTTTTTCTCCCCTCCTCCATCCTTCTTCTTGGCTTTTCCATCCTCCTGAAATTTCTGAAATGTTTCTCTTGCAAGGAGAAGCTCATTTGCTATTCTGACTTCTCAGGGTTCGTTCTTCTTTTGGATGTGGAGGCTATGATGCCTGCATAAAGGGAAGCTGCTACTATCTGCCCTGCAAATAAATAGTAACTCTTCTGTAGTCAGTCTCAGCCTGCACATAGGGACAGAAAAACTCTGGAGCACTTGCTTAAGACTTTGGGCAATGCTGCATGGACAGGTGGGGACACGGAGAATGTTACCTTCTCCAAACTCATCCTTTGTGCATCTTCCCTGCTGGGAAGTTGCTTAATTATCCCAAGCTGGGAAGGACCCGTAAGGATCGTTGAGTCCAACTGACGGCTCCACACAGGACCAGCCAAAACTCGGACCCTGTGTTGCCCCCCTTCCAGCACGCTGTGGGCTGTGTTGGGGATCTGATGTGGATGCTGTTGTGTTTCATAGGCTGTACAGGAGAGAGGGGCACTGCAGTGAAAGGGTTCTTCTATGAATTAGTCTGAAGGTTGTTGATGGTCTGTAAAGGCCAAGGCATTTCTTATCCTGGTCTTGTGTAATACTTTTTTCATATTTCTGCATCAGTGTGTTAGCCTTTCATCTTTGTTCATCCTTGAATGACCTAGAAGAGCAAAGAGGAAATCTTGTGCTGATTCCCCCTCCACCATTTGTGATTGGGATGATCTAAATATTTAGTATAATGGGCAATGCTTTTTGAAAAAGATATCGATCAGGAGGTAGCAAAAGCTTTTCATGTGTGGAGTGATAGGCGTAGTGTTTGGTTGAACTGCTGTTAACTAAAACCCTGTTGCTGTTTTTGGAAAACCTCAGTGAACCTTCACATTCCTTTATTTCTCATAAAAGAGCATCTAAAATCAGTTGCCTTCTATTTGGGGTAGCAAATACCTTATAGTATTGAAGAAATACACTGAGTTCTCAGTGCTGTCATATATGAGGTTATCTCCCTTTTATATCACTGGATTACATGAACTATCATCATTTTAATCAATAGCATATTGTACTACAGATCTGAGGGATGCTGAATTTTTTATATACTGGATCAAACCTTACATGGCATGCGAGTTGCCTAAGGCATGCTCATATTCAGTTCTGCACTTCTGTTTAATGTATCCAGACAAGACTGATTACAGAGAAGTAATCAACTTGCCTTTTAAAAATCTCTTTCCTTACTTAATAGGATGGAAAAAGGGTACACAGCTTAATTCTGTCTGTGTTTCTGAGCAGTAGCTACTGATGCCTGTTGACTTCATTAGCTTAAGGAGTCATAGTATAAAATTCAAATTGCTTTAAATTGTACTCATCATCTTGTATTTCTTGAAATGTTTCCTTACTGATGAAGAAAGCAGCAAGACAGCATATTGTAGGATTGTTTTAAAATGTTCACCAAATGACTTCTCACCTTTCCAGTTCATGTCCTGAAACTACTCTCCTCAGCAGGGCTGTTGCTGCCCTTCACACATCCCGAATGGTGCAGTGACCCACCAGAGATGGCAGGAGCAGCAATTTTGTCTCTTGCATGATGGATGCCAGCTTGACTGAGTGTGCAATTTGGGCAGAGTGTTGCAGTGGTTCCACTCGGTGAGTGGTCATCACCTTGTTAGGTTGGGGACTGCTGTATGGTGCTGAGGCGGTGGACTCCTCAAATGCTCTGCTTAACTCTGTATACACTGAAATATTGACATTCTCCATAGAAAATGCTGGCAAAGCATCTGGGCCTTTGTCTGCTTGCTAGCCATCTGAGTGCTGTTGTTATCTGTAATTTCAATGTTGGTCTCTGTGTGGTTGCCAGCTGATAACTCACTTTGTCACCTTTCCATGTATCTTCCTGAGTGGAATGACTTTATTTCATCAAATCTTCATCAAAAACATGGAGTATAAATTCTGTGTCCTGGGTGAAGCTGATGCAAAGCAAGGTTTGTCTTTCCTGGCTTTCAAAAGCCGAGGTGAGAGTAAATGCTGATATCGAGCAAAGAGGGTGCTGTTTTGGAAGCTACCAAAAGCTGGGCACTTGCCCAGGGGGTGCAGCCTCAGCCAGGGAGCAGACAGACTACGTTGTGCACATCTGTGCTCTTCTGGCAGGAGACATTCAGGACGACATTGGTGACCACCAGTCCCTGTGTACAGCTGTGATGCAGAAGGAGGCCTGTGTACTCACAGATACAACTGTGTGTGGGTGTACTTGTGCTTCTTTTTCCTCTTAGAAGTGAAGATAGCAAAGCACTGACACAAGTTAAGGATATAAACATCTTCCTGTTGCCTGGCATCATTAGATAGCTTTAAAATACATTCAACCTGTGAATGTGGTGGGGATGGCGTGGGACTGTGTGTGCTGTTCTGCTGGAGAGGAACGTCAAATCATCCCTGAGTTTCTGATCAATAAATGGTTCTTCTGGTCTTTGTTCCAGACAGGGCAGTGTGGGCGTAGCCTGCCTTGATGGAACTGGAATTAGCTATGGCACTTCAGCTTAGCCCTGTACACAAACCTTTCCAGGCAGAGTTATTTTAACTGATGCTCTTTCCTCATATTGTTGCAATCAAACACAAGCGCTGCTTCTCTAGGTCGTATTTTGGGTACTTAATACAAATGGCTTACTGCTTTGGTTTTATGACAGTTAAAAACACGCTTATGCCTCTGAGGAGTTTTTTAGACATTCCAGTTACTTGTTATCTTGGTGAGCTGTTATTTACATATTTTCTTTTTCCAGAATGAGTTCTCCAGTGGTATTTTTATTATTACTAAGAATAAATCTGTGTCTTTCTTTTTCTTTTTTTCTGTAGAGCTATTTTCTCAGAGCTTTATATCTCACCTAAAGTCACCCTACTTCTCCTTTTAGGACACTGCATCACCTGTGGGTGTTGTCAGTGCCAATGGCTTACCTGGTTCCTTTGGTAAATAGCATAAGCTTGTGACATTGTACAGATCATACTCCTGCTGTGGTCCATCATTCTGATCAAGGCTTTGCCTACTCTTCTGCCATTCCCACTGCAGAATTTGGCCCAATGAAAATACGTTGTGGTAGGAATGTGCTGCTTCCGTAGTCAAATGGTTTTCATGGCTTGCCTTGGATCTTTTTAATGGGTGTAGCATGCATTATGCTGACTGTAACTTTTTTTTTTTTGTACTTGTGATTTTTGAGACAATAATACACTGTCTTGTCAGATACTGCTGAAGGAGAGCTGATGGATCATTGGTTTTAGCACAGAGAGGGGAATGTCTTGTAGCCAGAGGACAGATGAAGCTACAGAATAGGACTCATTTTTCTGTCTCTGAAGCCCAATGGGGCATTTTTTTGGTCTGGAGAAGAATTGAAGTGTGCTGCACACTAAGTAGCTCTACTTCCAATTTGCTTACCACCAGCATACTGTCTTCCACTTTGCTCATGTCGCAAGCATACACATCAGAGTCTGGAGTCTCTTTCTGACATGACTGTCAGTGGCATATCTAATACTGTTATTTCTTCTTTATTTTGAAGTTTCACTGAGGTGTATTGGGTTATTTCACCTCTCTGGCCTTAGTCATGCTCAGACCTGGGTACATGGTAGGCCCTGCATTAATGTGGTCAGCTTACAGACTGGGGGAGGGAGAGTTCACAGCTGTAATGCGCAAAGATTTAAGTCTATAGAAGTTATGCATAAAGTCAACTCTAAATCCTTTCTCTTGTCCCAGAATGGTAAGTACCTTCAGTATAAATAACAAGCAGTATTAACTTTTATTTTTAAAGGAAAAGCAGCTTGGATCTGGAGTACAGTTATGTACCAATTCAAAAATAAATCACAGTGCTACAGTGTCTCATGGCTTATGTAATCTCAGCACACTGGTCTTTGTTTTCTGTTTCCTGTAGAAAGGGTGTTTGTGTGCGCATGCAGAATGTGCTTAAAAGGGTGCGTTTTATCCTTAAACGTGTTAAACAGGCCTTAAAGAATCCGTATTTTTATTTTAGAGCAGTCAGAGCGTGTGTGAAAAGGGTACACACCTTTATCTTGAAAAAGAGCAAATTGTCTTAAACTTACTCAACCTAACGTCCACTCTCTGTTCTGTCTTATCTAATAGCGATAACCTGCTACGGAGAGCCGCGTGCCTAGAAGCCCAGGTAATACCGTTTAAAGTGATAAAATTAGATTAAAATCCCCCTCTTATCTTGGTTGTGCAGGGCTCCTGAGATGTTCCCAGCAGGCCTTCTCTACGTGACAAGCCTTGTAATGCTGCCATCTGTGTTCCCTTGCTCCAGTGCCAAAGGGCGGGCAGGCCTGCAGCCCGAAGCTGGGGCTCCATACCCGCCGTGCCCTGGCTCTGCTGTTGCAGTGGGTGGCACAGTGCCCTCGTTGGGGTGTGAGGTTTCAGCCATTGCTCCAGCTACCTGTACCTCCATTGCTGCAAACTGAATTCCTCCATGCATGTATCAGAGATGCTGTCCTGATGGCTCTGATTGCCTTGGTTGGTATGGTGTAGATTTTAGGAGTCTTTCTACCTCCTAGGAGTTAATTTCAAACTCACTTCTCCGTGCCGGTATGTTGGGGTGTGATACTGCTGCCATCACTGCTACGTACTGGGGCCGAAGGAGAATGATAAAAAGCATTTTTCTCATTAAAGAGCTCTGCTTGAGGTTACCCTGCTTCATAGCTGCAGTGCAGTGAATAATCCCAATTTGGGGCTGCCAGATGTTGAGGGAAAGATGTTCACAGGAACCTGATCTGAACTGTGGAACTGTTTTGCCAAAACAGATGTAAGGGAATTCAAGTCTTCTAGAATGATAATGGAGAAAAAAAAAAAGTAATGTATAATGAAAAATATAGTGATAAATAAAAAGCAAAAAAATATTACTTCCATAAATCATACCTTCACAGTGAAATGCAATTTCAGCTCAGACTATCTGTTGTTCTTCATTTTTATGTTTTCTATATTAATTTTCACTGCAGAGATCTCACGGTGACAGAAGTTGTTTTTATATTGCCAAAAATAGCAGTTTTTGCCTCAGTGTTTGACGCATGCTGACCAATTCCTGGCATTATAAAAAGAAAGGTATTGATGAAGTGATGTACGAGGAGAAATTTCAAGACCTAAGTGTGTGTGTTGTCATAACTGCTAAGGAAGGACTGACACGAGAAGGTGGTTCTATTGTGGAAATTGTAACTTTACTGTTTGTTCATTCCAGCCATTAAGCGATGGGATCTGTTCCATTATGGCTTATTCTTGTAAACAAAAGTGCCATACTGTCAATAGGGCTTCCTACAATTGCTGGGGGCAAAACTTGGGAAAATATCCTGCGGAAGACTCCTGTGTTAGAAAGGAGTGAACCAGAAAGCTTTGTAATCAATTCTCACTGTAATTTCCATTCTCACCGAAGTGTCAGTGCCAAATGCTGCTTGAGAACGCAGCAACGCAGCAGCGAGGCATTAAATGTCCGATTTGCTCTTTGGAATAGCAGCAATCTGTAATTGTTTGAAAAATGCTGTTTGCTCTTACAGCACTGTGTAAGTGCTGGGCAAAATAGAGGCAGACTCACTTCATAACAAGACTAGTCAGGGTAAAGCAGGGAGTTTTCCCTGTTATTTTTTCATGTTTTTTTGAGCTCTCAAGCCTAGTACAGCACCACATTGGTGATAACCCACCTTCCTGCCAAAGAATCCCCTACAGCAATACTTCCTGCAAAGACTCCACCACACACGTCTGAATTTAGAGATGACTTTGTGATGACAGCCTTGGGGTTGGCAGATGATGATAGAAGGATTCCACAATAGAGAACTCATTTACAACACTGAAAAACCTTTTACACGTCCTTCTCTTGAATAAACCAGTGTCAGCTGACTATGGACTTCACAAATGTGGGCTCTGGCTGATGTTGCTGAGCTCTGGGTGTATATTAAATAGGTCCTGCTTAGGTGGCAAACTGGTTAGTCAGTCAAGTGGGGATAGTTTCTTGTAAAGGCATATCACATCTCTGTTTACATTCATAAAGCGTTGTTAAGCCTCACAGAATGGGGTTTTTCATAATCACAGAGTAGTGAGTTTCTTCCTAGAAGTCCAGAAACACAGTGCTTGGATTTGTACATTTAACAAGGAGCTGGAAAGGATATTGCCTTTCTGAAATTATACTTTCTTATCCATTCAGTAATCATTTTTAATGTCCTTAAGTTGACCGCAAAACTTAAAGAATGTTGCATTATTATTTTTTTATTTCCTTCTTAAAAATCAGAATTTGTTTTGGAAATGCTCCTGTATGTAACATCAATATCCTCATCTGTTACGTAAAGAAATGGTCATGCCAATACTCGTACATTTTTATGAGCCCGTTTAGATTGTTTAGAGCAAGCAAATGCATCACCTTGTGCTCTCCCAAGTAAATAATCCTTTCTAACAGCTGTGATGTGTCATATCTTTCCCAATCCTGCCCTTCTAACAACAGCAGTAAAACACAGAATCATTTTTTTGCCTTTTTTTTTTTTTTTTTTTTTTTTTTTGGTAAAGCTACAGAACAGCTGGTTTGGTGCCATTTCTTTGACCATTCCTTTGCTCACAGCAACTTCCTTGAAGAAGTTTGAATGTTTCCATGGCGTGGCCAGCTCCTTCCAGTTGAGGCTTCCTGAACAAAGCTGGTGAGGGAAAGTCCTTTCAACTTCAAGCAGCTGATGATCGCTCAAATCTACAGTGTTTTGTGCACCATGTCCACCTTCATAAAAATTCCTGACAGGGGATAAAGCTTTAAAGGAGAAGAAAGCAGGGACAGTTGACTCTTGTGTTCAGCACAGCAGTCTTTTGTTCCTGCTTTGCTTCTGAGTCTTCTGGTTGGTGTTGCTGAACACGTCGGCACCGCCGGGCTCAGAACCAGTTTGATCTTGTGGTAGTGGGGATGCCTTGAGGTGAGTCGAGAGGGCTCTTGCAGAGAGGGGAGTAATGTTGGGGCTTTGCCTTTTCCTGCCCCTCGTGCTGGAAAACCATGGAGATGAGTATGAACGGCTGAAGTGCACAAGAGGCTGTGTGAAGTAGCTCTCAAAGAATTTAAAATCAAGGCGTCTATTCAGAATGGGATGAAAAGTTGAAGAGGAATTTGGTGATTGTTACAGAGAGATGTAGTATCATGGGTCTTCCTTCCCGTGACAGAAAGCTAGAAGCTGACGAAAAGGAAATGGTGGATGAATCTTAAAACAAGTGTAGATTTCTTGTGATGCTGGCATTATCTGTTGCCAAGAGTTCTGATGTTTGAATGGGAGACCTGTACAGTGACTGAAAATGGAAGCAATTTGAATGTTGTGAGGCTTGGAAGCCTGTTGATATTTGTGGAGATGGATTAATTTGAACTCCCTTACCATCATTCTTACACTGAACTGTGATCTTTTTCTCTTGTTCAGGTTTTTGGCAACGAACTGATTCCTTCCAATATGCCTTTGAAGAAAGCGACAGTTTTCCTCAATCCAGCAGCTTGCAAAGGGTAAAATTCCCCCTCCCCTACTCTCCTTTCTATATATCTAATTGCCATTCACTACAAAAGCTGGCCAAATTTGAGCTCATTTATGTCCCCCTCTGATGCCAAGCTGCTGCTGTGTAACTACGCCAAAGTATTTATCACTGAAGATGTTGGGATGGCAAATGGAATTAGATGCTCGAATTGAAAGAATGACTTCCAGATACTTTATCCAGGATTTGAGTCTTTTTCATTCCTCTACATCCCTTGTATGTGACATGTTTACCTCAAAAACCGTAGAATGTTGACCTTGATTTCTTTTAGAGTTGAGGTTATCCTCAGTGATCTGACTTCTGTAGGAACACGTCCTTGAAAGGGATGTGCCCACAAACTGGGAGGCTAAATATGGGTTCAGAGCAAGACTCCTGGAAGAGGTCAGCTGCTGCTTTTGCATACTCATTAGTAAAAAAAATATCTGGGATATGATGTGTGTCTGCTTCTGCTCATCAGCTCAACTTCTCAGCTGCATCTCTGAAGGGTTCAGTACAGACACCATAGGAATGATATATCTGATGTGGAAGTGCTTGGACATGTGTGCCTTTACACAAAACACCTATGACAAAAAATGCCTAGTGTTAATAAATTAAAGCCTCCAACTTTACATTTAAATCTCTCATATTTCTACTTCTAAGTAATTTATAGTTAACAGATAATTCTTTTACTATGGAGCTAAAAGCATTAACATGCACAAATCCTGTATCAGAAGGAGGCCAGAGAAAATTTTGCTTTTATATTTATTTAGTAATAAATAAAAGTAAATATTATTTTTAAAAAAGCATCTTTGTAAAAAACTTAATAGGATTTTTTTTTGTGTGCTTTTAAAGCCTGCTGCTCTGCATGTCATTACTTGTTTTTTGGGTTTTTTTTTTAGTATCTTTCTCTCTGGAGATCTTGTTTTGACTTTTAAAACTAATTTTGGAGAAAGCCAGACAACCTCCTGCATGTATTAAAACTGCAACAAGAAGCTGACATCTCAGACAGGAGGTTGTGTGCCTGATAACGTAAACTGTGTGCTCTGTTTTTAACTACTTTTCTTGTTGTTATTCAGTAATTACTTTTCTTTTGTTTTTTTTTTTCTTTTGCCACCCGACTGATGTCTACTTTTCCTTTGTTGTTTTCTTCTAGCAAGGCCAGGAACCTTTTTGAGAAAAATGCTGCTCCGATTTTACACCTGTCTGGCTTGGATGTAAATATAGTTACGGTAAGAACTGATAGGTTCTGCAAATAGAAATATAGCGTCTGCTTTGCTTTCTTTTCAGAAATTGAAGTCCAATTTTGGATGTATTTGAAATTCTCAGTTGTCTTGTAGGCATCTGCTGGGAGGAAATAATTACTGAGATTTTAAGAAGGTATTTAATCCTTTTAATTCACAGTTAATTTGCAAACTGTGTACTGAGTTGTAAATTTTCAGCTAAAGCAGTACATGTACATGCCTGACTGTCTAAAGCAGCCCTTCTGTAATTCATGTTTGAGAGAAAAATCTCTCAATACTTGACTGCTGGTTAGTGGTGCATGCCTGTTGCTGCTGAAATTATCAGTTCTGCTTCAACTTGCAGAATTCAGAAGCAAGGAGCTTTGACGTGCAGTGGAATTCTTCAAGTTAATTAAAAATAACTTTGTGTTTTCACCCTAAAAATTTCTCAGTGTATCCCCCGATAATTCATGGAAGCAGAACACTGAGCTGTAAATGGCTCAACTTAGCTGAGGGGGTTTCTTTGGAAAGAGAAAAAGTAAATGTGAAGGGGTCTCCATCTCTTTGCAGGTTTTTGTGGCTGTGATCTGTAGATTGTTTAGTACTCACTGTGTCCTGCAATATATATATACTTCTGTCTTGGAATATTTTTCTTAAGCTTCTGTTTAGTGTTAAGATGCTGTTTTTATTAATGCCTCTCTTTGATCATTGAAAACACATAGTCCCAGCTTAAGAGGAAAAAAAATGTTCTGCAAAAATTAAAAATTAATGCTTTTTAACTTCAGATGTGGAATGTGATCAAAACAGAGCTAGGCCACTGCTGGGCCTGGTATGTCCTTGCAAAAAGCATTCACTTTGCAGAAAACGGTTTGCTAGTTTAGAAAGCCAGCATACTCCTTCGTGCTAAACTGTTTTTAGCAGCTTTCCTAGCCTGCTGTTGGGCAGCAGCCCTTGATATAGCTGATTCTGTGCTTCAGGAGATGCACTCAATCACTTTGGCCTCTAAAGAGGCTTTTTTCTGCAAGAGTGGTTTGTTTGTGGGTTTATTTAAATGTAAAACTGTCCGCAAATTTGATTATTTCTGGATATTCTAAATCTACTAAATGAGAGCCTCATTAGGCTGTGTGTGTGTTTATTTTTTTACACTGTATTAGGCAGAGGACTGGTTTCTTAAGTCGAAGAAGTTTAAGAGAATGTTGTGTAAGAAGCGTGCCGTACTGTGTACTTATGTGAAAACAACTATTAAATAAATTGTATATGAAAAATACATACATATACACCCTAGAAATAATCACCTGATTTCTCATGTTTGAATTTCTGTTTCTTCAGACTGATTACGAAGGACAAGCAAAAAAACTGATGGAACTGATGGAAAACACAGATCTGATCATTATTGCAGGAGGAGACGGCACAGTACAAGAGGTATGGATGCAGCTTTGTCCTGGTTTGCTGAGAATTGTAGCAAGGCTGAGGGTGAGAAGACTGAGTGTATGTAATGTGGTGACAATATCACAGTAGTCATTAGTGGAGATTTGTCCATTTCCACATCTGTGTATTAAGTCACTGTTGTAACCTTATAATGTAAGAAAACTCCACTGTTTTTTATTTGCCTAAAAGTGATGATGGGAACAAGAGTGTTCAGCATAACTGCTTTCCAGAATTTTACTACACAATGAGAAAATTATGTGGGGAGAATTGTTTCCAACTTTTTCTTTCTGTGTAATGTAACTGTAGTGGTTTAATTTTCAGAGCTCATTCCTAGCCTGTCTGTATTTCTGAGGATGAACGTATGTTTTCTAAATGGGAATCAAATAATTTAAAATTTATATGGGAGCAATTGTAAGCATGGTATGCATTTAATAAATGTCTGTTGTCAAGACGATTAATGGCAAGAGCATACTGCCAACAGAACTAGGGAATACTCTCTTTCAAGGCAGGTTGTTTTTTACTAAAGCATTTCCTGGAATGCTAACTACTGACTTCATCAGGCAATGGCTAAATGAAATGCAGTGATTTTAAAATAAAGTGGTTGGAATCCATCTAGAAGTTTCTCCTGCCTTAAAATCAGTTATTGTTAATTGCACACTTAGCCGTGCTGTCCTTGCGTTTTGTGCAGGGCTGTCTTGGTGTATTCTGTGTTTAAACAGTTATGCTGGCATCAGTTGTGATGTCAGCACATACTCATGTGCACTCAACTCGGCTGTTTCTACCATGTTTGCATGCTGGATGTGTTTCCTTTCCTATGCAAGCAATAGTGAAAAAGAGTAGCTGCTTCTTAAATCTTTGCAAGAGATAAATATTATAATTTTTCATGGCTTTCCACTGTCACTGCAAACAGAATTCTCAGAGGTGAGCCTTTCTCATGTCTTCCAGGTCGTAACTGGGCTTCTTCGCAGAGCAGATGAGGTGAGGAAGAAAAGGTGTCTTGTGAATCCACTGTGATCTCTTGGTCCAACCTGGCTTCTGCAGATGTTGTTGCTTGCTGATACCATCTAAGTCATTGATGACTTAGATGAAGGGATTGAGTGTACCCTGAGTAAGTTTGCAGATGACACCAAGTTGGGAGGTGGTGTCAATCTGCCTGAGGGCAGGGAGGCCCTGCAGAGGGATCTAGATAAGCTGGATCGCTGGGCCGAGGTGAATGGGATGAGGTTTAACAAGGCCAAGTGTCGGGTCCTGCACTTTGGCCACAACAACCCCATGCAGCGTTACAGGCTTGGGGATGAGTGGTTGGATGATTGTGAAGAGGAAAGGGACCTGGGGGTGTTGGTTGATGCTTGGCTGAACATGAGCCGACAGTGTGCCCAGGTGGCCAAGAGGGCCAACGGCATCCTGGCCTGCATTAGAAATGGTGTGGCCAGCAGGAGCAGGGAGGTGATCATCCCCCTGTACTCAGCACTGGTGAGGCCGCACCTCGAGTACTGTGTTCAGTTTTGGGCCCCTCACTACGAGAAAGACATTGAGGCCCTGGAACGTGTCCAGAGAAGGGCAACGAAACTGTGAGGGGTCTGGAGCACAAGTCTTATGAGGAGCGGCTGAGGGAGCTGGGATTGTTCTGTCTGGAGAAGAGGAGGCTCAGGGGAGACCTCATTGCACTCTACAACCTCCTGAAGGGAGGCTGTGGTGCAAAAGGGTCTGGCCTCTTCTCCCAGTAATAGTAGGACCCGAGGAAACGGCAAGAAGTTATACCAGAGGAGGTTTAGGTTGGATATTAGGAGAAACTTTTTCTCTCAAAGGGTGGTCAGGCACTGGAATGGCTGCCCAGGGAGGCGGTGGAGTCGCCGTTCCTGGCAGTGTTCAAGAGGCGCCTGGATGAGGAGCTACGAGAGATGGTTTAGTGCTTGTGGTACTAATAGGAATGGGAGGGTGGTTGGACTAGATGATCTTGCAGGTCGTTTCCAACCTTGTGATTCTGTGATACCAAGACACTTTGCTGTGTAGTGAGTCAGCCCTGCTAACGTCCTGCAATACTTCCCGTTGTTCTTCATTTCCTTTCTCTGGGAGTACAATGGCTCTCAAGCTGTATCTCTGGGGAGTTTCCAGCAGGATTTGTTGAGAAGCCAAATGCACATCTTTCAGAGACCTACATGCTGTCTGTGTATGCTTTGTTTGGCACAAGTATTGGGCAAAAAATACAAGTTTTTCTTGTATTTGTACAGACTTGAAACTCAATTGGCTTTGCCCAAATATTGTTTTATGATTGGTTTGCTTTTTTTTTTCACGCAGTGAGACTCGCTGTGTAGATAGCTACAGAGAACTAATTGTAACCTCCCAAGGTGGAGCCCTCCAAATGGAAATGGAAATGCGAGAGATTTTTCTTTTCAGAGAGGGAGGATGGTGTTATTGAAGAAAGGAGGGGATCGTTGTTCCCAAAACCTTCTGGCAGGAGCTGGCAAAAACTCAACTAAATGATCCAGAGAAGATTCTGATGGTATCCTTGGCGGCTAGAATTGTATCTGTTTAGGCAGTTGCCTTGTCTGAGTGTGACAAGAGAAACTGCAGCTCTGCCAGTGTTTTTTGTGAGGTGCTAGCTGTATCCATTCCAAGACATCAGGTGTTCTTAAATTTAGTGTTGTTATAACTGACCCCTGAGATCTCTGTAATCTAAGGATTCTGGAAGAAACATTTTGGAAGCTTTACTGGCTAGTTATTTCTTTTGTATTTTTGTCTTATCTTGATGTAGCTCATGTTGATCTGCAGTAACATAGAAAATTCTGCAACCAGCACTATTTTGGGTGGAATACTGCCTTGTGTTATTGCCGTGTCACTTCATGTTTTTGGCACGGAAATTCTCCTTGCCCTTCATATCACTCTGTCCTAGGAGTAGAGACCTGCAGCTCCATCCCCTCGGTTTGTGCTCTGCTTCCCTTTCATGGATATGTCATGCCACTGTTGTCTAGAGCCTGTGCAAGTTGTTCTGAAAACATGGGTTCTACTAGCCAAGGGAACAGAGTATGAATGCATTTGCTGTGAGCAGCCTGTCTTCTGCAAGCTGTAAAGCAAAGCTGAAGATGAGCAAAGGACATTTGAGGTGTGTTAAGACTTGCAGGTGAGACAGAGATAACAAGGGAGGGCTGGTAAGCATGAAGTGAGAGTGATGTTGGTTAGCCAGCGTGGATTTGCAGTGCTGTGGCATTGCTGGTAGCAGCGCCCAGGAGGGAGATGGTATATTGTGATATGCAGTAGTTTACACTGATTCGCTGACATGATTCAAGAAGCACAGTTTATTTTCAGGTACGGTGTAATAACTTGCTCCTCCAGCAAGCCCTTTTGCTGAACTGAAAAATGACATGGTCAGTGAGTTTCAAAAATTAGACCTTCTGCTGCTTTGTGATTTGGATGCCAGAAGAATCAATTAATTTCCTTTTCTTAACTGAGAAAAGCTCTTTGCCATACAAGGTTACTCTACCAGAGTGGCATTTCTGCAGTGGTAAATGAGATTCAGAGCTTGCCCTGCATCTATCAGTATTAAGAAGGATGGTAGATTGCTGACAGAATCCATGCATTAGATAGGATCTGTGTGCCAACCTGCATGTAACAATTCTCGTAATGATTACAGAGAGCTCCTTTGCACCCAGTTGGCAGTGGTGGGTTCAGAGATTTGGATGCCGTGTTCTGAATCATTATGTATTACTGCCTCATTTAAGGAAGTGCCTGACTGCTTAGTGCCAGAGGGGTGATATCACACACAGCTGTGATCTCCACACAGAAAGCTTCATTCAGCTGATGCAAATGTTATTTTACTTCCCTTCTGTGTCCAGGCTGCCTTCAGTAAGATTCCTATAGGATTTATACCTCTTGGAAAGACCTGCACGTTGAGCCACACTCTCTACCCTGAGAGTGTGAACCAAGTCCAGTAAGTATTATGTGTTTCTGAAAGGTAGCTTTTGTTTGTTTCCAAGGAGCAGTGCTTCTTGTAGTTTGACACTTTCTTTTTCTTCTGTGTTACATGGAAGTTGGCAGTCTCTGGACAGAGCCTGATGATTCGGTTTGATATAAGATTGTTTTGTCCACTCCTAAACCAAAGTCTAGTCAATTAATCTTTCTTTTCCTCACACTTTGTTCCCTTTCAGTATTTCCTCCTATCATGCTAACAAATATATTTTTCCTTGCTACTGAAATCTGTTCGCTGTGGTTCTCCCAGTGACTAATTAGCATTCGTATTCACGGGACCCTTGCTGGTATCCCTCACACATAAAATCCACGAGCCAACTGGCATAACATCCTTCATTAACGCCACCAGAGTGCTTTGAAGCTCAGCGGGATGGACAAGGCTGCAATCAGCAGCAAAGATTAAAATAGTAATTTATATTTGAGTTCTAAAGAAGCTGTTTGAAATGAGCGATCTTTTTGTCCCCAGGTAATGAACTGTGCAGGTGATACTGCAGCATACTGGTGAAGCTGAAAGGAATTTGGTCAATAGGTTGCTGAAAGCTGAACCTGACTTAAGGATGTGGAAGCGATATTTTAAAAAGAAATACTTTGGTTCCTTTGTCACTATTAGAGCTATTCTTTGGAGTGTAGGAATTGCAGAGATATTGCAGAAAGGCAGGAGCTAGGAGAAAAGAAAGACTGAGAAAGAAACAGCTTCCTTCTCTGTCTCAGTATCCTAAGCCTGATGAAGCCAAAGGCAGTTTCACTTGTTGATTCACCCACATGACACTGGGTTGGATCTGAAAACTGTTTGGCTTGGTTGTTTTCCAGCTGAAACAGTGGAATTAAGCAGTGTGGAATTTAAATTTTACCCAATTTTGTTTAATTAGAGAGAAAAAAAAAAAAAAGAGGTTTCAATGAAATACATGCTTCAAAGCCTGAGTATAGAGATTTCTTTTGTGAGCAAGAGCACTTTGGTTACAAAGTCACTAGTGCTGCTTTTTGTGAGAAGAAATAAGGCAGTATCTTAGTTAATGTCCCCGACATAATGGAGGCCAGAACAAAATGACCACTGCTAATAGTGCTAATAGCTTTAAATTGTTTAAGAACTTCAAAATATTTTAATGTACCAAGGTAATGCAGTCCCAGACATGGGTCTCGTGCTGACCCTTCCCTCCTAGGTTGTTACCCTTGCCACCAATGAAACTATTTTTGGATCCTTAATACGTATCCAAAACAGCAGCTAACAGAGTTGCTGCATTGAGGTTACACAGAGTTTGTAATCTGGTAGATTAGCTGAAGAAGGAGTAATGTCTCTGCAGAGTTTAGGCTGGGGACTTTTGCTTTTCTGGTCTTTGCTGTTTGTTAGGATGCCTTTAGGCTTTGTTAGGCTTTGTCACAGCTTGCACCCACCTGGTTTGCTTTCTGATTTCAAGGAGGAGCAGCACTTTGTCAGAATTCTTTTCTCAGGGCTGCATAGGTTTTTCAACAAGAAAAAGCCCCACAAGGATGGTAGTGGAGTCTGCTGGGGAGGGGGGGAAAAAAAAAAAATGTTTTTAAAGTTTATTCCTTCTGCCTCCCTGTTTGTTTTCCTTCTTTCCTGTTTGTTTTGCAGACATATTACTAATGCTACCTTGGCCATTTTGAAAGGAGAGACAGTTCCACTTGATGTGTTGCAGATCAAGGTAAAAACATCTGCTTGTTTGGCACCCAACATTCCTCAAGCTTTCCTATTCTTGCATTGTTCTGTTTAAATAGACTACTTTTCCTCTGTGTCGTGCTGCTATGAATTTTGGCTTATCCTATCAGCAGTCCTGTTGGCAGTCATTTCTCCACTGTATGCTATAACACAGCCTAATCTAAAATGGAGAAAATACTTGGCTGAATGGCTGAATATATTCTGGGGGAAGTTAAGAGAGTTTAGATGAATGCAAAATTTAACTAATATTTCTCTAGAAGTAGTGAGAGATAACAATAGCGGTCTCAGCTGATTTAATAAATTCATGTGTATTGCGGAATTAATAACTTTCTTTTTCAAACTGAAAGATGTGAAATGGGAAGACGTTTGGCTGTGCTCAGTGTGGTTTTTTTTAGCATCTATTATTTTTCAGTTATGTTGTAGAACAGACATTTCTGCAGCAAGAACTTAGTGTTGCTGTGTGAGAACACCTTGCTCTTAGCTGACACTATCCGCAGAATGAAATGGCTATTGCTGGGTGTGCAGTCAAACTCAGTCAACCCTTTAAAAAATTCATGTTTTATATTTCTCGCTGGAAGTAAATGGAATGTGTAACACTTAAATTCAGGTTAACCTTTGTGGCTGTTAGCTATTTATCATGCCTTTTCTGTGAAATTTCTCTTCTGGGATTAATCAGAATTCAGGTTCTGTATAGAGATGAAATTTCTCTGCTTTCAAAAAACAAAGTTGGAAAAAAGATCAGAGAATGCAGTTTTGCACTTCTAAATTTTCTTTACAGGGAGAAAAGGAACAGCCTGTGTTTGCACTGAGCGGTTTGAGATGGGGATCTTACAGAGATGCGGGAGTTAAAGTTAGCAAGTAAGAAAACATCATTTTTGAAGCATCTTGTCTAAAAAATAACCCTCTGTTGTTGCAAAGAAGCCTTTTTTGAATGTAGGCATTTGACAGGCAGAAGCACCAACTCTTCAGATTAAGCATTACACACGAGCGTAAAACATTTCAGGGTTTTTGTCATTTGAAATAAACATGTAGTTAGTGCTGACCGATTTTTAAGGTAATTGCTTTCCTCTTGCCTTTTGGTGCCCATTTCTGGACCTTTGTTCAGATAGCATCAATGGAAAAAACTCTCCCTTGAGTAAAGTCTAAGTAAAGTGACGGACTGTTGTTTTTCATCAATTGCCAATGAAAAGATGGAGAGATGTTCAAGACCTGCCTGGATGCCTACCTTTGCGACCTGGTGTAGGGAACCTGCTTTGGCAGGGGGGTTGGACTCGATGATCTCTGGAGGTCCCTTCCAACCCCTACAATTCTGTGATTCTGTGTGATTCTGTGATTCTGTAACTCAGTTCCAACAAGGGACATCAGGTGCGGTAGAAATGCCCTTCAGCTCCTGCCAGAAATGACGTGGACCATACTGCCTGATGACGGTTTTCTGAATGCTAAACTAATAATTGTTGGGTTTTATCCAAGTGGATGTTTGACATGCCACTGTCTGTGTGTATCAAATTACTGGCATTATCTGGTGAAGGAGCAGCAGGGCCAAATCAGCTCATTCCTCAGACTGCCATAGAAGAATTACAGGGCAGGGTGCTGCTGACCACTAAGTAAATACGATATGTTTTGTGAATGAGCTATCTGCAAGGAAGCAGAAGATAGCTGACCTCTGGCAACTGGCAGGTGATTAAGTAGGTTTGAGAGGTGATGTGGGGTAGGAAAGATGCAGTAAACGGCCTGGGTGCTTGTCCTTGAGAAGCATGGGATATGCCTGGTTGCTTGTGTGGGTGCTGAGTTGGCTATGCTGCGGGCTCTCCTGCTAATTGCAACCCCAAGACTAAGGAAGTGCACTTCTCTCCTCTCTATGTTCTTATTAGGCTTCCCACCTATGCCCTATTTTATACCAAGTGTCAGCCTTTGCATCTTTTCCTGCAGCAGCTGCATTTCATAGGAGTCATGAACACCATGTGGGAGACTTGGCAGCACCTTTTGTACTTGGGGCAGTGTGAACGACTACAAACCTCATTTCTCCATGAATGTTTTTGAATGCCCAGAAAACACGCCCAGCTTGGGAAGCGCTTTAGCCACAGTTGAATGGAGGCTCAGCAAGCTTGGGTTAAGGACCTGTGTCCTTGTCCTCTTTTTATACTTCTCTCTAGGTGTACTCATTTGATCCCTGACAAACTGGATCCCTGACATGGAATACTGGGCTAAGTGAAATTTTAGTGTTCCAGTAAAGCTGAAAAGAGAGTACCTTCTACAAAGAGAGCTGAACTGTAAGCCACGACTCTAAAAATGTGCCTGGTTATCCGTAAGCTAAGCACTGTTCTGGTGGATGCATAGTGCTGAGT
This sequence comes from Tetrao urogallus, assembly GCF_951394365.1. Classification (NCBI taxonomy): domain Eukaryota; kingdom Metazoa; phylum Chordata; class Aves; order Galliformes; family Phasianidae; genus Tetrao; species Tetrao urogallus. The sequence goes on along the minus strand of NC_136813.1, from coordinate 137,166,199 downwards.
GTTACGTTTTTGAGGATTTGTTGTTTTACGGACAATTTCATGGCTTAATGGAAGTGGTGTGACTGCTGCACACTCTAGTAGTTAATGATAGCCTTACAACTTCGGTGTTGTTGAGCTGATGGTGCTTAGTGTACGTTGTTGGCCTTTTGTGGAAGACGGTGATCAAAATTTGCACCAAGCCTACCTCAGTATGGTCATGTCTTTAGATTCTGTACTGTATTTTGTGACTGACAGGATTTTTATTTTGTAAAACACTGATTTAGGTGTGAGAATACTTTGGGGCAAATGAATGTTTTTCCTGTTCTGATCTCTTGCTGCTGATTTTTTTTGGTTGCTTGTTTCCTCCAACTTAATTCTTCATTGCATATTGTAGAGATGCATCTCACCAACTGATAAACCACAAACCTTAAAATTAGTCCCAGCTGTGTTGCCTAACTAGGTAAAATTCTGCTACTCAGATGTCAGGCACCCTGTAGGGAAGATTTTATACTGCATGTTGGTGATCCGTAACTCAAGAACGGAATGTCACTGCTAAGCTGCTGGTGTGTAGAAACTTGTGCTATCACAAAGCTAAAGACTGTAGGAGAGCACTAACTTGGTAAACAAATCTATGTGCCCTAACTTCATACAAGGTTTCTCCTTCTTCCAATATCATCTGGATATCTTAAAGAGTTTCTTCTGTTCTTTTTTCAGGTATTGGTACCTAGGGCCTCTGAAAACCAAAGCAGCTCACTTTTTCAGTACGTTAAAGGTAAAAAAAATGACTGAGGAATTGTGGGAAAGTGTGATTGATGATTGTGTAGCTTCGAAATGAAAAGACTGACTGCTTTGTACACGTTATCTGCATTCTTTTCTGAAATTCTGGTAGCAATACAAAATGGGAGCGAAACTTCACTCATTGGAAAACGTAGCAGTTGTTAAAAATTTCTAACTTACGAAGAAATGAAGGGGAGGCAGATTACCTCTGCCTTACAAAAAATCTTTTCTAAGAATCTGTTGCTGCAAGATCACCAGAGGGAGCCAGTAACCACCTTTGAGCTGGAGAGTAGTAGTGGTGCTGAACATAGCATTTGACATGTTCTGTCACCTTTTCTAGACAGTATTTCTTATGATAACACTTATGATTTATTCATCTGGCAGAAGTTAAATTTATGATTAGACTGCTCATGAATGTTGATAATCAGTTTTCCATATGTAGCAAAATGAACATGAAGATTCGGAGCTTATATCTCACCTTTATCTTGCTTAAAATTGACCCTAGAAAGATGAAAATTTACTTGAGGGGCAAGGAGCTTTCTCTCAGGTGCCTTTCACTGCTCTCTGAACATACAAGGAGCCTCATGAAAAGGCTGTGAGGATACCCAGAAGCTGCCATGGTAGATGAGATCGTGCAGCCAAGGAGTTAGACTGTAATGTATTCATGAAAGATCTCCCCCTGCTTTCCCATCCCCAAGGGATTTGAGATGATGATTCTGTATGCTGATATTCTAAGGAGAAATTTGTTCTTCACCTCTCTCCAGCCCCTTTCTCACTTTTATTAAGGCCTCAGTGAGTGGCAGTGATAGTGAGTCTCACTGGTGAGTTATTCATTCTGCATTTAAAAGATCTGTTTAACCTGCTGAAGGTTAAAGAGAAATGCTCACTTTTTTGGTATTAAGAGAAAAAAGTTTCTACCTGATCTCCCCCAGTTGTATTATCCATTGCTTTATGTGCCTCTTATGTTACCATTTTGTTAATTTCTATAAGAAATGGTCCCAGTCTGCTGAGTGTAATCTTTTTCAAGCTTGTCCTTGCTCCTGTGCACTGTGTCTTTGTTGATTTTGCTGCAGCTGTCCTTGGAAATGGAAATACATTTTAAAAAGAAATTGTATTATTTCATCCATAAGTCCTTGTTTTAAGTGTTTCACAAATTAGTTTTAAAACAAAGTGAGAGCAAATAAACTTTGTCTCTAGTGTCGGTGTCCGTGAGCTTTCAGGAGCTAAGGTTCTGCTGTAGCTCATCAATTTCTGGCAGTAGAATCTGAAATTTCACAGAGAATATAGTGTTATTTTATTTCCTCAGGTGCTCTATAAAGCTCAGCTGACTTGTCCTAAGACCTGTTGTGTACTCTGCAAGCACCTGACTATACGGTCAGATCTTGATTTTTTGAGGTGCTGAGGAGCAAAAGCCTGCCGGATTTGGGTGCCCCTTGGCTTGCACACAGCACTGTTGTCTTTGCCTCGTGGCACTGGGCAACACTGTGAAGCTGAGCTGCTTCTTGAGGTTACCTTTGTGCTATGCAGAAAGCACTTGCACTTTCAAGCCTTCATGTTGACCTTCCAGTTTGGATTGTTTCCCACAGCCAGAAGCAGCTGTGTCACCTTGCCACACATCTGCAGCAAAGAAAACATCCCTTTACCCTCTCCTTATAGAGGGGAAAGTACCTCACTGCTGTGTAGGGAAGAAGTAGATCAGTAGACTTGGCAACTGTGAGTACCCTTTCTCAAGCTGCAGAGATGTAATCTTATATGAAGCTAGAGGCCAAGAAGTAGACTAAGGCAGTGGTAGCTCTGAAGTAGTGCTTGTGATCACAGGGTGAATAGGCTGTAGGAATCAGCAGAATAAACAGGAGGTTCTCAACAAAAGGTCCTCTGTCTTTTGTTTGTTTTGTTTTTGTGGTTTTTTTTTCCATGTAAATCCAAGGAATGGCCTCAGAAACACCAAGCTGCTCTCATGTATTTGGGACCAACTGAGAGACCTCCAGAGGAGCCAGAGGAGAAGCCATCCAGGCCTCCTTTGTATGTGAGGCTTTACAGACGGCTTCGCTTATACTGGTCACCTCCACGAAAAGGTGAGATGTGTGTGTTACAGTATGAAGTCACAGGCAGCCTTTACTTATCTAATAGTTCAGAGCTGTGGATTGTTTTACCTTTTTTTTTCTCCTTAGTTTTTTTCTTCTCCCTTGTGTCTGTCCCTTTCTCTGCTTTCCCTTTCCCTTTCTCTGCTTTTCTCTGACTTTCCAAAAAATTATTGCAATTTCAGCATTGACTTTGTCAAGATACTTAAGTGATGTTTTTCAGAAATAGAATTAGAAAGTATTTGTGGCTTCTTAAGTAGAAATGCATTTGTAAAAAACTCATTGTGTTCACTGGGCTCACAGTTGCTTGCCACTGAAGTATCTCTCTCTCCTTCTTCATGGGGAGAAAGGAGCATCTTTTATTTTTCTTTGTGGAAGGAAAGATTTCTGAGACAGAACAGCGAACATTACCTAAAACAGGAGGCAGTAAAACTTGAGGCTGTGCAGAAGCCTTAAGTTTTTCTTAGTACCTCACTTGGAAACCCCAGGCATAAATTCCCTTCTCTGTGTTCTGTGAGCCACTCTGGAGAGGTTAGCTAGGCAGTTTTCGTGTTGCAGAGTGCAGAAGAAGAGGAATGTGCATGTGCAATATGTAATGATGCAACCTCAACTGGTGCTTCCATTCCTCCTAGAGGCTAGAAGAGGGGATTCAGATAGAGGCATGGACTAAGTGACACTTTGGGAGAGCTAAACCCTGGAGTTTTTTCCTGAGTATATGTTACCACGGCATCCTGAACATTGGCTATCCTGGTTATTTTTTGGTAGCTGCACTAAATGTTCCTGTAATACTAGTCTAGGAAATTGGTTAATCCCTGGGCATAACAATTCACAGGGCTGCCAGATAATATGCTTGATCGTCTTTCCTGCCACTGTGTGAACACCTGTGGTTTGTTTTTTTTTTTTTTCCTTCAGTACTTTCAAACTTTTGATGTTTGAAAGAAAGAAAGCTAGTGGTCACAGTGGGTCAAAGTGATTTTTGTGGCTGGCATTGATTTTTTGTACTTCTCAGCAGTGAAATGATGATCTTTTTAAGTAAATTTCCCTTAATGTTATCTTCTGTATTGGCTTCATAGAAATCCCCAAGGAGGTAGCCCCGGAGGACTGGCAAGAACTGAAGCTCTCCACCGTTGAGCTTTCCATTGCAACTCAGAACAGACATCTTGATCTGACAGTAAGACCATCATATTTCACTGGATTCCAAATGCTCCCTGCCCACACAGTTTTCTTTTATTGCTGAACTCCCATTCTTTTGTCTTCATAAGTAAAGCAGTACCCTGTGCAAGTTGAGGCCCATAACTGAGTCTAAGAAAGGGCAAACCAGAGCTGGTATAAAAGCTCTGAAGACTTCTATAAAACAAATGCAGTATAATCAGGAAGAATCTGTGTAACTGGAAGGTTTCATTAATCCAGCAGAAGTTTTAGCATTACTCAGGAGGAAACAAGGCATCAGAATGGATACTCCTTCCCTTCTCAACCCATGGGAGAGGGGAAATCAGATATAGAAGTTTTATCAGTGAGTGTTGGAGTGCAGCTGTGAACATGAATGTTTGCCTAGAAATATGGCTTCTTCTCTCCCTTCCATCTTGCAGAGCAAAGAATTAAGAAAAAATGGCACTAAAGAAAGGACAGGGGCTAACAGTGAATTAGAGGACAGGAAATGTGGGTGGTTGTGGAAGAGCAGAACAAGGGAGCAAGGGAACCATTTCTGTGATAGCTTTCTGTCACGTCCTGCCCATAAGGCTTATGCTCTCCATTGAGTGCTTTAATTACCCGTCTTTGGCTTATGTCTGTGTTTTGGTGCAATGTCATTGCTATGAAAGCTTTTTGGGTAGATGCCAGTCTTTAATTCTGCCGGAGAATTGTAGCACAGCGATCCCTTTCTCTACATGTCTTTCTCTTGGCTGCAGGAAACCACAGCCGCTATCCCAGACTGACAGGAGGTGATGGACTTTCTGCATTGTGTTTCTTATGCAGAATTCAGGCTCTTTAAGAAGCTGAAAATCTGAGTTATGTTGATAGATTATCCTTGTACAATCAGGCATATCCATGTAGAATCGTGCTCCCTGTGTTTTCCTTAGCCTGTACTACATAAATGTTAGTTTCTTCTCCATCAGTGATTCACGATTTGTGCTGCCAGTGTCCTAGTAATGGTAGAAACAAGGCTGACCCTACCAGGGTATTTTTTTCTTTACTGATTTCCTGATGTTCCTTGGACAAAATATCCCTTGTATAGATGTCCCCTGACTCAGTAACATAAAGTGAAAAAGACCTATCAGGAGCTGAAAAATCTCATTGCCACAGACTACCATTTACATTCCCCCCCCCTCCATTTTTTTTTCCCCTTATGTCTTCAAGTTGCGCTTTAATACTTTTATTTAACAAAGAAGCAGCGTAGGATTCTCTCTCATTTCTCTTGCACATCCCAGAGAAATAGGTGACTTCCTATTAGGGTGGTTATACTTCTCTGTTTCTAGAACTGGATGTATCTTGATCTTACATCTTTTTTTCTACTGATAGGCGCTCTGTGTATCTGCCTTTGAATCCTCCTCTAGAAGCTGTTATCCCTGCAGCCATCAAAGCTGAATCACAGTACTGTCAAATGGACATCAGGGCATATCTGCTAAGTACTGCCAGCCAGTATTGTCTGTCTTTCTCACTCATGCCTAGGCTCTCCTGTGAAGCTGATAAAGCTATACAGGTGCAGCTCAGGCATTGACAAACTTACCTCTGCAAATACAGCAAAGCAATGAAACAAGTTACACTGCTGAATGCATTTGGTTTTACTTTTGACATTTTGATTGCATCTGTGCTAGGACTTTTGCCAGAGCAGAAATGTTTTCTTTAATTAAAAAACTAAGTATGATTTACATCTTAATCAAAAGTTCCTTCTCGGCAAAAGCTTTAATGTCTACTTAGTTTAAAGACATGCTGCTAGTGGAAAAGTAACTAAGTAAGGAATTTAAAGGAGTGATAATGAGAGCACTTTAATTTCCAATTTATATTCGTTAAAATTCTCTTACTGTAGTGTTTGGTGGCCAAATGCGGCATCGTTATACCACTGCTTGAGGTCATGAAAGATCCACTGATCAGAAATCTCTGTGAACAGATGTAACCCAACAGTCTCTAATAAGTGTGCAAAACATAATAAGAGCCAAATTTGTGAGTCATTATTTCAGTTCTTACGGTGTTTATTGAATAATCTTCAGTGAAAATCTGTTCTCTGTAATTCTTAATCTGTGTCCCTCGGGTCAAGAAAGGAGAAAAGGAAGGAAATGCATATTTTGTCTCTTCGAGTGGGACAAAGAGCTGGGTATTTTTTGTAGCGTATTTAAGTACCATGAGAGTGGCATTTTGAAATGTTAGCTGCTTCATTTCTGAATCTTCTTTTTTTTTGCTCAGCGCACTGAAGACTTCATGAATATTTGCATTGAAGCAGATACTGTCAGCAAAGGGCAGTTTGTGAACAGAGGGTGAGTATGGGAACACTGTAAATAGATGCCCAAATCTCTGTACAAGTCAGAACACTGATTTTTGGGGGAATATGTTATATTTCTGTCTGATTTTCTGCTGTAAAACTCTGCAGCAGAGGTCATCGGTCAGTGATGCTTCGTGGAGATTGCTTCATTCTTTAAAATTCTTACAGATTTTTCTTTTTTTTGGAAATAAGGCAGATCAGTCTACCTTGAGTTCTTCCTGGCTTCCCAGTTTCCTGTACCTTTCATCTTTCTCTCCACTGGTACTAGACGATGCTACTTGGAAAACACCATCATAACCAGTGTTTTATAGGCAACCGAAAAGACTAAGTCCAGAATCTTTTACCTCTAGCTGCTTGGTGGTTTAAGAGCCATAGAGCTGATAAGCTTGTACTAGTGGTACCTGACATTTCTGAACTCTGATAAGACACAGCTTTTAAGTGAAGGGCTCCCTTTGCTCAGCAACTCCTCAAACATATGAGATCTGAGCTTGAACAGCTTTTGGAAGATGTGAATTTATAGAAGGACTGTAAGCAAAAGTGTCGTATGCGGAGCAGGGAGGCTGCAGGTGTGGAGAAGCAGCACACAGAGAAAGAGTGAGCAGACATTTCTTTCGTAGGTTTGGGGTGTTGTCATGTAATGTGATTGTTCCTCTGCTCTCACCAAATATCAGTCAGAACTGCTTTTTCCAGCTCCTCCATGCCGTCCCACCAGCAAATAAACTGCATCTTCAGTGTGGTTTTTATTACCAATTGGTTTTCTTACTGAATCTAAGGCTGCTCTTCCGTATGACCATTTTTTTCCTCATACCATTTTCTAGGCATAGGGCCCCCTCTAGTGAAATCAGGTGGAATACATTTTTTGAATACATTCTTCACCTGATTGTCATCACTCTAAGAATTCCTGCGTGTGTGTCTTGTTTGTGATATTAATAGCAGAAGTGGGCCCCGTATTTGAGCATCCCAAGAGCCTCAGTGGGAATCAGGATGCCACCTGCAACTGCTTTTAGGTTGTATGAGCCACGTGGACCGTGTGTGCTTTAGACTGAGATGTTTGCTTTAAAGATTACAGAAAGGAAAGGAGGAAGAGCAGTGAGGGAAGTGTGGCCTCTTAAGGGGAAAATGAAGGAGACGTTGCTCCCAGAAGAAATGTGGATGGCTTTGGGTGATGTATAGTTGGGGTGTTTGTCTGTACACCCAGTGCACAGTATCCCCCATGTGAGTTGGACATGGTTCACACAGCAGTGTGTCATATTTTTTCTGACTGGATGTACACTGCTGTGCAGAAAAAGCTTCTGATGAGCAGTGATGTGCCCTGCTAGCTAGCTCCTCACAACTTGGAACTGCTGTTCAACCAAAGCTCAGAGAGCTCTGCCCAAAAGTTTGTAAGTAACAACAAAAGAGAAGGAGGAGGTGTATGTGTTGGGGAGCAATGGGGGAACCCAGTTACTCCTACAGAGAAGAGTCTAAATAGAAATAAAACACTGCTTTTTCAAGGCAAAATCGAGGTGCTCAGAGCAGATCTCTGCAGAATGCCCCTTGGCAGTTTGGTTTGAAATCAAGCCCTTATTACAGGTTCCCTATTACCCAGCACCAATAGAGTTTGCCTTTGGAAATGTACAAAGAAGCCATTTGCTTGTTTGTTTTGTTGTTAAAGCACCTCCACCAGAATTTGGAGGAGTTGGAAAGGTTTTAGAGAAACTGCCATATCAGTATGGGTATCCAGGTTTTTTTTTTTTTTGCATCAGAGCACTGCAGAGCAGCTGTTATTGCATCTCAGAGAAAGGAGCAGTCATCTTAGGTGTATATAAGTGCTTTCCAGCCGTGGATCAGATTTGCGTGGACAAGAGCATCGCTGCAGGAGTAGAGCTGATAGTTAAGATGGGGTGGAGAAGGAGCAGGCAAATACACAGTAGTGCATACCAGAAAGTGCTGGAGGGAAGGAAAGATGGGAAGAGTAGCATGAGTATTCCCCACCCTTATAGCCAGCTTCTATTCTTTGTGTGAAAGCATGGAGAGGGGGCACTCCAGGGGATGACTGCAGTGACCAGCAGCAGTGTAAAGACTCTTATTTTTATTATAGAATTTTACATTGGCTGCTTCTGGAGACAAGAACTAGATTAAACCTATCTGTTATCTACAGTAGGTTTTCCTTGCCTGTATTTTTGTAGTTCAGTGTATGGAGTGAGATTTAAATGCATTGAAAATATTGCTATTGGACTTTCTTTTCTTACTCCTGTTTTCCTTAGCTATCTTGTCTCATATAAGGAGCTGAATCAAATGATCCTTTCTGATCTTCACCAAGAGAGTGGTGAGGTGCTGGCGCAGCCTGCCCAAGGAGGTTGTGAATGCCCTGTCCCTGGAGGTGTTCAAGGCCAGGTTGAATAGGGCCCTGGTCAGCCCAATCTAGTATTAGATATGCAGGTTGGCAACCCTGCATACAGCAGGGGGTTTGGAGCTTGACGATCCTTGAGGTCCTTTCCAGCCCAAGCCATTCTATGATTCTATGATCCTTTCATACAGGATCACTGGAAAGGCAGATGCGGCAAGTCTCCTTTGACCATTCTTTAGTTATGTGTATTGTCTCTGTTGTACTAACTTTGATCCCATAATTGCGTTTATGTAGATCCTCATTTACCCTTGTGGATCAAATAATCTTGCTCACCTGAGTACAGTAAGTAGGACCTTACATGTTAAACTTTGAGCAGGTTAAACCTTACATAGGGAATCTTGCTGCTTATTTGTACAGCACTGTATAAACTGTATAATTGCATGCCATCAATGATTTATCATTTATATTGCCAGGGGGATGTTTAATTCCCTCACATTCATTCATTAATCTTTTAGCATATACATATTGGATTAGAACAAACTTTTTGTAGTTAATATTGCTCCTGTCTCTCCCTGCCCTTTCCTTTGGTGTCTGAGGTTTTCTTCCTTTGTCCTTCCATTATTCTCTCCTCTTTCAGCCTTTTATGCTCTTTGTCTGGGATTTTCTGTGATTTTAAGAGAAACTTGCATTTCTAGGGTATGGAATATTTGGTGTATAGGGTGTTTCTGATGTGCTTTTAGGGCTTGTTTTCCTGGACAAGATGAAATTATTTAAATTACTGCTTTGTTAAGTCCTCATAATGGACAGAGTTGCTTGGGACAGCTGATGTTGTTTATCTGAGAATATCTATGTGTGATAATTGTGCTGTGCTTGAGACCATGCAGCTCTGCTGTCCCCTTAGCTATCTGTGTGTTGCTGTCTGTCTGCACAGGGACCAGAAAGAGGGGTGGGGTGCATTCTATTTGTTGTTGTTGTTGTTGTTGTTAAGAGTTTATTAGGTTGTAGGTAAGTGCATGGAATTTGAGAAGGCAGTCATCCACTGTGGGCATTGCATCGTTCAGCATATAAGTGAGGAGCACAAGATTGTGCTATAAGAGTATATTCAAATTTATTCAGTGAACCTCAGAGCAGAAGTTGGTTGGAGGCTGTCAGTGCATACTGAGACGTACTGACTGCAGCAGAAGGGGCAATCTGTATTTTATTTTTTCACAGTTAAGCTCAGAAGTATTTGTATACATATATATAACCTTCAGGTTTGTCAACTGCATAGTGATTTACAAACCCATAGCAATGTGTCAGCTCTAAAGGTAGCTGCTTCTAAAGAACCTTCTCCATAGCTCACCTCTCTTTTGATTGAAACAGAAGTCAGAAGATGCGTGATCCACATATGTGTCCTGAGGGCAGTCAGTGCATCCAAGCCAGCAGATGCATCTTGCAACTTCCAGAGGTGAGAAGTTAAGGGAATGGGGAAACTTTGTAAATTCGCTTCCTAGTTCCACATGATACTGCACATCAGGAAATCCTTACTCCAGATCTGGGAGGTTGAGTATACTGTTGATGAGACACTGTTCCTCAGCGCAGCATCTCGGTCTCCAGCCAGGAGGCACATACAGAAATTACAACCCAAGTGGTTTGTGAACTAGTGGGGGAGTTTTGTTCAGCCATGAAATAGACAGCTCCCCAGAACTGTCATGTATACAGCACTGGAGGTTGTAAAGGATCTCTTATTCAGATGCATTGAATAGTCACACCTTCACCACTGTATTGAAGATAGAATTCCTCATCTACATTTTACACTAGAAGGGATTGTGCCATAGAGAAGATAAATGTCAGCATCTTCATGTAGACAAAGTAGGAAGAGGAAAGGCAATGGGGCTCTGGTCAACACAGGGAAGTGTCACTAAACCTTGAATACATCAGGCTGAAAAAGAAGCCAAAATTGTGTCTGCCTGAGTAGTTTAGGTTAGTCTGGTGTTACCTCTTAGAAGGGAGTGCTGTTGCAGCCTTGGAATGGCTGTTTCTTGGTTGTGCAAGGGCATTTCGTCAATCTCATGGATCATTTCTATCTTCAAGGGCCTTCATACCATTTGGAAAACAAATTTCATGTTAAGGGAGAATAGAACACGCCAAAAAGTGAAAAAAATCTTTATCTGACAAGTGAAAATCATGGATTATGTAATCATTAGTCAGCACTGTAATATTTACATCAAGTTAGTATTGTGGCAATCTTGTATTTCTGAAAGAACACTCTGGAGTCTGGGCTAAATACAGATGAGCCATTGGTAGGGGTTGTGGTATAAAATCAGCTCTTCATACTACAAGCTGAGACCTTCGGAGTATTTGTGCACGCCACAGAGCAGTGTTGTTTTATGAATCCTTGATCTAGAGCTGATGAGGGAACTGGAGACAGCTCAGGCAAGTCTCACCAGTTCTGAGGATATGCTGACCAGGTGGACTGCTATAGCTCTGTGATTTAACAGGACCTATGCTACTTTCTTCTAAGCTCCTTTGACGTACCAGCTCATCTGGAGCTAGTTTAAGGATCAAAGTGGCAGCCTTGCCTAGAGTCAACGAAGTGCGTGCTGAGCAGACACCAGATTTGTGCAGATAAAGTCAACCTGCCATTTTGATGAACAGTTTTAATCATTGGTGACTTTATCAGCATTAAAGTAAAAGCTCAGGAAAATTCTGCGGAGTAAATCCTGACCTGTGTGAAATACTTTGCATCTCACATTTCAGATCAATATAGTAAAGCAATACCAAAAGGTGTTTGCAACATGGATTTAATAGGAGTAATTTAACAGGCTCCTCTGCAGATTAGCTTGTGTCACCACTGGCAGACCAAGAAGAGCCAAGCACATATAATATAGTTCCAACAGCAAAGAGTCTTTCGGTATAAACAGTGTGGGTCATTAAATCTTCCTAGCATTTAATTATCACCAATTAACAACTCACTGAGCTAACATTACACCACAGACTCTTATACATTCCGTGCAGTGAAGAATAACTTTCTCTGCATAGTTGAGACCAAAGGGGCTGGAAGGCATGGGGAGGCTGTCACCTTGGTTAGCCCCCAGCTAAGTGTTGAACTGTAGTCAATCAGTAAAATCAAGTCTCAGTATTACAGCATTGCTGAAATAACGTTTGCTGCTTAGCCCTGACCAGTACTGTTATCTGTACACAGGGCACTGAGGGATCCTTTGGCATTGATAACGAGGAATACGAAGCTATGCCTGTGGAGGTGAAGCTGTTACCCCGGAAACTCCGGTTCTTCTGTGATCCCAGAATGAGAGAGCAGATGCTCCGTGCAGCCGTACAATGAGAATTAATATCAAAAGGGCCACTCTTCCCCACTCCTGCCAGGTTCTCTTCAAGGCTGTCCTCACTAACTGGATTAACCCCACCAGATTAACAAGCCATTCAGCTACTTTATGCACAAGGTACTTCCATTGAAGGTGGCTATTTGGCTAGTCTCAAGGGGTTTGAAAGTGCAAGTTAGAATTCTAAGAATTGCATGTTAACTTGATGGCATTTTTTTTTCCCCTGAAGCCAATAATGTTCCATTCACAGCACTACAGGCTGAGTGGTGAATGCCAAATGCTACTGCTTTAATGCAATTGTATGTTGAAGCAAAAAGAAAGAGTATTTGTCCTCGTGTTGTAAGAGTTTACATTATCTATGTATAAATCTCAGGAAAGCTGGGATCTTGGAAAAATTTGTTTTGGGTGCGGTCTAATGCTAAGGATGTGAAATGTTGGAATTGTTATATGAAACAGCTGAATGGTTATCTAACCTGTCCCAAAATAAATTGGAGATCAGTGACATGATTTCAAAGGAAGTTTGAAAACGCTCAGTATGTATGTATCTAGGTAAGATCTTTGTTTCTTCTTCACCTTGCCAGATTCAACAGTACAGAGCTTTAGTTAATAACATAGTAGAAATATATTCTTTTAGTTTAGGTATGTTTAGGTATGTTACACAGAAGCACACTGGAGAATCACCATTGACTTGGAGCTGTATGAAGTCCATGTGGAAAGACTTCAAGCCAAATGAGCCTTTCTTGTAAGTATTTCTTTTGTTCCTGTAGCAGCATAAGACAAGTACGGGCTTCCAAATAACGTTTAATATTAATTGTACCTGGTTGCTTTTCTCACTAACATAAACAGTGCTCATCACTCCTTATGCAGCCTACATCCCTTTGAGCCCCAGTTCCATAATTGGCTTTGTTGATTTTGAGCTTTTTTTTTTTTTTTAAATAGCTTCACTTTAATTGCTGAAAGGAAATGTTATTGACTTCAGCAAGGTTATCTGTAGGCTTTATTATAACTTACAAGTTTACTTGATTCTGCCTTGTTTACTTGAGAACAATTGATCATTATTTTTTCTAATGTGATTGCTGTTTGTACATAGTCACCATGCCTAGTCTAAATTCATCTGTTGATTCTTTGCTGTAGTCAAAGTAAGGACATTAGCGAATCGATTTCCAGTCACTTTCTTTAAGACAGCATCCTGGCTGCATGCTGCTGCAACAGCATCCTCTGCTGTCAGCGTGCTGAAATCAAAATGCTTTGAAAGGGCAGAAATAGGTTGGTTTTCTGGGTGATGCTGGAACCAAACTGCATGCTGACCTTTCCTTGGCTGTAGGGGGAAGAAACTCATTACCTAAGCACTAAACCCTTTATTGACTATGATAAAGGAGAGCAGAGGCCTGTTAGATGTTTGTAATGATAGTGCTGCTTACAAAGCCTGCATTGAGCTGTCTTTATTGGATCTACAAACACAAGTGCCCTGCAGCTCCCTGGGTCACTCAGACACCTTGGCTGCACTCTGTTCTTTTTACTTGCCACAGAGACACCTGGAATGTTGTTCTGCAGCCAATGTCAGGGGCAGTTCTCACCGAGTTTTTCCTGAAGCTGAGGCTTCCATAGGAAAATTAGCAGTGTTTTTGCCCAAGTAGCAGGAAAGACAAGGCAGCAGCCATTTCAGAAAGGTAAGCTTTAATTGTTTTAAAAAATACCTATGTATTAGTAAGCAGTTCTACTACACAGCCACAGGCCTGTGGGAACAACCACACATCTGCGAGATGCAAATAACACCAGAGCTCTTATAACTACAACCAGCCTACTTAAAGGGGCTAAGTGATACCTACAGCTTCTGGTTCATCTGGACCATTTCAAGGGGAAAATGATTCACTCCCTTACCTACTACCAGATCCATGGCTTCTGAACAGTGTGATTCTTTGCTCAAGGGTAACCAAGAGCACTTTTCAGACCCTGAAATTAGTGCTGATAATGCTGTGCTGATGTTGAAGTATCAAGGCCAGTCTGAAATACAGGCTGATATTTAAATGCTTATATCAATGCAAGTTGAATAGCTTATTTAAATGTCATTCAAGTGATTTTTTTTTTCCCTTCCTTCACAATTTAGAGGTCTCTCAGTATGAAGTGGTTCTAGATATCTGAATTGCAACATTCAGAGGGAAAAATGTGAGGAAATCATAACATAAAGTAAATGTAGGCTGAACCTACTACCAACAGTGTAGAGGAAAGGACTCTGTTCTCATGTTTCTACGTGACAGCAAGACAAACAGCTTTATTTGTATGAACCCCAAGACAGGAAGGAGGAGAACTGTGGGTCCCACTCCATGAGAACATTTATCCTGGCTTCAACATCCAGTACATTCTAGAAGGGCTTAAAATGGTGTAACATAAATAAAAATGAAGATAACAACCTAATAATGAACCAGCCCAAGGCACCTGTTTATTTTAACCACAATTACTCATTTCCATTTGAATGGCATGCTGCATTAATCAGGATCCGAAATCCCAGTTCGCTGCCATTAGGCCATTCTGTGATGTCAAAACATTCCAGTCCCTCTAAAAAAAAAAAAAAACAAACCCACCAGTGTGTTGTTATCTCCCACCCTCACCAGACCATTAGCTTGGGGGTGAGAAGGAGCAAAAAAAAACCCCAAAATCAACATCAGCTAAATTAGAAGTTACAGCTGTGGTGAGAGAATTTAGGGTAGTTAGCATGCTATGTAAACACAAGAGGACAGAGTACTTTTGCCCTGCTGTTTCAGAAACCACTCCCTTTCTCCCTCCCAAAGCATGCCTGTCCTTTGCCACCTGAGAGCCACTGTTACTCCTAACTTCTTGCCCATGAACTTTGGCACTTAAAATGGAAGAAGTGAGAAGTGTCATAACAACGCTGCTTTACTTGGTGAGCATGTACAGTAAAGCTACTTTGTTGAAAAGGTGATAGAACCTTTAAGCTAGAAAAGTGTGTTGGCATGTGTCTAAGATGAATCTGAAATCTAATTCTGAACAGTGCCTCTCTCTTAGCATCCACTGTTGTTCTTAGCTGTATTTGGCTCAGTGCTGCTTGTCCTACACTTGCAGTGAGATTTTCTCATGATTTAAATGTCTAATGTTGTGTATCACCTACTGAGATTTAAAAAACCTAGCATTTATTTTTCCTCTGAGCTTTACCCTCTACTCCAGATAGTAAAAATAATAATAATTCATTACTTAATTACACGTGTCCAGTACAACTACAGATGCAACTGTGAAGTTCTTGCTCTTTCCTATAATTGCTGTACCAGGAAGGCAATGGGGGAAAGAAATACACCAGCCTGTTTACTGGGGCACCGGGTAGACATGGTTTCTAGAATCACTATTTAACGTGGCCTCTGATTACTTACAACCAACTAGAGACATCAGAGATTAAAGGCACCACTGTAAAGGCAAAGTACTTCAACTGGAAAAGAAGATCTTACAGTGCTTGTCAATATCCTACATTATGGCATACTTTTCTTTCTCTTTTAGTTTAAAACATACCA
Organism: Tetrao urogallus; assembly: GCF_951394365.1. Lineage (NCBI taxonomy): Eukaryota > Metazoa > Chordata > Aves > Galliformes > Phasianidae > Tetrao > Tetrao urogallus. The sequence continues at coordinate 137,150,717 of NC_136813.1, read as the reverse complement.
AATAACTGACTCCCCTCCAGCTGCCAGTATTCAAAAAAGCAGCTATTAAAACATCTGTACTTAATTCAAAGTAAAACAGTTAGTTAGCTCCTGAACAGATAAAATTCAATTGAAAATTGAAATTGGTTCAAAGGCTAGGAAACAAAACCAGCCTGTTAAACAGGTCTTAGTGGCACAGGCTATAGCCATTCTTTTGTATTTCATACTGCTCTATCTAGGATTTTCTGTGTGCAACATCAAGTAAAAGCAGTATCTATTGTATTATAAAAGACACTGTGGACGAAGAGTTCATTTGCAAAGAAATGAGGAAGGATAGATAAGTCTTTTTGTTCCGTTTTCTATTTGGATACTTCTGAGTTCCTTCCAAGAAAGGCGGTAGAGAAACAAAATTACAAGAGCAACATGGGCTGAAGCTATCGAGCTGGGATGCAACATGAATGTTAATTTTACAGTAAAATGCTTGCTTTGCTGCTACTGCACCCACACTCTAGCTGACAACTGAAGACTTAGTTTTTGAAAAGCAGAGGTTAAATAAAAGTTAAATGATCAAGCCAGGAGGTTCTGCTTGCTGTCTCATGGCCCTGATGTTCTGACAGCTTGTGAACAAGGTGCTGTAATTCAGTTTGTTAGAAAAACTTTGAGGCTTTGAAACTTTCATGACAAGTTAAAGGTTTGTTCCTGTTTGGTTCAGCAAAAAAATTACTAATACCAAAGAGAACAGAAAGTCATCAACAGCTGATCACAGCTAAGCTACACAGAAAATGAAAAAAATTGTTGGAAAGTAGTTTCAGTTCTTTTTTTTTAATATCTGAAGGAAATTAAGTCACAGCACTATGATGTATGCCAAACATCCCCAGAGGTCTTCACTGTAGTCAGCGTGTTAGAACTGAAGTGGAAGCTAGAAGGCATAGAGGTGGTGAGTCACTTTTATGCCATGGGTACCAATCTAAAAACAAAACCTTTCCTGAATGAAAAACAAACAAGCAAAACCCACCAAAACTGGCAGTATAAGCAACAGTGTCTTCCCCTGTAGAAAAGCATTCCAAGTCCTGAAAAGCAAGTTGGGGAGCAACTGTTTGGACACAGGTCACGAGAACATAATCCGCTTAAGTTCATACCAATGAACTGTGCAATAAATCTTGTGAGGCCTCTGATCCCACATCTCATGGAAACTTCTGAATCCACAGCAAGCAAAACTACTCCTTTGCTGCAGATAGCTTTCAAGAAAAAAATGCCAACCTCTTTCCTTGCAGAGGGACACAATCCATAAGGAGTCCACTTGGGGAACACTTGCTTCAATTGTTTTAAGAAGACATCAGAGGTTCAGGTGCTGTCTCATTGTATAAAATGCTATGGTAAATGTATAACACCAGCTACAGTTTGCATCTCTACAAACTGCAGAAAGGCTCTAAGGTGCTGAAGTCCCTTGGTAGAGGGAGCAACTAAGTAGCTATAATGGTAAATGAACAGTTAGCTTAAAGATGATGCTACTACTGGCTAAAGGATTTCGGACAAAATACTATGTCACAACCATAGTTCCATTCTTGGACTTTGTGTGGCAAAAGGATTACCCTTCACAGGCATAGACTTTCTAGAGAAAACCTCTGGCCCTGTATAAACTGAATCCTGCTCTTTCCCCAGCAAAAGAATGAGAAAACACTGGTCTGTCCAGGTAGAAAAACGCTTGCTGTTAGCCATTGCTTCCAGCCAGTTAGCAACACCAAACTCCAGGGGAACTTCCTGTAAGCCTTAAAGTCATTCCAGCTAGAAGGTCACATACTGCTCTCTGTCTCATACTCAAAGACAAGGACAGAGGAGGCAGTTCTGAAGGCTGCTTGACAAAGGAGGAGTGGCAGACAGTGTTGAAACAAAGGAGTGGCAAGTACTGTCTGCTACAAAGGAAGATCTAGTGACATTAGTTGGGGGCATACTTCTTCAAAGTAATCCTGCCCAGCATCATCTGAACTGAGACTGGAGAGCATAGCAACGCAAGGCCGCTCAGTGGTGTTGAACCCTCTTCAATGTGAGGATGTCTTGCTGGTTTGAAGATATTAACCCAAATCAGCAGGTTCAATACAACTGAAAACCAGAGGTAACGGAAGGAGGGATGAAGTAGAGATAGTGCTCTTCTCCAGCTGTGAGATAGGCAGGTATAGTCTTATAGACTGTTTGCACCTTAAGTGCTGGAAATGAAACAGTACCACTCTGGTAAGCAAAGTCATAAGATCCTATAGCACCCCTTTACCCCAAATTTGTTTCAGCCATTGATGAGGAAGGGTGGCTTTCTTCCACTTCAGCTGCTAAAAGTTGAGTGAGAAGTGTTTAAAGGAGTCCCGGTCTTCATCATTTGTTTAACTGTCCTCACCCGTAAACACGGTGGAACAGGAGATGTTTTATGATACTGGAACACTAACAGCCTGTGCTGAAGCTCTCTTCAGTCAAGTGGAAGAGGGAATGACAGTAGAGTTTTCCAGCCAAGTCTTGAGAGCTCAGCGGCAGCATTTCACATTGGTCCCCATCAGACAAAGTGCTTTCCTGAAGTCTTCAGCCCTCACGCATCCAGAGGAGGCAAAACCTAGCTCACTGGCACCAGTGAGGGTTGGTGCAGAGATGCCACTGGTCCTATCTAAACAAAACAAAAAACACAAGTGAAAAAGAATAGGAGATGAAAACAAACAAAAAACCGGGAGTGAGTACACCTTGGGGAAATCAAGGGGGTAAAAATACAATCACATTTTCTTTTAAATTATAAATACTTTCCATATAAAGTTATTAAATAAAATGAGTTCCATCCAGTGGCCGCGGTGAGTTCCAGTGATGCTGCTAAGCAATGTCTGGTAATCTTTGAAAAGCGATCTTTGCTCCCCGTTTCTCTTCCTCTTGGTTTAAGTGCAGCAGGGGTTGTCAATGACTAGCATAACATCAATGCCATACACTTCCAGTAGGTCCATAAGGAAACTTCGATCCCCCTGGGGATCCAGGCCCATGCCTCGTGCGTGGTCAGCTGTCAGGGTCTTGTCCTGGCTGGCTGACACCTCCATCAGTGTCTGAAATATGCGGTTGTTCTGCTCCATAAAAAACCTAAAAGATAAAGTCAGCTGAGATGATGGCAGTGAACCCCCAAAAGACAGCATATTTACCAAACAGGCAACAGAGCACCAATTTAGGCCATTGTAATCCTACATCCTACTAACTTGGTGATGCTGTAGTAGATTTCCGTCCATCCAACTTTTAATTTACAGTGATGCTTCTATCCGGCTGATTTGCAGTAGCCATTTGCCTCTTCAGAAGAAAGCAACATTGTAAGCTAACATGTACTTTGTGGTAACTAAGTGGGTACATCAGACCTATGTCTCCCAGAGAGCAAAGGAGGAAACAATGTTTTTATCCATCTAGCATGCCACTGAGTAAATAATTCGCCATTATTGGAGGAGAACACAGGCGCAGTAAGGGCTACTTCTTATCTACGGCTTTCCTAGGAATACAGGAGGCTTTGCAAGAAGAGTTCTGACTACATCTGTGCAGCACCACACTAAGTTCTGCCCTGGTGGTCTAACACATTTTCATCCTATAATTTCCCAGCAGCTACACAGTGTGACACAGTAGCAATAGGCAGTGAAAAGCTTCAGAGGTGTTACAGGTGTGGTTTCCATCTAATTCTCTAGCTCATACTCTACACCCTGTTCTGGTTCCTCCGTTTCCCATTTACAGAGCCTGCTGCGCCAGTGGGCTGATTCTCCATGCTCAGATCTTACCTCTGCTCTGTACCTCCCTCACAGATGTTGGTGCTTTCCCAAGTCACGTGTTTCTGGCATGAGAAGTTGTGTGGTGCTTATGCTTTCAGAACTGGAAGGGGATTCTTGCACTTCTGAGTACATTTCAAAAATTTCCTTTCCCCTTCTAGCATCTAAGAGACCCCAGTGGAGACAAACATGGCTGCTTTTGGTTTCTCAAATTGCAAGGAAGATGATCTGAAGAATAAGAACCAGTTTGGCTCTTGGATTCCCCAGGGAACACGGAATTACACTGACCATGGTGTTTCATAATATGCTAAGCAAGCACAACATGAAATCAGTGAAATGTGTTTCTTAATCCCAACAGCAACCAACTAAGCATTAAGAGTAGCCACTCACAAGATGAAAAGATCCTCTTCACAGGAGCTACAGTCCTCACCCACCTCTTGAGAATACATTAACATCTGCCTGAGAGAAGGGAGACAGATTAAATGCACATACCTCCAGTGAACCCAAAAGCATTACAAGCAAACAGTTAACGCTGAAGACTTCACGTCTGTTTCTTGGAGACAGTCCAGTTAGCACCACTGCCCTGAGGCAACAAGGTAGTCTTTATAAGGCATTGGGCTAAAAGTCATGGCATAAGGGTAATATTTTCACTTCTGATACTGATCAGTAATACATCGCAACCTCTGCTTCTCCTCCTGCCTTCTGTCTGTTTCACCAGTTCACTGGTGGAGTGATTATACATGTGCAGAGTACCCAGGGACTCTCATACTAATCAGCTACAGTGGAACCAGAGTCTCAGGTGAGCTGAAGCAGTAGAAAATTTGAATAACAGAAAGACATCCTAACATCACATTCCTGTCAGAACCAGGACCGCTCAGATCTCTGTTATTACCTCTGGTCATTAAGCCGTCGGTATTTCTCCTTGTCAGCACTGTTAATTTTCAGGAGTGGCTGCAGATGCTCGTGATGTGTTTTCACATTCTGGTTGTCTACATAGACATCATAGAGATCCCGTTTCTCCTCAAAGATCTTTTCTGTTGTACCTGCCAAAATCAGATGGGATTTTTCAAAACAGCATATTGCTTTCCCTGCAGACCAACTGCTCTCTCCGCTTTTGTAGATAGTTAATCCTAGCATGTCTTATCTCTCAACAGTTTTAATCCACAGCTTGGAACCTCTGGATATTTTGCAGCTTGAAATTAAGATAAGGTCTGCCAAATCCATCATACTTACAGGCCACATATGATACTTCTGTCTCCAGCATTTCTATGTCTGCCACATTCACATAGAAGAATGGTTTGGATTCTGGGACAGTTCCTCCAAGACCAGGTAGAGAAACGTTGGCAAGGCAACAGCAGCAGTACACTGCAGATGAGAGAAGTAAGTGCTGAGATGTACTCCCTGCAAGGGCATTATGAGCCCTGCTTACTCAGTTCTCCCACATGCTCTTATGTAAACAGTGGTTAGAGCTTTGAAACGCCCCTGGACACCAGAAAATCTCAAGTGGGAACATGCTATTTTGGATAGGAAATAATCAGTTCTCCCACCAGAATCCCATGTTCCAGATTCCAGAAATTCATTCGGCAGTCTTATTTTCCAGTGTTTGAAAATGCCAGGTATGCCCTTAGCCCAAAGACTTGAAGAAAAGTGTTTTGTAAAAAAAAAAAAATAGATACGTTCAAGGCAAACTTTATCCCCCACAAAGAATGGCTGTGATGGATTTTTAAGACCTGCGTGACGTCTCTCCTCTCAGTACCCACAGGCAATTTGGCAGCTCTTTAGCCTACTGTATAGCTCTGTGGTGTCCCTGGAAACATACCTCTATAGCAAACAACTCCAACTGGGGGTGGTGAAAATATCAATATGCGCTTGCGCAGCAGGGCAAACTTCCAGAGGACAAGAATCTGCTCACCAAAGAATTTGATGAACTGAGACATACAGCCAGCAGGGTGTGTGATCTGCAGGTGGAGGGAAAGAGAAGAGAACAGCTTAGAGGTGACACTGGGACACATGCACAGATGCTAAGTCTAAATGTGGGAGCAAGACCAGCACGTGGCAATGACAGAGAACTGCAGCTTGTAATAGCCCAAGTCAGTCTCATCTAAAGCAGCCTGCGAAGTGCTGGAGTGACTTCTTACATAAAGAAGTACAAGACACCAGTAAGGAGCAGCAGCACAGTGCATGTTCCCACAAGCCTCAGAGCACCTGCCTCACCTTCATCTCAGGATACATGTATCTGTGGATGGATGGCAGCCAGTGGACCGGCTGCTGGGAGGTGGTGGTGCCCTTGCTGTCAGGGAGAACACCTTTCTTGTCATCATAGAATGCCTCTAGATGGGAGTAGTGCCCTGGCATCTCCAGCTGGTGTCTGGAAGAGAAACGAGAGACCTGTAGTGCCTCCAAACTCTATTTATTCAATGCCTTGCCCCAAGCCGGTATCTGCTTTTGGAAGTAGCAGAGTAGCCCCGGGTGCCTCAGTTGCACAGACAATCTAGAAGGGCAGTCTGTGCATGAGGAATAACACCAGCTTTCTGTGCAATGAACAAGCAGGATTGAAGCAGACAGTGAACTTTATGTATTTATAGTATAGGACTGATTTATGTATAGGACTGATCCTCTTTCAAAATGTGCTCAGGTAGAATCAGCTTTCTTTTCTACCAAACCCATTTGCCTGACCCACTGACCAGCTCACTGAACACAGCTGAGGCAAGCACAGAGCCAGAATCACAGTGACAGGCTTAGAAGCCTCTTGTGAGCTCTCAGTAAAATAGTTTTCAGAAGGACAAGAGAGAAACTCGTCCTCTCAACAAGAGGACACTAACTTCTTGTCCTTTCCTGTAACAGTTACATCCCCACAGTGCTTCAGAAGAAGTAGGGTTTGGATAGCATTTGATAGCCTGCTAGCAGTGAAGAGTCTGCTGCTAAATCAGTTCCTTCATCCTTTCTCCATTGTGAATTGTACCCCCTCTCTGGTGAACCAGACATTCAGCAAAGTTATAACTCAGCATTCCACTCTAGTTCTCACACATCTAAGACCGCTCTCCACCGAGGCAATGTTACCTTTCCCAGGTGGGGAGCAGCCAGTTCCATCCCCAAGGAAACTTACCTGACCTGGTTCTCCAGGAAGTGCATGTACCTATAAAGCAGGGTGTAAGAAGGAGACAGAATCCCCACAGACTTCATACGAGCACCACGCTCTAACTCACTCTCCACAGGCATGTTGGCAAAGCAGGCCAGGCCAAAACAGAGCCCTTTCCGGAAATAACTGGGGACAAACATTTCACAGAAGAGTTAATGTTAAAAGAAGGGAAGGGAATGAAAGAAAAATATCCTACCAGCAAAAATACTGATTTTTGGAACACAGTTACTTCTTTAAGAAAACCTCTGAGATCTCACTCTGCTATCTGAAGGATTGAGAGCTGGCCCTCAACAGGACTGGACCATGGAAGGGTAGAGTTTCTAGTGCTGCTACTACCAGCACCTTACCAACCACATCACAACATGACAGCAAGGAGGGAAAGAACTTGAAAGACCAATAGGGGATGCAGGACCCAATCGGCACAGTACTGTTCTTAGGAAGAGCCTGGAATGCATGAGGCTGTGAGCAGAGTCTAGGTACTTAGTCATATTTTGGGTGCCAGCATGTGGAAGCATTACTCCAGTTGAGTGCAAATCTACATGCCTTTGAGAAAGTAACAGTTACTTCTGACCACAAGGAACAGTAACTTTGCAATTCATTGCAAAACATTGCTGCATTGCAACAGTAGGCTAGTAAAAGCGTGAGAATGCAGAACTAGCCATCAGTCTTTCCACTGTAGGAAGGAACCAGGGGTGAAGAAAGTGACTGAGGACTGTTTATCACAGTTAAAGGATCCTAAAGTGCTGACAGAATTAAGAACCATAGAATCTCTAAGTTCTGATCCTGCAAACTTCTTCCTATTTTACTTCTGCCATTTCCTCTCCTTCACCATAGGTCTCTGCTGACATACACTTGCAGTGCAGCATGATTTGCCCAATAAGCATTAACACTGCACACCCATGAGAAGCTGGCTGACCTCCACAGCCACAGCTGTCACACAGCAGATCCCATACAGCCAGCTGGTACTGGATACAGTATTGAGTGTATCTGAACAGTATCTGGCTTAGTGCAGCACAGGTCAGCAGCAGTGCAGTGCAGGAATTTAACTTCATAGGTGGTGTTTTCCTTGCACGTTGTGAGTTAAGGATGGTGATGTAGATGTAGAGCCAAGAGAAGGAAGAAGTAACCCAGCTCAGGAATACTCACATGAAGTCTGACTGGATTTTGTGGGACCCACTTGCCATGGATTTGAATTCCACACCTTCCAAATCAATATCTTGAGGTAAACACCACTCTACCATGTTGCCTGAAAATAAGCACATTTATTTGGGTAAATGCAGATGTGGTGCTCATTAGTGAAAGGTCAACACCAGCAATAGCCAGCTGCTGCTTTTACATCAGATCTATGCTGGTAATTCTGAAATAACACTGCTCCAGAACTCCCTCTGTCCTGGACAGAGGCTGCGATACTCTACTGTATCTCTTGCAAACTTCACTTCTTGCAGCACAACACCCAGGTACTAGAGAACTGTTTTGGAACTTAGTGCTATTTTGAGTATTTATCCTTCACATGCTTTGTCACAGAGCAGCTACCACTCTGCCTCACCAGGTACTCTGATAGTGAATAAGCTGTAATATGGATACAGAAAGAACCCTATGTGTAGACTGCTGCTCCATAGGATGAGTTTATGTGATAGATCATAACAGCAGTATCTTCTTGTGGCTATGCAGGATAGGACTGCTGAAAGAGGAGCCCCTACCTAAGCCAGCATCCTGATCATCACTACTCCCTAGAATTTATTTATTTATTTATTTTAAGGGTAGGAGGAGATCCAGGCACTGCATGTTTGTACATGCAACAGTAACCAAACAAAAAAAAAGCACACAGGTTACACGTTAGATAAAGATTATCACACTGATGTCACCCGGCAACCCAGCCAGATGGCATGCAGTTGTTCAGTGGAAAGGGCCACCTGAAGAGCCCAGTCCTAGAACAGATGGTATCAGAGAATTTGTAACAGGTCCCTGGAGCAGACCAAGACCTGCCTTGCCATGTTATTGCCCATGAGTAAAAATGGGCCCTTCTTAGGCTTTCCCATTACAGCCCTTCAGAGCCTACCTTGTTCACCTGGACACTCTTACTGCAACAACATACGCTCTAGCTTCTGCCAGTAGTTGAAATGTGAATTTGAAATAATGCAATTTAGTTTTAAAAAACAAAGGATACTTGCTTAAAGCAATGGCACAGGCACTCGTGGGGACAAGCATCCCCCCACGTAGACACTGCATACATTTGGCAGGGCTCTACACTTAGCCAAGGCTGTTAGAAATAGAGGCCTGTGATTTAAATATCTCTGAGACCTGTCTGCTGTGTTATTACTCATACTGCTTAAGTACACGCATGCAAATTCACATTCAGTTGAGCTGTTGACATTTAAATAGGCTATTTTTTCTCCCCATGGATATTGTATTTAGCAGACCTCCCCCAGCCCTGCCTGGGACTTCAAAAAACAACAGCGTGGCACCAGGAGAGATGTGGTACCCTGGCTCTGCCTGCCCACAGGCACACAGCTCCCCAATGGGCTGGCTGAGCCATGCAGCTTGTGCCATCCCGTGCTCCACCACAACGCGCCTTTGCCTTTAACAAGAGTGAAAGGCTGGCAGAGGGAAGCGGTGACATCATGCCATTGCACGGTCCCCTGTAGGTTTTGCATATTATATATAGATGTTGGCTTTTGTTCTGTGGGGGTTTTGTTTTTTAAAGGCACAGGACCCTTCCTTGACAGAGTAAGGGAATGACTATTGCCTCCTAACCACAAGGCTGTGGTTACAGCTAGATCCTCTTTTAAGGATTGCACCACAGAGAATCACGCGTCGGTCATCAGCTCTATATTCATGTATCAACAAGCAAGAGAGCACCACGGAGCAAAGGAAAGTAACTTTGTTTTGTTTATCAGGAGCTCTGCTGTCTGCCAGGTACGGAGATGTTGGTGTGGACACGGCTCAGACAACCTGTGTGCTGCAACGCTAAGAAAGGAAAAGGCATCTTGAGCAGATTCTTATCTGCTGCGTACCCACAAGACCTACTGCATGTCACATAGCTATTTACCCTGGGCTTTGTAGCTACAGGCTGACATCAACAGCCCACACCTGCACTCCTGGCAGTTCCTCACACCGCCGTGCCCTATGAACGTACAGGCGACGTGGCAGCCGGAGAGCCAAGGCGGAGATAAAAAGACTCAAAGTCAGTCTGGTGAAACAGAGCAAACAAAGGACGCGGCGGCAACTGCCTGCCTGCATGAGAAACAGGAGGAGGGAGGACAGCCATGCTGTAGAGAAACAGGAAGCATTTGCCTTCCTCTGCATACGGCAGCTCTCGTGCGTGCAGGAAACTTTCCAAGTGAGATCTGAACTTGAGAGAGGCTTTGGCAGGAGACAAATCTGGAGATCTTGTGGGAGCTCTCCCAGCACCAGGTCGGTCAGAAACAGCACTGTCAGTTGCTGGCATGCAAAGTTAAGGATGTTCTTCCAATTCTGCTCTTCTTTTCTTCCCTCTCACCAATGACACCAGCACCTGATGGCTGCAGTAAAGTCACCACCTGGCCGTCCTCGCCAGTAGATGTTTCCCAAAGTCTTCAGGGTGCTGGTCTTTGCACTGCTTCTGTGTTGTACTGGGACAGGAGCTGCACCAGGTGAGATCTCACTGTGTTATGGCTCAGTTTCCCATGTGGAAGAAAAGTGGAACAGAAAATCAGAATATTTACATGCTTTCTGGTGGGCAACTGATTCCTTCTCTCACTTCTCCCTTATGTTTCCCATTACTCCTATCACCCACTAAGCCAACAGGCTGTGCAGGAACTCCACAAAGTTGACTATTATCTCCATCACAGAAAGAGGGCTAAGAAGATTCAGCTTCTTTTCCAGTATTCCAGAAAAGTGAAAGTAGCATTGGATTCACTTCACCTTTTTTTTATTTTTTTAAAGCAAAATTTATTGTCCTGTTTCTTTTTTTGTACCTACCCAAGGCAGGTATGAGTGTAGGAGTGCATGTGGAGCCTAATGCCAAGTAGGTCACACCTACCGGATATGTCTCAGCAGCTGCCCAAGGTAATCTTGTCTGTCCCAGGGAACAAAAGCACTGGGAAGTTCAGCAGCCTCACGGAAGCACCTTTTGACTGCAGTCTTTGCAGGGATGTGTTGTCACAGACCAGGTGCTCACACTTTTTCAAGTGTCAGAATATTCTCAACTCTTTACTCCCTTAAGGAGAGGGCTGCTACAGGGCAGGGAGCAAAGAGAAGGCAGCACGGTTGGCTCCTGGCCTGCCACCATTCTGCTCTCCTTTTAATAGCCATGAGGAGGTCTCTGTCAGGTCCCACAGGTTCACCGTGCTGGAAATAGGGAGAGCACTGCTGGGTTAGAGGCTGCCTCTGACTTCTGGGTTCAGCACACAAAAAGTCCCAGGGACATTGGAACCATATTTGTGAATTGGCAACCCCATAACCTACCCCTGTGAACCCAGGACATGCAATTGCCAGAAATACCAAGCTTGTGGTCCTTGAGCACTTTCAAATTTAGGAGGGAAACTGCTAGAGCCTTTGTTAGTGCAGTCACCACATGTTCCTTCTACAGGAAAAGATCCCTCATGCTACTGCTTGCCAGTATTTGAGCAGACGTTGCCAAGAGTTCTGCCTTTCATGTGCCTGAGCAGGCTTCCACAGGAGGGCTGCTGTGCTTTTCCTAATCAGCATCAACCTGGTTTCAGACACAGTATGGATGATCTCCTTCAAGTCACATGCAGGGACCAGGCACCCTTATGCCCATTACAGTGACATGGTTGCACAACCTGACATGGTTGACCAGAAATTTGTCTTTCCAATGCCAGCAAGCTCCTCTCACTGCAGTTTTGTTTTGTTCTGGGTTTCCATCCTCCGTGGAGCAGTTAGCCTGTGAAGCTGACATCTCAATACGATCCTCACCTGTTACTCCTTGTGTTCAGCACCAGCACTATGTGGCAGCAGCACACTGACCCTCAGTGGACACAGCAGCCTGCTCCTGGGCAGATGACACCGCACAAACTGCACATCAGATGTGAGAAGAGCTGTTGCCCAACTCTCCCTGGACTCCATTTAAAGCAACAGCTGGCCCAGACAAACTCCTGAGAAAGTCAAGCTTTCTGCCAACCAGGAAACCTCCCCAATTCATAGAAGGCATATGCTGTCAGATTGAGAGAAAGCTGCTGCCACCATCCGCACTCTGCTGTGTTTTGGGTACTTATGGGAAACACCTCCCTCCCCATCTCCAGTATGAAAGGCAACAGCCAACCTCGTTCAGGGTTTTGCTGAATCCCAAGCTTGTGACCTCTAGATTCTCCCTGTGGCAGCACAAAATGGGTGATGTTTTGAGAACCCTCGAGTGTCCCAGGGCACAGCAGTCACAGGTTGGCAGCGTGTGGTCCGACAGCATCCTGGGGCTCCATTCTCCACATTGCTTCTGTGGGCTGCAACTCCGGGCAGGGTCAGCATTCACTTTCAGGGCCTCTTCTGATCTCAGCCCCTCCATCAACAAAACAACACAAAACCAAAACAAACCAACATGCTTTACATCAGAATTATTTTGCTAGGAATTTCTTAAGCGTCCGTCGACAGGGAAAGAAAAAAAAAAAAAAAAAAAAAAAAAAAAAGAGGACCGTGTTTCCATGCCGGGCTGTGGGTGCGTTGCTGTGCTTCCCACGCTGCTCCCAAACTTCCTACTGGCCCCGGGCCGTGCCGCACTCCTGCCAACACCCCAGGACCGCCGTCGGGCACGGCCACCGGCCGCGCATCCCCACGCAGCCGCCCGTACTTACGGACGCGCGAGAGCGGCGCGGCTCCGCCGGCAGAGCCCCCGGCAGCGCCACGGCCACCGGAGATGCTCCGGGCCGCCACCGACCCGCCGCGCCCGGCCGCGCTCACCCGTGCGGGGGTCGAAGGTGACCACGAAGACGGCCACGATCTGGTCCTCCTCCGCCTCCGCCCGCGGCGGCCCCGCCGCCTCCGCCTCCTCCTCTTCCTCCTCGCAGACCCACGGCGCGGCGCTCCAGCCGCCACCGAGCCGCCGCCCGCCGACGCCGCCCGCCTCGGCCGCGGGCGGCGGCGCGGATACAGCCGGGCCCTCGGCCCAGAAGAGCAGCGGCGCCTCGTCCGCCCGCTCCACCATGGCCGCGCAGAGCCCAGCCGAGCAGCGCCGGCCGCCGGCGGGAGGCGGCTACGGGGCGGGGCGCTGCGGGACGCGCCCCCAGGGGACGGGAGGGGCTTATCGGCGGGGGGGGGCGGTGCTCCGTGCGGCCGGACGGGCTCTCCTCACGAAGGTCCCGATCCCTGGGGAGCGTAGGACCGCTGGGGGCTGGCGACACTGAGATGTATACGTGTATGTGTATATATGTGCTATGAAACGTGTTGTAGAGGAACAGGCAGAAGCAGCTGTGCACGCCCCATCCCTGGAGATGTTCAAAGCCAGGCCACTGGCAGCCTGATCCGCTGGGTGGGCTTTAAGGTCCCCTCCAACTCAAGCCAATCTGTGGTTCTCTGAGTTCAGCTCAAGACAGAAACACAGGGACACCAACACACCCAAGGCACCGGCAGCAGCCAGTCTCAGTGTAATTACCACCCTCGTTATGCTACCACCATTAAGCTTAGCCCATTTCCCTGGGAGTTTCTGATTAATTGGATTACCCAATTAAGCAGGCCACAATTAAAGGGAAAGCATTGCCATAAAGGCTTTAACTGCCCAACTTTTTGCCTGCTGAGCAGCTCCGAGCGCTCAGTACTCCATTAAGAAACTCACGATGCAGTGCCACCAGCATTTCTTTTTCTGTGACATCCGTGTCCGTTCTCAGTACCAGCACAAGCACAGCAAAGTCACCTAGCAGAGCTGTGAGCGGCTGTGGGTGGTGGTTGGCAGACAGAGGTATCTGCAACAGATGATGGACAAAGAAAAAAAACCAAGAGTTCTGTACAGTGCTTTGGTGGTGTATGAAGGGTTTTAAAGAAAAGCCAAATTCTGCTTATACCTGCACACGTTGCTCTCACCACATGGGCAGCACCAAGCTGTGCTTTGAGGCATGTTTGTCTGCATGTTGCTGATGACAGCTCGTTTCCATCTCTGTGCAGAGTTTAAAAGCAAAGGCCCACTGCTTTTGTACTTCACCAAAATTAACAGATCTCCATCTCTAGGAATGTGGCCACATGAGGAGGAAAAAGACTTCTTCTGATGAAGCTCTAAGAAACATAGAATCATAGAATCCTTAGAGTTGGAAAGAACCTTTAAAGGCCATCTGGTCCAACTCCCCTGCAATGAACAGGGACACCACAGCTACATCAGGTTGCCCAGGGCCTTATTCAGCCTTGCCCTGAAGGTCTCCAGGGACAGAGCATTAACATCACTAAGCAACCCTTTCCAGTGTCTCACCACCCTCACTATAAAAGACTTTTTCTTTATATCCAACCTAAATCTCCCCACTTTGACCGTGATGCCATAGAACATGAACCAGGAACATGGTCTCTGTATCTTTGAGCAGTCCTCCAGGATAAATAAGAAGTAAAAACAGTGGATTTTAGTTAGATGTGAAATAAGCCTTCCTCACACTCATGTTGATATTCCTTCTTGGGGCAATTGCTTCCCATAGCCCCTGGCAATAACAAAATGCAAAAATGCAAAAAATAAAATAAAAGGTTTGTAAAGGGCAGTGGGTACAACACCGAGCACCTGGCATGTCTTCCTCACAGCAAGTGAACGGCCTGCCACAGCCTTAGCGGGCAGCTTCAAAGATCTGAATGCCCTCAATTCTGACTAACAGGCCAGGTACAAGGGCAGGCTGACCTCGGCTTGATTTGTCCCTTTGTTTTCTGGTGGGAACCCTCCTCAACCTGTGCACTGGGAAGCACGTGCCTATGCTAACAAATCCCCATCTCTTCTGGGCTGTGATCACTTCCAACTTCTGCGTGGCCTTTCAGCAGCTCTCCCTGATGCCAAAAGGCTTCTGTGACCTCATTCCCAGTTCATTAAAGCTCATTCTGGTTCTTCTTCAAAGCGCAGGCTCACAGAGGTGGCAAGTGATGAGCTTTACACAGAGGCTTTGTCCTTTACCCACTGAGCAGTATTGGATGACCTGCACATGCCATTGGCATTGGCACAGCCATCCCCTCCTCTCCCAGGGCACATACATGGAACCCACATGCAAGCCTGTGTATTCCCCCTCACAAAGTCCAGCAGGTTAAAAATTAGGCTGCTAACCTCCCCGTGCTGGCTGTAATACTTCCCAACCTAACACACATCTAAATGCAAGATGTTAAATTCAGACCTAAAAAAGAGGAAGCGCTGGACCCATCCCCAGCAGATCCAGCATTTATGTAAGCAAAGCCCACAGAGGCTCCATCTCCGGTGGGATTAACACAAAGCAGCCTGGCTGTCAGCAAACATCACCTCCCCACAAAGCTGAAGGAGAGAAGAGAGTGCAGAAGCAAAGGGATGACTCAGAGCAGAGCTGGCTGCAGGCACAGCATTCAGGTCCATAGCAAAACCCCAACCAGCAGCAAAGGCAGCCATGCACAGGTGCTGCTGAGCTCCAGCTGCTTCCCATTAGTGATGATCCTGAGGTGTGGGGTGGTTATAAATGTGCTGGGGTGGGAGATGGGCTAGTTGTAGGGTGGCTGGTGGCTTCTTGGGGTTCTCTCTGCTTTTACAGATGTATGTAGAGGGAGGGACGTTTTGTGGTTGAACAGATTAAGAGTGAGAAAGGTGAAGGGAGTGCTGCAGTGCCTTGTTCTGGGGGACCTGGTGATTTAGTCTTTGTGATGGAGCAGTGGGTGAGGTTCCCCTTGAGGCTTACTGGGAAAGGCAGTTACTTCTGAGCTGTATCTGACTTACACCAACAAAGTGAAAGCCCTATCTGTTGTAGTTATGTGACAGGTAGCTGGATAGGGTTATATGTGGGGATTTGGGGATATTCCTTTATCAGTGCAATTGAATGACAGCTTTGTGTGCTCCGTGCCTCTGTGCATAAAGGGCAAGGGAAATTGGCACAGGGAGCAAGCATGTTAAGTTGGTCTAGGTGAGGAAAGGGGCAGCTACACTGCCTATGTAAGTAACGCTGTCTTTCTCTCCTGCTTTTCTTCCTCTACCAGGCAGGCTAGGCTCCACTCTATCAGCTCTATTTCATATGGTGACATGGATGACTGGGAGAACAACAATGACTTCATTCAGAGGCTGGATTTTTCTAACTGTGGAGAAGAGGGTGAAGACAGAAGCATTAACGAGGAGGATACACTGAGTTCCAGCCCAGTCAAGAGCTGTGACTTCCAGAAGTGGAACAGTCCTCTCCCTGCAACTCCTCACAGGAAGCTCAGTGAGATTTTCCTGAGCAGGACTAAATCCTGGATGAGCCCTACCCTGAAATCCTCCCCAGGTGTGAGCAGGACTCGTGGCAATGCAGAGACACCGCTGCACATCACTTGGAAGAAGCTGCAGCTCTGTGACACCCCACACACTCCCAAGGTACCGGTGTGCATTTCTGTGCCTGGGCTGGCAGGGGCTGTGGTATCACAGGGGCACTGCTGTATGTGTAATATGGGAAAACTGCTGCTAGTTCTGTGGGAAGTAGGTTTTTTTTGTATAAATCCTCGTTGGCCTTCTACTCTTCCATTAGAAACTGGGCCCACAGGCTCCTTAGCTGATTATTTTGTAAATGTGAATAGAAACCTGTGTGTGGGAGCAGGTTCCTTGACACGTTCCAAATTGTTGTTGAAATTAATTAATTGGTAATGATTCAGCCTGTGTTAAAAAAAAAAAACATGAAGAAAAAAAAATAGCCATTTGCCTTGGCTGTTCTCTCCCTCCTGCTCTGTGTAATGGGCCAGACACATGCAGCATTTCTGTAGGCAGTGTGCACAGTGCTCCCAGAAGGATAAATATATATTTGAGGTGCTAGTTACATAGGGGCAACTTGGAGGCAAGCAGCTGCCCTCACTGTCTGTTCTGTTCAGCCCATTTTTGGATACAAGTGGGTTTTCTCTTGATGAGGAAGTTGGAAATGATGCTGTTGCTGGGGTGTAATCTGTCTGGTGGACCTGGAACCTTTCCCATCAGCTTGTTGATCATTGATGCTGCTTCTATGTGCATGGAACTGAGCTGTTCAGGGGATCTGGGAAGGCAGAGCTTTGTTCACAGGGCAACAAATCAGCGTGTGCTTGTGAAGGAGGATCTACCTGTCTTCCTCTGTACCACTCTCCTCATGTGTAATTTAACTACAGGTCTGGCCTCTTTAGAGAATGTTCCCAGCCCCCTATTTTCTTTGAAACTTCTTGTATGAAATAGAATACAACTGATGCAATCTTCTGTAAGAATGATTGTCAAATCAAAGCCACTTTCTGTGTTCTTAGATGTTCCTGTGTTTCTGTTGCATGCACTGGCTTCTAGCATTCAAGATTTGTAATGCCGTGTAGCTCTTACAGGCCTTACAGTGCTCCTACTCTGCTGATAGATTGCTATTTGCTGAAGTAGCACATGTGATCAATTCCTTTAGTACTTCTGAGCTACAGTTTGACTCCTAGCCACCTAAGGATTTTGGGTTGTCTCCCTCCAGGCACCTGATTATGTGGGTAGAGGCTGGCCCTAAGACCACATGTGACTATGTGGCCATATAGACTCAGAGAACTGCTCTGCCTCTTCTAAGGGAGAAGTGACTCTAAAGGGCCTTGCTTCAACAATTTCCTGCAATAGTCCTTTAAGAAATCTTCCTGAATCTCACATTAAAATAGGTGAGAGGCCTAGCATTTGCCTTCCAGACCAGATGCACTGCTGGTAATGCTGAGTGCTTTCAGTGTGTGCTCCTGCATTCAGCACCACTGTTGGCTTTAAGACATGCTTGTAGCATCTTAACAGCAATTGCACCAAATCAGCAGGATTCGTTTGTTTGTGTTCTGGGAGAGATACCTTTGTTTCTCGGTATACTGCAAAAGACAGGCTCTAAAGGGCCTAAGTCTGCATGCAGAGGCAGCTGGCAGTGTTGATCATGGAATGTTTGAAAGAAAAAGAGTAAGAGCAGAGCCACATCTGCACACAGAGCAGCACTGATGCCCTAGGTAGACTGCATGGCAGAGTAGGCAGATGATTACATTTTATGAACTTAGTCCTCAGAACTGCTACAGCTAATTATGGTAGCTGCCTTGTTTTACAGTGAGTGTTAGCAGCTACTCTCAGATGATGCTACTGGAGACGTGTCTATCTGATACTGAAATTGAGCCCTAGTAGAGCAGTTGGTAACTGCATGCATGCAACAGCAGGCTGCAATGGTATTTTATATTCCCTTCTCAATTTGTGTCTAAACTAGAACATAGCCACAAGCCTACAGAGATTCAGATTGCTGGGTAAGTAGTACTTGGCTGTGTACTGTAGTACTGCTTTTAATGCATCCATATGCAGAGCTTTTCCAACAAGAGCATGGGTGTATAGGTTGGACCTTGAGAAAGTGATTGAGAGGAACTTCAGGGCTACAGTAACTCAGTGGCTACAAATTGTCAATATGGTGTTGAAATAGAGGCATGTCCCAAAAGTAACCATATCCCTGAGTACCACACTAGTAGATGAATGCACTCTACTGTGTAAAGATCTTTTTTTTTTTTTTCCAGTCAAACACCAGGGAAAGGGGGGAAGGAGTTCCAGTTATGATCTGGAGCCATATCTTTGCTCATGAAGCCATTCTGTAGGACCAAAACATGTATCTTGATCTTCATGGTGGAGCGTTCTTGGTTAAAAGACTACTTTTAAGAGCATTTTATCTAGAAGGAAGAGATGTAATAAGAGCACCTTTAGAAACAAGTTAAAACCAAATTGAATCATGAGACTTATGTCAAAAAAGCTGGTGGTTATAAAGGGGTCACATCATTGTGAAAATCAAGTAGACCTTTCCATTCCTGGATCAAGGCTGGATGCTTCTTTAAGCTAAGGTTTTAGGCAGGGAGACTGAAACCTTAGTTGCCTGTCTTTTGCAGAAAGGTAAATTAAAATCCAGAAGTTCTGAAACCGGAGTTTATCTTTCCAAGGAAAACAGTTTTCTGGCCACCTTGCCAGCAGCCATACCTAAATATTTCTAGTAACTTCCCCATAGTGATGCTGCTTACCACTGGGGAACTGGAAGGGAACTTGGGTGGTGCCCCATCTCACTTTCCTGACAAACCTGTCCTGACCAAACTGATGCAACAGTCCAGGCTTGACAGAACACAACTATGGTGCAATTTCTGTGGCTCTGTAGGAGGGGAAGGTGAACAGTTGGTTCCTTTTGAGCTTGCAGAAATGGCTCTGCAGCCTAGAGAGCAGCAAACAGTCTGAAAAGGTTTAGTGAAGAACTCAACACTTTATGAAAGGAGAAGAAAATTTAGGCCTTGGTGTTTAGGGCTTTAGTGATTCAACTACTCTGAGAAAGGGATCAGTTTCCTTTGATTTGCAGGACAGCACTGATTTTATTCTGACTTCGTGGCAACAAAGGTATCTTGCTGGCTCATCTACTGCTCTTTCTTCCCTCAATATAGAGCCTGTTATCAAAGACAGCTTTTCCTTCACCTGGGGCAAAGGTCCCACCCAAAGGCTTCAGACATCTGAGATTTACTCCTGGTGCTGACTTGGATGACTCTACTCAAGCTTCTCTTGTCAACATTAATCCCTTTACACCAGAGTCATACCGACAAATGCTCTTTCTTCCCAATGGCAAGCGGAAAGCCAGAGAGATGTAAGTGAACTGCTCTTAAATAACAGGTGGGGAGGAGTTAATTTCAGCAAGACTAGTAATGAAGGATACATTTTTAGTACCCGGGCTTATTTGCTAACAATGAATTACCCACTTCAGTAATATATATTCAGTGATACATGTAGACTTTCCTGAACTTCTGTTACAGAAGGAATCCTGATCTAAGAGGCCAGGTAAAACAGGAGCTACCCACCCAGGTGAGTGCCTCTGCATAATTCCCCCCTCAATATGATCATAAGATGCTTACCAAGTCTTAGTGCTTGGTGAAACTTACTCAACCATTGGGGTTTAAACTACTGTGTGACAGAGGATGGTACTTGTAATAGAATCATTCTGAGCTGAATGTCTGCTGTTAAGATTTGAAATAGCAAACTTGGCAATGATTCCTCAAGGAAGCTTGTACCAAAGCAGATCTGAAACTTATACAGGTAACTCTAAAACTCATCTGTTTTGGTCAATAGGTCATGTCATGGTTTGGGCTCCTTGGGGGGCAGGGAGTAATTACTGTATTTGTGTATTATTGAATTACTCTAAATAGAGACTGTACCTATGTGGTTTGAAGGAGCACGTGTATTGCTGTAGCTATGAATCAGTGTACTGAACATCATTGGATGGGAATATAATATATTTTCTACATTGCAAATAATGTATAGACCTGTACCACAGAAAAAGATCTGAATGATTCTGATGTGGATGAGTACTGAAGGCTGAACTTCAGCTGCAGTAGTTGCAATGGCAAAATCCTGAAATGAGGCAGTAAATTCTTGAATGTCTCTCAGTAGGTGAATGTCTTTTTGCTGTAGGTCTTGTTAGAAGTATCCTCTTGACTTCTCTGACTTTAGAATGTCCCAAGCAGTGTTTCATGCTAGTTATCAAACTTGGCCACCTTGCACCTCAGTAAGAAGTAAGAAAGTAAGTTTCTTTTGTAAGAAAGCTGAGGTACAGAGAAGGGGCTCTGCTGTGAGACCAGCAGATCTGAGGAGAGCCTGGCTCCCACTGTGACTTAAGTGATAATATCAGTAAATGCAGAGCTACCTAGATTCATGGCCTTGTATACCTTGGTTTTTCAGACTTGACATAGCAAGTTTTGATCAACTGAAAATTCCACTCTGACCAGTGCATGAATTTAGCTGTAATGAGGCCAGCTGTGATTAAGTGTTATTTTGGCTCTCCACTGAAGCTGTGGTGATGCTGGAAGATGAGCTTGGCATACCCTAGTTGAGCATCTCCTGGCTGATGTCCTTTGCTCTCCTTCTGCGGCTGGTCAGGAGAGATGTGAAAAAGTATTTGGACTTCTTGCCCACCCCACCAAGGGCTTTCTTATTCAAGTGGGCTGTCTGTGTATTTTGAAGGCTTCACTATACATTTCCTGCATCCATGGTCCAGCAGGCACAGTCTTTAAGCATGAAACCAAAATTTGCTGGAAAACCTCTGTGGCAGTGTGTGCTGGCTTGCCAAATGGGGCAAGGAGCAAGATTGAGTGTGCCCTTGGCCAGCTGGCAGAGCTGGGTCCTGCTATCCTTACTTCTCCACTTCTCATCCTTGCTGGCTTCTGGAAAGGAAGTCAAGTGCAAATCAGATCTGTATTCAGGTGAGGTAAAAATCTCAGTTTTCTTGAGCAGCACTTTTAACCAGGTATTTCTTGTATGTTTTGTTCACTGTAACTGAAATACCTAGGCTCACTTCAAGAATAATGATACCCTCTAGTCGAGAAAACTGGTATTGCAGAAAACCTGTAGCAGGTGTAATAATACACAGCTGTAGCTTCTCAAGCATGTGGCATTTGGGACTGGTTCTTTGGAAGAAAGTCTCAATTTTTGTCTTACTGAAACATTATTCCTGCATTCATTTCAACCATAACTGAAACAAAATTGTTACTAGAAGCTGTTTTTATTTCCTGAGCTAGTATTTAGCTGTCTTACAAAATTTGGCTTGTTGTGAAGAGCTGCTGTTTCATGTGGGCCACATCTTTCTGACTGGGGGACCAAATCCTTCCTTTAAGGTCATATTGCAGTCTAGCAGGAATCACAGCAGTGGTTTTTGTGGGAATTCATGTGCAACAGGAATCCTTGTCCCTGTAAGGGATGTAGAGGGATAAAGGGAAATCACATAGTCCAGTCTCTTGTTCCCTTCATGCGCCACTACTTTTTTCCTTCTCTCTCCTGCTGGTAGACATCACTCTACAAGCAGTACCAGCACCTTCTATTTCTCTGATGACTGTCACTGTAACAATAATGTTCCAGCTGCTCTGCAGGCTTTTATCCCTTGGTACAGATGTGGCTCTTGGTGAGGAAATAGCCGGGAATACAAACACTTAGACCTGCTGAAGTACAGTTAGTCAACAGCTGTTGCTTCAGAACCAATGAGATCCTCAGCTGGTGCACAGTGTGCTTGCTGTAGGTGACTTTGACTGCCAGCATAAAGCAGGTTTTATGTAGCTGGGGTAGCATCAATTTCTCCTTAGCTCCAAATAGTCAATAGCTCTCATTTAAACTCAAGCTGAGAATGTGAGTGATGGATACAGAAGTGCTGGACTTCCATGTATCAAGTCTGGTAACAAGTCTTCTCAAGTCTGCAGTAGCTGAGCAGAAGGCAAATACTCTTTCTGCAGTTCTTCCTTGTTTTACTTCATTTGTTGTGGGTGCAGGAACCGGACTGAGCTGCCAAGAGAAGGGATATGATGGTAGTAATGCAAGCCACATACAGCCAACTAAACTGTTTCTTTAGTCCTTAGCTGCATTTTCTAACCCTATGATTAGAATAAATAAATCTTGACTGAGCTGGATGAAGGCAGCCTTTGTTAGGCGCCCAGAAAATTACAAAAATCTTGAAGTGGAAGATACCAGTTGAAAGTCTGCATGCATGTGGAGAGAGTTCAGGATGGGAAAGGGAGTAAAATGGGTCTTGTGTTTGGATGAATGATTCACAGCTCTAAAAACGTGATGTGTATCTGAGTCTTTCAACTCATACTGCTGTCTCTGCTGTACTTATGACCTTCTAGAGGTGTCCTCTGAAAGACAGCAATATGGTTTCCCGCTACCAGAAGGAATTCCTGGAACTGGAAAGGATTGGTGTAGGGGAATTTGGTTCTGTCTACAAATGCATCAAGCGCCTTGACGGATGTGTTTATGCCATCAAACGCTCCAAGAGGCCTCTGGCAGGATCCTCAGATGAGTGAGTGTGCTAGCTGAAATGATGGACGTGTTCTTGGGAGGTGTGATCGGGAAGGAGGGAGTGTGAATATAAAGGTATCTGAAGAGTGGTGGGAGCAAAAACTGGCTGCTGTTTAAATAAGAGGTGGGAGGGTGAAGAAAGATACCATTTTAGGGCAAATAAATACAAATGTCTAAGAGAGGAGAAGCCACATGCACTATAAAGTGATATGGCAGCTTACCCAGAATCCTCATACCCCATGCAGCCAGTCTGTCTTTAAAACAACTATTAAACTATTTACTTGTGGTATTGGCCTTCCACACAACCTATTTGCATCCGTATTGACCACCTAGTGTTATTCTGCATGCTGATGTGTCGAAGCAATGTCTTTGAAAGTACCTTTTCCACTTTAATAGAAGACTTGTTCAGTGGTGCCTGCATTGGCAGCTGCTTGACAAGCTTGAGGTATTCCTGAATATCCATTTTTAAGGCTTTGCTTCAGCAGCTGTGAGTCAGTCCATCTGCCAAAATCTGAGTCCAAAACATCCCTGCTTTCCCTTTCCCGAGTCAGGCTGCAAATCAAACTCATTGTATGGTCCCACACAGTACCCTGACATCCTGTCACCAATGCTTTTTCTGTGCATGCTTCTCTAGGCAGCTGGCATTGCGTGAGGTTTATGCTCATGCGGTCCTTGGACACCACCCCCATGTTGTGCGCTACTACTCAGCATGGGCAGAAGATGATCACATGATTATACAAAATGAACACTGTAATGGTAAGGGCTGGAGTGTTTTAAAGGCTGAGACATTGGGTGGGTGCAGCTGAGATGAATGTATCTTATGTTAACATCTTGGGTAGGAGAAAGGGCTCAACAGCCTTAGGGGAATGGAATTAAGTAATGGGTTTTGAACTGTTTACTCATGCTGCAGGCAGGGTAGAACACTCACCTGGATTTGCTCTGGACACATTTGGTTAGGAAATGCTGGGGAATATGCTTCTGGCTATCAGAGGAGCTGTGAATGCTGGTGTGTTGTTCTCCTTGCTCAAATGCTACCTCAAGCTGGGAGCTATGATAAGTGGTGATGGCTGTGTAGAGTAGTAATTGCAAATCTGGTGCAGGTACCAGTTAAACATGGGTGCAGATGTTTTCTAGTGGCTGAAAAGCTGAGACTAAAGGAGAAGTGGTGAAAATAAAGATGATGGGAGAGAGGCAATTATATTTTTCTAGTCCTGCAAAAAGGCCAATCAATACTGAGAGCCACAACTTATCTGCCTTGTTGTCAAATGTTGCATTCTTTAATCACATCTGCTGCTGGGAGCTTAATTTCCTTGCTCTGAACACAGTGTTCCATGAGGTCTTCTTCGAATCTCAGACTGACTGTTTTCTTCTAGGTGGGAGTCTCCAAGATGTGCTTCTGGAAAATGCAAAGCATGGTCAGTATTTCCCTGAAACAAAGCTGAAAGAAATTTTGTTACAAGTCTCCATGGGACTAAAATACATCCACAACTCTGGCCTTGTGCACTTGGATATCAAACCTAGTAAGTGCAGCATTCTTCCTCTATCCTCTGAGAACTGCCCTTTCCACACTCTGACTCTCCTGGTAGACTTCTTACAGTGCTTTAAAGGGAAGAGGATTTTATCCTAGAAAGTGAATGTGCAGTGTGGATTCTGAAACTTTCCACTACTGCTGCTGTAAATCTGAACCTTCTGCAGCAGTTGGTATCATTTGACTTGTCTTGTGATCTTATTTACGGGAATAGTTTCCACTACTGGAGGAGCTAGTAGGGCTGCTAAAGGAGGAAGACTTCCTTATTTGCTATTGTTTTGTTGTACAATGCTTGATCTTTGTGAGAAACTGGAGTGAGAAGTGAATATTTGTTCTGTACCTACCCCGAGGGATTATATTTCTGCAAAAGTAGTAAAAAACAAAACAAAAAACTATCTACTTTGTGCAGCTGAGCATGGGCATATTCATGGCAGGGTTCCCTCTGCAGTCATGTGGTTAGATCCTCATAGTGGATGCTCTGTCCTGCTGAAACGTTCCTAGCAGGGGGAGCAGAGCGAGGGGCAGAGAAGGTGATTACAATGGGTAATTTTATATGTAAGATGTAACAGTTTCCTGTTTCTGATTGGGCAGGAAGCATATTCGTAACTTGGTCTGCAAAGCATGTGTAGCTTTACAGGTGGGTTTACCACAGGATTGTCTGGCTGTTCTACTGATAGCTGCTAAACTTCACTTGTCTTGCAGGTAATATCTTTATCTGTCACAAGCTGGCAGTTGAGGGCCAAGCTGGGCAGGAAGAGAGTGACAGTGATGATGAGTTCTCTTCTGGTGTGATGTATAAGATTGGTAGGTTTTAGCTCACATTGCAACTACCTTACTTCTAAGGTTGCACTTCTGCTTGATGGTGCTCTGTCCTGGTTGCTGAAGGGGTTTCTATACAGTACTGACATCATTCAGCATCATTTAAAATCATCCTAAAAAACTCTTGTACTCACCAGAATTAATTCCTCTAAAGCGACAAGCTTGTTTTCCATGCCCGCATTTCTGTTTAAAAGCAGGCTTCCCTTCTTTTGCTGCTTCTGGTAGTTCTGCTGGTACCTTCTGGAAAGTAGAATTTTATTGATCTACTTCAGTTTGTTCTTAGTCGTTCTTTTTTGCTTGCTTGCTTTTTAGGTGATCTTGGCCATGTGACATCAATAGCAAACCCTCAAGTGGAGGAGGGAGACAGACGGTTTTTAGCCAATGAAATTTTGCAGGAGGTAACAGTTGCTGATGGGGTGGTTTGGTGAACAAGGGTAGTGAGCAAGTAGAGAGAGATCAACAGTAATTAAGGCAAGGAACATGCCAGAATAATGACTTATCTCCTTTTTTCCTGCATCAGGTCTGGCTGTGAAATTGGTAGTTGACTTAATTGGAGAAAAATAATGTTGTCCTAACATAATTTATATTGCTCTAACATGTTTTAGAAGCAAGTTGAGATTACTGCAACTATTTTTAGCTTCTAGGGGTAAGTTGGACAAAGTTTTACAGTCCATTTCATGTTACATATCCAGTTGATATGAATCTGCTGGGTGTAACTACTGATGAATGCTTGCACCTGCAGAAATGCTTTGCATACCAAACACTGATCAGGCAGTGTGGAGAGGTGGAAAGCACTGCTGGGGGGATTATGCCCTCTTCTGAAAGATGCATTAGTTCTGCCATTGTGGCCTGTGAACAAAAAGGAAATCCGTTTGTAATAACCAGCTTAGATATGTTGATCAGCTCAAGTATTCAAGACACAGGAGGACAAACATAACTTAGGGGTGGTGAAGGCTGTATCGTGTATTTGTTCAGTTGCTGCTTTTTGAGCTGGTATCCCAACACACCTCTGTTCAATATAACGTTCTCTGTATAAATGTTCCTCTTATCTCTGCAGCAATACTTCCATTTGCCAAAGGCAGACATCTTTGCCCTGGCGCTCACAGTAGCTCTGGCAGCAGGTGCAGGACCATTGCCTCACAATGGGGCCATGTGGCACCACATCCGCAAGGGCAATATCCCATTGATCCCTCAGAAGCTTCCCAATGGCTTTATTGAACTCCTGAAGGTGAGGCAGTAGCCTTAACAGGAAGGGGGTTTTTCCAGGTGGCATGTGACAGGAAGAGTTGTAAACCCTGACTTTTGCCTTCTAGCTCATGATCCATCCTGACCCAATGGAAAGACCCTCTGCCACAGCTCTTACTAAGCACCCAATCCTCCGTCCTTCACTTGGAAAAGCTGTGCAGCTCCAGAAGCAGCTAAATGTGGAGAAGTGTAAGACTGCCATGCTGGAAAGGTAGGGCTTTTGTGAAGCCACTGGGGGAAAAAGGCAGATTTGATTAGTTGAGCAAGTGTTGATGACCAGGCTTGAATGCAGGGAGGTCCACCAGCAGAAATACCCAGTGACACTGCCTGGATCTACAGGGTGGCAGGGCTGTAGGTAGACATTCGTAGTGCCAATGCAGCTGCAGTTCATCTCCGGCTTGTGGATTCTGGCTAAATTAGAGCAGTGAACTTGCACATCTATTGAGTCATGGATGATGGCCCATGCTGGTACAATATGCAGGCAGATTAACTGATACTGAGCTGAGATAGTGGTTCAGCATGGAAGGGAAAGAGAACTACCAGGTGGTTGCAGGCACCCTCTTCCCATGCTCTCTCACTGCTGCTGGCAGTGATGTTTTGAGATACTAGGATAGTTGCACCTTCCCTCTTGTTGCGGTATTCAGCTAGGAATGGGTTTACAGAGTAGGAAGAAGAACACATGCTCTGGGAGAGCAGCGAGAATCAGGGTAGGAAGGCAATGGAGAAGAAACATACCTTTATTAGGCATCTACTGCATGGAGTGGCACTGACTTCAACTCAGTCCCACCAATAACAATACCTGAAGCAATGTGGAGGAGAAGACCTACCTAGCGGCACTTCACAACAGTGCTGGTCTGGGTGCTTTTTGCTGACCTCACGTGCTGACTGCATAAGTGATCAGTTGATCCAGTCTGCAGGGGTAGTCATAAAGAACTTCTAATTTTCCAAATCAATGCTGGCGAAGTGTTAACTCTCCGATGCAAGGCTGTTCACAGCCTCTGACAGTTGACAGGCATTCATGCATGGTATAGCTTACTTCCCTTCTCTTCCATCTCTTCCCTTGCAGGGAACTAAAAGCAGCTCGCCTTGCCCAGACCCTCATGAAGGACCAGCCCTTAGGAAATGCCAACTTACAGAAGTCTGAGACCTCTCCAAAGAAGAACAACAAGCGCCTTGTGGGAGGAAAGAGTTGTCGCTCATTTAGCTTTACTGTGGGTTACTGAACTTCTGTTATTTGAAAGGCTCTTGCTGCTGAATGACACTGAGAGCACAGGCTCTGCACAGACCAATGCCCTATGCTAGCTCTGCTTGTAAATTTTATTTGTTCCCTCACTAACTATGGTGAGATACTGGCTGAGGAAAGGGAAGAATGATTAGCTCTCAAGCATAAGATGCGATTTAAGAATATTTTCCTCAGTATTGATGTTTTTTTTGTGTAACTGGTCTTGTTCTAGACTAAGGATAGTTCATCCACAGAAGGAAAAGGATGGCATTTCCTCTAATTTCCTCTACTTCCCTTTGCTTAGATGGACACTGATCTTTGTTTTTACTGCTGACCTCCTGTATGTCTTTAGAAGGAAGACAGCATGTCCTGCTGGTCCTTAGCAGTGAGGCAGTTGAAACAATGGTATTATGTTAACTATGTTTGGAGGCAGACCTGTTACACAGCAATCCTGGTGGACTTGGAATGCATTTGGAGTGGTATTTATTGAGGGAGCAAAGAGTAGATGGCTTTTAGTTAAGGGGGCCCCACTGATTGAGCTGAAGTCGTCCCCCCCCCCTTATCTTTGAGCAATGA